>NC_088409.1:43907997-45140497 GCF_034236695.1 Oncorhynchus nerka | reverse complement strand
AAGTCATGGAGAGAGGGGAAAATGGTAATTTGACTTCCGAACAGACATTTCTAACCCCCTTTAAAGTGCATTTTTTTTTATAGATCTGTGGCAATTTGCATCTCCTTGCTCGGAACGCATTATTGTGGCACGCGTTAGAGCGAGGCAACGGAATTTCAGAAACTCTCAAATTGTCAGAGAAGGAAAAACAAAACGAAGCCCAGAAAACGAGACTTCACAGTGAGTGGGGCTGGAGCTCCCCTGGTTAAGGGTCGACTTTAGGTTCGTTTTTTATTTCGATTCATTTAGTCACATTTTTTGAACGTTTAGCCCTAAGTGCTCTCCTTAAGAAATGCTGGAGCAGTGACATTTTGGTTGGCGTTGAGACACTGGGCGAAAAGGGTCTATATCAGGCGATATCTTTATCTACATACTTCCGAATATCTGACATTTTATTAGATGTAAGGAGTAGACATGAGTTGAAACGTGTTCGACGTACAAGAATGGCCGTTGAGTTGGATGCGCGTCGCAATGTCTGTCAGTGCCTCACTGCCAAGCACAGCCACTATGGCTGACAGGAAACAAGTAAGCAAATCAACTGTGGAGGTGTTTGACTGGAGACAGCGGGGAATGGTGTAGGGTGAGGTGGGGGTGGAGATCAAACCAACACTTTAAATAACCTCCACAATAGCACCGCAGACACCTCGCATCTGTCTACCTTGCAAAAGAGACACCCTTCTCCTTCTCGCCAAAGCGGATTCGTCGGTTTCCTGGTGCCTCACAGCTTCGCGAATAGGAAGTGATTGCGCCAAACTGGAACAAACAATGCCCGAAAGCATATAAAATGGATCTGGTATGAATATTCATTGTATGAGGGGAAAAATTGAATTCCTCATTTTCACCTTTCCCACAGTACATTGCAGCTTTTTTCTTTACTGCATAATTAATGAGGGAACAGAAGAGTGTGAATTTGTTTGTGTTGCAAAATAAAGAATGGTGGAAGTTTACAAAGAAAGGACTTTTTAATTTTATTTTTTATAGTCTTTAGAAAAACATTAGTGAGAAAAATAAAAGGGGGCTGTCGTCTGTATGTACAGTATGCAGCCCTAGTGAAATTACAGGTGAACATTTATTTATTGAGCAGCCGTTAAGTATTTAACAATTAACAATGAAATGAAATATTATTCTATTTTTGGATTGTAATAATTAACAAATACCTTTTTCAAGCATTACCAAAGTCAGAATTGACATGAGTTAGCATGAGTTAGCTTTGTTTTTCAGACCCTGTTTAGTCATCCCTAGCATGTGGAGAATAACGTAGGCTCAGTTGTAGAGACCCACCTATATCATCCTAATGAGGGACAACAAACACACACACACACACACACACACACACACACACACACACACACACACACACACACACACACACACACACACACACACACACACACACACACACACACACGCTCTCCAGCTGAATCCAAGAGAAGAAAAAAACAACTCGCACAGATTTGTTCCCCTGACATCAATCGTTGATCCTGTAATTTTCCCGACCTTTCTGGGCTTGATGTGCTTTTAAAATGCATGTGTGCCATTTGCCTCGGAGTAGACAATTGGGTATACAGTACATACGTGAAAAAAGGAAGAAAAATGACTGGTAGCAGGGGTTTCGCGGCGCTAAAGAGATATGTATTTTTTTTCTCCCAAAGGTACACAGATACCCCGAGGAATAGATTTACTGGCCTAGAATCGGTTGTCAGAATTTGATACATTCATAACTTTTGCAGAAAGGAGTCTAGACAAATTTATGCATTTGTGGTGTGTTGCTGTGTTTGTGCGTGTGCGTCTATGTGTGTGCCGGCCGTACATGGGGGCGACTCAATGCATGTGTGTGTTTGTTTGTGTGTGTGCGCGAGTTAGTATGCTGGAGGCAGGTAAGGTGAGAGGGCTGACCAGCAGGCAGGTAGATAGGAGAGGAGACAGAGCAGAGTAATCACGCTGCCCATAGCCCAGTAGCAGCTGCCCAGGCTAATGGCTCTGCAGACTCTACTCTTTCATTTTCCTAATGATCCACATCGCAGCATGAAGCTAGGTCGGCCATGTTGAAGATCAGGCCTCTGCCTTAACCCTCACCAGGAGCCAGCACTCACTGTGTTATTGAGGCTATTATTTCTATAAGGTAGATTCAGTGTCTGGTTGTGTCCTTTTGTTATGTTGTTTTCAATGTCTCCCAAAGCAGTAGTTTATTTCAAAAGTACCCTTGACCAGAGCTTAGACCTCTTTTGAAAAAATGCTGTTTATAGCCAGAGAAAGTACTATATTATTTCGTATATACTATTTTGAGGCAGCCCTCTGTCTCCAATTTAGAAACATTTAGTTAACCTTTGACAACACCAAATCAAAGACCACAGTAGGAAAGGAATTGTGAACACTAATGCCCTCTGGCTACACACTCTCTCTCTCGCTCTCTCTCATTTTAGCTGGCCACAGTTTCTCTGAAATTTCTCTGTAAATATGTTGGTAAAAAAATGACATTTCACCCGTGTATTTAGGTAAATATCAGGGCAGATGTGGCGGCGCGGCGCGGTGGCCCAGGGTGGCCATTAGGATGCAGCGAGCGGTGTTCCCATGCAGACACTGTCTCCACATGGAAAGGTCACCTCCCTCCCTCCGTAGGATAAACACGCAGACGTATACAAATGTGAGTGCGTGCCGAAATGGCTCACCTTAAGAAGGCATTAGGCTCCACCGTCGAAACTGAACTTTAAAGTCCTCCTCTTGCCATTACCCGACCACTGGTGGCATTTTACTGCCAACAAAATGGAGGATGCTGGGATGCTCGCGAACTGCACAATGCGTTTAGCTTTGCGTCTTAGAGATATAAGAGTAAGGCACGTGCTTGCCAGTGCATTGGTTCAATCAATGAAAATATATTAGCAGTCTATGACTGCGTTTACCCAGGCAGCCCAATTCTGATCTTATTTTCACTATTTGGTATTTTGGACAATCAGATTAGTATTGAAAGAGATCAACATTTGGCTGCCTGTGTAAATGCTGCCATTGCTCATGCTGGTGTCGTTGTTGAGTCTATGCTGTTTAATTTTATCGGCAGAGCATTATCAAACATAAAACTGCATTTGACTATAAAATATTTTTGCTGTGCAGTGTTTGACAGAGAATGGCTTATTTAATGCAAAGCTATCAAATATCCCAGATGAGCCCCCAAATATTGGGTAACATCTTACTGACTGTTTTACAAAAATGTAAAAAATAAAGTGGAGCAACACTGATTGACCGTGACTCAGTGCTGTTGTGCCTCACGTCCATCTCCCGTGTGAGAGGTCCAGTCTCTCTCTCTATGGCCCTCAGCAGTAGAGCTGTCTCCTGGCCTCTCCAGGCCCTGCCAGGTCTCCATGCTGTCACATCACATCCAGCCAGGAGACTAAATAGGACTGGCAGCATCCCACATCCCACGGCCAACACACCTGAGCTGGGGCACACCGGCTACTCCAGCCCCGGGCATGGCCAGGCCTAGGACTAGCACTAGCTGAGTATTCCATGGAGCTGTGGACCAGTTGTAGGTCATTTTACAAAATTCTTTTTTTTTAGAATTGGGTAGGAAAGGGGGATTTTTTTTTTTTAACTAGCAAAATTATTGGAATCCTTAGCTTCTCTATTTTGATGTTTTTCCTCTTTTTTGTTCACTCTTTTTAAATAAATTTCCTCTCTCGTTCTTCCTGTATCTCTTTCTCTTCTCTTTACCTCTCCATCTCTCCAACTGGTTTTGCTATGCCACCCATTGTGGGGTTATGGTCTGTTTCAATGTGTTTTTATGAGCTAATACAGAGTGCCTTCGGAAACTATTCAGACCTCTAGACTTTTTACACATTTTGTGACATTACAGTCTTGTTCTAAAATGGATTAAATAAAAAATCCTCAGCAATCTACACACAATAACCTATAATGACAAAATGTTTGCAAATGTATTTATTTACATAAGTATTCAGTCTCTGCTATAACGCTTGAAATTGAGCTCAGGTGCATGCTGTTTTCATTGATCATCCTTGAGATGTTCCTACAACTTGATTGGAGCCCACCTGTGGTAAATTCAATTGATTGGACATGATTTGGAAAGCCACACACCTGTCTATATAAGGTCCCACAGTTGACATGTCAGAGCAAAAACCAAGCCATGAGGTCAAAGGACTTGCCTGTAGAGCTCCAAGAAAGGATTGTGTTGAGGC
Organism: Oncorhynchus nerka; assembly: GCF_034236695.1. Taxonomy (NCBI): domain Eukaryota; kingdom Metazoa; phylum Chordata; class Actinopteri; order Salmoniformes; family Salmonidae; genus Oncorhynchus; species Oncorhynchus nerka. Next base: position 45,136,271 of record NC_088409.1, on the reverse strand, counting down.
ACAGATCTGGGGAAGGGTACCAAAACATTTCTGCAGCATTGAAGGTCCCCAAGAACACAGTGGCCTCCATCATTCTTAAATGGAAGAAGTTTCAAACTACCAAGACTTCCTAGAGCTGGCTGCCTGGCCAAACTGAGGGGAGAAGGGCCTTGGTCAGGAAGGTGACCAAGAACCTCTAGGGTTCCTCTGTGGAGATGGAAGAACCTTCCAGAAAGACAACCATCTCTGCAGCACTCCACCAATCAGGCCTTTATGGCAGAGTGGCCAGATGGAAGCCACTCCTCAGTAAAAGGCACATGACAGCCCGCTTGGAGTTTGCCAATAGGCACCTAAAGACTCTCAGACCATGAGAAACAGACCACCAATAAAGGTTAAATAAAATAAAAACAAGATTCTCTAGTCTGATGAAATCAAGATTGAACTCTTTGGCCTGAATGCCAAGCATCTCATCTGAAGGAAATCTGGCACCATCCCTACTGTGAAGCACGGTGGTGGCAGAATCATGCTGTGGGGATGTTTTTCAGCGGCAGGTACTGGAAGACTAGTCAGGATTGTGGCAAAGGTGAACCGAGCAAAGTACAGAGAGATCCTTGATGACAACCTGCTCCAGAGCGCTCAGGACCTCAGGCTGGGGCGAAGGTTCACCTTCCAACAGGACAACGACCCTAAGCACACATCCATTCTGCCTTATACCCATTCCCTCTCTCCTCATCTCCCGGGAACAGCACCTTACCCCTGGCCCTGGATCCCTACGGAATGTTCGGGTGGGAGGGAAGCCCCCCTCCAAGGCTGTGACAGCCTCTGCCCGCTATGCTGAGCCTGGTTCCTGTGGTGCTCCTTCGCAAAGGGAATTCCCACCAGAAACAATGGGCAGCTTACCAGTGCAAACAGGAGCCTACTTCATGCCAGCCAGTACAAAGGAGGAGATGGGGAAAGGATGCAGGAGGAGTACAAATACAGTTACAAAGACAAAAACATTCCGAGTAGGTTTAACCTACTCAGATATTGAAGGCTTTGACGATTATGATCTCTATTCAGAAAGCGCAATTCTGCATTTACAGTACAAGCATGTCGCTTTTCTCCTGGATGGAACTGAATATCGCTCTCTGATTAGTGAATTTACAGCTAGAATTCCTTAGATACTAACCTACCGCCCCAGTGATCCACAATAAACGGCTTATTAATCATCAATAAAGGGAACAGTGCTGTCCATCCAAACCCAAAGTGTTGGTGCAATATTCAGAATCCCAAGGCTGGCCGATTTTATAGTACATACAATTATGACTGACATGTCAAACCATATGCAATATCGTTTTCCAGATATTAAAAGATGGGGTGGTCCAGAGAATTCAAATCCACTTACTGCTAGACGCAGGCTGGTACCTCCACCATAATGGCTGTTCACAAGATAAAGAAGAGGAAAAATAGCCATCTTCTCCCTGCCCGAGACAAGAAATCCTCTTATGAAATTAGGCTGATAAAAAGGCTTTGTGACGGCGGCCATTTTTCCACTTGTCAAGACAACCTTGCCTCTGAGCGTTATTAATGGCATCCTTGTGGCACGTCATTTTTCTCCATCTCCAATCCCCTCCCAGTAACACTACACAACCACAGTCTTACACCATCTCTCCAGCTTCTTGACAGAACAGTAGCCACCCAATACTAATATGGACACCGTACTTTTGAGTTAACACAACACTCCTGCCACGCACAGGTGTCTACAGTATTGGCTTTGAGCATCCTAAAAAAACACTACGGTCTGAAGACTGGCCCAGGGTTTAATTTTGGTCGGTTCCTGGTTGCCTTCAGAGGAGGCTGAAAGGAAAAGTGAGGTGGAGTTGAAACAAATAGCGGCGTTGGGAGAGACGTGTGGCCTTCAGTTAAACGGAGCTATAAATCAGAGGGCTGACATGGAGAAAGTGAGGGAGGGAGAGAGAGAGAGAGAGAGAGAGAGAGAGAGAGAGAGAGAGAGAGAGAGAGAGAGAGAGTGGGGGGTGAGAGCGAAAACAAAGGCAGAAAGAGAGGGGTGCGAGAGGGAGGGAGAGAAGGAGAGAGGGGGGTGGGGGACAGAGAGAGGGAGAGGGAGGGAGTGTTTAGAAAGCCAACAACACAACACTAACAAAGATTGGCCTCACCATCCATTCCAATTGACTCTTTATCCGCTATAGCTTCCTTTCTTTTCCTCTTACTCTGTGTATATCCATCTTCAGAACCTGCTTCGATATCTTTTTTTATAACATAGTGCACTGCTTCTCTTCTTTTGGTGAGGTCAAATTAATCTCTTCAAATTAATCAAATGTTACTTGTCACATGCAGCAAATACAACCTTACAGTGAAACGCTTACTTACAAGACCTTAAAACCAACAATGCAGTTGTAAGAAAAATACAAAAAAAAGTAAGAAATAAAAGTAAGAAATAATTTTTTAAAAACAGCAGTAAAATAACAATAGCGAGGCTATATACAGGGGGTACCGGTACAGAGTCAATGTGTGGGGGCATCGGTTAGTCGAGGTAGTTGAGGTAAAATGTACATGTAGGTAGAGTTATTAAAGTGACTATACATAGATAATAACAGACAGTAACAGCAGTGTAAAAGAGCGGGGCAATGCAAATAGTCTGGGTAGCCATTTGATTAGGTGTTCAGGAGTCTTATGGCTTGGGGGTAGAAGCTGTTTAGAAGCCTCTTGGACCTAGCCTTGGCGCTCCGGTACCACTTGCCGTGTGGTAGCAGAGAGAACAATCTATGACTAGGGTGGCTGGAGTTTTTGACAATTTTTAGGGCCTTTCTCTGACACTGCCTAGTATAGAGGTCCTGGATGGCAGGATGTTTGGCCCCGGTGATGTACTGGGCCGTACTCACTACCCTCTGTAGTGCCTTGCTGTCAGAGGCCGAGCAGTTGCCATACCAGGCACTGATTCAACCCGTCAGGATGCTCTCGGTGGTGCAGCTGTAGAACCTTTTGAGGATCTGAGGACCCACAGCCCCATTGAGGAGAATGGGGGCGTGCTCTGTCCTCCTTTTCCTGTAGTCCACAATCATCTCCTTTGTCTTGATCACGTTGAGGGAGAGGTTGTTGTCCTTGCACCACATGGCCAGGTCTCTGACCTCCTCCCTATAGGCTGTCTCATCATTGTCAGTGATCAGGCCACCATTGTTGTTTCATCTGCAAACTTATTGACGGTGTTGGAGTCGTGCCTGGCCGTGTAGTCATGAGTGAACAGGGAGTATAGGGGCGGACTGAGCACGCAGCCCTGAGGGCAGGAGGCCTTTTGCCTTTTGGTAGGCCACCATTGTAAATTTGTTCTTAACTGACTTTCCTAGTTAAATACAGGTTAAATAAAAAACTAAACATAGGTTTTCCTTTTGTGCAGGTGTGAAAGGGCAGTAGAGATTGCATCATCTGTGGTTCTGTTGGAACGGTATGCAAATTGGAGTGGGTCTAGGGTTTCTGGCATAACGATGTTGATGTGAGCCATGACCAGACTTTCAAAGCACTTCATGGCTACGGACGAAAGTGCTACTGATCGCTAGTCATTTAGGCAGGTTACCTTAGTGTTCTTGGGCAGAGGGACTATGGTCTGCTTGAAACACATATTACAGACTCAGACAGGGAGAGGTTGAAAAAGTCAGTGAAGACACTTACCAGTTGGTCAGTGCATTCTCGGATTACAAGTCCTGGTAATCCGTTTGGCATTGTGGCCTTGTGAATGTTGACCTGTTGAAAGGTTTTACTCACATCGGCTGCGTAGAGCGTGATCACACAGTTGTCTGGAACAGCTGATGCTCTCATGCATGTTTCAGTGTTACTTGCCTCGAAGCAAGCATAGAAGTTATTTACTGTACCTTGTCTGGTAGGCTCATGTCACTGGGCAGCTCTCGGCTGTGTTTCTCTTTGTAGTCTGTAATAGTTTGCAAGCCCTGCCACATCTGACGAGCGTCGGAGCTGGTGTAGTACGATTCGATCTTAGTCCTGTATTGATGCTTTGCCTGTTTGATGGTTCATCAGAGGGCATAGAGGGATTTCTTATAAGCTTCCGGGTTAGAGTCCCGCTCCTTGAAAGTGGCAGCTCTACCCTTTTGCTCAGTGCGAATGTTGCCTGTAAGAATCCCGGAACATATTCCAGTCTGTGCTAGCAAAACGGTCCTGTAGCTTAGCATCTGCTTCATCTGACCACTTTTTGTTGGTGCTTCCTGCTTTAATTTTGCTTGTAAGCAGTAATCAGGAGGATAGAATTATGGTCAGATTTGTCAAATGGAGGGCGAGGGAGAGCTTTGTACGCGTCTCTGTGTGTGGCGTAAAGGTGGTCTAGAGTTTTTTTCCTCTGGTTGTACTTTTAACATGCTGATAGAAATTAGGTGAAACTGATTTAACCTGTTGCGACGAGCAATCCCATATCCGGGAGCGTAATTATAGCCTCAAGCTCATTACCATAACGCAACGTTAACTATTCATGAAAATCGCAGATGAAATAAAATAAATATATTGGCTCACAAGCTTAGCCTTTTGTTAACAACACTGTCATCTCAGATTTTCAAAAAATGCTTTTCAACCATAGCTACACAAGCATTTGTGTAAGAGTATTGATAGCTAGCATAGCATTAAGCCTAGCATTCAGCAGGCAACATTTTCACAAAAACAAGAAAAGCATTCAAATAAAATCATTTACCTTTGAAGAACTTCGGATGTTTTCAATGAGGAGACTCTCAGTTAGATAGCAAATGTTCAGTTTTTCCCAAAATATTATTTGTGTAGGAGAAATCACTCCGTTTTGTTCATCACGTTTGGCTGAGAAAACCCCCCGAAAATTCAGTCATTACAACGGGACCTTTTTTCCAAATTAACTCCATAATATCGACAGAAACATGGCAAACGTTGTTTAGAATCAATCCTCAAGGTGTTTTTCACATATCTATTCGATGATAAGTCACTCGTGGCAGTTTGGTTTCTCCTCTGTTCAAAATGGAAAAATGTGCGCACCTGGAGATTACGCAATAGTTTCGACGGAGGACACCGAGCGAACACCTGGTAAATGTAGTCTCTTATGGTCAATTTTCCAATGATATGCCTACAAATACGTCACAATGCTGCAAACGCCTTGGGGAAACGACAGAAAGTGTAGGCTCTCTCCTTGCGCATTCACAGCCATATAAGGAGACATTGGAACACAGCGCCTCAAAAATCTGGCTCACTTCCTGTATGAAATTTCATCTTGGTTTCGCCTGTAGCATTAGTTGGCACTCACAGACAATATCTTTGCAGTTTTGGAAACGTCAGAGTGTTTTCTTTCCAAATCTGTGAATTATATGCATAGTCGAGCATCTTTTCGTGACAAAATATCTTGTTTAAAACGGGAACGTTTTTCATCCAAAAATGAAATACTGCCCCCAGAGGTTCAAGAGGTTAAGTTTTCCTGCATTAAAGTCCCCGGCCACTAGGAGCGCCGCCTCTGGATGAGCGTTTTCCTGTTTGTTTGTGGTGGAATACAGCTCATTGAGTGTGGTTTTAGTGCCAGCATCGGTCTATGGTGGTATGTAGAAGGCTAAGAAAAATACAGATTAAAACTCTCTAGGTAGATAGTGTGGTCTACAACTTATCATGAGATACTCTACCTCAGGCGAGCAGAACCTTGAGGCTTCCTTAGATATCGTGCACCAGCTGTTGTTCACAAATATACATAGACCCTCACCCATTGTCTTTACCAGAGGCTGCTGTTCTATCCTGCCGATACAGTGTATGTCCCGCCAGCTGTATGTTATTTATGTCGTCGTTCAGCCACAACTCGGTGAAACATATATATATATATATATATTACAGTTTTTAATGTCCCGTTGGTAGGATATATGTGCTTTTAGTTCATCCAATTTATTATCCAACGATTGTACGTTGGCCAATAGTATGGATGGCAAAGGCAGATTTGCCACTTGTCGGCAGATCCTCACAAGGCACCCTGATCTCCTTAAAAGCAAAATTTCAGTCTCTTTCTCCTGCAAATGACGGGGATAAGGGCCTGTTCGGGTGTCTGGAGTAAATTCCTCTCGTCCGACTCGTTAAAGAAAGATTATTCGTCCAATTCAAGGTGAGTAATCGCAGTTCTGATGTCCAGAAGCTATTTTCAGTCATAAGAGACAGTAGCAGCAACATAATGTACAAAATAAGTTACAAACAATGCAAAAAAACAAACAAAATAGATTAAAAAAATGTCATTAATACAATTTTGAACTCTTACATTCTCTTAGAATTAGCATTTTACTTCCCGTTTTGCACTTTTATGTGTTCATAAATAATATATTGATACCAATTTCCTGATGGCAGACACACCCAGTGAACCTCCATGGACGAGGAGGTCTGTGTTAGTGGAGCCTGAGGCTGCCAGCACTACCACACTACCAAGGGCAATAGGGTTTAGACGGATACATGTGTCTGAGTTATGCACTGTGTGTGTGTGTGTGTGTGTGTGTGTGTGTGTGTGTGTGTGTGTGTGTGTGTGTGTGTGTGTGTGTGTGTGTGTGTGTGTGTGTGTGTGTGTGTGTGTGTGTGTGTGCTCGCTTACATGAGTTCGCATGGGCATGTGTGTTTTTGTATGCGTGTGCATGTGTATATGCAGCAATCCGTGGGTGTGTGTGTTTGGCAATCTCTACACACATGTCTGTGTCTACCTGTTCGAAGGCGAGGATTAACAAGCCTCTTTGGATTTAAGGGGGAGACTGGGTGAAGGCGGGGTGGACACGTAGAGTATGTGGATTACATGAAGCGGGCATCATCGCACTGTGATGTTTTTAATGATGTCCTGTGTGTTTAAGCCACCATGTGTGAACAGGCTGCATGAGCTCCAGCATGTGGAGTCTTAAAGCTACAGTCTGGGATCTGAGAATCTGTTCAATGGTCATTTGGATTATTGATATACTGTACAATGTATAGCCTCCAAATGTGCTTAAAGAGAATTTGAGAGGGGTAACATTTCCCCAGCCTCATCCCTCAGCTGTGTACCAAAACAAGTGGTGGGGCTGCTGTTTTTAGTTTTTTGAATCTCAGAATGTAGCTTTAAGGCTAGCTGTATGATCACCAATGTACTGAATACATTCAGGAACTGTCTATAATCCACAGGATGGGAGAGAACCACGATATAGAAGCAAGAAATATCTTATGCAAGGCACTGGCTATATCCCAAACGACATTCTAATCCCTATATAGCCCATAGGGCCTTGGTCAAACGTAATGCACTACATAGGAAATAGGGCGCCATTTGGGATGCACAGTCTGCTCTGACTGCAACGTATCCCTATGCCACTCCTATTGTCTCGCTCTGTGAGGGATTACTGTGTGGACTTGTGCTGAGGTGGCAAAACAGCTGAGCAGGATGAGAGGAGAAGAGGACGGATCTGCATTTTACAGTACATACAAGATAATGACCTTGTTATTACACAATGTTAGAGCATGTTTTACGTTATCTGATTAATATGACAATTGTACTGATGGAATATTTAGATTTTGACGCAAGGCGGCATTTTCATGACCTACGTGATCTTTCAGCACATTCAAACGCGATTGAATCCCATATGTCTAAATTCAGAAAGGCACACAAGTGAGAGTAAATTTATGTTATAGATGGCCTCCAAGTGAGCTATTCTATATAAATGGACAAACCTCTGGTGGTATCAGCATGCTCAGAGAGTGGACCTACAGTATAGTGCAGAAAGGCTAGCGGGAGAGGCAAAAAGGACAGATTGTGTGTGCTTCTATGATAGAGCCTAAGCATGTAATTGCCTGTTGGAGTTCCACAGTTTAGGCGGAAAGTACGTGCAAATTATTTATTTCACCTGACACCAAAGAACGGTGGTCGCTTGGAACTTTGAGGGGAAATTAAATTACGCGGACGGAAAACGTTGCAGCAAACTTGGAGGATATAGAATGGGATTTATAGGCCTTAAATCTGATGGAGTTTGATACTAATACGATATAAATCCTCCCTATCCATTATGGTATTATATGAAATGCATTGGAATGGAGCGGCGGATCCTATTTGACATTCTGTTACCAGAGCGGTTGCAGCTCCACACTTAAGCCTTTTGAAAGCTAATACATAAATGTTGCATTATATCCTACTTCTCCGCTGCGTTTTGAGTTCTGAATGAATCAGTAGCAGCTATATGAGATGATGCCATGAAATGGTTTAATTACTTCGACAGATTGAGGAGCACAATGATGTTTTGTGCCTCTGATGAGAACAATGCTAACGCTAATCGGCTCAGTCATTATTACAGACAATAAGAATGAATCATAAGGCGATTGTTTCTCTTTTACAATATGGTAATAGTCTACTGTAATTGACAGTGCTCCCGAGAATGGTTTGGAGACAAACGTTTGTTTTGAAGTATCCATGTCTGCCTGAAATGCTGATAAGGTGTCAAATAAATACTACAGAAAAAAAAATACTACACACACACTGACATTATACACATTCTACTGTATCTCCACCCAAAAATACCATTGATTGCTTACAGCTTCTGCCCCCAAGCCATAAGACTGCTTGGGGGTAGGCCACCCGGACTATTTATTTACTATTTATGTAGCCTCACTATTGTTATTTTACTGCTGCTCTTTAATTATTTCTTACTTTATTTCTTACTTTGTTTTTGTATTTTTCTTAAAACCGAATTGTTGGTTAAAGGTTTGTAAGGAAGCATTTCACTGTAACGTCTACACCCCCACCCACCCCTTTGTTTTTACACTGCTGCTACTCGCTGTTTATTATCTATGCATAGTCACTTTTTTAATTTGTTTTATTTAAACCTTTATTTAACTTTACTCCTACCTACTGTACATGTACAAATTACCTTGACTAACCTGTACCCCCGCACATTGAATCGGTACCAGCATCCCCTGTATTCGGCTTGTCACCAAAAACACTCACAAACTTTTACAGATGCACAATCGAGAGCATCCTGTCGGGCAACTGCTCCGTCCACAACCGTAAGGCTCTCCAGAGGGTAGTGCGGTCTGCACAACGCATCACCGGGGCAAACTACCTGCTCTCCAGGACACCTACACCAACCGATGTCACAGCAAGGCCAAAAAGATCATCAAGGACAACAACCACCCGAGCCACTGCCTGTTCACCCCGCAATCCTCCAAAAGGCGAGGCCAGTACAGGTGCATCAAAGCTGGGACTGAGAGTCTGAAAAACAGCTTCTGTCTCAAGGCCATCAGACTGTTAAACAGCCATCACTAACATTGAGTGGCTGCTGCCAACATATTGACTCAATCTCTAGCCACTTTAATAATTAAAAATTGGATGTAATAAATGTATCACTAGTCACTTTAAACTATGCCACTTTATATAATGTTTACATACCCTACATTACTCATCTCATGTGTATACAGTGGGGCAAAAAAAGTATTTAGTCAGCCACCAATTGTGCAAGTTCTCCCACTTAAAAAGATGAGAGAGGCCTGTAATTTTCATCATAGGTACACTTCAACTATGACAGACAAAAGGATTTTTAATGAATTTATTTGCAAATTATGGTGGAAAATAAGTATTTGGTCACTTACAAACAAGCAAGATTTCTGTCTCTCACAGACCTGTAACTTCTTCTTTAAGAGGCTCCTCTGTCCTCCACTCGTTGCCTGTATTAATGGCACCTGTTTGAACTTGTTATCAGTATAAAAGACACCTGTCCACAACCTCAAATAGTCACACTCCAAACTCCACTATGGCCAAGACCAAAGAGCTGTCAAAGGACACCAGAAACAAAATTGTAGACCTGCACCAGGCTGGGAAGACTGAATCTGCAATAGGTAAGCAGCTTGGTTTGAAGAAATCAACTGTGGGAGCAATTATTAGGAAATGGAAGACATACAAGACCACTGATAATCTCCCTCGATCTGGGGCTCCACACAAGATCTCACCCCGTGGGGTCAAAATGATGACAAGAACGGTGAGCAAAAATCCCAGAACCACACGGGGGGACCTAGTGAATGACCTGCAGAGAGCTGGGACCAAAGTAACAAAGCCTACCATCAGTAACACACTAGCCGCCAGGGAATCACATCCTGCAGTGCCAGACGTGTCCCCCTGCTTAAGCCAGTACATGTCCAGGCCCGTCTGAAGTTTGCTAGAGAGCATTTGGATGATCCAGAAGAAGATTGGGAGAATGTCATATGGTCAGATGAAACCAAAATATTACTTTTTGGTAAAAACTCAACTTGTCGTGTTTGGAGGACAAAGAATGCTGAGTTGCATCCAAAGAACACCATACCTACTGTGAAGCATGGGGGTAGAAACATGCTTTGGGGCTGTTTTTCTGCAAAGGGACCAGGACGACTGATCCGTGTAAAGGAAAGAATGAATGGGGCCATGTATCGTGAGATTTTGAGTGAAAACCTCCTTCCATCAGCAAGGGCATTGAAGATGAAACGTGGATGGGTCTTTCAGCATGACAATGATCCCAAACACACTGCCCGGGCAACGAAGGAGTGGCTTCATAAGAAGCGTTTCAAGGTCCTGGAGAGGCCTAGCCAGTCTCCAGATCTCAACCCCATAGAAAATCTTTGGAGGGAGTTGATCTTGCACAATTGGTGGCTGACTAAATACTTTTTTGCCCCACTGTATACCGTACTCTATACCATCTACTGCATCTTGCCTATGCCATTCGGCCATCACATATCCATATATATTTTTATGTACATAATCTTATTGATTCCTTTAGACTTGTGTGTATAAGGTAGTTGTTGTGAAATTGTTTGATTACTTGTGAGATATTACTGCATGGTCGGGGCTAGAAGCATAAGCATTTTGCTAGACTCGCATTAACATCTGCGAAACCATGTGTATGTGACAAATAAAATTTGATTTGATATAGCCTTGTTGTTTTTTTTCATTGTTTTTTTTTCATTTTCATTCTTATTACATTTTTTACTTTAGTTTATTTTGTCAATATTTTCTTAACTCTATTTCTTGAACTGCATTGTTTGGTTAAGGGCTTGTAAGTAAGCATCACACGGTTGTATTCGGCGCATGTGACAAATCAATTTGATTTGATTGGTTTTTATTGCACAAATTGTAAAGATCCGAATTAGGATTATGATGATTGTGTATTGTGTATTTAAACTTGGGATATTTAAACTTGAGATAGTTGTTACTTGAGTTTGTAAAGCCCAGACTTATAGATTACGGACGAGGCTTTACAACCACTCAAAAGTAGGGCATAAGAATAACCAACCATCGTTAATGCACCTTCAGGTTTTTCTGTTTTTGGTCATGCAGAAGTAATGTAACTAATTACTTTCCACAGTAAGTAACGTTGTAACGTAACAAGTTACTTTTAATGGAAGTAATGTTGTAACATAATGAGTTACCTTTAAATGTAACTTTCCCTAACACTGTCTAGGAAGCATCCGTGCTGCTTCACCTGCATTACATGCTTGGGGTTTTAGACTGGGTTTCTGTACAGCACTTTGAGATATCAGCTGATGTACAAAGGGCTATATAAATACATTTGATTTGAAGCATCCACCTTTAAGTGTAGATGAATACTCAAGTACCAACACTGGGTCCATTGTATACCCTTTTGCTATGGGATGGGTGTGGACATGGTGTGGAAATACAGACCCTATTTACTATTTCCCGACTGCCTATTGCAGGTGGCGGTGGAATTCAAGTCCATTTTGTCCGATGTCAGTTGGTGTGGAGGATGGGATCCATTGTGCCCTATGGCGTTGGGCTGTGGCGGGCGGCAGCTAGCATGCTAGCTCCATTGTGATGTGATTATGTAGGACGAGCACGCAGGATGCTAATCTTCCTGTGGGAGTGTGCATGCCTGTGAATGATTGCACGTGGGGAAAGAGAAAGGGAAAAGGAGAGGAGAGGGAGATGAAGAGGAGGGAGAAGGAGAGGAGGAAGAAGAAGAGAGGAGAGAAGCCCCCTTGGCTGTGATTATGAAATGGTCTTGTCGCAGATTAAAGCTACAGGGATGCAGGGGGAGAGATGAGCCACAGCCTCCCACAGACACAGAGGCTAGTAGAGCTCGGCAGCTTCATTAAGCTTACCTGGGGTTATACACACCTCGCCTGTATATATGTGTGTACACACACACAAACAGAGGGAGAGGAGAGAGGAGAGAGGAGAGAGGAGAGAGGGAGAAAATTAGAGGGAGGAAGAGATTGAGAGTGAGAAAGCAAACATGCTCCAAATAGGCTTGCAATTGAGAGAGAAAGAGAGAGAACTGCGCCCAAGGAAAAACCCCAAAGAAAAAGAGAGAGGGAGCTTGAGGAGGCTGGCTGCCACAAAGACAGTGACTAAAAAAAGGCCCTCTTGTTGTTTTTGTATTTATCCAGGTGAGAGAGAGAGAGAGAGAGAGAGAGAGAGAGAGAGAGAGAGAGAGAGAGAGATTGTCCATTGTATGGTTATTTTTACCCTTGATTATTGTTGTTCCTGATTGTCCCATTGAAATTATGTTAATATTGTAACTTAATCACTTCATTTCCAACGTCTGCATTGTTAAGTCATGCCAATAAAGCAATTTTAGAGAGAGAGAGGAAGAGACGAGTTGGGGTGCGTCTGCAGAGAATTTGGAGGCCTGTATGTCTTTTCAACTGTGGTTAGAAGTGTCTATAGCAGGTGGGGGTAATTATAGTGGGGGTCTTTATCATAAACATCCATTATTTTCACGCTCGGCAGCTTCTGCAGGAGCACCGCTGTATACAGTGGTCCGAATTTCTCAACTCTCTGGCGATTGATTGACAGGTACAGACGCTGGAGTTCTCCCCAATCACACATAGAGCTGTCAGGTCGATCCTTCCTCCTGGCTTCAAGCAGGGCAGAAAAGACGATGCCAGAGTTTGTTACAGGAGAGTACGACAGAAACATCCTGCAGTGATTGGCAGGTCAGGTCTGCTTATGGACAGAAGGGCCAATCAGCTTAATTAACTCCATGGTATTTCCTGGTCTATCAATTTTTTTGTTTCTACGATTGTCGGAATGGTGATCCAGGCTCAAGTTCAACCTTTTAGTTATAGATTCAGCATTCTTTTGTCTGGGAAGTCAATATGGCATTGCCTACAATGCCTACACATCAGGCAGGTATGTAGACAAAGTATAGGACAAGGATATTCAAGAGGTAGCCTAGCGGTTAAGAGCGTTGGGCCAGTAACATAAGGTTGCTGGTTCGAATCCCTGAGCCGACTAGGTGACAAATCTGCCGATGTGCCCTTGAGCAGGGCACCTCGCCCTAATTGCTCTTGTAAGTCCCTCTGGATAAGAGCATCTGCTAAGTGACTAAAATGTAAATGTAACAATGTATCAAAGCACTGCAATCGCCAATATTGGCCTACTTTGAATTGAAAATAAAATAGTTATGCTGAAATTAAACAGATAGTAATTATTATAAATACTATTTATGCTTTTTCTATGTACTGAATCTTTTGACCAGTTCTCTCGTGTTAAATAGATGTGAAATAAACGTATTATAGAGGAGGAAGTACACCTTAAGGTTTGAAGATTTTCAGATACAGTAGGCAAAATGTAGTTGAAATGTATTTGTATTTTCTTTGCAACACTGCACTGGCTGGAGCATTGCAGTAGTAGTGTGTTGAAAATCGAAATAATCCTTGAGATATTTCATTAGTTCTGCTAAATGCCTTCCATTACTTTTTTTTACCGCACAATTCATTTCATCATTAAGAAGTGCTTGCATATAATAAATATGCACATGCATTCATAACGCTGTAGCCCACATAATGCTCCCTCTAGGACACAGCAGCTCTGTGGGCACCGTGGAGAGTTTAGCCCCGTGACCTTGTCGTGACCAGACTGTTTCCACCCGCTCCTGAGAGATACACTGCTGAAAGTTGTGAGTTATTACGACATCACTGCGCTGACACGCCTGTGACAGCCTACGCTGATCTGAGATAATTGCCCTTGCGCCATCGTCGCTTAATGAACACAATGGCACTTTCTTTCGCATTCGCCCCATGATTAATAGTTACAACGTTTCTTTGTTGGGTTCCGACAAATTACCTCGGCATAATGACACTGTTTTCTTAACGCGACATCGCACAATCATAAACGGCGCAGGCTCTCAAGAAGACAGACCGGGGTCCTCGAGAGCTACAGTACGTTGGAATTATTAAGGAAGTGGAGGAATTAAACAACCAGTTAGGAAGAATAATGGGAAAGGTTTTGAAGTCTGTCATTCTTAATTAAATGATCCTTTGATGTTAAGATTCCAAGTACGTAACAGTAACACTTAAATCAAGCACAATTTACTCCTGATATGATTTTTAAAAATATATATACAATTACATTTATACAACTTTATTTTTCCCCTTAGTACAACGAAGTTTCAAACACATACAACACACAGGCCCCGAAGCAATACATAGACAGAATACTTTACTAATGCGTCACAACTCTAAGCCTAAACAAACACATTTAAACCTACACCAAACACACGTTAATACATAGACATAATACTTTACTGATACTTCACAACTCTAAGCCTAAACAAACACATGTTCTCTGAGCTCCATGACTCTATCCCCACATCAAACACAGAGAGGAAGGGACATCCGGAGAAGTTTCCTAATCCTAAAGCTCCGGCTTGTGGTCGGGGGCAATTAGTTTAGGGAGGATGTTTCACGGGCGACCTAATTGAGAAGCTGTCACCCAGTTAAGCAAGGCCTGTCTTAAGAGCATTTGCTTAAGAAGCCGTGGCCTAATGCAATAAGGTGCCTATTTCCAATCAGCCATGACAAAGTCTAATTTATGCCAGGATCAAATCAGCAGGGAGAAAGAAATGAGGCAGGGGAGAAGGGAGAAGTAGTCATGGTGGCGGCCCATCGGAAAAGTGTGACAAAGAGGTGGGGGGACCGCAAGGTTTGAGCAATGGGATGGGACTCAGACGCCAGCAAAAGTAAATTAGTGGTCCTAAAAAAGTCATTTTTCCAGGATGATTAAGAGGTTGTACAGAACAGGATCACGCAAAGAGGAGTGTTTGGTGTTTCTGCCCCTAGCACCCTCTCCCACAAACGCAGACACACACCCAAGCATACGCACACACGCAAACACACCCACACAGGCATGCACACAGATGCTCACAAACATACACACACTCGCACACACAAAACAGCTCCTCCTTGTGATGGATTCGCATGAACATCAGATCGCTCACTGTGACAAATCACAGTGTGACACCAGAACCCCAAAAAGCCCACACCCTAACACCTAAACTGTGACAGGGAGCCAGGGGGGTTGACCTCCCAGCAGGCCGCCACAGCAGTCTCTCTCTCTCCCTCTCTCTCTCTCTCTCTTCACTCTCTCTCTTTTTCCCCTCTCTCCTTCTCGGGGAGTGATGGATTTTCCCTCAGTTAATTTATCCTGGAAGCGGAGGAGATGGCACTGTGACGCGAACCTTCTCCGTGACGATGGGGGGACCAGAGCGTCCCTGATCACAGGCTCTATCAATCTCACTCAGAGGGCCGTATCAGCGCCACTGTCACAGATGTCACACCGTCACAGCCTGGAACTATACCTACTGTACCTGGACCTGTATCTGTACTCTGCTCTGCTCTACTCTACCTGACAGTCATAGGGGATTCTACTACAGTACCTGGACCTGTATCTGTACTACCCTCTGGAGAGCCTTACGGTTGTGGGCGGAGCAGTTGCCGTACCAGGCGGTGATACAGCCCGACAGGATGCTCTCGATTGTGCATCTGTAGAAGTTTGTGAGTGCTTTTGGTGACAAGCCGAATTTCTTCAGCCTCCTGAGGTTGAAGAGGCGCTGCTGCGCCTTCTTCACGATGCTGTGTGTGTGGGTGGACCAATTCAGTTTGTCTGTGATGTGTACGCCGAGGAACTTAAAACTTACTACCCTCTCCACTACTGTTCCATCGATTTGGATAGGGGGGTGTTCCCTCTGCTGTTTCCTGAAGTCCACAATCATCTCCTTAGTTTTGTTGATGTTGAGTATGAGGTTATTTTCCTGACACCACACTCCGAGGTCCCTCACCTCCTCCCTGTAGGCCGTCTCGTCGTTGTTGGTAATCAAGCCTACCACTGTTGTGTCGTCCGCAAACTTGATGATTGAGTTGGAGGCGTGCGTGGCCACGCAGTCGTGGGTGAACAGGGAGTACAGGAGAGGGCTCAGAACGCACCCTTGTGGGGCCCTAGTGTTGAGGATCAGCGGGGTGGAGATGTTGTTACCTGGACCTGCACTGACTCATAGGGGATTCTACTACTTTACTACCTCTACCTACCCTACTCCAACTCAGAAGGGAGTCTACTATTCTTACTTCCAATGTTCAACATTGCTTTTCAATCGGATTGGAATTTCAGTTGACCCACGACCCTGCCTACTGTTCACTTCATTAACACAACATATTCTGTACTCTTTCATATAATACTTGGCATACAAAATATATTGCTCCAACATGACCCTTGTATAAAAATATATTACCCTATATTTCCTTTACATAAAACAATATAACTGTAAACCTAAGACACACATAGACATACAGTACCAAGACAAATATTTCCCCCATCATAAACCCTTACTGACACCCCCCTACACAGACACATAACAGCCTTAAGCACATTCACTGAGACATACCCTGACACCCATCATGCTGACGCACACACACACGCGCGCACACATGCATGCACGCACACACACACACGCACGCACGCACGCACACACACACACACACACGCACGCCCACATCCAAAGTAGTGGGCCACAGCAAAGCATTCCCTGTCTGCTCTGCCCCAGAAAATGTTGACTGATCAAATTAGGCCTGATCAAAACATGCCATTCAGGAGACGTGGCTTTGAGGAGACGTGGCGTTGAGGCGTCGAGGGGAGCTAGCCGAGCACAAAACACACTCTGACCTTGGGAGCAATTAGCATGACCAGAGAGCAGTCCTGAGTAGAATAAAGAAGCACTGAAGCACCCCTGGATCTGCATAGGGAGGGAAGCAGGGGATCTCACCAGGCCCAGCCCCATAGAGCCCCAGCACCAACCCCCCCCGAGGCCAAGGTCTCATCTATAAACCGCGGCTCCATAGTCACTGTCATTACATTACACTGTGGTACCAGTTCAGTGGTGAGGCACCCCTTTTCCAGTACACGACACACCGACTTCACACACGTATGCGTGCTGCTCTTGGCTGCAGTAAGAAAGCCATCGCCATCTGTGCCCATTCAACATATATCTTTTTTATTATTAACTTAACTAGGCAAGGCAGTTAAGAACAAATTCTTATTTACAATGACGGCCTACCCAGGCCAAACCAAGACGAGGCTGGGCCAATTGTGCGCCGCCCTATTGGACTCCCAATCATGGCCCGGATGTGATACAACCTGGCTTCGAACCAGGGACTGTGGCGACGCCTCTTGCACTGAGATGCAGTGCCTTAGACCGCTGCGCCACTCGGGAGCCAACTTAGCCTAGATGTACGTTTTTATTACTTCTAAACAAAATAACCATTTGGGGTTCTCATACACTCACAATGATGTTTTGATTCTTGCCGCTTAGATTATATTTGGTTGTGATCTTTGCAAAATAACTATTTTGGATGCAGCGGTTGTTAGCTAGAATGCTAACGCTCGTTGCCATAGACTGTAGCCAAAGCTAGCCAAAGAGCCATGTCAGGGGTTGAAGTTGACGCAGTTCATTTGCGATGATGACAAACACCCCCCCACAATAATTCCAATCCAATTCAAACCCAATTATTATTTTATTATATAAAAGTAGTGTGAAATGCACTCATAGGCGACATGTAAATAGAGGCTTTTTGTGTTGTTGCTACCGTTCTATAAGAACTCCCCCGTGTTCTGCCACCAACTTGTGCACATCGCCCTCGTGCAGCAATGTTTACAAACACAAGAAGGGGTCTATAGGCACAGACATATGACTCATTCTATGCGCATCTACAGTAAAGGCCTATAGCACAATACATCGGTATGATGAGAGGTAGTCTGAGATTATATGCATTTAATACTACTGTAATTCTAGTCCATTGTTATGTTGTGTGTTGGTATCATAAAATCTGTTCATTTGTTATCACACATGTCATTGCATGTCAGAGTAAGTTTGTGAGTCGGCGATTTAATTATTATCCCTACCCTTTATCGCATTATCAAGTGCAGTATTGGTATCAGGTTGGGTACTACCGCCTATAATGTGAAGCTTTTGATGTAGCATTTTCAGCACAGTTCTGGAATGTTCTTCAAAACACACTACTCCGAGGCCTTGTTATGTTTGCACAGCATCAAGGGATATATTTACACAAGCATGTATTCCTCCAGCGTACAGTGATGCTCTATTCTGACAG
This sequence comes from Oncorhynchus nerka, assembly GCF_034236695.1. Classification (NCBI taxonomy): domain Eukaryota; kingdom Metazoa; phylum Chordata; class Actinopteri; order Salmoniformes; family Salmonidae; genus Oncorhynchus; species Oncorhynchus nerka. Next base: position 45,117,935 of record NC_088409.1, on the reverse strand, counting down.
CCAGCTCCGACCTGCCATTGCTTCTCTACCTGTAATCTAATTTCAATTGACTGCGAGGGGGTGTGAGGTTAGCAGCACCGTAAATGCTGGCGCGGAGGCCTTAAGCAGAGGTGTGTGCAGTTCAAATTGTTTTCTGTAAGTCACCTCTACAGGGGGATTTTTGCTCATCCCGCCCATTGATTTGTTGCTGGGGTTCATTGGCCTAGAGCGGGGATGGCAGGTGGATGGGAGAATGGAGTGGGCCTGGCATGGCTGGCATTCGTCCTTCTCTGGGAACAGAGAGAGCGAGAGAGCGAGAGAGCGAAAGAGAGAGAGAGAGAGAGTTAGTCTCCACAATTCAGAGGTTAAATGACCTGTGCCTGCTGTCACCCACAGCACATTGCCTACAGCAGAGCATGGACCTGCTAGAGCAGTACTTCCAGACCCGGGCCCAAAAATACAAAAATAATGACTTTCCAGAGAAGATGCAGATCTCAGGGAATTAGACCAAAGTTCTCTATTGGTACACAATATATAGAGTACTGCACACTACAATGAGGCAATGAATTACAAGAGAAGGAGAAAGCATGCAGGCCATTCTAACACCATTAAAAAACAATTGGCTAAACCTAACTGAATGTGCCATTGAGCCAATTGCACTGTATGGCAGTGAGGTGTGAGGTCCATTTGCAAAACAAGATTTCACAAACACCCCACTGAAACACTGCATGCAGAGTTCACGAAGATTCTCCTACATGCCCAGAGGAAAACGACAAACTATTTATGCAGAGCAGAATTTGTCCAATATCAACTAATACTAAAAACTCAAAAAGGAGCAATTAAGTTTTGGAAACCTCTAAATACTGTGACCCCCTCTCATATCATTACCAAGCCCTGCAATGCCAAGAGCTGAGCAAAGAAAAGAGTCCCCACATCCAGCTGGTCCTGGGGCCGAGTTCACAAACATGTTTTACTAACACACTGTAGCCTCAGGACCAGAACATACAATCAATCAATCAGAATAAAACAAATTACAACACAGTCAAAACAAAACTACATTACCTATTGGGAAGCGCAAGCATCAAGCAAAATGCAGTGTTATCTGGCCCTAAATCAACAGCACACCATGGATAACTATTTGACCATGGTTACTGATCAAACCTTTGAAAAACCTTGACAAAGTACAGGCTCAGTGAGCACAGCCTTGCCATTGAGAAGGGTAGACACAGGAAAACCTGGCTCCCTGTAGAAGCTGTGCAACCACTGCACCACAGCAGAACCCAAGACAGAGATGCAGTTCCTGACAAAATTTAAAAAATATATATATAAAACCATTAGAGAGTGTCATTTCCCCAAATGTGAAACTCTTATTCAAGGTTATAAAGACCTCTCTGATGAGAGTAGGCTACCCGTCCTGTTGGGGGAAGAAGCAGAGGGCTGTGGGTTGGCACCCCGCTCCTCCGCTCTCTCCACTGGCTTCCAGTTGAAGCTCGCATCCGCTACAAGACCATGGTGCTTGCCTACGGAGCTGTGAGGGGAACGGCACCTCAGTACCTCCAGGCTCTGATCAGGCCCTACACCCAAACAAGGGCACTGCGTTCATCCACCTCTGGCCTGCTCGCCTCCCTACCACTGAGGAAGTACAGTTCCCGCTCAGCCCAGTCAAAACTGTTCGCTGCTCTGGCCCCCCAATGGTGGAACAAACTCCCTCACGACGCCAGGACAGCGGAGTCAATCACCACCTTCCGGAGACACCTGAAACCCCACCTCTTTAAGGAATACCTAGGATAGGATAAAGTAATCCTTCTCCCCCCCCCCCCTCCCTCCCCCCCCCCTTAAAAGACCTAGATGCACTATTGTAATGTGGCTGTTCCACTGGATGTCATAAGGTGAAAGCACCAATTTTTAAGTCGCTCTGGATAAGAGCGTCTGCTAAATGACTTAAATGTAAATGTAAATGTACATTGCTGCCTGCCATAAAATGAGGGACAGTGTTTGACAGACCAACCAACCTGCACATGTCCTCTATGTTATTGTTATTGTCCATTGTATGCTTATTTTTGTTGTTACTGATTGTCCCTTTGATAATCCTGATTATTATTATTTAAATTATGTTAACATTGTAAATGTATCACTTAACCTCCAAAGTACGCTTTGGCAATATATTGATACAGCACATTGAATGGAATTGAAATTAAATTGAAATAGAAATTGTGTGAGAGAGAGAGAGACCAACAAACAAACATACAGAGAGAGAGAGAGAGAGAGAGACCAACAAACAAACATACAGAGAGAGAGAGAGAGAGAGAGACCAACAAACAAACATACAGAGAGAGAGAGAGAGAGAGACCAACAAACAAACATACAGAGAGAGAGAGAGAGAGAGAGAGACCAACAAACAAACATACAGAGAGAGAGAGAGAGAGAGAGACCAACAAACAAACATACAGAGAGAGAGAGAGAGAGAGAGACCAACAAACAAACATACAGAGAGAGAGAGAGAGACCAACAAACAAACATACAGAGAGAGAGAGAGAGAGAGAGACCAACAAACAAACATACAGAGAGAGAGAGAGAGAGAGACCAACAAACAAACATACAGAGAGAGAGAGAGAGAGAGAGAGAGACCAACAAACAAACATACAGAGAGAGAGAGAGAGACCAACAAACAAACATACAGAGAGAGAGAGAGAGAGACCAACAAACAAACATACAGAGAGAGAGAGAGAGAGAGACCAACAAACAAACATACAGAGAGAGAGAGAGAGAGAGAGACCAACAAACAAACATACAGAGAGAGAGAGAGAGAGAGACCAACAAACAAACATACAGAGAGAGAGAGAGAGAGAGACCAACAAACAAACATACAGAGAGAGAGAGAGAGAGACCAACAAACAAACATACAGAGAGAGAGAGAGAGAGACCAACAAACAAACATACAGAGAGAGATAGAGAGAGAGACCAACAATCAAACATACAGAGAGAGAGAGAGACCAACAAACAAACATACAGAGAGAGAGAGAGAGAGAGACCAACAAACAAACATACAGAGAGAGAGAGAGAGAGAGACCAACAAACAAACATACAGAGAGAGAGAGAGAGAGAGACCAACAAACATATAGAGAGAGAGAGAGAGAGACCAACAAACAAACATACAGAGAGAGAGAGAGAGAGAGAGACCAACAAACAAACATACAGAGAGAGAGAGACCAACAAACAAACATACAGAGAGAGAGAGAGACCAACAAACATACAGAGAGAGACGGACGGACGGACGGACGGACGGACGGACGGACGGACGGACGGACGGACAGACAGACAGACAGACAGACAGACAGACAGACAGACAGACAGACAGACAGACAGACAGACAGACAGACAGACAGACAGACCCAAAGAGACAACAGTCGGCAGCACAACAACCGCCTCACAGTGAACCCAGCTTCCTCTGGCAAATCATGAACAAAGCATCACTATGCATTTCTCTTTCTTTCTCTCTCCCCTCCTTACCCACATTCCCCTTTCCCTGTACAGCTAGGAACGTCCCCACATCCCCCTTTCCCTTTACAACTAGGAACCTCCCCACATTCCCCTTTCCCTGTACAGCTAGGAACCTCCCCACATTCCCCTTTCCCTGTACAGCTAGGAACCTCCCCACATTCCCCTTTCCCTGTACAGCTAGGAACCTCCCCACATCCCCCTTTCCCTGTACAGCTAGGAACCTCCCCACATTCCCCTTTCCCTGTACAGCTAGGAACCTCCCCACATTCCCCTTTCCCTGTACAGCTAGGAATCTCCCCACATTCCCCTTTCCCTGTACAGCTAGGAACCTCCCCACATCCCCCTTTCCCTGTACAACTAGGAACCTCCCCACATTCCCCTTTCCCTGTACAGCTAGGAACCTCCCCACATTCCCCTTTCCCTGTACAGCTAGGAACCTCCCCACATTCCCCTTTCCCTGTACAGCTAGGAACCTCCCCACATTCCCCTTTCCCTGTACAGCTAGGAACCTCCCCACATTCCCCTTTCCCTGTACAGCTAGGAACCTCCCCAAATCCCCCTTTCCCTGTACAGCTAGGAACCTCCCCACATCCCCCTTTCCCTGTACAGCTAGGAACCTCCCCACATTCCCCTTTCCCTGTACAGCTAGGAACCTCCCCACATTCCCCTTTCCCTGTACAGCTAGGAACCTCCCCACATTCCCCTTTCCCTGTACAGCTAGGAACCTCCCCACATCCCCCTTTCCCTGTACAGCTAGGAACCTCCCCACATTCCCCCTTCCCTGTACAGCTAGGAACCTCCCCACATTCCCCTTTCCCTGTACAGCTAGGAACCTCCCCACAGGCGCTAAACCTGTCTGATGCTTACACATTTCATGATGATCAAATATGTTTACATACACTAATAAATCTCTACATAATACCTTACTTTGGGTGCAAGATAGCGTCGCTGTATTATGCTAAATACCCCGGCATCAAAACGAGTGTTTTCTCTCCCGTTTTTGTTTGTTTTGTTTGTTTGTTTTTCCGATACAATATGAGAATCATGATGGGGAAACTTTCACTTATAGTTCTTTTTTCTTTCATTCTTCTTCCTCTCTTGTCTTTCTTTCTCTCTCTCACACATAATGCCCTGACTTGCCTGTTTCAATTTCACTTAGTGGCTTAATTATGGCGAATGTTTCTAATGCAAACGACGAGACACAAATGAGGGAGAGAAGACAATCAACGTGCTGTCTTATTAACCTGTGTTGTCTCATCCACCTCTGGCCTGCTCGCCTCCCTACCACTGAGGAAGTACAGTTCCCGCGCAGCCCAGTCAAAACTGTTCGCTGCTCTGGCCCCCCAATGGTGGAACAAACTCCCTCACGACGCCAGGACAGCAGAGTCAATCACCACCTTCCGGAGACACCTGAAACACCACCTCTTTCAGGAATACCTAGGATAGGATAAAGTAATCCTTCTCACCCCCCTTAAAAGATTTAGATGCACTATTGTAAAGTGGCTGTTCCACTGGATGTCTTAAGGTGAACGCACCAATTTGTAAGTCGCTCTGGATAAGAGCGTCTGCTAAATGACTTAAATGTAAATGTGATCCCTCCCTATTGCCAGACAATGTACAATGGGACCGTGTTCAGGATGCAGTTTGTATATGCTGACGTATAGGCTTTGCATGGGCGAATGCAGATGCTGGTTTCCGTTACAGCATGACTCGCTTATCTGCTAATGTGGAAGAGAGCTATGAGAGGGAAAAGGCTTTTTGACTAATGTGATGTGAGGTGAATACAAGGGGCGCTGTTATAGAACAGAATTATGAAGCGTGTGTATTATTTCAATGGAAACAGAAAGGTGTGACCGTAGAAATAGAATTTCTCGAAGTGGCAGCCCCTCAGACCACGGTTATATGAATTGGAATGCCCGGTCTAGGAATTATATTTCTATGGGTGTGGAGCTGATATGCAGTATACAAGCTCATACCGGGATGAAGCTGTGGATGACCATTGCTATGTAGATTGGTGATGGATCAAACAATCAATTACTCCTACTGTTCTATGCAAAACCCAAAACATTGACAAGTTTGCAAAAAAGTGTACTTTATAAAAATAGGAATATGTCTGCACATGTTCACTCATGCATGTGTATATATGTTTCCATCTAAGTGTGTGTGTGCGCGTGCGTGTGTAATTAATTCGTTTTGGCTCGATTCAGAGGCTTGCTACTCGTCTGGGGGCTGGGGTACTAACCCACAAACAAGATGGGTCCAAATTAGCTGCTTGGAAAGCCCATGGCCTTGAGTAGCAGTGTCCTATCCCGCAGCTACATTATTGAGCAATGCTAATAACCTAAACTTCACTTATTTACACTCACTTCAGCACCATCCAGCAACACTCACCAACATGAGTTTTAAAGAGGAGACTTTCAAGAGGGTTATATATATATATATATTTGTTTTTTTAAGCTACCATGTAGGCCTCCCGAGTGGCGCAGCAGTCTAAGGCACTGCATCACAGTGCTTGAGGCGTCACAACAGCCCCGGGATCGATCCCAGGCTGTGTCACAGCCGGGCTTGACAGGGAGACCCATGATGTCGGCGCACAATTGGCCCAGCGTCATCCGGGTTAGGGGAAGATTTGGCTGGATGGGATTTCCTTGTCCCATCGCTCTCTAGCGACTCCTTGTGGTGGGCCGGGTGCCTACACGCTGACTCTGGACGCTAGCTGGACGGTGTTCGCCTCTCCCGAGTCCGTAGGGGAGTTGCAGCGATGGGACTGTAACTACAAATTGGATATCACGAAAAGGGGGTACAAGTTGTTTTTTTTAACTACCATGTGGAGAGTTCTAAATCTTTCTATCGTTATCTCTCTTTTTCTCCTCCTGTAGTTACATCTGTCTCTGTCTTTATTTCAATCCCTCCATCTCTCTCTCCCTGTCTGTCATTATTTAAGTTGAGCTGCTCTTCCTCGTTTTAATAAGCACTGGTGAGAAGTGTGTGTGTGTGTGTGTGTGGTGTGTGGTGTGTGGTGTGTGTGTGGTGTGTGTGTGTGTGTGTTCGTGTTTTAACGGTGAGCCGGTAACGAGACATGGCCCTCCCTCACCGTTGCCGCCGAGCCCCTATTTACTTTCACAAATCCGCGAGCTAGGCCGAGGCTTGCGTCGCTCCGAGAGCTTTACTCCTGTTAATTGGTCATTAAAGGTAGTCATTTGTAGGCCTCACTAAATCTTTAAAACAGCCCATGAAATAATAAAAGGAGGGCCTGTCAATGCTTTAGCCCCCGAGAAGCCTGACTGAGTAGAGGAGGAGGAGGACTTGGTTTTTGATCATCATCTCGAGAATTACCATGTCCAATAATAAACGCTCTATTCATTTTGGGGGACTTGTAAATACATTTGTCTTGATGTAGCTCCTTATCGCAAAGATGAAAAACAGATTGTCACTGATGTGCTGGTAAAAGGGGAGTTGCAGTAACGATTAAGAGCATGTGTACTGCGACCGTGTTCAAATTAGGACCGAGTTGGACACTTCGCACTAATATAGTCCTGTCATTAGGTAAATTGTCACATCGATAACTCTTTCTTCTTCACACATAACACCATACGCAGAGTGTGCAAAACATCAGGAACATCCTGCTCTTTGACATAATGACCAGGTGAATCCAGGTGAAAGCTATGGTCCCTTACTGACGTCACTTGTTAAATCTACTTCAACCCGTGTAGATGAAGGGGAGGACACAGGTTCAATAATGATTTTTAAGCCTTGAGATATGGATAGTGTATGTAGACCATTCAGAGGGTGAATGGGCAAGACAGAATATTTAAGTGCCTTTGAACAGGGTATGGTAGTAGGTGCCAGGTGACACCGGTTTGAGCATGTTAAGAACTGCAACGCTGCTGGGTTTTCCACACTCAACAGTGTACGTGTGTTTCAAGAATGGTCCACCACCCAAAGGACATTCAGCCAACTTGACACAACTGTGGGAAGCATTTGAATCAACATGGGCCAGCATCCCTGTGGAACGCTTTCAACACCTTGAAGAGTCCATCCTCCGGCGAACTGAGGCTGTTCTGATGGCAAAAGGGAGTGCCACTCAATATTAGGAAGGTGTTCCTCATGCTTTGTGCACTCAGTGTATGTTTCAAAGCATACTTTTATAGTTGTAGTTTTGTTGTGGGGTCTCGAGTAAGTACATGAATTTCTGGGAGAAACATTGAATATGCATAACACACTGTCAAGCACTCATGACATCGCCACTCTTTTAGAAGGGAATCTAGAACGGGGACAGTGGCAACTGCTTAAAAAGTGACAACAGCAATATGGAGACAAGATAACAGGTGTTGAACACTCTCACACATAGACACACACTGTAAAGCCTCCCCAAGAGTAATGATTCTGTTCTACTTGCATGACTTCTCATTTATTGATTTGAGTCGTATCGCCCCTCCCTACGGCCCCCCGTCTTTGGCGCTCAGGCCTGAGCCTATTGTGTGTGCGTGTGCATGTGTGCAAAATACCAGCAGTTGGTGCGTCAACAGAGGCGGTGTGGGAGAGAGAGGGATGGAGTTTGGGGTGAAGGGTTGGGATCCCTTGTTTCAGTGACATCTGTGGGAGTGGGATACCACCCTGGCCCACCTCTGTCTCCCTTATTGGGGTATCAGTTCAGGCCGTCAATAATGGAGCAGCCGAGTGTGAAGGGACAGGCGTGACCCAGTCTGCCCAGGGTGTGTGTGTGTGTGTGTGGGGGGGGGGGGGGGGGGGGGGGTCGAGAGAGAGTGAGAGAGACACACACCCATGATCACTGACCCTACTGACCTTCCCCTGCTCTCCCTCCCTCCTGCTGTCGGTCCCGTGTGCCCTAGCCTCTCTTTCACCAGCTCGCTCCTTTCCCCTCTCTCCATCGCAGGCCATTGTTCCCTCTCCTCCACTATTGTCTCAGCTGAGAATGGCAAAATGAGCAGCTGTGAAAGAGGGCTGATCATCAGAAGGCTTTGCATGGTTCTGAGATTCATACCATAACACAGAGGTTTGTTTACCGTGTGTGTCCTTCTGCACAACTTAGTCAGGTAAAGTAGAAGAAACGTGGTGAATATGATATATGACAGAATGCCTAAGTCTAAAGGATCAACTTTTCACTTCACGTTTCGATGAAAAGCAAACAAGTATAAAGTTTTAGATATGTTCTGTTTTCTTTTTTGCTTGAATCATTTTTTTCTCTACTGTGGTTGTTTAATCAATGTATTCTAAGCTACAAGCTTTAAGGCTTTGAATATGTCAATGCAGTGAAATGTGAAAATCACTTTTCCTATGGCAGTCCCACTCAAACAAATGTTCTGTCCTGTTTTCATTTGTACAATCTAATGTCATATTTTCCTTACGCCGTGATATTTCATGCTTTGGCTCATCTGTTTTGATGTGAGCTTTCTTCTCTAGCAGGTGCATCTTACTTAAAGATGAGGAAGGGCTCGGAGTCAGCTTCATTCCATCGTCTGTCTGACACTAAATCTGAAATGATAGAAGTGTAATACATGGGCCGGTAAAACATGTTCTTGAGTTCTCTCTCTGTCTGACCTATGAAGTAATTTTCTGACAATGGACTGTAAATCCACATGCTGCTACAGGCTAGGTTCTGAGCGCCATCTACAGATGCGTTTCAGTATTGCACCATTAGGACCCCGTGGATTTAATTTACAAACCCTCAAGCCAAATATGGTGATATCGGGTTTCTTGAAAATTCCATATCTCCCTCTCCATTTTTTATGTTAATTAAAGGATTTGTAAATGTTGTCACCTAAGACTTAAGTTGCAAATTATCCAGAAATACCGAATCTGATTACATTAACACCTCTTTTCCCATTTATTGTATTTCAGCACCGTTTTTACTTAATTTGATTTGTAAAAAATCCCGTGTAGTATATTTGATGAAGTTGGAATATGTAAGTACACAATATTCATTTAGGTAGAAATCATTGTGATTCATGAAATAATTTCAGATAAATCAGTTCAGTAGAACAAAATCATTTCAGTCAAATTCCTAGATAGAAATAAGACCCGTTTCATATCCAAGTTGCACTAAAGCAATTCCATTTTCTTATACAAGTCTATCTGTTCTAAACGAAGCATTGCGTAGATATGTGCTCCAAATCTGGTTTAACACCCTCAGGGATTTGTGTTATTATTAAATAAGGACTTCCTGTGACACATTAGTGAGATTTAATGTGAGGAATATAATTATTTGCCCACAAGAGGATGTTATTTGATTTAAAAGTTATTCCATAGAAAGAGGCTGCTCTTGCACAGTCAGACCATGTGTTTTTACACTAAACTAGCCTATTCAAAAAAACACATCTCTATTTTTAAACTAAAATAATTCATTTCATTGTTCAGATAATAGTGGCATTAATCTCCATAATCTGAGTTATGCAAATAAAACACTCAGGTCAATGAGGTCAATCAGAAACTATGAAATCTTTAAAAAATGTATGACAAAATATAACTTAGAACGATTAAATTGTATCGTGGCACCCTTACAGTATCAGTAACTCAAACATAGAGAGCATACTCTGGAGTCAGGTGGATACAACAACTAAAAGTACTGCCACATGCAGTTGCCTAAAGTGATTCTGTCAATAATGTATCGGAGCTCTTGTTTATTATTTACTGTTTACACAGAGAGACTCATGCTGCTTCTGTGGAGTGTCACTCTCACCCGCCGCCGCCATCTGAGATGAACGAGACAAGCTGAGCACGCCAGCCGGTGTTCATGCTGCCACGCTCTGTCGAAACCCGTGGCACTGGACTGAAAAATAAAAGACATGTCGGTTCACGTGAGCTGTTGTACATGCATCCTGAGGTAGTCAAAGAGAGGGAAATAGAGGGGGGGGGGGTATTAAATATTAATATTAATGTAGGGAGGGAGAGTGGGAGAGAGAGAGAGAGAGGGAGGGAGGGAGGGAGGGAGGGAGGGAGGGAGGGAGGGAGGGAGGGAGGGAGGGAGGGAGCCACCTAACTGGTAACTGGACGTTGAGCCTCAGCCTTTACATCTCAGATGGTTCCTCCTTTTAGTTCAGTTTACTCTACAGTAAGTGGGATTTATCTAGCCTAAGAGGGAGAGAAAAGGAAGATTGTTCGTTTCTTCATCGTACCCTAGGGTAAGAGAGTGTGTATCCACTAATACTTTAGAGAGTTGTACTTGTCTTAATGCAGTCACACTCACAACTGTCCTTTTCTTACTAGCACTGATTGTGCAGATAGCGGCTATTTTGAAGTTTTACTTGCAATGATTGGGATATGGGATTGTTTTACCTACCTCAGTTGAATGCACTGATTGTAAGTGGCTCTGGATAAGAGCGTATGCCAGATGACTATACTGTAAATGTACACCGTCAACACATCACTCTCCCAGATATCGGCATGACATGCAGAACAGGTCTCTGGTATCATAGGACAGAATGGACAGACTATAGAGTATAATTCCTGGATTCTTTTTGTAGCCTACACATCTGTGAGCCTGTGTGCATACACATATTGTTTACAATATTTTGAAGAAAAAAAAATATTTGGCCATACGGGACAATAATTACATGTCTATACCGTAGACGTTAAGCCCATCAGGTCCCATGTCAATTTCATCCAAATTTCTAGAGTAGATTAACACATAAACAAGCACTAACATCAAACTACAAACAAAAACAGACACACACTCACACAAACACACCAGATACACAAACAAACACACACACACACACACACACTTTCAAAGTCATAAAACGAGGGGACTTCAAATGCAGCTATTTGTTTGGGGCCTGTTGTCGTGGGAATAGGCAGTGCGACTGTGTGGGTTCATTAGAATTCTTTTCAAGTTGTGGAGTGCGGTCTCCCTGTGTTCCTCTCTCCATATTCCCTGACCCCGTCGGATCTCACAGGGGTTGAGGTAGGGCGGGGCAATGAGCGGGGGATAACACTCTAGACTGCATACACACACAAAAACATACAGTACACACACGCATGTAGGCAACACACATACACATAAACCCATAAGGCACAGTGTGTGGTGGGGGGATAGCAGAACACACACACACACAAACACACACACAATATGCCCTAATAGTGTCACCCTGCTGCACCACCTTCTCTGGGACGCAGTGGGAGGTTCTCCTCTCTCCAGTTAGAACTGGAACCCTGGGTACAGGAGAGAGAGGCTGTTGTTGTCTTTTTGCCACATGAGATGGTCTCTGTTATTCTAATAATTGCTCATGTATTCTCCCAAATAACACGCAGTCAGGGGTACTATAAGAAATACTAGTACACTCTCGAATGTGCTGGAGCAGCTCGATCTTATGGTCTCTAATGTTATGGAGATCTAAGGTTCTTCACTGACCCAGCAAGCTATAGATAGTATAGTAAATGGAATATGAATGAATGCTACCTCCGATGTAATATATTGGATGCCTATTGTCAAAACAGAAGGTTCAGGAAAATGTACGTTATTTTAAATAAGCAAAACTTAGAAGAAACAATTATAAGCAGACTATCAGAAGAACAGTTTTAATGTTTGGTCAGTGGTTATAAAATTGTATAACTTGATGAGTTGTTATGGTGGTCTTTCCAGTGAATGATACTTGTTTCCCGGTTGTCCTGGTAACAATGGGAGGCAATGGGTCTCCACTACAGTATCGTCACATTTCAACATATTAAACAGATTTCGATTTGTTGAAATAGTAGGTGTTTTGCATCGGACTGGATTGAAGATGGTGGAAAGAAACGGAGGTGGGGACGGAGGGGTGGCGGGGGTGGATTTTTGTGCTGCCTGGGGAGGTCACTTTGGCAGGCTGGGCCCCGGACGAGATCCCGGTGGGTGCCAGACTGCGGGGAGAGGGGCGAGGAAGAGGTGCAGTAGCTGCCCGTCACAGCCCACTGCCTGTCTGACGGCCTGGGGCCTGGCAGACTGACACCCTGCCTGGGCAGGAGGCAAAGGGGACAGGGAGGGGTGGAGGAGGGAATGGAGGAGGCGAGGGGGTGGAGGAGGTATATAGAGGTGGTGGAGGACAATAAGAAATGTATTGTATTTATATAGTCTAGTGATTTCACCAGAGTGGACAGAGAAGAGGGTGTGAGAGGTGCTGAAGACACAGAGAGAGGAACATCCTGGTATCCTGCAGTGCACCCAGTGCCGTAGACAGCAGTTGCAGGCGACACTCAAGAGAGAGAACTGGTCATTGCAGTCTGTTTGCTCAGAGTGCTTTGACTGTAACCTAGTCTAAGTTGAGTTGTATGTTCTACTTGTAAGAAAAACTTTCTATAACACGTTCTGTTCCATGAGCAGTGACCTTCATCATTTTTTAAAAACAAGGACACTTTGTTTCTGTCATTTTGCAAGTGTATTAGGTCAAGGTGCTTTATATCACTGAAGTGACGACACCCAGATACAGCAGATAATTCTCACCTGAGATTCGCTGACAAACACTTGCGATTGACTGAAATAGAATTGAGATTACAGTATATGAAGCTAGTTCTCCTCTTTGCCACAGCATGTGTCTGCTGGTGTGGTGCAAGGCAGGGAGGAGGGCAGGACTCAGAAAGTCTCTCAGGCGTGTCCTGGGCATGAGCCAAGCGTACGCACACACAAAAAGTCTAAAACGTCAACCACTGCTACAGTATGCTGTATACATTCCCAGGCTTTACAGTAAATATGTTAGAATCATCTGCTATTTGCCTCTCTCTCTCTCCCTCTCTCTCTCTCTCTCCCTCTCTCCCTCTCCCTCTCCCTCCCTCTCTCTCTCTCCCTCTCTCCCTCTCCCTCCCTCTCCCTCTCCCTCTCCCTCCCTGTTGAGAGAGAGAGACAGACAGCTCCAGACCATCCCGTTGACACTGAGCAGCAAGTGTGTGTCTGTGTGTCGACGTAACACCTTTCAAGATTGTTGAGCACCAATGTAAACAATATATGCTCACAGATGAATGCTCAGGCCAAGCCAGGGACAGTACAAGCTCAGGCCAGGGAGAGTACATGCTCAGGCCAGGGAGAGTACATGCTCAGGCCAAGCCAGGGACAGTACAAGCTCAGGCCAGGGAGAGTACATGCTCAGGCCAGGGAGAGTACATGCTCAGGCCAGGGACAGTACAAGCTCAGGCCAGGGAGAGTACATGCTCAGGCCAGGGAGAGTACATGCTCAGGCCAAGCCAGGGACAGTACAAGCTCAGGCCAGGGAGAGTACATGCTCAGGCCAGGGAGAGTACATGCTCAGGCCAGGGACAGTACAAGCTCAGGCCAGGGAGAGTACATGCTCAGGCCAGGGAGAGTACATGCTCAGGCCAAGCCAGGGACAGTACAAGCTCAGGCCAGGGAGAGTACATGCTCAGGCCAGGGAGAGTACATGCTCAGGCCAGGGAGAGTACATGCTCAGGCCAGTGAGAGTACATGCTCAGGCCAGGGAGAGTACATGCTCAGGCCAGGGAGAGTACATGCTCAGGCCAGGGAGAGTACATGCTCAGGCCAGGGAGAGTACATGCTCAGGCCAGGGAGAGTACATGCTCAGGCCAGGGAGAGTACATGCTCAGGCCAGGGAGAGTACATGCTCAGGCCAGGGAGAGTACATGCTCAGGCCAGGGAGAGTACATGCTCATGCCAGGGACGCTGACCGCATTTAATGGAACATACACCACAAATAAAGGGTATGTGTGAAAGAAAAGGCTTACCCAATGTCACTATGCAGGACGTATGATGCACATCCTCTTTAATGCTGCAGACCCATTGGGGATCAGAGCCCCTGCTGTACACACAGAGAGATAGACAGTCACACTGTTACACACACAGGCAGACATTAACACTGTTACTCCCACTGTAACACACACACACTATAATATGCATACACACAAACAAACATAAACAAACACCCCTTTTAACCTGATTGAGCATTTAAACTGAGAACTGAAAGGGTTAGAGGGAGAAGTCATGGAGGCAGGTACAGCTGGACAGATCACATAGAACCAAGTATAAACAGATCCAGTGTTCCCTGGTCTCCAGGCTCAACATAGAACTTTGTAATTACTGGTAAACAGACTGATCAGTATATACAGTATGTAGTTGTGTGTGTTTATATATGCGCATGTATGTATCTAGGGGGCCTCAGGGGACCCTCCTAATGAGCTCTCTGTGTGCAAGCCTAACAAGAGCCCACTGCAGCGCCCACGGCGCTGTCTTCAGGGGCCACGGCTGACCTTGCTCGGCTGCTAGGCTCTGTCGTTTGCTATATTTATGGCACCACCACCTTGCGCTATACATGTGTGTGTGTGTGGGGGGGACTTCTGTGTGTGTGTGTGTGTGTGTGTGTGTGTGTGTGTGTGTGCGAGCATTTGTGAATGAGGGTGAGGGAGGGGGCTCGCTCAGGAAGCAAATAATATGAATATATCAACATAATGAATGAGAGAGAGAAAGAGAGAGAGAGGGGAGAGAGAGAGAGAGAGAGGGGGAGAAAGAGAGAGCGAGGGGAGGCAGGGAGGGAGGGAGGGAGGGAGGGAGGGAGCCATTTTTCCCCTTCTGGCAACAAACCCCTGTGGTGTCAATTCCTTCTCTTCTTCTTTTGCCTTCCTCTTTTTTCCTTCCCCTCTCCCTCATTTTATTCCTCTGCCTGAGCTTATCTGATAGTCATTCTCTCCTTGGGCTGATCATTAACACCACGATGCGTTCAGGCAGCACAAGATGGACTGGACACGCCATTTGATAGGCTATGTGTCTGGAAGGATGCTTAATGCTCTTCTGTCTCTGTCACAAATACATCGTAACCCTCATGATGATCATTTCATTTCCCAGCAACATTTATACAACATTTACACAACACATAGATAATGCATTACTAAATAGCCTAAATGTATCTTATGGTGTGTATGCAGCTGCATGACTTTGGCTGAGCGGATCCCCACCCAGAAATAAAAATGCATGTGCATGGTCTATCATTTCTGGGGGAAATTGAGTGTTGGGCGCACACACATACAGCCTCAGTATGCAAAGCCCCGGCAATCGGTTTTGAGAGAGAGAGAGACAGATCGAGAGAGACAGATTGAGAGAGAGACAGAGAGAATTTATAAATCCCCTTTATTGGGTCAAGACCCCACACCACAGTACATCACATCACCATTCAGCCCTCAGGTGTCATGCTCCAAAAAGTACCAGCCCGTAAGAGAAAACAACGTAAAGAAGACTTAAATACACAACTCCAAATCCCCCTCCTCATTGGCAGAGCACAACACCCCCCGAAGACCCTATGTCCCAACGAAGAGCCTAAGGTTCCCCACCAGACTGTAATAGCCAACATGCCCACCACATCCACAGACCCCTGTCCCTGTATGCAATGTTTCCTGGTCTTCCAGATAGCTAGCTTGGCTGCTCCTGTTATGAAGTTGAGTAGGACGACCACTCCCCTGAGCCTAAAACTATACTTTGGTTCAAAAACAAACAGGTATGTAGATTAAACCTCCACCAAGGCAGAAAACCAGATGGTTACCAGTGTAAACAGCCCCACCAGTCTGGGACATTGTACAAGAAGATGAGCTATCAGACACAGAACGGACACCCCTCCCCAATGCTAGGATCCAGGTGCATCAGGTGAGTGTTGGTGGCTATCGCCCCACGTAGTATCCTCCATTGGAGGTCAGCTGTCCGTTTATTAATCGGCAGCTAACATAGAGACCGCCAGCAGCCCTTGGTGAAAGCGCCTGGAACAAACAAATCAGCCCACCTCGTTGATCTCATCCCTTCCAGGGAGGATGCATAGTACACCTTCACATATATCGTGTACATCACTTTTCTTCCCATAGCCGTGAAATACAGGAGCAGCCCCTTACCCTCCTGCACTGCCCCCGTAGCAGCAGCGGTGACATTCAGAGTAGGGACTACGTAATCTTGGCCCTCGTTCCACTGGTTAGTGTGTGTGTGACTGGACACAGATGCTGGCAAGGATTTAGAGAACTCTGTTACTACCTGCTTCAACAGGCGAGATGGTCGGATCCCCACACTCTCTCCCAGTTCCTCCACAGATCTGCTCATGCTCTACATCATGTGCCACAGCTTGGTGCATCCTGCACCCACCAAGCTTAAATGCAGACTGGCTGAAGAAAATGTTTGTGACTGTAAAATGGGATTATGGAAAAGTGATTCTTCAAACAGCCACATCCCTGGTGGTGCGCTGGCCTTCTGGGATGTTAAGAACGCTTGTCAAACTTGCAGGACAGACTAACTTATTTTGTACGTAATGTTGCTGCTACCGTCTCTTATGATCGAAAAGAGATTCTGAATGTCAGAACAGCGTTTACTCGCCTTGAATTGGACGAAAAACTTTTCTTTAACGAGTCGGACGAGAGGGATTTACTCCAGACATCCGAACAGAGACTGAGGTTTCGTGGAAGAGACAGATTTCGTGGAAGGAGATCGGGGTGTCTTGTAAGGATCTGCTGACAAGTGGCTAATCTGCATTTGTCATCCGTACTATTGGCCAACGTACAATCACTGGATAATAAATAGGATGAAATAAAAGCACATATATCCTACCAACGGGACATTAAAAACCATAATATCTTATGTTTCACCGAGTTGTGGCTGAACGTCGACATGAATAACATACAGCTGGCGGGATATACACTGTATCGGCAGGATAGAACAGCAGCCTCTGGTAAGACAAGGGGTGGCGGTCTATGTATATTTGTAAACAACAGCTGGTGCACGATATCTAAGGAAGTCTCGAGGTTTTCATCTGTATTTTTCGTAGCTATCTACATACCACGACAGATCGATGCTGGCACTAAGACCGCACTCAATGAGCTGTATTCCGCCACAAGAAAAACAGGAAAATGCTCATCCAGAGGCGGCACTCCTAGTGGCCGGGGACTTTGATGCAGGGAATGTTAAATCAGTTTTACCTCATTTCTATCAGCATGTTAAATGTGCAGCCTGAGGGAAAAAAATCTAAACCACCTTTACTCCACACACAGAGACGTGTACAAAGCTCTCCCTCACCCTTCATCTGGCAAATCTGACCATAATTCTATCCTCCTGATTCCTGCTTACAAGCTCAAATTAAAGCAGGAAGCACCAGTGACTCGGTAAATAAATTTGTGGTCAGATGAAACAGATGCTAAGCTACAGGACTGTTTTGCTAGAACAGACTAGAATATGTTCCGGGATTCTTCCGATGGCATTGAGGAGTACACCACATCAATCACGGGCTTCATCAATAAGTGCATCGATGATGTAGTCCCCACAGCGACTGTACGTACATACCCCAACCAGAAACCATGGATTACAGGCAACATCCGCACATGCTGCTCTCCTCAGGCCGAGCCCCTGGTTTTGATGGTTTGCCATCATACTTTTACAAACATTTCTGCTGTGCTTTAATTATTGCCAAAAAAGGCATTGTTGTGTGCAGAATATAAAATCATGTCACAGGAGTTTGGTGGCATCTTAATTATGGAGGACGGACTCGTGGTAATGGCGGGAGCGGACATAGTGGAATGGTATCAAATACATGTTTTTTTGCCATTCAAATTCTCTCAGGTGCTCCAGAAGTGTATGAGAAGGCCTCTTCAGCTAGGGTGAATTGGGCCAAAAATGAAGCTCTGTGGTAAGGTCAGTGTCAGAAAGGGACCATTTCACAACTAATAGGGGGGTTACAGTAGGGTAGGAATGGGCTAAAGACGTTGTCGTTTTTTTTAAGCTCAGAGGAGTTTCAAAAGAAGAACTGGGAGGGTGTAGTGAAGAAGGTCTGTGCCAGACTGTCTTGGTGGAAATGGTTGCTGCCCCAGCTGTCCTATAGGGGAAGGGATCTGGTAGCAAACAACCTGACCTCCTCCACCCTGTGGCGCAGACAGATAGTGCTACAGCCACCAGGAGGTTTGAAACAGGAGTTTCAAAGGATGCATGTTCTCTCTCTCGTATCTATGTAATGCAGTCTTTAACTCATTTGTCAGCTCAAGCCATTTCTGGTGACCATACACCCAGATTAGCTGCAGGGAACTAGAGTGGAGACCATAAAAACACAGACACTAGTAGGACAGAAATGTCTTATTATTAGTTAAATAATAATTGTTAAACATTAATATAAAATAAATCAGGTAAATGCGTAATCTTTCTCTTACAGCGGTATGCGAATTGGAATGGCTAGAGGGTTTTCGCGATGATGGTGTTGATGTGAGCCATGACCAGCCTTTTAAAGCACTTCATGGCTACCATCGTGAGTGCTACGGGGCAGTAGTCATTTAGGCAGTTTAACTTCGCATTCTTGGGCACAGGGACTATGGTGGTCTGCTTGAAACATGTGGATATTACCGACTTTGTCAGGGAGAGGTTGAAAATGTTAGTGAAGACACTTGCCAGTTGGTCAGCACATGCTTTGAGTACACGCCCTGGTAATCGGTCTGGTCCCGTGGCCTTGTGAATGTTGACCTGTTTAAAGGTCTTGCTCACATCAGCTACGGAGAGCGTGATCACACAGTCGTCTGGAACAGCTGGTGCTCTCATGCATGCTTCAGTGTTGCTTGCCTCGAAGCGAGCATAAAGGCATTTACAGTTGAAGTCGTAAGTTTACATACACCTTTGCCAAATACATTTAAACTCAGTTTCACAATTCCTGACATTTAATCCTAGTATAAATTCCCTGTCTTAGATCAGTTAGGATCACCACTTAATTTTAAGAATGTGAAATGTCAGAATAATAGTAGAGAGAATGATTTATATCAGCTTTTATTTCTTTCATCACATTCCCAGTGGGTCAGAAGTGTATATACACTCAATTAGTATCTGATAGCATTGCTTTTAAATTGTTTAACTTGGGCCAAATGTTTTGGATAGACTTCCACAAGCTTCCCACAATAAATTGGGTGAATTTTGACCCATTCCTCCTGACAGATTTAGTGTAACTGAGTCAGGGGTTGTAGGCCTCCTTGCACGCACACGCTTTTTCAGCTCTGCCCACAAATTGTCTATGGGATTGAGGTCAGCCCTTTGTGATGGCCACTCCAATACCTTGACTTTGTTGTCCTTAAGCCATTTTGCCACATCTTTGGAAGTATGCTTGGTGTCATTTGTCCATTTGGAAGACCCATTTGCGACCAAGCTTTAACTTTCTGACTGATGTCTTGAGATGTTGCTTCAATATATCCACATAATTGTACTGCCTCATGATGCCATGTATTTTGTGAAGTGCACCAGTACCTCCTGCAGCAACGCACCCCCACAACATGATGCTGCCACCCCTGTGCCTCACAGTTGGGATGGTGTCCTTCAGTTTGCCATCTTCCCCCTTTTCCTTCCAAACATAACAATAGTCATTATGGCCAAACAGTTCTATTTTTGGTTCAACAGACCAGAGGACATTTCTCCAAAAAGTACAATCTTTGTCCCCGTGTGTAGTTGCAAACTGTAGTCTAGCTTTTGGAGCAGTGGCTTCTTCCTTGCAGAGCGGCCTTTCGGGTTATGTTGAAATAGGACTCCTTTTACTGTGGATATAGATACATTTGTACCTGTTTCCTCCAGCATCTTCACAGGGTCCTTTGCTGTTGTTCTGGGATTGATTTGCACTTTTCGCTCCAAAGTATATTCATCTCCAGGAGACAGAACACATCTCCTTCCTGAGCGGTATGACAGTTGCGTAGTCCTATGGTGTTTATACTTGCGTACTATTGTTTGAATAGATGAACGTGGTACCTTCAGGAGTTTGGAAATTGCTTCCAAAGATGAACCAGACTTGTGGAGGTCTACAATTATTTTCCTGGGGTCTTGGCTGATTTCTTTTGATTATCCCATGATGTCAAGCAAAGAGGCACTGAGTTTGAAGGTAGGCCTTGAAATACATCCACAGGTACACCTCCAATTGACTCAAATGATGTCAATTAGCCATGACATAATTTTCTGGAATTTTCCAAGCCGTTTAAAGGCACAGTCAACTCAGTGTATGTAAACTTCTGACCCGCTGGAATTGTAATACAGTGAATTATAAGTGAAATAATCTGTCTGTAAACAATTGTTGAAAAAATTACTTGTGTCATGCACAAAGTAGATGTCCTAACCTACTTGCCAAAACTGTAGTTTGTTAATAAGACATGTGGAGTGTTGGAAAATGAGTTTTAATGACTCCAACCTAAGTGAATGTAAAATTCCGACTTAAACTGTAGCTCGTCTGATAGGCTCGCGTCACTGGGCACCTCGTGGCTGGGTTTCCCTTTTAGTTCGTAATAGTTTACAAGACCTGCCACATTCAATGAATGTCAGAGCCGTCGTAGTGGGATTCAATCTTAGTCCTGTATTGATTCTTTGCCTGTTCGTCTGAGGGCATAGCGGGATTTCTCATGAGCATCCAGATTAGTGTCCCTCTCATTGAAGGTGGCTGCTCTAGCCTTTAGCTCGGTGTGCATTTTGCCTGTAGTCCATGGTTTCTGGTTGGGATATGTACTCACGGTCACTGTGGGGACGACGTCCTCAATGCACTTATTGATGAATCCGGTGACGGAGGTGGTATACTCCTCAATGCCATTGGATGAATCCCAGAACATATTCCAGTCTGTGCTAGCAAAATAGTCCTGTAGCTTAGCATCTGCTTCATCTGACCACTTTTTTATTGACCAAGTCACTGGTGCTTCCTGCTTTAGTTTTTGCTTGCAAGCAGGAATCAGGAAGATAGAGTTATTGTCAGATTTGCCAAATGGAGGGTGAGGGAGAGCTTTGTGTGCATCTCTGTGTGTGGAGTAAAGGTGGTCTATAATTTTTTTAGCCTCTGGTTGCATGTAGAAATTAGGTAAAATGAGTTTAAGTTTGCTTGCATTAAAGTGCCCGGCCACTAGGAGTCTCGCTTCTGGATGAGCATTGTCTTGTTTGCTTATGGCCTTATACAGCTTGTTGAGTGCGGTCTTAGTGCCAGCATCGGTTTGTGGTGGTATATAGACGGCCGCTAATAATATAGATGAGAACTCTCTTGGTAGGTAGTGTGGTCTACAGCTTATCATGAGGTACTCTACCTCAGATGAGCAATACCTCAAGACTTTTTAAAAATTTTACATCGCACTCTAGCAGTTATTGACAAATGGACACACACCCCCGCCCCTCGTCTTACCAGACGTAGCTACTCTGTCCTGGCGATACACAGATAAAACAGCCAGCTCTATGTTATCCGTGTCATCGTTCAGTTTTTAATGTCCCATTGGTAGGATAGTTTCGACCGTAGACCATCGAGTTTGTTTTCCAGTGATTGCACATTGGCCAATAGAACCGATGGCAATGGCGATTTGCTCACTCGCCTACGAATCCTAACAAGGCATCCCAACCTTCTCCCTCGGTATCGCTACATTTTCTTCATGCAAATGACGGGAATTTGGACCTGTTCTCCGGAAAGCTCTATATCCTTCGCGTCACACTCATTAAAGCAAAAAATCTTTGTCCAGTTCGAGGTGAGTAATCGCTGTTTTGATGTCCAGAAGCTATTTTTGGTCATAAGGGATGGTAGCAGCAACTTTATGTACATAATACGTTACAAACAATACGAAAAAACATACAAAATAGCACAGTTGGTTAGAACAAAGAACCCACAGAGGCCAGGGGAATACAGGAGCTTGCATATTGCACAAGAGACATAGAAGCTTATTATGCATAACCCATCATTAATTAGCTAAATATAAGGCTAATACTGCATTGAATTTATTACCTGAAAGAGGTAGGCTAGGACATCTATATATAGGGCTATTCAGTTCATTGCATATAATTTAACAGTTCCATTTCATGCCATGCTGCTCATATAAATCATTTCTCACAGTTATTTGTTCCGGGAAAAGGGAGTGATTTTAGGCTGTAAATCCCGGTAACCGGTTTCCCACCATTCAACTTTAGTGAAAACTGAGCTGCACTTCCTAACCTCCTGCCAAATGTATGACCATATCACGTTTCAGGTATGACCCAGATGCAGACAGTGTCGAAGTAACACAAGTGTATTACTAGAACAGGGGCAGGCAAAACAACAGGGCAGGCAGAAGTAATCCAGATAGGGTTCAAAAGGTCCGGAACGGCAGGCAGTCTCAGGGTCAGAGCAGGCAGGGATCAATAATCCAGTGAGGTGTGGCAAGTTACAGAACGGCAGGCAGGCTCAGTGTCAGGGCAGGCAGAAAGGTCAAAACCGTGAAAAACTAGAAAACAGGAACTAGAACAGACAGGACCAAGGGGAAAACCACTGGTAGGTTTCACAAGATAAAACGAACTGGCAACAGGCAAACAGAGAACACGCGTATAAATACACTGGGGATAATGGGGAAGATTGGCGACACCTGGAGGGGGGTGGAGACAAGCACAAACACAGGTGAAACAGATCAGGGTGTGACAGACCACATTAGAGAAACATATTTCCCACAGATCACACAGACTCAAAGATTTTGAAAACAAATCTTAAATTGATTAATTGCAATCACAGCACCAAAATTGGTGGGACATTGCCATGAGAATAGGGCAACCAGTGGAGCACAAACAACATTGGAAATACCACCAATACGTATCTGTTTATTCATCTTCACTCACTTTTCATACTACAACAATGTTCACACACTAATAATATATATTTTTTAGAGAGAGAGAGTAAGAAAGAGAGAGAAAGAGAGAGGGAAAGAGAGAGAGAGAGAGAGAGGAAAGAGAGAGAGAGAGAGAGAGAGAGAGAGAGAGAGAGAGAGAGAGAGAGAGAGAAAGAACAAGAGGGAGGAAGTCATTTTTCCCTAGTCATTCTCTCCTTGGGCTGATCATTCTGTCTCTGTTACCCTCATGATGATGATTCAACCTCCAAGCAACATTTACAAAACATGTACACAACATATAGTCAATGTATATTAAATGTCTTTGAAAGATGCCTAATGACCTTCGATCTCTGTCACAGAAACATCTTAACCCTCAGAATTTCCCAGCAACATTTACACAACATATAGGTAACGTAATACTAGATAGCATAAATGTATCTTGGGGTGTGTATGCAGCTATAGCCCTCCCCTTTTCCACAAGGGGAGGGCTATAGGGAGGGAGGGCTGGCTGCTGGAAGCTTGGCATCCAGGAGTGGAGAGTGTTTGTATGATTTTGGCTGAGCGGATCCCCACCCAGGAGTAAAAATGCATGTGCATGGACTGGAGTCTACCCGGTTTCTCGTTTCTGGGGGGAATTGAGTGTGGGGAGCACACACACGTAACGCCTCAGTATGCAAAGCCCCAGCACTGGGTTTTGAGAGAGAATGAGAGAGGGAGATAGATAGATTGAAAGAGAGAGAGAGATTGAAAGAGAGAGAGCGAGAGAAGTGCTGCTGTGAATACTCATTTGAGACCGGAGGAGAGCTTTGCTGTGTAACCTCAGGGTGAGGGGCAGCGGTTGGGTTTCCATTCACGCAGGACATACACACATACATACAAACATACAGACAGAGGCAATAACACATGCGCACACACACACATACACAGGCGATAAGCGACAGCACTGTGGGGAGAGTGCCGTGACCAAAAGTAAAGTTTTAATTCGGTCCTCGGGGAGGCTGCTTACTCATCCTGCTCCCCTAAGGAGTGACTTCCTCTGAAATCTATTCAAATCACATCTCCTCCGCTTTTTATTGCATTTCTCATATCCCCGATCACAAAGTGACAAATCACCACACACTTCAGGGAACTGGATCCGTTTTCTCTCCATTTTTGGGATTTGGGCTTCACTTTTAAAGTGATTACTGAGAGCGAGAGAGAGAGAGAGAGAGAGAGAGAGAGAGAGAGAGAGAGACTGACTGCCTACTGGCTTCAATTATCTATCTAATGTCCATTGTGTTGCAGTGAAACATGTAGTGAACCTGTAGCCACTAGACAGGAGAAGCAGGCAGGAAAAGCCTGGCAATTTCACCCATCCTACACACACAGACATACAAATACACTCCCACACATGAATGCTCTCCCACTCTTAAAACACACACACACACCCTCATCCACACACAAACGTACACACACATAAATGCACTCCCACTCTGAAACAAACCAACACTCTTAAACACACACACACACACACTCCCTTTGCAGACACACACACAAGCATTCTGACTCTGAATGCAACACCTCCGCCAGTGCTGTGCTCTCCTAATAAAGCTTTGCGATGAGAAGTGCCGGGAGGATAATAAGTTTATGCAGACACATGACGGTGGGACAGGCTGCATTGTTATTATTTCCCTAGCCCCGACGTCGCCGCGGTGACACTTACAACGCCGCCGCCACCGCCACCCAGACCGGCAATGCTCCTCAGTGGTGGCAGGCAAAGACTGGGGGGGGGGCATGGAGCTGCCAAGCCGGCAAGCCACCGAGCGCCACTTGATATATTCGTAATGTTCCTTAATATTTTCATTTTGATGTAATTTGTGGCCCCGGTTTTTTAAATATCCGCTCTGTAATAATGTTTAATTTCAAGGGTCAGTCTGCCAAGGAGTATATTAAAGCTGATAAAACTCATTTTCCAAAGCCCCAATATCAAGCCCAGATCAGGTTAGGAGGCCAGCCTCTGTGAATATTTCATCTTTTATCATGCCGATAATGGGGAGATGACAGAGGCGCATTATTACAATGAGAGAATTGCCTCATTTTCCACAAGGGGAGGGCTATAGAGAGGGAGGGCTGGCTGCTGGAAGCTTGGCATCCAGGAGTGGGGAGTGTTTGCCTGCCGTTACTCAATAAAAGCAATTCTTCCAAGAGGAGAGGAGAGGTGAATAAAAGAGAGGAGGAGAGGCGAGGGATGGAGGGAAGTGGAGAGGGAGAGAAAAGCAACTTTCTCCAGCCACCACTCTTGATTGCGATGAATAATAAATAGACGGAGGCGGTCGCTGGTTGGAGGGGAGTTGTGGTCGGACGGGGGTTGTGGTTTGAGGGTAGGTGATAATCAGTGATTTGCAGAGGGTCCCATTCAGAATTAACCTAGCCTAATTGACCCATTAGAAGAGAACAGAGCATCGGCTATTTGGAGACGTGAGAGGAGCGGGCTAATATCCACATATTAGCCCCTCATTGGCCATGGAATGAAACCATGGATCTCCAGAACGTAATGACAAGTCGGGCCGACACCGTCTCTGACTGGCCTAATAAATGGACTCAATCAGGGCGGTTCTGGCGACCACCTGTGTCTCGGGTGGGTCAGAGCCATTAGATCCAGATTAGAGGGGGTGATGAGACTCCCACCACCCAAATAATGAGTACAATAATAAAACCATCATGGCATATTTATTGCCTGGGAGGGATATGAGAAGTAGAGGAGTCTTTCTGATAAGGGTGGTTATTTCTGAAAGGGATGCTTCGGGAGAATTTGTTATTGTATAACCCGATGAGTCTCTGAAATGGCGACTCAGGCCATTGGAGTGCCCAGTTGAACGACTCATAGGTGATCAATTCAGTCCTATAACTTCAAACAAATTAAAAATCAATGTGGACATAATATACTGAGTCATAACCAGAACTACGTGCTACTGAACGTCAATCAAACACGGAATGTTCTTTATCGGTAAAACGGTCAGTTAGCAATGCCACTAATAGAACAAATTTTCCCAAATCCTACAACAACAACAAAAAAAATGCAAAAATCTAAATATTCCAGCAACAAGAAATATAATAAGGATTGATCTAACCTGTTCAGTTGTACACGTCTGTTCAGTTGTACACGTCTGTTCAGTTGTACACGTCTGTTCAGTTGTACGTCTGTTCAGTTGTACACGTCTGTTCAGTTGTACACGTCTGTTCAGTTGTACGTCTGTTCAGTTGTACACGTCTGTTCAGTTGTACACGTCTGTTCAGTTGTACACGTCTGTTCAGTTGTACACGTCTGTTCAGTTGTACACGTCTGTTCAGTTGTACACGTCTGTTCAGTTGTACACGTCTGTTCAGTTGTACGTCTGTTCAGTTGTACACGTCTGTTCAGTTGTACACGTCTGTTCAGTTGTACACGTCTGTTCAGTTGTACGTCTGTGTAATGATCCAAGGAAAAATTGACCATAGAGAGAAAAAAACAAATATGTAAGTAGGCCTTAGTAACAGCCATCCACACTTATTGGAAGTCAATAGTCCACACAAAGAAAACGTATTTTAATAATCAAAGCAATATACCTTTTACATGTCTTTGAGAAAGGTCTCACATGTATGATGTGAGAGAACGAGACTTTTAGACTATAGATTTCTAGTTAACAAACATTTCTGACCACAACATTGGCTTCCCCCTAAAAATGGCTCCTCAAAACCAGGAAATGACTATGGGTGTGGCTAGGGAGTGACCGGGACTACAGCCCATCTCAGGGTACCACAGAACCTTGTGGGTTACATCAGTCAGATTTCAAATAATAAATGGATATACAGTTGAAGTCGGAAGTTTACATACACTTAGGTTGGAGTCATTAAAACCCGTTTTTCAACCACTCCACACATTTCTTGTTAACAAACTGTAGTTGTGGCATGTCGGTTAGGACATCTACTTTGTGCATGACACAAGTCATTTTTCCAACAATTGTTTACAGACAGATTATTTCACTGTATCACAATTCCAGTGGGTCAGAAGTTTACATACACTAAGTTCACAGAAAATTGTCATGGCTTTAGAATCTTCTGATAGGCTAATTGACATCATTTGAGTCGATTGGAGGTGTACCTGTGGATGTATTTCAAGGCCTACCTTCAAACTCAGTGCCTCTTTGCTTGACATCATGGGAAAACCAAAATAAATCTAAAAAAATTGTAGACCTCCACAAGTCTGGTTCATCCTTGGGAGCAATTTCCAAATTACTGAAGGTACCACGTTCATCTATTTAAACAATAGTATAAACACCATGGGACCACACAGCCGTCATACCGCTCAGGAAGGAGACATGTTCTGTCTCCTGGAGATGAATGTGCATTGGTGCAAAAAGTGCAAAGGACCTTGTGAAGATGCTGGAAGAAACAGGTACAAACGTATCTATATCCACAGTAAAACGAGTCCTATATCGACATCACCTGAAAGGCCGCTCAGCAAGGAAGAAGCCCCTGCTCCAAAACTGCCATAAAAAACTCAGACTACGGTTTGAAACTGCACATGGGGACAAATATCAATCAATCAATCAAATGTATTTATAAAGTCCTTCTTGCATCAGCTGATGTCACAAAGTGCTGTATGGAAACCCAGCCTAAAACCCCAAGCAATGCCGGTGTAGAAGCATGGTGGCTAGGAAAAACTCCCTAGAAAGGCCAGAACCTTGGAAGAAACCTGGAGAGGAACCAGGCTATGAGGGGTGGCTAGTCCTTTTCTGGCTGTGCCGTGTGGAGATTATAACAGAATATTGACAAGATGTTCAAATGTTCATAGATGACCAACAGGGTCAAATAATAATAATCACAGTGGTTGTCGAGGGTGCAACAGGTCAGCGCCTCAGGAGTAAATGTAAGAGAAGAGAAGAGAAGAGAAAAAGAAAGAAAGAAACATACTTAAAATCACACAGGACACCGTATAAGACAGGAGAAATACCCTAGCCCCCCGACACAAACTACTGCAGCATAAATACTGGAGGCTTAGACAGGAGGCGTCGGGAGACACTGTGGCCCTGTCCGACAATACCACCAGACAGGGCCAAACAGGCAGGATATAACCCCACCAACTTTGCCAAAGCACAGCCCCCACACCACTAGAGGGATATCTTCAACCACTAACTTACCATCCTGAGACAAGACCGAGTATAGCCCACGAATATCTCCCCCACAGCACAACCCAAGGGCATGGAAGAGCACCAGTAAGCCAGTGACTCAGCCCCTGTAATAGGGTTAGAGGCAGAGAATCCCAGTGGAGAGAGGGGAACTGGCCAGGCAGAGACAAGCAAAGGTGGTTCATTGCTCCAGTGCCTTTCCGTTCACCTTCACACTCCTGGGCCTGACTACACTCAATCATAGGACCAACTGAAGAGATGAGTCTTCAATAAAGACTTAAAGGTCGAGACAGAGTCTGCGTCTCTCACATGGGTAGGCAGACCATTCCATAAAAATTGAGCTCTATAGGAGAAAGCCCTGCCTCCAGCTGTTTGCTTAGAAATCGTAGATCGTACTTTTTGAAGAAATGTCTTCTGGTCTGATGAAACAAAAATAGAACTGTTTGGCCATAATGACCATTGTTATGTTTGGAGGAAAAAGGGGGAGGCTTGCAAGCCGAAGAACACCATTGGCAGGTAGCCTAGTGATTAGAGCGTTGGACTAGTAACCGAAAGGTTGCAAGATCGAATCTCTGATCTGACAAGGTAAAAACATCTGTCGTTCTGCCCCTGAACAAGGCAGTTAACCCCACTGTTTCTAGGCCGTCATTGAAAATAAGAATTTGTTCTTTAACTGACTTGCCTAGTTAAATAAAGGTAATAAAAATACATTTAAAAAACACGGGGGTGGCAGCATCATGTTGTGGGGGTGCTTTGCTGCAGGAGGGACTGGTGGGCTTCACAAAATACATGGCATCATGAGGCAGGGCAATTATGTGGATACATTGAAGCAACATCTCAAGACATCAGTCAGGTGGCAAATGGGTCTTCCAAATGGACAATGACCCCAAGCATACTTCCAAAGTTGTGGCAAAATGGCTTAAAAGGACAACAGAGTGAAGGTATTGGAGTGGGCGTCACAAAGCCCTGACCTCAATCCGATAGAAAATTTGTGGGCAGAACTGAAAAAGCGTGTGCGAGCAAGGAGGCCTACAAACCTGATTCAGTTACACCAGCTCTGTCAGGAGGAATGGGCCAAAATTCACCCAAATTATTGTGGGAAGCTTGTGGAAGGCTACCAAAAAACATTTGACCCAAGTTAAACAATTTAACGGCAATGCTACCAAATACTAATTGAGTGGGAATGTGATGATGTGATGAAATAATTAAAAGCTGAAATAAATCATTCTCTCTACTATTATTCTGACATTTCACATTCCTAAAATAAAGTGGTGATCCTAACTGACCTAAAACAGGGAATTCCTACTAGGATTAAATGTCAGGAATTGTGAAACACGGAGTTTAAATGTATTTGGCTAAAGTGCATGTAAACTTCCGACTTCAGCTGTACCATGAAACAGGATTGGCCACGAAGAAAGACCCGGTAATGAAGTTCTTTGCAATAAACTGTGAGATCCTTAAGATCCCTGGTGGGCCTGTTCTTCAGAAACATAATTCCTCAAAGGGAGAGCACTGTATGGATGCATGCCATTACATACTCATATATACACTATATATGCACAAAGTATATGGACACCCCTTCAAAGTAGTGGATTCGGCTACTTCAGCCACATCGGTTGCTGACGTGTATAAAATCGAGCACACCGCCATGCACTCTCCATAGACAAACATTGTCAGTAGAATGGCCTTACTAAAGAACTCAGTGACTTTTAACGTGGCACCATCGTAGAATGCCACCTTTCCAAGAAGTCAGTTTGTCAAATTTCTGCCCTGCTAGAGCCACCCCAGTTAACTGTAAGTACTGTTATTGTGAAGTGGAAATGTCTAGGAGCAACAACTACTCAGCTGCGAAGTGGTAGACCACACAAGCTCATAGAACAGGGCCACTGAGTTTCAACACTCACTCCCGAGTTCCAAACTGTACGGTGAAGCAACTTCAGCACAAGAACTGTTCGTCAGGAGCATAATGAAATGGGTTTTTATGGCCGAGCAGCCGCACACAAGATCACCATGCGCAATGCCAAGCGTCGGCTAGAGTGGTGTAAAGCTCGCCACTATTGGACTCTTGTGCAGTGGAAACGCGTTCTCTGGAGTGATGAATCAAGCTTCACCATCTGGCAGTACAACGGACGAATCTGGGTTTGACGGATGCCAGGAGAACAACACCTACTCCAATGCATAGCGCCAATGGTCTGGGGATGTTTTTCATGGTTCGTGAAATGCCTCTTAGTTCCAGTGAAGGGAAATATTCATGCTACAGCATACAATGCCATTCTAGACAATTCTGTCCTTCCAACTCTGTGGCAACAGTTTGGGGAAGGCCCTTTTCTGTTTCAGCATGACAATGCCCCAGAGTACAAAGCGAGGTCTATACAGAAATGGTGTGTCGAGGTCAGTGAGGAAGAACGTGACTGGCCTGCACAGAGCCCTGTCCTCAACCCCATCGAACACCTTTGGGATGAATTGGAATGCCGACTGCGAGCCAGGCTAACCGCCCAACATCAGTGCCCGACCTCACTAATGCTCTTGTGGTTGAATGGAAGCAAGTACTTGCAGAAGAGTGGAGGCTGTTATAGCAGCGAAGAGGGGACCAACTCCATATTACTACCCATGATTTTGGATGAGATGTTCGACGAGAAGGTGTCCACATACTTTTGGTAATGTAGTGTACATTCTCTCTCGCTCTCATCTTTGTGTCCTACTTTTCTAATATAGAGCAGAAATCAGTATACTAGTGTAATGTAGTCAGGGAGCTCCATCAGCCACCTCCTGTGCTCAAGCAAATATTAGAGCAGCATCAGAGATGGTGTGAAACCTTCTCTGCTCTTCTGGGGCCACTAAGATCATACTCATTTACCAGTAGTAGGGAAAAGGGATGTACAGAGAGGACTGTACACACATGAACGAGATAATACTGATGTGTATAGTGTACAGTAACTCACAGTACTCAAGACAGTATTTACAATAATAACAACACACACACACAGGTTGCCTGCTTGAAAAAGGTCAAAGGACAGACTTCTGATTTATTGCTGAAGAATCCACAGTTTGTAACGTTAGCAAGGTCCAATCACATACATTTTCAAACTGCCTTTCTAAAACAAACAAACTTTTGATAGCATGGTAATGCTGCTGAAATAATAACCGACCCCCCCCCCCCCCCCCAAATAAACAGCAAAAGCCTTAAAATGTTTTGGCGAGAAAGAGAAAGCAGACCCCAAAGAGCAACAGAGGTCGCCACAGGCGTGCCACCTCAAAAAAAAGACTGAGTGCCAACAAACGCAGAAGAAAGGTGGAGGTTGGGGCTGGGAGGAGGCCCTCTGTCTCTGTCCACCCTTAAATATCTGCCATGGGGCTTGGGGGGGTACCAGACTGGGGCACCTCAGGGACTTTTGGGGGAAGCATGCACCATGTCTCATGCTACTGTTGTTCCCTCATTTGATTTGAATGAATAATGCATAGTTAGGGGAGACTGGAGGGGGGGACCCCAGCCTTAAAGGAGCCCTGCCACAGTGGAAGTCATTGCAGAGCACACACCGAGACAGACAGACAGAGAGAGAGACAGAGAGAGAGAGAGAGAGAGAACTGGCAAACATTCCGGGGCGTGCCACTCATTTGAGCTTTTTTCATCATAGATGTTTTGTTGTTTCTGTTTTTACATGTTCATTTATCTGTTAATATACAATAGAAATTGTTCAACATTAACTGGATTATTGTACTTGTTTGTTTCTTTTTGTTGTGGAGGTTGTATGTGACAAATACAATTTGATTTGGGTAAAGACTGTGGATACAGGACCTGGTAGGAGTGATCAATCAGATACAATAGCTGATCTTCTGAGTTAAGGAGTTTAAGACCAGACCACCCACACAGAGAGACAGAGAGACAGAGAGACAGAAAGAGAGAAAGATACACCTCACACACCCAAACACGTCACACTGTTTTATTTATTATTTATCTTTATTTAACAAGGTGTAACGGATGTGAAACGGCTAGCTTAGTTAGCGGTGCGCGCTAAATAGCGCTTCAATCGGTGACGTCACTTGCTCTGAGACCTTGAAGTAGTAGTTCCCCTTGCTCTGCAAGGACTGCGGCTTTTGTGGAGCGATGGGTAACGATGCTTCGAGGGTGACTGTTGTTGATGTGTGCAGAGGGTCCCTGGTTCGCGCCCGGGTATGGGCGAGGGGAGGAAGGTCTAAAGTTATACTGTTACAAAGGCAAGTCAGTTAAGAAATTGTTATTTACAATGATGGCCTAGGAACAGTGGGTTAACTGCCTTGCTCAGGGGCAGAATGACAGATTTTTACCTTGTCAGCTCAGGGATTTGATCTAGCAACCTTTCGGTTACTGGCCCAACGCCAATAGGCTACCTGCCGCCTCTTTCAATCTCAAGCATGCGCATGCAACTGCGTCCAGCCACAATTTCCCTGTCCATATGCAGAGGTGGGAGGTAGATCAGGCAGAAAATTCAAGAGTGACTTCGGAATTGGGCGTCTATCCATGTCCTGAGGACATCGGGGGAATGCTTTCAAAACCGGCCACTAGGGGCAACATGGACACATGTTTTAACCCTACCCAAGCCTTAATCTTTACCTTAACCATGTGGAATGAGTGCCTGAACTTTATGTTTTAACCCTACCCAGAACCTCAACCTTCTAGATTTTACATTTGGAGCAACATCAAAATTTGATGTATGGAGAAACGCTATGATCCTGAGCAGAATGAGTCAACCCAGAGTGTCAAAAATAATTCTAATTATTCAGTGAGACCTTGTTTTGGTATATAGGTAGGTAGATGTGGGCAAGGAAGAGGCATAGGAGAATGAGCCTGTAAAGCTTGGGCTGGCTGGCTGGCTGGCGTGCATATGTGACTATGTGGGTTGGTTCTTCGATCCTTGAGGGGACCTAAAATTGCACAAAAAAAGTCCCCACAAGGATAGTAAATAAAGGAAAATTCCCCATGTCCTCATGAGGACAAGGGCTATTTTAAGCTTAGGTTTAGGGTTACGGTTAGGTATAGAATTAGGGTTAGGGTAAGAAGTTAGGGTTAGGAATTAGTTTATGGTTTAGGTTAGGGATTAAGGTTAAGGTTAGGGTTATGGAAAGGGTTAGGGAAAAATATTTTTTAATGGAAATTAATTTTGGGTCCCCAAGAGGATAGAAGAACAAAACATGTTTGTGTGTCTGTGTGTGTGTGTTCATTTTTGTTTCACTATGTGTGCGTCTCTGTGTATGTATAGCAACACCTCGGCTTGGACCGAGGAGAATAGCGGCCTAGCAAGGTGTTATCACTCATTCTGATTCCGTATTACAGCATGACGGATGGGGCCCTGCGGGCTGGCGAGTGTCGCACCAGTGCTTATTACCACCGCTCTTAAGTGGGAGTTGATTTAGCTTAAATAGGTTGTTTCATAAGGAGAAGACACCGCCGCTGTCACCGGTGCTCTGTCCCCCGCGCACTGCCAGCCGCCACCTTAATTGAATAATGCCGCCTCTAGATACATATTAGGGTGCTTAGCAACATACTCTGCCCCAATAATTGCTTATACAACCAGGCTAATTCTGCACCCCCCCTCTTTTCTCCCTCGTCTCCCCCATTAGGTGATATTTCAAGTTGCTAAACCAACAGTACTACAGAGAAGAGAAGAAAGGATTCTATGGTTAGTCAGGCTCAGTAGGCTGTGTCAGGTGTAGGCTCTTTAATTTGGTATAGAAAATGTCTCTCATTGTATATGACCAGGTAGATTGCTGAAGATTTACTTCAAAATTGGACATCTGTTTATTTTTGTTATTTTTTTAACCTTTATTTAACTAGGCAAGTCAGTTTAGAACAAATTCTTATTTTCAATGACTGCCTAGGAACAGGGGTTTAACTGCCTGTTCAGGGTCAGAACGACAGATTTGTACATTGTCAGCTCAGGGGTTTGAACTTGCAACCTTCCAGTTACTAGTCCAACGCTCTAACCACTAGGCTACCCTGCCGCCCTATGGCCTGAGGATGTCAGGAAATGCCTTCAAACAGGCCACTAGGGGCAACAGTGAGCACAATTACCATCAAGTTGGGTCTACTTAGTAGCCTTGGGTTTTGCTAGAGACTAATCCTATGACTCCGGATCAGAAGGTTGAATGTTTCAGCCCAGTGGTGGACTCAGAGTTTTAAAGGTTTTTGTTTTAATTGTTTTAACCCTATCCCAAAATTGTACCCTTAATTTAACCATTCGGAATGAATGCCTGATGAATTGGCTAAATGTTTTAACCCAATCCAAAATCTTAACCCTTAACTTCGAAATTTGACATTTGGATAAACAGAACGAGGCCGATTAGGGGGAGCAACCCAGGCTGTCAAAACACTTTCAAATTTGACATTTGGAGTAACTTCGAAATTCAATGTTTGGAGAAAATAACAAAAAACATCAAATTCTACAGTGAAATTGTGAGAGCTTATTGATATAACATATTAAAAGGTGCAAAGAAACACCAGCTAATTAATGATTATGTCAGTAATTATACTTTTTCATTAACATACACTACATGACCAAAAGTATGTGAAACCTTCTCGTCAAACATCTCATTCCAAAATCATGGGCATTAATATGGAGTTGGTCCCCCCTTTGCTGCTATAACAGCCTCCACTCTTCTGGGAAGGCTTTCCACTAGATGTTGGAACATTGCTGCAAGGACTTGTGTCAATTCAGCCAGAAGAACATTAGTGAGGTCGGGCACTAATCTTGGGCGATTAGGCCTGGCTTGCAGTCGGCATTCCAATTCATCCCAATGGTGTTCGATGGGGTTGAGGCCAGGGCTCTGTGCAGGCCAGTCAAATTCTTCCACACCAATTTCGACAAACCATTTCTGCATGGACCTCACTTTGTTGCATGGGGCATTGTCATGCTGAAACAGGAAAGGGCCTTCCCCAAACTGTTGCCACAACGTTGGAAGCACAGAATTGTCTAGAATGTCATTATATGCTGTGGCGTTAAGATTTCCCTTCACTGGAACTAAGGGGCCTAGCCCGAACCATAAAAAACAGCCCCAGACCATTGTTCCTCCTCCACCAAACTTTACAGTTGCCACTATGTATTCAGGCAGGCAGAGTTCTCCTGGCATCCGCCAAACCCAGATTCGTCCATCGGACTGCCAGATGGTGACGCGGGATTCATCACTCCAGAGAACCCGTTTCCACTGCACCAGAGTCCAATGACTGCGAGCTTCACAGCACTCCAGCCGATGCTAAGCATTGTGCATGGCTGCTCGGCCATGGAAACCCATTTCATGAAGCTCCTGACAAACAGTTCTTGTGCTGACGTTGCTTCCAGAGGCAGTTTGGAGTGTTGCGACAGAGGACAGATGATTTTTATGTGCTTACACGCTTCAGCACTCAGCAGTCCTGTTCTGTAAGCTTGTGTGGCCTACCACTTCACTGGTTGCTCCTAGATGTTTCCGCTTCACAATAACAGCACTTAATGTTGACTGGGACAGCTCTAGCAGGGTAGACATTTGACGAACTGACTTGTTGGAAAGGTAGCATCCTATAACGGTGCCACATTGAAAGTCACTGAGCTCTCTGGCCATTCTACTGCCAATGTTTGTCTTTGGAGATTGCATGGCTGTGTGCTTGATTTTATACAACTGTCAACAACAAGTGTGGCTGAAACAGCCGTATCCACTCATTTGAAGGTGTGTACACTTACTTTTGTATGTATAGTGTATCTCAGATGAATAGGTCTGTATGTATATTCCAATATATCCTGTATGGTCTTTCAATTGAATGAGGAGGAGATAGGAGGTTAGGATATGGTCAACGGAACCGAGGTAGCTCTGATCCATTTCGCTGTGTGTTGTTGGCTTGAATAGATTATTTTGTGACGCAATAGTGCGATGGAATCCAAACCGTGTGCATTATGCTGTCCTACTGAGGTTTGGAGTGGCTGCCAACCCACTCAGAGTGTACAACACTGTGTGGAAGGCTGCCAACCACAACACTCTGCTCAGCCAATGGTCAGTAAAATCACTCATCCCTCTCCGGTGTGTAAAAGCAGTCATTTGTCATTAGCCCCCCCCACTCACACACAGGTGCAGATTGTGCGAACACACACACAGATACACACTCACACATACACATTAGTCCACACACACACACACATATTTATACCCACCCCCCACACACACACAAACACAGAAACACCCCCCACCCACCCACCCCTCTCGGTGCATTTCAGTGCCACCCCACGCTCCATGCGGCGCCCCACTCTGTGTGCCTGCAGTGCCCTCTGGTTGTGGGTGATTGATGAGAGCGATGGCAAGGCAGATCATTTGGGTGGCCCATCTACAGAGGACGTAAATCACAGCAGCCTCGTTAATGATTCTTCTCACTCTGGCAGGATCGGCTAGAACCCATCGAGTCGTGTATGGGGGGGGGGCAAAAAACATCAATAAGTCCCAAAACTATTTCATCTCACCACTCTTTCAAGACATTGACACTCGGTCAGTCAAGGATTTCTCAGAAGGAAAGTGAAAAGTCAGTGAAAAGTCATGGCCATCATTGTATCACATGTCCAAGGAGGACATGTCTGGTCATGTATACGCATTAGGTATTTGCAAACAACAAACTCCAGACATTTGGCATTTGTATAACCTGGTTCCAGATCTGTTTGTGCGATCTTGCTAGCTCCTATGGTCATTGTCAAGCACAACAAATGGCAAGACAGCACAAACAGATGTGGGACCAGTCTAAATTTGGAGGCTCCACATTGTGTTTCAGGGATTTCAAAGCGACAAGGCATTCATGAAACACCAATTACAGCACCCTAACAACATTGGTCATGTTAAGATCGAGGAGGATGGAACATTCTTAAATCTAACATTAAAACGACAGGACCCAGGGTGCACCAACACACCCCTCACTCACACGACAGACCTGCTGTCCAGCCTCCATGGCCATACTGGCTAGCACTAGGCTGCTGTACCTCTATACCAGTGTTGTTTATGCCATGGTTCTCTGGTTTGGTGGATAACACATTAGCACGGTACCAGCAACTGTTGCGAGAGGCCAGGTGATGAATGGCCATGGCATGAGTGAGGACCTCCAGCCCCCCTCAGGCGTCTGTGTGTGACCCATTACAACTTTTCATTAAAACGTCTGCCCGACGACCGGCATTTATTTGACCATAATTTATGATGCCATTATGGGCTAATTAGTGCCACAATCCCTGTGCCCCGTTCAGCTCAGCACAGCACATGGTTAGCGCTCTTGGCTCTTAGGCACAGGCACACTGCTACCTTTCTACTTCTAAAGCTAGTAACAAAGACTATATTATTAGTCATGCGACATTGTAAATCATAGACAGGGTTAGACAGTTGAACTCAGCTCATTATGTACTCATACGTGATATTCTTCAATTATCAATGGGTATATATATATATATATATATCATTCATTTAAATGATCAAAAGCTGCTGTAAGTATCACAGAGCAGGCCTTTAAAAGTAGCTGCTTCATGTCCTCGAAAGGAACAACTGAGAGACCCACTAGAAAGTGACTTCCTCTATCAGAGTTTTAACTAGCTAGAAGGAAAACCAGCCTCAGAATATCATATCTTTTTTTGTTTCACCTTCATTTATTTACAGTACATGCATCTTATTTTATCAAATCTATTTGTCAAACAATAGCAGGTCCAAGGAAGCAGCAGAGACACAGAGACGTGTCTGGTCCTATAGACTCAACATCTCCTCTATCTACATCAAGTGAGCTAGAGCAGTGGGGCAGGACTAAAGACGACTGTCCTCTCCTCTCCAGCTTATCTATAAGAAGAGGAGATCTCATCAAAGCCGGAGCACCCAGGCGTGAAAGTCAATCCACTGCGCGCTTGTGTTTATTTATTCATTAGTGACACGAAGCTTAGCAAAGAAGAGAGAAAAATATAAAAGTTCCATTCAAATAAGCATGGGATCCCTGGAGCAGGGAGTGGGAGCTGGAGGGATGGGATGACTTCTTTTAATTTGGGGACCCCCTCGGGGGAAATCGTGCTTGTGCACACGCAATTATGACAGTCATCAGTGAAGCGTGCACGTGAAGAGGGGCAGTGTGCGGAAGAAAACGTCAGGATAGAGACAGAGAGAGGAAATGATTTGAAGTATTATAATTTCAAGTTCTCTCCCTCCATCTCTCTCGTAAGCAATGCATAGGTAATCTAATACTGTTAACTGACAGTTTGGTGGTGGGGGGAGGGGGCAGGATCATTATCATCTTATTATGGGAGCTACATAGCCCCATATTAGGGTCAATGCCCTTCATTTCAGTGGGAAAAAATGATTGTTAACCTCCGTAATAGCGATACACAGAAACCATTTAACTCACCCCAGGGGGATGCCTTGGGCTAATCAATGGCCACTTTGACGGACAAAATGGCCGCCTTTCAAACAAATCGCAATCTGACGCTTTAAACAGTCACATTGCGTCGTCCCTCCAGTAAGGTTGGAGAGATAAATAAACAGAACAGAGCATGCCAAATGAACTTGTGCATATCATTAGCCACATGACTGAGATATGAGACAAACATGTTCATATTTTGACTGTAAAGCACTATTAGCATGTCTCAAAATACTATAGAAGCTAACCGTGAAAGCTGCTTTGGTGGTTTTGGCTGCACATTTTGAGAAGTTGATTGTTTTAGAGAACATTGTGGCATAAATTGGAAATCAAAAATACTTTGGAAATATTTTGTTCAGCCACAGTATCAGTAGTGGCACATCGGGAACCACAACCTCCCCAAATCTTATTCCGCAATAATATTTTTCTTTGAGTCAGGTCAAACCAAATTCATTTAACTAGACAATATAACCATAGATCTTATATGGATGACTCTCCTAAGTCAACCTGGGGTTTTTGATTTTAAGAAAATCATAATTCTTGAGTTTCAATTTCATTCACCAAATCTGTTTTCACAAATTCCCCTCCGGCCATATCACACCTGCCTAAGTCATCTTTATTGCGGTGGCTCTCCAGTGGCCCCTCTGCATGGTAAAGTGGGACCCCTAGGCCCTGTATCGCCTCTGGCTCATATTGAGAGAGACACCAAAGTGAAGATCCTCTCAACAGCCCATCTCAGTGAGCCGATCCACTAAGTGAGTTACCTGTCTTAGAGGCTAGCTTAGATAGAATGAAGGACTCCCATGTCAGTTATATTAACCCTCCTTTACACCCCAAACTCCTCCACCCCTCCAAAACCTCACCCACTCCCCTTACATTCTACAAAAAAATCCCCTCTTTCTTTTTCTCTCGCCCCCCAAGCAATTCTCCCTATCATACCCCCCAGCTAAATCATCTCCGCTTTGCATAATGCACTATTTAAACTGATAGTGGTGACATGAGCGGTGGAGAGCACTCAGAGGAAGATGGGATGATGGAGACAGAGAGAGAAAGAGAGGAAGTGATGGGGTTTTATTCTCTTCCCAGTCCTTCCTAAGAGCAGCCCGGGGACGTGGACCTGAAGCGCTGACCTCTGTGACAGTTATTATCCGCAAGGTCGCGGACCGGACCCCTGTCCCACGAGCAGGACACAGACCCTCCTAATGTAGTCCCCCACTGGGCCTGTCCCCCCCCCCCCCCTACTCTCAGCACCAGCCCCTCCCTCCCTCCTCTCACTGTTGTTCCTACATGGAGATATAGAGGCGTAGCAGAGAGACAGGGAGCTATACGGTACGTGACATCATTCTGATGAGGCTGTCAGAGAAAGAGAGAGAATCTCTCCCGGTCTTTCTCATCATAGATTTATACTGCTGTGGTTTGCCTGAGTAGTGGTGGTTACATCCTAGGATAATGTCTGAACTAAGGGCTCAATAAATGTGTTACTGTCGTTATAAATTAAATGACATTGTTGAAACTGTGTTACATTGAATTGTGATTACTGTATCTCTATGCACAGTGTACAAAATGTTAAGAACCCCTTCCTAACATTGAACCCGCCCCCCAAGCCCCCCTTTGCCCTCAGAACAGACTCAATTCATCAGAGCATGGACCATACAATGTGTCAAAAACGTTCCACTGGGATGCTGGGCCATGCAGACTCCAATGCTTCCCACAGTTTTGTCAAGTTGACTGGATGTGGTGGACCATTTTTGAGTATGAAAAACCCAAACTGGTGTACCTGGCACCTACTACCATACCCTGTTCAAAAGGTACTTCAATTGTTTGTCTTGCCCATTCACCCTCTGAATGGCACACACACACAATCCGTGTCTCAATTGTCTCAAGGCTTAAAAATCCTTCTTGAACAGGTCTCCTTCCCTTCATCTACACCAGTGGTCGCCAAA
Organism: Oncorhynchus nerka; assembly: GCF_034236695.1. NCBI lineage: Eukaryota > Metazoa > Chordata > Actinopteri > Salmoniformes > Salmonidae > Oncorhynchus > Oncorhynchus nerka. The sequence goes on along the minus strand of NC_088409.1, from coordinate 45,077,472 downwards.
CAGCGATCCTTAACACCCGCCACCCGGGAGCCAGCCGCACCAATGTGTCGGAGGAAACACCGCTCAACTGGCGACCGGGGTCAGCCTACAGACACCCAGCCCGCCACAAGTCGCGGCTAGGGTGCGATGAGCCAAGTAAAGCCCCCCCCCCCCCCTGGCCAAACCCTCCCCTAACCTGGACGACTCTGGGCCAATTGTGCATTTTCCTATGGGACTCCCGTTCACAGCCGGTTGTGGCACAGCCTGAGAATGAACCTGGGTCTGTAGTAACGCCTCTAGCGCTGCGATGCAGTGTCTTAGCCCGCTGTACCACTCGGGAGATCCCTATCAACACGGTATTAAAAACATAAACTTGACTTCTCCCTACTTCCACTTACGCTGCAGCTGAAATGAATGAGGAGAAAAAGTGTATCAATTGGCCTGCGTTTTATTATTAGCAGCTCGTCTATTTTAATATGAGGATGTGGTGCGACTGGAGTTTCGCCATCAGTCGGAAGACGGTGTCCCCTCTCTCTGGTCAGTCTCACTGGAGGAAAGCAGAGACCGTGAGAGGCAGACCCTCTGCTGCTCTCTCCCTCCCACCGCTCAGACTAATGCTGTGTTCAAAAACAACTGGGAACTTGGAAATCTCTGACTTCAGTGCGTTCAAGACAACTGGGAACTACAGTTACTCGGGAAATCAAAGTCGGAATTCCAAGTCGGGAAACTCGGGCATCTTTATAGAGCTCTGACCTGAAGATCACGGATATCATGATTTGATCAGATGCACCATCAGTCCAGTAAAATAAAAAGCTAATTATTTCAATTAATGCTCAGCTGTGCCTCAAGTGCTACACGAACTGATCTATTTTGTGATATGTTTTTAGACGCACAATATTGGTGGGCCAAGAATATCGCCAATATGCTGTGGAAATGTATTAGGCCTACTGCACAAACGTCATTCCTGCAGAACATTTTTGAAGTCATGTTTTTTTTTTTTTAAGAAATCTAAGCGGTAGATCTCAGCTTGCATTTTGACTGTGAAAGTGATCTTTAAGGGAGCATAGCCTGACTAGATGAAAGCTATGTTCATAATGTTTTGTACGCTCAGTGTATTTTACTATATTTGTTCACTATATATTTCACAACATGTATGCAATGTATACAATACAATATGCAAGAACATAATTTTTTTAAACCACTTAAATTCAACTAATTTTAATCCGAAAATAAACTAATTAATTATCTAAGCGTGTGATGTCCTACTCTGAGAGGAGAAACAAAAGAGGAAGACAGTTCCAGTAAAGACAACTTTATATTCTAATCGAGAAGTGTGGGCAGAGACACACAACCCAACCTCATGAATTCAAATGGTGGCTGCCCCAGAACGCCAATGTCGTCTCTCCTCCCTCTCCTTCCTGCTGCTACCAATTTTTATTTTTCATATGGGTCCTTAAAATGGCAAATGTAACTCATTGCGTGCCCTTATTTCGCTCCCAGCTCCCCCCTGGAGACTGAGGCGGTCAAAAGTCAAGGAAATTCAGATTCCAAACAAACCAAACATCTCAACAATTCTATAGGCAACTGGGCAAACTCCGGGCCCCCTCCCTGACAGATTCCATAATATTCTAAATGGTAATTATTAGTTTTTAGGACGTGACTGCCACAATGCAAAATAAAAAGAGAGAGAGAAAGGGAGGAATGAGAGAGAAACAAAGACAGAAACAGAGAGAGTAAGAGGAAGGAAAGGAAGAGACAAAGACGACAAGAGAGAAAAAGAGAGAAAGAAAGAGGAAAAAAACTGAAGATATGTAAATAGGGAGTCAGAGTTCAGGAGGAAATGGTCTAAATAATGTGGGGCCCTGACCTGAGGGCTGGGTGTTTGGGGGGCAGTGGCCATCTCTCAGTGGTTATTATTATGTTTGGGAGAGGTCATCAGTATGTGAGGAAAGAGGGCTCTCTCTCTCGGAGGCAGCCCGGGGAATAAGGAGAGTTGAGGGCCAGCGGAGGGCACGGCCAGGGTCACTGGCTGTCGTTAGCGATGCAATGATGTCAGCGACGCTCACCTCACCTTCAAGTTTAGGCAGGCAGGCAGGCAGGGCAGTATCACTATAACTCAGGCCTTACTGGGCAAAGTACCATTTGTTTGGAAGTAATGGACACACATCCAGTAAATTGCAGGTGCAGCGCACAAAAAAGTAAATAAAAAAGCATAGGTAAACTGTTAGTTGCTCTTGCAGTTTTAATTGTGCAACATATCAATTACACCTCCTGAATTTTCAGTTCCAAATTCTTTCCCCTGGTAACTTTTGTTCAGTGTAATGTAACTCATAATGGATCATGAATCTGTTTTTAAAGATTGAATTTGATTATAGATCTTCAATGATCACAGTTGTGTTCTATCGCCATGTGTACTATAAGTGGGAATGATCCAGGCTGGACAAAGGCTGAAAGAGAAAGAGAAAGAGAGAGAGAGCGCTTGAGTGGTAGATGACAGCAGAAGGGCTCTTACACAGCAACAAATTCATGACACAGCGCATGGCCGGCCTGTCCAAAAACACGGGACGCGACGATTAGAACTCATCTCCGCTTTCAAAAGGCTCAAAAGACCACAAAAGGTGTTATTTTCATTGAAGAGATGGAGCTGAGCCCCATAGGCGCTAAAAGAGCCCGGGTCCCTTTCATTGTCAAGCATTTATTTTCTTTTTCTCCAACAACACCCTGCTCTTTATCAGCACAATTACGCCACAAACAGTCTCATCACGGACTCAACTCTCCTCTCCAATCGGCTCCATTTCCACAGGCAACCTAATTAGTTCTAGAGAGAGAGAAACGAGGAGGGGGAGGAGAGGGAAAAAGCCCCAGGTATCATGTCCACCTGTGTGTGTTGGCGAGTTTCTCGACCCACTCTTCTTTTCTTTTTTTTTTTTTGCCCGGAGAAATGAAGAAAGCCTTCAAAGGAGCGATTGTGCGGCGTTGTGGCTGAAGTGGTCTGTTGGTAAGCGGCAGCGGGGCGAAGGCGGACAACACAACAAACATGGCGGGATCTAATCAGGGCCCCGGCTAATGTAAACAATGTCATTTTTTGCCCTTAATGAGCCAATTTTCCTCGGATACGAGAGGCTAACAATTGGGGCAGCGGCTTTGATGTGTTTCATTTGAAGGTTTGTTTGTGATCGCTGGCACTTTTGTTGGAAGCCACACGCGGGGGCCTCTTTCATCTCCCTGCTTGAAAAGGGAGAGCCACGAGGCACGTCTGACTTGGGTACAAAAAAAGGAAAAAAAGAGAAAGAAAAAAAAACAGATGACAAACACCCCTTTTTTCAAAAAACAATCTCATCAGCTGACCTACCCCTCCCTCCTACTCATCCTAGCCTCCTCAGAACACACATGCAACGGTGGTGTCCAGAAATAAAACACGGCCGAAACCAGGGTCGGGTGTCTATTGCGATCAAATGCTGTGCTCATTAAAAAAGGCGCCCCAGTGTGTGCGGAAGCTTCATTAACATGGCGCTGACAAAAGGTGATGTAGACCAAAGAGGCAGCCGGCGGGCCAGGTGTGTGTGGCGCGGCGCCTTTCAAGACCGCACCGAGCTCGGACTCTGACCGTCAGCCGACACTGACCAAGAACAGGCTTGTTCCGGTGGCGGTGAGAGAGAGGGGGGGAGACAGAGAAAGAGAGAGGGGGAGACAGAGAAAGAGAGAGGGGGAGACAGAGAGAGAGAGGGGGAGACAGAGAGAGGGGGAGACAGAGAAAGAGAGAGGGGGATACAGAGAAAGAGAAGGAAACAGAAAGAGAGCGAGTGAGAAAGAGAAGGAAACCGAGAAAGAGAGAGAGAGAGAGAGAAAAAGGGAGACAGAGTAAGAAAGAGAAGGGGAGAGGCAGGGAGAGATAAAGGAGAGAGGGAAGTAGAGAGAAAGAGAGAGGGATGGATACAGAAAGAAGGAAATAAATAGAGGTATGTGGAGAGAGTGTGTCAGGGTAAGAACCTCATCACGGTCACCCTCTCATCTGTACATCAATCACTTAGTATTCATAAATTAATCAGTGAAAAGAGGCATATTTTTATCTGATCTCGTACAGAGCATTTTTCTAACACAGTTCCTGACCCAGACTAAAATATATCATTATGTCTGATGTCACTATCAATGTGTCATTCCATTACCAATTACCAGAATGAACATACTGTACACTGAACACCCGGCTCTCATACGTGACTTGTTCCTTTTAGCTACTAGTGGAGCAAAGGGCCTATCGTACTATTTAATTCATACTCCACAATAATTCAACCTCCTACCCAAGCTCTTCGTGAATCACCTATACGAACGCAGTCAACTTTCTAAGTTGGAGAGTTGGGACGGTCTGAAAGAACAAAAAAAAACAAGAAGAACGTGACAGAGCGAGAGGAAACAAATAGATGAATACATAATGTTGGAGGGTTGGCGGTAGGAAAAGCTGGGTTTGATGTCCAAAGGCGATGGGAGCCTGTGTGTCCAGGCCGGTTCCAATCAATCAGTGTAGTGGAGGTGAAGTAAACTCCAGGCTAGTCAGCCCAGGACCCAGAACACACCTCTCTGCCCATGAGTCAGGGGCCCTCTGGGGCCACACACACCACACCTGCCGGGCCCTGCAGTAACCAACTGTCAAGTCTACAACTACACGTGTGCCCCCATGTCTGTTTACTGGTGTGTGTGTGTGTGTGTGTGTGTGTGTGTGGGAGGGAGGGAGGAGGGTGTTGTTTGTGTGTGTGTGTGTGTCCAGGAATAAGGAAAGAAACAAAAGTTGTATGGCTCAGCTGGTGAGGTGGGAGGACTGAGAGACCCTTAAGGGTATAGAAGGGGGGAAGGAGATGACCAATAATGCTATATTATCCTCCTCTATCATCCCCCCACTATCATCCAGTACAAATCAACTATAAACAGCCTGCCAGGTGTGTGACTGGTCAGACTTCCCTGTGGCACTTCTGAAAACACACAGAGGTACACCACAAAAACAACAAGATTCTCCTCCTTGGCTCCTTTCAAAAACATGCACTCCCTTATCAAACAGTCAGTGCTCTGTCTTACAACATCCGAGTACCCCAAAGAATCCTTTCCATATCCGTTTCAACATAACAATTTGTGAAATAATAGTGGACTATCCTGAAAAATTAGACAACTTACTGCACTCACTTCCAGGGCATGACTTAGGAAACCCCCAGCCGACCGCAGAGGAAACGCTGAAAAACAGAGCTGTTTTTGGGGGATCAATAATGTCTTGTGATATGAACCATTTCCCCACTGGATTTTCCTTTGCTCTGCACATTCTTCCCTGTGCGCCCCTGAGGTATATAGCAGTACTTTGTTACAGTGTTGTAGCTGTAAGCCTTGGAGTCCGTCTTGCTGTGCTGGAGCATATTAGCCAGGCCCATGTCAAAGAGGGCTAGAGCTGGCCTGGCATAGGATACATGTGTCTGTCTGCTCGCTGGGCAGAGAGTGAGAGACAGAGAGACAGAGAGATGGAGAAGAGATTTGGGGGGGGGTGTCCTGATCAAAAAATATTGGGATATTGGGCAAACTTCACCTTTGTTCAGGCCTACAACTTGATAGTGTTGGGTAAAAGTGAAATTCTATTGTTGTACCAAAAATGTAGGCTATGTATAATCACATCACTTTTTTTTATGGCAATATGGTGTCAGATTTGACAGTAAAAGACAGACATCTGGGAGAGCTGCACGGCAGTTCAGGTTGAAGAAGGGAATGAGACCGAATGAGAAGAGGTGACAGAGGAGAGAAGGCTGACAAATTCACAGCTGATGGCTATTTAGAAGCAAAGCAAACAAATTTCCCCTTAAAGCAGAAGCCAGGGCTTGAACACTTCTCATTTTCTTCTGTTTATTTCCTCCTCTCCGCAGTAAATTAGTTTGTTTTGCATAATACTATTGTGGTGGAGGGATCGTGGTGTGGGGATCGTGGTGTGGTGTATGGGTCATGGTGTGGGGATCGTGGTGTGGTGTATGGGTCATGGTGTGGGGATCGTGGTGTGGTGTAGGGGGTCGTGCTGTAGTGTAGGGGTCGTGGTGTGGTGGAGGGATTGTGGTGTGGGGACCATCTCTGACCCCCTCTCCCAAAGCACCCCATCCCCTCCCTCCTCCTAACTCTGTCTCCCTGCCCCCTCAATCCTCCCCTCCCCCTCCGCCCCCCTTACTCACCGCCCCTCCACGCTCCCTGTCCCCGTCTCTCCAGGACGGCAGTTGTCAATCATGTGCTTCTCCCAGAATCCCTCTGGAACTCATTGTGCCCGCCGGTCGCCGGCGGAGGCGAGCGCCTGCGAGGCAGCGGAGAGCCGCAGATGGAGGGAGCGCTGTCAATCATTGTCACTAATTATTAATTTCTGTCACTCAGCCCCTGTGGCTACGACGCGCTCTGGCTCTCTCCCCCTCCCTCCTCCTCCTCCTGCTCAGTCCCTCTCTCCCCCCATTGCTTGTTCTCGGCCCCTCTCCCTCCCACTCGCACTCAGTCCCTCTCGCCGGCCCTCTGTCTGTCTCACTCGGTCCCGCTCCACCCTCTACTAGTCTCTCCCAGTGGCAAGTTGATTTGGTATGCCACCCTGGCAACTGCAAAGTTCAACCTTTCATTATGTGGCGCACACACACACACACAACACTTTCTCCACCCGGGTCAGTCCCCTTGACTCACTGCTCCGCCTTTTAATTGTATGCTGCATGCCCTCCCCCACCACCCTCCTGCACCCCCCACCCCCACATCATTGTTCCTTACGGAGTGCAAAAAGAGCGAGGGAAGACCTGGTGGTTAGGTTGAAAAGTCCTGGCCGTTGCATTGGTTCAGGTTTTGATTAGACTTCGATGAACTCGCCGCCCGTTTCAATTTGCATGCGTGTGACTTTGGCGCTCTGATGTCATTTAATGGGTGGTAATGAAGGATCTTGACCTTGTGTGTTTAACTGATGCAACACTGGTCCAATTCCTCTAAAAGGTTTGAATCCGTTTCTTCTCACCTCATTACTGGAGGTGGTGGCTAGGCTGGGCGAAAGGCCTATCCACAGTTAGCAAAGACACACATTCAGAGGTACACACACACACTTGTGCATGTATGCAAGCATACACATCCATTCACTTCCTCCCTGGATTACTATTCGGGACGGGGACATGGCCCTGTTCTAATGAGGGGCAGAGGCAGGGGCCAGCTGGACATCAGTGATCCCGGAGCTCTCCCTACAGCCCTCCTTCCACACACCCAGTGCCACAAATCCTGCATTAGCCCTCCTCTACCCCTGACCTTCTGTCTCTCACCCCCTCCCTCCTCGGCGTCTGTCTGTCTCTTTTCCTCTCGGGTCGGTCCTTCCCGGTCCCTTCTCTTTCCTCTCTCTGACATCTGTTACTTTTCTTTCGCATCTCCTTTTTATTCCTCCTTCGCTGTCTGTCCTTTGTGTCCCCTCCTCATTCTCCCTCTTCATCACTTCTTCGTTGTCATTCCTCTTCTTTTCTCATCTGATCCTCTCTCTCTCTCCCTCACAACAGTGTGTGTGTCTCCCTACTCAGCACCTCTGTGGAGACAGGGTTTATTGGGATAATGCATTTATCACTGCTGCAAGGCAGGGCCTCACCTCCTTCTTTGAACTGGTGAGTAATGAAAATGGGATCATTTCTGACAACACCTACTGTTGTGTGTGTGTGTGTGTGTGTGTGTGTGTGTGTACAGGCTTGCACCCCCCACACACAAACATCCACTCAAATACACAGAGAAAGACGTGCGTGCCCACACACACACACACACACACACACACAGAAATGGCATGTGTTAGCACACACACCTACACACGTAGCCCCATGAGTCAGCCATGCTCCCAACTTAAGGTGGTGGACTGAGTTTAGTGAACATGCACCACATTTGTCATGTTCTCTATTCCATTTACATTCATATTCAATTTAAATTGGATTTAAGAAGAAAAAAAAAGTAGCTCTACAATTTTGTTACATTTATCAATCTTTAAAATGTAAAGAAATGTTTCGTGCTAAATAAAAAGTCCATCTGTCCAAAGAAGGTGAACTGTTTAAAATGTGAACATTGTGCCCCTTGTCTATTTAACATGTCTTTGGCAAGTTCATTAATTGACATGAATTTGATGTGCTTTCCACTCTCTTGTTTAAAATGAAAATGTGACAGAGAATTTCATTGTCTAGCTAATTGTGGGACAAAACTTATGTAAATTGCTCACCAATTACAAAGCACTTCGGCATATGCAATGAAATGTCCCCATTATCTGCCCTCTGTGCGGTTTAACTTGTCGTTCTTACATCTGTCGACATTCAACCGTTTTGTTCAAATTTTTGACTTGAATATAGAGAATATTAAGTGTTCCAATGCCGAGCCCACAAGACATGTTATTAATTGCTTGACCACTAAACATCAGGAAGCCTCTAGCCCATATCAAATATCAAAACATTAAAAAAACACAAAATATCTCATTTAGGGATGAAATAACTATTTATGCCTTCTTAAAATAAAGCATTAGGACACACCTGAGAACTAGAAAAGGGGAAGAATGTGTTGAATTTTGTGCCAATGGTCCTAGCTGGTCCTAGCTTTACAAAAAAATGAATCTTAAACAGGTAAGGGCTAAGGGGCGATTGCCAGGGGTGCTTGTCCAGTCTCATTCTATTTACTGTTGAGTTGGGGATTTCTTCTACGCAGCTCAAATGATCCCATCACCATAGGTGTTAAAGCCGGGCTCTGATTGTCCGTGACAGAGTAAACATCACGAGGGCTTCAGGAACGTCAAAGTCTGGGAGACAGACAAGGTCGGGGCAGGCCTGACACTAAAGTTTCATCAAAACACAGAGCTTTGAAAACAACCTAAAAACCCACCTACTTCTAACAAACCCAAATACATCGACACAATATGCATGTGTTCTAAATGATTACTAACGTGCAGCGATGACAAATACATCATTTGCCGTTACTAAACCGCAAACTGGAGTATTGCTGACTACAATGCCAAAATGTGCAGGAAAACTGGGAAATGTGTTGCATTGCGGATGCCGGTGATATTTGGTATTCATATGCCCCTCAAGGTGTGCCCACGAGCCATGTGTGAAAGAAAGGAGAGTAGGGAACTGGAGGAGAATTGCCTCTGCAGTGTTGAAGATGCCATTAATGCTCGCTGATCGCTCCCCCACATTTAAATAACAATACTGCAGTGAGGGAAACCACTGGTGTGGATCCAAGCTGCAAAACACCCATCTCCAACTGTTTCTGTGTGCACGTGTCCAAGTGTGCACACATGTGAATCCATCAGTGTGTGTGTGTGTGTCCGTGCGTGTCAGGTTTTGTGCATGCATGTGTGTGTGCATTGAGTACAAGTGAGTGTACAGTTCAAAGGGCCTATACTCCAATGCTCTGCACAAATTGCAGGGCCATACCATTAGCATGTCGATCTCGTGTTAATGTGTTCCTGTGTGTTGCTGGCCTGGCCCCAGATACTGTATAAGGAGCAGGAGCAAGAGGCTGAGACTGGACCAGTGGATGCAATCTATGTAGGCTGGGCTATTGTCTGTGTCCACCTGTCCATGCCTATTGGTCTCACTCCACCTCTCCACTCGTGTTCTCTGTGTTACGTATCAGCACCTCTCCATCCACTGTCACATCCCGCTCCATTCCTCTACAGTCATCTTCCTCTAATCCTCTGTCCCATGGCTGGTTACATGTAGTTGCTCTCGTTTGCTTGTGCACGCACACACACGCTCGGCGGCAGGATGCAATCCGTCACACTCACTTCTCACTTGCACTCTCTCAGTGTGTTGCCCCTGGAATGCTCTAAGGGGCAAACACACACACACACACACACACACTCTCTCTCGCTTAAATAAAGAAGAATAAAGAAGACAGATCACTTCCGATGAGAATACTAAGTATACGACCAGACTATAAGAAGCTTGTCAGTACAACAAGAGAGTTAGCTTTAGAGCAAAATAGAGAAGGCAGAGACCCAGGGACAGAGACTAAGTATAGAACGTAGTGGGGGTGGTGTCTCGCAGTGCCATTTAAATACACGGCTCCAGTAGTTACCATGGAGAGACTGCACTTCACACAGCATCAGGACATCGCTCTGCTGGATGTCCATGCTGCTGCTTCACAGTGCCATAGAAGGGTGTGCGTGTCTGTGCACACACACACTTCTACATGCACAAGTGTGTGTGTGTGTGCGTGCATCAAGGCTCCATGGTTCTCATTGCAGTCTCCCTGTAATGCGCTCCTCTTCCTGAGAAGACCCAGCAGCATAAGACTCCTCTGTCTCCTATGCTCACATATACAGGCCTCTCTTAGAAAAAGGCCTCACCACGACTGCACCGAATCCTTTAATAGATGTTGTCTTCTTAAAAATCGGGATTTGAACATGATTTTTCTGTATTTTTGTCATCTCCAATGATGCCGATCATTGTCACCTAAGCAAGGAATGACGTCATACCGAAGGTCTGTTTCCAGTCACACTGATTAAAGAGAGAGAGAGAGACAGAGACAGAGAGTTTAGAACGCAGGGCTGGAGGGGGTACAGTAGTGCCCTGATTAGTCTGGCAGCAACGGTGTCAGACACTCAGCGGGGGGCTGTGTGTTTGTGTGCAAGCCTCAGTGGTGGTTGAGGCTGAATTGGCGAAGTAGCAGTAATGAGTAAAGAGAGGCCTAAAGCCAAGATCTGTTTCCTCACAACTAACTGGATTTATCATTCACCTGTGGAGATTCAAAGACGATGGGAGGAAATGTATCACTGCAGAGGCCTTCACTCCTCCATCACAGACTGTCTGCCTCGCCCTCCCTCCCACCCTCCCTCCCTCCATCTTTCCCTCCCTCTGGCTAAGCTCCAGAAACTCCAACCCAGTGTTCAGTCTCAGTCTAGAAAATGACTGGAGGGCTGACATTCCACTGTCAACATCCATCTCCACAGTCTACATCACTGTCCCATGTCACCACACCACACTGAGCAGAGCAAGCACAAATTTGTTATACCCCAAAAACGCTGCCTAATGACGCTCTCCCTCTGCCAAGCCTGTTAAATATGCTGCCACATCCCCCGTACTGCCCCATTTTGGTTCTCCAAATGACCAGAACATCCTTGGTGAAGTGGAAACTGCATATGTTATAAACCCAACCAGATGAAACGCGGAGAGCATGCAATATGGTTTTCATGATCCCTCTGAATACTGAGCGAGAACTGGGTGAGTGATCCAAATGTCTAGCAGTAACTACACTGGTCATGCATACTCAAGCACACACTCACAGTCAGTCACACACACACTTGGAGGAGTATGGAGGTGCTCAGACGAGTGTGAACAGGCAAGTCTAGTCCCAGTGATAATCCAGTGCTTCTCTCGCGTTTCATTAACTTTGCACACGCAGACACACACACACACACACACACACACACACACCATCCCATATCCCCTCCACACACCCGATACACACACAAACGCACACCACTTTACCCCCTCCACACACACAAACACAAACACAGGGCTGCCTGCCTGTCTGTCTGTCTGTCTCCAGGCCTGTGTCTGCATCCAGTTGTATCTGCATGAGGCTGAGATAATGGCATCTGTCACTGCTCCTTTTGTCACTGTGTCTGCTCTGCTACTGCCCATTAGCTGGCTGTTGTCTGACTGGCCCTGCAACTACATGGTCTACTGGCTGACCAGCCACGGAAATACAGGAGACGGCTGCCTCCACCTCCCTCTCTCAGTCTCTCCTCTTCCTCTTCTCCCCCTCCAGTGCAGGGTCAGAGGGTGGGAAGGGAGAGGAAATCAGGCAAGGGGGTTTGACAGTCAGGGCCCAGATATAGGTGCTCCTGCCCCCCGCACTGAGACCCATGTTTCAAGGCTACTGAACATGACAACACAATTGCAGTAGCATCGTTTCAGGGTATCTATATAGGAGAACAGGGGAATCGTGTACCAAGCAGACTTCTACTTTCAAATGAGTACAAATGGGATTCTATATACTTACTAAATTTGTTACGTAATGTTATTGAATCGTAATTACTCTGATATAAGGCTGATCTAAGACAAAAAGTGACTCTTGATTTGAAAACCATACAATCCTAATGATTGAATCCTAATTTGCTTGAAAGGAGGACAGTACACACGGCGAGGATGTATTGCCTGACAAATAGAAATAAATCAATTAACTACCTTCACATTTGTCACAAATTCCAACATGCCTACCCGAGTCGACTTCATTTCCTCCTCATCACGTCTAATACTACACACAGATCAAAAAGATGAGTTCACGGGAGTTAGAGCTTTATTAAGGGTTTCACCGACTGTATCGTTGCTAGAATGACAGCGCACGCAAATAAGATAAAGGTTCGACTAGACGTGCATGTGCTCGCAACGTAATGGAGCCGAGAGTGTGACATCACAGACAGGCAAAAGTATGTTCTGCTGGTTTAATTTCATTATTGGGCGAGTTCTCTTATTTGATGGTGAGGAGGAGACAAGCGTCGGTTTTGATAAAGCAAGGCAATTTCAGGAGCTGCTATAGTGCCAAATTACAGCTGTACATCAAGCTGCTCTTCCTCTCTCTCTCATTGTGCAAGTCTGCAATGTTAACATTTGATTTGCATGTTGCCCACCACAGTGAGAAAGAGTGATGGGTGAAGACAGAATATTAGTGACTCAGGAAGATTCAAAAACGTAGACACTAGTGCCATCCAGAGACCGAAAGGAAGTGCTACAGGGATTCTGGAGTATGAAACGTGTCAATGTTTATGGCAGTCATGTCAGCCTGCCTGAAAAGAGTTTTAAATGTGATTGACTTTAATATAATCCACATTACGTTGGACAGTAAAAGTATGTCATTAATAAAAGGTCTGTTGCTGTGCCTTTCATCACTATATTTTGTTTTGCTTACAGACTGGAGTGCTTAGCTGGTATCAACATAGGCCTATGTGCTTACAGTGCATTCGGAAAGTATTCAGACCCCTTGACTTTTCCACATTGTTACGTTACAGCCTTATTCAAAAATTGTGTTTTTTCAATCTACACACAACACACCATGATGACAAAGCAAAGAGAGGTTTTTAGAATGTTTTGCAAATGTATAAAATAAATAACAGAAATACCTTATTTACATAGGTATTCAGACCCTTTGCTATGAGACTTCAAATTGAGCTCAGGCGCATCCGGTTTCCATTGATCATCGTTGAGATGTCTCTACTACTTGATTGGAGTCCACCTGTGGTAAATTAAATTGATTGGCCATGATTTGGAAAAGCACACACACACCTGTCTATATAAAGGTCCCACAGTTGACAGTGAATGTCAGATCAAAAACCAAGCCATGAGGTTGAAGGAATTGTCCGTAGAGCTCCGAGACAGGATTTTGTCGAGGCACAGATCTGGGGAAGGGCACCAAAACATTTCTGCAGCATTGAAGGTCCCCAAGAACACGGTGGCCTCCATCATTTTTAAATGGAAGAAGTTTGGAACCACCAAGACTCTTCCTAGAGCTGTCCGCCTGGCCAAACTGAGCAATCAGTTCTCTATGGGGGTGCCACAGGGTTCAATTCTCGGGCTGACTCTCTTCTCTGTATACATCAATGATGTCGCTCTTGCTGCTGGTGATTCTCTGATCCACCTCTATGCAGACGACACCATTCTGTATACTTCTGGCCCTTCTTTGGACACCGTGTTAACTACCCTCCAGACGAGCTTCAGTTTCATACAACTCTCCTTCTGTGGCCTCCAACTGCTCTTAAATGCAAGTAAAACTAAATGCATGCTCTTCAACCGATCGCTGCCCGCACCTGCCCGCCCATCCAACATCACTACTCTGGACAGTTCGGACTTAGAATATGTGGATCACTACAAATACCTAGGTGTCTGGTTAGACTGTAAACTCTCATTCCAGACTCACATTAAGCATCTCCAATACAAAATGAAATCTAGAATCTGCTTCCTATTTCGCAACAAAGCATCCTTCACTCATGCTGCCAAACATACCCTCGTAAAACTGACCATCCTACCGATCCTCGACGATGTCATTTACAAAATAGCCTCCAACACTTACTCATACTCAACAAATTGGATGCAGTCTATCACAGTGCCATCCGTTTTGTCACCAAAGCCCCATATACTACCCACCACTGCGACCTGTAAGCTCTCGTTGGCTGGCCCTCGCTTCATACTAGTCACCACACCCACTGGCTCCAGGTCATCGATAAGTCTTTGCTAGGTAAAGCCGCACCTTCTCAGCTCACTGGTCACCATAGCAGCACCCACCCATAGCACACGCTCCAGCAGGTATCTCTCACTGGTCACCCCCAAAGCCAATTATTCCTTTGGCCGCCTTTCCTTCCAGTTCTCTGCTGCCAATGACTGGAATGAACTGCAAAAAAACTGGAGACTCATATATCCCTCATTTGCTTTAAGCACCAGCTGTCAGAGCAACTCACAGATCACTGCACCTGTACATAGCCCATCTGTAAATAGCCCATCCAACTACCTCCTCCCCATACTGTATTTATTTATTTGCTCCTTTGCACCCCAGTATCTCAACTTGCACATTCATCTTCTGCACATCAATCACTCCAGTGTTTAATTGCTAAATTGTAATTATTTCACCACCATGGCTTATTTATTGCCTTACCTCATTTGCACACACTGTATATGGACTGTGTTTGTTTAGTCCATGTGTAACTCTGTATTGTTGTATGTGTCGAACTGCTTTGCTTCATCTTAGCCAGGTCGCAGTTGTAAATGAGAACTTATTCTCAACTAGCCTACCTGGTTAAAATAAAGGTGTGATTTAAAAAATAAAAAATAAAAATCAGGAGGTCAAGGAGGTGACCAAGAACCTGTTAGTAACTCTGACAGAGAGCCAGAGCTCCTCTGTGGAGATGGGAGAAACTTCCAGAAGGACAACCATCTCTGCAGCGCTCCACCAATCAGGCCTTTATGATAGAGTGGCTAGACGGAAGCCACTCCTCAATAAAAGGCACGACAGGCCACTTGGAGTTTGCCAAAAGGCACCGAAAGGAATCTCAGACCATAAGAAATAAGATGCTCTGGTGTAACCAAGATTAAAGTCTTTGGCCTGAATGTCATGTGTCACGTTTGGAGGAAACCTGGCACCATCCCTACAGTGAAGGATTGTGGTGGCAGCATCATGCTGTGTGGATGTTTTTCAGCGGCAGGGACTGGGAGACGAGTTGAGGGGTAAAAGGAACACAAAAGTATAGAGATCCTTGATGAAAACCTGCCCCAGGACCTCAGACTGGGGTGAAGGTTCACCTTCCAACAGGACAACGACCTTAAGCACACAGCCAAGACAACATAGCAGTGGCTTCAGTACAAGTCTCTGAATGTCCTTGAGGGGCCCAGCCAGAGCCCGGACTTGAACCTAATCAAACATATCTGGAGACCTGAAAATAGCTGTGAAGCGATGCTATCCAACCTGACTGAGCTTGAGAGGATCTGCAGAGAAGAATGGGAGAAACTCCCCAAATATAGGTGTGCCAAGCTTGTAGCGTCATACCCAAGAAGACTCGAGGCTGCAATCGCTTCCAAAGGCGCTTCAACAAAGTACTAGGATCTAGTAAAGGATCTGAATACTAAATGCAAATGTGATATTTAAGTTGTTTTATTTGTAATAAATTTGCTACAATTTCTAAAAACCTATTTTTGCTTTGTCATTATGGGGTATTGTGTGTAGATTGATGGGGGGGGGGGGTCATACATTTTTGTATAAAATGTGAAAAACATCAAGGGGTCTGAATACTTTCCGAATGCACTGTAAATAGTGTACCATCATCAGATCACAATGACTTTAGGTCTATGACCAATGTTGGCAGTAGAGCCCAAAAACATTGACTTCAACTTTAGCATAGTAAGCCAGGACATCAAGTCTTTATTCGCACCATACCTAAAAAGGTCAAACCTATTTCAACTTGTGAAAAAAATAAAAACATCTTAAAACTGCAGAGCAATACCTTAAGTATTCACATAACATCAGGCTGGTAGGCGGTCTATCAGAGAATGTGATTTGTCTACAATTTGAGACTTTTACATTATAGTCATTTAGCAGACCCTCTTATCCAGTGACTTACAGTGAATGCATTCATCTTAAAATAGCTAGGTGGGACAACCACATACCTCAGTCATAGCGGAGTTTTAAATAAAAATGTACTTACTATCAACAAAGTCATGGGGTGCTGTGGGATTATTTAGGACACGCTTTGAAGACGGAGGGTTTCAGATGTTTTTGGGAAGATGGGCAGGGACTCTACTGTCCTACCTTTAGGGAAAAGCTGGTTCCACCATTGGGGTGCCAGGACAGAAAAGAGCAATGACTGGGCTGAGTGGGAGCTGCCCTCCCGTAGGGGTGGGATGGCCAAGACACCAGAGGTGGCAGAATGGTGTACTCTGTTTGGGATGTGGGGTTTGAGAGACCTTATACTTTGATTGTTAAATTTATAATTTTAGTATGTCGCAGTCACATTGTAGATTCCTTAGCATGGTTACTACAGTGGGAATGCATTATTTATCTTAATTTAGAGCCTATTTGAGGAGCCATCAAACCAACACGGGAAGGTTGGAGGAGAGTTTAAAGAACCGCGGGGAAGCCGTCGCCAAGATTAATGCAGGATTTTTATAAGAAATTAGAGGCTTAATGAAGTGGATCAAAAAAGCTGTCAGTGTTTTATTGCATCTAAATTGTGGGGAAGTGGTGTTTAGTTGCCTTGCCTACCTCTGCACATAATGGGTCATCAGTGGCTGTGAGGATTATTTTAACTGGCAAGGCACTTTCATAGCAGAGCCATTCAACTGATATTTTGCACAGTAAACCAGTGGGGGTTTATGGTTTGGTACATTTTTTAATTTTTTTTAAGACTACAATATTGAACCACAGCAACTCAACAAAATTTGCCATTTTTTGGGGCTAAGGTTTCAAATAATAGCATTGTTGAAAATATAGGCCTATGTATTTAGCCTATGATTTGATTAGCCTGTTATTATAAATGTAAAATATATACATCAAATACAGATGTTTTTAGGCAAGTTGTTGTTTTTTGAAAAAAGTGGTTGTCGTATTTATATACTTTACCTTCAGCACAGGCCATTGACGAAGGCCATTGTTCTCCATCTCTCTCGGTTCGGGGCAAGTTCTTTCACAGCGAACAAGTGGAGACCGCTCTGTCATCTCTGCCTGGACATCTCACCTCCAAGTGTTTCTGGTTCGATCCCTGTGGTTGTGGTTAGGGTTAAAAACATTTGCATCGAGTCTATCATAGCCAATGTAGTCATCCCTGAAATGCATAGTGAAATTATTCAGGTAGTTTGGCAAACAACTAAATTGCAATACACAATGAAGAAATGAGAACAGTCATTTGGCACCATCTAGTGTTCATTCGCAGGAGTGTCAAAAGAGCCTGCAGATTTGGCAAGCCGGCACGAGCCTATGATACTGTGCCAGATACCAGATTTCACACGATACATCATCCAGATACCAGATTTCACACGATACATCATCCAGATACCAGATTTCACACGATACATCATCCAGATACCAGATTTCACACGATACATCATCCAGATACCAGATTTCACACGATACATCATCCAGATACCAGATTTCACACGATACATCATCCAGATACCAGATTTCACACGATACATCATCCAGATACCAGATTTCAGATACAGATTTCGATACATCATCCAGATACCAGATTTCACACGATACATCATCCAGATACCAGATTTCACACGATACATCATCCAGATACCAGATTTCATACGATACATCATCCAGATACCAGATTTCATACGATACATCATCCAGATACCAGATTTCATACGATACATCATCCAGATACCAGATTTCATACGATACATCATCCAGATACCAGATTTCATACGATACATCATTGTGCCCTAGTCTGCCAAATAACTAAATGTACTAAAACATCAAGTAAAACCAGAAACATTTGCTTTTGATGTGCAAGTGTTTATTTCATGTGAATGATAAAACCTTTGGCAGAACTGACAACAGTGGATTTACTATAGTCCCAAATGTCTACTATTTGCAAAAATCAAATGAACAAAAACAAACAGGCAAAAAAAAAAACAACCTTTCTTGCATTCAGGGCAGAATAATGCAATTTGGTCATTTTTTCTCAGGATTCATTTTCATGGTTAGACCTGGTCTCCCTTACCCACAGTGAAATACAATGAGCAATGTTATGTTGAGAATCATTTAGCTTGACGACACGTTATTGCATACATGCTTGGAATGGGTTTTCATATTGGCTTCATGCTGCTTTTCTTGTTTTCTTTGTGTGGATTGCTGTGATAAAACTGACAAAGTCCTTGAGCAGAACCCTCAGCTAAAGTGAAACCTTCATAAAGTTCCAACAGATTTGTAAGTCAAGATGATAGATAACAGCACAAAGATCAAATTCTAAATCCACCAGTGTTGTGCTGTATGGTACAGAGTGCTGGAAAGTGACTGACCAGAACAAACAATTCACCTTACACGCAACTTGTCTGCGAAGAATACTCCACATCTGTTGGCCTAATGCATTAAACGCCAACCTCAGACAAACAAGCAATGGCCCAACTCCTTGAGGCTCTGAGACAAACCTAATAGACACCGAAATGCTGATCAACATCAGCAAAGCTAAAGCACAATGGAGAAGATTTCCAAAGTGCCAGAAGTGGAAAGCCGTTGTTGCTGTCCTATATGCGCCAGACGGCGCGATTTAAAAACAAATATGTTTTTAATTGTACCTTTATTTAACTTGGCATGTCAATTAAGAACAAATTCTTATTTTCAATGACAGCCTAGGAACAGTGGGTTAACTGCCTTGTTCAGGGGCAGAACAACAGATTTTTACCATGTCAGCTCAGGGATTCGATCTTGCAACCTTTCTGTTACTAGCCCAACGCTCTAACCACTAGGCTACCTGCCGCCCCTGTGCGATGGGGGATGAGTGAATGAAACAACTAGTCACGTAAGGCAGGGTTTGAAGTGGTGACCGGCGTTTCATTGCCACCATTCTGTTTATCATGATCATAACCATCATTAAATTATATAATGTCAATTGGTGCCACACAACCGGAATGTATAGGTCCCATCAGAGACCTTTCCTAGTTAGGCTGGTCCGTGATCTGTTTGTGCAGTCTCGCCAACTCTTTTATTCATTGTCACGCCTTGGCAAGACCGCACAAACAGATCTGGGACCAGATTAGCTCATTCCTAATGGCATCGGACTCCACCTGCTTCAGTAAAGAGAAGGGTCATGCTCAAAGAACTTGTGATGTCAAATGTATGACACACAGTTGAAGATTGGTATAGTTGGTTGGCTGTTAGTAGTATTTGGTCTATGGCAAGCATCCATGCGGGGCAGTATTACGATAGAGTGTCAGAAAATATGGCTAAACTGACTACTTTATGCATAAGGGAGATAGATATATCTAGAATGTGCTTGTACTGCATGCATCATTTGATAGCCAAACCAAGAGAATAAGCCAATGTAATGGATTATTTCCAGAAGACAAAATGTAGAATGTTTTGTCTGTGCAAGATTCTAATGAATCAGATATCCAAGTGCAACAAATCCTAGTTAGAATCTATAATGTTGTTTCAGAATCTAGAAGCATCACTGATCAAACCGCTGGTAACAGGTTTATTCTTTAGCTCAATTTTCCAACATGGCATAGCATTATACAGTATGACACTACAGCAACTTTGAGCATAGGGCCTGCACTGGCAAATCAACATGGGGCAGTCATGAATCCATAATCCCCAACTATCCTCTTTTCCAGACACACACACACACAGAACAGAAGCAGAAAAAGTGGACACTACAATCCCTTTTGCACTCTGAGGAACCCTGTTTTCTTCAGAATGAATGAAACCAGAAGCAAAGTCTTGGGCAGCATACAGGCGGGTGAGTAGTGATTGAGCTTGCCTGCTGCAAGCTTTCTATCTAAATAAGGCCTTGAGAAAGTGTTACCATGTGCGTTTTGGATAAACACCAAGCATTTCTTAGAGACTTCACCCATAAGTCTGCACAGGGTTACACAACTATACTGATCCCCGTTACAGCCTATGCAGTTTCTTCTCCTTATCGAGGGTTACATCAACGTTTAAAACATTTTTTAAGTACTTCTTCACATGGATGAACCAGCAGCTAAAACAGACAACGATATTACCAAGCTTCCTCAGGTCTCTTGGGACTTGAAGCCTCTCTCACTGAAAGTTCCCAAATAACAAATACGCTTTTGCTTACGTAATACCAGTCGTGTTGGACTTTCATTTAGCCGTTTTTACTCGTGCCAAACAGCGGAAAACAATGCCTTGCATTCACACGAAATGTACGAATGTTCCCAGTATCTCTGCATTCAGTTTCCCTTTCATCCTAGCTTTGTAAGCTCGCAGTCCTCCTTACCCTCTGAGCTTCGGGTTCAGCCCTGACTCTTCATTTGAATTTGTAGCTCTAGTCCTCTTCCTGTGATTTTTAGGATCTGGGTGCGAGAGTTATGATTGGTTTACTGAAAACCTCAATCCATTAGTCTTTTCCGCACGATCCCTCCCAATCTTTCTTTTCTATCTTTCTGTCCTTTCCTATCCTCTCTCCGTCTGTCTATTTGTGTTTAGACAGTGCTCCGGGGCGTGCCGTTGAGTGTCACAGCCTTGGTGCAGGGCGTGCCGGCCGCCTGGGAGCCCGTCCACGGTGTGGAAACGCCCACCTCAAACACCTCGTGGATGGCCTTCCGGAAACAGTGGAAGTTGTAGTCTATCAAGCCTGGGGAGAGATACGTGTCAATGAGAGAAGGGTATGAATATATTTTCACTTTGTGATCTTAGAGACTTTGAACATCACTCAGTCGATTACTCCATAAGTCACGTATTGTTCAAACAAAAGAATAAGACGTGAACAAAAGATCCCCCTATCAAGATAAACCAATAACGCCAGGTGTGAAGAACATCTACAGTGGCAAAGACAAACTTATAGCCACTTATATGTGTGCTACTGCCTGAGAAGCTTGAAATTCAAGAGACTCAAGACATGATCACTTCCTTAAATAAGACTGTGCCACTCCTCCATTGGCATCGGTCTGAATGTCGCGCTTGAAGTCACACTTGATCGAGAGACTGCTTAATGCAGTAATGAGGAAGTGCTGGGGTGGATGGCTTGCCTTTGCGCTCAAAGCTCTCCTCTCGGAGGATGCAGACCAACGCCAGGAACTTGGTGACCTCTTTCAGGTAGAGGACTGTGGTGTTGTTCAGCTTGATGATGGCCATGGACTCCTTGTCGTAGGCACTACCACTGCCATCCTCCTTCAGACTGGATCAACACACACAAAATAGAACAGTCAACGTAAGGGAACTCATTCAAATTGAAAGTGTGTTCGATACAGGGACCTAACATTTCAAACTTTATAATAAGACGTTAAACGCCTCATACACGCTTATAACAAGGGGTAAAAGTATGATTTTATACCGTTCAGCTTGAAGTTAAGTGTGGTCACAAAAATGACCACAAACGCATGCACGCACACAGCTGTAAACCATACATATCTGATAGGAATTCGGTTCTAGGGGACTTACCCATAGATGCAGGAGACATCTATAACCACGTCGATCATGTCACAGCACAGCTCATAAGACTGCATGTCCACCGGACTGCTGTCTGTGGCGATGTAGATCTTACTGACCACGTCGAACAGAAAGGCCTTCTCTATGCCGGAGTTCTGAGGATGGAAGGAGGGGAAAAGGGAGATGAGGGGAATAGGGGTATAGGGGAGGAAGGGAAGGAGGAGGGACAGAAACACCATGAGTGCCCGCCCATTTGGTTCTTCTAAAAGCAAGCTTGGCAGAAATCTCTCAGAGCGATCTTTCAGTTCATGTCAACAGCAAGGGTTTACTAAGTAAAGAAAATACATTTTATTTACCAATGCAAAACTTATTTTTTTAAATGTTATTATTTAAAAAAACATTTTTACCCCGTTTTCTCCCCAATTTCATGGTATCCAATTATTAGTAGTTACTAGCTTGTCTCATCGCTACAACTCCCTTACTGGCTGGGGAGAGACGAAGGTTGAAAGTCATGCGTCCTCCGATACACAACCCAACCAAGCCGCACTGCTTCTTAACACAGCGCGCATCCAACCCGGAAGCCAGCCGCACCAATGTGTCGGAGGAAACACAGTGCACCTGGCAACCTTGGTTAGCGCGCACTGCGCCCGGCCCGACACAGGAGTCGCGGGTGCGCGATGAGACAAGGACATCCCTACCGGCCAACCCCTTCCCTAACCCGGGCGGCACTAGGCCAATTGTGCGTCGCCCCACGGACCTCCCGGTCGCGGCCAGTTACGACAGAGCCTGGGCGCGAACCCAGTCTCTGATGGCACAGCTGGCACTGCAGTACAGCGCCCTTAACCACTGCGCCACCCAGGAGGCCCGCAAAACGTATTTTGACCGGGATCGAAGAGACTTTGGACTCTGGAACGTTGGTATTCGACAACAACCATAAAAGCAGTGTATGAAAGGGTCATCAGGGCTGACGATGAGACACGTCACAATGGAAGTCACACACCAGACACCATTTCTGCTAGGGCTGGGAATTGCCAGGGACCTCATGGTTAGGGCTGTGGCGTGCAGGAATTTTTGTCAGACGGTTATTGTCATGCACAAGACTTCCAGTCCCACGGTAATTGACTGTTAATGAACAGAAACACGTTTAGCATCTCCAGGCCTGCACACATACAAGCCGCTGATGAGCACCTTTGGAACATCTACATTTTAAAAAGTCTAATAAATCAATTTAATAGAGACCCTCACAATAAATCCATTATTTATTTTAGGCGGGTCTAAAGAAACATAACGATATGAAGAAAATGCATTTCAGAAGAACAGAATGCGAGTTGGCCTACTGTATGTTATCTGGCTATGTGCCATGCCATTGGCAGTAGGCGTGTTCATTTAGCAGACAAGATATGCTTATAAGTCCCGTGCCATTATTTGATTTAATACTAAAAAGAATATAATTGAACTTAGCTGAATAAAACAGAAAGGATATTTTTTCCCCATTCCAATGTGAGTACGCATATGAAGTGGCTATGTTGAGCGTAAAAGAGAGTGATCATTTGGAACAGGTCTTATATGCTAGATTCAGAGTTATTTGGCAACTTTAGTTGTGAATGTATACAAACCTTAGAATGTCTTAGAAATCAAAACATATATATGAGCTGCATGATGCCCCATTATCAAATGGGCAGGAACAGGGGAATAACGAACTATGCCAGGTAGGTTACTCTGGTTATTACACACTGTGGCATCAACCACTGTTTGAGGAGCATGCAGCCTCTGTATGCCATGGGCTCTCCAACCCTGTTACTGCAGCTACCCAGTGCTTCATTTGGGAAACCCAAGTGAAATCTGTTCGGGATTATCGATAGTAAATTGTTTTCAAAACATATTTCATTAAGCTGACAGTCACTCTGGAGAAAGGAATGAAGGAGAGAGGGGAGGAGATGGAAATGCACAGTGGTGAGATATTCTGTACCTTAAGGTAGTGTCAGCCTATTGATTTGGAAAATATAAAAACAATTCCCTATTACTAGGCTATACAAATATGCACTATAAATTGTAGGCGAACTCTGTAAGCCACCCTGCACATTCAACGAACAGCATCGCTGAACCTATACGTTCTCTCCCAGACTCAACAGCAGTTTGGAGTAGAGGTCGACCGATTTAAATCGGAATGGCCGATTAATTAGGGCCATATAGGTTAATTAGGAACGTATAGGTTCAGGCGATGCCGTTCGTTGAATGTGCAGGGCGGCTTACAGAGTTCGCCTACAATGCCTGCCTTACATTGCACTCCATGAGGAGCCTGCGTGGCAGGTTGACTAGCTGTTAGGCGAGGACAGCAAGAAGCCAAGGTAAGTTGCTAGCTAGCATTAAACTTATAAAAAACAATTACATTTACATTACATTTAAGTCATTTAGCAGACGCTCTTATCCAGAGCGACTTACAAATTGGTGCATTCACCTTATGACATCCAGTGGAGCAGCCACTTTACAATAGTGCATCTAAATCTTTTAAGGGAGGGGGGATTACTTTATCCTATCCTAGATATTCCTTAAAGAGGTGGGGTTTCAGGTGTCTCCGGAAGGTGGTGATTGACTCCGCTGTCCTGGCGTCGTGAGGGAGTTTGTTCCACCATTGGGGGGCCAGAGCAGCGAACAGTTTTGACTGGGCTGAGCGGGAACTGTACTTCCTCAGTGGTAGGGAGGCGAGCAGGCCAGAGGTGGATGAACGCAGTGCCCTTGTTTGGGTGTAGGGCCTGATCAGAGCCTGGAGGTACTGAGGTGCCGTTCCCCTCACAGCTCCATAGGCAAGCACCATGGTCTTGTAGCGGATGCGAGCTTCAACTGGAAGCCAGTGGAGAGAGCAGAGGAGCGGGGTGACGTGAGAGAACTTGGGAAGGTTGAACACCAGACGGGCTGCGGCGTTCTGGATGAGTTGTAGGGGTTTAATGGCACAGGCAGGGAGCCCAGCCAACAGCGAGTTGCAGTAATCCAGACGGGAGATGACAAGTGCCTGGATTAGGACCTGCACCGCTTCCTGTGTGAGGCAGGGTCGTACTCTGCGGATGTTGTAGAGCATGAACCTACAGGAACGGGCCACCGCCTTGATGTTAGTTGAGAACGACAGGGTGTTGTCCAGGATCACGCCAAGGTTCTTAGCGCTCTGGGAGGAGGACACAGTGGAGTTGTCAACCGTGATGGCGAGATCATGGAACGGGCAGTCCTTCCCCGGGAGGAAGAGCAGCTCCGTCTTGCCGAGGTTCAGCTTGAGGTGGTGATCCGTCATCCACACTGATATGTCTGCCAGACATGCAGAGATGCGATTCGCCACCTGGTCATCAGAAGGGGGAAAGGAGAAGATTAATTGTGTGTCGTCTGCATAGCAATGATAGGAGAGACCATGTGAGGTTATGACAGAGCCAAGTGACTTGGTGTATAGCGAGAATAGGAGAGGGCCTAGAACAGAGCCCTGGGGGACACCAGTGGTGAGAGCACGTGGTGAGGAGACGGATTCTCGCCACGCCACCTGGTAGGAGCGACCTGTCAGGTAGGACGCAATCCAAGCATGGGCCGCGCCGGAGATGCCCAACTCGGAAAGGGTGGAGAGGAGGATCTGATGGTTCACAGTATCGAAGGCAGCCGATAGGTCTAGAAGGATGAGAGCAGAGGAGAGAGAGTTAGCTTTAGCAGTGCGGAGCGCCTCCGTGATACAGAGAAGAGCAGTCTCAGTTGAATGACTAGTCTTGAAACCTGACTGATTTGGATCAAGAAGGTCATTCTGAGAGAGATAGCGGGAGAGCTGGCCAAGGACGGCACGTTCAAGAGTTTTGGAGAGAAAAAAAAGAAGGGATACTGGTCTGTAGTTGTTGACATCGGAGGGATCGAGTGTAGGTTTTTTCAGAAGGGGTGCAACTCTCGCTCTCTTGAAGACAGAAGGGACGTAGCCAGCGGTCAGGGATGAGTTGATGAGCGAGGTGAGTTAAGGGAGAAGGTCTCCGGAAATGGTCTGGAGAAGAGAGGAGGGGATAGGGTCAAGCGGGCAGGTTGTTGGGCGGCCGGCCGTCACAAGACGCGAGATTTCATCTGGAGAGAGAGGGGAGAAAGAGGTCAGAGCACAGGGTAGGGCAGTGTGAGCAGAACCAGCGGTGTCGTTTGACTTCGCAAACGAGGATCGGATGTCGTCGACCTTCTTTTCAAAATGGTTGACGAAGTCATCTGCAGAGAGGGAGGAGGACTCAGGAGGGAGGAGAAGGTTGCAAAGAGCTTCCTAGGGTTAGAGGCAGATGCTTGGAATTTAGAGTGATAGAAAGTGGCTTTAGCAGCAGAGAGAGAAGAGGAAAATGTAGAGAGGAGTGAGTGAAAGGATGTCAGGTCCGCAGGGAGGCGAGTTTTCCTCCATTTCCGCTCGGCTGCCCGGAGCCCTGTTCTGTGAGCTCGCAATGAGTCGTCGAGCCACGGAGCGGGAGGGGAGGACCGAGCCGGCCTGGAGGATAGGGGACATAGAGAGTCAAAGGATGCAGAAAGGGAGGAGAGGAGGGTTGAGGAGGCAGAATCAGGAGATAGGTTGGAGAAGGTTTGAGCAGAGGGAAGAGATGATAGGATGGAAGAGGAGAGAGTAGCGGGGGAGAGAGAGCGAAGGTTGGGACGGCGCGATACCATCCGAGTAGGGCCAGTGTGGGAAGTGTTGGATGAGAGCGAGAGGGAAAAGGATACAAGGTAGTGGTCGGAGACTTGGAGGGGAGTTGCAATGAGGTTAGTGGAAGAACAGCATCTAGTAAAGATGAGGTCGAGCGTATTGCCTGCCTTGTGAGTAGGGGGGAAGGTGAGAGGGAGAGGTCAAAAGAGGAGAGGAGTGGAAAGAAGGAGGCAGAGAGGAATGAGTCAAAGGTAGACGTGGGGAGGTTAAAGTCGCCCAGAACTGTGAGAGGTGAGCCGTCCTCAGGAAAGGAGCTTATCAAGGCATCAAGCTCATTGATGAACTCTCCAAGGGAACCTGGAGGGCGATAAATGATAAGGATGTTAAGCTTGAAAGGGCTGGTAACTGTGACAGCATGGAATTCAAAGGAGGCGATAGACAGATGGGTAAGGGGAGAAAGAGAGAATGACCACTTGGGAGAGATGAGGATCCCGGTGCCACCACCCCGCTGACCAGAAGCTCTCGGGGTGTGCGAGAACACGTGGGCGGACGAAGAGAGAGCAGTAGGAGTAGCAGTGTTATCTGTGGTGATCCATGTTTCCGTCAGTGCCAAGAAGTCGAGGGACTGGAGGGAGGCATAGGCTGAGATGAACTCTGCCTTGTTGGCTGCAGATCGGCAGTTCCAGAGGCTACCTGAGACCTGGAACTCCACGTGGGTCGTGCGCGCTGGGACCACCAGATTAGGGTGGCCGCGGCCACGCGGTGTGGAGCGTTTGTATGGTCTGTGCAGAGAGGAGAGAACAGGGATAGACAGACACATAGTTGACAGGCTACAGAAGAGGCTACGCTAATGCAAAGGAGATTGGAATGACAAGTGGACTACACGTCTCGAATGTTCAGAAAGTTGAGCTTACGTAGCAAGAATCTTATTGACTAAAATGATTAAAAATGATACAGTACTGCTGAAGTAGGCTAGCTGGCAGTGGCTGCGTTGTTGATTCGGGGGCTAGCTGGCTAGCTAGTAGTGTTGATTACGTTGATTACGTAACATAATCACTAGTTAACTCCACATGGTTGATGATATTACTAGTTTACCTAGCGAGTCCTGCGTTGCATATAATCGATGTGGTGCCTGTTCATTTCCGATTGAATCACAGGCTACTTCGACAAACGGGTGATGATTGAACAAGCGCATTTGCGAAAAAAAGCACCGTCGTTGCACCAATGTACCTAACCATAAACATCAATGCCTTTCTTTAAAATCAATACACAAGTATATATTTTTAAACCTGCATATTTAGTTAATATTGCCTGCTAACATGAATTTCTTATAACTAGGGAAATTGTGTCAATTCTCTTGCGTGCCGTGCAAGCAGTCAGGGTATATTGCAGCAGTTTGGGCCGCCTGGCTCATTGCGAACTGTGTGATGTCCATTTATTCCTAACAAAGGCCGTAGTTAATTTGCCAGAATTGTACATAATGACGACATTGAAGGTTGTACAATGTAACAGCAATATTTAGACTTAGGGATGCTATCCGTTAGATAACACACGGAACGGTTCCATATTTCACTGAAAGAATAAACGTTTTGATTTGGAAATGATAGTTTCCTGGATTGGACCATTTTAATGACCAAAGAGTCGTATTTCTGTGTGTTATTATGTTATAATTCGGTCTATGATTTGATAGAGCAGTCTGACTGAGCGATGGTAGGCACCAGCAGGCTCGTAAGCATTCATTCAAACAGCACTTTTGTGCGTTTGCCAGCAGCTCTTCGCTGTGATTCAAGCATTGAGCTGTTTATGACTTCAAGCCTATCAACTCCCGAGATTAGGCTGGTGTAACCGATGTGAAATGGCTAGCTAGTTAGCGGGGTGCGCGCTAATAGCGTTTCAAACGTCACTCGCTCTGAGACTTGTAGTTGTTCCCCTTGCTCTGCATGGGTAACGCTGCTTCGAGGGTGGCTGTTGTTGATGTGTTCCTGGTTCGGGCCCAGGTAGGGGCGAGGAGAGGGACGGAAGCTATACTGTTACACTGGCAATACTAAAGTGCCTATAAGAACATCCAATAGTCAAAGGCATATGAAATACGAATCGTATAGAGAGAAATAGTCCTATTATAACTACAACCTAAAACTTCTTACCTGGGAATATTGAAGACTCATATTAACAGGAACCACCAGCTTTCATATGTTCTCATGTTCTGAGCAAGGAACTGAAACGTTAGCTTTTTTACATGACACATATTGCACTTTTACTTTCTTCGTCAACACTTTGTTTTTGCATTATTTAAACCAAATTGAACATGTTTCATTATTTATTTGATATATTATATTAAGTTAAAGTAAGTGTTCATTCAGTATTGTTGTAATTGTCATTATTACAAATATATATATTTTTTTATTAAAAAAAAATATATATTCTTTTTTTAAATTTATTTTAAATCGTCCGATTAAATCGGTATCGGCTTTTTTGGTCCTCCAATCGGTATCGGCGTTGAAAAATCATATTCGGTCGACCTCTAGTTTGGAGCGCAGCATAAGGTAACCAGTCCATCCAGTATGCATAATAATACAGTCCACACTCAAAGGTAATTACTAGAGTATAGGCCAAACCAATTGGGTACCAAAGAGTTCTTAAATTCATTTTTTCTTTTTCATGTTTTTTTGCAGTGCATAATATGCGGCGGGCTATGTATTGTATAACGGCAAACATTTTATTTCTCGGGGTTGTCGGGCTCATATTTAACATGGGTGTTTTGAATTAATTGTCGCCGTAGAAAGCGCTGTCCAAATCATTGTGTTAAGGCTTTGAACAACATCTACAATGACCATGTTTTCCACTCAGTTCCAACCTGTTGTTGAACTTCTTCCTTCAAAATTGATCAATTACAATGAGGTGCATTCTAAAAGCATGATACTGTTTTGATGAAAAGTGTTTGATGTGATTTTCAATGGCATTTGCATTGATATCAGAGTGGTTAGAGGGTCAACAGAGCCCTGAGTACCAGGCCATTAGGACCTGATGGTCATTAGCGAGTTGGGTACTACGTACCAACGCATGTCCACAGTGCATAAGTGGAGATTACCGTGACTCAGCGGTCACGTGGAATTTGACTGTGGTCAGGACTCATGACTGCCGGTGTGGCGGTAATATGATCACCACAACAGCCCTACTCATGGTACAATATTATCACAATACTTTAGTGCCGATACAATATGTATTGCAATTCTCACGATTCTACATGTAATGAAATTCTCACGATTCTACATGTACTGCAATTCTCACGATTCCATATATACTGCAATTCTCACGGTTCTATATGTACTGCTATTCAAGAATGGGATTTTATTGTGATTCGATGTTCCACACATATTGCTGCAGAGGTACAAGCGGGAGCCATGAGGAAACAAGTTTTGATCAGACATAGAAATAAAAGTGCTGAAAACATTTGTCTCCCTATTTAAAAAGAAGACAGAGAACAAGCTATGAATAATACTGGAGTTTTGGTGCAGGTACAGCCAAGTAGCAGGGAGGGACTAGCTGAACTCGTCCAATGAGAAACATTACTTTCCATTTTCCGTTGAAAGAATGTTATGTTATGGTGTACACGAATGAACACAACCCAGGTAAAAACAAATGAAAGAAATGCAAAAAAGCATTCAAATCAAACAGCGAGAACTAAATCAAGAGGGAATTTGGTACTTACGGATATAAAGATGTTTAGAAGGTTTTCCAGTGTTGGCAGCTGTGGGATAAGCTTCTGAACCACTTTACTGAAGGCCTCGAATATTGAGTGGTCATAGATACTTGTCAAATAGAAACTGAAAGATATAGAAAAGAATGGGAAGTCAGTGAGGGAAAAAGTATTTGATCCCCTGCTGATTTTGTACGTTTTCCCACTGACAAAGAAATTATCAGTCTATCATTTTAAATGGTAGGTTTATTTGAACAGTGAGAGACAGAATAACAACAATAAAATCCAGAAAAACGGATGTGAAAAATGTTATAAATTGGTTTGCATTTTAAATTAGGGAAATAAGTATTTGACCCCTCTGCAAAACATGACTTAGTACTTGGTGGCAAAACCCTTGTTGGCAATCACAGAGGTCAGACATTTCTTGTAGTTGGCCACCAGGTTTGCACACATCTCAGGAGGGATGTTGTCCCACTCCTCTTTGCAGATCTTCTCCAAGTCGTTAAGGTTTCGAGGATGACGTTAGGCAACTCGAACCTTCAGTTCCTTCCACAGATTTTCTATGGGATTAAGGTCTGGAGACTGGCTAGGCCACTCCAGGACCTTAATGTGCTTCTTCTTGAGCCACTCCTTTGTTGCCTTGGCCGTGTGTTTTGGGTCATTGTCATGCTGGAATACCCATCCACGACCTATTTTCAATGCCCTGGCTGAGAGAAGAAGGTTCTCACCCAAGATTTGACGGTACATGGCCCCGTCCATCGTCCCTTTGATGCGGGGAAGTTGGCCTGTCCCCTTAGCAGAAAAACACCCCCAAAGCATAATGTTTCCACATCCATGTTTGACGGTGGGGATGGTGTTCTTTGGGTCATAGGCAGCATTCCTCCTCCAAACACGGCGAGTTGAGTTGATGCCAAAGAGCTCCATTTTGGTCTCATCTGACCACAACATTTTCACCCAGTTGTCCTCTGAATCATTCAGATGTTCATTGGCAAACTTCAGACGGGCATGTATATGTGCTTTCTTGAGCAGGGGGACCTTGCGGGCGCTGCAGGAATTCAGTCATTCACGGCGTAGTGTGTTACCAATTGTTTTCTTGGTGACTATGGTCCCAGCTGCCTCGAGATCATTGACAAGATCCTCCCGTATAGTTCTGGGCTGATTCCTCACCGTTCTCATGATCATTGCAACTCCACGAGGTGAGATCTTGCATGGAGCCCCAGGCCGAGGGAGATTGACAGTTCTTTTGTGTTTCTTCCATTTGCGAATAATTGCACCTTCTCACCTAGCTGCTTGGCGATGGTCTTGTAGCCCATTCCAGCCTTGTGTAAGTCTACAATCTTGTCCCCGACATCCTTGGAGAGCTCTTTGGTCTTGGCCATGGTGGAGAGTTTGGAATCTGATTAATTGATTGCTTCTGTGGACAGGTGTATTTTATACAGGTAACAAACAGATTAGGAGCACTCCATTTAATTAAGAGTGTGTTTAAAAATAAAAATAAATTGTGGCATCTTGTCTCATCGGTACAACTCCCGTACGGGCTCGCTCGGGAGAGACGAAGGTCGAAAGCCATGCATCCTCCGAAAGACAACCCAACCAAGCCGCACTGCTTCTTAACATAGCGCGCATCCAACCCAGAAGCTCCAATGTGTCGGTGGAAACACTGTGCACCTGGCAACCTTGGTTAGCATGCACTGCGCCCGCCCCGCCACAGAAGTCGCTGATGCGCGGTGAGACAAGGATATCCCTACCGGCCAAACCCTCCCTAACCCGGACGACGCTAGGCCAATTGTGCGTCGCCCCACGGACCTCCTGGTCGCGGCCGGTTGCGACAGAGCCACCAGAGTCTTTGGTGGCACAGCTAGCAGTGCAGTGCCGTGCCCTTAAACACTGCACCACCCGGGAGGCCCAATCTCAGCTCGTTACCTGTATAAAAGACACCTGGGAGCCAGAAATCTTTCTAATGAGAGGGGGTTAAATACTTATTTCCCTCATTAAAATGCAAATCAATTTATAAAATTTTTGACATGCGTTTTTCTGTTTTTGTTATTCTGTCTCTCACTATTCAAATAAACCTACCATTCAAATTATAGACAGCTCATTTCTTTGTCAGTGGGCAAATGTACAAAATCAGCAGGGGATCAAATACTTTCCCCCCCTCACTGTAGCTATAGGCTTGCACAGGTTAGGACTGAGTTGATGACTTAGTTCCTTGTGAGCTGTAATTCAAGTAAAAACACAAAATGAGACTGGATCATATCACAAAACAGTAGGGAACATGAGAAACAGAAAGCATTTCTCAGCTTTAAAAACACACAAAGATGAGCCATCACTTAATAATGACCATGATGCTACATTTTGGGACAGTCCAACTGCAGAATTGAAAATAGTAGCAACGTATTACAAAAGCATTAAGGTAGCATAACATTTTAAAGAATTCTATAAAAACAGTAGTGATTGTAACTTCATTGTCCCAAATTGAAAATTGGGAAACTTTAGAGACCGCAGTTCTAACCAACATATGCAAAGGCTTCGCACAGAGATGTCTTTGCAGTGCAGAGAACAGAACAGAACACAACAACTCAACTCAACATGACATCCCTCCTCCCAGCTTCACTATAAATCCACCATTGATCCAACTGTCTGGCGTGCACCAACAGCAATCTCACCTTTCATAAAATAGGCCTACATCTCAAGAAAGGAAAAGCGCACAGCCCAATTGAAAAAGCTAGTACTGGAAAGCTGCAGAGCGTGTTTGAACCGGTTTGTCTTTTCATAAAACAACTCGCTAGGCTCAGTATCATTAATGTATAAAGGGCCTAGGCCAATATCTGGGAAATTATCATGAGGGCATGTGATGATATCGAAAACAACCATTTCAGCAGAATTCAAATTTGAGGTCATGGTTTCAATTTCAGAAGAGAAAATGGCAAACATTGAAGGCAGTATAAGCGTAACGGTACATGATATATAGGCGACATGTAATCCTTCTGATCCTTTAACATAGACAGTTTGCACCATAAACACTCGCTGTGGTGTTTGTTCATTAAGAGGCCTGGGTGGAATCTGACAGTAATGCTCGGAGTATGACAACCATGCGCTGGAAGTATACAAGCAAACCCCTATGATCCAGGACCACACACTGACGAGTGTGCTTTTCATTAATATGTTACTGCCCCACTCACAGTCAAATGCTGGACCAAAACAAGTGACGTGTTTTGCCCCACATCGCGGCAAATATTTTCATCCATGTGTTGTGTAAGGCAAGTAATTTCTGGGAAACCAATCTTACAAGCCAACATTCCTTATGCAGAGTGAGAGAGTTATAACAGCTAGGCTAACACTAACACAAAACTACCTGAATCTATTTTCACTGTATCAACATCAGTGGAATCGCAAGTATGATCTGATTCACTCAGATTTCAGCCATATTCCAAAACCAATCATGATATATAGAAAATAATCAAAGTGACAAGAGGCCACAAGAAATGACTTGGTTGCACAGATGACTAGCTTATGTTGTGAAAAGAAGATGGCTGACCAATGCTAAAACTGCTAACATTTTAGTCAAATGCACATCACCTGAACTCCCATGAGGTCATTGCTGGTTTGAACAGTAAAAAAAAAAAAAAAGAATTAGGCCTACAATAGAATACTAACCAACAATAGCAAGGTAATAAGCTGAGAAGGCCAATTAGTTTAGTGTAGCTGCTCTTTCTGTAGGCTTTCAATGCTTTTCCCTTGGCATACTGTAAACTAAAAAAGGGGAGGATTAAAGGGACGGTTAGATTTTCTGAACTATCCCTTTGAGGGTGAGTGTCTGTGGATCTACCTGAGGTGAAGCTTCTCTAAGCTGGCGTCTGCCAGGTCGTCGTTGGCTCTCTGGTGGATGTCCCTCTGGGTCTCGATCTTGTGGTCGTCAGAGAGGCCGTCCACTTTGTGGATGAACACCTCAAAGTTAATCTCAGGGTTGACCCTGTAGGCCCGCGACACAGTGAGGTGGAGTCTGCCCAACGCCTCCACATAGTCATCCTGGGCAGAAAGAAGATCAAAGAAGAACACAAGCACAAACAGAGACAGACACACACAGAAAAAGTGGCTTAAAACAAAGTAGTGTACAAGTGGGCCTAAAAAGTAGACTACATGCACATTTCCACGTCCATACTACCCAACATGCATAGCACAATCCCCTACGCTCATATATCCTACTTGACACAATCCCTGTGGTGGGGAGAGTTTGCCAGAATTCCTGGAGAATTAGGCTACTTTTTAGATTAAAGCAATCGAAGATTTCAACATAACCATCATAATACTACAGATTGCGAAATCTCAAAGTCCCACTGCAAAAGTGAGTGACAACATTGGATGTGTTGAGCAAGCTTGTCAATTTATTTCCCTGCGAATTCTGCATCTGCACTGAGAGATACTGAACGCTAGTGAGATATGGAGTGCCACTCTGCCTCAGTACAGTGGCTTGTACAAACACTTCCTAAATTTAACTCAGCTGGAAAAGTCTTAATAAACTGGCAAAAGGATACAGTAGGTTTGTTGGAGATACAACACCTAGGACACGTTAAGTGGTTACAACCTAGTTATACCGCACAGATAATTGACAACAGTAACGGGATAATCCACCCACAGAAAGAAAAATCCTGAAACTCCTGACAATTTGGTAATAGCCTAGGTTCTATCAGTGGGTAAAATAACAATTTCCCTCATGATTTAACTTCTAAGTGGTCCGTCTGAAACCAGGAAATCCTGTAGGAACACGTCATAGCTACATGGTTCTCGTCACTGGAGATATGGGATAACACACGATGACATTTCATTACGCTTTTATAACAATTAGGCCTACCTGCACTGCAGATCTCCAAATCAGCCAATAGATGGTATGGGCATACTTGTCTAGAACACATACATCCATTTAAAAATCATCATGACAAAGTATATACTGTTTTTTTTCCCCTTAGATGTTCTCAATCTAAACAGTGAACCAAATGTATTCAACTCAGTTTCTCCTTCAAGTACTATATTGCAATGTGCCCTGTGTGTCTGTTGGAAATGTGGGAAAGGGCCGTTATTGCTATAGCAACGTACTCTGTACTCACTTTGGGGAGAGGCAAACTCGGTGAGAGACGCCTAAATTGATAGTGCCGTTTTAGGCAATTTTACAGCTGGCTACTTCACATGCTGATATTGACTTTGGTATTATTGTGTGTAGCTATGTTTGCTAGCTAGCCAGCCAGCCTGCCCAGAGAGAGTATTGCATTGTGGGTTTTGTAGTTGACAAGAACTGCAACAGACTTGCGCAACAATTTTCACATTGCTACCAACCTTATAAATGACAAAATTAAACATTTGTTCACAAAAAAAAGAAGGTCAATTCCTGGATTAACAACTTTATCATTAAGGTTGTGCAAAAACACCAGCAATGTGGACACGGTGTCCTGTTGCGGGTTATAGGAATGTGACAAATTGACAATTTTTCTTAATGTTTAGACAGCAAAACAAAAAAAATCCATTAATGCAATTAAAAAAATTTAACTGTACCTCAATTCCACCATGCAAAGTTTGCATTTCCTTCTCAAAGTGTTGCCATACAGGACTTCATTGTTGTCCCTTGCCTTTTTTACGAACTGTTACTATGATGACGTAGTGGTGGATAGTTGACACCAAAATAATTTATTCCTTGATTCCTTCCACGTCGACTCCCATTTCTGAGTGTCAAGATTAGATTCAGCTACAAACACTTGCGTGATAGCGAGCGACGGAGAGAAGGGCACAATATAGGCAGGTCGGCCACCAGACACAGGCAGAACTGTGCACTTGGCCGATCTATCGGTAATTAAAAGCTGTATCTCACAATGGAATGCCGTACCTCACAATTTCTTAGCTTGCAATGTCTCACAACTTCAGTAAAGCAGGACCTATCATCAATGAAAAGGCTATGATATTGAGCCAGATGCAACAGTTCGCTCTCACAGTCACACACAGTATATGCACGGGTTCACTTCACGCTGTTCACAGCGAGGTAGCAAGGGCACCAAAACAGCAGAGAAGTTGATCCTCGCGTTTCAACCCTCCTAGGGTTGACCTAAACTGCCCTACTATGCTGTTACTTTGTTAATCTAAGTAAAAAATAAATAAATACACAGATTTTCGGTTAGGGATTTTTCTTACATGCTGACCAGACACGTCGCAAAATGCATTTTGAAATCCATGTTATTCAATTATTGCGCCAACGAGCGTCTGCGATGCCAAGGGCTAAAATAGAACTCGTTTCCATTTCTGACACAGATCGCGCTGAAAGGCCTGCCTCTCCCATCTCCTCATTTGTTTATAGAAGCAGGTACCCACGTGCCATCTCCTCATTGGTTATACCCAAGTGGGTGATTGTAAGACGGAACTGTTTTGCCGGTAGTCGTGGTAATACTATGAAAGTGTAGATGCCGATCACCATATAAGTTCAAAGATGAAAAGGGCTGGAAGGAGGAGAGATGACTAGAAACGAGTCGGTTGGCCGTTCTGTGTGTGGATTAATTGTCGGAGTAGAGGACCTTGTGCATATCAGGTAAAATAACAACTCAATGTTTATATCCCAGGACAAATTAACTAGCAACAGCAAGCTAGCTAAATAGGACAAATTAGCTAGCAAGTGCAAGCTAACTAGCTAAATTGCCATACATGTTTAATGCTTTTCGACCTGTCCCCAAATTAATGACATTGGTTCAGAGTTTGTTTTGATATTTGAACCTGCGTGTCGTGATCGCGTTTGGTGTAGGGGGACAAAATAAATGTATACACGATAGCGCACGAACGCAGCCGATTTGGGTTCCGTGTTAACGTTAAGGATGCCAATTTCCTTTAAACGTTTTAACATTCACACCCCTAGTTCATTAGGCACCAAACGGAAGAAAATGGAGTGAAACAGGGGGGGACTACCTGGACACGTCCAATGAGAAACGCTCAATTTCGTATTCCATTGAAAAATGTTTGAAAGCATTTTTCTTTGCCTGCTCTACTAAACACAAACCAGAAAAATAGAAAATGTAGTGACACTGGTAACTCCTTTCAATGTGATCATTAAATTGAGATAAATGATAAATGGCCTCCCTGATTAAATTAGCTTTGATTTAGATCACGGTTAAGATCACTTTGTTCCAGCAGTTAGGATAACAATGTGCACTGTCTTCAGAAAACGTCTGTGACAATCAATTGTCTTTGAAGTGTTGGGTCATTCAACGTTTCAACATCAGAAGCTTATCCTGTGCTGCAGAGTAGAAGTAGTCTAGCCCACACTTATATCATCCATTTCTCTATAAACACAAATTACATGTATAAACTATACAGTTTAGTCAGTTTGAATACATTTCATTTAAAGACCATAGAACAGGTTCAGACATTACCCATGACATGAGTATTCTGTTAAAATGCTGTGGTCTGAAGGGCTTTTTCCCTTTCTAGTAATTCTATTTCTATTTCATAATTTATCAATTATTGTGTTCAACATGTCAGTAAGTCAGTCAACCATTGTGTTTTTAATACACTTTTCCACTCAATCTTTTCACCTGTGCGTCAATGACGAATATCAAAGCCCCCGTGCCTCTGAAGATCATCTCGTAGTCAAAGGTGGGGTCAAAGAAGTCCACTTGACCCGGGAAGTCCCAGATCTGGAAGTTGACAAACGAACTACTGGAGATGTCGTCCTTGTAGATCTTGTTGGTGCTCTCCAGGAACAACGTCTCGTTAGGAGACATTTTGTGGAATACCACCTGAAACAGGAAATTAGACAGTGCTGTAAAGACCAAATGACAACACCTAAACCTACTGCTTCCTTCTCAAAAGACCAAAGAGAGACACTCCATTTTGAGAGTTTGTAATAGTAACTGGGGTCACTACTACCAGAGGAAAAAGCCAAATCACATGTTTTGGAACTAGCAAGAGGCTTAAGGGAAGAACGTACTCTGCGGCTCAGTATTTAGGGTCATGGATTTAGATGGGTCTTCAACAACAGTGTAGCTCTGCACAACCATAGCCTATGAATGAAAATATATGAGAAAAACACAAATAAACCATGTAACTAAATAGTTTGGCGCCCTTAGAAAAACACGCTCTGAAACTTTTGAGACTAGAATAATTTTATTTTTAAACCTCTCGCCTTGGGCTGGATGTGTCAATGTGTAGTTCATACATGCATAATATATGAGCAGAATTACTGTTTTACCTCAATTTGCCACCACATGTGGGTTACTTTCAGAACTACTGGCTAAAAAGTAGGAAAAAGTAGCAGAAAGTCTCTTTAATACGTTACGTGTTGTAAGTCTTGCATCTTCTACTACTGAAGCAGAAATACCTTCATATTAATTTCAGGTTACATGATTTCTTCCTCCTTGTATCAAATGGGTGAAGGCATTCCTCCCAGCATCTTTAACAAGAACGCAAAAAAGTCTGCTACAAAACAACTACATCTAAAACTAGCAAACAGGGATGGAATTTGTTTTATTCTAATGAGTGAAGTTATTTGGTGCATCTAGAATTAATTGCATTTCCCTGGAAAGAGCATACTTATTGAACCATAAAAGTGATAATGTGAATTGTAAAATGTGTGGCTGTAGCTCTGCTGTCATGAATGAGGTTGTTTAGCAAATATAATGCTGATTGCGAGTGTCTCACAAATCTGGAACGCCAGAGAAGAGATTTTAGACAGGCAGACAGTCACGTGCCCAATCCATACAAGTGATCACACCGCGCACGAGTGCCGAGCAAGAAACATGTTTTCACCTGATAAATGATCAAGTAACCTAGCAAACGTTTATTTTACATACATACGGTTGAATTAATTGTATGTTGTTTGCACTCGTTAGCTGAACCAACTAGCCAGCTCACTGGCTAACATCAATTTAAATAGTTGGCTGAACCTCCCTAGAAACAGTGGTGGAAAAAGTACCCAATTGTCATACTTGAGTAAAAGTAAAAGATATTGTAAAGATAAAATGACTCAAGTAACGTTAAAAGTGAAAGTCACCCAGTAAAATACTACTTGAGTAAAAGTCTGAAAGTATTTGGTTTTAAATATACTTAAGTATCAAAAGTAAATGTAATTGCTAAAATATACGTATATACGTAAGTATTGAAAGTAAAAGTATACATCATTTCAAATTCCCTATATTAAACAAACCAGACGGCACATTTTTTATTTATTTACGGATAGCCAGGAGCACACGCCAACACTTACAAATGAAGCATGTGCGTTTAGTGAGTCCGCCAGATCAGAGGCAATAGGGATGACCAAGGGTGTTCTCTTGATAAGTACCTTTAATTGGACCATTTTCCTGTCATGCTAGCCATGCAAAATGTAACGAGTACTTCTAGGTGTCAGGGAAAATGTATGGAGTAAAAATGAATTATTTTCTTTAGGAATGTAGTAAGGTAAAAGTTCTCCAGAATATAAATAGTAAAGTACAGATACCACAAAAAAATACGTTAAACAAATTAGTTTTACTTAAGTACTTTACACCACTGCCTAGAAGAAAGAATGCAACACCACGGAGGTTTTAAACCAGACCATCTCTGTAGATGCTAGCTATACTGAAGTGTTTGCTTGCATGTCATGTAGCAGTAACTTGCTATTCAGACCAGGATGACATCTGGTCTTTCACATAGAAGTAAAGTCTGGCGTTCAGAATGGATGCATGTTACTATATTAACCTCAGGAATGTTTAGAAGTTGTGGCAATGTTAGCAAGCGATCACAATAACTGGTGATGATAGCTATAGTTGCTGATTGAACTCAAATAAGGCGTTATGTAAAGACAGATTAATCATGTCCGCCGACATCGCTTCCTACCTTCTGTATTGACGACTTGCCACTTCTTCGCAAACCCATTAACAGAATTCTAGGTTTGCTGTCAGATGGAGTTGGGCTATCCTCGATGTCGGCCTCCTCTTCTCCATATCCAAAATCTTTGGGAAACGAGTCCGCAACCCCGTAGCTGTCTGCCAACGGTTCCACTTCATACTGAATCGACATTTTGACCCAACAACTCTCGCTTCCCCAATCCCCCTCACCCTATTAGTTTTACGCAGTCCTGCTTTTACCGACAGATCCTTCCACACCGCCGATAAAACGTAAAATACAGTTTAAATGCATCAATTATGCCAATGTTACTTGCAAATCCAGAGTGTTTTGTAATATTCTCCCTTATCCTTTAGAT
This sequence comes from Oncorhynchus nerka, assembly GCF_034236695.1. Lineage (NCBI taxonomy): Eukaryota > Metazoa > Chordata > Actinopteri > Salmoniformes > Salmonidae > Oncorhynchus > Oncorhynchus nerka. Next base: position 45,037,356 of record NC_088409.1, on the reverse strand, counting down.
CTTCGGGTCCCCTATGTTTCCTTTTCGCCGAAAACCCTGCTCTTGAACCACCTCCGAATCTAATTGGATGATGTACATAGGATGCGAATAATAATTGGATAACCAAGGTGTCAATCTGTCGAGACTGGTCCTACCCTTGTCAGATGTTTTGCAGTCAGCTGACCAAGTAGACTAGTGCCAGAGAGGAAGAAACGAAGCGAGAGGGTCAATTCCCGTCAAAATATGTCCCCGCGGGAATACAGCGATAAGCAGACCGAATTTAATTTAAACACGATAAAAAATTAGACAGATAAACAGACCGTCTGCCTTCGCGCCAGTTAGTGCGGAGACAAGAGCATCTCGTCATTATATACAGTATCTCTGCTAGTGCACAGGTTTGTTTTGTGACCTTTCACCTGGAGTTATTTTGTCTGGAAAGTTATAGTTTGACTGATTTATTTTGTTTTGACTGGGGGGGTTCAATTCACGATGGATGTATCTCTTTGAATCATAGTAAAATTGTACAATCAATGTTATTCCAGTATTGTTTTCCATCTGTGGAATGAATCCACATTCAATCAAAATATAAAGTAGCACGCGCTCCAGCAGGTATATCTCACTGGTCACCCCCAAAGCCAATTATTCCTTTGGCCGCACAGGTGTGCCTCTCCTTCCAGTTCTCTGCTGCCAATGACTGGAACGAACTGCAAATATCTCTGAAGATGGAGACTCTTACCTCCCTCACTAGCTTTAAGCACCAGCTGTCAGAGCAGCTCACAGATCACTGCATCTGTAAACAGCCCTTCCATTTACATTACATTTAAGTCATTTAGCAGACGCTCTTATCCAGAGCGACTTACAAATTGGTGCGTTCACCTTATGACTTCCATCTACCTCATCCCCATACTGTATTTATTTATCTTGCTCCTTTGCACCCCAGTATCTCTACTTGCACATTCATCTTCTGCACACCCTACCATTCCAGTGTTGAATTGCTATATTGTAATTACTTCGCCACCATGGCCTATTTATTGCCTTACCTCTCTCATCCTACTTCATTTGCACATGCTGTATATAGATTTTTCTACTGTATTATTGATTGTGTTTGTTTATTCCATGTGTAACTCTGTGTTGTTGTATGTGTCGAACTGCTTTGCTTTATCTTGGCCAGGTCGCAGCTGCAAATGAGAACTTGTTCTCAACTAGCCTACCTGGTTAAATAAAGGTGAAATTAATAAAATAAAAAGTGAGAACTGTCTGTGTGAAGCCTACAAAATCACCAGCAGGGGGCAGAAAAAGACAGTACAGAAAGTATTTCAATAAACTACACTGCGCATGCTCTAAACCCGAGCGTGCTTGTGTTGACGTCAAGACTAACAGGGAAACCTGTCTGTTGCAGGCAGTGAGAGTCGTAAGAACCTCAGTTAGCAGTAAAGTTTAACGTTAACTTCATAATGGCACACTACAGAGTAAGAGGACTGTATAATAATGTTTTACATTGGCGTGAGTAACGATGTAGTGTGTAAAATACAACAATGGCATTGTAAAACAACCAGGAGAGCTTAAAAGTTTTCCCACGCGTTAAGTGTGCTAATTTAGCGGACTTAAACTCCAATCCACGGTGAAGGAATTTTCTGTGTGGAGCCGAGACCAGGCTTTGTGGAATGTAGTCTCAACTACACCGATTCCCTCAAGGTCAATACTTAAAAAAATAATAATTATGAAACGCCCACCTTGTACCTATGTTTGTCCTCTGTAGTTGCGTGACTTTCTTTGTGTGCTAAAATCATACTTTTTCAATAAACGGTAATCAAATACCACAGGTACAGTCAGTCAGTTTCCAAACCCAGAGTCACAACATCGCGAGACTTCCAAGAAAGCTTGCGAAACAGACCAAACCGGGCAGGTCGGGGTTTGGGATGTAAATGAGATGAGTGCAAATGTTTTCCGTAGTTAATTTTCTTGAAATCTAAAGGCACAAGCTAGATTCGAGCCAATATCGTAAGTAGTTGAACATGTTATTAGTCCAATTTCGTGAAAGTCACAAACTGGCACGTTTTAATTTGTCAAAAACAACTTTATATCAAAGGACTGCCTTTGGGTTGATGGGCTGCACATGCGCAGTTCAGCATGAGACGACCGTTCGACCCGACAACGTATTTCTACGCATGCGCTAACGTCACCATGAAGTCGCCTACAGTGTGATGGAGATTTCAATTGACGGAGCAGTTTTTAGCTTATCTTCATATTGTACTGCCTTTGGGGTAATATTGATACCACCACGGACTGTTTCCTTGTTGAGATTCAATTAGCACATGCGCATTTGCGATGAGTTGCCATCATAGAGCAATGAGCAAACAGTCGGTTGTTATATTTGAATGAACGTATATTGAAAAGTATGGATTTAAAGCAAACAAAGCCACGCTAACATGAGTACACGTTTTATAATTTAAAGTATTGACCTTGGGCGAATCGATGTAGTCTGAGCTAGATTACCACAAAGCCTGGTCTCGGCGACACTCAGTTGAAGTTAATCAGAAACAAACTTCACCATGGAGTTTAGTCCATTACTGGCTGGCTAACTTAACCTGTAGCTAGATAGTTTATTACCGAGGTACAATACTCAGTTTGGATGTTTTTCTTTTCTTCTGTACACAGTAAGGAAGGCTATAATATTTATAGCAATCATACTAGTCCCATTTAAGCTTGAATTAGGTTCCTTGGTGGAATCATTGATTAGAAATGACCGGACAGGTGAAAGCTATGTGGTGAAGCCCTTGAGTTCACCTGTTCAATCATGTTTTATTAACAGTGATTACATCAAGGGAGGTATGAATGCACCGGGTCTTGTTCCTTCCCTTTCTTGGGCAAAATGCTGCCAGAAAACATCTAGCAGCATCATGGATGAGCTAGCTAATTACTGAACCCTGAATAAATTGGAAGTAAAAAATCTAATCACATTTTTTTGGTCACATACACATGGTAAGCAGATGTTAATGTGAGTGTAGCGAAATGATTGTGCTTCTAGTTCCGACGATGCAGTAATATCTAACAAGTAATCTTAACAAATTCACAACAAGTACCTTATACACACAAATGTAAAGGGATGAGTAGAATATGTACATATAAATATATGGATGAGTGATGGTGTGCAGCATAGGCAAGATGCAGTAGATGGTATAGAATACAGTATATACATATGAGATTAGTAATGTAGGATATGTGAACATTATTAAAGTGGTGTTATTTAAAGTGACTAGTGACACTTTTATTAAGTCCATTTATTTAAGTGGCCAGAGATTTGAGTCTGTATGTTGGCAGCAGTCTCTCCATGTTAGTGATGGCTGTTTAACAGTCTCTTGGTCCCAGCTTTGATGCACCTGTACTGGCCTCGCCTTCTGGATGATAGCTGGGTGAACAGGCAGTGGCTCATGTGGTTGTTGTCATTGATGATCTTTTTGGCCTTCCTGTGACATTGGGTGCTGTAGGTGTCCTGGAGGGCAGGTAGTTTGCCCCCGGTGATGCGTTGTGCAGACTGCACTACCCTCTGGGGAGCCTTGCGGTTGAGAGCGGTGCATTTGCCGTACCAGGCAGTGATACAGGCCGACAGGATGCTCTCGATTGTGCATCTGTAAAAGTTTGTGAGTGTTTTAGATGACAAGCCAAATTTCTTCAGCCTCCTGAGGTTGAAGAGGCACTGTTGTGCCTTCTTCACTACGCTGTCTGTGTGGGTGGACCATTTCAGTTTGTCAGTAATGTGTACGCAGAGGAACTTAACTTTCCACCTTCCTCAACTTACTGTCCCGTTGATGTGGATAGGGGTGTGCTCCCTCTGCGGTTTCCTGTAGTCCACGATCATCTCCTTTGTTTTGTTGACATTGAGTGAGAGGTTATTTTCCTGACACCACACTCCGAGGGCCCTCACCTCCTCCATATAGACCGTCTTGTTGTTAATCAGGTAATCAAGTATCATTTGTCTCAATGCCAATGTGTCTACAGGCTTCAGAGTCCAAACGAGAGCAGTTTCAAAGATACCTGGAGAAGGCTGGTGTCCTTGACAGCCTCACCAGTGGTGTGTTTATTTCGAATATTTCATTCAACTTTAATTGTTAATTTTATTTGACCTACGCAAATTACGAAAACGGCTTGTGCCTTTCCTTATTACAGTGCTGGTGGCATTGTATGAAGAGACGGAGAAACCCAACAATGCGCTTGAGTATCCTTTTAAAAATGTTTGCTCTGTTTTTGTAATGAATATTTCCTACATAATGTAGACATGTATAGCTATGTTTTTGGAAGTTGATGAAACTCCACTGAGGCCCCTCTTCACATTCAGAGTCTGACCTTTCTGTTGCCTTTAGTGGTATAGCAACCCGACGTGCTCACACAGATGACAGAACAAGTGTTGACTGTCACAGCTCATGATGGGATGCTTTTCTAAAATATAAAAATTACTCATTTTCAATGACAGTAAGGTTGAGAATGAGTTGAATTCCTCCCTCAGCACACTGCAATTTCTTTAATAAGATCCAGTTTCCTCAAGCAGCACTTGGGTGTGGCTGGCCAGGAGTCTGCAGACACTGAGGCACTCCAGCAGGACCTAAGAGACATGCGGCAGAGGTGTGAGCTGCTGGCCGAGGAGAACAAAGACCTCAAGAACAGGGTAGTCCTGCCTATGATTTTTTTTTATTGAGTGTGATGATCTGTACATGGTAGGCTTGAACTTTTCAAAACTAACAAAATAATTGAATCTCTGTTTTTACACACTTCTTTAGCTTCAACGCTATGAGCCTACAAAAGAGGATGGAGCTGCCGAATAGGATGTGCCTCGGCTTTATTGAAGTCATTTTGTTAGAAACTCAGATTTTTATGGCAAGTCGAAACCAACAACTGGAGGCAAGGGATTTTATTCACCTCTGTTTTTTTTCTACTAGGTTTAAGTATTTAACTTAATTTGTATATTTGATTATATTGAAATATAATAGCTTTTGTCCTTTGACTGTCTCCCCCTCATAAAAGCAAACCCCCTTTTTCTGCTCTCAGTGTACTTATCCTACTGTACACCAATGCTTTGTATCTAGTAAACAAACATTAACGTAATGGGTGTTTTCCTTTTTAATCACGTTAACATATTTGTTACAATATAGAAATCTTACCTCATGATATCACTTTTGTACTGTGTGCACACAGAGGCTCTGCTGGCGCTACTTGAAATGCATAAGAAACTGAAATACCCCACAACCCTTAAAAGAAAAGCTCTGCCTAAAAGAACGTGGAGGGCCATTGTAACCGTCATACATGGTTTTACGATGATAGTATGGACATACAGTAGTTAATGCAAAATAAAAACGAAGATATACGCTTTTATAAATGGGAAATTAGGTCATTCTTTCATGCAATATACATCATTTAGTCTACATACTCTATTTTCAGTGGTCAAAAGCTACTTTGGCTGCGTTTAGACAGGCAGCCCAATTCTGATCTTTTCCCACTAATTGGTCTTTTGATCAATCAGATCTTTTCATATCAGATATTTTTCAGAGCTGGTCTGATTGGTCAAAAGACCAATTAGTGAAACAAAATTCTGAATTGGGCTGCCATGAGGACATATTTTCATGTTTTCTCTCTAAACAATGGTGTTTAAAATGAACTGAAACCTACAGAAAGCACTAACGGTGTCACTGCTGTGTGATCTGTACTGTTCCAGTGTTTTTCTCTCTTAGCCACAATACATTTAAAAGCAGGTCAATATTCCCAATAGCTAGTCCCCACACCCAATGTTTGATCTACTGTGTCTTATGTCATCACAAAGTATGGCGGAGGCTTTGAAGCTGGTGAATACAAAAATAAACTACCACATACAGATCAACAGAAACAGAGGTGACATCTTATAAAACACATCTATCCATTTTGCTGGACTACTGCAACAGATTTCCCTCCGAAGCAGTTCGCACAATGTCACAACTCATGTCATGTTCTTCTGATCCCTGTGTTTGAAATAAAGTATTTTTTGTCTGAGGGACAAGCGATAAGGTTTTACTCTTAGCATTCAGACTTGTAAGTCTGTAGGGGCTCGCCTACTACTTGCGTTGCTTGTGGATGATGGTCGGCGATTGGAAGAGGGTGTTCTCGGACTGTGCTGTGACCCTGAACTTGAGTCCCCCAGTGAGTCTGGGGTGGAGGGACGCATTTTGGGTTCCGATTTCGACGCAGTCCGGGCTTGGTACCCACCACTGGCCTTAGCACCCCCATAAGAATCTGTGTCTGAACTTTTGCCCTCCACCACTGTGGAACAATTTGAGGGAGCGTTGACCCTCCATGTTTTCCTTCCGGCGCCTACTAGCAATGTCGGGCAGGAGGAGGCGTGAGATGCATCCCTTGGGCGCCTGGGAGAGTCTGGGCTCCCCCTCTTCTCTTCCTCGCTGTGAGGGGGAAGGTGTGCAGACTCCTCTGGCTCCTCCTGCTTTGGCGGGGTCACTGAGTCGCAGGGCGGTGAGCGGCTGTCACTGCTGGTGTTATTGGAGTTGGAGTTGTGCTCCGTTGGGCTATGTGCAGCATCTTTGAGTTCTTCCACGCTCCGTTTACCAGCCAGTTCACCCTGAACAGGGAGGAAGGCAGAGGGGTTGATAAGGGGGGGGTAGGTGTGACCCTCCTGGGCCCGCTCCAGTAGGAGGTTGTAGCCACTGGGCGCGGAGGCCATGGTGGGATTACAGCCGGAGGAAGCAATGCCTGTCTGATGCACCACGGAGTCTTTCTTGGTTTTGCTTGAGTAGAAGTCATCAAGCTCGTCTTGCAGGTGTGGATAGTAATCCAGGATGCCCTTCTTGACCTTCTTGTAGCCCAGGTGCATGATCTCCAAGATGTTTAGGAAGAGGGAGACTACAGCGATGCATTGCATAAAGACCATGAAGACACTCTTCTCTGTGGGCCGGGAAACGAAGCAGTCCACCGCGTTGGGGCAAGGCTCACGCTCGCACTTGAAGAGAGGGGAGAGCTGGAAGCCATAGAGGATGTACTGGCCCGTTATAAAGCCTACCTCCACGGCAGAGCGGGTAATGATGTGGGCCACGTAGGTGCGCAGCAGGGACCCCGACAGCGGAGCCTTGTTGAGCTTGCCTTGCTCCAGTTGCCTCACCTCTCGCTCAATCGTTTTCCGAGCAGCCACCATGTCCACGTCCACCAGCTCCAGCTCGCGACGTAGCAGGACCTTCTTTTTCTGCCGCTCCTTCTCCAGGGCTCGGAGGCGGTAGAGAGCATGGCCCATGTACACCAGTGAGGGCGATGAGACAAAGATGACCTGAAGGACCCAGAAGCGGATGAGGGAGATGGGGAAAGCCAGGTCGTAGCAGACGTTCCGGCACCCGGGCTGCTCCGTGTTGCAGATGAAGTCGGCCTGCTCATCGTTCCACACGTCCTCGGCCGCCACACCCAACACCAGCATGCGGAAGATGAATAGGATGGTGAGCCAGATTTTTCCCACCATAGTGGAGTGGATATGCACCTCCTCCAATATCCCCCCTAGGAAATTCCAATCCCCCATCTTTACACGGGCATCGTTGTGTCTGTGAGTAGGAGGCAGAGAGAGGATCGAGGCAATTTTGTCATTTAAAGAGGCTATATGGAACTTTTGCCTTTTTGGATGGTTCTTGAGCCCAAGGCCCCTCAATGGACAGAAATATTGCTCAGAAATTCTAATTTGACATAAATGGGCATTCCTCCCCAATAATGAGCAAAAGCATTGTTTTTTGTGAAATACAACATTTATTCATATTAATATCTATATATAAACCATTCAACCAACTTTCAAGCCACAATTTGGTGTGTAACAATAAGCAACTGAACTTTCTTACACTAGTATCTTCAAAAATACATCATAAAAAGTACATGTACATGTTATTTTCTATGCAGTTTGTTTTAAAACCTGTATTTCATTAACAAATACTCTATGAAAATATATTATTCCACAGACTATTTTAATCCCACAAAGGTTGATTTACCAATTAAAATAATGCATCAGTCCTTTCATATCAATAAATACAATTTAAAACTAAACTTGGTTGTCATTGACATATAAATAATGAATTGTAACATACCTTTATCAGGGGAAAAAAAGGCAAAGTACATCGAAGACAGATGTAAATTTACAATGAATATGGAGCATCACATATTTGTAAAGCAGATATCAAAATGTATGAATAAGCAAGCCGTCGATTATCATGTTTATTATTTGTCTCTCTTGCTCCTTTCAGTAGTCCTGTTTTGCCAAAAATAAAGCCATTCCCCTCGGTGATTTAACTTATAAACAATGAGAGAAATCAATGAGAGAGTCATTTCCATTTACCTTGCAGCAGCATGGACAGACTGCCGGTGATTTGAATCCCCACGGGTCATCCAGCCGCGATGAGGCCACCAAAAAGCTTTAAAAGGAAATCGTTTGTGCCCCCTCCACATCTGTCGATGCACATCACCTGAACTTCTGTGACCCAAATTTGACCAGGGTTTCCAGTGCCGACAGTACACCACGTATGACTGAACAGTTGAGACCGCTGCCAGTGCCAGATTCTGGTCAGTCAGCGAGATAAAATCAATAATCAGAGTTCTACCAATACAGTACAAGATAAATCATAGCCACACAGCAATTGTTTCAGCCTATTCATGCTTGCCATTTATTGATTCAGGGTTATAGGTTAGTTAAATAATGTCCTTAATTAAAAAGAGACAGTGGAATTACTTGGTTAAAAAGATATTTGGCTTCTCCTAAAGGACTAGCTGAACTTAAATTTCAACAGTCCAGTGTGTCTTGAATGTATAGCTAGGAATATAAGAGTGAAGCATGGAAAGGTGTTGTACTGGACAGACGGCCTACTTATTAGGTTTCCTCTTGTCTGCCGTCTGTAGATTCTATAGGCTATACGCCATAGCCCCCGTGAGAGATGTTTGGTGCAGTTTATCTGATGTTTGATGATCATGGTATACATAGGCAATGTGATGGGAGTTTGTTTTGAAATCAGTTACTGGTTCTGGTGTCCCTCCCAAACAACATAACGCAATGGGACTGTGCCACAACTCTTTCAGATCTATAGTTTTTTACTCTTGTAATGCAATCAATGGGTCATGTCCGATTTCATACTCTGGTGCTTCCCCTCTGTAATTAAGTTATCTCTGGCAGTTGACACAATATTTGTATTAATTTACAAGAAATCGATTACTCTGACTTGTTGCAATTGAAGTCAGTCAATTCAGGAAGTGAGTTGAATTTAAAATCAGAACATTTGACAACTTTTGACATAAATAGCTTCTCCTTTTCAGTTTATTGAGAAGTAGTGGAAAAGAGATTCCCTTTTTCATTGAATTGGAATTTCAGTTTACTTCTAAATTGACTGCCTCAATTCAAATTGAGCCTAAACCTGATTACCACAGATGTTAAGGGTATATTCAAAACTTTGTCTGCTTTTTTTTGTCCAGGAGTTGGCATAATCCTGGGTCCTGTAACTCGACCTGAAATCAGTTACAAAAGTGTTTATAAAGCAGTTACAAAATGAAATGCAGTTCTGATCATTGTATGTGTTAGCCTACATATAGTGTCATGTGATGGCCAGAAAACACAACTTTCTTTGTGGTTTTCCTTTAACCAGATCATACTATCATTATTTCCAAAGGAATGGATTTTCGATGAGATTTTGATAATCGACTTTGGTGCAGTTACATGGGTCTGTCATTTTGTCTATCAACAAGTAGACTAACACCAATTGGAGTTTGCCAATCTGTGTGATGTGCAATTGATGTCTATTAGGGATGGGTGCGAGTACTAGATTAAAAGTTTATATTCTATTACTAATAATCAAATTCCTGTACACTAAATTTAGAAATGTAACTATAAAATGCAACATGTCAAGTGTTGGTCCCATGATTCATGAGCTGAAATAAAAGATCTCAGAAAGTTTCCGTACGCACAAAAAAAGCTTATTTCTCTCACATTTTGTGCAGACATTTTTTTTTACATCCTTGTTTGTGAGCATTTCTCCTTTTTCACGATAATCCATCCACCTGACAGATGTGGCATATTAAGCTGTATGAGGTGCACTTTGTGCTGGGGACAATAAAAGGCTGCTCTAAAATGTGCAGTTTTGTCACACAACACAATGCCACAGATGTCTGAAGTTTTGAGGTAGTGTGCAATTGGCATGCTGACAGCAGGATTGTCCATCAGAGCTGTTGCCAGATAATGTAATTTTAACCATAACCATTTTTTACCATAAGCCACTTCAACTTCGTTTTAGAGAATCTGGCAGTATGTCCAACCAGTCTCACAACCACAGGCCACTTGTTACCACGCTAGCCCAGGACCCCCACATCTGGCTTCTTCACCTGTGGGATTGTCTTGAGACCAGCCACCCGGAAAGCTGATGAAACTGAGGAGTATTTACATCTGTAATAAAGCCCTTTTGTGGGGGGAAAAACCCATTCTGATTGGCAGGTCCTGGCTCCCCAGTGGGTGGGCCTGGCTCCCATTTTTGTTCTGTATATTTAGCCGGTTAAATTTATAAGCACTGCCACAATTTCAAGCTCTGTTTATAGTTTGTGGAGTGTATCAAGTGCAGTGAAAATACATGACGCTTTCTGTTCAGTTGTGTTTCAGAACAACCAGTAATTGGAACAACCAATTGCATACAGGATACATTTTCCCTTCAAACCCGTTTCATTAAAAACTAATATAAGCGTACTGAAAATCATTTTTCATGAGAGTACTCAAACACATTCTTTCAAATGCAATCCCTAATGTCTATCTCAAACACTTTCCAGCTTTCCAAAGCACCTCCCACTCATTCATTTTAAATTTGGCTAAAGAATCAATTACATATATCTACTGGCCCAAATCCAAACATGTTCTACTAGTATCTCCCCATGATGAGTAAACCAGATTGTCATGCTCTAACTAATGACCTGCACAAAAGGGAAAATGTGAAAATATTGGTTCTCAGTACAAAACCTTAACCCCAAATCCTGGGTGGATTATTGCTGAGCAGATGGTGTGCCAGTCTGGTTCTGCTTTACTACAGGAGCTAGCATTGTTCAATCCCAAACAGACTGGTACCCAATATAGACTGACTCTACCATTCACCTGAGAACCCTGTGTACTGCCCTGAAATGGTCTCTCTTTAGAATATTGGTCAAATCATTTGGCAACACTAGGGGGGATTGATTCACTTTCCAAACGAGTCAGATTCAAATACATTTATAGTCAGGGATTCACATTAGGTGAACCTTGTTTGAGGATTTTATTTAGCCGATTTTCCAGCAGTTTGTTGAATTTAAGAACAAATATTTATGACAACTTGGCTATTACTAATTTATCAGTACTTTCTGAAGTTGATTAACCCTCTTAACCAATGGTTTAAGAGTCCACAAAGCAGACTAGCAAGCACACAATTAAATAATGGCACTGTATTGATGTTCCGAGTCTGGAACTATGGAATGTTCCACATAAACTGGCTAGAGTGGTGGCTGTCATTGGGGTACGATCAATTGTCTTTTTTTGAAGCCACTGTTAGCTAATAATAGAAGCGTGGCACCCTAGGTCAGGTCAGACATCAGTCAAGCAAATATTCTGCTCCGTACCCATTCACTAACCCCCATGTCTGGCTTGCTATAGACCAGATGAATTAAGATATGTTTTTACCAAGATTAACTATTTGTCGTATAACACCAAATAGAGTTTACACAACAAAAAATAATCCAATCATTTTCACAGAGATCGGATTATGCGTGGCTTTGTCAACACAGATCTAAGATCCGAAGGGAATCTTGGAAATGTAAAATAACATTTAATGTAAAAGTGATGATAAGATACAAGATTGAGTATGGAGATAAAAAAAAGAGCTTCAAATACAAAACAAGTCATTTACAATTGGAATGTTATGCTATCTACCTGACATATACTTTGAAAGTACATTGTACAAGTTGTAATTACATAATAAATACCTAAAGTATGTATTGGTTTGTTGAACCGCCATTTGGTTTCACATACCAACTAACAAATATCACCACAAATAAGTTTAGGAAAAACATTTGAAGATATCACCAATAAAAAAAATATGCCATACAAATGGCATAAGATGAGGCCTTTTCAATGACCTTTTCATTTTCCTCATGGACTGTCATACTAAACAGTTATGTAGACTAATACACAGTGGCACAATGGAAATGATATAGACAATGCCTAATATACAATGGAAAGTGCTGCCCTCTACTGTTCCACTGTACACAAACATCCTAAACAACCAAAGGATTAACAGACTGACTGAAATTCAAAACTGCTGGCAAGTAGCAAAAGCTAAAGAGAAACACAAATTAATATCATGCTTTCAATAAATTATCATTGAAAGAGGCTTAGCCAAGGATATGTGAGCAGATTAACATTGATATGTGCTATTGTCAGACAGTGTCTCATCCTGTCAACAGGGAAGTGAAACAATAACCTGGCATTGGGCCATTCTCATGGCTTGTTTACGAATTGACATGCCGTTAACCAACAGATGACACACTTGCTCCTGATGGCTTGAAAATTCCCCCAAAACACACACACTTGTAGGCCAATCTAAAACTTAGAGGAAAGGACCTGCTTGGGGAAATAATGTCCTACCTCACCGACTAATCAGGACAAACATCATTTGGAATAAAATACCCGTAACACCAATTAACTGAGGTATATTGAATTCAGTACAAAACCTAGAGATCAAATTAATAATGCATTTCATTATCAACATCACTAAAAAAAGAACATGTAACAAAGATAATTTGCGCTGAGTGAAATACTACACTTCAACTAGGAATCCCTCTTTCAATTTAAATCTCTTCTCTCCTGCAGTAGAGGTTTACATTTTTTTAGATAACCTACCAAGTCCCTGAAATGTCCTATTTCCGTTATTCAAAACGCATTCATTTGTATAGTGTGAAATTATGCAGGGGAAAGGAAGAAGTTGAAGAGCACAGCGAACAAGAGGAAGACTACGTAGCCGACTATGCAGAGCCAGAAGCGCGGGTCCTTCAGGAGCTTCTGGTTGTAGGCGCTGAAGAACACGTAACCAATGGTCATCCCAGCCACTCCTCCTCCAATGTGCGCCACAAACGAAACCTGAGAGAGACCAGGGAGAAGTCTCATTTCAGTCTAATTTTCCCTTCAAACCAACAAAGTCATGCTGTGCTACAGCCTTACAATTAGCATCCTCTGCCCTGTCGCTGTGGTTAGTATGCAAAGGGTGGACAGTAAAAATACCAGGACCAGTTTAAATGCAGACAGTGCATTTGAAACCGCACTTCTCACAAAGACCAAGAAAACATGAAATAAAAGCAAGATGAGGGGAAGCAGGTGATAGATTAGTAGCTTATAGCCCAGTCAGTTAGGCTGCTGGAAAGACAAACAGCTGCAACCCTTATCTTGCTCTCCGCTTCTCCTAAAGCAGAGAACAAAATCAAGGATCATACTCATCACAGTCTAGTGACAGGAATGGCTTGGGTGCAATAATACAGAGGGACCAGACAGGATGTGTGTGTGACAGAGTGTGTAGAGGGCAATCTGGTTTAGAGATTAGTCAGTCCTGTGTAACTGTAAGCCGTATAATGCAGTTGGGTGGTACTGCTACTGCAGTTTTTTTCTCTCTAGTTTTCTATTTAGGCACACTGATAAAAGCCAGAGCTACTCACTGTTATATTGGTCAAGGGTTGGACTTTGCGTAAGAGCCTCTCCAGTTGTGAACTAAAGACTGTTCTAAAAAAGCCTTGCTCTCTGCTGAAACATTACTTATCTGTCTGTGGAAAATCTTTCACTGCCATGCATTTTAAGAAGAGAAAGGGCATGCAGGACAAACAAAAAAAGATGTCTTACCTTCAAGCCAACGTCGTGAGTAAGAAATCTTCTGTAAAGGGCGAATCCGACATCTGTCCCGACTTGAGGAAAAAAAAACATTGAACGTTTAGTTACTGAAATACAACCACAGAGGCGTGGGCGCTGCTGGAACAGTAAACCTTGAGGCACTGGTGGGGAAATAAGTCGAGTGGATCTAGGAAGGGACCTACCGATAATCACAATCGCTCCAATACGAAACACTCCAAGGAGAGGAATCATCTCTCTGAAGTTCTGTAGGCCAGGGAGTTACACAAGAGGAAAGAACAGGGAAATAATGAGAGGGAGAAAAAAAAAACTGCTAAAATAGTAGAATCAGCAGTTAGCCAGAACTCACCACAACAGCGTTCATGAAGTATCCACCTATGAGGGCATATACCCCCCCAGAGGCCCCTACCAGAGCACTGTGGGGATCAAATATGGAGCTGGCCAGGGAGCCTGAGGACAACATGCATGAGAAGGTCATCTATAGCATTATAGACATTTCAGCTATGAAACCCAAACAGGAAAAATCGAACTTTTGAGAAAAGCGAAAGAATGTCAGAGACTTAAGTGTGAAACGTGATTACCATCTACACAGCTCTGCCTGTGAGTTGCTAGCATTGTACAGTCATGATCAGCAAAAATCCAGAAGAGGTATGTAACAAGTGAGCTAATAATAACTAAGGCAACCTGTCGCGCACATTGTGTTGGTTAACCAATCACATGCTATACTATTCATGTCACTAGCTAAAACAGAGTCAACTTAAAAGCAACTTCATTCAGTTGTAACAGACCTTTAAAGACAACTGTGTCTAATTGACTGTGCGTCAATGGACAAAAAGGGGTGTATGTGGATGCCCACCTGCTAGGACGCCTGCCATGTAGACCATGCCCACTTCAAAGCCTTTGTGGACCAGCTCCAGTGGGATACCCAGCAGTAGCTGCATCACCAGGTTGCCCAGGATGTGCTCCACGCTGTGGGGAAGGAAGACATAGAGAGGAGATGGAGACATGGGAGTTGAGACTTAGGAGTAGTGGTGGCGGCAGGACATGTTCACTGGGGTAGTTTGGTCATTGCAAAGGGGTGCTTGTCAAAGAGAAGTTCATCAATCATTGACATTGAAGCCACAGAAAATCTATCAGAAGCAGAAGTGTCAGCTGGTAAAATTGCCAACCAAAGTGAAAACAACTTTGCATTCTAGCATTAAATATTTTCCAGCTAATAGGGCGGCAGGTTGCCTAGTGGTTAGAGCATTGGGCCAGTAACCGAAAGGTTGCTAGATCGAATCCCCCCTGAACAAGGCAGTTAACCCACTGTTCCTAGGCAGTCATTGTAAATAAGAATTTGTTCTTAACTGACTTGCCTAGTTAAATAAAGGTTAAATATTTTTGTTGATGTTGAAATATCAACGTTAAATCGGATAACCACCAGCTTCTTATGTGGCTGCTAGAAAAACTAGAACACAGGCGTCAACAGCCAATCCAGTAGGGGCTAGAAGCTATAGTCAGCTTTTATTGGTCAAAATCGACACGATATCGCAGAGTATATGCATAAAGTTCAGCTTTCCACAACTTTGGTCCCACCGTGTTCACGCTCCCTCGCGTCACCAAACTGTCCCCCCCGCCCACTTCATTAAAAATTAAATGAGGCTGCATTGTTTCATCACCCACATCATGTTATGTGGATACGTAAGGTCAGGCTGCCTATATGAAACAACACAGTTAATGTTAACTGCAAAACGTTTAGCTTTTAGCTGACGGCTTGGTTGGCACGTATTTGCAAGCAAAGTACATTTCAACACATCCTCAAAAACATTATTGTACCTGAGAAGATCCTCTTAAATTATTTCTGGTAAAAAGTCATTATGGGGTACATTCCACAATTCTGGAGAAGAAAATGCTATCTAAAATCTTCATAAAAGGCATCAGGTAGAAGTAAATTAAGCCATGAATACGAATCTAATTGTACATATCTTAAATGACCACATTTTCATGAATTTGATAATATAAGATTGAAGCCCATTCAAAAACAGCACAGGACTTGCACCAGGAAGTAGGCGAGGCTTTCATAGGGTATAGCTAGCTATAAGCAACTTTTACATAGTCCGAAGATACATTATCTCAATTAAACAGGATTTTACAACCATTCAAATTCATGAAATTCTGGCTTAGCCAATGAAGAGGCACGGCGTTATGTAGGCTATGTCGTCTTGCTGAGCAGTCGGAGCACGTTCGTGAGAACAAGATTTTGAGAGAGAGAAATCCTGTGGATTTAGCACTTTGTGACATCGGCTGATGTAAAAATGGTTTTATAATTACGTTTGATTGATTTGATTGAAATATTTTAACTTTCGTTATATATTGACAATTTAAAACAGGCCTATTCTAGAGGGGGCTTCCACCACCATCTTGCTACCCCCTAGCGCCGCCAGTGTGAGAGTATGATTGAGTGGATAGCCGAGTGAATGTCTTACCAATGAATCAGAACCTGTGGAAAGACTCACAAACACAAACAACGTGCACACTGCAATTTACTTTTAAAAGGTTATTTTTGCTTGAGCCGACATCCAGTGTTTACAGTGAATGCAAGCTCTGTGAACATTTGGGAAATTGCCTTTTAAAGCCTTTCACTTGGATTGAATCGTGACCTCAAACTCTGAAGAAACCAGAACTGCTTTAGCAGTGGCCAAGTGTTATATAAACAGATGATATGGGAGAGAGTGAATCATTTCAGTGAGATGTGGCAAGAGGAATGACCTGCAATGCTCTACTCTTTTGGACACAGATTAAGCCACAGGAGGTTGGTGGCACCTTAATTGGGGAGGGCAGGCTCATGGTAATGGCTGGAGCAGAATCAGTGGAATGGTTTCAAACACATGGCTTCCATGCGTTTGATGCCATTCCATTCGCTCTTATTATGAGCCGTCCTCCCTTCAGCAGCCTCCTGTGGATTACGCCTAGTCCTGGACTAAAATGTTTGGTCAATGGTAAATCTCCAGTGGGTTTGGGCATCTGTGTGAGGTGAGGTGACCCTTACCCAGCGTGGACAAACATGTAGGAGACGAAGCGCCACGCCTCCTCCCGCCGGTCAGACTTGTAAGTGAGAGGGCTGTTCCAGATGCCCTCACCCAGGGTGACCCACTGCTTCTGGGGCTTCCACACCGCATAGTAGATAAACACTGCTAGCTGTCCAGACAGACACAGGTTAGATCAGTGACGAGCTACATAATGACAGGAGGGGTCCTGAAAGGCTAAAACAGTTGCTTTAAATGTAGCCATGAGTCAGCATTTTGCATTGTGTTGCAGTATGGGCAGAGCAGACCATTATAGCAGAATACAAACATACTCCAAACTGATAACACACAATAGCAACAAAGTTAATGAGAAGAACAGAGAGAACCCTAGACAAATTCCTTTGTCTAGGGCACATTTTTCTACTCACAAACTCATTTCACCTTTAATAACTAACACACATCTCAATTATTTTGCCATAACAAGCTCACCATACTACTAAAATATCTGGGAAATGTCATGGACACGGTGTACGGTGTATGATTACAATCACATTCCTTGGGAGGATAGCCTTAAACCCTGGTCCC
This sequence comes from Oncorhynchus nerka, assembly GCF_034236695.1. Classification (NCBI taxonomy): domain Eukaryota; kingdom Metazoa; phylum Chordata; class Actinopteri; order Salmoniformes; family Salmonidae; genus Oncorhynchus; species Oncorhynchus nerka. The sequence continues at coordinate 45,019,893 of NC_088409.1, read as the reverse complement.
AATGTTAATTGTGCTCAAACTCTATTTTTATTGAGCCAACGCATAGGTCTAGGGATTGCTCTAAGAATCTTGGATGAATTCAGACATTGAGATGGATAAGCTGGCCGAGACCTCCCACAGCAGAAGAGAGGAAGGAAGAGAGAGAGAGCTCTTCAGTTTGGACCTTAGCCACATCCAAACTCAGAGAGTGTGAATACACAAATACCAATGGTTGGCCATTTAATCGAGCTCGCCAGCTTGTAGTCCTAAAAAACGGAAATGAGTTACCTCTGGTTCGTTCAGCCATTCCTATGGGGGAAATTAATGGGGAAAGAATATGGTTTTGGGATAAACATAGAAAATAAGGTCTGAGGTTAACACAGGCCAAGGAGAGACATTTTATTCTAAGAGATAATAGGTCAGTTAAAATGACCTTTATGAATTATGAAGCCTTTGTACTTTATGTGCTTCAAAACTCACAAAAAGTGACATTAGCTGATTAAGATTATCTCATAGAACAAAACGTATAAGATCTCCTAAGCCTGTGTTTACCACAGACCTTATTTCTGGCATTTATTTTCTTTAAATTCATTTCCCCATAGGCTTTGTCCAATGAACCATGATGGAGGTATAATATCAGCTGCACCTCTCTCTTTAAATACCATGTCCAGAGCATTTCCTGAAATCGAAAATTCACTCAGGTATAACACAATCATAACAACGTATGCAGATGCAAAAGAGGCTACTTGTTGTCAATGCTGTGCTGCCATTAGTAGGATGCGTATTAACCATGATGTGTTTTAACCCTCACCTCTCCGATGCTGATGAGGATGATGAAGATGGGAGGGGGGCAGCAGTTGGCTCGCTCCCGGTACCGTTCGTGGAGTTCTTCCGGAAGCATCCACTTGGAGATGGAGCGATGGAACCTCTCGCAGCATCCAACCTTCCTATTCCCGTCATCATCACCTCCCGCATCCCCCATCTGTCTCCCATCTCTGTCTAAAGGGTCTACAGCGAGGGGGTCCTGCTCTTCAATGTCTCTGTCGAGGGGGTCCTGCTCTTCAATGTCTCTGTCCATCACTCAGATCGTAGCCTAGACAAATAGAGTGGATGAGTCCTACAGTCAAATGAATTGACAGGAAGAACACAATACATTTCAGATCTCTATGAAAGTATGTCATTGTCTTTTCAGTATTGTGTCGATAGACACTGGTTTCCTAGACACGGATTAAATTTGACTTCATCTGTGTCTGGGAAACTAGACCACAGGCAGAGGATTTTCTTATGGAATAAAACCATTAAAAGGTGAGGATTGCACCATTCAATGTAACAGCAATTGATTTGTTAAGAGTGTATGTTGTGTTAAATGGGTTGGGTTTGTGTCAGATTAACAAAACTAAGGGTGAGATATTGTCTTCCGAATTATTGGTTGAGTAGCTTCAGGGTTAACGACACATTGGTGAGGTATTTGATGCTGTGATAAACATGAGAAAGAGCTGAAGTTCAGCTTTGACGTATACAATTGTTGTCTCTAGGGACAATTACAGTAGCTATACAAATCTTCCTGGAACACAGAGCAGATGCTTTTTGAAATTATCCTAATAAAGGGCTCCCCAATCACATTCAGCCGTGGGATGATATTTACTTGAGCTGACGGTCATGGGGCCGGAAAATGTACTGCAAGAATCCCAAACAGATATAGTATTTGGCAAAAACAATAATTAAAACATTGATTACATTGGGATACAATCACATATGCCACTCTATTAATGTGTGTGTGGGGGGGGTACAAATAAATTCGGACCGCCCATTGGGGAACCCTGGCCTAATACATCAAAGGCTGATATATTGGACTACTTTGGAGTCTGCCACTGTAGGGTCAATATGAGTGACAGAAATACAAGCCCATCAATACAATTTCAAAGTGAATTTTCCTAAGCCCTTTTTTTGACAACGTGGCTTTTTTTCAATTTACCTGTATATGAACCATGTAAACGTAACCCACACACACATGATCATGTCCCATTCAGTACAGAAGTTGGTCTACACATTTTCCATAATAACAGAGGCCTATATAGCAGGTAATGGTGTTTGTAAAGTTTAGAAGTAACTTACGTAACGTTACTGATTGGTAGTGCTGTCGTGTAAAATGATTCAACTCAACGTTTCCACTAGCATCTTAAAATATATAAATTACTGTAGAAGTTTCTCTTTAATACTTTTTATATTTTAAAGCAATTCTAAAACAGTCCGGACATTCCAAGGCGCGTAAAATCCTCACTACTGTCCTTGGGAAAATGACGGTCAATTCTGATAAATGACTTGAGATAATTATAGACCTCCCTTCGCTTTTCCTGCTACGAACTTCCTTCCTTTTCCAAACAAACCACTGAAGCACCCCCACTTGAAACGAATAGACTACTGAATCTCATTTCATAAATCTAAAAAGTTGAATGTAGCGCAAATTTCGCAGGCATTTTGCAACAACTCACCTGCGCTTCCGGTAACACCTGAGACCGGTGACGCCATCATGGGCTTGAGGCTTTGGCTGGAGGTCCCCATTGATGAAACGTCCTCCATCAACAACATATTATTAAAAGTGTGATATGCATCGTTGTTTCGTGGACCACAGACAAACGAGTCATATACTTGTTTATCAACGATTCTGGTGTTCAAATATTTTAATTGTTCCAAAGGAAAAGCTTGTTGTACTATCAAGCATCCTATCAATGCCATTTCTGCACAATACGAGTTGTACCACTAGAGGGTGTAAGAGCCCATTACAAAAGAGAGACACCCATAATTATTTAATTTTTAAAAGTTTTACATGTACTGACTATTGGGCTGCTTGTTGATTTTCACATATACACCCAGTGATGCCAATTTAGCCATTTTGTTGCTAGATTTAGCAACTTTTCAGACTACCCTGGCAACCTTTTTTCAAACAGCACCTAGCAACAAATTTAGCTACTTTTAAAAATGTATTTGGAATTTTAGCAACTTTTGTAAAGTGACTCAAATGCTCAAATGCATGCATTTTCCCTCTAAATGACACAAAAAAAACGATATTCTCTGTCACACACTCAGTCACAACACACGTGCCTGGCTGCAAAAGTGCATTGTGAGTGACGTTTGCAGCAGGGGCTCAGCTCGTGCACATGCAGCAGCAGGCCAGAAGCAATTTCAGCAAATTGCAAATCATTGTTGGCTGACTGCAGCAGCACGGAATTGACAGCCAAACCCAAGGAATATAGTTGGTCACGAATGTTTGATCTTGAACAGAGCTTACAACATCAATCAACATGTCTCAATCAAAACTGAACAGCCAGAAGTACAGAAAAGAGTGTGAGTCTGTACCTGAACAAATGTCAAATCATATTTTTTGCAGAGATGGCCAGTCAATTTGAGTAACGTTATTGTGTATTCTACGTAATGACGCATGTTACGTTATCACGCAAAGACATCACAACGTCATTTAGCAACAAATCAACCTGCCTCTAGCAACTTACCCTGAAAATGAGTTGGCAACACTGTATACACCAATCCTCTTAGATCTTCACAAGTGCCCATGGGGGTAGGAAGTAGTGTTAAATTAGACATTTTGGAATTGTCACAATAGTTACCCCCAACCTGATAACTCCTCAAGTCATAGAGTGCATTCGGATATGGAACGCCATTTGGGTCTTTGCTTGTCAAAAAAGATACACGTCAAATAACACTATTTGACATGTCAAATAAGCTTGTTCACCAATCGGGACCTGAATATGACTGACTGCACGTCACATAATCATTTAACACGTTGATACATTTTTTACGTCGTTGTCACACATTGATTACACTAGAAATCCTATTCGATATGTCACAACGATTCACCGATATGTATGCTATGATGCTAGTAAAGTTTTGTCTCGTGCACCTGCCGCTGCCGCACGAGTGCAGACACACTTCCCCTTAATAGTGATGGGCATTCCGGCCCTTTTCAGTGAGCCAGCTCGTTCGGTTCAGATCAACAAAAAGAGCTTTTGGCTCCCAAACGGCTCTTTAAAAAAAAATATGTTTTGTATTTTTTTAAAGACAAACAGTTTGCAATAGTTTTACTATGGTTGGTGTTAAAACAATTCTCATTAAATTATTAAATGAACTCATACTCTACTTTAACCACAATGTATATAAAAAATGCATTGGTTTGTTATGAAAAAGAATGCTATTAAACATTTGCATTTAAAGTATAACTTTTTTATGTATTGTAATGACCTGGCTAGATCATAAAGGAACAATTGTCCAGACAGAGGATTGAGTTTACGAATTGACGGTTTATTAACCCAACTTCACACAGGCTACTGTTTGGCTGTAGCCCACGCCAAATAAATGGCCACCCAATAAAACCACCGTGACCTTCTCTTGTGAAGGCCAGACATAAGAGAGAGAACCATGGCTAAACCTGGTCTTAACTTCCAATGCTCCATTACATCCCCGCTGTCAGAGTGTCGACGATGGTCTCTGCCTCCTGGTCAGGCAGAGCATAGGGCTCAGGCCAATAGTCCATGGCTATGAGCACCAAGCGGTTTCCACTGTCTGTGGTGGGGAACAGCCCAACTACATCCACTCTCACCCTTTCCATGGGAGCCCCCACTGGGAACTGTTGGAGCTGAGCATGAGAGCGGCCTGGGGGATCCTTTCTCGCTGTGCAGTTATCACAGTGGCGGCAAAAGTCCTCCACATCCCTCTTGTGCTGCCCCCAGTAAAACTCCTGACGGAGGCGGCGGAGTGTTTTTGTGACCCCAAAGTGTCCAGTCCCCCCCCCCCCCCCATGAGTGCTCTGGAGCCTCCCGCAGTGCTTTTGGGACCACCACCTGCCACCTCTCCTCTCCCGTAGCTGACTCCTTCCATGACTCAGCCATTCCTTTGACCCAACCCTTTGCACGCCATCAGCCATCGCTGGCCTCAACTTTGACCACAACCCACTGTAGCACTGGGTGTAGGTCTGTGTCCACCTGCTGCTGCCCCATTCAGCCACGTGGCAGTCTGCAGCTCACAACAGACAGGCCCGCCCCCACACACTGTAGCACTGGGTGTAGGTCTGTGTCCCGTCCCTGCTGCTGCCCCATTCAGCCACGTCGACAGTCTGCAGCTCACAACAGACAGGCCCGCTCGCCCAACACACTGTAGCACTGGGTGTAGGTCTGTGTCCCGTCCCGTCCCTGCCCCCATTCAGCCACGTCGACAGTCTGCAGCTCACAACAGACAGGCCCGCTCGCCCAACACACTGTAGCACTGGGTGTAGGTCTGTGTCCCGTCCCTGCTGCTGCCCCCATTCAGCCACATCGACAGTCTGCAGCTCACAACAGACAGGCCCGCTCGCCCAACACACTGTGGCACAGACCCCCTCCTCTGCACACAGCTCTCTCTCCCGTCCCTCTCTCCGCTCACGGTGGCGGCACCCGTCTGCAGTACAGGGCCGACGGGACATGGCGTCGGCGTTGGAGTGGTGTGCCCCTGCCCTGTGCACCACTGTGAAGTCATACGGCTGAAGCTCCTCCAACCCACGTGCCACCTGCCCCTCTGGCTCTCTGAAAGACATGAGCCACTGGAGAGCAGAGTGGTCAGTCCGTACAGTAAAGGGCGGGCCACCCAGGTAGTACTTGAAGTGTTTGATGGACACCACAACAGCAAGGAGCTCCCGCCAGGTGACACAGTAGCGGCGCTCATGTTTGTCAAATGTTTTTCTGAAGTACGCCACCACTCTCTCCCCCTCTGGCCCCACCTGAGCCAGCACCCCACCCATGCCCACATTGCTTGTGTCTGTGTCCAGGATAAGGGCAAGGTGAGGTCAGGGGGGCGAGCACGGGGGCCCCGATCAGTGCACGTTTGAGGGTGTTGAAGGCCTCCTCACACTCCACTGTCCAAGTGAAGGCCCTGTCCTTCGGCAGCAGGCGGTTCAGGGGCGACGCTTGAGAAGCCCTGTACAAACCTCCTGTAGTACGAGGGCAGGCCCAGGAATCCTTCCAGCTGATGCTGGTCGGTGGGGGTGGGCCAGTCTCGGATAGTCCTCCATGGTGCTGATACCCTCCTTCCCCACTCGGTGGCCCAAGCAGGACACCTCTCTCCTCATGAAGTGGCACTTCTCGGGGTGGAGCTTCAGACCTGCGGCAGCCACCTGCTCCAGCACACGCCGTAGCGCCCCCCAGGGCTGATTGGAAGGAGCTGCCATGGGTCGGGATGTCGTCGAGGTATACCAGACACTTCTGTCGGTGGATGCCATCCAGCACCCTGTCAATCAAACACTCAAAAGTAGCTGGAGCGTTGCACAGGCCGAAGCACAGGACCTTGAACTGCCAGTGTCCTCTGTTGGTGGAGAACACAGTTTTGGCTCTGGCTTCTGGGGAGAGGGGCACCTGCCAGTAGCCACTACTGAGGTCTAGTGAGGAGAACCAGGAGGACCCCCTAACCAGGTCCAGCGACTCATCGATACGGGGTATGGGGTATGAGTCCTTCCTGGTTACCTCATTCAGCCGCCTGTAGTTTGCACAGAAGTCAACCATGAGTCTCTGCTGCTTTAACTGTTGGAGTAAAGGTTTTGTTGGGTTGAGTGAATGTGACATTCGGGGGGGGGGGGGGGGGGAGTGTGCCCCATTCAGGTCTAACTGGCAGCCTGTGTCCTAAGAAAGTCCAACCCCAGTATACAAGGGTCCTGCACAGCCGCCACCCACACAGGATGATGCACAGTCCTGCCCCCTACTATCAGAGTCATTATTCCCTTCCCTTTCATGGGTGCCAGCTCACCTGTGACTGTGTGGAGCTGCACAGTTGTCGACTCAAACTGAGTCCAACCTGGCACAATATCCAGCCTCACCAGGGTTAGTGTGGACCTAGTGTCCACCAGGGCAGAGCAGGGCACCCCCTCCACAGTGACAGGGGCATGACAAATGTCCCCAACACAGGTCCGGTCCACCACAGCAAAAGGCTCCATCAGCTTGCCCTCGTCTGCTTCTGGGGGAAGTGGAGCCTTGCTTCCCCGTCTGTGCCGGTGGGCTCCTCCTGAAGATGATGGTGGTTGGGAAAGAGAGCCAGGGGTCCGCACTACCCGGTCTATGCGGACCCAGAGCCGTTTCCCTGAGCTCTGGGGGACATGGGGCAATCCCGGCGCAGATGGCCTGGCTGGCCACACCCCTAGCAGACTCTGGGACCAGGGCGTGTGTTTCGTGCCGCCTGTAGCGAGACAGCACGAATGAGTTCAGTCATTTCAGCCACCCATGCAGGCTTTTTCTAGCTTTGGGCTGCTCTGCTCTTCCCCCCAGCCCGCACAGTGGGTCTGTCTCCCTGCACCCCATCAAAGCCCCAGCTGAAGCTCCAGCCCACACCAGCTCCCTCTCCAAAGCCATCTCCAAGGCTATCGGCAATGACTCAGGATGAGCCAGCTGGGTCTGTATGCGCAGCGCCGTAGGAGAGAGCGCCTGTATGATCTTTTGTTACCTGTGCTAGCTCGCTTTGCACGGAGGGGGGCATGTGAGCATATGCCCACCGAGAGAGGCACTCAATCCGTGAGGCACAAAGCCAACTGCAGTTCCCTATCTTCAATAATTCCTCCATGGCGCTCGATGGCGCCAGGCTGCCCTGCATCACGCACTCCTGCCATCATCAATTACGCACACCTGCCTTCCCTCGTTACACACATCAGCAATATTTTGTTCACCTGGACTCACTCATCACCTGTTTATTACCTCCCCTGTATTTGTCAGTTCCCCTGCTCTGTTCCCTGCTGATGCATTGATTGTCTTTTCTTTGTGTCACCTGTTTGCTGATGCTGTTCCTTTTTTGTTCCATGTTCGTTATTTATTAAATGTTTTACTCCCCCTACCTGCTTCGTCTCTCCAGCGTCATCCATGTGACATAATGCAGAAGCCACTGTTAAGCGGAACCAAGGTATTTATGTAACACAGGGAGATATGGAGTGCAGATCCGGGGAAGCTTGGATGAGTTGTAGGAAACCAGATGTGGAGGCTGAGGTTGGAGTGTGCTGGGTTGGGACAGGGTAAATGGGTCCGGAGGGGAATCCAAGGGAGCAGAGGCAGAGGCGCAGAGAGGCAGAGGTGCAGAGAGGCAGAGGTGCAGAGAGGCAGAGGCGCAGAGAGGCAGAGGTGCAGAGAGGCAGAGGTGCAGTGAGGCAGAGGCGCAGTGAGGCAGAGGCGCAGAGGTGCAGAGAGGCAGAGGTGCAGAGAGGCAGAGGTGCAGAGAGGCAGAGGCAGAGAGGCAGAGGCGCAGAGAGGCAGGGGCAGAGGCGCAGAGAGGCAGAGAGGGCAGAGGCAGAGAGGCGCAAAGAGAGGGAGGCAGAGAGAGGGAGAGTGAGAGATCCCTAGGGGGTGTGACAGCCGAGCAGTCTAAGTCGCTGGATCAAGGCACCAATCTCTTCGGGGGCGTGGGTTTGAATCCCACTGCTGTCACTGGACTATTAACGGGAACAGTTGGATGTACTCCAAAGAGTAGTTTGAGAAACACTGGTATAAGCTGTTTGGGCCAAAAGGTAACCGGAGCCCACAACTGTTAGAAGGTCAAAACTTTGATGTAAATGTCCCTTTTAGAAAGGTAGTCAAACTGTCAGTCAGGGCTGTTATTGGCTAGTTGCTTTCTGGGTATAGACCTTTAGACGCAAAGTGCATTGGCTCATGAGTCAATAATTGGCATGCATTAAAATAAAACTTATTTACAGAAGTATTCAGACCCTTTGCTATGAGACTCAAAATTGAGCTCAGGTGCATCCTTTTTTCCATTGATCTCATCCTTGAGATGTTTCTACAACTTTATTGGAGTCCACCTCTGGTAAATACAATTGATTGATTGGACATTATTTGTATAGGCACCTGTCTGTTGACGTGACTATCATTAATGTGATGACTGCTTTTTATCGAATAATTACATACCATGTTTAAATTAATCATGTAACAATGAACTCATTAGGAATTTGGGGCATCACAGGAACAGTTGTTTACCAAGTTACTATCTCCCGACTTAAACTCTAAAGATCTCTTACATAAATAACAGTCAATTATAAATTATTACCTCACCAATCTCATTCTGAACGTTGCATAATCCTTGGATATCTGCATAACCCTAACCTAAGTGACGAATCAACGATACACAAATTGGCTTAATTATTTATTAACTAACTAACTAAATCACACAGAATATGTAAACACACACAGCATATGTTATTGATTACATACATAATACAATGAAAACAGGTCCCTAGGGGACTAACAAAAGCATGACCGATTGGTTACACAATGGAAAGGGGAGGGGTATGCAAGGAGAGGGAGAGACAAAGAGCCAACTTCTCACACACATTTGGAAGCTACGCTCACGGAAAGAAATATGAATACTTTGCACATGAGCGACCACTCCATTCGGAAAAAGAAATGCAATATATATTTACACGTAGATGTCTTTCTCTGTCGTCTGTTGAAACCACTCGATCCGTCTATGGGAAGTGCTTCAATGTAAGTCTCTGGTTGTCCACCAGAGGTCACAATGTCCTTCCTAGTTGTAGGCTTTCTTCTGTTCTGGAGTGTTCTGTAGAATGGATACTTCAGGTGTACCACATGGTGTTCAGAGGGATCTGTCCTTCCCTCTCATCTTTGGTTGAATGTCCTAGGCTACTTTACTTACAAAGTTTCATGTTTTGGTCTGGTTTACAAAGGTTCTAACCATTTCAATGTGTGGACCTCGGCCTCACGTTCTCTGGTCTCAATGGTTGATTATTCAGGGTACAGCTAGTATCACTTTGCACGCCGGCAGCAACCCGGCATGTTTTGGTCTAATGTAAATTTCGTTAGCAAGTCCTTTTAAGCACTCTGGTCTTTGGGGCGTTCCATCACGCCAACACAATGTCTGGGCTCACGTGGGCATGGTTACTGACTGGGCCCAGGTTTATATGAAACGCTATTATCTCACTTAGAATGCTAAAATCATACTTAGAAGAAAATCCCCCAAAAAGTAAGAGATAAAAATAACAAATAATTAAAGAGCAGCAGTAAATAACAATAACGGGGCTATATAAAGGGGGTACCGGTACGGAGTCAATGTGCGGGGGGCACCGGTGTCGAGGTAATTGAGATAATGATGTACATGTAGTTAGTTATTAAAGTGACCTATGCATAGATAATAAAAGAGTAACAGAAGAGCGTGGGGGGGGGGGGCAATGCAAATAGTTTGGGTAGCCATTTGATCAGGTGTTCAGGAGTCTTACGGCTTGGGAGTAGAAGCTGTTTAGAAGCCTCTTGGACCTAGACTTGGCGCTCCGGTACCGCATTCCCATTCGGTAGTATAGACAATAGTCTATGACTAGGGTGGCTGGAGTCTTTGACAATTTTTAGGGCCTTCCTCTGACGCCGTCTGGTACAGAGGTCCTGGATGGCAGGAAGCTTGGCCCCAGTGATGTACTGGGCTGTACGCACTACCCTCTGTAGTGCCTTGCAGTCGGAGGCCGAGCAGTTTCCATATCAGACAATGATGCAACCCGTCAGGATGCTCTCGATGGTGCAGCTGTAAAACCTTTTGATGTTCTGAGGACCCATGAACTAAATTCTAAAGTCTCTTGAGGGGGAATAGGTTTTGTTGTGCCCTGTCCACAATGGTCTTGGTGTGCTTGGGCCATGTTAGTTTGTTGGTGATGTGGACACCAAGGAACTTGAAGCTCTCAACCTGCTCCACTACTGCCCCGTTGATGAGAATGGGAGCGTGCTCGGTCCTCCTTTTGCTGTAGTCCACAATCATCTCCTTTGTCTTGATCACATTGAGGGAGAGGTTGTTGACCTTGCACCACATGGTCAGGTCTCTGACCTCCTCCCTATAGGCTGTCTCATTGTTGTCGGTGATCAGGCCACCATTGTTGTCATCAGCAAACTTAATGATGGTGTTGGAGTCGTGCCTGGCCGTGCAGTCATGAGTGAACAGGGAGTACAGGAGGGGACTGAGCACGACCAACCTGAGGGGCCCCCGTGTTGAGGATCAGCGTGGCGGATGTGTTGTTACCTACCCTTACCACCTGGGGGGCGGCCCATCAGGAAGTCCAGGATCCAGTTTCAGAAGGAGGTGGTGTTTAGTCCCAGGGTCCTTAGTTTAGTGATGAGCTTTGAGAGCACTATGGTGTTGAATGCTGAGCTGTTATCAATGAATAGCATTTTTCACATAGGTGTTCCTTTTGTCCACGTGGGAAAGGGCAGTGTGGAGTGCAATAGAGATTGCATCATCTGTGGATCTGTTGGTGCGGTATGCTATTTGGAGTGTGTCTAGGGTTTCTGGGATAATGGTGTTGATGTGAGCCAGCCTTTCAAAGCACTTCATGGCTACAGACGTGAGTTCTTCAGGTCGGTAGTCACTTAGGCAGGTTACCTTAGTGTTATTGGGCACAGGGACTATGGTGGTCTGCTTGAAACATGTTGGTATTACAGACTCAGCCAGTTGGTCAGCACATGCTCGAAGTACACGTCCTGGTAATCAGTCTGGCCCAGCGGGCTTGTGAATGCTGTCCTGTTTAAAGATCTTACTCACATCAGCTGCGGAGAGCGTGATCACACAGTCGTCCGGAACAGCTGATGCTCTCATGCATGTTTCAGTGTTACTTGCCTCGAGGCGAGCATAGAAGTTATTTAGCTTGTCTGGTAGGCTCTTGTCACTGGGCAGCTCTCGGCTGTGATTCCGTTTGTAGTCTGTAAGCCCTGCCACGAGTGTCGGAGCCAGTGTAGGACGATTTGATCTTAGTCCTGTATTGACGCTGTGCCTATTTGATGGTTCGTCAGGGGGCATAGCGGGATTTCTTATGAGCTTTCGGGTTAGAGTCCCGCTCCTTGAAAGCGGCAGCTCTACCCTTTAGCTCAGTGCGAATGTTGCCTGTAATCCATGGCTTCTGGTTGGGGTATGTACGTACAGTCACAGTGGGGACTACGTCCTCGATGCACTTATTGATAAAGCCAGTGACTGATGAGGTGTACTCCTCAATGCCATCGGAAGAATCCCGGAACATATTCCAGTCTCTGCTAGCAAAACAGTCCTGTAGTTTAGCATCTGCTTCATCTGACCATTTATTTTATTGACCAAGTCACTGGTGCTTCCTGCTTTAATTTGTGCTTGTAAGCAGGAATCAGGAGGATAGCGTTATGGTCAGATTTGCCAAATGGAGGGCGAGGGAGAGCTTTGTACATGAGGAAAGGTGGTCTAGAAATGTTTTCCCTCTGGTTGCACATTTAACATGCTGACAGAAATGAGGTAAAACTGATTTAAGTCCCTGGCCACTAGGAGCGCCGCCACTGGATGAGCGTTTTCCGGTTTGCTTACGGCGGAATACAGCTCATTGAGTGTGGTTTTAGTGCCAGCCTCAGTCAATGGTGGCATGTAGTTTGTACTTTACTCCGTTCATCTTTCCCTCAATCCTGACTAGTCTCATCTCATCCCTGCCGCTTAAAAACATCCCCATAGCAAGTTGCTGCCACCACGCTTCACCGTAGAATGGTATTGGTACCGCCTGTCCCCCCCCCCCCAGACGTGACGCTTAGCATTCAGGCCAGAGTTCAATTTTGGTTTCATCAGACCAGAGAATCTTGTTTCGCATGGTCCGAGTCCTTCAGGTGCCTTTTGGCAAACTCCAAGCAGGCTGTCATGTGCCTTTTAGAGTGGTTTCCTTTTGGCCACAACCATAAAGGCCTGATTGGTGGAGTGCTGCAGATATGGTGGTCCTTCTGAAAAATCTGTGCCTCGACACAATCCTGTCTGAGTTCTACGGACAATTCCTTCGACCACATGGCTTGGTTTTTGCTCTGACATGCACGGTCAACTGTAGGACCTTATATAGACAGGTGTGTGCTCATTTCCAAATCATGTTCGATCAATTTTATTTACCACATGTGGAGTCCAAGTTGTAGAAACAATGGAAACAGGATGCTCCGGAGCTCAATATCAAGTATTTTGCAAAAGGTATGAATAAGGTCTGTTAAGCTTTAATAAATGTGTAAAAAAAAGATGTATTTACCTAATTTTAGAACAAGGCTGTGTCGTAACAAAATGTGGAAAAAGTGAAGGGGTCTGAAATCTTTCCGAATGCACTGTAATGGTCTTCAACTGATTATGCAACCTTAAAGCACATGCACTGCACAAATAAACCTTCCTTTGACAAAATACTAACTTAGTCATTTACTTAAATAAAAAATTACTTAAAATTTACTTAAAAAGACAAACAGTTTGTTCAACAAAGCATAACAAAAAAGTATTTGAGGGAAACCATTTTAAATCACAGAAATTTTATTTTCAAAAGAATTCCACATCCTCAGGTAAAGAGTTGGAAAAGAAAAAGAACCTGGTTGGATGAGGCCAGGGGGCTTTAGTAATACAGCTTCTGCAGAGGGGGCAGTGCTGGCAGGTTATAATACAGAAGGATCAGAAAAGCCACTACAGCACTGGGGAGAACGACAGAGCTGCTTTTGTCAAAAATCCAGAGCAATAGCGCTTTGGCCAGCAGACAGTTTGACAAAAAATAAAAAATAATAAAAATGGATAAACCATGGCACCCAAAAAAGCATTAAAAAAACACAAATCTAGTTGAGGAAGGGGCAGTAGAAGAGCAGCCATCTTGTGAGAAAAGCTGGTACCTCGTCGATGGGGAATTCAAGAGACATCTGAAACAGAGGGATGAATAATGGATGAAAACAGCATGAAGACAGAAATGAGATGACAAGATAATGCATTAGAACTCTGAACAGAGAAATCTATTTTATGTGGCTGTAGGGATTGCTTTGTTTACTCTTCAGAAGCAAAATTGTGTATGGGTAAAATGTGAAGACAAACTCCTGATACTTACAACTAGCAGGCCTTGCGCCGTATCTTCGCATGATCTGATCTTGTGTGAATTTCACAAAAGATTCGTATTGCTCTGTAACAGAAGATCAAAATGGCTGTTGGATTAGTACAAAACTGAAGGTGCAGATTCAAGTACCAGATATATATCAACACATATTGGTGTCCTTTCTACATGTGATGCAAAAAAATAATACTTGGTGCTTCAGCCTTCACTAAACATCAGCTAAACGGTTGATCATTCCAGTCAGAGCAGATTTATATTCTATAAATATTAGCAGTCTTGGCTAGTAGTGTCTAGTCTATAATTTCATATCTGCCAAGAGCAGCCCTTAATTAAACAAAAACAAAATCAGCAGGACATTAGATAAAGGCATTAAATGTGTTCTGGGGGAGAAGCCAATAGGCCTCTCCTATTGCACACAGGGTGCCATAACATTTAAGATTTTTCTTAAGACAGAAGGAACAAAAACTAAAGCCATTTTCACACTGTCGTGTTGACCCGAACCACTCCGCTAGCTGACATTTTTAGCATGGATCCAGCATCTACAGTTGATGCGTAACCATGCCAGCTCAGCTTGTTTTTCGGCTTGGCTAAGTAATGTGAAAAGCCCTTTTGACTGAGGTTTAAGGATGGTGATATGCCAATGTGCGGTCTGTACCTGCAAGTTTTGTGTTGAGGATCTGTTCATACTCCTCCCGGATCTTCTCCTCATGGTCTTTGAGCAAGCGCTCGCACAGGTAGCTCACCTGCCTCAGTGTGAACGACGGCTGGTCCTTCCTCGAGGCACCTGGGACACAGTGAGATTTTAAATAAGCTGACATTGCCCAGGTCAGAGTTCAATGTCCTCTCTAGGAATAGATGGCAAGCAAGAAATTGTTGCGCAGACGTTTGTCGCCTTCAACTCAGCAGCAGCCTAGAGCACTGGTTCCCAACCGGTGTGCTGCGTGCCTTGAACTCAGGTGTTCAGCCATGGGTGGGCATAGGCCCACCTACTGGGGAGCCAGGACCTGCCAATCAGATTGAGTTTCTACCCACAAGAGGGCTTTATTAGACAGAAATACTCCCCAGTTTCAGCTTTCCAGGTGGCTGGTCTCAAACATGAAAATGGTACCTGGTTGCATCTGTATCTTGTTTTAAGTCTAGTGCGCTCAGGCTGTTACATTTGTATCACTTGAGGGGCACGTGTCACGAGCAAAAGGAATTTGTATCATTTTACTTAGTCTGTGAAAACCATTAGCTCAGGCAAGTCGGATTAGGCTTTAATTTGTATATACACACACTGCTCTGGTTAGCTATACCAGAGCCTCTGCTATAGAAACAAACATGACGGTGTCCGTGGTCGCAACTTCAGCCCAAAAGAAACATCGTAAAAAAAACATACCAGAGCTTAAATTTTCTTATTTCTTGCGCAGATTCTTGGGACGCTCCTAAGGGGTACAAACAACTTAACCATAATGAGTAAGGAACTATCAAAATATTTAAAATAAACCCTATATTATTATTATAATAAAACATTTGTCACAGAAAAGAGATGGTTTGCAGAATGAATCAGATGGGAGGTCATTACCTCTAAATAAATGAATATGGACATTAGGTGTGCCGCAGAATTTAATATTCCATCAAGGAGGGTCACATGGCACGAACGAGGCCCCGTTGCCAAAGTCTCGTGACTTTGGAGCTGGATCCAGGGGAAGGCTGAATGATTCATACCCTGGGCTTTTAAGTGTACTTTGACCCATTTCGAATCTGACCAAAGCTTTCATAAGCTAAATTCCAGGCAATAGTCTCCGAACTAGGAGAGAACTATAATTACTAGAACGGAGTGGCAGAAAATCGCATTCAAGTCGATGGTTTCCCAAGTGATGCAGAGATCTAAGGAGGAGTCACTGCAGATCCTGGTTCGATCCCGGGCTCTATCACAACTGGCCGTGATCGGGAGTCCCATATGGCGGCGCACAATTTGCCCAGCGTCGTTCAAGTTAGGGGAGGGTTTGCCCGGGCTAGGCAGTCACCGTAAATAAGAATTTGTTCTTAACCGACTTACCTAGTTAAAAGTTCATAAAAAAAACAAAATTAATTGTCTATGTGTTTGGAGACATCAAAAAGAAGAGGGCACCGACTTGAGCCAATGGTATCTATAAAAACGTATACCGACTCCAAGCATCATTATGTAACGTCTGTGGCTGAAATTTTGGGGGTTTGGATTATCGCGGTGTGCTCACACTGAACACCATGAGTGGTGATGGGGTCTGGCAGGGGACTCAGTTGCCCCCCCTCTCTCACAGGGTCTCACCTGGTGGGGAGCTGGGGGCGGTGAGGGCGGAACTGGGGGCATCGGTGGAGCTACAGGCAGCCTCACTCTGGTTGAAGGCCCCCTCCAGCTGCCGTCGCCTCTGGTAGCGGCTGTACTCCTGACGGATGTTCTGGAAGATCTGCTCTGTAGAGGGGACAGAACACAGGGGACAGTCATAAACAGGGCCGTGAACAACCAGCACTCAGGACAAATAATGCCGGGACTACCAATATGAAAATGGTGCCCGTCTAGTTGATTTTAGAAGACAAGCCACAGCCTGCCTTGAAAGCACAAACATAAGAGGTGACCGGTTTATTTTAGATGGTCTTTGATCATAGCAAACCAGCCATGTCAGAAAGCTAGAAACATTCAGCTTCTGAGAATGCCAATGTGTTCCAAAATTGCATGTTGTTGATCACTACAAGCTACAATCATGCTATAGGCCTAGTAGGCGTAGTGTTCAATGAGAGCAGAATGTTTTCCCTCAAGCCTAAATGAAGGCCCACAGCTATGCACACATCCTGTGTGAGCTGCAGTGTTCAGCTGATGTGGTTTTCAAAACAAAACGCACTAACAGGAAGAAGTGCTTTAAAGCTGGGTGAGACCAACATCAGCGACAAACACACCAGCTGTGTCAACCCCCACAGCACACTTCCTCAAAAAGAATCCACCCCTTCTGAGATCCCGTGACTGGCAAGAAAGGGCAGTTTCAGTTTCACTTCTTCCTTCAAATCTTTCAGGAATTGTGACGAATCCCTAGCTGACTAGGAGACAGTCAGGCTTAACAGGTCTTCATGTCTGAGAGGCTAAATAAGCCAAGACAAAAATAGTAGACCGCTTATCTTGTACCAGCATGTCCGGCAATAACACAGCAAGAAAACTACTCTAATATTTGACGCACAGGTCTACTTGGCAGTGGTGCTAAAGCTGGAGACCTTTGTTGACAAGCAGGAGCAACAAGCACAAAGCAGAGTGATTCATTTAAATAGATCTTGGTGACATCTGACTACAATAGAGGGCAGGAAGGAGCATGAAACAGGGCACCGGCCTGCCATGCTACAGCCTCCTTTCCAGAGAAACTGGGTTGGGTTTCATCCTCCAAGGTCTTTGATCACTGCATAGCTGGGCCTTAGCCAGGCTACGTCCCTATGGCACCCTATTCTCCATGTAGGGCTCTGATCAAAAAGGTAGGGCACTACGCTATGAAGGGATTAGAGTGCCATTTGGGATGAGGTAATCTAACATAGCAGGCGTAAAGGAAAAACACCACAGTGGAGTTCCCAAATCCAGTTTTCAGCAGAAAAGGTAGCTAGGGTGAATTAGCATTAGCCCTGAAAACCGGATGTTGGCAACACTAAGCCTAGGGACGAGCCTAGAGATCTGGACAGAGCTAGGCCCTACATGTGCTCAAGCAGTGGTGGAACACACTCTTTTTAGCCTAAGCAGTGAGACTACAACTAAAGCCATGACTTAACTTCAAGGCCAATTCCAGTATTCAGCAAACAACCCTGGAGGAAGTAGCCCCTAATCAGTGAAGACTTTTCTTGGCAAGAGTCCATATCCCACTGGAAACCATTTCAAATCAGATCCACTAAGACCTGGCACCTCACTTGCATAGGGTTTTGACTAGGCTAAGAACATTAGCCAACATACAAGACAAAACTAAAACCTATCAACCTGGTTCTAAACTGAAATTTCACAGATTGGGTGTAAAGTTCAAAGATCTATTAGGAACGAAAACAAGAAAAAAAACATGTTTAGGCTATGCCGTTCCCCTAACCAGTGTTGATAGCCAGAGTGTGACGTAACATCCTTATTCCACCTCAAAGGGCGAAGGGCCCACCTAGGGAGGCCTGCCTCACTTATCTTGGGTTGAGAGAGCAGCAGCCATATCAAGTTAAGAGCAAACATGCATGTCTCTGTGAGCTGTTTTGAGGGAGAAGCAAGCCAGCATTCTCAATTCATATTTCTTCACCTCCTCAAAATGCATTGTAAGCAGTAGTCTGAGGGGAGAGACATATTGAATATTTGCATCCAATGCGCTCTGAGGCAAGGAGAGAGCGGAATCTAGGCAAGACAAACTGTAAACTAGCTTCTCAGATGCCATTTCGAGAGGGAGGTAGCTAGACATGTGACTGACTGGCCGGCCATGTATTATCAAGCTGGAGGCTTCAAATGTTCAGAGTACACAACCACAAGAAGAGCAGGACAGGAGCAGCAAGGGAGTTGATGAGCTGAAGCCTTCCTGTGTTAACAATGCAGCGAGAATCCGACAAGCAGTGTTTATTTAGCCACTGCTAAACGTTAACTGAATAAAAGCTGTACTTACCCCAGAGACAGGAGTATATGAAAGGGGCTTGCTTCCCCTTTGAACAGTTGTTTGATGGCATGACTCAAATGTTTCACAATGCTGCATGAACGTACTCGTTGAAAGGCCACTGTGTGAGATTGTCTGCCAATGCTACCCCAAATAGATTGGTGCAATGATCTATTAGCTTGAGCATCACGTTGTTTATCTAAATAGCTTACCTACAATGAGGCTTAAGCCCAAGTCATAAATCACTCCTTAAAATGAAGTTGTCAAACGGTTTGGTTCTTTATGTCAGTGCCATGACTGCAAAAGTCACCGGCATCTCAATTCCTGTAGGCTACATTTTGAAACACTCCATTTGATACAGGGGTGAAAGTAGATTTCATTTCCTCCCGGTACGGGACCTCCTATTTGTGCATTAAATAAAATAATTGAATTAATAGGGAAAATGTCATTCTAATTGGATCTCTGTGGGCCTCATCGTAAAAGATTTATCATTTAAGTTTTGAAATGCATTACCTTTAATGTGGCATAAACAAGTCATGATATTTGCATCTGATTGTCAAACAAACCACTTTTAAAAAAAGGGCTCCTTTACTAAGCTATAAGGGTTGCAAAGGGTCATAAACGTTCCGGTAAATTTCCATGGGAAGTTAGGCCCGGGAATTTGGATTAAATTCGTCAAAAAAGTTAGCTGGAAGGGATTTCTGTTCTGCGCTCAGCATACACCCCTCCAACCAGACATGCTTTGTCTACTCATTTGCTGGATGCAGAGGTCAAGTGAAGGTCAAGCAAATCATTGAGAAAGCAGACTATTGCAATCTGATGGCTGGTCAAATGTTCGTAGGCAAGGAATAATTAACTACATCTCCACCCCTCAACTAGTATTCTAAATGAGCACAGACATAGGGACAGACACACCGGTCTCTACATTGCAGATGAGCTGAAGGCAGTCAATGACCTTGGACCACAGAAGGTATTTGTACTGGTGACAACAATGCTGTGAACGTGAAGGCTGCTTGGTCTATCTACCCTGACATCACAGCCATTGGCTGTAATGGTCATGCATTGCATCTGCTCCTCAAGGATATTATGGCACCAAAAACAATGGATGCACTCTACAATAGAACCAAGGAAATGGTTAGGTATGTGAAGGGTCATCAAGTTATAGCAGCAATCTACCTCACAAAGCAAAGTGAGAAGAATAAGAGCACCACATTGAAACTGCTCAGCAACACCCATTGAGGGGAAGAAGTCTCTCCAAGAAATGGTCATATCACAGTCTGCCAATATGGACAGCCCCATCAAGAGGATCCTCCTGGATGATGTATTTTGGGAGAGAGTGGTAAGCAACCTGAAACCTATAGCACTAGCCATTGCACAGATTGAGGGAGACAATGCCATCCTTTCTAATGTTCAGACTCTGCTTGCAGATGTAAGAGAAGAATTACGTACTGCTTTCACTGCTGCTCTAAGCAGAGGAAACTGCAGTTCTGAAATGCATCAAAAAGCGTGAAGACTGGGATTCAGGCAGAATCCTATACACGCAGCAGCGTACATGTTGGACCCCAAGTATGCTGGCAAGAGCATCCTGCCTGGTGCAGAGCTCAACAAGGCCTATGGTGTCATCACTACAGTGTCTCACCACCTTGGCCTGGATAAGGGCAAGGTTCTTGGCAGTCTAGCGAAATACACTTCCAAGCAAGGGCTTTGGGGTGGAGATGCAATATGGCAGTCGTGCCAACATATCTCATCAACTTTGTGGATCGGAGGCTCTTTCCCAGGTTGCCATTATCATCCTCCAAATACCACCAACATCAGCCGCCTCAGAGCGCTGTCCTTGTTTGAACACACACCAAAGCACTCAGGCTGACCAATACAAGGGTTGAAAAATTGGTGGCCATACAGGCAAATTTGAGGCTTTTTAAGCCTGACAACAAGCCATTCTCAACAAGGTTGGAAAGTGACAGTGAAGATAAGGCTTCAGAGTCTAATGTTCAAGAGGTGGACATTGAGGTCCAGGGAGAAGACATGGAAGCCTGAGAGGAAGACAGTCTAGAAACACAAGCTTTTGTTATCATTTCACAGATGTTTCTCAAATGTATGTTGAAAACATTTTTGGGAAATGCGATGGGTCATTCAATATTCCCTTTTTGTTTTTCAGGGAAATCATCCCATGTGAAGAGTCAACAATTTAATTAAAGTTCAATTCGTAACTAAATAGTTTTTTTCCCTATTGGAATGATTTAATAATTTGCAATTATGTCTACTTATAAGGTCAAATGTTCGTCTCCATATATGGTAAATATATCCAATGCAAAAATCACATTTAAAATGGTAATAATTTGCATATATTTCCGTTAATTCCCATGGAAAGTTTCCATCTTTGAATATTCCCCAAAATGTGCAACCCACACACATTCATCTCCTTGCAACATATTTCCAGCATCCAAAAACTGTTGAAAGGAAATAGACACCAGTTAGACAATACACCACCAAGTGTAATGACATTTTGTCAATTGTCATTAGGCCAGAATTCATGCATCCACTGCTGTCCACACACATCGGCCATTCATCTCTGCCTTGGCAAAATGTCAGTATTCTCATCGAACCACATTGCGTTTTTGGAGCAAAAGCTATACCACCCATTTTCAAGTCCATTTGCTAATTTTTCATGCCTGTGACATAGTTGGCTAATGACAAATAAGGGTGTAAAAAGCCTAGTTTATTACATTTTGTTTCAATTATTGTGATATGCTGATGATGTTACACAAGTATGGGGTACCTCCGCTATTTATTTTGCTGGGACACCATACTGGACAGTTTTACTTTCACCCCTGATTTGATCAAATGCATTAAGTTGACAAGAGACATCCTTTTCCGAACCAGGGTATATCTGCACCTGGGTGTGCTGTGCTGAATGATCTCAGAGCTCCAGGGTAACCTTTTGAGTGACAAGTGAACTCCCTCCCCTACCGCCTGTCACCGCCAACCACCAGAATACCGATCTTGGGGTGTTGCCTAGCAACAACGACCCTGCCACAGCCAGGCCAAAGCAATCAATCACAGACTTCCTGCGAGAGGGAAAAGCCTCAGCTAAAAAGCTCAGGGAGAGAACAAACAAAAAGTGTACAAGGCAAGAGATAGGCCAGATAAGTTGTACGTGGGGACGACGGGTGGCGGTGAAGAGGAAAAACAGGCCGTCTGACTCATTTCACCCTCCATTGCTGAAGTATAGTGGGGGACTTACGGACTCCAAAGCCACCAGGAAGAAGGCTGTATTGTGAGTCAGGCCAAGTTGATGTAGCAAAGACCCTCTTAAAGTATAGACATAATTGGTTGCTACTAGAGCATGACTATGGGTGGCAACTGGCCACAGGGCTTACCAACTGAAGTTAAGGTATAATGAATTGAAGGAAAATTCTGGCGAGAAGTACTAGGCTAACGCTGTGTTGAACATTAGCACAAAAGTAGGTCAGGTTGCAGTATTCTTCAAAAACAAAGCAGATTAATTTATTGCCCATTAAGGTAAGAACCTGGAAGGTAATCTTAAGAAATTCTGCACGTAGATCCAAATCAACTAAGTTACCCACTGAAGACATCTGAGCTGATGCCATCTGTCATGACAATACAGCACATGTATTACAAGTAGGGATGTGAACGTGTTCAGTCTGTTTGTAGAATATTCTAGCCTATTCATTGATGATAGGCCCTACTTTACTGAAGTTGCGAGCCAAGAAATGCAAGATATAGCGTTCCAATGCGAGATGCAGCTTTTGAGTGCCAATAGATGGGCCTAGTGCACAGTTCTGACTGGCTGCCTAGTGACCGACCTGCCTATACTATGTCCCTCGATAGGAAAGAGTTGTGTGTTCTCAGAAGTACAGCAACTAAATCAGTCCCCTCCATTCCAAAAACACTGAATCTTAGGAGTCGATTCCAAATCTTGATACTGAGAAATGGGAGTCGACTTACTGGACGGAGACAATAGTCATCCATCTATGGAGAAACAAATTAAATTATACGCTTTAGAATATACAAATCTGGTTCTCATAAAAATGGTTTGATCTTTCCTCTATACAAAAATAAAATATTTGGAGTTCAGTGACAAACCATACAAGTTACTGGCCAGACATCCTTGAAATACAGAATGACAATGATTCAAAATTAAGTGTAACTAGGGAAATTACGCTCTTCTCCCAAGGACATCAATGACAGATTCCCATCTAAGGCCGATATTAACCCTTTAATCATGCACAACTTTTTGGAAGACTTAATCTCCCTGCCCTGAACCAGGAAGATTCTAACTTCCAGAATAAGGAAATCTGAGAAACAATTAAATATCTAAAGAGTGATAAGACCCCGGGCCCAGATTGATTCCATAAAACATTCAACAACATTCTCTCCCTACCTGCACAAACTGATTGTTCAGGCCAAAGACGATGGAGCTCTCCCACCTACTTTGAATTAGGCAGTTGTTACAGTTATACATGAAAGGGAAAGCTCTGGAAGTAGGGTCATACAGTCCAATACAGACCAGAAGATCTTTGCAAAAACTCTGTCTAAAATGCTTAGCACTTTAGTGGGCAAATTGGTCCAGTCGGACCAGACCGGCATTATGCCAACCTAAACTCATTCCTCAATCTCAGGCGCCTCTTCAACATTGTATTTCTCAGGTTACCCAACGATGACCTTGCCGTTAAATCTCGATGCTGACAAAGCCTTAGACCAAGTAGAGTGGTTCTACAGAAATGTAATATTGGAGACGGGTTCATAAAATGGATCCAGCATCTACAGTGGGGCAAAAAATATTTAGTCAGCCACCAACTGTGCAAGTTCTCCCACTTAAAAAGATGAGGCCTGTAATTTTCATCATAGGTACACTTCAACTATGACAGACAAAATGGAAAAAATATCCAGAAAATCAAATTGTAGGATTTCTAATGAATTTATTTGCAAATTATGGTGGAAAATAAGTATTTGATCACCTACAAACAAGCAAGATTTCTGGCTCTCACAGACCTTTAACTTCTTTAAGAGGCTCCTCTGTCCTCCACTCATTACCTGTATTAATTAATGGCACCTGTTTACAACCTCAAACAGTCCCAGTCCAAACTCCACTATGGCCAAGACCAAAGAGCTGTCAAAGGACACAAGAAACAAAATTGTAGACCTGCACCAGGCTGGGAAGACTGAATCTGCAATAGGTAAGCAGCTTGGTTTGAAGTCAACTGTGGGAGCAATTATTAGGAAATGGAAGACATACAAGACCACTGATAATCTCCCTCGTTCTGGGGCTCCACGCAAGATCTCACCCCGTGGGGTCAAAATGATGACAAGAACGGTGAGCAAAAATCCCAGAACCACACGGGGGGACCTAGTGAATGACCTGCAGAGAGCTGGGACAAAGTAACAAAGCCTACCATCAGTAACACACTACGCCGGCAGGGAATCACATCCTGCAGTGCCAGACGTGTCCCCCTGCTTAAGCCAGTACATGTCCAGGCCCGTCTGAAGTTTGCTAGAGAGCATTTGGATGATCCAGAAGAAGATTGTGAGAATGTCATATGGTCAGATGAAACCAAAATATAACTTTTTGGTAAAAACTCAACTCGTCGTGTTTGGAGGACAAAGAATGCTGAGTTGCATCCAAAGAACACCATACCTACTGTAAAGCATGGGGGTGGAAACATCATGCTTTGGGGCTGTTTTTCTGCAAAGGGACCAGGACGACTGATCCGTGTAAAGGAAAGAATGAATGGGGCCATGTATCGTGAGATTGAGTGAAAACCTTCCATCAACAAGGGATTTGAAGATGAAACGTGGCTGGGTCTTTCAGCATGACAATGATCCCAAACACAATGCCCGGGCAACGAAGGAGTGGCTTCGTAAGAAGCATTTCAAGGTCCTGGAGTGGTCTAGCCAGTCTCCAGATCTCAACCCCATAGAAAATCTTTGGAGGGAGTTGAAAGTCTGTGTTGCCCAGCAACAGCCCCAAAACATCACTGCTCTAGAGGATATCTGCATGGAGGAATGGGCCAAAATACCAGCAACAGTGTGAGAAAACCTTGAAGACTTACAGAAAATGTTTGACCTCTGTCATTGCCAACAAAGGGTATATGATAAGTATTTGGTCAATAACAAAAGTTTATTTTCCACCATAATTTGCAATTAAATTTATTTTAAAAAATCCTACAATGTGATTTTCTGGATTTTTCCCCCTCATTTTGTCTGTCATAGTTGAAGTGTACCTATGATGAAAATTACCGGCCTCATCTTTTTAAGTGGGAGAACTTGCACAGTTGGTGGCTGACTAAATACTTTTTTGCCCCACTGTATATACACATACCCATGTGCAGGAACACCCACTAACCAATCAGTCGCCCCGATTTAACCTTTAGAGGAACAAGGCAGGGTTGTGCGCTGAAAATATTTCCCACCTAGGAATTGTAGTTACCAAAACACACCATTTGAAGATAATTTCCCACCCTCTGATGAAAACTCAAGGCAAACATACACATTTTGGAGAACTCCCAATTTTACTGCTCAGAAGAATGAATGCCCTCAATATGGTCTTCCTCCAGCAAATGCTTTACCTATTCCA
Organism: Oncorhynchus nerka; assembly: GCF_034236695.1. Taxonomy (NCBI): domain Eukaryota; kingdom Metazoa; phylum Chordata; class Actinopteri; order Salmoniformes; family Salmonidae; genus Oncorhynchus; species Oncorhynchus nerka. The sequence goes on along the minus strand of NC_088409.1, from coordinate 44,994,860 downwards.
GAACATCCCAGTATTGATATCCAAGTGATTTCATAAATAATGAGACAACTATAAATCAATTATATTAAAAAAAAGATGTTCTCTTTAAAAAAGTGGACAGGTAAAAAAGAAAACCTTTTGTAAGTCCAAGATGGGAGGACTGGCTCTCCCAAATTGTAGATTTTACTATTGGGCCGCTAACCTCCGTGCTGTTACGTTGTGGCTGCTCGCTTAGTATGGAGCCAGACGATTGCCACCCCTTCTTTATTGGTGGTGTGATCATGTCCCATCAAGTTGGCTATGTCACTTTATAGTAAATCATATTGTCCATATCTGGAATCAAATTAAAACTTGTTGCGACTCTAGGGGCAGTATTTAAATTTTTGGATAAAAAATGTTCCTGTTTTAAACAAGATATTTTGTCACGACAAGATGCTCGACTATGCATATAATTGACAGCTTTGGATAGAAAACACTGATGTTTCCAAAACTGCAAAGATATTGTCTGTGAGTGCAACAGAACTGATGTTACAGGCGAAACCCAGATAAAAATCCAATCAGGAAGTGCCGCATTTCTTGAAACCGCTTCATGCCAATGACTCATTATATGGCTGTGAATGGGCTACGAATGAGCGTACGCTTTCCACGTATTCCCCAAGGTGTCTACAGCATTGTGACGTCTTTTTACGCATTTATGTCGAAGAATAGTCGTAAGGGACCACATTGAGCAAGTGGTCACATGATGGCTCCTGCAGAAAACCTTGCGTAAAGTACACATGTAGCCATTTTTCCAATCGCTTCTTATGAGAAACCAATTGTCCCAGTGGATAATTTATCGAATAGATATGTGAAAAACACCTTGAGGATTGATTCTAAACAACGTTTGCCATGTTTGTCGATATTATGGAGCTAATTTGGAAAAAAGTTTGGCGTTGTAGTGACTGCATTTTGCGGCCGATTTCTCAGCCAAACGTGAAGAACAAACGGAGCTATTTCGCCTACAAAAATAATATTTTTGGAAAAAAGGAACATTTGCTATCTAACTGGGAGTCTGAGTGAAAACAGCCGAAGTTCTTCAAAGGTAAATGATTTAATTTGATTGCTTTTCTTATTTTCGTGAAAATGTTGCCTGCATAGCAGGCCTAGCATAGCATTATGCCATGATAAACTTACACAAATGCTTGTCTAGCATTGGCTGTAAAGCATATTTTGAAAATCTGAGATGACAGCGTGATTAACAAAAGGCTAAGCTGTGTCTCAATATATTTAATTTGTGAGTTTGGGGAAGGTGCTTAAAAGGGTGTGGGACCTGATGTCAGATTTGAGTTTCTGCAAGTTAAGAAAAATGTGGATTTCCCTCAACAGCAAGATAAATAATGGTTGGCTGATTTTGCCTTCACGGTGGATATCATGGCACTCATGAATGGACTGAATTCCAAACTACAAGGGAAAGGTATTTTTGTACAGCCTTGTCAAAGCCTTCAGGGGAAAAATTACTCCTCCTGATGCTCCAAGTAGAAGCCAACAATTTCACCCACCTTCCGACACTACTAGTCTGTTCCCTATCAGATGACCAGCGGGAGAAGTACACATTGCTGCCTCGTGCTTTGAACGGTGAGTTCATCATTGAGGATTTCAAAGTGTTGGAAAATGACATGCTGTTGGTTTCCTCTTTCACCTTCAACGTGGATAACGCTCCCACTGACCTGCAACTTGAGCTTATCGATTTTCAGTCTGATGCAGAGATTGGAAACTATCCAAAACAATAGCACCGACGGGGTTCTATACATCTCTCAAACAAAAAAACTTCCCAAAGATTAGGAGTCATGCTCAGAACATGTTTGTACTATTTGGGCCAACCTATAAGTGAACAGACATTTTCAGTGATTAAATGATAAGTCAAGGCACAGATCATCTCTTACTGACTCTCAGCAATCCTGCGCATAGCGACAGAAAATATACCTGACTTCACTGCTCTAGTCAATGCTCAGAGACTTCACTCCTCACACGGAGTAGTTTAAATGTAATGTTGAGCTCTGTGTTTTTGTGCATACCCGTTCACAAGAGTTCTGTCCGTGGTGCCGAATGCAGTGTACTTTTCCCTCTGTAGTTCATCGCATTGTTAAGTAAAATAAGTAGCATATCTGGGAGTGATTTATAGTAGACATATCTGCCAGTCATACACACGTATATAATGTCTCTGGCCCTCAATTGCAAAAATATATTCTAATGTGGCCCTCCATGGAAAATAATTGCCCAGGCCTGCCTTAGGAATGATATGAGTCTGCTACCTATAGTGAGGAATCCCTTTTTTGCCCCCTCTAACCTTGATAACTTGAGCGATGGGGAGAGCTAGGGATCAATACCATAAGGGATCTATATATAGAAGGGACCTTTGCCTCCTTTCATTTGCTGAGGGAAACCTATAATCTTCCCAGAAGTAACTTATTCAGATACCTACAGATTAGACATCCAAGATCTTACAGATTACACTCTTCCAAAAATTAGAGGTGCATATAATATAGGGGGATGTATGATAAATGTCATGTGTACCTTCCACAGCTACTCCACTGCTTTGCGCTATGCTCTAACCTGCATGATTATTGGTGTGGATTTTTTGGGATTCTCTGAAGTTCTGGAGACTGACTGACCAGATTTACTGCTGATCATCCTGGGAGTCTCAGAAATCCTACACAGATTAACCAAGCCACACCAACAAATTTGTCTCATTTTGGGAAAAAAATACTTTTTTTTTGTTTTGGAAAAAGGAGGAAGTTCCCTCTACCAAATTATGGCTCAGTGATTTGGCAAACACTTAGGAAAACATGATATAATTTTGAGCAATGATTAACCCAAATTTGAGCAAATCTGGCAACCTCGCCACTCTTATTTGAACCATTCCGGGTTGTGAAATTGTACATTTCAATGCACTCTCACCTGTGATCTTTCCATCTACCCTGGGGCAACATGTGCTTGCCCCGTTATCCTAGCAATAGGGGGGGAGGGGGGTGTCCTTGTTCAGATTTTTTATTTTACCTAGAACTCTGGGTCTTTTTATATCCGTCTGCTCTTTTATGTTTGTATAAGAATTTCACATTTGTCTTCTCTACAAACTACCTATAGACCATTGTTGTGTGTTCAATAAAAAAATATTTGAGCAAAGAAATGTTAGTCGACGTGGAAAGACTCAAGGAATTCACCCTCCACCACTACATCATAGTCGCTAACTTTGTAAAAAAATGGCAGAGAAAGGCCAGCGACAGCAGCAAAGTACTGTATGGCAGGCAATACTTTGAAAAATTAAATGACCGTTGCTGGCCGCGACATTGTGAATTTGCGTGGAATTTTAAAATAAAATGTTTAAAATGCATTTTATCAGTTAACATTTCTCACATCCCTAACTAAAATCACAAGCTATTTGTGCAGCAGGGATACTGACATATGTAAGGCGGGCAAGACTAAATTTGCTGTTTTCTAATTCTTGCAAAAACATTTCAGGTGAACTATATATTTATTCATTAGATGGTTCTCCCATCGATTAGGTTCCCGCATATAAATATCTGGACATTTGGATGCACAAAGAATAAAATGTTTTAAAAAACATGGATGAGCTAGTTAAAATTCCAAGATTTAAAGTAGTCTTTTTCAATAGATCTGGGCTCTCCTTAAATAGAAAGCAGATTGTACAGTCAACTTCCCTGCCAGTTCTGGACTATGGTGACACCAGATTGCAGCAGCAGACACTAAACGTAAACCTTTGGATACCTTCTACCATAGCACCCTTCACTTTATCACAGGTGACAGTTTTAATACTCACCAATGCATCCTGAATGAAAAAGGTTGACTGGTCCTCATTAAAGTCTCATAGATCAGTTAATAATTATACCAATCAAGTGGGCTGAAGGGGGAGGAGAACAAAGGAAACCTGATTGGCTTGTGTGTGTAGGGGGGGCTGAACAGAAACTGAATTCACTGGAAAACCCACAGCGGAGAAGCTAGCTTGCAGAGCTAGTGTGGCCTCTCGCAGGGTAAAGGTGAGCATAAGATCAGGTATCTGGGCCCAATGTCTGCAGACACACCAACATCTTACATTCCTTTCCCCTCTGCAGCTGCTATGCAGTATGGAATTCAGCAAGCGAGGCAGATACTGAGTAAAATGCCAGTGTGCATGAAGCTGGAGGATAGCTGGCCTGTACATACAAAAAACATTAAAGTGGTGAAAGAAAACACAGCAAATCAAGGGAAAGAGGCTAAGGCGATTGTGTGATAAGGGTAAACAGCCGCAAGACAAATCCATTGCACACAGGAAGGCAGACAAGACACCTCTTCCCGCATCTGCCCGTTACACAAGCTTCTTCAGCTGTTGAAACCTGCATGCGTGTGAACCTGCCAAAACCCTTTTCTGATTTTCTGCTTTTTGGGTCAAAAGTGCCATCAGCCTTAGCTTGTGATGGATAAGAGTTTTCTGGATCAAAAGGTGGCTTAGGTGGGGGATATGGTGGGTCCGTTGGCACAGACGAATTAAGATTTTTAGAGACCCCTCTTGACAGTGTTGCATTTAAGCCAATTTCTTGCAATTCCACGAAAGCTCATTTAATGGAATTCGAAAACATTTTGTAAAGGAGCAGCGAAGTTGTTTTTTCAGTTTAAACCAAATTCCCTATGATTCTACACATTCTCCTATGGAGCCGAGAGAGAATAGCTTTTTTTAAAGCTAACTTCCTGCATTTTGCCATGGCTAATGCAGTTTTATTTTGCTCAAACACAATACAATGAATAAATGTACTGTTATGGAATTTTCAATCCACTGTCTAGCTTTATTTCAATGATTGTAGATATCTATCATCTTTTGAACATACTTTATATCTGCTTTCAGTTTAATTTTACACAGAAAGCGTTAATCCCCATCCAGAAAATGAATACACCCTGTTTGGACATAGGTTTCCCGAAAAGACACTTAGGCAGCCCGCCCAATGATTTCAATGGGAGATAAACCCTGGATACACAGATGTCCCCTGACAAAAGAGAGAGAAAAATGTAGCTATGAAACAAGTCATTGTACAAACAAAACAGGCTCAGGACTAGTCTACATGTCAGTTGCACAATCTGGTTTGGTACGATGGACTAGACAGGACCAGGTCAACTGCCTTTGTTTGGCTTTGTCCAGAACTGGGTCGCCAGTCACAGTTCCCCTTTCACGTCCACTATCATAGCCTATGACAATACAAGACAGTTTGTCGCAGGATAAGGTAACTTCGGTAATATGGGGCATAACTTCAGCGGTTTTCAGTGACGTAAAGGCACAAGCATGACGGTCACTGTGGTCCGCTTTTCCTCTATGGCAGTGACACTGAGGCTGCGTGGGAGCGAAGCCTAGTCAGACTGGCCTGCATGTCAAGGGCAAAATGAAAACATGTGATGCGAGCTGCACCAATATTAAACAAATGTAACAGAAAATAAAGCACTGCCTGCACACCCCAGCTAAATAACAGATGAAGAAAAGCAGCTGAGTAGACTAATGGCTGGTTCGGGGATGCGGCTGGCTGCTCACAGCTGCCACACGTGATATTGGATGAAAGACTCATTCTGATATGACATATCTGGCATCATACTCTAAACTCTGATATTCTAGTTAAAGGACACTTCAAGATGCATTCTGTGCACAGACATTGAGATAAACAGATCTTCCCCCGGTGTGATCACTACTTTATACCTCTTTTATAGCAAAATGGGTCTGAGTCTGCAAACTTGGTCAAACCCAACCTTACAGATCTACACGATTCACATGGATGACCTATTTTGAGATCAATCTGGAGGAGAAATAAAAACACCTGTTTAGGAGAGTTGCTGGCTAGCGGAGTAGAAAAGGAGAGCTGCACACTGGGAGCTCAGACGCCATGACTTTATAACCAACATGTCAACAGACAAGCTTTCTTCATCAGGGTATAATGACAAATATCAAAATAGTTAATACATTTACATCCCTGTAAATATGTAAAAAGGTGCAACCACTAACTGCCTTGGTTAGGTGCTGAAGGAAAAGCAGTAAATTTAGAAAATAAATAATTTAAAAACAGATCGGCCAGACAAAGACAAACCAGGGGGGGGGTTAACCAGTTCAACAGCGGAGGCATTCACATCAAGACGCAGGCCTGGCTAATGATAAGGGTGGGAGCCTCAAACAAAATGACCTGGAGTGCACAGTCCATACAAACTCTGGCACAGGAGGCAGTCCATCATACACCTTTAGTCGGGGCGGCAGGGTAGCCTAGTGGTTAGAGCATTGGACTAGTAACGGAAGGTTGCAAGTTCAAACCCCCGAGCTGTCGTTCTGCCTCTGAACAGGCAGTTAACCCACTGTTCCTAGGCCGTCATTGAAAATAAGACTTTGTTCTTAACTGACTTGCCTAGTTAAATAAAGGTAAAAATTAGATTTGCGTCATTGAAATGATGTGACAGGAGCTGCCAGTCCATTGAACTGCAGCAGGATGCAGGGTTTGAATTTAAAAGGATTTACTGTGGTGCACCAAACTAAAAAAAAAAATCTGCATGAAATTAACAAGGGGTTCAAAAAAGAGAAAGATCAGCCCCCACCCAACATTGTAATCCTCCAGTTAAAATATTATACACAAATCTCAAAGAAATAACATCAAATTGTGCCAAGTAGGAGAAGGATTGTAATTATGGTTTGGACAGCTGTGAAGATTAGATGCTGTCAAATAGCTCGCCTCTACTCCGGTGACGGCAAATTCAATGAGCTTTGTTGGATTGCAGTCGAGATATCCAGGTAATTATCTTGCCAACCCTGCAGTCCCCCACACTCGCTCAACTCTCACAGGGGATAGATAACATTTTCAAGCGGGTGGGAGCATAAAGCGTTAGAACAATGAACTCAGCCCAGGGAAAACAGAGAAGGTATAACAAAAATAATAAAAACTACCCCCACACTTCTAAACAAGAAATCTTGGACGTTTCGATGCAGCGTTCTACTATATAAAAGTAAGTCTGCTCATGGAATAAAGTGGGTTAGCACTAAGTACCTAGCTAGGCAAACTCAACTGGTCATTGCTAACTTCGCATGTTTTAATTTAGTCACACGAGACCAATCATGGATTGTAGACCATGCAAAGAAAGCATTACGTTAGCTAGCTGGGTTAGGGTTGTTATGCAGCTAGCCAGGTTAGCTATCTTCGCAAGCTGACGCCGAAACATTTTTTGTTGTTGCTTTGTGTCATAGATAACGGTGCTAGCTAGCTAACATGCCAGGCAATTAAAATAAATATATTAGTCAACGGCTAACTAGTTAGCCCGCTATAATGGTATGTTAGCTATCTGACTGCGTTTAATTACCGAGCAAATGTTAGGCTAGTTACTGTAGGAACCTAACCAGCTAAGTTAGCTAACATTAGCTTCTTATAAACCAACCCCCATTCTCGCGAAACACCCATTCCACTCCACCCTAACCCCCTCCCCCATGTCATTCCCTTGAAATACAGCTAAATCTAACTTTTGGCCATTTTTTTACCTGGAGTTAGCCTGTGTTCTCCTCCCATAGTCGGGGGAGACATCGAGTGCGATGGGCAGTCAACCGGCGGACGGAGGTTGCACCTTTGAGGGGACGGGGTGCTTGGAGCCCCCGGTAGTGCATTACACCTTCTACGCTTAGGAGACTGAGGACTGAGTAGGGCCTCAAACTCCATCGAGCGCTTTAACGTAGCTCCACACGCCATGGTGCCTGAGCAAAATAGACAACGAAGATGTACAGTAGATAAATATCTTCTAAAAATGCTGTAGCCGACTTTCTCTTTCCCCTCTATCCCCCTCTATCCACAACAACGGTTTGCCGAAACAGTAAACGAGCCAACTGCGGTGCCTATCCACTGAATTTCCAATACGTCACAATGGACGGCCGTACCATTCTACAAAAAGAGGGGGAATTTAGATTTAGGAAAATAAATGATTCACGTATAATGTATCTTCTTTAGAGCATAATTGTGATATGTAGATTTGATTTTACATTTTATCTGTTCAGCATACATGTGTGGTACATTTTGTCAATAATGTACAACTTTACACGTTTATTGTTGTCATCCACCCCTTTTCTTTTATGACGACTGTTTTTAGTTTAACTCAAATTGAGGTTCACGTGAGTACTCGATTGTTTTCTAATCGGGTAACGAGGGTACATTCTCTGCTCCTTTTAACAGGTAGGCCACAGTCAGTATCTGTTGTCTATCATGTTCTTTATAAATACTAAATCAAAACACTGTATTCCCTCTTCACATACATAAATGAAAACCAAAGGCATTTCAAATGTTCTTTCACTTCCCATCAATGATGTCTTTATAAATGACGGTTGAGCAACTCAAGCAAGAGCACCAGATCTGTTGGTGCTCTTTCCAACTACATTGTTTATTGCCAAGCCAAACATGACAATGAGTGATAGTAGGCATGAATCATGATAGCAAAAACAGACTGCCATTCAGGCTAGCTCTAGATGCTCGATTTAATTAGTTATTGTTACTTAGCAATCTCACCTCCCCTCTTGCTTTTTGCCTTCATATTATTTCATCCATGTGTTTTCGATATTGCAAAGAATATCACAGGGAAAACCTTTGAACCACAAATTGACAGATTTTGCTAAGGTAGGTTAATATGTTAATATGTCACTGTCTCTGCAAGAATACATCCTAAACATTTGCTAATTGTGATGCATTTAATGACATACTGAGTCCATTGTGACACTACAGGTGAAATGATACATTGCATTGCATACCATGTAGCCTAGAGCCCTCTGCACAGGGGAGATTTATTTTTGCATGATGGACATTAGCATGTCATGTCATTATAGGTCTCTCCCCATGGCTTATATCTCTACCATTGTCAAAGTGACCCTCAATGGTCACTGACACTGAGGCAATATGTTGTAGCTGCAAGCTCACTGTGTGTGGATAGAAGGGGTGATACTGAAGCACACACCAGACACGTTTATTCATGTGATGCACAGTTGAGGAGGCTCTCGGTTAAATGAATCAAGTTGACATTTTATCACTTCACCCCCACAAAGCGTTAATGGGGCCAAGCACAATGTAGATCTGCAGGCTTTGTGTTCTTTTTCTGCTGAGCAATTGAATGTGTCCTTTTAGATTAATTTATTCTCATATTTTTTATTCAGAGTGTAACATTTAATGTATGGTTACACATAAACATTGAAGTCAAATCATTAGTGAGTTATCCATTGGGTTTCTGGTCCCTAGTACCTGGGAGGGACATGCTTTATGTATTGACATGGATGAATTATTTGTGGTCATCTTGTGTGCCACATTCCCTTAAAGGCCCAGTGCAGTCAAAAACTTGATTTCCTGGTGTATTTTATATTTTATGTATTTTATATATAACTTGATTTCCTGGTGTATTTTACACATATATATATATATATTTCCACACTGAGGTTGGAATAATACTGTGAAATTATTCAAATTATGATAATGCTCCTTTAGTGTAAGAGCTGTTTGAAAATACACTTTTGCCGGGATGAAGTTTTGGCCTGCCTGCATGGTGACATCCCCAGGCGATAAATGAGTTAATAGACCAATAGATGGGTTGGTTGTTAAGCAACAAAACCGACACATGTGCAACGATGGGGCAAAACAGATGGGGTTGGCTTACATTGTTGACAACATGTAAACTATATTTCATCGCCAAATGTTTATTGAAAACAAATAAATTTGCACAATGAGCACTTATTGTCTCTCAAATACATTTTTACAGTTGTTGGTTAACTAGCTGGCAAATTTGAGCCATATTAACATTGACATGAAATAAGTCAAAACACCTCAAAATAAGACATGGTATCAAGAACAAGAGGTGGTTAGAGTGTTGGACTAGTAACCGGAAGGTTGCAAGTTCAAACCCCCGAGCTGACAAGGTACAAACAAATCTGTCGTTCTGCCCCTGAACAGGCAGTTAACCCACTGTTTCTAGGCCGTCATTGAAAATAAGAATTTGTTCTTAACTGACTTGCCTAGTTAAATAAAGGTAAAATAAATAAATAAAAATACAACTAGCTGAAATGAGCAACCTACGATTCCACACATGGCAGCTTCTTGTCGTTGTTGCTTGCTATCTGACTGTTCAGAATCATAACAAAGCACTGCTTCAAATCAAATGTTCTTTGTCATATGCTTTGTGCTTTGTAAACAACAGGTGTTGACTAACAGTGAAATTCGTACTTACAGGTCTTTTCCCAACAATGCAGTTAAAGATAAAGAAGTAAAACTAGAAATAGTGAGACAAGGAATAAATACACAGTGAATAACAATAACATGGCTATATACAGGGAGTACCAGTACTGAGTCGATGTGCAGGGGTACCAGGAAATTGAGGTAGCTATGTACACATAGGTAAGGGTAAAGTGACTAAGCAACAGGATATGTATGTGGCAGCGTATGTGAATCAGTAGTATGCATGTTGTGCATGGACATATTTAGTGTGTGTGTGTGAGTGTAAGTATGTGTGTAGGTAGTGTCCAGTGTGTATCAGTGCATGATAGTTTAGTTCAAAAAGGGACAATTCAGGTGGTCTGGGTAGCCATTTGATTAGCTATTTAGCAGTCCTGTTTAACAGTCTTATGATGTGGGGATAGAAGCTGTTCGGGGTCCTGTTGGTTCCAGTCTTAGTGCAATGGTAACGCTTGCCGTACGGTAGCAGATAGTCTGTGGCTTGGATGGCTGGAGTCTTTGACAATTTTTTGGGCTTTCCTCTGACACCGCCTGGTATAAAGGTCCTGAATGGCAGAGAGCTTGCCCCTAGTGATGTACTGGGCCGTACTCACCACCCTCTGTAGCGCCTTTTGGTCCCGTGTCTTGCAGTTGCCATGCCAAGCGGTGATGCAGCTAGTCAAGATGCTATCAATGGCGCAGCTGTAGAACTTTTTGAGCCCATACCAAATCTTTTCTGCCTCCTGAGGGGGGAGAGGCGCTGTCGTTCCCTCTTCACAACGGTGTGTCTAGACCATGTTAATTCCTTAGTGATGTAGACACAGAGGAACTTGAACACTCTCGACCCGCTTCACTACAGCCCCATCAATGTGGATGGGGGCGTGCTTGCCCCTCTGTTTCCTGTAGTCTACGATTAGCTCCTTTGTCTTGCTGATGTTGAGGTAGAAGTTGTTGTCTTGGCACCACATTGCCAGGTCTCTGACCTCCTCCCTAAAGGCTGTCTCATCGTTGTTGTTGATCAGTCCTACCACTGTCGTGTCATCAGCAAACTTGATGATGGTGTTGGGAGTCGTGTGTGAACACGCAGTTGTGGGTGAACAGGGAGTACAGGAGGGGACTAAGCACACACCCTTGAGTGGCCCCCATGTTGATGGTCAGCGTTGCAGATGTGTTGTTGCCTACCCTCAATGACTGAGGGCAGCCCGTCAGAAAGTCCAGGATCCAGTTGCAGGGGGAGATGTTCCGTCCCATGGTCCTGAGCTTGGTGATGAGCTTGGAGGGGACTATGGTGTTGAATGCTGAGCTGTAATCAATGAACAGCATTCTTACATAGGTATTCCTTTTGTCCGTGTGGGTGAGGGCAGTGTGGAGTGCAATAGAGATTGGTCATCTGTGGATCTGTTGGGGTGGTATGCAAATTTAAGTTATCTGGGATGATGGTGTTGATGTGAGCCAAACCAGCCTTTTAACGTATTTCATGGCTATAGCTGTGAGTGCTACATGGGCTATAGTCATTTAGGGAGGTTACCTTGGCGTTCTTGGGCGAGAGGACTATGGTGGTCTGCTTGAAACAAGCAGGTATTACAACCTGGGTAAGACAGAGGTTAAAAATGTCAGTGAAGACAATTGCCAGCTGGTCAGCACATGCACTAAGTAAGCATCCTGGTATTCCGTCTGGCCTACGGAGAGTGAGATCACCCAGTCATTTCTGGTACGGAGAGTGAGATCACAGAGTCGTTCCGGCCACATCGATGCCTGCACATACTGTAATTTGTGACACTGTCAGACAACCCATCTAAACTCAGCAAAAAAATAAACTTCCTCCCACTGTCAGCTGCATTTATTTTCAGCAAACTTAACATGTGTAAATATTTGTATGAACCTAACAAGATTCAACAACTGAGACGTAAACTGATCAAGTTCCACAGCCATGTGACTGACAGAAATTGAATAATGTGTCCCTGAACAAAGGGGGGGTGTCAAAATCAAAAGTGTGGCCACCAGCTGCATTAAATACTGCAATGCATTTCCTCCTCATGGACTGCACCAAATTTGCCAGTTCTTTCTGTGAGATGTTATCCCACTCTTCCACCAAGGCACCTGCAAGTTCCCGGACATTTCTGGGGGGAATGGCTCTAGCCCGCACTGATGGAGGGATTGTGCGTTCCTGGTGTAACTCGGGCAGTTGTTGTTGCCATCCTGTACCTGTCCTGCAGGAGTGATGTTCAGATGTACCGATCCTGTGCAGGTGTTGTTACACGTGGTCTGCCACTGCGAGGATGATCAGCTGTCCGTCCTGTCTCCCTGTAGCGCTGTCTTAGGCGTCTCACAGTACGGACATTGCAATTTATTGCCCTGGACACATCTGCAGTCCTCGTGCCTCCTTGCAGCATGCCTAAGGCACGTTCACGCAGATGAGCAGGGACCCTGGGCATTTTTCTTTTGGTGTTTTTCAGAGTAAGTAGAAAGGCCTCTTTATTGTCCTAAGTTTTCATAACTCTGACCTTAATTGTCTACCGTAAGCTGTTAGTGTCTTATCGACCGTTCCACAGGTGCATGTTCATTAATTGTTTTTTTCATTGAACAAGCATGGGAAACTGTGTTTAAACCCTTTACAATGAAGATGTGAAGTTATTTGGATTTTTCCAAATTGAAAGACAGGGTCCTGAAAAAGGGACATTTGTTTTTTGCTGAGGTTTTTTTTGCAGAGTTTTTTTGACCATTTTAATTGAAAATAATCACAGTAAGGTACTTAATTGTTACCCAGAAATGACTGTCTCTCTATCTAGTCTCTGCCATCTCACCCCCTCACATAAACCATGCTGTCTGTCCTTTTCCCCCCACTATTTTCTGACCTGAAATGGCAGACTCCCTGTCTTCAGGCTGTCATCTGTGTTCAGAAGGATTGTCCTCTTGAGGGAGGGGGAGGACTATAAACACACAACACTTTGTTTCAAATTCTGCAGAGTAAACACCAAATTGTCTTAGCAGCAGTGCAGTTTGGCTTAGAGTTTTAACTTGTTATTGTTATTCATTATTCACTGTGTATTTATTCCTCATATCACTATTTCTATTTTTCTCTTTAACTCTGCATTGTTGGAAAAGGACCCGTGGGTAAGCATTTCACTGATAGTCTACACCTGTTGTTTAAGAAGCTTGTGACACATAAAATGTTATTTCGATAACAAGACAAAACATCTACCTTTTGTGTTTGATTGTTTTGTGATTGATCTACTAAAATGACTTGTGAACTATAGTTTCTATTTATAGTGTTCTATAGAAAAGAGTGTTCTAGTCTCTGTGTTGTGTGACTCTCTATCTTTCTGACCTGTGCCCCACTCATCTCAACCAGTGCCCCACTCATCTCAACCAGTGGCGTAGCCAGAAATATGTTGTTGGTTGGGCCTGTAGAAATATGTCTGGGCCCCCAATTTTATTTTACACATTTTGCCATAGGGTTTAGAGGTTTATGTGCCTTTTTATTAGCTCATCTAATGCTATTCTACACATTTTCCCATGAGGCTGAGAGAAAATGTAGGATTTTTAATTTTAAATTAAAACGAAAATATAGGTGTGTAGAATGTGATAAAGGCGCTGGATTTTGAGCTGTCTTGTTTGCTAAATGAACAAATGAAATAGGTAGTGGCATGGTGCATATAGCCATAGAAGCACAGTGACATATGCCTCAATGCAGTCATATTCGTTGCTCATTGGGGGTATGGCTTTCAGTTAGTTCTTTTTGGCAAGTGATGTCATTCCAGGTCATCTGTTTTGTTATATTTAATCAAATCTGACTAACCCAGTGCACTGCTTGCTATGTTTGCATATTTAGGTAAAATACATAATATCCCATTTGGAACACTGACAAGTAAAGAGCATTACATTTAAAAAAATAAATAATAATAATAACAAATCAAAATCTGAGTGGACCTCTTTTTTTTTCCTGAGTGGACCCACTCAGGCTCTGCCTTGCCTACACCTCTGATCTCGACACTGCTCACAGTCACATGTGGAGAACATTGTTTGCAATCCATAGGGCCTCTGTTCAGGACAGGTGTATATGTGCAGATGGGAACACGGCAGGATCCTCTTCTGGACGCTAAAGGACAAACACTCAAGCTAAAACAAGCATAGGATACACATAGCTATCTACATTTGCACTGCCAACATTAACAATGCTGTTGTTTTCCCAAAGGTGTTAATTTGGGATAATTCCCCTAATTTCTACTGGTTTGTAAAAACCATGTAAAAAAAACGTGTCCCTTGGACAAATAATAAAATAATATTATCTCGTAGTGACTTGGCTTGTAGGTGGGTCAACACAATTTATGGTAACATGGTCTATATCTTTGTTTTAGTCCCTGTTATCACAGTTCATTTTAGAGACATTACCTCCTCATCACTATGAACACAACAGAAGAAACACAAGTTCACAACACTCCACTACAATAACCCTGATATACAGTAAGCCTCTCACCCCTTCTCATTTTCCAGTCATGTCCAGCTGCTGCTTGCCAACCATTTCTGAGACTGTGTTCGGTCGGCAGCTAACGAGTCTGGGCGCCTCACTCTCGGAGTGCGCGCTACAGCTGTTGCCCTCGCCTAAGGGAAGGGTAGTGGTCGAGTCTCTCCCTACGTGCCTCTGGCAGCACCCCAGCCCCTCACTCAGGCCCCCCAACAGCCGCATCAGTGCCACCCTCAGCTCCCGGCAGCGCAGGGCATACAGCAGTGGGTTGACGGCTGAGTTGACCAGGCACATGGTGCTGCAGAAAGCAAAGGCCCTCTGCTGGGTGTGTGTGAGCTGCACCGAGATATCTGCCAGCATGAAGGAGAGGGTCGGCAGCCAACAGCCCACCATTATGAGCAGAATCAGGCCCAGGGTACGTGCCAATCGGATGTCCAGCCGCATGCGGGCCTGACCACCGGTAGGCGCCCCCTGGAGGCCCGTCATGGAGGCCTCATGCCGATTGGCCCTCCACAGGATCAGAGCGTAGGCGCTCAGGATGAGTGTCAGCAGCACCAGGATGAAGCTGACCCAGCAGGCCAGGTAGCGGTGGTCGATGTATGGGAAGAGGCGAGAGCAGGGTGGGCTGAGCCCTGTGGGGCACATCCAGCCCATCAGAGGGAGGAAGGAGATGAGGATGGTGGCGCTCCACAGGGCAAGGAGAGCCAACAGGGCCCTGCGGCGCGTCAACACCACTTTATAACTCGACGCCTGATGTATACACAGATAGCGGTCCAGAGCAGTCAGCAGAAGACTTCCCACCGAGCCGGTGAAAGCCATCGTCACCCCGCCCAGCTTGAAGAGGTAGGCGATGGGACCATCAAGGCGGTGGAACAGGTGGAAGTCCAGGAAGCTGGTGGTGAAGAAGCAGCTGGCAAAGACATCAGCCAGGGCCAGGCTGCCGATGAAGAGGTAGGAGGGGCGCTGGCGCAGGGAGGCCGTGGCGGCGATCACACCCAGGACCAAAGCATTCTCCAGGAAAGTGAAGGGTCCGGCCAGGAAACAGATGGAGCCGATGGCTGTCTTCTCCGCCTCGAACAGAACCATATAGCACTTCAGGTCCGCACAGGACCGGTTGGCTGTTGACACAGGAACACAATTCAGACATCAGTGATTGGCTTATGTTGTATGGCAGCCAATGTCAACTCACATTACCGATCATTATCATCCTGCGTCTCTATTACAAAGTTATTCTATTTAAAATATAATGACATAATATTCTAATATACATACCCAGAGGTGATGTGGGGGTGCTGCCATTGTCTTTGGACATCATGGCCCCTACAGAGGACCCTACAGGTTTGTCCCATCCATCCATCTCTTTCAGGTCAGGGGTTAGCTCTGAGATCTACTTAGAGGTGCAGAGGGGAAATGTATGAACATTGTTCTCATACTGTACATACCCATAGAAATGCAGATGGGTCACAAGTCATCAGACAGTACCAAATGTGACCACTGGATGGCGACATTATCTCTGATTGCTTAAACAGAATTTCCTGAATGGTGCATCTCAAATTGTACTTCCTTGACTTTTCGCATGTCCGTTCCTCGCTTCCTTCTCAAAACGCATCGGAGGAGACGGTCCAAGGGGAGGAACCTCTGACCCTTTCCTCCAATGCGTTGTGAGAAGGAATTGCCTCCTTCCGGAATCATTTCAGGGTCTCTTTATGGCGAAAATGTGCTAATAAATGTCTTGAGAATGTGTTTAATTCAAAAACCAGCAGAGAATGAAATCCACCAAAAACAAGCTTCAGACATTCTGCGGGAAACAACCATTTAAACACGGGGACCTGTTTTATCACCTCAAAACAAAACTCTGTCTATTTACAGCAGAGAAAAATCCATCCCTTCTAGCCCACCTCAAGAGGCACGGTAAAAACAAATGCATCATCAATAGACATAAAGATACCTCTAGATATGTCTCACTTCGACCTTGATGCTCTCACTTTTCAAGCTCAACAGTTTCCCGTGTGTATCAAGAATGGTCCCCCAAAGGACATCGAGCCAACTTGACACAATTGTGGGAAGCATTGGGTCAGCATCCCTGGGGAACGCTTTTGACACCTTGTAGAGTCCATGCCCCGACGAATTGAGGCTGTTCTGAGGGCAAAAAGGGGTGCAACTCAATATTCAATAATCTAAATATTGCTCCCAGCATTGATCAAAGCTCAGAACGCTTATATTCTTGATCTGACTGAGTTCTTATCGCACTTGCCTCTATGGGAACAAGTGGAATCATGTTCGCCTGCGTCACCCTGGATTTGCCTCCATGGACGTGAAACAAACTACCCCAGCTCGCAGTCGGCTCAATAGGCGACTAGTCTAGAGATGCTGCTGACGTTGTGCAAACTCACTGCACACCCCTCTACTCCTCAATGCAGAAGTGCGGAATAGATCATGTGTCTCCTGTGTACACACTTTTGTCTCCTGAATACAAACCAAGTAAACTTACTGATAAGTCTACATGCTCCCTTGAGAACCGTTAGGATCTCTTTGCTTTGCATCACGCGACTCAGGGCTCAACCTGTGTAGTGCTTTGCACTCTGGAGCAGGGCGCCGCTAAAAGGAGTGATCAGTGGGGTAGTGTTGATTGTAGAGGTGGATCATATGAAAAATAATATTCCTGGTGTTTGTGACACCCGCCTTTTGGCGAGACTGAGAATACCTTGTCTGTCTTGTTGAGCTTTGACACAGAGGTTAAGTTATATTTGCTATTCTGTGAGGGCCTATGTTACAAACCCGCTACAGTGATTTAGGTGCCAATAATTTGGACATGTTGCAGCCGTGTGTAGAAGGGAGTTCCCACGATGTGAGAAATGTTTAGGAGGACATAGTCAGAGGAAGTGTACAGTTGGGATAGAGAAAACAATGTGTGACAACTGTGGGGTGTCCATGCCGCAGGTGATCCAAAGTGCCCTGTGTAAGAGAGACGGGTTGAGATTGCCAGAGTTACAGTGGGACAGAAAGTTTCCTATGCTGTGGCAGTGAAGAGAGTAGAGGATAGCTCAAGGGTGAGTGACCCGACTGGGAGCCCCCCAGTGAGTAGGCCTGAAGAGAGGGATCCAGAGAGGATGAGTAAGGTTGGATTTATTGTGTTTATAGCCATGGTGATCAACTGCACTGAACTGATGAAGATAGATCTCGTCGTTACAGCAGCAGAGAAATATTTGGGTGAAAGATTTTCGTGCAGAAGATCTACAGGAGGTTTTGAGAGAAGGGGTTCCAGCCTCCCAGGCCAATGTCCTGGTTTATGATCATTTAGGGAGAAAGCAGTGGGATGGGGTGGTGGCTTTTGGGGATAGTGTATAGGTGCAGGGTTAGATGGGGGTGTAATTTAAGTGTGCAATCCACACTCCGACCTGCGAAAGGCAGCAATTCTCAACACAGCATCTAGTCTGCCAGAAAACCACACGAGGAAGAAAATGCTGTTTGTGAGACGCCGGACAAAAGGCAATTTTGTCAATTTGACCCTCCCGCTACTACTGCCATGTCTACAAACAAAAACCGACTCTTGAGGAATGAGCGCACAACTGGTAAATACGCACTTATAGATGCACTATACAGTTCATTCGGAAAGTATTCAGACCCCATGACTTTTTCCACGCTACGTTACTGCCTTACACTAAAATTGATTAATTGATTTTCCCTAAATCAATCTACACACAATACCCCATAAATAACAAAGCAAATACAAGTTAAGACATTTTTGCTAATTTATAATACAAAATCTATCACATTTACATAAGTATTCAGATTAATTGATCAGTACTTTGTTGAAGCACCTTTGGCAGCGATTACAGCCTTCTTAGGTATGACGCTACTAGCTTGGCAAGCCTGTATCTGTGGAGTTTCTCCCATTCTTATTGTCGCTGCACAGCTATTTTCAGGTCTCTCCAGAGATGTTCACTCCTGTGTTGTCTTGGCTGTGTGCTTTGGGTCGTTGTACTTGTTGGAAGGTAAACCTTCACCCCAGTCTGAGGTCCTGAGCGCTCTGGAGAAGGTATTCATCAAGAATCTCTCTGCACTTTGCTCTGTTCATCTTTCCCTCGATCCTAACTAATCTCCTATTCCCTGCCGCTGAAAAACATCCCCACAGCATGATGCTGTCACCACCATGTTTCACTGTAGAGATGTGGGCCACGTTTCCTCCAGACATGACGCTTGGCATTCACGCCAAAGATTTCAATCTTGGTTTCATTAGACCAAAGAATCTCATTTCTCATGGTCTGAGAGTCTTTAGTTGCCTTTTGGCACACTCCAAGCGGGCTGTCATGTGCCTTTTACTGAGGAGTGGTTTCCATCTGGCCACTCTACCATAAAGGCCAGATTGGTGCAGTGCTGCAGAGATGGTTGTCTTTCTGGAAGGTAGTCCCATCTCCACAAAGGAACTCAGGAGCTCTGTCAGAGTGACCATCAGGTTCTTGGTCACCTCCCTGACCATGGCCGTTCTCCCCCAATTACTCTGTTTGGCCGGGAGGCCAGCTCTAGGAAGAGTCTTGGTGGTTCCCAACTGACGGAGGCCACTGTGTTCTTGGGGACCTTCAATGCTGCACAAATGTTTTGGTACCCTTCCCCAGATTTGTTCCTCGTCACAATCCTGTCTCGGAGTTCCACGGACAATACCTTCGACCTCATGGATTGGTTTTTGCTCTGACATGCACTGTCAACTGTGGGACCTTTAAATAGACAGGTGTGTGCATTTCCAAATCATGTCCAATCAATTACATTTAGTTTAATTGTCGAAACATCTCAATGATGATCAATGGAATCAGGATGCAGATGAGCTCAATTTTGAATCGCATAGCAAAGGGGCTGAATACTTCTGTAAATAAGGTATTTCTGTTTTTATTTTTAATACATGAGCAAAAAATTCTAAAAACCAGTTTTTGCTTTGTCATTAAAGTGTATTGTGTGTAGATTGATAAGGAATGTTTTTATTTAATCCATTTTAGAATAAGGCTGTAATGTAACAAAATGTCGAAAAAGTCAAGGGATCTGAATACTTTCCGAACGCATTCTATATACAAAAGTATTTGGACACCCCTTCAAATTAGTGGATTCCACTATATCAGCCACACCAGTAGCTGACAGGTATATAAAATCAAGCAGTCACCCATGCAATCTCCATAAACAAACAATGGCAGTAGAATGGCCTTACTGAAGAGCTCAGTGACTTTCAAAGTGGCACTGTCATAGGATGCCACCTTTCCAACAAGTCAGTTCGTCAAATTTCTGCCCTGCTAGAGCTGCCCCGGTCAAGTGTAAGTGCTGTTATTGTGAAGTGGAAATGTCTAGGAGCAACAACAGTTCAGCTGTGAAGTGGTAGGCCACACATGCACAAAAAAAGGTACCGCCGAGTGCTGAAGCTTGTAGCGCGTAAAAATCATCTGTCCTCGGTTGCAACACTCACTACCAAGTTCTAAACTGCCTCTGGAAGCAATGTCAGCACAAGAACTGTTCGTCGGGAGCTTCATGAATTTGGATTCCATGGCCAAGCAGCCGCACACAAGCCTAAGATCACCATGCGCAATGTCAAGCGTCGGCTGGAGTTGTGTGAAGCTCTCCGCCAGCTGGACTCCGGAGCAGTGGAAACGAGTTATCTGGAGTGATGAATCACGCTTCACCATCTGGCAGTCCAACGGACAAATCTGGGTTTGGCGGATGCTAGGAGAACGCTACCTGCCCCAATGTATAGTGCCAAATGTAAAGTTTGGTGAAGGAGGAATAATGGTTGGAGCTGTTTTTCATGTTTTGGGCTAGGCCCCAAAGTTCCAGTGAAGGGAAATCTTAAAGCTACAGCATACAATGACATTCTAGATAATTCTGTGCTTCCAACTTTGTGGCAACAGTTTGGGGAAGGCCCTTTCCTGTTTCAACATGACAATGCCCCCATGCACAAAGCGAGATCAATACAGAAATGGTTTGTCGAGATCAGTGTGGAAGAATTTGACTGGCCTGCAAAGAGCCCTGACCTCAACCCCATCGAACGCCTTTGGGATGAATTGGAACGCCGTCTGCGAGACAAGCCTAATCACCCAAAATCAGTGCCCGACCTCACTAATGCTCTTGTGGGTGAATGGAAACAAGTCCCCGCAGCAATGTTCCAACATCTAGTGGAAAGCCTTCACAGAAAAGTGGAGGCTGTTATAGCAGCAAAGGGGGGACCAACTCCATATTAATGCCCTTGATTTTAGAATGAGATGTTCGAGGAGCAGGTGTCCACATACTTTTGGTAATGTAATGTATGTCAGTCAGCTGGCTATCTGCCGGCAGAGACTTCTATTGCAGTAACTTTGAATGGCTCTTGTTAGTACTACTTAGCCTGCTATAAGGAAGAAGTAAGAAGCTAACGTTAAATGGAGCCTAACCAACAGGAGCAAAAAATACACTACTAAGTTCTCATAATAACGTTGCTTTACAGAGAGTAGGCTACTGAGACAGACAGTAATGTGGCGCTCAGTGGTGAGGTTGAGTCAGGCTGCAATGCATGCAGGACGGAAGCAGAGAAAGTGGTTAGTACGGTTGTTCCCAAACTTGGGGTCGGGCCCCATGTGGGGTCTCCTGAGAAAATCTGTACTAATCTTCTCAAACAAGTTAGGAACTGGAAAAAAACAAGATGTTTCAATATGAACATCTCCACATGATCTATCTTCCCTCATGGGCCTAGGCATACATTAGAATGCAATCAAAATGCCAACAATACAGTTTTAAATATGTCATACTTTTTCCTTCATCGCTGATGCTACGTATCAGTGTAAATCATTTCTTATATTTTCCCCATTTTAGGGGTATAACATTACAATTGCATAGGTAATAGGCTGTGGGGGTTTTTGTATGGTTTTTTATGTTATCGGGTAGATCAGCTTTAATGTTACAGATAGACTGTGACTTCTATCAATATAATTGTCTGAATCATACCCAATCCCCCATATACAGTGCATTCGGAAAGTATTCAGGCCCCTTCACTTTTTCCACATTTTGTTACGTTCCAGCCTTATTCTAAAATGTATTTCAATTATCTTTTCCCCTCATTAATCTACACACAATACCCCATAATGACTAAGAGAAGAAAAAAAATGGTGCAAATGTATAACATTGTAAAACAGAAATACCCCCCTAACCCTACCACCCCTCCCCTAACTGGAGTAAACTAATGGACAACAATACTTAAGCTTCCACTTCCAGTTTATACATACTACATACATTTCACAGACAGTATATTTTACATCAGTTATCTTTTGTTTGTTTTTAGTCCCAGCCTTCAGCTACCCTCGACCCCTCCCATCTCTGAAGACCATCCACTTTTGATTTCTAGCTGCCATATATTTTTACACTGTGCTGTGATGTTTCATAACAGTTATGTGTAACAATACAGAGGCGGATGCAAGATGCAAGCAACGATGGTTTAATGAATACAGGTTACAGCAGCAACAGGACAGACAGACTGTACTCAGACGGAATCCGACCCAGGGACTAGGGCGCATCCTCCTATGTGAGCGTGCTGAGAAACCCAGGGGAGAGTGTCCGGATGGGTAGGAAGGAGCACAGCAGATAATCCACACAAGGGCGGCGAGAGATGAGTACGGACACACGACACAACCTCAGGGAAGTAACAACGATCTGACAACAAGAAACACTGGTTACAGAACATATAAAGGGAAGATAAGTGATTCCAGCTGGCGCAGACAATCAGGCCGAGATTGGGAACCACGCCCACACAAACACGGGAGCGAGAGAGAAAAAGGAAAAGGAGGCAGTGGATTCATGAACCGTGACATTATGAACCTTTCTATTCTCATATTTTCCACAGATTATACATGAAAGATAATCACCTTGGCTAAGAATATTATTATGTTATTGATCGATTGTCTATGACTCATCAAATCACCTAGCCGTGCTATTTGCAGAGTTAGCTCTAGGTAAATGTTGGATTTGTGTTTTTTGTATATCGACTTAGGTGACTGAACCTACAGCAGCCAAGGTGATAATGGCTGGGTTTCATTTATTTGTTTTTTTTCTGTTCTCCAAATAGCATTTGAAATGTTAATTTGTATAGAAATGCAGTCAATGAGCTTCAACTTTCAAAATGGACCTCACTAAAACTCAAACTCTAGTTACAGCCGTGCGTGCTGTCTTTATAGAAATAGGACATTCATAGCCAGACAAATAGGTCACTTTTTTTCAGCATTGCACCAGTGCCCTACTTTTTGCTTACATTTTGTTTTCATTTGATCCGGTTCTGAATGATCATCATTATTATTTTTTCATCACAAATGTTCTGCTTTATGAAAGTATATTTTGGAATATGGGGGCTGGAGAAATAGGAAGTAAATTACTTTTCACAGAGACCCTTATTGACTTTAGTGACAATATTTCTAATTCTTCTTGGGGGAGATGACGGCAGTGTATATGCACTTATTACACCACCTCAGGCTTTCCTCTCCTTTGTGTGGACCTGAAATATTTTTTGATTGGCAGGTCACAGTAGGCTACTTTTCTGTCCATCGAAGGTAGTTGGACCACTCATACATGTCTTAATTAATGCAAAGTACACAAACCTATTACTGAGTAAGGACTCATGGGTAATATCTTAGATTTACAGTATGACCACAGAGACATTTGAACAAATGTTGAAACATACTGTGTCAACTGAGTTGTGATACTGCAACAAGGCAAGAAGACTGTCACAGACGGATGCATTTTAAACAGTCACTTTAAAACATGAAATGAGGTACCAATTCATAAATGCTATTAAAAACAGAACACATGGGTCACAGACTGATCTGGGTCCCAGACTGAAAATCAGACAGCATCATCTAACATCTAAATGCATGCAAAATCCTAAGGAGAGCATGCTTTGTGCTTCAGAACCTAACAATCATGCTCTCATGCTCAGCATTTCCCTCGTAACAGGTTTCAAACAGATTGTGCAAATAATTATTTGCTCTATGATGCTCAGAAACCAGAAGGTAATGTTTCTGCCCTGTATGGGGTGGACTGTGTCGTGGTATAAAATAGTACAAGAATAAGGGCAGAGTGCTTACCTTGTGTGGATGCTTTTCTGTCAGTTCTGTTGTGGTGTAGGAAGAAGACAGACCAAACTGATGACCTCAGCTACAGCGCCACCGAGTTCCATCTAACTCCACTCCCGAGAACCAGTCAGAGAGAGAGAGAGAGAGAGACAGAGACTGATGTCTGACCATTTGCAGTCCCTGAAGTACTAACATGTTCACGCTTTCTGCGTTTTGGGCTCATTGTAATGGCTGGAATGGAATCAATGGAACGGTATCAAACATATGGAAAACACACGTTAGACTCCATTCTATTTATTCCATACCAGCCCGTCCTCCTATAGCTCCTCCCACCAGCCTCTACTGGCGCACAGAGACATTGGCATAAGTGTCTGCACAAATGTTGAAACATACTGTGCCAATTAAGTTGTGACACTGCAACAAGGCAATACAACTTTCACAGACCTATACGTTATAAACAGTCACTTTAAAACATGCAACGAGGTACCAATTCATAAATGCTATTAAAAAAACAACACATGGGTCACAGACTAAAAATCAGACAACATCATTCTAACCCATATACAGTGCATTCGGAAAGTTTTCAGACCCCTTGACTTTTTTCACATTTTGTTATGTTACTGCCTTATTCTAAAATTGATTAAATTATTTTTTTCCCTCGCTAATCTATACACAATACCGCATAATGACAAAGCAAAAATAGGTTTTTAGACATTTTTGCAAATGTATTAAAAGTAAAAAAGTGAAATATCACATTTACATAAGTACTCAGTACTTTGTTGAAGCACATTTGGCAGTGATTAGAGCCTCGAATCTTCTTGGGTATGACGCTAAAAGCTTGGCACATCTGTATTTGGGGAGTTTCTCCCATTCTTCTCTGCAGATCCTCTCAAGCTCATTGGATGGGGAGCGTCACTGCACAGCTATTTTCAGGTCTCTCCAGAGATGTTTGATCGGTTTCAAGTCCGGGTTCTGGCTGGGCCACTCAAGGACATTCAGAGACTTGTCCCGAAGCCACTCTTGTGTTGTCTTGTCTGTGTGCTTAGGGAAGGTGAACCTTCGCCCCAGTATCTTATCTTTTACCAGATCTAATGTGTTACATTCTCCTACATTAATTTCACATTTCCACAAACTTCAAAGTGTTTCCTTTCCAAAGGTATCAAGAATTTGCATATCCTTGCTTCAGATCTATAGGCAGTTCGATTTGGGTATGTCATTTTAGGCGAAATTTGAAGGGGAAAAAAAGGGGGTCCGATCCCGGTAACTCTGTATTGTTGGGAAAGGACTCATCATAGTCGAAAATAATAAAGGCAAGTGAGGATTATTTTCTGTCAGTTCTGCTGTGTTGTAGGAGGAAGATGGACCAAACTGATGACAGCTACATCAGCGCCAGTGAGTTCCACCTATCTCCACTCCCCAGAACCAGTCAGTGAGTGAGTGAGAGTGAGACACTGGTCTACCATGAGAATATACTGAAACTGCTTGGGGAAGGATGAAGTTAAAAAAAGAAAGGGAAGCCATACATTTATGTCACCTGAGTGAGACTATACATTTAGGAGCTGGGCATTACATTTTGCTATCCAGTTTTACATTTACAAATACTACAGGTTCTGAAGTCGTACAGGTGATGATTAAAGGTCATAAGAGATTATTTATTTCAGGGCGGGCCATCACTCTGTAATGTTCTAAATAATGTCCTAACACATATAATACTCATGAATGGAGAGGTTGGCTAATCCCCATCTCTCCAACCTCACCTTTCCATTTCTCCAATATATTTATACATTTATTCATTTCCCCAATGTGCAGTAAAAGAGACCGTTAACATGTCCATGCTTTCTGCCTTTTGTCAATTCCATTTGCACATTAAGAGTTCAAATTGTGCATTGGGAGGAGACAGAGCACTCACTGTGAGAGTGGGCTGTGTTTCAGGATGTGTGAAGAAACAAGGTTAAAGAACAGAAGAGACCGAGACTGTGACCTCTGGCTACCCATAAACCAGCCAATAGTGATGCAGAAATGGCCTGTTAAGTGCAATGAAATACTGTGTTTACTCCACAGGGGTTGATAATGATAACATTTTCACTGATTCTAAAGTACTGCAGCCTTTATTCAGTATGGTACCATTGTTTTTTTTTATACAACTGAGAGCTCGAAACCCCAATTGAATATGATCTGTTCTTTATTCTCTTCCCTTGTGGCATGATTGTGTCAAGATTCCCCTCATTGTGAAAAAGTTGTATTTCCTGCATATTGCTCAATACAGAAATTATTTTCACACTGACACCGAGTTTTTGCTATGACAACCTCATCTAAAGTATGGCCATGCACGATGAGACAACCAGGATGTAATGTTGTTTTTAAGCAAGAGAGGGCGACAATAAGAACCAGTGAGTGAAGAAAAACTATATCTGCAAAAACTACTATACCTATTGGAGTAACTCAAGAATGGTAAAAGTTTGTAGAGGAACTGAGCAGAAGTTTGTTGCGTAGAAATAATAAATGAGAGAAATCCCACAGGGATGAAAATTACAATACTTTATTAGCCTATCTAAATTAAGAAACTGTCATTTAGGACATATTAAATAAAAAAGTATGTTAATATATTCTAATCAGGTTATAAGAACTAATTTACCCATAGGCAATCTGAAGTAAATTCATGTTTTACTATGTTTTAGCTTTACAACACGCATAGAAGAATGTTATACAATATATTGAACACATTTGGACTGAAAAAGATGGCCTGGTCCGGCATTGACCCACTCACTAGTCGACCATGTCGGATGTAAAGGCAGTATACTATCCTCCTCTCCACTGCCCTGTATACTATCATGTCTGATGTAAAGGCAGTATACTATCCTCCTCTCCCCTGCCCTGTATACTATCATGTCTGATGTAAAGGCAGTATACTATCCTCCTCTCCACTGCCCTGTATACTATCATGTCTGATGTAAAGGCAGTATACTATCCTCCTCTCCACTGCCCTGTATACTATCATGTCTGATGTAAAGGCAGTATACTATCCTCCTCTCCACTGCCCTGTATACTATCATGTCTGATGTAAAGGCAGTATACTATCCTCCTCTCCACTGCCCTGTATACTATCATGTCTGATGTAAAGGCAGTATACTATCCTCCTCTCCACTGCCCTGTATACTATCATGTCTGATGTAAAGGCAGTATACTATCCTCCTCTCCACTGCCCTGTATACTATCATGTCTGATGTAAAGGCAGTATACTATCCTGATGTAAAGGCAGTATACTCCTCCTCCCACTGCCCTGTATACTATCATGTCTGATGTAAAGGCAGTATACTATCCTCCTCTCCACTGCCCTGTATACTATCATGTCTGATGTAAAGGCAGTATACTATCATACCTCTCCACTGCCCTGTATACTATCATGTCTGATGTAAAGGCAGTATACTATCCTCCTCTCCACTGCCCTGTATACTATCATGTCTGATGTAAAGGCAGTATACTGTCCTCCTCTCCACTGCCCTGTATACTATCATGTCTGAGTATACTATAAACTGCCCTGTATACTATCATGTCTGATGTAAAGGCAGTATACTGTCCTCCTCTCCACTGCCCTGTATACTATCATGTCTGATGTAAAGGCAGTATACTATCCTCCTCCCACTGCCCTGTATACTATCATGTCTGATGTAAAGGCAGTATACTATCCTCCTCTCCACTGCCCTGTATACTATCATGTCTGATGTAAAGGCAGTATACTATCCTCCTCTCCACTGCCCTGTATACTATCATGTCTGATGTAAAGGCAGTATACTATCCTCCTCTCCACTGCCCTGTATACTATCATGTCTGATGTAAAGGCAGTATACTATCCTCCTCTCCACTGCCCTGTATACTATCATGTCTGATGTAAAGGCAGTATACTATCCTCCTCTCCACTGCCCTGTATACTATCATGTCTGATGTAAAGGCAGTATACTATCCTCCTCTCCACTGCCCTCCATCATGTCTGATGTAAAGGCAGTGTATCCTCCTCTCCACTACTATCCCTGTATACTATCATGTCTGATGTAAAGGCAGTATACTATCCTCCTCTCCACTGCCCTGTATACTATCATGTCTGATGTAAAGGCAGTATACTGTCCTCCTCTCCACTGCCCTGTATACTATCATGTCTGATGTAAAGGCAGTATACTGTCCTCCTCTCCACTGCCCTGTATACTATCATGTCTGATGTAAAGGCAGTATACTGTCCTCCTCTCCACTGCCCTGTATACTATCATGTCTGATGTAAAGGCAGTATACTATCCTCCTCTCCACTGCCCTGTATACTATCATGTCTGATGTAAAGGCAGTATACTATCCTCCTCTCCACTGCCCTGTATACTATCATGTCTGATGTAAAGGCAGTATACTATCCTCCTCTCCACTGCCCTGTATACTATCATGTCTGATGTAAAGGCTGCCCTGTATACTATCATGTC
Source organism: Oncorhynchus nerka (assembly GCF_034236695.1). Taxonomy (NCBI): domain Eukaryota; kingdom Metazoa; phylum Chordata; class Actinopteri; order Salmoniformes; family Salmonidae; genus Oncorhynchus; species Oncorhynchus nerka. The sequence continues at coordinate 44,966,662 of NC_088409.1, read as the reverse complement.
TGATGTAAAGGCAGTATACTATCCTCCTCTCCACTGCCCTGTATACTATCATGTCTGATGTAAAGGCAGTATACTATCCTCCTCTCCACTGCCCTGTATACTATCATGTCTGATGTAAAGGCAGTATACTATCCTCCTCTCCACTGCCCTGTATACTATCATGTCTGATGTAAAGGCAGTATACTATCCTCCTCTCCACTGCCCTGTATACTATCATGTCTGATGTAAAGGCAGTATACTGTCCTCCTCTCCACTGCCCTGTATACTATCATGTCTGATGTAAAGGCAGTATACTGTCCTCCTCTCCACTGCCCTGTATACTATCATGTCTGATGTAAAGGCAGTATACTATCCTCCTCTCCACTGCCCTGTATACTATCATGTCTGATGTAAAGGCAGTATACTATCCTCCTCTCCACTGCCCTGTATACTATCATGTCTGATGTAAAGGCAGTATACTATCATACCTCTCCACTGCCCTGTATACTATCATGTCTGATGTAAAGGCAGTATACTATCATACCTCTCCACTGCCCTGTATACTATCATGTCTGATGTAAAGGCAGTATACTATCCTCCTCTCCACTGCCCTGTATACTATCATGTCTGATGTAAAGGCAGTATACTATCCTCCTCTCCACTGCCCTGTATACTATCATGTCTGATGTAAAGGCAGTATACTATCCTCCTCTCCAGGTGACCTGACCAATTTGGCTGGGCAGAGGGAGGAAATCTGATTACAAGCAGGCAGCTAGGCTCCTCCACTTTTTCATTTCTGGCATTGTCTCAACAGGTGCACAAGCTCAGCATTTGGCACCTACTATACCTTTTATGGTTATTCATTGAATGATTTTAAATGTTATACAATAAGCGAAATAAACAGTCTCACAAACCAGAACCAAATACAAAAATGTATCTTCTCCTTATACATTCAACGAGAAAGAGCTTCAGGGCAGGTTTCCTATTTTTATGGACATAATGTTGAGTGCTGTCTCCTCGAGATCACATTTCCTTCCCATCTCCCACCGCTTCACTTAAAGAGAGAAAAAAAGGCATTGATATGACCCCTCACTTAGTGTAGTCTGACTGTGTCCTATTCCCTCCTTTCAGATAAATGGAACAAAGTCAAAGTCATTGTATTACAGTTGGTAATTTGCTTACAACAGATTACCTAATGTAAAACGCAATTGCAACAGCCTGTTGGCTTTCCTTTCAGCTCTTTGCATGCATCACTAAACAATACATTTGTAGTCATCATGAATTCTACACAAACACACCCAACCTCTTGCCCAAAATAGGGTGAGTGTGAGAGGGTTAGCTTGTGTTCCCATGTCAGGAGAGTGTGACAACGTGGGTTATGTGACATCCTGTGTGTGTACCTCCTCTATACTCCTGTGTGACCTAGAAGAGACACCCAATGACCTAAATACCATACATAGCTTCTGGCCTGAGGAGGCCCAACCCTTGCAAGGAGTTGTCACGGTGTTGTGTAGTACACACTGGGTACTCACTCAAGGTGTACGGCTTGATAGACGGGCAAAATGTTGCAACAACCCTCTTTTACAGTGAGAGACAAAGATGAGTGTTAGACGTTGGCGAGCACAGTTGGAATTCATCCCTTGTAAACGTTATACAATTGTTTTGTCCCGTAGACTTGTACCTGCTATAAATATTTAACACGTAATCCCGGCCTTCAAAATCTAGAACAGTATGTTCTATAATAGGTCACAGACTCACAGTGTATACTGTCATCGGTGTACTATTACCACAGATTATAAACATGCTCTGATGTAAAACATGGAAGCTGAAATCAGACACAGGCGAGACATATTTATTGTCCTCCTAGAGGTCTGGTCTGAGGTGCAGCTCTCGTCTCTGAAAACAGAAGATATCCTCCTATAATTGTATAAAATGAGGGCAGATCTCCTTACGTGTCCTGAAATAAACCGTCACTGTCAGACGGCGTGGAGAGAGCTCCATGGCAATGGTTAATGCAATTACTTCAAACGAACCAGACACGGTGTACGAATGAACAGTCCATTATCAGAGAGGATGCAGCACATTTACACCTAGTGGTATGATATCAGGAAACGGTTTATAAATTCGGTCTTTGTGGTTTCTAGTGTAGCATGTTAGGACTTGTTGTTTTATGTTCCCACCCAAGTTAACATTAGGTAACATTTGCAATGGTAAAATTAGGTCAGATTTAGGTGCATGTCATTTGAGTGTCTTATCAAACAACAGAGACATGAAACACAGACACTGAGTGAGAAAATACTGTTAATAACAGACCTACATCTTGACAGTGGCTGACTATAGTGCGCCAAAACTAAAAAATCCTAAACTCAGCAAAAAAAGAAACGTCCTCTCACTGTCAACTGCGTTTATTTTCAGCAAAGTTGTGTAAATATTTGTATGAACATAAGATTCAACAACTGAGACATAAACTGAACAAGTTCCACAGACATGTGACTAACAGAAATGGAATGGTCAAAATCAAAAGTAACAGTTAGTATCTGGTGTGGCCATCAGCTGCATTAAGTACTACAGTGCATCTCCTCCTCATGGACTGCACCAGATTTGCCAGTTCTTGCTGTGAGATGTTACCCCACTCTTCCACCAAGGCACCTGCAAGTTCCCGGACATTCCTGGGGGGAGTGGCCCTAGCCCTCACCCTCCGATCCAACAGGTCCGAGACATGCTCGATGGGATTGAGATCTGGGCTCTTCGCTGGTCATGGCAGAACACTGACATTCCTGTCTTGCAGGAAATCATGCACAGAACGAGCAGTATGGCTGGTGGCATTGTCATGCTGGAGGGTCATGTCAGGATGAGCCTGCAGGAAGGGTACCACATGAGGGAGGAGGATGTCTTCCTTGTAACACACAGCGTTGAGATTGCCTGCGATGACAACAAGCTCAGTCCAAGGATGCTGTGACACACTGCCCCAGACCATGACGGACCCTCCTCCTCCAAATCAATCCCGTTCCAGAGTACAGGCCTCGGTGTGATGCTCATTCCTTCGACGATAAACGTGAATCCGACCATCCCCCCTGGTGAGACAAAACCGTGACTCGTCAGTGAAGAGCACTTTTTGCCAGTCCTGTCTGGTCCAGCAACAGTTGTGCCTATAGGTGACGTTGTTGCCGGTGATGTCTGGTGAGGACCTGCCTAACAACAGGCCTACAAGCCCTCAGTCCAGCATCTCTCAGCCTATTGTGGACAGTCTGAGCACTGATGGAGGGTTTGTGAATTCCTGATGTAACTCGGGCAGTTGTTGTTGCCATTCTGTACCTGTCCCGCAGGTGTGATGTTCAGATGTACCGATCCTGTGCAGGTGTTGTTACACGTGGTCTGCCACTGCAAGGATGATCAGCTGTCCGTCCTGTCTCCCTGTAGCGCTGTTTTAGGCGTCTCACAGTACGGACATTGCAATTTATTACCCTGGCCACATCTGCAGTCCTCATGTCTCCTTGCAGCATGCCTAAGGCACGTTCACGCAGATGAGCAGGAACCCTGGGCATTTTTCTTTTGGTGTTTTTCAGAGTCAGTAGAAAGGCCTCTTTATTGTCCTAAGTTTTCATAACTGTGACCTTAATTACCTACCGTCTATAATCTGTTAGTGTCTTAACGACAGTTCCACAGGTGCATGTTCATTACTTGTTTAAGGTTCATTGAACACGCATGGGAAACAGTGTTTAAACCATTTACAATGAAGATCTGTGAAGTTAATAGGATTTTTACTAATTATCTTTGAAAGACCGGGTCCTGAAAAAGGGATCTTTCTTTTTTTGCTACGTTTATCTACATATGGGCCACCAGTGACCCAGTTAGGTGTGGGATTTATTGAGAGCGCAAGGTTATGTAACGCAATCAAGTAAAAGGTCTTTCACTTGTGATCTATGGTCAATAATTCTGAACCCTAAATACACCACAAAAAAACATATAAAGGGAATAAGCTATAGGGACCTTATTACCATCTTGAGCAAATACCTGAGAAATATCTACAGCACACAATTTATTCATATAACGACACTGGCTGGAGAAGCCTGCTATACAATAAACTAAATACTCTCTAATGAACCCAGTGAGTAGGATGAAAAATGTAATTTTTCACAACAAAAAAAGTTAAAAAAAAAAAAATGTAATCTTTTATTTAACTGGGCAAGTCAGTTAAGAACAAGTTCTTATTTACAATGACGGCCTACCCTGGCCAACACTGGGCCAATTGTGCGCCGCCTTATGGGACTCCCAATCACAGTCGGATGTGATACAGCCTGGATACGAACCAGGGACTGTAGTGATGCCTCTTGCACTGAGATGCAGTGCCTTAGACCACTGTGCCACTCGGGATAATTTACAGCCCTGGGTTAGGAATAGAGGCCCTTTCAGCCATGCACTGTAACTGTGTGAGTTGTTGATTGTAACACGTAACAGCTGTCCAAACTACAGCCTTCCCTTTCTCCCCCAACCACCTGTGGAGTGAATTACCCAGCAGGCAGAAGGAACCAAGCCAGCAATCAAGAAGCCCAGACTGGCGACTCTCTTTGACCAGAGAGAGAAACTAATGGCCAAAACAACAACGTGTACGTGGTGATGGCCAATCAGGCTCCGTCCCCAATCATAGTTTCATGGGTGGGTAAGGAATGGACACCCTTCCTGCTGTTCTCAAGATTGACCCCAATTTCAACAACTCGGCCTGAAGGTTTTGATCTATGTATTGTCACACAGCGTGAAACCTGAGGATTTGGGAGGGCAGAGGGGGATGGTGATACGTGGGCCCTTTGTTAGCAAGTAACCACTGATAGTCATTTGCCCAGACTTGAGAAAGCCTGTTGCAGCTGCTCTCTTCCTTTCACATGAATCACCACCCACCGCTACAGGAAATCCGGTTAAATGTTGTTTCTTTTTTTCAAATACGAGAAACCATGTTAAATCCGTAATAAAAAATAAATTCAAGCCACTATAAATATCTTAAGATTTACTGTCATATTCAGAAATAGACTATGTACAAATCATGGCTGCTACTGAGTTGGTTTTGTGATGACATCTGAGATTACATAATACTTTTTCAAATCAAATCAAATTAGTCATATGCGCCAAATAGAACAGGTGCCGACCTTAGAGTGAAATGCTTACTTACGAGCCCCTAACCAACAATGCAGTTGGATAAGAATAAGAATATGGATAAGAATGAGAAATAAAAGTAATTAAAGAGCAGCAGTAAAATAACAATAGCGAGACTATATACAGGGGGGTACCGGTACAGAGTCAATGTGTGGGGGCACAGGTTAGTTGAGGTAATATGTACATGAAGGTAGAGTTATTAAAGTGACTATGCATAGATTATAACAACAGAGAGTAGCAGCGGTGTAAAAGAGCGGGGCAATGCATATAGTCTGGGTAGCCATTTGATTAGGTGTTCAGGAGTCTTACGGCTTGGGGGTAGAAGCTCTTTAGAATCCTCTTGGACCTATACTTAGAATACGTGGATAACTACAAATACCTAGATGTCTGGCTAGACTGTAAACTCTCCTTCCAGACCTCACATTAAGCATCTCCAATCAAAAATGAAATCTAGAATCGGCTTCCTATTTCGCAAAACAAAGCTTCCTTCACTCATGCTGCCAAACATACCCTTGTAAAACTGACCATCCTACCGATCCTTGACTTCGGCGATGTCATCTATAAAATAGCCTCCAACACTCTACTCAGCAAACTGGATGTAGTCTATCACAGTGCCATCCGTTTTGCCACCAAAGCCCCATACACTACTCACCACTGCGACCTATATGCTCTCGTTGGCTGGCCCTCGCTTCATACTCGTCGCCGAACCCACTGGCTACAGGTTATCTACAAGTCTCTGCTAGGTAAAGCCCCGCCCTATCTCAGCTCGCTGGTCACCATAGCAGCACCCACTCGTAGCACGCGCTCCAGCAGGTATATCTCACTGGTCACCCCCAAAGCCAATTCCTCCTTTGGTCGTCTTTCCTTCCAGTTCTCTGCTGCCCATGACTGGAACGAACTGCAAAAATCACTGAAGCTGGAGATTCCCATCTCCCTCACTATCTTGAAGAACCAGCTGTCAGAGCAGCTCACAGATCACTGCACCTGTTCATAGCCCATCTGTATACAGCCCATCTATCTACCTCATCCCCATACTGTATTTATTTATTTTGCTCCTTTTGCATGTTTTGTTCATTCCATGTGTAACTCTGTGTTGCTATGCTTTATCTTGGCCAGGTCGCAGTTGCAAATGAAAACTTGTTTTCAACTAGCTTACCTGATTAAATAAAGGTGGAAAATAAATAAATAAATAGGTTTTGTCGTGCCCTCTTCACGACTGTCGTGGTGTGCTTGGACCATGTTAGTTTGTTGGTGATGTGGACACCAAGGAACCTGACGCTCTCAACCTGTTCCACTGCAGCCCCGTCGATAAGAATGGGGGTGTGCTCTGTCCTCTTTTTCCTGTAGTCCACAATCACCTTTGTCTTGATCACGTTGAGGGAGAGGCTGTTGTCCTGGCACCACACGACCAGGTCTCTGACCTGGCACCACACGCCGTGCAGTCATGAGTGAACAGGGAATACAGGAATTGGACTGAGCAAGCACCCCTGAGGGGCCCCTGTGTTGAGGATCATCATGGGGGATGTGTTGTTACCTACCCTTAACACCTGGGGGCGGCCCATCAGGAAGTCCAGGATCCAGTTGCAGAGGGAGGTGTTTAGTCCCAGGGTCCTTAGCTTTGTGATGAGCTTTGAGGGCACTATGGTGTTGAACGCTGAGCTGTTGTCAATGAATAGCATTCTCACAGGTGTTCCTTTTGTCCAGGTGGGAAAGGGCAGTGTGGAGTTCAATAGACATTGCATCATCTGTGGATCAGTTGGGACGGTATGCAATTTGGAGTGGGTCTAGGGTTTCTGGGATAATGGTGTTGATGTGAGCCACGACCAGCCTTTCAAAGCACTTCATGGCTACAGATGTGAGTGCTACGGGTTGGTAGTCATTTAGGCAGGTGTGGGAACAGGCCCTATGAGGTCTGCTTAAAACATATTGGTATTACAGACTCGGACAGGGAGAGGTTGAAAATATCAGTGAAGACACTTGCCAATGGGCAGCGCATGCTCGCAGTACACGTCCTGGTAATCCGTCTGGCCCTGCGGCCTTGTAAATAGTGCCCTGTTTAAAGGTCTTACTCACATCGGCTGCAGAGAGTGTGATCAGTCTTCCGGAACAGTTGGTGCTCTCATGCATGTTTCAGTGTTATTTTCCTCGAAGCAAGCATATAAGTAGTTTAGCTGTCTGGTAGGCTCGTGTCACTGGGCAGCTCTCGGCTGTGCTTCCCTTTGTAGTCTGTAATGGTTTGCAAGCCCTACCACATCCGACGAGCATCAGAGCCGGTGTCGTACAATTCGATCTTAGTCCTGTGTTGACGCTTTGCCTGTTTGATGGAGGGCATAGCGGGATTTCTTATAAGCTTGCTGCTCCCTGAAAGTGCAGCTCTACCCTTTAGCTCAGTTAAACTAAACTACTGAACTATTGAGTCGCCAATCATATCATAATCTCAGCAGGAATTTATCTCTGACAGATTTTCTTTCACAAACTAGGTTTCCATCCAATTGGCAACAGTTTGTCATACAAATATTCAACAAAAAAAACATATAAACAAAATGCAGATTTTCCCACGAGTTCTATTTACATCAGATGGACTTGTTGTTGTTGATAAAAGGCTGTGCGTGATGACCTGGTACACATAAAATTACTTTTGCTGTTCAATTTCCACTTTACTGATGGTTTTGTCACAACACATTTCCCGTTATATAGCGAATGTGGCCACTCTGGTCGTGGCACGTGCACTCTAGCCAACAGCTAGCATAAAACGGTTGGATGGAAACCTGGTTAGTGTAGATTACTCGTATCATGAAATATTTTGTCAATCGTTTATTCGGAACCCCAGTATTAGCTTTTGCCGACACAGCAGCTATTGAATGTCAAGTTTGAAGGACAAATGTCGATTTGCTTACTTTGATTTGAATTTAAAGGGTGGGTTTCTTTGTTTTTACCAGTTCTTCATGGAAATAACCTCAACAAAGGAAGCTTAGGGCGGGAGGTTTGTCTTTTGACGTCAACAGTCTGGCAACAGGCATGAATGCCTGTGTATCGCCTCTCCGATTGGTCCTTTCGTCACATAGCTGTTGTGATTGGTGAGAGCTCAGCTAGCGCAGTTACATATACCTGCTCGAGCTTCCATTTTGTTGCAAATCAGACAGTCGAGAGGGAATATAAGTATACATATCTTTTACACCGTGTAAACTCCACACATTTCTAGATTCTCCATCCAGAGATTTCAGACTTCAATCAAAAAAATCTCTGACAAACGGCTTTTACCAACCAAGCCTGAGGAAGTCGGTAAGAGCCGGTGTTGTGTTTAGCTAAATTGGTTACGTTCATTTAGCTAGAATGTGTGACGCCATACAGTGGTGTTCTTTGTTTTGTTGCCAGATTTGTGACCTAGATGAATCGCTATTTACTTACAATGATAACCCTGAATACATAACTTTAGTATAGTAATGTTAACAAGCACACATTACGGTTAATCTATGCGTATTTAAAAATAAAAATGTATGCAGCTAACGTTCACCAAGCTAGCTGACGAAGACGTTCGCATTCTTCGAAGCCAGTGAAATAGGATTATTAGCTGTTTACGTGGTGGCTTTACATAGCTAAACATGGACGTTAGTTAACTACCTTCTTTATTTTCCAGTATTCCAACGAATATCCATTATTTTACTACAGTACCAGTTTAAATGAATTTTACCTGACAGTTGCTACTTGTAGAATGTAGTTAGCTCACTGGCTAACATTATTAGTTAGCTTTGTGACGATGCATGTTTGGCACACGAAAGCTGTCCCCATTCTGAGTTTGTAACATCAACAGTTTACACACTTGGCTTGTTATCGAACGCTGCGCGAGCAGTATCGTGCTATTTTTACCCGAATTATTAATATAAACATTTTTATTGTTTAGCTCGCCGCCTTGGAGCATTTTCGTGCGCTGAAGTGAATTGATGTTCTACTCGGCTTCACGGGAAAACGACGCTCATTGGCACATGACAACTCCAGTTCTTGCTGGACCTAAAAGTGCAGCGAGAAGTAGATCGAAGACTACTTCGAGGACCTGGAGCCCAATTGGAAAGGAGAAATTAAGGAAACATCTCTGCACAGTCAACTTTCTAACAACAAAGAGGTAGGCATTGGATGCGACACTGTTTTCCCAGTTGGGTGGGGGAAGGGCTGAGTTTTTGCACGTAGCCAATTGAGCTCTTTGAAGTAGATTCAGGTATGCACATTTGTTCCAGAAGTTCTGTTACTTCTATTTTCAAGTATATATATTTTAGACCTGATTGTTAAAACGGGGTTTGTCAACCGGGGACAATTGTCATTTTTTATTTATTTTTGGGCAGCATGTAACAGTAGCCTAGCATTAAGAGTGTTGGGCCATTAACTGAAAGGTCGCTGGTTCGAATCCCTGAGCTGACAATGTGGAACATCTGTATGCCATTGAGCAAGGCACTTGTAAGTTCTGGATAAGCGTTTCTGCAAAATGACTAAATTGTAAATGTTAGAAATGAATTGCTTCAAGTTTGTAACTTTGATTTCCTCCTTCAGGTGACACACTGTGTGAAAAGTACAGTATGGGAGGTGGAGAGAGGTACAACATTCCAGTGTCCCACCCAGAGCGCCCATTGCCCAAGAAGAACCATCAGTTGGGCCGGGCCAAGCAGAGAGTTGTCCGCGATCAGAATGGAATGACAACAGTAGCATCCTCAGGGGCTGCGGGAGGTCCTCACCAACATGGCCACCGCAAGGGAGCAGCCTACCCCTGGTTTCCAGAGGCGCGGCTGGCCGCGTCGGCTGAGAAGAAAAATGCTTCTGTCCGTTTTGCCAACACCTATGATCAGAATTGGGAGGGCGCTGTGTCCCACCTGAACACACTTCTGGCTGCCCAGTGTGGTGGCCCGAGCTATGCAGGGGCCAAGTTCAGCGAGCCACCCTCCCCCAGCGTGCTACCCAAGCCCCCCAGCCACTGGGTCCCCATGGGTACCCGTGACAGCAGGGAGATGATGGCCTTCCAGCTGAAGAGCCTCCTCAAGGTGCATGCCTAGAGATGGACTCCCATAACCTGGTCTTTCAAAGCCAACGTGTGAACGAATGCTCCTCTGAAGACTCCTGCCTGCCTAGAATGCCCCAGCGTTGTAATACACTTTTAGCTATTTTAGATTTGAGGTCTTCGCAGGGTGGGATGCATTTTGCTGGAACATCTCTCTGCAAATGTTTAGCACCCTTTTTGTTGAGAAACCACAGATATTACAGCGCTGCAGCCTTGTCGGTGGGGGGGAATGTTCTCATTGGAGTCCGTTTCTGTCACTAACGATGAACTGGATATCCGTCGTGCTCTGCTCTTTTTTTTTTTTTTGTTGTTTTTTTTTGTTGGCCGTTATAGCAAGTCTGTGGGCTTCTCTTCCCAAACGGTAGGGTTGGATATTAGTATACACATGTTCATGCGGTCTCATTTACAGTCCATTTCTGTGGACAGGTAATTCTTACTTTGGCACGTTAAGTTCTGTTAATCATTAAGGATTTCACCTCTGATAACCTGGTGCTGCCTGAAGCACAATCTACAATAGCAGCATTTCTTTTTAGTTTGACTTATTATTTTCCATCTTGTTTTTGGGGGATGTAAAAGCCACTGTTCTGCAGGGAAACCAGAGCTATCTTTCAGGCGAGAATCAGTTGTAGTAGTGAGTACAGGTCACAAGAATAACCTCAAACTGAAGTGTAGAGGCCATGGCACACAGGCCTTGGACGTTCAACTCCTGTACTTTTTTATTGCGCTGTGCGCACTGCACTATGGCAGTTGTGCTGGTCCAAGGCCTGCAGCTCTATCCTACAATTATTTTGTCTATTTGTGATGTAGTTAATCAATGAGTCAGTTTTGTCTTAACCAAAGCAATGTCTTTTGCTGTGATTTTTTTTTTTCTCTCTCTCTCTCTCGCCATCTCTCCTTTGTATGTCTGACGTGGTTACCAGTGCCATATCAACCACGTTGGCTTGAGTGGCGCAGGGAATTGGTCCTCTGGGTCACTTTTTCAATGCAATCAGTACTGCTATTAGCCACTTTCAAACTATCTCCTTCCCTACTGAAACCCCACCCAGTAAACAATGCGGAAGAGGGCCAGATTCAACAGGGATGTGGGACTGTAAGTTTCGCAACCTCGATCTCCTGTGTCATGGCCCTGTTTGCTGTGTGGCAGTTTCTTACGAGGAAGTGCAAAGTTGAGAGAAGTGCGTAACGTGGCACAGAGGACGTTAGGCGCAAGGCCAGTGTGGATCTGTTTACATTTAAAGTATCCAGCAGCAATCTCCAGATACTCACTGCCTCCTGCACCCTATTCTTGCACTGCAATCAAAATTGTTTTCAGAAGTTACAGGCTGAGAGGCCCTTTTTATTGGTGGATGGTTAATTGACTATCTCCCTCTAGGTTCTAATTTGAAGGGAAGCAGTCTTTTATTTTCTTTGCAGAATGGGAACTGTAATGGCCATCTTAGAGACGACAAAACAGAGCTCACGAGCTTGAAATAAGTTAAAGAGCCATGTAAATAATGAAATGTATAAAAAATACTTGTAGCATATGTACATTTAGCAGGGTGTTTTTAAACCTGCTTGATAAAGTATTTTTAGTAATAACACTGAATGTATAAGTCATGCTAAGGACATGTCTTGACTTCAAATACTGAATATTTTTGTAAAAAAGAAATCTGCCTATAGCATTTGTCAATACCCCTGCACTGTGTAATTATTGCCAGTAATCTTGCACATGTTTTTTTATTTTGTATTATGCACAGTGTAGGGTAAAAAATGCAGTGTGCAAAAAAACGTAACTTACATTTGACCTTTTGAGTTGACTTCGATATGTATGAATTGTTAAATTATTTTAGTTTCCAGGTGTGCTACAGCCTGAGGACAGCCACTGGGGGCTGGTTTCCCAGACAGATTAACCCCAAACCTGGATTAAAACAACTATTTCAGTGGATAGTCTCCATTGAAATATATATTTTTTTTATCTAGGACTACTTATGATTTGTCTGGAAAATGTGCCCTGAATTGAGTTTGTCAACTTGATTGTGCCTACATTTTAACCCAACATTGCAAACTTTTGTTGTTGAACCAACATGGACTTATATTTTTTGATTAGGTAATGTTATTCATTGACCAAAAATGTATATCTAAAAACCACCTTCAATTATCTGCTGTTCTTCTGCTAGAAGATAATTGAATTTGGCCCTATGTTATTGTGAAACTGTTTTTCAACTGCTTTTGTTTTGATATCTGTGTTTTTAATGCATTGCTGTTTATTTTTAAAACAAAGATGTCCTGTTGGTTTCTGCTAATGATTCATACATGTATAAGGCTCTTCATCCTAAATTTGAAACTGAAGGGTTTCTCAACAAATTGGCTCTTAATTTGTCCCATTTGTTTACTGTCACCAATGCTTATGAAATTATGCCACATGTCCAGACTTGATTTGAATTTGACAAAAAAAAAATCAAGCACTGCTTTAATTGGTCTAATCAAAATAACCCCCCCAAAAATTAAATCCCTTCCCTTTCCCCCCTACTTTGTGTCTGTCTTTTCCTGAATGTGCTCATTATTCCAAACCATTTCCCACATTTAGTACAGCTTACTGTATTTATTTGAAAGTTACGCATGGTTATATTGATGCTTACACATTCTCGTAGAATATTCGTATCCTCAGTAAGTGAAGGTAACTAGCACTCCTGTCATAGTGAAGTGCTTTCAGGCTAGTTAAGGATCACGTCACCCTAGACCCACTACAATTTGCATACCGCCCCAATGGATTCATCTGGACAAGAGGAACTCCTATGTAAGAATGTATTTTATTTTTTACTACAGCTCATCCTTCAATGCCATGGTACCCTCCAAGCTCATCATTAAGCCCTGGTTCTGCACCCCACCCTGTGCTACTGGGTCCTGGACTTCCTGATGGGCTATCCCCAGGTGGTGACAGTATGCAACAACACCCCCACTACGCTGATCCTCAACACAGGCCCCAGTGGGGTGCCTGCTCAGCCCCCTCCCGTACTTCCTGTTTACCAATGACTGCGTGGCCCTGCAACTCTGACACTAGTGGTAGGCCTGATGACTAGACAGCCTACAGGGAGTAAGTGAGGGGCCCTGGCAGAGTGGTGCCAGGAGCTGATCATGGACAGCAGAGGGAACACGCTCACATCGAGGGTGCAGTGGAGAAGGTGAAAAGCTTCCAAGTTCCTGTCACATCACTGACAAATCTGAAATGGTCCACACAGACTTGAGGTGAAGGTGCAACAGCATCCTGTCGGGCTGTATCACGGCCTGGTACAGCAACTGCACCGTCCGCAACTGCAGGGCTCTCCAGAGGGTGGTGCAGTCTGCTCAATGCCTCACTGGGAGCACACTGCCCTCCAGGACATCTGCAGCACCCGGTGTCACAGGAAGGCCAAGAAGATCATCAAAGACCTCAGCCACCCGAGCCATGGCCTGTTCACCCGCTATCATCCAGGAGGCGAGGTCAATACAGGTGCATCAAAACTATGACCAAGAGACTCTACCATAAAGGCCTGATGGGTGGAGTGCTGCAGAGATGGTTGTCCTTCTCCACAAAGGAACTTGTGTCAGTGTGACCATTGGGTTGTTGGTCACCTCAAAGACCAAGGTCCTTCTCCAACGATTGCTCAGTTTGGCCGGGCAGCCAGCTCTCGGGAAGAGTCTTGGTGGTTCCAAACGTCTTCCATTTAAGAATTATGCAGGCCACTGTGTTCTTGGGGACCTTCAATGCTGCAGAAATGTTTTGGTACCCTTCCCCAGATCTGTGCCTCGACACAATGTTGTCTCGGAGCTCTACGGACAATTCCTTCGACCTCATAGCTTGGTTTTTGCTCTGACATGCACTGTCAACTGTAGGACCATATATAGACAGGTGTGTGGCTTTCCAAATCATGTCCAATCAATTGAATTTACCACAGGTGGACTCCAACTTGTAGAAACAGCTCAAGGATGATCAATGAAAACAGGATGCACCTGAGCTCAATTTCGAGTCTAATAGCAAAGGGTCTGAATACTTACGTAAATAAGGTATTTCTAAAAACCTGTTTTCACTTTGTCATTATGGGGTATTGTGTGTAGATTGATGAGGATTTGTTATTTAATCCATTTTAGAATAAGGGGTATGAATACTTTCCGAATGCACTGTACACACAGTACCAGTCAGAAGTTTGGACACCTACTCATTCAAGGGTTTTTCATTCTCCATTTTTACTATTATCTACATTGTAGAATAATAGTGAAGACATCAAAACTATGAAATAACATGTGGAATCATGTAGTAACCAAAAAAGTGTAAAACAACTCAAAAATACATTTGAGATTCTTCAAAGTAGCCACCCTTTGCCTTGATGACGGCTTTGCAGTAACTAGGTGTCCATCCAATTGGTGAAATATTTTAATGCGAATATTCTAGAATCGGCATAAAGCAAATATTCGCATCATTTTCCCACCAGTAGTATGTTTCCACCAAATGGACTTGTTCCGTATAAAATCAGTGCGTGATGACCTAGTGCGCACAAAATATACTTTTCACTTCAATTTTCATGCACCGAATACACATCTAAAGTTCAATGTGTTCCCATTGTATTTTCAACTCACCTGATAGTTTTGTCATTAAAACTGTTGCGTTAAATAGCAAATGTGCCTACACTGGGATTGGCATGGTTTGCAGATACAGTGGGAGTTGCCTGGTCTACTTGAGTTTATGGATGAGAGCGAGAATAATGTTATCTGTCAAATGGCAGTCAAGTACCGATCATGTCCACAGAATAAGACCCTCGATATTTATTGGAAAGCAGCAACAACCTTCACCATCCTGTGAAGTATATCATTTATTTCATCTGTAGCCTAATAAAATGGATGGTTTCCCCAAGTCATAATGGGAGGACCACACACCATATCATCGCGTGACTCCAAATTTACTTCAATCGGAGTTATTTTAAAAAAATATATATACGCCTCCCGTCGTATAGAAAATTACAATGAAACTATACTCGCATAAAAACTGGATGGTTGACAGTCATTTTCCATCAATATACAAATAGCCTTTGCACTTGCCTGTCTGTATAGCAGTGGTAGTCAGGGCCTTATTACTGACCAGGGGGAGCACGACCCATATTGTTAGTATTTTCGGTGGCAGGCGGGAAAGACCCCAAAAGCATGTCATTGCAAAATGTGTAGAAAAGCTGATGATTTGCTTTAAAAATAAATTTTCTCTGTCTCATGGAAAAATGTGTAGAATAGTCATTCCGTAGCCCCAAAAATGCAAATGAGTTGTACTTTTGACGGGCCGACGGCCAATTAGAAAATAGGGTATTTTATAAATCACACTCCATGGGTGTTTCGGGGGGAGTTGGAATATGCAAAAAACACATTTCCAATTTACACATGCGTATTAATATAGACTTGTACATGTGTGAAATAGGACTCATTTAAGCACCCACCCACGTGCATTAACCAACATCCATTCTAATTTGGTGTCCGTTCTCCACGGATCAGTCTGTCCTCGACCTAAATAATCAGTAACAATTTAACATGGATAGTGGTTTAGACGTCCCAGACGAACAATTAGTGGTGGGCCTGGACCATCATTTGGAATTATATTTATATTGTTTATCGATACCAGCAAGGCCTTTTAAAATCGGGTTATTCTTCACGATTATGTCAAAAAAAGCACACGACTGTTCCTTGCAGGCACAAAACCCTCAGACTTTCTCTTAGCAGCCTGCTGATGGGCCATCAACTGGATGTGATTTCCCATTGTATTTAAACTGGTTACGTAGGTGTATGCTAGAACATTCACACCTGGCACCAAAAGGCAATCCACAAGCAGCTGTCTGGACTTCACAGAGCTGTGGAAGTGAAAATATTAATGTTCGCTCAGTTGCAAATTTGCCATGTATTTAAACAAGCCGATAAATGGAAAAATGCAACTGATAATGGTGCCCATCACTAGTAACAATATTCTCAGTAAATACACTATATATAGAGAAGTATGTGGACACCCCTTCAAATGAGTGGATTTGGCCATTTAAGCCACACCAGTGGTTAACAGGTGTATAAAAATCTAGTACACATCCATGCAATCTCCATACACAAACATTGGC
This sequence comes from Oncorhynchus nerka, assembly GCF_034236695.1. Taxonomy (NCBI): domain Eukaryota; kingdom Metazoa; phylum Chordata; class Actinopteri; order Salmoniformes; family Salmonidae; genus Oncorhynchus; species Oncorhynchus nerka. Next base: position 44,950,390 of record NC_088409.1, on the reverse strand, counting down.
AGTAGATTTGCCTTACTGAAAAGCTCAGTGACTTTCAATGTGGCACCATCATAGGATTCCAACTCATCAAATTTCTGCCCTGCTATAGCTGCCCCGGTCAACTGTAAGTGCTGTTATTGTGAAGTGAAAACGTCTAGGTGTGCTGAAGCACGTAAAAATCTGTCCCCGGTTCCAATATCTCTGGAAGCAACCACAGCACAAGAACTGTTTGTTGGGAGCATCATTAAATGGGTTTCCATGGCCGAGCAGCCGCACACAAGCCTAAGATCACCATGCACAATGCAAAGTATCTGCTGAAGTGGTGTAAAGCTCGCCACCATTGGACTCTGGAGCAGTGGAAACAGGTTCTCTGGAGTGATGAATCACACTTCACCATCTGGCAGTCTGACGGACAAGTCTGGGTTTGTCGGATGCCAGATGCTAACGGCCCGAATGCATAATGCCAACTGTAAGGTTTGGTGGAGGAATAAATGGTTCCGGCTAGGCCCCCTTAACTCCAGTGAAGGGAAAGATTAACGCTACAGCATACAATGACATTCTAGATGATTCTGTGGCAACAGTTTGGGGAAGGCCCCTTCTTGTTTCAGCATGACAATGCCCCGTGCACAAAGCGAGATCCATACAGAAACGGTTTGTCGAGATCGGTGTGGAAGAATTTGACTGGCCTGCAGAGCCCTGGCCTCAACCCCATCAAAAACAGTTGAGATGAATTGGAACGCCGACTGCAAGCCAGGCCTAATTGCCCAACATCACTAATGCATATAGCTGAACGGAAGTCCCCGCAGCAATCCTCCAAAATCTAGTGGAAAGTCTTCTCTGAAGAGTGGAGGCTGTTATTAGCAGCAGGGGGGGGGGGGGGGTGACCAACTCCATATTAATGACCATGATTTTGGAATGAGATGTTCGACGAGCAGATGGCCACAGTTTTGTTCATGTAGTGTATAGCACACAAAAATGTTATCAATAGGGTACATTTTTAAACATTACATGTAAGAAGTCAGATATAGAAAGAATTAAACCTACCAAACAATACTCACTGGCCCAAAAATGGATCGCTCGTACAAACCGTGAGTAACATAACCGTGGCTTAGGATGGACAAAACGAGTAACCTAAGCGACGCAGAACAGCATCTCAGAACGCACAACTTGTTGATGCTTGTCACTGATGGGCTATTACAGCACACAACCACACCGGGTTACACTCCTATAAGTTAAAAACAAGTAGAAGCAGCTCCAGTGGGCACACTATCACCAACTGAGTGGAAAAACAACACCTGGAACATGACAGCGAGTTCATTTTACTTAGAGCATCTTTGGAATGAGATCAAACTGGCTGTTCGCAGCATGAATGTATGCGTGTTGTCTCCAATCTGCGAGATACCATTGCACTAGCATGGTCCAACATCCCTGTGGAACACACCTGACACCTTGCAGAATGGTCCTGGCTGTTCTAGGGGGGGTACGAGACACTGGACAGTTTGTTAGGGATAGGTGTACATAAACTGTCCGGTGTCTCGTACCTTCAAGAGAACGACATCTTTGTACAACTCAGATGATTAACAAAAGTTAAAACGTAACATTTTTAATCCACAAAAAGAAAACACTGCTGCTCGATTTGAACACAAAATAACAATTGATATCAAATAAAAAAAATGCAGGAGATTTTAGCAACATCAAACGTACAAAAATAATAGCAGTTAACTTGATGGCTAGATATCACTGCAAACTCCAGATTTAACTTGTTTTTTTCTTATAAATGGGTTTTTGTACTCTCAACCTCTTCTGTAGCCAGAGGTTAATACCCATTAGCCCAAAACTGTACCTTTGCATTTCATAGTTGACCAATTCTTATGTGCTGAACTTAAATCCATTGGGTTCTCAATTAATGGAATTAAACTGATATGAATGTAAATTAAAAACAGCCAATGTTTTTCAGAGGTGAATGAAACTGAACTAACATAAAAAGTACTATCCATCTGTAGGGACAACCAGCTCTCCTGTTGTATGGCATCAGCCCAGAGATATCATAACTCAACTAATGAACCGAGGTGGGGTGTGGAATAACCACTCCCTAGATACCATATTCATATGTTGTAGTGTTGAACAAAAATATCTTTAGCTACAGAATAACAGGGTTTGAGGGTGGTGGGGTCCTAGGATCTGGAGCGAGATCGGGACACAGATCTGGAGTAGGAGCGTCGACAGGCCTGTTTCTGGGAGCCAGAAGAGGGGTGGAAGTCCTTAACGGGGCTGGGGGATTTGGACTGAGACTTTGTGTCTTTGGGCCTGGATCTGGGAGGAGAGGGGGAGCGGGATGCAGAGCGGTTACGAGACGGGGGTGCGTGGTGCATCCTGTGGTGTTCACGTGGAGGGCCTCTGTACCTGTAGAAAAAAGGATGGCATATGAACAGAACAATCAGTCAACACACTAATGAATACACGGACTTGACAACTGTGTAGTGTTTTGAAACCACATAGGCTTATGCATTATAAATGCAATCTCATGCACTGTGTCGTGTTAGACAAGTCAGAATAATGAGTTGTGTGTGTGTATATATATATATATCTACCTGTCATTTTCATGGCTTCTGCTTCGCCTGTGCCTGCCATATGATCGAGAGCTGTAGAGAGAAAAGTGAAAGTAAGAACCAGTCTGTATACAAAGGCATTTCGGTCTGCAATTGGGAGGATTACTTGACAAGCGAAACAGTGGTTTAGTTTCAGTGTCACCGAGGAACTCACTCTCTAGGGCTCTCTGACCTCCGAGGACGGCGGTCGCAGGAAGGGCTGCGCGACCGGCGCCTTTCGTAGCTGCGACTGCGAGAGCGTCTGCGTCGGCCATCGCCGCGTTCGTAGTCGTCGTAGCGGGAGAAGGAGCTGCTGCGGGACCCTCTGCGGGGAGAGCTCTCCTTAGTCTTCATCTGGTTGGGGGCTGGAGGGACAAGTCATTAAAATGAAATACTGGGCACAAGGATAGTTGAGCAAGGGTTTAAAAAATTAATTTGGCATGCAGGTTGGCAATGATTTCACTAGTCAGAGACCCGAGTCAAGATATTACCAATAAAAGCGAAGCTGTAGGCCTAGTTAGACTTTTCCTACTTAGATTATTGGGTAAACTGTTGACGGTGAAACTTAATTTTTCACAATGAATTGATTGGTAGGTAGTAAATAGTGCATTCATACAGGGCACCTAAATAAAACCCATTCTTACTTTTTCGGTCACCCTGTGCAAACTGGATCTCGATCTGTCGACCACACACCCACTTGTGGTCCAGGTTGTGGAGGGCATCCTCTGCATCTCGCACGTCCTCGAATGTGCTACAGACTGTTAGGGCTCTTTACTTTCACTTGTGGAAATGGGGAGACGTATGCACACATACAACTACGAAAGTATTTTTTAAATTCAGTAAAGAGGCTGGAAGCTTCAAATTGGTAAGTCAATTGTGTGCCAACATGGAATAATAGTAAGCTAAAATAATAAAAACATGAAGCTGAAACTTATGTTCAAATTTCGGGAGGAAACGAAAACAACGGCCACACAAATGCAACATTGAAATCGTATTTCAGCAAACTTGCTCACAATTAAAGCTATAATTGTCTTGCCCTTTTGTACAGAGAACACACAGAGCAAAATATTTGGAGGTGAAGAGCAAGGGTTCTATTTGGTAGGATACAAAACATTAAGCTTGTTACCTTTAAGCTTCAGCTTGACCTTTATGCTCTTTAACTGCTCGGCAGAAGAACTTGAGATTTCCGGCTTGTCTTCGCCCAATACATCCTTTAATTTTCCACTCTTTGGTAGTCAAACAGCTGCCTTTCGTGCCCTCTTTTCTCCTCCTTGTATCTTCATGCTTTAACTTTGCTCTTTGTGTTCTTCTCCCACTATTTCCTGTCGCCTGAAATCATTATGGTCCCTTTGGCTTGAAACTACTCTACACCAGTCTTTACATTCTTTGTTGGGGTTTCTCCAGAACTGTACGTCTTTAACATTTCTAGGGTAACAGAAGCAATTTTAGTTAGGAGAGATGTTGATTTATGTCTGTACACATTTTTTACTGCGTTTAACAACATTCAATGTTCCCCTCCCATAATCCAGTATAGCCTACTTTTTATGACAAATATACAATAAATATATAATAACAGCAGGCAAACTCAAGACGAGCGACAGTCAATACCCCACGTGTGAATAATAATAATAATGCACCGAATGAAAGACATGTTCATTAATACATTACATGAGTATAAAGGATATTGAATGTAAGCAAATCCTCTTGGTCGCCGTGTAGAGAAGTCAAGTGGAATGTAGACATCTACAATAGGCCCATAACGACCAAATTCGCGGCGTAGTTCCTCTGGCCTAAAGTGTTGCGAAATGACAGGACATTTAATCTAATGGCCAGCGAAGTACAACCTTTTTGGGCTAATATTAAACCAGTGTGATTCAAAGTTCAAACCTGCAACTGTGGCCAATAACCTTCAGATTCAACTAAATTGGCTTAATACTTACCATAGAAATGGAGGTATAAAATGTGACATTGGACAAGAGATATTTCATGCATTGCGGGGCGCCAGGGTAGCCTAGTGGTTAGAGCGTTGGACTAGTAACCGGAATGTTGCAAGTTCAAACCCCCGAGCTGACAAGGTACAAATCTGTCGTTCTGCCCCTGAACAGGCAGTTAACCCACTGTTCCTAGGCCGTCATTGAAAATAAGAATTTGTTCTTAACTGACTTGCCTAGTTAAATAAAGGTAAAAAATATATATTAAAAAAATTGCAAGCCAGGTAGATGGTAGCCTGAGTGCCAGTCTGTTTGTGCCATCATGCCAACTCCTGTCACTTATTGTCATGTTTGGCATACATGCCAGTTAAGCCCAGGTACTGGTTCAGCCAGTTCCATGAAATGGAGTTGGCAAAAGGCAAGAAACAGTCAACCATTGGTGTAAAGTACTTACGTAAAAATAATTTAAAGTACCACTTAAGTACTTTTTGGAGGCATCTGTACTTTAATTTCATATGTTTTTGACGACTTTCACTTCACTACATTCCTGAAGAAAATGCACTTTTTACTCCATACATTTTCCCTGACACCCAAAAGTACTCGTTACATTTTGAATGCTTATCAGGACAGGAAAATGGTCTAATTCGCGGACCTAAAGAGAAAATCCCTGGTCATCTGCATCGGATCTGGTGGACTCACTAAACAGAAATGCTTTGTTTGTAAATTATGCCTGAGCGTTAGAGTGTGCCCCTTGCGATCAGTAAATACAATTTAATAAACAAGAACATCGCGTCCTCTGGTTTCCTTAATATAAATATTTTTTGCCTTTGATACTTAATAGTATATTGAAAACCAAATGCTTTTTAAACTCAAGTAGGATTATACTGGGTGACTTTTACGTAAGCCATTTTCTATTAAGGTATCTTGACTTTTACTCTAGTATGACAATTGGGTACTTTTTCCACCACTGCTGGCAACCTGGCAGGTAGAAAGATGGCCAGCATAATTAAGTTATTCACAGTTGGTTCAAACTCTCCTGTTTTTGTGCAAACCATTCTATTTGGTGCAAACTCATGTGCAGCCTAGCAGACACGCTAACGTTAGCTTTGATACAAAGCTTAGCGAGTTAACGTTCAGGTAACCAGCTTAGCTATCCAACTAACGTTAACGTTTCCCATCATACAAACTTAAAAACAACTAGCAACCGACAACACTTACCTACAAGTTTTCATTGTAAATGAGAGTTAAAAATCAGTAAACACAGTTTAGCTACCTAGCTAACGTTGCTCACTAGCATACGTTAGCTAGCGTTAGCTAGCTAGCTACCGTACTACCTCGCACGTCCGAATGATTCAATCATAGCTACCTGGATTCGTCGGAGATGTTTCTAATGAAGAGTGATGGGTTAGGGGGCCTCATGTACCTAGCCATTGTAAAATATTGTTGTTACGGTTGAAATTTCTGATATAATACCAGTAAATTATACGACTTGTTCTAGCTGTAGCAAAAAGCAGCGAGGTGGCCTCATCTATCCGCGAACAGAGGCCAGCGCGCAGGCTCAGATACCATTATTTTAGCCCTGCCCACCAGGGGTGGCCTGGCCATCTGGCAATTTGGGCAAGGGCTATTTAGATGTTAAATGATGAGTAACCACGGCCGGCCCGCTAATTATGTACGATTAGGGGGCCATTGAGGAGTGCAGCATTTTCTGAGCTAAACTGACCAAGACGCACCTCCAACACACACATAAAACCTCACATAACCTCGTAAATTCAATCTGGAGTGCCAGAGGCGCTCAGAGTGTGCTCTGGGCATTTGTAAATTCAAAGTACTGAGAGTCAGATTGCCATTAATACATTTAGAGCATTTCACTCTGAGGCACACGTTGATCTGAGCGTTCTGACCACTCACCCTGTTTTTGCTTTGTCATTATGGGGTATTGTGTGTAGATTGATGAGTGGAAAAAACTATTTAAATCATTTTAGAATAAGGCTGTAACGTAACAAAATGTGAAAAAGTCAAGGGGTCTGAATACTTTCCGAATACACTGCATATGAAAGTTAAGTTCTTGAAGTTTCCAAAACCATATTGCTAGGGAGAATGACAAATGTTTATACATGTTAAAACAGAGCGTCAATAGTTCACGTATCCAGTTGTCCTCCATACCATCAACTGAGAACCCAAGACTGGCACCGGCTGTAGATTCCCCTTGGGCACCCTTGGGTTCTCGAGAGCTAGGGTCACCGCTGAAATTATTTATATAAAAAACATCCAGGAGTTTTTTTAAATAAAAATTGAGTTTTGCATGTTTGGTGTAGGCCTAGTTTTAGAAAGTTGTGTGGAAGGGTCTCGAGCACTGAGGTAAATATGAACTGGAGACAGTCGACCATGTTGGAACGTTGTTTTCAACGTAATCTACTCACATTCGCATACTCCGTTTCGGGGTAGCTGCAATCTGCTTTACAGAGTCAGTAACACCTTCTCAGTGCACACTGGAGCAAGCACGAGCATCAACAATGCCATCACGTCATCCAGAAGCATGGCAGACATTGGATTAATATTAAAATGTTCATATCTTCAGCTGTGAGTGATGGAACGAATCAGCTTTGAAGACAATTACTGGAAAAATCCAATAGATATTTTTTGGCACAAAGGTGATAGGTTTCCACTAGATAACACAGCCAAAACAAGTCAAAATTGGCTATATCGTAAAAAATGTATGAAAACAAAAATATGCTTTTGAGGGACAAGATTAGGGTTAGGTTTAAAATCAGATTTTAAGAAGAGAAAATGTAGAAATAGGTGTTTTTTTTGTCTTTGTGACTGTTAACTAGTGATGGCCCCTGGTATCCAGTGGCCTGGGGAGGTATGCAGCAGGGGCAGATGGACTAGAAATCGACCCTAGCATTTCTAACACACTGTACAATTTATTTCCTTGAAGCCACCAGACCATTTTATTTAGCATTGTACAAGCCATTCTGATCTTGCGAGAGCTTACGGTCTGTTTCGCTATACTGATATCCGTGTAGTCAAACAGAATGCAAGCTTGCAAGATCAGGATGACTCATATGACACTACCTAATATTAGCCAAATAATGCAACTTCAACAGGCAATAAAAAAATATAAAAAATTGACCAGTCCTTGTTATGTGTGTACAAGGGCACATTGTTGCCATATGTTGGTAAATGTTCATTACTGCAACACCAGTGTTTTACCAGTGTGCTTGAGATATACACCTTGATGTATTCCAATGTGCTGAACATAACTGGTTACTCGCAGGGCTGGTGATTGCCGTTCTGTCGCTCTAAGTGAGACCAAAAAATGGATGAAAAGTATTTTCCACATGTTTAAAATATTTTTTTTCCCAGGACTTTGAAAAGGTATCTTTTCCGGATGTTGAAAAATAGGTACTGTATGTGATAAGCCTACCATTTGCTAAACACTAAAAGGCTGTAACGTAACAAAATGTGGATTGGTGGATACATCTTGTTATTTGAAGAATTAAAAAAAATATTGATGTCAACTGCCTGTATGCAATGGAGAGTGAGATGCTATGCTAGCCTCAAATTTCGAGATGGTATTTTTTCCTCAAAGTTGCCAGGATGTCATGTGCAACACACAACAGTACACTCATAACAACCTAAGGATTACGAAACTTCTATTAGATTAAATAAGCCTCAATACAATTAATGTTCATCTTGACTAAATTTGACACTTTTTGATTGCCTCCCATGAGTATTTTTCTCCACTCGTAACACACACACACACACACCCACTTAGAAATTATTGTTTTTGAAAGAAAAGCACATTTTTTGTCCATTAAGATAACATCAAATTGATCAGAAATACAGTGTAGACATTGTTAATGTTGTAAATGACTTGTAGCTGGAAACAGATTTTTTATTAAATATCTACATTAGGCGTAGAGGCCCATTATCAGCAACCAGCAATCACTCCTGTGTTCCAATGGCACGCTGTGTTAGCTAATCCAAGTTTATCATTTTAAAAGGCTAATTGATCATTAGAAAACTCTTTTGCAATTATGTTAGCACAGCTGAAAACTGTAGTGCTGATTAAAAGAAGCAGTAAAACTGGCCTTCTTTAGACTAATTGAGTATCTGAAGCATCATCGTTTGTGGTTTCGATTACAGGTGCAAAATGGCCAGAAACAAAGAACTTTCTTCTGAAACTTGTCAGTATATTCTTGTTCAGAGAAATGAAGGCTATTCCATGTGAGAAATTACCAAGAAACTGAAGATCTCGTACAACGCTGTGTACAACTCCCTTCACAGAACAGTGCAAACTGTCTCTAACCAGAATAGAAAGAGGAGTGGGAGGCCCCAGTGCACAACTGAGCAAGAGGACAAGTACATTACTTCAGTTCCTTGGGTTTCTTGGGTCCCTCTTTGTGGGCTATACTCGGCCTTGTCTCAGGATGGTAAGTTGGTGGTTGAAGATATCCCTCTAGTGGTGTGGGGGCTGTGCTTTGGCAAAGTGGGTGGGGTTATATCCTTCCTGTTTGGCCCTGTCCGGGGGTATCATTGGATGGGGCCACAGTGTCTCCTGACCCCTCCTGTCTCCAGCCTCCAGTATTTATGCTGCAGTAGTTTGTGTCGGGGGGCTAGGGTCAGTTTGTTATATCTGGAGTACTTCTCCTGTCTTATCCGGTGTCCTGTGTGAATTTAAGTATGCTCTCTCTAATTCTCTCTTTCTTTCTTTCTCTCTCGGAGGACCTGAGCCCTAGGACCATGCCTCAGGACTACCTGGCATGATGACTCCGTGCTGTCCCCAGTCCACCTGGCCGTGCTGCTGCTCCATTTTCAACTGTTCTGCCTGCGGCTATGGAATCCTGACCTGTTCACCGGACGTGCTACCTGTCCCAGACCTATTATTTGACCATGCTGGTCATTTATGAACATTTGAACAGCTTGGCCATGTTCTGTTATAATCTTCACCCGGCACAGCCAGAAGAGGACTGGCCACCCCTCATAGCCTGGTTCCTCTCTAGGTTTCTTCCTAGGTTTTAGCCTTTCTAGGGAGTTTTTCCTAGCCAACGTGCTTCAACACCTGCATTGCTTGCTGTTTGGGGTTTTAGGCTGGGTTTCTGTACAGCACTTTGAGATATCAGCTGATGTACGAAGGGCTATATAAATACATTTGATTTGATTACAGTGTCTAGTTTGAGAAACAGACACTTCACAAGTCCTCAACTGGCAGCTTCATTAAATAGCACCCGCAACACACAAGTCTCAAGGTTAACAGTGAAGAGGCGACTCCGGGAAAGCTGGGGCCAAGCTTCCTGCCATCCAGGACCTATATAATAGGCGGTGTCAGAGGAAAGCCCAAAAAATGCCAAGTCAGACTGTTTTTTTCTGCTACTGCATGGCAAGCAGTACCGGAGCACTAAGTCTAGAACCAAAATGCCCCTTAACATATTCTACCCCCAAGCCATAAGACTGCTGAGCAATTAATCAAATGGCCCCTCGACTATTTACATTGACACCCCCCATTGGTTTTGTACACTGCTGCTACTCGCTGTTTATCATCTATGCATAGTCACTTCACTCCTACCTACATGTACAAATTACCTCGACTAACCTGTACCGCCGCATATAGATTCGGTACCGGTACCCCCTGTATATAGCCTCATTATTTTTTTACTTTAGTTTATTTGTTAAATATCTTAACTCTTTCTTGAACTGCACTGTTGGGGATCGGTGTCCCGTCCATGGGACGGTTGAGCTAACATAGGCTAATGTGATACGCATGAGGTTATAAGTAACAAGAACATTTCCCAGGACATAGACACATCTGATATTGTCAGAAAGCTTAAAAACTTGTTGAGGATAGGGGGCAGTATTTTGCCCATAGTGAACTGCATCAAACTCTGTCCTAGATTGCTAATATATGCATATTATTATTACTATTGGATAGAAAACACTCCGAAGTTTCTAAAACTGTTTGAATTATGTCTGTGAGTATAATAGAACTCATAGGGAAGGCAATCTTCCAAACAAGAAGTGAAATTCTGAAAGTTGGGGCAACTTTGACGCCATCGCCCCCTCCTTTCTCAAAAAGATATGGATCTGGAAGCACTTCCTACGCCTTCCACTAGATGTCCTCATTCAGTAGAAAGTGTAATGGAGCATTTGCTGTGAACTTTGACCTAATGGGAGGGGAAATAGTCAGTGTCCCGACAGAATGCCATTTTCCTGTGGTGCATTTCTCTGTGAGTGCTACTGCTGTTCCATTTGGCTCCAGATGAAAACGTATGATCCGGTTGGAACGTTATTGGATATATATGATAATAACATCCTGAAGATTGATTCTCTACTTAGTTTGAGCAGTTTATTCGACCTGGAATATATCTTTTGGAAGTTTTCGTGTGAGTTATCTTGGACCAGCAGTCAGTTTTTGGGCACGTGAGCTGAAAGTGATAGCAAATGCAGCTACTTGGACACTAGTATTGGACATTATGGAACAAAACAACGATTTATTGTGGAACTAGGACTCCTTGCACTACATTCTGATGAAAGATCATCAAAGGTAAGGGAATATTTATGTTGTAATTTCATATTTCTGTTGACTCCAACATGGCGGTTATGTCTGAGCGGCGTCTCAGATTATTGCAATGTTATAGGCTTTTTCCGTAACGTTTAAAAACAATCTGACACAGCGGTTGCATTAAGAACCAGTGTATCTTTAATTATATGTAGAACATGTATCTTTAGTCAAAGTTTATGATGAGTATTTCTGTTATCTGGCGTAGCTTTCTATAATTCCTCCGGATATTTTGGAGGAATTTCTGAACATGGCGTCAATGTAAACCAAGATTTGTGGATATAACAATGCCTATTATCGAACAAAACATAAATGTACTGTGTAACATGTCATATGACTGTCATCTGATGAAGATTTTCAAAAGGTTAGTGATTCATTTTATCTCTAATCCTGCTTTTGTGATTTTATTTTTGGCTGGAAAAAATGGCTGCGTTTTTTTCTTTGATTTGGTGGTGGTCTAACATAAATATATGTTGTGTTTTCGCTGTAAAACATTTTAAAAATCGGACATGATGGGTAGATGAACAAGATGTTTATCTTTCATTTGAGGTATTGGACTTGTTAATGTGTGAAAGTTAACCTGTTCAACCTATGGGGGCGCAATGTCATTATTGGATAAAAAGATGTGCCCGTTTTAAGCTCAATATTTTGTCACGAAAAGATGCTCGACTATGCATGGAATTGACAGCCTTGGAAAGACAAAACTCTGACGTCTCCAAAACTGCAGAGATATTATCTGTGAGTGCCCCAGAACTAATGCAACAGGCGAAACCAAGATCAAATCAAATCAAATCAAATTTTATTTGTCACATACACATGGTTAGCAGATGTTAATGCGAGTGTAGCGAAATGCTTGTGCTTCTAGTTCCGACAATGCAGTAATAACCAACAAGTAATCTAACTAACAATTCCAAAACTACTGTCTTATACACAGTGTAAGGGGATAAGGAATATGTACATAAGGATATATGAATGAGTGATGGTACAGAGCAGCATAGGCAAGATACAGTAGATGGTATCGAGTACAGTATATACATATGAGATGAGTATGTAAACAAAGTGGCATAGTTAAAGTGGCTAGTGATACATGTATTACATAAGGATGCTGTTGATGATATAGGGTACAGTATATACGTATGCATATGAGATGAATAATGTAGGGTAAGTAACATTATATAAGGTAGCATTGTTTAAAGTGGCTAGTGATATATTTACATAATTTCCCTTCTATTCCCATTATTAAAGTGGCTGGAGTTGAGTCAGTGTCAGTGTGTTGGCAGCAGCCACTCAATGTTAGTGGTGGCTGTTTAACAGTCTGATGGCCTTGAGATAGAAGCTGTTTTTCAGTCTCTCGGTCCCAGCTTTGATGCACCTGTACTGACCTCGCCTTCTGGATGATAGCGGGGTGAACAGGCAGTGGCTCGGGTGGTTGATGTCCTTGATGATCTTTATGGCCTTCCTGTAACATCGGGTGGTGTAGGTGTCCTGGAGGGCAGGTAGTTTGCCCCCGGTGATGCGTTGTGCAGACCTCACTACCCTCTGGAGAGCCTTACGGTTGAGGGCGGAGCAGTTGCCGTACCAGGCGGTGATACAGCCCGCCAGGATGCTCTCGATTGTGCATCTGTAAAAGTTTGTGAGTGTTTTTGGTGACAAGACAAATTTCTTCAGCCTCCTGAGGTTGAAGAGGCGCTGTTGCGCGTTCTTCACCAGACTGTTTGTTTGGGTGGACCATTTCAGTTTGTCTGTGATGTGTACGCCCTCACCTCCTCCCTGTAGGCCATCTCGTCGTTGTTGGTACTCAAGCCTACCACTGTTATGTCGGCTGCAAACTTGATGATTGAGTTGGAAGCGTGCATGGCCAGACAGTCATGGGTGAACAGGGAGTACAGGAGAGGGCTGAGAACGCACCCTTGTGGAGCCCCAGTGTTGAGGATAAGCGGGATGGAGATGTTGTTTCCTACTCTCACCACCTGGGGGCATCCCGTCAGAAAGTCCAGGACCCAGTTGCACAGGGCATGGTCGAGACCCAGGGTCTCGAGCTTAATGACGAGTTTGGAGGGTACTATGGTGTTAAATGTTGAGCTGTTGTCGATGAACAGCATTCTTACATAGGTATTCCTCTTGTCCAGATGGGTTAGGGCAGTGTGCATCTGTGGACCTATTGGGGTGGTAAGCAAATTGGAGTGGGTCTAGGGTGTCAGGTAGGGTGGAGGTGATATGATCCTTGACTAGTCTCTCAAAGCACTTCATGATGACGGAAGTGAATGCTACGGGTCTTAATTGAAAGGAAGAAAACAAAAACCAGCAGACACTAGGCCCTCCATGGAATGAGTTGGACACCCCTGTATTAGTGAGAAAAATATCAGAATTGGGCTGCCTGTCTATACGCATCCTGAGGCCTCTTGTCTAGCTGGAGGGTCCATTCGGAACGCCATCAACCGAGCAAGAAGGACCACAACCTTGACCAGACCACTTGGGTCAGCCGGGTAGGTCCACTTTAAAGACAGGGTTTGAGAATATGTGTCTCTGGCGCCGATGCGTTACGGGATGACCATCACCACATGCATCGCAGCCTGGGTGTGTCACTCCCCGCACTGGAACACCAATGTAGGGCCACTTTCCTTACGTTGATTCTGTTGATAACTTTGTCTGTTGCAAAACGTTTTGCAGCAGAAACCATTTACTCCAAACGGAAGACGTTTAGCAAGGACAACAAGAGTTTGTATTGGACAAATTTAGGGAGGTCCATCCCCATTTCATTCTGTTTGCTCTGTTTGCATCCTTTTGGTTCTTAAAACGGTAAAAGTTTCCATTGAAAGACGTAATTAATACACCCCAGTTTTGATTATTTCAATCACCAAATCTATTTTGCAGTAATTTTATAAAATGGCCACATGTAATTATGCCTGATACTAGGTACAGTTCATTCGTAAAGTATTCAGACACCTTCAACATTGAACCAACGTGGAATACACGTTGAATTGACGTCTGTACCCAGTGGGACCGTCAGGTGTACTTCCCGGAGCAAGCCCACTGGAGCAGCTTAATGGAAAGATCAGCCTGCGCCCAGAACTAATCCTCTTGTATGTCTCCCCAGCCTGGTGAGCCCTATGGCAGCTCCACGTACCAGATTGCCCATACGTCTCCCCAGTGATAATCCATGGAACTAAGCCTCCAGTGATGATCCATGGCAAGAAGCCTCCCGTGATGATCCATGGCAAGAAGCCTCCCGTGATGATCCATGGCAAGAAGCCTCCCGTGATGATCCATGGCAAGAAGCATCCTGTGATGATCCATGGCAAGAAGCATCCCGTGATGATCCATGGCAAGAAGCCTCCCGTGATGATCCATGGCAAGAAGCCTCCCGTGATGATCCATGGCAAGAAGCCTCCCGTGATGATCCATGGCAAGAAGCCTCCCGTGATGATCCATGGCAAGAAGCCTCCAGTGATGATCCATGGCAAGAAGCATCCTGTGATGATCCATGGCACAAAGCTTCCAGTGATGCTCCATGGCACGAAGCCTCCAGTGATGCTCCATGGCACGAAGCCTCCAGTGATGCTCCATGGCACGAAGCCTCCAGTGATGATCCATGGCACGAAGCCTCCAGTTATGATCCATGGCACGAAGACTCCAGCGATGGCCTCCAGTCCGGAGCCTCCAGAGACGGCCTCCAGTCCGGAGCCTCCAGAGATGGCCTCCAGTCCAGAGACGGCCTCCAGTCCGGAGCCTCCAGAGACGGCCTCCAGTCCGGAGCCTCCAGAGATAGCCTCCAGTCCGGAGCCTCCAGAGACGGCCTCCAGTTCAGAGACGGCCTCCAGTCCGGAGCCTCCAGAGACGGCCTCCAGTCCGGAGCCTCCAGAGATGGCCTCCAGTCCAGAGACGGCCTCCAGTCCGGAGCCTCCAGAGACGGCCTCCAGTCCGGAGCCTCCAGAGATGGCCTCCAGTCCGGAGCCTCCAGAGATGGCCTCCAGTCCGGAGCCTCCAGAGACGGCCTCCAGTCCGGGGCCCGCAACGAGGGTGCCCAGTCTGGGGCCCGCTACGAGGGTCCCCAGTCCGGGGTCGGTGGCGAGGGTCCCCGCACCAGATGCGCCACCAAAGTGGGGGGAGCCAGAGAGAGGCTGGCCATAGAGAGGCTTTTATTCTCTATTGTGGTTAGGCCAGGGTGTGACTAGGGTGAGCATTCTAGTTTCTTTATTTCTATGTTTTCTATTTCTTTGTGTTTGACCGGGTGTGGTTCTCAGAGGCAGCTGTCTGTCGTTGTCTCTGATTGAGAATCATACTTAGATAGCCTTGTTCCCACCTGGGTTTGTGGGTAGTTGTTTTGTGTTTGCACCAGACAGAACTGTTTCGTTTTGTTCCGTTTTGTTATTTTGTTTCAGTTTGAATAAATAATCATGAACACGTACAACGCTGAGCTTTGGTCCTCTTCTTTAGACGAGCGTTACAACATGTTACATTTTAAAACATTTATCTTACAAAGGAGTTGTTTAATCAAACTGCTTAACTATTTATCTGTACATGGAATTGTATTTGTTTTTTTTACAATTTTTTTCTCTCATCTTTACAGGAAAATGTCACAGGCACTATCTGATGTGTGAAGATATTTCACTGCAGCTAACATAGAAGGAAAAGTTATGTGCATTTGCAAATACTGTGCCAAATCATATGTGAAGAATGCAACAAAGTTGCAGAATCATCTGGCCAAGTGCATAAAGTTCCCTCAGCGCTCACAACAAGCAACCTCTGATAAAAGTTCCTCTACTTCTATTCGAGGTAAACATTATTAATCAGACACCTTATTGATAGCAACAGCTCATGGTCTTCCTGGAATCAGAAGTTTTTTGACTCAATGGAGGAACGTAGTCAGAGAAATTCTGATGAATGTCTTGCTCGAGCTGTGTATGCAACTGGTTCACCTCTGATGCTCACAGGCAATGAGTATTGGAAGAAATTTCTGAATGTTCTTCGCCCAGCATACACCCCTCCAACCAGACATGCTTTATCTATTCATTAATTTGACATACACTAACTGTCTTAGGTCAGTTAGGATCACCACTTTATTTTAAGAATGTGAATTGTCAGAATAATAGAGAATGATTGATTTATTTCAGCTTTTATTTATTTCATTACATTCCCAGTGGGTCAGAAGTTTACATACACTCAATTAGTATTTGGTAGCGTTGCCTTTAAATTGTTTAACTTGGGTCAAATGTTTTGGATAGCCTTCCACAAGCTTCCCACAATAAGTTGGGTGAAATTTGGCCTATTCCTCCTGATAGAGCTGGTGTAACTGAGTCAGGTTTGTAGGCCTCCATGCTCACACACGCTTTTTCAGTTCACAAATGTTCTATAGGATTGAGGTCAGTGCTTTGTGATGGCCACTCCAATACCTTGACTTTGTTGTCCTTAAGCCATTTTGCCACAACTTTGGAAGTATGCTTGGGGTCATTGGTCGCAAATGGGTCTTCCAAATGGACAAACTTTAACTTCCTGACTGATGTTTTGAGATGTTGCTTCAATATATCCACATAGTTTTCCTGCCTCATGATGCCATCTATTTTGTGAAGTGCACCCGTCCCTCCTGCAGCAAAGCACCTCCACAACATGATTCTGCCACCCCGTGCTTCAGTTGGGATGGTGTTCTTCGGCTTGCAAGCCTCCCCTTTTCCTCCAAACATAACAATGGTCATTATGGCCAACCAGTTCTATTTTTGTTTCATCAGACCAGAGGACATTTCTCCAAAAAGTACGATCTTTGTCCCCATGTGCAGTTGCAAATAGTCGTCTGGCTTTTTTATGGTGGTTTTGGAACAGTGGCTTCTTCCTTGCTGAGCAGCCTTCAAGTTCTGTCAATTATAGGACTGGTTTTTACCGTGGATATAGATACGTTTGTACCTGTTTCCTCCACCATCTTCACAAGGTCTTTTGCTGTTGTTCTGGGATTGATTTGCACTTTTCGCACCAAAGTATGTTCATCTCTAGGAGACAGAACGCGTCTCCTTCCTGAGCGGTATGACGGCTGCGTTGTCCCATGGTGTTTATACTTGCGTACTATTGTTTGTACAGATGAACGTGATACTTTCAGGCTTTTGGAAATTGCTCCCAAGGATGAACCAGACTTGTGGAGGTCTACACATTTTTTTCTGAGGTTTTGGCTGTTTTCTTTTGATTTCCCCATGATGTCAAGCAAAGATGCACTGAGTTTGAAGGTAGGCCTAGAAATACATCCACAGGTACACCTCCAATTGACTCAAATTATGTCAATCAGAAGCCTCTAAAGTCATGACATAATTTTCTGGAATTTTCCAAGCTGTTAAAAAGCACAGTGTGTAAACTTCTGACCCGCTGGAATTGTGATACAGTGAACTAATCTGTCTCTAAACAATTGTTGGGAAAATTACTTGTGTCATGCACATGGTAGATGTCCTAACCGACATGCCAAAACAATAGTTTGTTAACTAGAAATTTGTGTAGTGGTTGAAAAACGAGTTTTATTTACTCCGACATAAGTCTATGTAAACTTCCGATGTTTTTGGGAGATGCGATGGATCGTTGGGGGTCATTTGATATTCCCTTTCTTTTGTTGTTCAGTGAAATCCTCCCATGGGAAGAGTCAACTCATTTGATTAAAGTTCAATTTGTAACTATATTTATTTAGTTTTTTTCTATTGGAAGGATTTATTAATTTGAATTTGTCTACTTATGATAAGGTAAAATGTTTATGTTTCTGTCCCCATTTGATATGGTAAATATATCCAATGCAAAAAACATCTACATTTAAATGATATTAATATTAATTTGCATAGATTTCCGTTAATTCCCATATATTCCTGTTAATTCCCACGGAAAGTTTCCAGCTCTGAATATTCCCCAAAATGTGCAACCCTAGTCACGCCAGATACTGACTAGTTTTCTGATCCAACAGATGCATATCTGTGACCAACAGGTACATATCTGTATTCCCAGTCATGTGAAATCCGTAGATACAGGTTTTCTTTTAGTTGTACATCCTGAATGTAAATTATACATTAGCGATTCAGTGGTTTGTTTTACAATGTGAAATGAGTTGATGTACCCAACTTTGCTGTTTTGAGTGTGAATTATCACACTGTAGGTCTATTCAGTATTTGAAAGGGCACTGTGAAATGATAGACTGTGTATTTTGAATCATATGTGAAATATATATTGAATACTTTTCTATTATTCAATCAGTGTTCACTGTTTATTAAATGATGCACAGCAGCATGTTCACAGCACACATAATAAACCACACGTTTTATGTCAAGCAAGTTTATTTAAATAGCCAAGGACCGCCCCCTGCCTGCTACCATTCCAGGTTCACAGCTTCTTGCTCCTCCTGATGAGTGACGTAGAGTCCACTGTCAGCGTCTGAAATGGGGAAGGTAGTGAAAAGTGTTTAGTTACTGTGGTCAGGTCACAATTATACAAATAAACCCACCTAAGGTAGAAATAGACAGCTTGTTTGACCTGTGCCCCATATTTCACAACTGTATATGCTTATATTTGACACGCTGTACTGACAGAGGTGTAGTGTGTTATTTTTCAGTGCTACCAACATTAGGTCAAATTACCTCAACCATCTCTCCTCCCTTGAGCTCCTGGACGCTGGAGAATTTATCTGTGTTGCACATCAGCTTTCCTCCCTCCAGTCTGACAGTGCACTGTGGGGGCCAGAGAAGAGAGAGGTGATCAGTAATGCGTGGCAATAACGAGTGAAGACAGACAAGCTTAGAAACTTGGAAGAGTGTACAAGACATACACTAACTGCAGATACAAGACTATTGGACTTCAGTTCAAACCTGTCGATTTAACATTATATCAGTCAATCAATCAATACTTTCGTAAGTATAGATTCAACACAGACAGGTAAATGTGGATTGCCTACCTTGAGCTTTTTGCCATCCATGGTGGTGATGTCGGCCTCTTTGCCGATGGTGAAGGAGTTGGTGACGGACTTGCCAGGAGTTTTGGAGGTGATGACAAAGTCATTGCCGTTCTGCTGGATCTCAGTGATGGGCTTGATGTCTTTGGCCAGCTTGATAACATCTTCTGGGAGGGCTGATAGACGGGCAGGAGGATGACTCATTAGCTTACCTTTTCATTTTGGGTCATAGTTGGGAATCTATAGTTCAATCTCTTGTATTTCCTTGATTCCTTACATCCTCTCTCCTTCTCAAAACTCATTGGATGAGAAGGTCAGAGGGGAGGAACCATTCATCTTCTCTCCTCCAATGAGTTTTGAGAAAGAGGACACAAGGAATCAAGCAAATACATTTCAGATTTACACCTAAACAACCCTATACATGCAATGCAATGGATCTTTAGGAAACTCACAGATGGCCCTGAGAAACTCCTCGTAGTTCTCCTGCGCATACACCTGCCACGTTCCACTGAAGGCCATTTTGTCTGTGTCTGTACCGGTCCGCTTTCTTCTCCTTCACCAAGATGTGCAATAAGAGCCTGAGACAGCTGTGCGAAGCTCAACACAAATGTAGAGATGGCACTGCGTCCCCCACAGCTACTTATATCAGCAGGTAGAGGGGGCTCCGCTCTGTGCATCTGTGTCTAATCAGTAACACAGCCTCTGAAATAATGTCCCTCATTGTTTGAACAACCCAGAGTTCACTTACATCTCTGTCTGGCATGATCCCAACTTCCAGTTGTCTTGAGATGGGGAAGAGTACTTATGTCTGAGCCATAAAATGACATGTGCATGGGTTTTACTCATCCCAATAGATTGGCTTCTGAAACTTCTGACACGCAGATCTCAAGTTTGTTTCTGAGCACTTATTGCAATACCGTCCTAAATACAGACCTGTGTTTAAATTGCTATATGAAATCATTTTGAATACTTCAGCTGGGCTTTATCAAGCTTGCCTAGCACAATGGAACCGATCAAATCAGCGCAAAAGTGCAAACCAGGCCACATGGCTCTCCACTCTGAAACTGTTTGAATAGTAGTCGAACCCAGGTCTGATGTCCTGTGGAATCTTCCTAAAAACCAGTGTTCAAATCTACTCCACTGTTTAGTCAGGCAATGGGTGAATGACACCTTGGACAAGAGCTCTTCTATCAGTTCAGAAGACATATTGTAGCTACTCTTTGCTTGCATAATACTTTCCCGCACTTTTATGAGATGCTTCTAATAATCATTGAATTACGAATCCCTCTAGCGAGACATCTAGCACACAATGACATCAGAAGCATGTTGAGGTGAATGAAACGGTGTGAAGCCACTAAGATCAAATTACTTTATTAGCAGCTTTCTTAGAAGCGATTGCAGAGACACATGATATGACAAACGCTCTATGTGGAAAGCTAACAGGCGAATAGACCGACTTGAGCTGCAGGTGCCGACTCTTGAGTTAGTGAGATTACAGCCTTAATACAGGGAGGTCAGAGCATAAATTAGGTTGATGTAGAAAAACGCACTTGATGTGTCGTGCACCTATGTAAATCTGCTCCGTGTACATGACTAACATGACACCTCTAGTGAAATACAACATGGGAGATAATTGCAATTGGCATCAAGTCTGCTGCTATCAAGACATGAAATTAACATTTAACGTGCTCGCCTTGGCCAATGAATCCTACCTCCGAGCTTTCTAGCCCCTGCTCACATGTCCTATTATGAAATTGCTCCAGAAAGAAAGGGGCGACATCATACAATTGTAGCTGACACTCTTGGGATATTTATTGGTAGTCTAATGACACAAGAAAACAGGTTGTTGCAGGTTTGACTGGACCTCACATTGTCCTAATTGACCGCATTCCGTCTAGCACAAGTAACTTCTTAGTCATTGCTTTACATCCCAATGCCACAAATTAACCGCTTCTAGCATTTCACTCCCCATTAACTCCAATTTAACCCTATAAAAACAAACTGGCTCAACCACACAAAGACATCCCACTGGGCACACACTGGTTGAATCAACGTTGTTTTCATGTCATGTGGAACCAGCGTGGAAATGACATTGAATTAACGTCTGTACCCAGTTGTAATCGTCTCTTAGTGCAACAAAACCAACACTCCTTCCTTCCTTACATCTCCACTGCATCGTGCGCGGGGGCTTCTCGCCATGCTTGTACACGCTCACGGTCACGTTGACCGTCTGAGTGCCGTACTGGTTGCGCACAAAGATGCTGTAGTTGCCTGATTCCTTGCTAGTCACACTGTTGAGGGTCATAGTGCTGCACTTGTTCTCGTTGGCGATGTTGAACTGGCCCCCTGAGACGATGCCTTTTGTCGTTCCTCAGCCAGAACATCTCTGAGGCAGGGTCACCGTCAGCGAAGCAGGTCAAGCACAGAGAATGGGCAGGAGAGGGAAATAGAGATGACATGATTCACAACAGTCAATGTAAATATGAACAATGACAAAACACCACTTGTCACTGTTGACTTGGGCAGGTAAGGCTATTTAAAGAAAAAAACGTATTGGAGAAGGTGCTGATCTATGATCAGTTCCCCCTGTCCATTTAATTGTATTCATTATGATCTAAAAGGCTAAACTGATCCTAGATCAGCACTTCTACTCGTTGGTCTAACAGTACAATTTCAAAAATCGGACGTAAAAGGATAATGAAGTGCTAGTGAACATGGTAACCACATAATAGGACAGTATGATTTAGTAGTTAGCCAACTTTATTCTCCATGATAGCCACCACATCTGGTAGCCCCTTGGTCACCCTGGCCCGATCTAAAGCAACGAGAAGGACATTTACTCCCTTGAATCATCCATAGGAAGCTCATTCAATCATTCCAGTGTACAGAAAATTAGACCATTAAGAAACAATGAAAGAGTATGCTACTCACTTTCCTCAGCAACCGCTCAGCAACCATTTACAAATGGTTTCAGATCTATCACCATACTATATGTCAACTCATTAATATTGAATATAGAACAGTTTTCTGTTTGTCCATGTGAGAATAGTGATAGAAAATAGTACCTGCAATTGTTTGTGTTAGTGTTTACCACTGCAAGCCATGCTGGGCGCTAACCATCAATATGGTAACGCACTTACTTCAACCTCTGGTATTCCAACAGAGCATCAGCAAAGGCTTTTAAAGAGAGTGATAATTAAATATAGATTACTGAAATGTATTTCGGAAGAATGTAATATTCACCAACTGCCTGTCTTGGAAGATACGAATGTAGATCAAGATTGCAGACAAATTAAATTATAATTGAGTAATAATAGTCCGATTCTGAGGTTTACATTCTAGTGGTGAAGACATTGACATGAATCTGAAGCAGTAAAATCCCTGTATGAAGCCCTATTTCGCTTAACTGCTTTGAGACAATAGTGCTTTTTGAGTTAATCAGACTGGTCAGGCTAACCTTGTCCAGATAGGTCTAGTGAGCGGGTGTGCTTTTCTTGACCATCAAACATATCCAGAGCTGCTTTGAGACAATAGTGCTTTTTGAGTGAATCAGACTGGTCAGACTAACCTTGTCCAGATAGGTCTAGTGAGCGGGTGTGCTTTTCTTGACCATCAAACATATCCAGAGTGTACTTCCCCTTTGATCAGACTGGTCTCCGATGGTCTAGTGCTTTTCTTGACCATCAAACATATCCAGAGTGTACTTCCCCTTATCGTTCTCCGTGGGCGCAAAGACCTCGACCCACAGCTTCTGCATACTGCTGCCAGGCTTACACCTATCCAACTGGTCAATCCTACTCTCCCTGGTACACAATGAAATAGAATATGATAATATGATTCAATAGAATATAATATATTTTTTGTAAAAATCCAACAAAAGATACTTCCATACAAGGCCATGACTATTTATGTCTGAGGGCTTTACTTGTTCAGTTTTAAGTTTCTTTGTAAAAGCCTTTACGTTTGTTCTTTTTCAATCCAGTGAGATGAGATGGATTTGGGATTAAAAGGCTCAGACTGTCTCACTAAGGAAGCTGTGGGGCGATGTGAAGAAAAACAAAAATGCTAAAGCAACTGAGTTTAAATTGGACAACAATCTATGCTGCGACAGCAGTGCCCTTACAGAAAAATCACATGATTTCACATGAAATTTCACATTTTCACGTGTAGTTTCATGTTATCACATATTGCGTAACATGTTATCACATTAACTTCATATGAGCTCACATGTGATCACATGAAAACGTGTTTTTGGAGCACCACCTGTGTTCACGTGTCAAATTCATGTGGTTTTTCTGTGTTGGTTTGTCACCAGCTCTCGTAATAGAGAGGTACAGGATGTGTAGGCTCTCCAGACAGGCACCAACACAGCTGATTCAATTAATCAAAGTCTTAATGATTAGTCTATTAGTTGAATCAGGTGTGTTAATGCTGGACTAGAACAAAAGCCTGCCTGCGCCGTAACTCTGTAGAACCAGGGTTGGTGGTTGGTGCTAACGATAAAAGCTGCCAGCAGGTGGCGATAAAAGTCCGGGTCCCTGTACCGTGCTTTGGTGTGAAGTGTCCCTTAGGTGCAGATTTAGGGTCAACTTCCCCTCCCCCAAACCTAGCCTTAACAATTAGTGGGGAAAATGCTAAACTGACCAAAAATCAGTGCCTAGGGGCAACTATTCCTTATAGCAAAGGCTGACTGTATAATGTATACAAAGTAGAACCAGTGGGCCTGGAGCACAGCCCGTGTGGCAGGGCAGAGTACAGAGGCCAAGCCAGGCAAGGGAACTCACTTGAAGTGCCAGCTGGTCTTCATGTAGCTGATATAGTACTTGAGAGAGCAGTAGAGCTTGAAGCCCATAGCAGTGCATTGAATCCTCACTGGGCCTGTAGACAGCGCTGTGCCACAGAGAGAGGAAAAAGTCAAACTCAGAGAGATGATACTCTGTGACAGAATGTCCTTGTTGGGATATTGACAGTTGACAGGGCATGCTGTCTACACTGCAGTCTAGGTCCAATACATTTGTATTTGATTCTAACCTGTAGTCAGGATAGGACTTAATCTTAAGTTGTCCCCATCCAAAAACTGTCCATAGAATGCTTGAGAAGTCACTCATGTTTCAGTACTGGACTGCAGCTCATCATCGTCATCCTGTCCGGAAAGACCCCGTCTACGGTAGGCGGCACCCATAGACATACATATTCACATGATATTCATTGGAATCAATCAAATTTATTCATAAAGCCCTTCTTATATCAGCTGATGTCACAAAGTGCTGAACAGAAACCCAGCGTAATAGTATTAGGAAATCTATGCTGAACTTACCCCACTGTTTGCTCAGGAGTTGGAGGAGCTTGTCATACTCTGTAAATAAAGACAGAATAATTATGTCTCCAGACAGTGGGCTCTATTTAAGCAATAAGGTCTGAGGAGGTGTGGTACATGGCAAATATACCACAGCTAAGGGCTGTTCTTATGCATGATGCAACGCGTTGTGAGTGTTCCCCTACTGGCCCCTGGTTCACCTCTGACCTCTGGGCTGGGTCCCTAAGCGCTGTGATTGGTCCACAGTGTTCCTGCCAGGGCCAACAAGAGTCAACAAGAGTGTCTCCCATCCGACTGACGAAAGTCCATATAGGACATTGTATGAACGCCTGGATACAGCCATTAGCAGTGGTATATTGGGCATATGACACAAACACCCAAGGTGCCTTATTGCTATTATAAACTGGTTACCAACGTAATCAGAACAGTAAGAAGTCATTTTTTTGTCATACCCCTGATAAATGGTCTGATATTCTACAGCTTTCAGCCAATCAGCATTCAGGGCTCAAACCACCCCGTTTATGATCGTCATTAACCTCTATGCATCTTCATTCAAAGACTTAATCATGGACACTCTTACTGACAGTTGTGGCTGCTTTGTATGATGTATTGTTGTCTCTACCTTCTTGACCTTTGTGCCGTTGCCTTTGCACAATAATGTTTGTACCATGTTTTTGTGCTGCTACCATGTTGTGCAGCTACCATGTTGTGTTGCTACCATGTTGTTGTCATGTTGTGTTTCTACCATGCTGTGTTGTCATATACTGCTGCCTTGTTATGTTGTTGTCTTAGGTCTCTCTTTATGTAGTGTTGTGTCTCTCTTGTTGTGATGTATGTTTTGTCCTATATTTATATTGTATTAATTTTTTAAATATTTTTAAATCCCAGGCACCCTTCCCCGCAGGAGGCCTTTTGCCTTTTGGTAGGCCATCATTGTAAGTAAGAATTTGTTCTTAACTGACTTGCCTAGTGAAATGAAGGTGAAGTAAAATAAATAAATAAATAAAAATAATACATGGATGATAATATTACATCATGTGCAGTCTCAGTTTCTGCACCTTCTGAATCATCATGAGACATAAAACAATACTAAAACAAACAAATACTGCACAAACAAATACTGCACAAACAAATACTGCAAAAACAAATACTGCACAAACAAATACTGCACAAACAAATACTGCAAACAAATGCACTTTGAAATTGCCTCATAACAATATAACTTGAGGGACCACATACTGTAACATTTCACCGATATTTCTGCTAGACCGGGGACCGTATTGATAAAACACTTCAGAGTAGGAGTGCTGATCTAGAATCAGGTCCCCCCAGTTCAAGTCATCATATTCATTAGGATCTACAAAGATAAACGGAGTACTTTACGAACATGGGCCCATGTCTGTGGTTGTCCATGACAGTGCCATGATGTCTCCCCTTCATGTAGTAACTCCAGTGTGCTCACATCCTGTCCTCCACCATCAGACGCCACAGCTTTGTAGTGGCCTGCCTCCTCCTTAGTCACCTGAGATTCACCAGAGAGAAAACAAGTCTATCATTATGACACACACGCAGGCATGTCTGGTTCATGTCCACTGAACAAGGCAGTTAACCCACTGTTCCTAGGCCGTCATTGAAACTAAGAATTTGTTCTTAATTAACTGACCTGCCTAGTTAAATAAAGGTACAAATAAAAATGTCCGCACACACATACACATAGGGTTTGAGAACACATTTGACTTTCTGTACACAGATAATCCTACCCACTGGGCACAGACTTCAATTCAACGTCTATTCCACATTGGTTCAATGCAATTTAGTTGAAATGATGTGGAAACAATGTTGATTCAACCAGTGTGTGCCCAGTGGGTAATTATGCAATGATCTATAAATACTCATACTGTAGAGACACTCTGACACAGATTCTCTCTCTCTCTCGCTGTGTGTGTGTGTGTGTGTTCTCCTGAGCTTAACCCTATTCCCTCATCTGCCACCATCCCATGAATGTACACCCAGTACTACTGAACATTACTTTACATATTCATTACAATACTGTAAATATGAGGTGGTAGGTAGCTTAGTTAGAGCTGCGGATCTGTAGCCGGAAGGTCGCCAGGTCAAATCTCCACGGTGGCGCTAAATAGTGGGGTGGAGCATAAGTGACATTTTGGGCCAGTTTCCTGGACCCAGATTCAGCCTAGTCCTGGATTAAAATCATTCACAATAGAGACTCTCCGTTGAAAGTGTGTTTTAGTCCAGGATTACGTTTAATCAAATCAAATCAAATTTATTTATATAGCCCTTCGTACATCAGCTGATATCTCAAAGTGCTGTACAGAAACCCAGCCTAAAACCCCAAACAGCAAGCAATGCAGGTGTAGAAGCACGGTGGCTAGGAAAAACTCCCTAGAAAGGCCAAAACCTAGGAAGAAACCTAGAGAGGAACCAGGCTATGTGGGGTGGCCAGTCCTCTTCTGGCTGTGCCGGGTGGAGATTATAACAGAACATGGCCAAGATGTTCAAATGTTCATAAATTACCAGCATGGTCGAATAATAATAAGGCAGAACAGTTGAAACTGTAGCAGCAGCACGGCCAGGTGGACTGGGGACAGCAAGGAGTCATGTCAGGTAGTCCTGGGGCATGGTCTTTAATCTGGGTTCAGGAAACCAGCCCTATGAGGACTGGATGTGGTATGTGTACCTGTTGCACAGTCATGGTGCTGACTCCAGTCTGCTGGTCATACACAGCTGGAGTCTCCACGCCGTCCTTGAACCACTTCAGAGTCGTATCCTTGCTTACGTTGGTCACCTGGACCCAGAATGACAGAGGATTCTAATGATACATTAACACTGTGAACTGAATACATTCATAACAACACACATGCATATTAGAATACAGAATCCATGTGATTATTCCATAACGAAGATAACAAGATATTGGAGAAATGAATCTATAAATTATAAATAATCTACAAATGACCTTGCATTTGGTTATAAACTCATAGTCCTCTGTCACGGTCCATGACAAAAACTCCAGAAAATAAGGTCCTTGAAAAACAGAGCGATGATTAACTGCGCACACTGGACCAGAGATACAGCGGCCATCTTTGCTGGCACTCAATCAATGAAACTCTCTATATTCTGGTGTGTCAGCACTATATGTTCTAAAGACCTAGCTCCCTGTTCAACACTGTTTGCACTCCATAAACTGTAGATAGGTATGTTTTTGCCACTAGCCACAAAGCTAAGGAAAGGGACTAACGGTTGACGATAGATAGGAAACTAGGGCATTGAGGCGCATTGAATCTGTTTCAGCACATTTGGAACCTATTTTACACAGAAATGAGATATTTATCTACTATTTATCTACTATCTACTGAAAACACATCCTAAACTCTCTGAGAGGATCCGGCACCTTTTCAGATATGACTTTGTTTGTTCCGGCACCTATTTACCCTGACCCGGTACCTCTCGCGGCATGATTTATTCATTGTTTCACTGTTCGCACTGTAGACATTCGAATAAAAGCGATCGGCGTTAAATCAAGTTACCTCCTCATTATTTCTCCCGCCCCCCAAAAACACCATCAAGTAAAAACATGGCGATCCTTCTGTGTAATCATCCTATCCTGCCACACTGATTTCAGACCTGCTCTCTTATTTGTACATAGAGGTTATGGGGAGGGCGGGTGGGGTAAGTAACTGATTTGGACACTGGTCTTGGTAGTGGTGGTCAGCTGGTGAAGAAGTCCCTACGTAATCACATTACGTAGCCTAGGCTAGTCTTCTCCCTACTGAATTTGAATTGTGGGAAAGCCAAATAAAAATGTCCCCCCCCCCCGCGCTCACTATGTGTTCCAGGACCTCCCGATTTACAAATGAGGCACTGGATCCAGCCCAGAGGTTAGAGGTGAACCAGGGGCCAATAGGGGAACACTTACCTGACTTTCTCTTGGAGTCCATTCTGTTGGCTATGGACTGAGCCAGTGTCTGACGAAACTCTGCCAAAGACACAACCACAGGGTTACTTCCCTACTAGCACACTGAGGATATACTGTATATATTAACTATCAATAATAAGACAGTAACATTGAATATAATAACCAAATTGATTGGAACAAATCTATATATCAAGCCAAGCCAAACACTTACTGCTCTTTAGAGTTCACAAGCTGCCCTTTTCACACTACTGTGCCGATCTGAAGCAAACTGTGCTGGCTCACCACTTCCAGCAGCTACGGAGGATGTGAAAATAGGCCAGCTCATCACGGCTTGGTTTAGCTCAGCTCGGTTCGGTAGTATGAACATCCCGGCAGTGAGTTGGGGTGACCAGATGGACTCACTCTCGTCCACGAGCACCAGGGCGAACTGGTTGTTGGCGCGGCCGTCGCAGAGCTGAGCTGTGTAGGGGCCGTCGTCCTCCTTAGACAGCTGGTCAAACAGGATCTCTATCAGCCCACTAGCCTTGTCAAAGTTAATCTTACCGGCCGAGAGAGAGAGAGAGAGAGAGAGAGAGAGAGGACACACACGAGCACATGAATGTACATGTGGACACACACGCAGGCATAACTCACAGTGTGATTTGGCAAGGGTTCTAAAATGGGGGAAATGGGGATTGGTTTATTCACAAAATCCTTATCTGTAGTCATTTAGTAATAAACCCTTAGCAGTGTTGACGTACACGTATACACACGTGCATGGATGCAATCATGCTATTCCATACCGAGTAACCACATGCAAGACACTGAGTCCAAGAACATGCATGTTGGGTAATATTAGTTTAACCCCATGGAAAATCCACATCTGTTGCAACAACCTCTGCCTACAGTAATCTTCCAACCTGTGGTTATTTTTTAGGTTGATTTCATAACAAATCAACATTGCTATCATATTGCTACGTACATTCTGGTGAAAATCTTTATGAAGGTGATTTGTGTTTAAATGAAATTGCAAATATGATGGCGAGGGTAACATTTTTGGATTGTGATTGTTTTGTGATTACTTTCTCTTTCTATACAGCCAATAGCTCTTACTAATGCAAACTTGAATGAGAAAATATAAAACATTTAGCTATTTTGTGGCACATCTACATTTCACTGGATTTCACTGGAAATGGAAATGGATTCGGAAACACAATCATCTGCATATATTCCAAAAGAAATGTGTGTATGCAAAATGCAGTAGCTTATGCTTTATGCACACCTCTGGGAGACAAGCTATAACTTGCCTGGACCAGTCTGTTTCTGTTTCAGCCAACTTGTCATCGTCTTCCTATTCATACATTACTGCACCATTGACTTAAGCAGGAACATTCTGACACCCAAGCTAGTTTTAGTAGTTCATTTGAGACATACACACTCTCCTGACAGACTAGTACACACAATATTTAGTTCTGGGTTCTGAGATTAGAACACATAGCCAGTGTTTTGAAGTGCTCCTTTACTGCAGCACTAGAGATCTCTCTGTCGCTGAGAATGAGGCGGAGCTCTGCAGCATTGCTCAGGCTCTCAGTCTGCATCCAGAGACGCACGTTCCCTTTCTCTGACACCTCCACCTGCCACTTGGAGCGCAAGGCTATCACTGTAGGGGGAGGGAACAATGAATAGGGAATAGGTTATGCATTCAGGTTGGCCTCCAAGCTTCAGCAAACTAAAATAATCTAGGAAGGGCGCAATGACAGGAATCAAAAAATAGGATTTACCCAAGAAAACATCTGAGTGAATAGGTTGTTGAAATTGTGATGTTGGACAATGTATTATAATGCCTGTTTCGATTTGAAACGGAGTACTATCAATTGTTTTAGCTCGATAGAGACTTGTATTATTACAGTGACTAAGTCTTACATGGGTGGCAGATGTGCCAGCCGAGCTCGGTCAGTCTCTCCAGATCTATGGGAAAAGAAAGGGAGGGGGAATTACAGGGAGCAGCAATCTTTTGTGCAGGTCGTCTTTCGCTTTGAGTATAAAGTGCCTTCCCCAGTGAAGGTGAAACTGGAAGAGATGTCTGGGTTGTCACTCATCTCCACTGTGTACAGGCCCAGGTCCTCTTTAGTGGCGTTTGTGAAGGTGAGGATGGGGATGGACGTGAAGCTGGGGATGGACAGAAAGAAGGACAGTTAGCTAAAAGGACGGACACAAGGACAGTAGGCTTAAAGGACAGACCAGGGGACTCAGTAGGCCTGAATGGGACCATAGTGCTCAGTGAAAAGGGAGGACATTTTGCATTGTAGTGTGAGGTGAGGAAGAATCTCCACTGAGTCCGACCCTTTGCTGACCTCTTAACATTAAAGTCTTTCATGGGTTAAATGTCCTCTCACAAATCTACAGGTCTTTTTTTTTCTCTCTGTAACAGACAGACACACACACACACACACACACACACACACACACACACACACACACACACACACACACACACACACACACACACACACACACTTGCAGTACCTATTGTTCTCCCACAGTACCCTGGCTCTCCCAGCTTCAATAGCCTCTTTGTAGTTTTTGCTCCAGACAAACGTGCTCTTCTCCGTAATTTCAGTGGCCTCAAAGGCCAGGAAGATGAAGCCATCATTGTCCACACCAATCTCTATGTCTCTGGTGCCTGATGGAGAAAGAACATGAATCATAAGTCATTCTGATGATATTGTTCATCAGGGACCTGTATGGCTAAAATCAAGCCTTATCCCAGACCTGTTTGTGCTCTTTTGCCAACTTCTATGGTCATGTTTACTCCAAACACAAACAGATCTTGAACCAGACTAACTAAATCCCTAAAATGACTCACCTGGTTGGGTCTGGGCTCTGGGCTCTGATAAGCTCAGAGGGCAGAGAAGGGATGCCCATTCTAGCCTTGTTGAAGACACACACTCTGAGATGATAGGTCTGACCAGCATAGAGACCTGACACCTGGGAACACAAACACACCAAAATCAATTTGATAATTTTATCAAAAACAAAAACACATTACCTCTATTTTAATGCATATTTATCCTTATTACATAAAACAGGTATATCTCACCAACCTTCAAAACGGTGTCTGCAATTGTCTCTTCATTCACAGCAGTCCAGCTCTGTGATTGGTCTCCCTCGCTCAGCTCCACCAGGTACCCTGTGATTGGTCCTTGCTGTCCTTCGTAGAGAGGCACTGCCCACAGGAGGACTAAGAGAGTTAACCCTCGCCTCCCTGAATTCCAGGTCATAAGGGCAGCCTGGGAGATGAGTGGGGTTAGCATAACACAAAGAGAGAAATATGAGGGAAAAACACACATTTGTTAATCTGTGTCAACCCGTACAGTGTTTCATTCTATACAGTACATGGATTGATAAGTGTCTACTGTGTTAGAAAAATACCAACCAAACCTGGGTTCAAGTACTATTTGAAATCAGTGTTTGGTTCATCCTGACTGGAGTGCCAGGTGGGCAGGGTCTGCACTTTTTTGGATTTTCTATTGGTTACATTGCAACATGCATGCTTATTCAGGCACAGATAACGTATTTGAAATGATTTAAAATCAGGCTAAAACAGGGAGAATATTGTTATTCGTCCTTTTCCCGTCTCATATACTCACCCATAAACAGCCAAGTTGTCTGCGACAGAGCAGGCCATCATAAAGAAACAAACAAATCATAATAATACCATTTTAAAAACAAGTAAAGTGATTTTGCTTAATCTACCCCTTCGTTTTTAGTGCCAGTGCACGGTAGTTCATTTGCTTAACGATTTTCAGTCGCATTTAAATTATTTAAGATACGGGGAGATCAGGATGGATTCAGCTGGATTAATGGGCTGTGCGGGATAAATGGTGTGTGGCTCTCTCCATTTCCAATATGAATATCACAACAGGCAGCCATTTTATGAGAAAGACCATGGGGCCAACACAGCTGGCCACGGCTGTGCACTGAACTGCTCCATTACCGAATGACAGAGTGGGTAGAGGGAGAGAGAAAGAGAGAGTGTGTGTTTTAGAGAGGAAATGTATGAACGTGTGTGTGTGTTTTAGAGAGTAAACGTGCATGTGGGTGCGAACTCTTTGCGTGTGTGTACAGTGATCATGTGTGTGCGTGTGTCCGTGTGTATGTGCGTGCATGAGTAAGTGTGTGTGTTTTCATGATGATTGCGTCATCCTCACCTGGCTCAGGCATGGTCCACTCCTCACACAGGAAAGCCTCACTGGGCTCCGAGGGTTTACCAACACCAACCACGTTGGCAGCAAAAACACAGAACTGATAGTAATGCCCCCTATCCAGGTTACAGACCTGTAAATAAGACAATACAAAATGAATACAGTTACTGTCCAAATTAAAACCCGGGTTGTGTTCATTAGGGCATACTGTAGAAAAACATTTGAAAACATTTTTATTATTGGTTAAGTTCTTCTGTTTGGTGCCTAAGGAACAATACCCTGGTCATTGAGAAAACAAGGGTCAGCTAGCCCCGAGTTTCGGTATGTCAATTCTTACATGGACAAAAAAAACCGTGGACAAAACAAAAAAGATACCTTGTAAGGAGAGTTCAACACAGTATCTGGATAACCTCGGGCACTCCTGATATTCACAGAGATTCATTTGAAATCTGAGGTTGTGTACTCACGTCCTGATTTAGCCGGGTTTCTTCAACTCCACACATATGGACATGGCGGGGGAGTTGGGTTAACGACGACTGTGGAAGGAGTGTACCTCTGGCTACATGCAGACGCTGTCAGTCGAGACAAAGAAACATTTTGCATGTGATGGTTGAATTTGATTAACGTTCTATTCAAAATGATGGATTTCAGCAAATAAAGAAAGGCACGCAGCTACAGAGGACAAACATAGGTACACGGTAAGGTTTGACATATCTACATGTTTAGAAGTATCGACTGACAGCGACTTGACGTAGTCAGAGATACAGTCCGCACACTCTCGTCTCCACTCAACTCCATTGATGTGATGGACATTGTGCAGTTGAAAAACACTTGGCTAATCCTAACCAAGCCACATACTGTAAAGCCAAGCATAAATTCTGCCAGTGCTGTTTGGAAAAGCCCCATAGAGGCTGGCTTTAGGAAGGGGATTCGGATCATTGATCTCAACCACTTTTTTTCACAGCCACTTAGCCTTTAAAGTCCTTATCGCCTATGAAGTCTTTCTGCTTTAGGGGGACTGAGCCAAGGGACAATGGCTATCAATAGACAAACCTGAGGGGCTTATCTAAGTGTGATGGGAATCACACCATCGAAAGACTATGCCTCCTAAATGTATAGATTGCTCACTAGGCCATCCATACTTAGGTACAACAAAAGCCTCTTTATCAAATCAATATCTAAACAGTGCCGCTTGGAGCTCTGCAGTGAAATATAGCGGGGGCAGGGGAGATGGGGCATTTGTCCCAAAGTGTATGTCGATTTGACATATCGCCACTAGATGGCATCAGTTCACCTGATTCTGAATCAGTGGAAGTAAAGGCACTGCCATGGAGATGGAGGTGGAATTCCAAACTAAGCGAGATAACAAAAAATCCTAAGGGTTTACATCTCAGACATTCTTCTAATGAGGCTGGATAGGTGGCATGCCTGCCTGACTGCTAAACTGGTGGTGGTGGATGGAAAGGTTTCAGGGGGTAAAGTCATTTACATTGGCTTACACAAGCAGGAAGACCAAAGTGCCCTGAGCATGAAGCCTCCGTTGGATCGATATTCTAATTAATCTCATTTACATGGAGGCAGCAAGTGAGCAGCTTGTAAAAATAAGAGCAAAAAGCAAACTCAAAGATGGGAGGAACTATTATTGGAGGAAACTGGGCAGTTGTAGGGGCTGGTTTAGCCAAACAGAGGGCACTGCGTGTGACCTCTGTGTTTTATAAATGCCTGCAAGCAGATCAATGGCTTTATATGATGAATACCTTGGACATTAGGGCACATCGTAGCAATATGTTTTGCAATGGAAAACGAAAACAAGTGTTTCTTATTGGACATTACATCCCTGTTTCAGTTTGCTTTCGTCCTCCTCCTGAACAAGACCCTAGGCAGTGAAAAAGTACGGTTTGCTCCACACTTCTAAACTATTTTGCAGTGTGGCAGAATTTCAATTGCTTTGTTCTGTTGAGTCTAAAAACAACAATATAACTCTTTTGCACATCATAAAATTACAGGTCACAGTTGCAAAAAGAGACAATTTTAACTTTCCATTAGTCTCCATGGACACCACTACTCGTTGCCTAGTGACACAGCTAAGGTAGTAGAGGGAATGTGTTTTTTCCTCCAGTATATTTCCACCAGAGCCTTATTATGTTCAGCTCTCTGACCACCACTAATTCTGTTTTCTACATAGATACAAAGACAGCCATTCTAGAGAGGGCATTACATGTAAATACACGGGACAGTTGGAAAATATATAGGTCACCTCTGAAGTAGTTCCAACAATGGGCACCTTTTAACTTTCTAAACCACTGCACCATGCAGAACTTACTTGCTTCAAAGTTACAGAAAGCCAAAACAAAATCAAATCACGGCAGGTAGCCTAGTGGTAAGAGCGTTGGACTAGTAACCGAAAGGTTGCAAGATTGAAACCCCGAGCTGACAAGGTACAAAGCTGTTGTTCTGCCCCTGAACAGGCAGTTAACCCACTGTTCCTAGGCTGTCATTGAAAATAAGAATTTGTTCTTAACTGACTTGACTAGTTAAATAAAGGTAAAATATATATATTTTTTATTGGTCACAAACACGTGATTGGCAGATGTTATTGCGGGTGTAGCGAAATGCTTGTGTTTCTAGCTCTGACTGTGCAGTAATATCTAACAAGTAATATCTAACAAATTACACAACATATACCCAATACACACAAATCTAAGTGGGAATGAATTAAGACTACATACGTATGGAGCAATGTCAGAGCGGAACTGTCTAAGATACAGTAGAATAGTATAGAATACAGTATATACATATGAGTAGAGTAATGCAAGTTAACATTATTAAGTGAATGAGATACCGTAGAATAGCTTAGAAAACAGTATAAACATATGAGATGAGTAATGCCAGATATGTAAACATTAAGTGACTAAGATATTGCAGGATAGTATAGAATACAGTATATACATATGAGATGAGTAATGCAAGATATGTAAACATTATTAAAGTGACATTATTAAAGTGGCCAGTGATTTCTAGTCTATGCCTATAGGCAGCAGCCTCTAATGTGCTAGTGATGTCTGTTTAACAGTCTGATGGCCTTGAGATTGAAAAATATCTTCTATCTCTCGGTCCCAGCTTTGATGCACCTGTACTGACCTTCTGGATGATAACGGGGTGAACAGGCAGTGGCTCGGGTGGTTGATGTCCTTGATTATCTCTTTGGCCTTCCTGTTGACATCGGTTGCTGTAGGTGTCCTTGAGGGCGGGTGGTTTGCCCCCGGTAATA
The DNA here is from genome assembly GCF_034236695.1 of Oncorhynchus nerka. Lineage (NCBI taxonomy): Eukaryota > Metazoa > Chordata > Actinopteri > Salmoniformes > Salmonidae > Oncorhynchus > Oncorhynchus nerka. The sequence goes on along the minus strand of NC_088409.1, from coordinate 44,914,715 downwards.
TGTTGGGCAGACCACACCACCCTCTGGAGAGCCTTGCGGTTGCCATACCAGGTGATGATACAGCCCGAAAGGATGCTTTCAATTGTGCATATGTAAAAGTTTGTGAGGGTTTTAGGTGACAAGCCAAATTTCTTCAGCCTCCTGAGGTTGAAGAAGCTCTGTTGCGCCGCCTTCACCACACTGTCTGTGTGGGTGGTCCATTTCAGTTTGTCCGTGATGTATACGCCAAGGAACTTGAAGCTTTCCACCTTCTCCACTGCAGTCCCATCAATGTGGATAGGGGGGGTGCACCCTCTGTTGTTTCCTGAAGCCCACGATCATCTCCCTTGTTTTGTTGACATTGAGTGAAAGTGATGTTTCCTACCTTCACCACCTGGGGGCGTCCCGTCAGGAAGTCATGGACCCAGTTGCATAGGGTGGGGTGCAGACCAGGGCCTCGAGCTTAAGGATGAGCTTGGAGGGCACTATGGTGTTGAATAATGAGCTATAGTCAATAAACAGCATTCTCACAAACGTATTCCTTTTGTCCAGATGGGATGTGGCAGCATGCAGAGTGATGGCGATTGCATCGTCTGTGGATCTATTGGGGTTGTAAGCAAATTGAAGTGGGTCTAGGGTGGCAGGTAAGGTAGAGGTGATATGATCCTTGACTAGTCTCTCAAAGCGCTTCATGGATGACAGATGTGAGTGCTACGGGGCGATAGTCATTAAGTTCAGTTACCTTTGCCTCCTTGGGTACAGGAACAATGGTGGCCATCTTGAAGGATGTGGGGACAGCAGACTAGGATAGGGATAGATTGAAAATGCCCTTAAACACACCAGCCAGCTGGTCTTAGCACGCTCTGAGGAAGTGGCTAGGGATGCCGTCAGGGCCAGCAGCCTAGCGAGGGTTAACACATTTAAATGTTTAACTCATGTTAGCCACGGTGAAGGAGAGCCCATGGTAGCGGGCCGCGTCAGCGGCACTGTGTTATCCTCAAAGCGTGCAAAGAATGGGTTTAGCCGTGGCTGGTTTTCCTTTTGTAGTCCGTGATTGTCTGTAGTCCCTGCCATATACATTGCGTGTGTGAGCTGTTGAATTGCAACTCCACTTTATCTCTATATTAGTGTTTAGCTTCTTTGATTGCCTTGCGGAGTGAATCGTTAAATTGCTCTGGGGAGTGTGAACAAAGGATCTGCTCCAGTCGTATTATTAATATTCGGCCATATTACCAGTCACTTTGCCATGGTTAAATGCAATGGTTCGAGCCTTCAGTTTCACGCGAATGCTACCATCTATCCACGGTTTATGGTTAAGGTAGATTTTAATAGTCACAGTGGGTGCTACATATCCTATACACTTTCCTATAAACTCAGTCACCGTATCCGTGTATGCGTCTAGATTATTTTCGCAAGCTACCCGGAACATATCCCAGTCCATGTGATCAAAACAATCCTGAAGCGTGGATTCCGATTGGTCAGACCAGCGTTGAATAGTACAAAGCACAGGCACTTCCGGTCTGAGTTTCGTGGTCAGATTTGCCGAAAGGAGGGCAGGAGAGGGCCTTGTAAGCATTCCGGAAGTTTGAATAGCATTGGTCGAGAGTCTTAGCAGCGCGAGTAGTATAGTCGATATGTTGATAGAACTTCTGCAGCCTAGTCATTAGATTTGCTTTGTTAAAATCCCCAGCTAAAATAAATGCAGCCTCAGGACATGTGGTTTCCAGTTTGCATAAAGTCCAGTGAAGTTCTTTGAGGGCCGTCAAGGTTTCGGCTTGAGGTGAGATGTAAACGGTCGTGGCGAGGACGGAGAAGATTTATCTTGGGAGATAATATGGTTGGCATTTAATTGTGAGGTATTCAAGGTCGGAAGAACAAATGGACTTGAGTTCCTGAATTTTCCAAGAATTACACCATGAGTCATTAATCATGAAAACACACCCCTCTGCCCTTCTGCTTCCCGGGGAGATATTTATTCCTGTCTGTGCGATGTACTGAGAATCCTGCTAGATTTACAGACTACGTCAAAGTATCCCGAGAGAGCCATGTGGAATAAAGTGTTATAGGCCCCGATGTCTCTCTGGAAAGAAATCCTTGGTCTATGCACATCAACTTTGTTATCCAAAGACTGAACATTAGCGAGTAATATACTGGGAAGCGGTGGGTGGTGTGCGCCTCTCCTAAGTCGAACCAGCAGGCCGCCTCGAACGTCTCTCCAGTTGTATTCCTGGTCGTAATGCTGGTAGTTCTGGTGAGTTACCACCGCTCCAATAGTTATTCCCGGCTGTATGTAATGACACAAAACATTTCCTGAGCTAATCATGTAAAAGTACATAAAAAAACTAAATACTGCATTGTTGTCTAAGTGCTAGTCGCAATGCTGCCATCTCCGTCGGTGCCATCTTATTGATTCAAACCGAAATAGGATACATTGTAAACGCAGGTCCAACGAGGGAAAACTTATTTGCTAGCTACAAATTATTTAGCCACAGTAGCTTCTAGCCTAGTTATTGATATGCAATGCGATCTCCTCTACTGTAATGAACAGTGTGTCCTTAACAACCAGATGTTCTGAAAACCAGATGCGGGGACTCTGCTCAGATGTTTATCTTCCGCCTGCTACGTTGGCTACCTAACCGACTGAACTAATGACTAGGTTTGGTGGGAGGATGAAAAAGTATGAATTTAATTATCAAAATGTAAATATCAATTAAAACATGTCATTTCTACCGGTGAACATGTGCTTCAGTATTATTTTCTTTGGCAACTTTGGTACAAGCAGGATAAATGCCTCCACTCTGTACATTATCTTGAAACTAATGAACACACGGTCAATTATTTACAAGATAATATACAGAGCATCAGCGTTTATCCCTTACTTAACATTACTCTGGGTCTTTGTCATGCGAAGTGTGACCCAACATTCTAACGGCAGTGACACCTGGGTACCAGAACCTTCCTCACCTTGTGCTGCCTCTCCTTGGCAGGCTTGGTGTTGACATTTCTCAAGGAGTCCAGCTCTTTGTCCTTCTGATCCAGGTAGTAGCTTCGTACAGGGTCTCCTCCATTGTTAGCAGGGGCTCTCCAGGTGAGAATCATCTCAGTGCCAGTGCAGAGCAGCAGGGCGATGGCAGTGGAAGGGGATGGGGCGACTGGGAAGGGGAGATGTATTTGAAAAGAAAGTTTTGGCATACTAGACTTTTCATCAGCCTGCCCAGAGACAAACAAAAAAAGTATTACATTAAGATAGATATTTTGGATGGATAGTGTTTTGAATAAATAGCTAATCAGCTTCTATTATTCTCTATTCCATTCCATTCTATTCTATTCTGGCCACTTCCGTGTATCAGGTCAGTTAATTTAAGGCCACACAGGGTTCCAGACACAAAGTATTGGATTTCAGCCATATCACCAACTGATCCGAGACCAGCTTCGGAATCTGGCATCACTGTGAGTGGCAGCTAAAATGAACGGTCATTACAATGTAGCAGTCTGCAGAGTGCATATTATTATTTTTATTATTATTATTACTATTATCAGACATGCTATTATAGGGTAAGACAGCAGTGAGCGGGGTCAGTAGTTATTCATCAGGTGCCTACCTCATCACACGTCTATTTATTTCACTGTGTTTGTGGACAAACACAAAACACAAAAATCAGGAGCCTACCCATTAGATCTAATAGCTGTCATCACGTAATGGGTTCATGAGGCTGTTATGAACTAATGGTGAATTGAGGTCAGGAATAGATTGATGAAGAGAAAGGAGAAAACAGAGTAACAAGCCTTGGCTACTAACAAAGACTGACTGAAAAAGAAAATGGACCCCAACTTATTTACATGATCACTTAACATTTTGCATTACACCTCCTTATCCCATCAGATTAGCCAGTGAAAGTGTGAATAAGAGATCCCTACGAAAGCATTCACAACTATCAACACGTTTCCCCCTCGTCCCTGTCAGGTGTAACTGTTTGATATGACAGCAGGGTCGTATTCATCAGGCACCAAATGGAGGAAAACGGACGGGAAAAAAGGGAGCAACTATCTGAACTTGTTCAATAAGAAACACTAGCTTTATTTGTTTAATTATTTCTTCATGATTTCAGTTTGCCCTAATGAACATGTCCCAGGAGCATGTCCACCATTGTGGGTCAGTCCGCAGTTTTTTTGTCTGGTACTCACCGAGAACTGCTTTCACCAAGATAGGGGGAGACTCGTTGGAGTAGATACTGTTCCCAGCTCGCCCCACAGACTCAACTCTGAACACACACTCCTTCTTCGACTTCAGACCATGGACTGTAAACCTGAGAGGAAAAAACAAGTAATTTAGGCCTAGGTGTTGCCATGTCAAATTTGACTATGCATATAGTCCTAATGCCTAAGCATTGCTTTCTACATTGGGATGGTTCTATGGACTAAAAAACAATTGAACTGGAAATGTCAATGGAGCAGGACTAGGCTTAATCTTGTGTCCTGGAAACTGGCCCATCATGTTCTGTTGTAGAATTGGTGGCAAGAGAATAAACAACCATATTTATCCAACACACAATAGAAACAGCATTCCAAAAAGAGGATCTCAGTTCATTTAAATGGGTTCAGCACTGTACTTGGTGTGGGTGGTTGGCTTGTTGTTGATCGTCCTCCACTCTTGCTTCCCAGCCTCGCTGTAGTACAGGTAGTATCCCAGAATGCCCCTCTTTCTCCATGGGCTCCTGCCACTGAAGCAGGACAGCAGAATCTGTGTCTCGGATGGCAAAGACGGAAGTGGCTGGAGCAGGAGCAGCTAACAGGATAACACAGAAAACACGGAGCTCAGCTGATTGGCACACTCTTAAGAAAATAAAATCATTCTATCTAAAGCCATCCCTGTAGGAGAAGCCTGTATGGTTCAAGGTAGGACTGTTTTTAAAAACTTCCAAAGAGAAGGTCCTGAAGGAAGAACCACCCTAGATGAAAAAGGTTAATTGAAGATCCATTGTCCCTGTGTAGAATAACTCTAGAACAGTTTTTTAAATATTTCTAACAGTATACACAAATCCATATCAATGGAACTAGTATAACATTAAAGAAAGAATACGTTTGTTCCTCTCCCTCACCTTGGGGTTGTCCCAGTGAGATTGGCAGGCTCGGCTCTGAGGATTCGCTCACGCCATACTTGTTGAAGGAGCGCACCCGGAAGTAGTAGGACTTCCCCTTCTGTAGGTTAAACATGGGGAACCTGGGAGAGCCCACCGTGATGTCCATGCTGGCCAGCTGCCAGCTGTTTTTACCTGCAATGGACTGATGGACAGAAGGAAGTACGAACAGAGAGAGAGACAGGCAGGCAGGCAGAAAGAGACAGAGAGGTAGATGGAAAGAGAAGTAGACAGGCAGGCAGAAAGAGAAAGAGAGGTAGATGGAAAGAGAAGTAGACAGACAGACAGACAGACAGACAGACAGACAGACAGACAGACAGACAGACAGACAGACAGACAGACAGACAGACAGACAGACAGACAGACAGACAGTGAATCACTCAATTCTATTAATCAAATAGTTTTTCACTGTTGTGTATCTTTTCTTCTGCTCCATTAACTTGGCTCCCATATCTTTTAGTCATTTAAAAAAAATGTACATTTGAATAAAACTCAGTGTTTAAAAGGAGATCAGCAATTATAAAGCGCATGCCCAAGGGTGAGGATATTTGAATATTCCTGGGTGGAACAGAAGCGGGAGATCTTGATAATTTCAGATGCTTTTGATGGATTGGACAGTTTTATTACAGAGTTACTTATAAAAGTCCAATAAAAATAAATTTCCTGTGGCAGTTTGCCACTTTTCTTCTCATTATTGGAACTGCAAGCTGTTGGGCATCTAGAATGCAGAGTCCTGGTTGATATTGAAGAACTGGGGCACTTTGGGGAAGATGTAAAATTAATGATCCCTCCCAGCACTTTAATTCTTTAGGGAACGTTTTATTTTCCTGGGCGGCCATTTTGATAAACCAGAGCTTTGACAAACTCATTGTAAGACATTCATCAAAATAGGAACACTTTTGTCCTGTATAGTTTGGTGGCCATGTATGAACACACCCACAACATGTACTATAAAACCTCAACGTTAAAACTAAACCAGAACAAAACTGTGGCTAATTCACAACCGCGAACCTATAAAACCAAGAGTTATACTTTTAATCACCCCAAAAGCCTAGAGACAGAGCTTTGACCCAGCTAACAATTATAGGGAGAGAGAACATTTTTGTAATGTTACGCATAATGTTCCCCTAATGTTTGTGTCCAGTTTTCCGTTAGTTAGGGAATCATTCTATCTATGTTATCTAAACCTTGTGAGAATTATTTTATGTACGTTTTGGTGTTAAAGTTGGGAGAACATTCCCTTAATGTCAAACATAACTTATCAAGAATGTGGTTGCAACGTTCTCAGATTATACAACATTAATGTCCTAGACGTGTTTGATGGGACATTGCAAGAACATTAATGCGTCCCGTTTTCGAGGGTTAGGAGAATATTCCATCAACGTTTCGATACCTTTAGGGCATGTGTTCTTGCAGAGGCCCTGTCCAGAAGAAACCCTAACCACCACCCCTCCCTAGGCACTTGTGTAGATCTGAAACAACTGTTTCAGTGAATACACTTTGAAGTAAATCTCACCTCTGTTAAAAGTACCCTCAGACAAAATATTTGATTAATCACAGTGATTCAGGGCTATCATTAAAACAGGTTAATATAACCCACCAATATTAGACAACTACACAGAAAGCCTTTAAATAGCTGAAATAAGTCAATCAAATCAATGATAAGAGAATAATCCGATTAACTGACACCTGACACAGACGTGGTGGCGCATCGGGAAGATAGAAGTACGGTGACCTAAGAGGTTGTGAGGTCACAATCCCAGGTTAGGACATGTTGAATAATAATCACTGTATAAATGAACATGCACAATGTAATGATGTGTGTAAGTTGAAAACACTATGTTAAAAAGCACCTGTGTGTGAGTATCCCTAACCTTGGCAACAGACAAAGAGCTATAAACTTAGCATCAGCGGTTCACCAATCAGGGCCTTGATTGGCTTGGCATCAATAAGTGATGTGTAATTATATATTTTTTTTTTGGGGGGGGGGGGGGAGGGGGCTCATGTATGTTCTTGCAAAGTTCTCATTTAACTTGTCTAGAACATTCACATCTTGTGTTCTGAGAACATGGAGACCTTGTTATGTTTGTGCTTGGTGGAACTTTGATGGAATATTCTCCTGACCCCAGAAAACTGGATACGTAAATATTTTGTTCTTGCAACGTTCCAATGAAATGTGTCTAGAACATACACCGAGTGTACAAAACATTAGGAACACCTTCCGAATAATGAGTTCCACCCCCACACTGTGCCCTCAGAACAGACTCAATTTGTCAGGGCATGAACTCTACAAGGTGTCAAAAGCGTTCCACGGGGATGGTGGCCCATGTTGACTCCAATGCTTCCCACAGTTCTGACAAGTTGGCTGGATGTCCTTTTGGTGGTGGACAATTCTTGATACACATAGGAAACTGTTGAGCGTGAAAAACACAGCAGGGTTGCAGTTCTTGACACACTCAAACCAGTGCGCCTGGCACCTACAACCATACCCCTTTCAAAGGCACTAAAATATTTTGTCTTACCCATTCAGCCTCTGAAAGTCACACATACACAATCATTGTCTCAAGGCTTAAAAATAATTCTTGAACCTGTCTCATCCCCTTCATCTACACTGATTGAAGTGGATTTAACAGGTGACATCAATAAGGGATCATAGGATTCACATTGATTCACCTGGTCAGTCTATGTCATGGAAATGTTTTGTACTCTTAATATCTTAAATTCTGAGAACATGGTTACCACGTTCTGGGTATGTTCTATTTGACATTAAAGGAATGGTCTCTTGGAAACATTCCTTGCACATCACGGGAACGTTTGTTGGTAGTTCATGAAAAAGCTAATTAACTAGCGACGCCAAAACGCACGCCACGAGAGAGCAACTTCAAGGTCTCTCAGTTTTTAATGAGTGCACCGATGCCCACCTAAACTGACACCGACAGCCATATAAGTGTTTCCCCCCTCCCCTTTAATCTTTAATTAGCATAGTGGTCAGAGCTATTCATTAATTTGGCCCTGAGTCTAAAGTTAGTCTACAGAACAGTAAAACAGGTCAATGGGAAGTTGCGGGCTGACACTACACGCACTGAGATGGCCGGGTTGAGGGTTAATTGGACCTGCGTTTTAATGAGTGTTTAGGTGGTCTGTGCGTGTGTGTTTGTGTGTGTGCCTGTGTCTCTGTATTGTGCGTATGAGTAGGAGCACAGGCCTTAACTCACCCCCTCCACATAGAAGGTAAGTTGCTCCTTGCCTCTCGGCACTGGCTCAGTCCAGCTAAGCACGGCGTAGTTGTCACTCACCTCACAGGCATGGACACCAGTGGGAGGGAATGGGACTTTCATCTGACCTGAGGTCAGAGGGAAGAAGGGAGGATGGGTGTAGAAGATAGTAAAGACAACAGGGTCATGGTAAGAAGGAGAAAACGTTTTGAGATAGGGAGGTGTACTATCTGAACATGTCCAATAGGAACACATATTTTCCTTTTCCATTGCAAATATTTTTGCTACGGTGTACCCTACTAAACAAGACCCGGAGCATTGGATCACATGACCAAGCAAGGGTCAGATATAAAATCTGTTTTTTTAAAAATGAGAAACACACACACACACACACACACACACACACACACACACACACACACACACACACACACACACACACACACACACACACACACACACACACACACACACGCACGCACACACACAGTTATTGATTCATTGAAACCTAAAGCTGTACCAGGGTGCCTCGAAAAGAGAGTATGGCAGTCTATGAGGTTGAGGTAGTACTTTATTTCTCATCATAATAGTACACCATTCCCTGGTGTTTCCATGGTCTTTGCCTCCTCCTCCCTCTTTGAGCTACACCAGGGGCATGTTATGATCCCTATTCAGAGAGAAGCACTCTGACTACCCTGGGCTATAATGTGCATTTACTAGGACACCATAGAGAATAGTCCACTTAATGGAACAAAAGACATTGCTTTCACAAAGCTATTAACATGATGGAAGATATGAAGGAACATGACGTTGTTATATTAAATATCATAGGCGACATTGCCACGGATGGGTTTTGTAGTAAAAAAAGATAGTGAAAGACAAGTGTTTCCAATGACAACAGTGTGTGCATTGCCTGATTTTGACCAGTTGTTAGTAGGCATTGCCTGTCTGCTAATTGGTTGATGATGTCATTGGAAACACTTATCTTTCTCTATCTTTTTTACGACAAAACACAGAAACAAGCCATTTTCACACATGTTGATGTTGGTGCTGGAGATTATGAATATGAAGTTGACAAATGTTACAATTTGAAACTGCCACAGGTTCTTTCTGCCCCATGGCAAAAGTGTTACAGTTATCTGTTCCTCCCCCCAAAAATCGGTTTTACCAAAACAAAAACTAAAAATCACTTTCCATTTCACTTATACTGTGTTTTCAAAATACCCCTCCATATAACCTCCCACCCCCAAAAAATCCCCTCAAGAGAGGAATGATACATCATGTCAAACTGTGTAGAAATGCAGAACATGTGCTTTCAAATGACAACAGAGTACCAAGGGGAAAGCAGAAATATGCAGTGGTACTGTATCGTAAGTATTCGGTCTAGGGTAAGTAGCTGGGGGATACCATTGAAAAGGCTGTAGTGCCATAGCTACAAACACGGTTATTAATAGTACTACAATGATGATATATGTGGTTTCTCACTTTCCAGCTGATCTTTGGTGATGGTGATCTCTTTACCTCTGTCCACCTTGATAACTGATTGAGAAGAAAAAGAGAGAGAGAAATAAAGGAAGGAAACGCATGATAGCACAATGACTAGGTGACATGGAAGAAGCCGTCCATCCAATGCCAGCATGCCAGGGCTCAGCAGAGAGAAAGGTAGAGAGAGAGAGAGAGAGAGAGAGAGAGAGAGAGAGAGATGGGGGAAACAGTCAGAGGCAAGCCAACCTTCTGGCCGTACTTCATCTGCTCCTAATGACCCACAGCATCTGACCAGAGCACCTATCTGTCCTCTCCGCTACGCTTTCTCTCTCATAGCCCCCACCCACAGCGCACACATGAACGCACGTACTCACACACATGCATACTGTATGATCTCGTGCATGAACTTAGCACACACACACACACACACACACACACACACACACACACACACACACACACACACACACACACACACACACACACACACACACACACACACACACACATATATATACACTACACACACTATTTAGCACTATGTGATTGATTCATTGAAACCTAAAGCTGTACCAGGGTGCCTGAAAAGAGTGTGCAGATTACCCAGTTCTAGTGAGTTCTGAAGGGTCGGTGGTGATGACAGGCTTCGGTGGCCTTATCACCTGCCTGGTTGACGGCACACACCCTGAACTGGTAGATGGTGCTGTCATTCAGACCCCTCAAAGGGTAGTGACATGCATGCCTTCTGAATGGTGTCATTGCAACTCACCCACTGCCCACTACCAATGTCACACCTGGGAATAGGGAGAGCATTTAAGAGAGCGAGGGAGAATAGTCCACTTAATGGAAAAAGACATTGCTTTCAGAAGGGAAACAGATGGAAGATCCAAAAACAACAAATCACAACTTTATGACTTCCAAAATAGTTTTTAGCGCAACATTCCCCAATTTTGTTATTTCTCCATGAAATATAATTTTGTCATTATAAAATACATTTGTAAACATTTTTGATTGCATAAAAGAAAAACACATTTCAGGCAACAAAGGACAATCATTTTTCAACCCAAATATATATATAAGTCTCAATTGGGTAGTGATGATGTCAACTCATTTATAAGAAAAACACAGAAAAAGCCATTTTCAAATGTTGATAAATGGTGCTGGAACATTATGAATACCTGGGAAAGTTGACAAATAAGTTACAATTTGAAACATTAACAGGTTCTTTCTGCCCCATGGCAAAAGTGTTAGGTTATCTGATAGGTCTTTCTCTGAAATCATTTTATATAAAACAAAAATATAAAAATCATTTCCATTAATTATACATATATTGTATAAGACATCAGAGAGAGACCTAACATTAGTCTTTAATGTGCCCTCTGCATGCATGATAGAGAAGATGAGTAAGTACGATGAAAGTATGCATACACACACACACATGCACACGCACATGCACACACACACACACACACACACACACACACGCACATCGATCAGCTTCAGTGATTAGTGAGCACCTGTTACCTATGGGAGGACTTTGATGCTGTTAACGCTGTGTTCCATGTTGAATTATTATCACGCATATCATCCATCTTCTTTGGGCTTTGCCAAATGGATATTACATCAAAGTTGGCTGGGGTTTTATCTGCCCGATCCAATTTCCTCACACACAGCAGAGTAAGATGTGGCCCAACAGTTTAGTCTCGTTTGCTGTGCGTTGTTGATTTTGAGTAAACAACGATCGCTCATATCTAAGATAACTGATTGAGAAGAAACACCTGAGAGAAATAAAGGAATTATCCGTGATATAGCACAATGACTAGATGACTTGGAGAATTTACCGTCCATCCAATAGTTTATGCCAGGGCTCAGCAGAGAAAAGGTAGACACTATAGAGAGAGAGATGGGGGAAACAGTCAAAACTCAACCTTCTGGCCTGGGGCATCTGGTCCCTAATGGTTAGAGCATCTGACCAGAGCAACCAGAAGGTTGCTAGATCGAATTCTTGAGCTGACAAGGTAAAAATCTGTCGTTCTGCCCCTGAACAAGGCAGTTAACCCACTGTTCCTAGGCTGTCATTGTAAATAAGAATTTGTTCTTAACTGACTTGCCTAGTTATGTATATATTTTCAGGTATGCAGGCCAGCTTGGCTTAGTAGTGTGAAAAGATTATACCTCAACCTATGTCCTTGGTATGGTATCCATACAAAGGCCTCTCAACATTTACATAACAATGGCTAACTGTGAACTTTAACACCTTCTCACAAAGCAATTGTTTTGAATATTGTCTGCAGTGGATGTTGATTCTGCTTTTCACAATTCCTCACTGTCAGCACTAGCTATGGAAACACAATTTCCCATAGTTCATAACGTGTGTTCTAAAGGGAAACACTGGTGATGACAGGCTCGGTGGCACTTCCACAAAGTAACCCTCCCTGGTTGAGGCTCCATCAGCACTGGGAGGCTCACAGGTGAGGAAGACCCCAAAGGGTTTGTGACATCATGCCTTCTGGGCCAATGAGAGCCATTGGCCACTCAGACACTGCCCACTGCAGACACCTGGGAATAGGGGAGGGTATGGGGAAGGCATGAAAGAAGAGGGGAGGGAGGGAGGGAGGGAGAAAGAGACCATGGAGAAGGGGAGAGATCCAAAAACAACAAATAAGACACAACCAAATCATGAAAATACAAAATAGTTTTGCGCACATTCCCCAATTTTGTTATTTCTCCATGAAATATAATTTTGTCATTATAAAATACATTTGTAAACATTTTTGATTGCATAAAAGAAAAACACATTTCAGGCAACAAAGGACAATCATTTTTCAACCCAAATATATATATAAGTCTCACAACTCATTTATAAGAAAAAGTGAAGTAGAAAAGCAGCCGTCAAATGTTGATAAATCAATACTGAACATGAAGCAATGCCACCTGGGAAAGCAACCCACAAAGAATAAAAAGCATGAAAAATAAAATGTTGATAAATTGCTGGGCATATCTGGAAGGTTAGGTCTGAAATACTTTCTCTGATTTTTTTTATTTTTTTATTTTTATATTATTTCACCTTGTATTTAACCAGAGGCTAGTTGAGAACAGGTTCCTAACATTTACTTTAATGTGCCCTCTGCAATGATAGAGAAGATGTGTAAGTGATGAATGCAGACACACACAGACACGCACATGCAGTACGCAATTAACAAGTCAATAACACAGTAGAAAAAAATGGGCAGTCTATCAGCTTCAGTGATTGCAAAAGGCACCTGTTACCTATGGGAATAATACTTTGATGCTGATTAACACTGTGTTCCATGTTGAATTATTATCAGGTAGATCATCCATCTTCTTTGGGCTTTGAAAATGGATAAATTACAATCAAAGTTGGCAGTATGGGAATTATCTGAAAATGGGTGGGCTATTTCCTCACACACAGCAGAGTAAGATGTGGCCCAACAGTTTAGTCTCGTTTGCTGATGTTTGTTGATTTTGAGTAAACAAAAGTCGCTCATATCTAAGATAACTCTTTTAGTTTAGGCAGCAGAGTACTGAACGCTTTAGGGATGATCAGTGAGATATTGGAGCGCACGTTGCACTTTGAGAATTTGCCATCGTGACCAGTTTACTGCCATTTAGCTTTACCTAGCATGGAATTGTAGATGACCCCAGTTTCACACTATAGTGCTAACGAGGGCCACTCACTGTTTTGGCCTGGGGCAGCAGGTAGCCTAGGTGAGCATTGGGCCGACAAAACGATGGTTGCTAGATAGACTGCTTGAGCTGACAAGGTTGGAAAATTTGTCGATCTGCCCTGAACAAGGATAGTTAACCCACTGTTCCTAGGCTGTCATTGTAAATAAGAATTTGTTCTTAACTGACTTGCCTAGTTATGATTTGATTTTCAGGTATGCAGAGCTTGATGTGAGTAGGAAGGAGAGTTATACAGTCTCCAGACCTAGGTACTTATAGATGTCCACATTCAAGGTCGGAACCATCCAGGGTGGTGATGCTAGTCGGGCATTGCAGGCAGCTTCTTGAAAAGCAATTGTTTTTTTTGTCTGCAGTGGATGTTGAGTTGGAGGCCACGGAAGGAGTCCTCACTGTCAGAAGCTCGTTTGGAAATAGCACAGTTCCAATAGTATAACATATATAGAATGGTGAAACACTGGTGTTACAGTCAGGGAACCTCTCCACAAAGTAACCAACATCATTGATATCCATCAGACTGAAAAGGCTCGGGTGAGAAGAACATAGTCACCCCATCAAGAAACCTTCAGAGGCCGGACAGCCTGCCCTCCGATTTGACACACTGAGACGCTGTCTGAAAGTAGGGGAGGGTATGGGGAAGGCATGAAAGAAACCGAGGGAGGGAGTCTGGAGGGAGAATATGGTGATTGACAACAGTCAAAAGACCCAACCAAATCATAAGAAAATACAAAGATAATTACTTGACAGAAAGATTTACAAAAAACAGTACTGTCTTTTATCGATGGGAAATGATATCGTTTAGTACCTTGAGCGTGGCTGAATGCACCTGACCAAACCAGACTGACAGCTGAGACACAAAATTAATGGTCTTTGACCTGTTTGTTGACTCAGTGAGCATAAGACCTTAGATAATGAGAAAGGCAGACCTGGCTCTCAGGTCTATAGACAGGCTGGGTGCACACTGCCCACAAAAGAGGTGGAAACTGATCTGCACTTCCTAACCTCCTGCCAAATGTATGACCATATTAGAGACACACATTTCCCTCAGATTACATTATCCCACAAAGAATAAAAAATAAAAATAAAATGTTGATAAATTCCCATATCTATTGGATGAAATACCACAGTGTGCCATCACTGCAGCCAGATGTGAGACCTGTTGCCACCAGAAAAGGGAAACCAGTGAAGAACAAACACCATTGTAAATACAACCTATATTTATGTTAATTTATTTTCTCTTTTGTACTTTAACTATTTGCACATCATTACAACACTGCAAATATACATAATATGACATTTGAAATGCCTTTATTATTTTGGAACTTTTGTGTGTAATGTTTGCTGTTTTGTTCATTTCACTTGGTTTGTCATTGTAAACATGTTTTTCCCCATGCCGATAAAGCCCTTTAAAATGAAATTGAATTGAAAGCCTGGAGAGGGAGAGGACACGGAGAGAAAGAGAGGGAGACAGGAACATGGGGAGCAACGCAGAGGGAAAGAGAGATGGAGAAAAGGGAGAAAGAGAGTGAGAGAAAGTGAGGGAGAGAAGGATTTTGATAAACTCCCATATCTACTGGGTGAAATACCAGTGTGCCGTCAGAGCGGCAGGATTTGTGACCTGTTGCCACACGAAAAGGTCAACCAGTGAAGAACAAACACCATTGTAAATACAACCCATATTTCTGCTTATTTATTTTCCCTTTTGTACTTTAACCATTTGTACATCGTTACAACACCGTATATATACATAATATGACATTTGTAACATCTTTATTCTTTTTGGAACCTCTGTGAGTGTAATGTTTACTGTTCATTATTTTTATTGTTTATTTCACTTTAGTATTTTATCTACTTCACTTGCTTTGGCAATGTTAACGTATGTTTCCCATGCCAATAAAGCCCCTTGAATTGAAGGAGTAGAAATTAGAGGGGGCGAGATGGGGGAGAGAGGGAGAGAGGGAGGCTTGAAAGCCAGCAAGGTAATGTAATCCACAGCAGTTCAATTGAACCCTCCCACAAAGTCAGTCTGGAGCAGCCATGTGAAAGCATGGCCAGGGAAGGATGATGCATTGTCTGGAGGTAAGGTGAACAGGTCATCAAATCTGCATTCGTTATAAAGACAGAGCAAAGGAGAGCAGTAAAACAGAGACAGAGAAAAAGAGAGAGAGAGAGAGATAGGTAGAGACGGAGAGATAGGAGTGAGAGATAGGAGAGAGAGAGAGAGAGAGAGAGATAGGTAGAGACGGAGAGATAGGAGTGAGAGATAGGAGAGAGAGAGAAGGGAATGTGAGGGAATTATGTTAAGAGGATTAAAGAGATAAGATGTGACATGTATTAGACCCGTTTTCTATTCTCGGAGGCTTTTGAGAGACTGTTGCTTTTGCACCAACAAAAAGAGTAGAGAAATGTCAAGTAAAATGTCTTCCCAACTCTCTTACAGTTTGTGCTGCAAGTGTGAGAAATTGAAGTTGGAATCCGTTGTGGGGAAACTGCCACGTCCGTTTGCGACATTACAACAAGAAAATACGTTACTTCAAAGCCACAAACCCTTTTTTCACCCTCGGACATCATTGCACGCGCCATAGAACAGCAATAACAATAACAAATAAATGTGCCTTGGGCGACCAGTGGCGCTGTTTCACTTTTCGCAGATCTCAGCTTTAAGGCCGATGAGTCATGACCAATTGCCTAGGTATCAGCATGACTGGTCATAAATGTCCTTGCGGTCAAATGTCAGACATCTCACTATTTTGACATATTCTATTGAGACCATTTTGAACTAGTAGACACCCTCAGTCCATAATTTTACTTTGCTGTACTCGGTGGTGAAGAGGTCCCTCCCTCCCTCCCTCCCTCCCTCCCTCCCTCCCTCCCTCCCTCCCTCCCTCCCTCCCTCTGATAAGCTATAAGGCTAAACCAAACACAGCCCTTGTCTCTTCTCTCTTACCTCCCATTTGTAATGCAAATTCTGAAAAAATCCACTTCCACTCCCTAATGACTAACTCAAGCAGGAGTTAAGGACCAAGATTTTTTAATAAGACAGAAAATACAATGCAGTGTTAGTGATGTTGAGGTCTCACTCTGGCTGGGAGTTTGCAGTGGTGATGATGAGGGAGAGAGGAGGGGCAAGGGGGTGGGGAGGTGTGGGCGACTGGTGTCATTAAATATTCAGTGGACGTGACTGTGAATGTGGTGGGTTTAAATTAAGTGTGGAAGTGTTAGGTTTGTTTCGAAACGCACTACTGCTAAACCCAACCACAGA
Organism: Oncorhynchus nerka; assembly: GCF_034236695.1. NCBI lineage: Eukaryota > Metazoa > Chordata > Actinopteri > Salmoniformes > Salmonidae > Oncorhynchus > Oncorhynchus nerka. The sequence continues at coordinate 44,897,931 of NC_088409.1, read as the reverse complement.
CACCTGTGGGTCCCAGACTTATCTCAAGGCCTTCAGGCAACTTTGGGAAGAAGCTACTTTTATTGTAGTGTTGGCTAGTTGCTTGAAGATCATAACAGGTCAGCTGGCAGCTGCCTTGCTCTTGGCATTGTGGTTTCTTATTACTGCTTTAATGTTGGTATAGTGCCCCTACTGGCACCGAAATCTCACCACTGCCACCAAAGGTATGGTGGCCACATTTTCACCAGAAAAACTATGAACACTCCAAACTCAGACATGCTATTGTGAATGTTATAGGGAACATGCAACCTCACACCAGACCCACAGATACACACAAAACATCCCAGAACCTACCTTTTACAAAAATGTAGGCTTTATGCTCTTTGACCCCCTTCCAGGTACGCAGACGCACCATGTACATGCCCTCCTGCTCCTTGTGCACGCCCTTCGGGGTGAGGGAAGCGGAGCGAAGGGCGGTCTTAAGCTCCACGCAGCTGGACTGGCGCAGTTGGACTCCTGTGGGAGGGAGGTGGCATTCTTGTGTGGGGGTCCTACTTCATTTATGCCAGTTTTCTTGGGGCCCAGCACCTTCTAGCAAGTGACGTACTTTACACCAGAATAATACAAAGAAGCTGAGGCAACAAAAAACAGCCCACTGGGCACATTGTTTGAATCAATGTTGTTTCCACATCATTTCTGTTGAACGAACATGGAATAGATGTTGATTTGACGTCTGTGCCCTGAATTTTCACTGATTGTACAAAACATTAGGAACAGACTGAGGTAAATCCAGGTGAAAGCTATGATCCCTAATTCATGTCACTTTCTAAATCCACTTCAATCAGTGTAGATGAAGGGCAGGAGACAGGTTAAATAAATATTTTTAAGCCTTGAAACAAATGAAACATGGATTGTGTATGTTTGCCATTCAGATAGTGAATGTTCAAGACAAAAGATTTAAGTGGATAGCTCGGGGATATGAACTTGCAACCTTTCGGTTACTAGTCCAACGCTCTAATTGAGTCTGTTCTGAGGGCGAAAGGGGGTGGAACTCAATATAAGGAAGGTGTTCCTAATGTTTTGTACACTCAGTGTATAAAGTATGGCTTGTATGCAGTTCAGACGATACAGCCAACAATTCCAATACTAGTTGATATTTGGGAAGGATTCTTACTAGCCTAGTCTAAGATCTGTTTGTACTATCTTGCCAACTCCTATAGTCACTGTCGATAGGAGTTGACAAGACCCCACAAACAGATCTGGGACCAAGCTAATACCCACTTCCACTCACCATCTCTGAACCAGGCCACGTCCTGTTGGAAGGGCAGCAGGGCTGAGGAGAAGGCACACTGCAGGGTCAGATTCTCCCCCTCTTTCACCCAGGTCGGAGGGAAGCTGAACTCAATAGAGCCTCCCGCTCCAGCATTGCAACTACAGAGGAAGAGGAGGAGGGGTGGGGGAAGGAGGAAGAGTAAGACTATAAGGAAGAAGGAAAAGGAGGAGGTGTAGGTGGGAAAGTTGGGCGTTGAAGAGGAGGGGAAGGCAAAAGAAGAAGAGAAATAACCGACAGGCAAGAACAAACATATAGATGGGAAATAATCCACCAATAAGATAACTCATTTTCCCACCATCTCCAACCTCATGATGACGTTATGTCAGATGAAGTTGAGGTTTGCCATCTGCGTACTATGGAGGACACTGGTGTTATCCCATTATTCTTGGCAAGCAATGAATAAGAAGCCTTGGTCTCCCTCAGATTCTCTCACTTGTGGCAGCAGAGTGAAAATGCCCAATGCAAAGAAGACCTTAATTAACTGGACGAAGGCCCAGATACGCCAACTGGCATGTACTAGTAATGGAAGGGGGGATATTTTTCATCTTCAGGAATGCATGCACGCACGCACACAAGCACGAAGGACACACACACACACACACACACACACACACACACTTACTCCTTCTCTGGCACGCATGCACCGCCCTCACAAGGGGATAAACATAGAATTAATGAGAGACAGGAATTGAGAAAGTATTCAGACCCCTTGACTTTTTCCACATTTTGTGATGTTACAGCCATATTCTAAAATTGATTACATGTATTGTTTTCCTCATCAATCTACACACAATACCCCATAATGAAAACAGGTTTTTAGAAAAAAAGAAAAAACTTATTTGCACAAGTATTCAGACCCTTGGCTATGAGACTCTGGAAAGGCATACACCTGTTCATATAAAGTCCCACAGTTGACAGTGCATGTCAGAGCAAAAACCAAAGCCATGAGGTCGAAAGAATTGTCCGTAGAGCTCCAAGACATGATTGTGTCGATGCACAGATCTGGGGAAGGCTACCAAAAAGTTTCTGCAGCATTGAAGGTCCTCAAGAACACAGAGGCCTCCATCATTCTTAAATGGAAGAAGTTTGAAACCACCAAGACTCTTCCTAGTGCTGGCTGCCCAGCCAAACTGAGCAATCGGAGGAGAAGGGCCTTGGTCAGGGAGGTGACCAAGAATGCGATGGTCACTCTGACAGAGCTCAGGAGTTCCTCTGTGGAAATGGGAGAACCTTCCAGAAGGACAACCATCTCTGCAGCACTCCACTAATCAGGCCTTTATGGTAGAGTGTCCATATGGAACATATGGCCACTCCTCAGTAAAATGTACATGACAGCCTGCTTGAGGTTTGCCAAAAGCCACCTAAAGACTCTCAGACCATGAGAAACCAGATTCTCTGGTCTGATGAAACCAAGACTGAACTCTTTGGCCTGAATGCCAGGTGTCATATCTGGAGGAAACCTGGAACCATCCCTGCGGTGAAGCATGGTGGTGGCAGCATCATGCTGTGGGGATGTTTTTCAGTGGCAGGGACTGGGAAACTAGTCAGGATCGAGACAAAGATGAACGGAGAAAAGTACAGAGAGATCCTTGATGAAAACCTGCTCCAGACCATTCAGGACCTCAGACTGGGGCGAAGGTTGACTTTCCAACATGACAAAGACCCTAAGCACACAGCCAAGACAATGCAGGATTGGCTTCGGGACAAGTCTCTGAATGTCCTTGAGTGGCCCAGCCAGAGCACGGACTTGAACCCGATCGATCGAACATCTCTGGAGAGACCACAAAGTAGCTGTGGAGCGATGCTCCAAATACAACCTGACAGAGGTTCAGAGGATCTGAATAGAAGAATGTATGCCAAGCTTGTAGCGTCATACCCATGAAGACTCAAGGCTGTAATCGCTGCCAAAGGTGCTTCAGCAAAGTACTGATTAAAGGGTCTGATGTATGTAAATGTAATATATATTTTATTTTTTGCTTTGTCATTATGGGTTATTGTGTGTAGATTTATGAGAAGAAGAAAAAAACGGTATAATCCATTTTAGAATAAGGCTGTAACAAAACAAAATGTGGAAAAAGTCAAGGGGTTTGAAAACTTTCTGAATGCCCTGTATGAAGAGTTAATTTCCAAAAGTCTATATCCACAAATGTTTCACTTTTTTTTTTTTTTTTCATCATAAATGATCGCTTATGGGTGCCTTCATATGTGTGTAAAATGTTATTACTCTTCTCAGATTTTAGATGTGTATGAAAATGTGTTTTTGCAAAATGCTATATATCAATTATTTAGCTGGAACGGAATGTTTGTATCCTGTATATTTGACTGTGATATGTGGTTGTCTCTCCTAGCTATCTTAATAAGATGAATGCAATTACTCTAAGCCACTCTGGATAAGAGCATATGCTAAATGACTAAAATGTCAAACGTAAATGTTCTACAAACAGATCTCATATTACTGTAGTGAATAATGTTCTTAAAAACATGTTTTGAATATTGTATGTATCATATGTACAGTTAATTATAAGAAATTTAGTTATTTGTTACATTTGACTGTGTAAAGCCTATCAGTACTACTTATTTCTCTGAGAGTGAGGCGGTTATATAGCATTTAGCGGAAAAAAAACATGATTATTTGTCTCTTTGAAACATAACAATCAAGTGATAGATGTTAAACAAATACATGTCTGTCACTGAACAACCCCATGCCATGACTAAATAGTGAAAAAACACACCAATCTTTTTCATAATGTATTTAAACAATAAAAGCTAACTTACGAACATGAAACTCTTCCTTTTCGGAGGTCCCCTTTTCCGTCTACAAAACAGGGTCTAGACTAATTGTGAGATAAAACTGAAAACTACCAGGCCTAGTCAGATCCCATTCCCACCAACAGATCTGAAAGGTCACAGACATGTTTCCATAATGATCTTTGTCTAAATTACAGACCAGGGCAATCATGCGCATGCACATCAATTTAATAACTCCCCATCTCTCCCCAACTTTCTCTCTATTTCAATCAATTCCCTGCACGTCCCCATCATGATTATGATAAATGTGCTGGGGTTGCCCTTTTTTCTAGGGAGTAATCCACATTGGATAATAGTGTCTGTCTCCCTGCTCCACATGGCATAATGAAGTCTCAGCACCACACTAATGCCATTCTGCAATTCAAATCCCATTTTCTCCTCAGCCAGTGTGTATGAATGGCATTACATGCTGATAAAGCTTCATTCAGAATGATTGCAAGTTCATTTCAAACATGCAGAGGACACCACCGTCTGAGTCCATTGATTGTGACTTGCACACCACTTTTAAACAGTGTGTGACACAGTGAGTTTGTTATTGTCAATAACAGTTTGCTCCAGTTGTGTGTGATGCTGACACAATCTAGGAAGAGCAAGTCATTTACTAAGGCAACACAGCAGTGCTAAACAATATAGATAAATAATCTGTTGGTTATTAGTCAGTGTCTAATCACTACTCCGCATGGTCTCCCTGTGGGTGCAACCAGCCTCTCTACTAGCTCTGTATCTAGGTGGAAGAGGGACATAGCCTATATAACATTACATTTGATTTGATTTACAGGGCTCCCTAAGCTGCCAGCAAATGTGAACAAATCGCACACTCTCTCTGTGTGCTGAAATATACATGACCCTGACTGGCGCTGAAATGGCAGCGATTCGTTCACCTGCCCCTCCCAATCAACTCCTTTATATACAGGCGCACACACACACACACACACACACACACACACACACACACACACACACACACACACACACACACACACACACACACACACACACACACACACACACACACACACACACACACACACACACACACACACACACACACACACACACACACACACACTCCCTCAACACACACACACTCCCTCAACACACACTCCGATGAACCATAAGCATCCCTTCGCCATTCCAATCCTCCTTGTATCCAGTCAGCCAAACCATGTCAGAGTACATGCAGCAGAGCCTCAGAGTCGTGTCTTCAAAGGCTCCGTCTTAGCGGAGGAGAAGAGAGTGAACTCCAAAAGGCTGCAGAGAAATTAAGAAGGACATTTTTCCTTAGACGATGCATGAAACTTACTTGGGGTCCAGGATTGCTCGATTGTGGCCTCGGCTCCTTGATATGCTGAATCGTGGAGTGGGGGGGACAAGGAGGAGGGAGAGAGAGAGAGGTGTGGGGAGAGTGCAGAGAGATAGAGGGAAAGGAGAGAGAAAGAGAGACAAATCAATCCTGGCAAGGCCACTTTTATACACGTCACAACTAATATTCCCTTTAACCCATTTAAACAATCGAAGGAGAACGTGAGCAGGTGAAATATGGATGATAGGTGAATAGGATCGCTTGGCCCCTTGAAGTGTCTCATTACTCCTTTGCCATTTAATTGATCTACGAGGGGAAGGAGTGTCCCGGTATTTTCGGGGCACCCTCACACTGTTTCTAGGCCATTAAGAAGCTTGGGGAAAAGATTCAGAATTGAATTAATTCATTACTCTTGTAATATTATCAACATCCCTTCTGTCAACAGAGTTGTTGTGGTGGTGTAACGAAAGGTCCAAAGTTCTGTTAATGTGGGCGGTAGACTGCAGACACCGTAGGTTTTTGGTTAGTTAATAAGCGGACTAACCCATTTAATATTCAGATGTTTTATAGGGGCAGTGAAATGTGTTGTTTTATAGTGTCAGCCATAGTAGTACAGCATCCCTGGAGCAAATTAGGTTTAAGTGCCTTGCTCAAGGGTACATCGGCAGATTTCTGACCTTATCTGGTAGGGTATTCAAACCAGCTGTCACTTGTGCTCCCTCTCCGGCCTCTAGGTCACCAGGCTGCTCGTTATGGCGCACACCTGTCACCATCGTTAGACGCTTCAGCGCATTATGCAGCTCACCTGGACTCCATCACCTCCCTGATTATCTGCCCTATATGTCACTCCCTTTGGTTCCTTCCCCAGGCATCATTGTTTCTGTTTCTGTGTCATGTCTGTGCTTTGTTCGTGTTTTGTATTATGTTACATTTATTTATTAAATGTATTCACTCTCTGAACTTGCTTCCCGACTCTCAGCGCACGAGTCTCAGTTACACCAGCGACCTTCCAGTTACTGGCCCAATGCTCTTAGCGCTCGGCTACACGCGTTTCATCACTCGTAATGGCATGTAATGTAATGCACTAATCAGTTTAGATTGAAGGTGTAGGCTATTGATATGGTCTAGAACACCAGTCATCTAGGTGCAATACGTCACTACAGATGGAAACTGGATCAAGATAATTTAGAAATAATTGGTATGGATGAACGGTGATTTAAATCCCATAGAAGTATGAATGAGCATCCCTTTAGGTTGTCTCACATGAGTAAAACAAGTATGGACTAGTATGGAACAGGAAAGGGGAAATGTGACATTTACCCATTTAACATTTTGAATGTGAGACAGAGGAGCAATCTGCATGCAGGAATACCATGTCCATGAAAGCTGTCAGAATCAGCAGCTATTTACAGTTGACCACCAGAGTGGCAATGGTAGTAGCTTCACCCAGAGAACTCCTGGCAACCACCTTGTACTCCCCAGCATCCTCAACAGAGCACCTGGGGATGGGGAAGGGTGATGACTCATATGTTTGTGCCACCTTCTTGGCTCCAGGCTGAGCCCAAAGCTAAATCCCAAGACATGTCAACATTCTCATGTACAGTGCCTTCAGAAAGTATTGTTACAACCTGAATTTAAAATGGATTAAATGTAGATGTTTTGTCACTGGCCTACACACAATACCCCATAATGTCAAAGTGGAATTATGTTTTTAGAAATTTGTACAAATTGATTAAAAATGAAAAGCTTAAACATCTTGATTAAATGTATTCAACCCCTTTGTACAGAATAAAACATATTCCAAAACATGCATCCTGTTTGCAACAAGGCACTAAAATACAAGGTATTGTGTGTAGATGGGTGAGAAAATTTTTTTTTTAATCCATTTTGAATTCAGCCTGTAACACAACAAAATGTGGACTAAGTCAAGGGGTGTGAATACTTTCTGAAGACGGTTCACTCTCATATTCACTCAGAAGGAAGGGGGAGGAAATGGAAGAGGGGAGTGGAAGTAACTACAACGTCTTGAACAGCAGGGTGCTAAAGGCATACATATGAAAATCCTTTCGTTTACCTTCTGATTTCCAGCGAGTTGAGGCCAAACTTCTTCTTCAGACTGTAGTTCCAGGCCTGGCCATAGGCACCCAGAGGTGTCCCATCTTTATTCCTGGGATGGAGAGAGTTATTAACAGTCCAAATGACTAACAAAACTTAACATAAACTAACAAAAATCCCAATTAAATGTAAACATGACCACTGTTATGCAATGTTCCTGCCCAATGCTAATTATGATAATCTATGCTACGCAACAGTTAACATGACTCCTTTAGCATATAGATGGCTTTTGATCTCACATTTCTTCTTGAGCTCCGTCTCAGTCGAGTCAAGACTCTCGGAGCTCATTGGGATGCATGCGTCCCGTGTGGGATTGTTCAACTCATAAGCCGCAGGTCATCTGGTCCACAGCTCTGACTATGCTCAGGCATGAATACTGAACACATATTCTTTTCATCAGCTAGTCTTTTAGTGCATCTGCTTATCAAGGATGATGGTTATACCCATTGCCAAGGCTTATACTGAAGCAAATAAGGTAATTTCACCCACAAATATCAGAGCAATATTCCAATTCAGGAATCAAAGGTTAACATGACAAAAACCTGTGTAGCTACATAATAAGCATACTGTAACCTATCCGTCTTCAGAGATTTTCAATTAGCCTTGTGTGAGTGCTTATCAGGTGACCCTAGGGGGGTGGGCATCCCTGGATGGTGCAAGAGAGTTTGACCCCCATGCCCTCCCACACCATGTGGGCTCTTAGCGGGATAAGGAAGTCTGGGGCCTTATGACCCAGGTCCTCCAGATACTTAAAATGGATGGAAGCCTTCTGCGCAGCCTGGAACACAGATAAACACAGCTGGTACTTCTCAGCATCTGACCGTAAGGCGCTACAGAGGGTAGTGCGTACGCAATCCAGGACCTATATAATGGGCGGTAAGCCATAAGACTGCTGAACAATTAATGAAATGGCTACAGGACTATTACCTTGACCCCCCCCCCCCCCTCCATTTGTTTTGTACACTGCTGCTACTCGCTGTTTATTATCTATGCATAGTCACCCCTACCTACATGTACAAATTACCTCAACTAACCTGTACCCCTGCACATTGACTCGGTACCGGTACCCCCTGTATATAGCCTCATTATGGATATGTTATTGTGTTACTTTTTTTTATTATATTTTTTTAACTTTAGTTAATTTGGAAAATATTTTCTTTACTCTTCTTGAACTGCACTGTTGGTTAAGGGCTTGTAAGTAATAATTTCACCCTAAGGTCTATATTGTTGTATTTGGCGCATGTGACAAATAAAGTTTGATTTGAATACTGGTCAACTGACATAAGGCAAAGAAACGTCAACATCTCAGTAAGCCACGGGGAATGTAGGGATGTCAGCGTGAGCGACATATAACTACAATGGTTAAATGAGACCATGTTGATTTTCCACTGGGCATCTGTTTTTATACATTCGGCCCTACTGAATTCACGATACTGGAGGCCTATAATTCAGTGTCCAGAGTGTCCGTGGATATCTGTATGTGATGAGATCACAGCAGACTCTTACCTGTCTACGCAAGGCCATGTGGTCACAGCGTTGGCAGACATAATGCTGTTCCCTGATACACCAACTCCTTGTGACACTGAGGCTGTCCTAATCATGGAAATATAAATAAGCAATAACGCACGAGGGGGTGTGGTATATGGCCAATATACCACCGCTAAGGGCTGTTCTTAAGGACGACGCGACGCGGAGTGCCTGGATACGGCCCTTAGCCGTGGCCTTATACCACCCCCAGCAATTTTAAACTGGTTACCAACGTAATTAGAACAGTATAACGAAATGTTTTGTCATACCAATGGTATACGGTCTGATATAGCACGACTTTCAGCCAATCAGCATTCAGTGCTCGAACCACCCAGTTTATCATGATATTTATATGGTCCTGATGTGGACATCTTACATAATCTTATACTAGATCACTGATATTGCAGAATTTGTGCATGTACTGCAGGCTTGCCAGTACTGTAGTTCTATTGTGTTAAACTCATATAGACTCAATACACCGTGTTTCTTGTTGTCTGCTGACAAACGCACTGATCATGCCCACCCCAAAAATCCAAAGCAGAAACAAGATCATGAGCAACAAATGTTGTTGTCAAGGCAACACTGCAGCCTCTCTGAGATAACAGTTTAACTGTGAGGATGTCGTTGGAGGAAGAAGGGGAAAGGACAAAGAATACAGCGATCTAAATCATACAACATGTGCCTTTTTAAAAAAAAAAATTATTTCACCTTTATTTAACCAGGTAGGCTAGTTGAGAACAAGTTCTCATTTGCAACTGCGACCTGGCCAAGACAAAGCGTAGCAGTGTGAACAGACAACACAGAGTTACACATGGAGTAAACAATTAACAAGTCAATAACACAGTAGAAAAAAAAGGGGAGTCTATATACATTGTGTGCAAAAGGCATGAGGAGGTAGGCGAATAATTACAATTTTGCAGATTAACACTGGAGTGATAAATGATCAGATGCTCATGTACAGGTAGAGATATTGGTGTGCAAAAGAGCAGAAAAGTAAATAAATAAAAACAGTATGGGGATGAGGTAGGTGAAAATGGGTGGGCTATTTACCAATAGACTATGTACAGCTGCAGCTGTACAAAAGTCGATACAATATATCACCTTCAAGTAGGTTTTGGTTTTGCTAAGGCTTTGTGTATGGGGATGGTTGGTATGGTTATGCATCTGCCTCTGTTGCCAGTGGTTGCGTTTTTGAATCCAGTGTTAAAAAGTTGTTTTTTGTTGTTTTGTTTTTAAGCCTTACATGTCGGCCCCAGCCTCAAACTCAGTTCCTGTATGTAGCAAACTGACCTGCTCTGCCCATTCATCACCATTTACCCATTGTTGTCTTAGCTCTCCTGATCAATACTGTGATTGCTTTATGCCTCTCCCGAATGTCAATATGCCTTGTCTACTGCTGTCTTGGCTAGTCCTGATTGTTTTACTTCACTGTAGAGCCTTCAGATCCGCTCCAAATGCCTTAGATAGCTCTTTTGTCCCACCCCACACACATACGGAGACTCACATGGCTTAACTGGTGCCTCCAGAGACGAAACCTCTCTCATTGTCACTCAACACCTAGGTTTACCTCCACTGTACTCACATCCTACCATACCATTGTCTGTAAATTATGACCTGAATCTATTCTACCACGCCCAGAAATCTGCTCCTTTTATTCTCTGTCCCCAACACACTAGACAACCAATTCTTATAGCCTTTAGCGGTACCCTTATCCTACTCCTCCTCTGTTCCTCTGGTGATGTAGAGGTTAACTCAGGCCCTGTAGCCCCCAGTTCCACTCCTATTCCCCAGGCGCTATCATTTGTTGACTTCTGTAACCGTAAAAGTCTTGGTTTCATGCATGTTAACATCAGAAGCCTCCTACCTAAGCTGTCGTTCTCAACTAACATCAAGGCGGTGGCCCGTTCTTGTAGGTTCATGCTCTACAACATCCGCAGAGTACGACCCTGCCTCACACAGGAAGCAGCGCAGGTCCTAATCCAGGCACTTGTCATCTCCCGTCTGGATTACTGCAACTCGCTGTTGGCTGGGCTCCCTGCCTGTGCCATTAAACCCCTACAACTCATCCAGAACGCCGCAGCCCGTCTGGTGTTCAACCTTCCCAAGTTCTCTCACGTCACCCCGCTCCTCCGCTCTCTCCACTGGCTTCCAGTTGAAGCTCGCATCCGCTACAAGACCATGGTGCTTGCCTACGGAGCTGTGAGGGGAACGGCACCTCAGTACCTCCAGGCTCTGATCAGGCCCTACACCCAAACAAGGGCACTGCGTTCATCCACCTCTGGCCTGCTCGCCTCCCTACCACTGAGGAAGTACAGTTCCCGCGCAGCCCAGACAAAACTGTTCGCTGCTCTGGCCCCCCAATGGTGGAACAAACTCCCTCACGACGCCAGGACAGCGGAGTCAATCACCACCTTCCGGAGACACCTGAAACCCCACCTCTTTCAGGAATACCTAGGATAGGATAAAGTAATCCTTCTCACCCCCCTTAAAAGATTTAGATGCACTATTGTAAAGTGGCTGTTCCACTGGATGTCTTAAGGTGAACGCACCAATTTGTAAGTCGCTCTGGATAAGAGCGTCTGCTAAATGACTTAAATGTAATGTAAATGTAAGCTTGTTTTATTCACTGCTTTAGCACACTCCACCAACCCTGATGTCCTAGCCATGTCTGAATAATGGCTTAGGATGGCCACCAAAATTTCTGAAATTTCCATCCCCAACTACAAATCTTTCCGTCAAGATAAAACTGCAAATGGGGGTGGAGTTGCAATCTACTGCAGAGAGAGCCTGCAGAGTTCTGTCATGCAATCCAGGTCTGTGCGCAAACAGTTCAAGCTTCTAATTTTAAAAATCCACCTTTCCAGAAATAAGTCTCTCACTGTTGCCGCTTATTATAGACCCCCCTCAGCCCCCAACTGTGCCCTGGACACCATATGTGAATTAATTGGCCCCCATTTATCTTAAGAGTTTGTACTGTTAGGTGACCTAAACTGGGATATGCTTAACACCCCGGCGGTCCTACAATCTAAACTAGATACCTTCAATCTCACACAAATTATCAAGGAACCTACCAGGTACAACCTAAATCCAATAACACCCTCGTAGATATCACCCTGACCTAACTGCCCTCTAAATACACCTCTACTCTCTTCAACCAGGATCTCAGCGATCATTGCCTCATTGCCTGCGTCAGTAATGGGTCAAACGACCACCCCTCATCACTGTCAAACCCTCCCTAAAACACGTCAGCAAGCAGGCCTTTCTAATCGACCTGGCCCGGGTATCCTGGAAGGATATTGACCTCATACCGTCAGTAGTGGATGCCTGGTTATTCTGTTATGCCCTGATCTGTTTCACTTGTCCTTGTGATTGTCTCCACCCCCTCCATGTGTCGCTTATTTTCCCAATTGTATTTATCCCTGTGTTTCCTGTCTCTCTGTGCCAGTTCGTCTTGTATGTTTCCAGGTTTTTCCCATTCTCCTGTTTTTTGCATTCTCCTTTTTCTAGACCTCCCAGTTTTGACCCTTGCTTGTTTCTGGACTTTGTACCCGTCTGCCTGACCATTCTGCCTGCCTTGACCACGAGCCTGTCTGCCACTCTGTACCTCCTGGACTCTGATCTGGTTTTTACCTTTTGCCTGTCCACGACCATTCTCTTGCCTACCCCTTCGGATAAATTAACATTGTAAGACTCCAACCATCTGCCTCCTGTGTACGCATTTGCAATCTCTCCTTGTGCCTTGATATATTCTTTAAAAGTGCCTTCCTCACCATCTTAAATCAGCATGCCCCATTCAAAAAAATTGAGAACTAAGAACAGATATAGCACTTGGTTCACTCCAGACTTGACTGCCCTTGACCAGCATAAAAACATCCCGTGGCGTACTGCATTAGCATTGAATAGCCCCCGCAATATGTAACTTTTCATGGAAGTTAGGAACCAATATACACAGGCAGTTAGGAAAGCAAAGGCTAGGTTTTTCTAACAAAAATTTGCATCATGTAGCACAAACTCCAAAATGTTCTGGGACACTGTAATGTCCATGAAGAATAAGAGCACCTCATCCCAGATGCCCACTGCACTAAGGCTAGGAAACACTGTCACCACCGATAAATCTACGATAATCGTGAATTTCAATAAGCATTTTTCTATGGCTGGCCATGCTTTCCACCTAGCTACCCCTACACTGGTCAACAGCTCTGCATCCCCCACAGCAACTTCACCAAGCCTCCCCATTTCTCCTTCACCCAAATCCAGATAGCTGATATTCTGAAAGAGCTGCGAAATCTGGACCCCTACAAATCAGCTGGGCTAGACAATCTGGACCCTCTCTTTCTAAAATGATCTGCCGCAATTGTTGCAACCCCTATTACTAGCCTGTTCAAGCTCTCATTTGTATCGTCTGAGATCCCTAAAGATTGAAAAGCTGCTGCGGTCAACCCCCTCTTCAAAGGGAGAGACACTCTAGACCCAAACTGTTACAGACCTATATCTATCCTACCCTGCCTTTCTAAAGTCTTCAATAGCCAAGTTAACAAACAGATCACCTACCATTTCGAATCCCACCGTATCTTCTCTGCTATGCAATCTGGTTTCCGAGCTGGTCATGGGTGCACGTCAGCCATTCTCAAGGTCCGAAACGATATCATAACCGACATCGATAAAAGACAATACTGTGCAGCCGTCTTCATCGACCTGGCCAAGGCATTCGACTATGTCAATCACTGCATTCTTATCGGCAGACTCAACAGCCTTGGTTTCTCAAATGACTGCCTCACCTAGTTCACCAACTACTTCTCAGATAGAGTTCCGTGTGTCAAATCGGAGGGCCTGTTGTCTGGACCTCTGGCAGTCTCTATGGGGGTGTATACATCAAAATGAAGCTCTTGCTGCTGGTGATTCTCTGATCCACCTCTACGCAGACAACACCATTCTGTATGCTTCTGGCCGTTCTTTGGACACTGTGTTAACAAACCTCCAGACGAGCTTCAATGCCATACAACACTCCTTCCGTGGCCTCCAACTGCTCTGAAATGCAAGTAAAACTAAATGCATGCTCTTCAACCGATCGCTGCCCGCACCTGCCCTCCCGTCTAGCATCACTACTCTGGACGGTTCTGACTTAAGAACATGTTAACAACTACAAATACCTAGGTGTCTGGTTAGACTGTAAACTCTCCTTCCTGACTCACATTAAGCATCTCCAATCCAAAATTAAGTCTAGAATCGGCTTCCTATTTCGCAACAAAGCATTCTTCACTCATGCTGCCAAACATACCATCGTAAAACTGACCATCCCACCGATCCTCGAATTCGGCGATGTCAAAATAGCCTCCAACACTCAGCAAATTGGATGCAATTTACCGATCAATTTACCAATTCTGCCACTTGGAGGCCATTTGGGTACATTTGGGCAAATCATGAAGGACATTTTTGAAGTTATCAGTCTGAAACTCTGCACATACACAGTTGCCCTCTTGTGGACACCATCTAAATGACCTCCTTTCTTTTGTATTTCAAAGATGATTGTAAAAAAGTGTAAAAAGTTTTTTTTTCTGTGTTGTCTTTTACCAGGTTTAATGTGTTATATTCTCCTACATTCATTTCACATTTCCACAAACTTCACAGTGTTTCCTTTCAAAGGGTATCAAGAATATGCATTTCCAGTTAGATTTGGGTAAGTCATTTTAGGCGAAAATGGAAAAATAGGGGCGGATCCTTTTAAAGATTCCGAGTTAATGCCTAAACTTAACCCTAACCCTACAAATGAAGAGTTTGTGCCTAAACTTAACCTTAAACACTTTGAAATGAAACATTTGGAACAACTTGAACATTTGACATTTGAGAAACATGGATCAAATCAAATCAAATTTGATTGGTCACATACACATGGTTAGAAGATGTTAATGCGAGTGTAGCGAAATGCTGGTGCTTCTAGTTCCGACCATGCAGTAATATCTAACGAGTAATCTAACAATTCCACAACAACAACCTTATACACACAAGTGTAAAGGGATGAATAAGAATATGTACATATAAATATATGAATGTGCGACGGACGTGCGGCATAGGCAAGATGCAGTTGATGGTATAGAGTACAGTATATACATATAAGATGAGTAATGTAGGGTATGTAAACATGATATAAAGTGACATTGTTTAAAGTGACTAGTAATACATTTATTACATCCTATTATTAAAGTGGCTAGAGTTGAGTCTGTATGTTGGCAGCAGCTACTCAATGTTAGTGATGGCTGTTTAACAATCTGATGGCCTTGAGATAGAAACTGTTTTTCAGTCTCTCGGTCCCAACTTTGATGCACCTGTATAAATAAATTCATTAAAAATCCTACAATGTGATTTTCTGGATTTTTTCTTCTCATTTTGTCTGTCATAGTTGAAGTGTACCTATGATGAAAGTTACAGGCCTCTCTCCTCTTTTTAAGTGGGAGAACTTGCACAATTGGTGGCCGACTAAATACTTTTTTGCCCCACTGTATGTATTACATTCCCTAAATCCCGTAACCACATTTCAAAGGTAAGTACAGTCTTCAATTTCCAAAATTGCAATATGAGCCTTTTGGCTTATAGAGTACAAAGAGAGACAGCTTCTCCTCCTGGTTATTCCCATCAACTGTACCAAACAGAGCGATCAATGGGTCTGGGGCTAGAACTCTATCAAAGGCTTTAGATAAGTAATAAAAAATGAGAGCCCAGTAAGCATGTAATTTAGGGCATGTCTGAAATAAGTGGGTCAACGTCCCCTCATCCTGCTTGCACCTCTCTCACAGTGGTGAGGTGTCCGGGAATATTGTATGCAGTTTTACTTTTGAGTAATGTAACCTGTGTATCACCTTAAACTGTACAAGGTTGTGTCTGGCATTCACTGAACTGTGGTTTATATTCCTGAGAGCTTCTACCCAGTCCTCATCTGAGATTTCTGAACCAAGTTCTTGTTCCCAAGCCCTTTTAATAGTGTCTGTGGATACCTCTATGTGGGCCTGTAGCACATCATACAGTCTAGTGACCAACCCTTTTAAATGGGGTTTGACAAGGATCAGGCTATCTAATGTAGGATTATTTGGCTTTATGCCATACTATGGGATATGTGTCCTTAAGAAATTCCTGATTTGGAGGTATCTGAAAAAATGTGTTGTTGGCATGTTGAACTTTCCCTGTAATTGTTGAAATGAAGCTAACTGACCATCCATGTATAAATTAACAATTGTTGTGAGCCCCTTCTCCCTCCACAGTGAAAACACCACATCATCCAATGCAGGGTGGAAAGCATGATTCAGGCAAATCGGGCTGTCAATGTAAACAGTGGGTGTGTTACGAAAATACCTAATCTGTTTCCAGATCTTAAGAGTATGACAAATGACTGGGTTAGAGTCATAAGTGGCTTTTTTCACATATGATGGGCTATTAACAAGTGCAGGGAGTGAGGAACGTTGACAGGAGGCCTGCTCAATCAAAAGCCATGAAGGCATATCATTCTGTCTCATCGCAGGTAAACTTTCCCTCCAGAAAGACACAATGTTCAGATTAGCAGCCCAATAATAATGTTTAAAGTGAGGAAGGCCAAAGCCCCCCTCTATCTTGTACTTGCATAAATGATTCTTTGAAATTCTGGCTGCCTTGTTATCCCATAAATGACTATTGAATCCAGTTTCTTAAAATAGCTTTGTGGTATGAAATTGGGTAGACATTGGAAGAGGTAAAGAAACCTGGGTAGGACAACCATTTTAATAGCGTTTATACGACCATCCAAGGAGATAGGCAGAGTTTTCCAAAAATCTATATTTTGTTTAAGCTGATCATTTTTCATGTCCCAATTCACTTTCTGTGGCTGATCAAGGTCTCTTGTCATTACAATGCCAAGGCTTGTGAACCTGTCCATCACTGTTCTAAATGGGATAGATTGCAGAAATTGCATATCCACAGGCCATGACATTGGCATCAATTCGCTTTTTTGCCAGTTTATCTTGTAGCCAGAGGAGGAGCCGAATGTATTTATCAAGTTAAGTAAGGGGGGAATAGAAGTTTTAGGCTTGGATAAAAACAAAAGAACATTGTCTGCATAGGGAAGGTTTTAATAGTCACCGTGGGTACAACATCTCCGATGCTCTTGCTAATAAACTCGCTCAGCGAGTCAGCGTACACATCAATGTTGTTGTCTGAGGAGAGATTGACATGCATATTATTAATGTTAGCAATATCGTCTGCTATTATGCTCAGTAATTTTCCGTCCAAGTTGTCAGATCCCGGTGGCTTATCATTGTTGATAGACAACAATCTTTTTTTCACCTCTTCCACACTCACTTTACGGAATTCAAAATGACAATGCTTGTCTTTCATAATTTGGTCATATATACTTAGATGTGTTGTGTCAGCGTTTGTTGCTGGCATGTCGTGCCTAAGTTTGCTAATCTTGCCAACAATTATTTTTTTAAGTAGTTGGCAATATCAGTCGGGTTTGTGATGAATGAGCCATCTGATTCAATGAACGATGGAGCTCAGTTAGCCTTTTTCCCAAAATGTCATTTAAGGTGCTCCAAAGCATTTACTATCATTCTTTATGTCATATATCTTTGTTTCATAATGTAGTTTCTTCTTCTTTTTAATTCAGTTTAGTCACATGATTTCTCAATTTGCAATACAATTGCCAATCTGTTGCGCAGCACAGACTTATTTGCCATTCCTTTTGCCTCATCCATCCACGAGGATTTAATCGTTTTTACAGTATTCTCTTAATGGGTGCATGCTTAGTAATAACTGGAATAAGCAATTTCATGAATGTGTCAAGTGCAGCGTCTGTTTGCTCCTCATTATGTCTGGCAGACATATCAGTGTGGATGACGGATCACCACCTCAAGCTGAACCTCGGCAAGACGGAGCTGCTCTTCCTCCCGGGGAAGGACTGCTCGTTCCATGATCTTGCCATCACGGTTGACAACTCCATTGTGTCCTCCTCCCAGAGCGCTAAGAACCTTGGCGTGATCCTGGACAACACCCTGTCGTTCTCAAATAACATCAAGGCGGTGGCCCGTTCCTGTAGGTTCATGCTCTACAACATCCGCAGAGTACGACCCTGCCTCACACAGGAAGCGGCGCAGGTCCTAATCCAGGCACTTGTCATCTCCCGCCTGGATTACTGCAACTCGCTGTTGGCTGGGCTCCCTGCCTGTGCCATTAAACCCCTACAACTCATCCAGAACGCCGCAGCCCGTCTGGTGTTCAACCTTCCCAAGTTCTCTCACGTCACCCCGCTCCTCCACTCTCTCCACTGGCTTCCAGTTGAAGCCCGCATCCGCTACAAGACCATGGTGCTTGCCTACGGAGCTGTGAGGGGAACGGCACCTCAGTACCTCCAGGCTCTGATCAGGCCCTACACCCAAACAAGGGCACTGCGTTCATCCACCTCTGGCCTGCTCGCCTCCCTACCACTGAGGAAGTACAGTTCCCGCTCAGCCCAGTCAAAACTGTTCGCTGCTCTGGCCCCCCAATGGTGGAACAAACTCCCTCACGACGCCAGGACAGCGGAGTCAATCACCACCTTCCGGAGACACCTGAAACCCCACCTCTTTAAGGAATACCTAGGATAGGATAAAGTAATCCTTCTCACCCCCCTTAAAATATTTAGATGCACTATTGTAAAGTGGCTGTTCCACTGGATGTCATAAGGTGAATGCACCAATTTGTAAGTTGCTCTGGATAAGAGCGTCTGCTAAATGACTTAAATGTAAATGTTAAATGTAATTACACACCACGGACCAACAATGAAAACCACAACACACATGAAACAAAATCAATAGCAGCAATGCAATATTGCTAAATGCGGCATTGTAAAGTATTACAAAAGCATGTTGCGACTCAACATTCGCTAACATTAGCCTGAGAAAATCTCCTGGGGTAGAATGTAAAAATCTGACATACTGTTTCTGCTTATGATCAGGTTTTATAGATAGCATATGTCAGATCCTGGTGATTTGGTGATAGATTGGCCTCTAATAAACAAGATCAATTAGAAAATGATGTTCAATATGCTGGATGTACACTGAGTGTACAAAACGTTATGAACATCTGCTCTTTCCATGACATACACTGACCAGGGGAATCCAGGTGAAAGCTATGATCCCTTTATTGATGTCAATTGTCAAATCCACTTCAGTCAGTGTGGATGAAGGGGAGGAGACAGGTTAAAGAAGGATTTTTAAGCTTTGAGACAATTGGTACATGGATTGTATACGTGTGCCATTTAGAGGACAAAATATTTAAGTGCCTTTGAATGGGGTATGGTAGTAGGTGCCAGGTGCACCGGTTTGAGTAAGTCAAGAACTGCAATGCTGCTGTGTTTTTCTTGCTCAGCAGTTTCCCGTGTGTATCAAGAACTGTCCACCGGTGGAACGCTTTCGACACCTTGTAGAGTCCATGCCCAGATGGACTGAGACTGTTCTTAGGGCAAAAGGGGGTTCAATTCAATATTAGGACGGTGTTCTTAATGTTTTGTACACTCAACGTGTCGCCCTTTGGCCTATAGCTTAGTTCAAGAGAATCACTACTGAGCTGTGCTACAGTATAGTTAAGCCTTCTGTGTCATTGCCCTGGTTCTTATGCAATGTTGATGTGTTGATATTCAGCTTTTCACTTTGATTGGTGGCCAATCCCACTACCACACATGCCCCGATCAAGGTCTCCATCTGCCTTTTATCACACACATTCCTAGGCTCTCTCTGATCTCCATTCTGGTGTCCATTCTGGTGTCCCGTTGCCTGACTGACTGACAGTGATAGTCCTCTGAGATTGGTAGTGTGAACACGCACACGCACATTGTGACGCACACATTTTCATTTACACTCATTTACTCATTCTCACATACGTGATTGTAAAAGGGGTCATTTATGTATGCATGCACATATACTGAGTGTACAAAACATTAGGGACACCTTCCTAATATTGATTTGCACCACCCCCCATTTTGCCCTCAGAACAGCCTCAATTTCTCGGGGCATGGACTCTACAAGGTGTGGAAAGCGTTCCACAGGGATGCTGGCCCATGTTGAGACCAATACTTCCCACAGTTTTCTGGATGTCCTTTGGGTGGTGGACTATTCTTGATACACACAGGAAACTGTTGAGCGTGAAAAACCCAGCATTGCAATTCTTGACACAAGCCTGTGTGCACACACGTGCCACACACACACACGTGCCACACACACACGTGCCACACACACACTCAGTGCTGCAGGGCTGATTTTGTGTGGCTGTCAGTCAGGGCTGGGCAATAAATATGTCCATCTGAAACTGCAGTGTTATGGTTTGCTCTGCTCCAAGTGGACATTTCAAGATCATTTCACGGTGTTGGAAGTGTATTGACCTCCCCACAAAAGAGCTAAATCCTATGAGTCATCCAGTAAATGTACATACTGTACTGAATTTACACTCTCCTCCCAGATAGGAGGGTGGGAGTTGCAGGAAAGCGTGAAGGAGAGAGGGAAACAGTGAGAGGTGAAACAAGAATAAACATGTCAATCATCTTCTCAGACCTCTAATTGGGGGCTAGAGATAGCGAGAGAGAGAGAGCATCGTGCTCACATTGTTATCGAATCAAAACGAATGTCATGCCAATCTCATATCCCGGGGTGTTCATTCAGGTGTCCCAGAAATAGACTCAACGAATCCATGAAGGGGTTTAGAATCCATCCCCATATCCTTCCAAATTCACCCAAGGAGGATTTCATCAGTCTCTACTCTCTCCTCCAGCTCCTCTCCTGGGGGGAACGGGTTTAGGTTTCCATGCAGCAAATATACTTCGGAAGGGATAAAGACCTTGTTAATGTCTGAGCAAAAGGGATTACTAGGCAGAGAAATAAAAAGGTGAGCCTAGGCCTTGGAATTAGAGCTGAGTACGTTAGCAGGCTGAGGTCTGGTTGGCACTCCACTTGATGGGAGGACGAGAGGGCATGAAAGAGCATTCCACTCAGATGCCAATGCGATGCGGGCACTTCTGCACAGCTGAGGGTTATTACTGCTGTCAGATGCATGGGCTTTCTCTCAAGTGATCCACAACTTTCCTTTCTTTTTTTACTCTTCCTCTCAGTCTGCATCTCTATCTTCCTGCTGTCAAATACTTGTCCTCTTTTCTGAAGGAGAAAGGGTCCTCTTCACTCAATCTTTCTATTCATCACTGCCAGTGACTGCCAGATAGCTTCTTAAACTTTCTTTGCTTTCTAGTTAGAGAGGAACCAGAGTTCATAGCACTGTGTAAGAGTTCATTTCAGTGCGTTTACTTTTACTTTTCGTGGTTTGTACTGCTTTGACATACTTTGAAAAGATCAAACAAGCATATTTTTTTGTTTACCACAGATCAGTTATTTCATACTTTAAACTTTGTACTGTGATGGCATGGCCTGATCGGTTTTTAGAGTTGAGGTCCTCAAGGACCTAAAAGGTCTTGCTGTTTTGTTTCAACCATTTTATACTTGGAGATGCCAAATCTAACTCCTTTAAGATTGGCTTAGCGAAACCCCAGCTTCAGCTGAAGTAAAATACACCATTTGCTCCGGCAAAATGAACTGTTGCCTGAGTCTGATATTGAATCACATTGAATCACATTATCAGCCACATGAACAATAGGGACAGGGCAAGGTGTCCCTGGATAAGGGATTCTGCTAAGCAAATCGTGTTATGAGACGCCACGATCCCCCTTCCCATCCTGTTTACTGTGACCTAAACCTTCCAGTCTGGAGCCCTATTTATTTTGAGATGTATAACATCCTCTACCATGACAGCTGGTTATTAAATCCCCAAGCTTGTGCTATAATCCTTAAATGAAAGATGCACCCTACATCATCACATTCATCTCCTCCGCAGCTCCTTTCTCTTCCCTCCCTCCTCTATAATGTCTTTGCCCGTTAATAAGCCCTCAACTAAATTGTCATTTGGTATTTGGTATTTTATTAGGATCCCCATTAGCCATTGCAAAAGCAGCAGCTACTCTTCCTGAGGTCCACACTCGAAACATGAAACATAATACACAATGACATAATACAGAACATAAATAGACAAGAACAGCTCAAAGACAGAACTACATACATGTTTTAAAAAGGCACACGTAGCCTACATATCAATGCATTCACACAAACTATCTAGGTCAAATAGGGGAGAGGCATTGTGCCGAGAGGTGTTGCTTTATTCAATTCAATTCAATTCAAGGGCTTTATTGGCATGGGAAACATGTGTTAACATTGCCAAAGCAAGTGAGGTAGACAACATACAAAGTGAATGTATAAAGTGAAAAACAACAAAAATTAACAGTAAACATTACACATACAGAAGTTTCAAAACTTTTTTTTAAACCAGGTTTGCTGTTTATTTGAGCAATATGAGATGGACGGAAGTTCCATGCAATTAGGGCTCTATATAATACTGTACGCTTTCTTGAATTTGTTCTGTATTTGGGGACTGTGAAAAGACCTCTGATGGCATGTCTGGTGGGGTAAGTGTGTGTGTCAGAACTGTGTGTAAGTTAACTATGCAAACAATTTGGGATTTTCAGCACATTCGTGTTTCTTATAAAAAGAAGAAGAGATGCAGTCAGTCTCTCCTCAAATCTTAGCCAAGAGAGACTGGCATGTATAGTATTTATATCAGCCCTCTGATTACAATTAAGAGCAAAACGTGTCACTCTGTTCTGGGCCAGCTGCAGTTTAACTAGGTCTTTCCTTGCAGCACTGGACCACACGGCTGGAAAATAATCAAGATCAGACAAAACTAGAGCCTGCAGAACTTGCTTTTTGGAGTGTGGTGTCAAAAAAGCAGAGCATCTCTTTATTAAGGACAGAACTCTCCCCATCTTTACAACCATTGAATCTATATGTTTTGACCATGACAGTTTACAATCTAAAGTAACGCCAAGTAATTTGGTTCCCTCAACTTGTTCAGCAGAACAATTCATTACCAGATTCAGCTGAGGTCTAGAACTTAAGGAATGATTTGTGCCAAATACAATGCTCTTATTTTTTTAGATGTTTAGGACCAGTTTATTACTGGCCACCCAGTCCAAAACAGACTGCAACACTTTGTTAAGGGTTTCAGTGACTTCCTTAGCTGTGGTTGCTGATGTGTATATGGTTGAATCATCAGCATACATGGACACACATGCTTTGTTTAATGCCAGTGGCAGGTCATTGGTAACAATAGAAAAGAGTAGAGGGCCTAGAGGGCTGCCCTGCAGTACACCACACTTTACATGTTTGACATTAGAGAAGCTTCCATTAAAGAAACCCCTTTGAGTTCTATTAGATAAATAGCTCTGAAGGTTGAAAAGCCATAACACAAGTTTTTTTAATAACAGGTTATCGTCAATAATATCTAAGGCTGCACTGAAATCGAACAGTACAGCTCCCACAATCTTCTTATTATCAATTTCTTTCAACCAATCATCAGTCATTTTTGTCAGTGCAGTACATGTTGAGTGCCCTTCTCTATAAGCATGCTGAAAGTCTTTTGTTAGTTTGTTTATAGAGAAATAGCATTGTATTTTTTTCCAACAGTTTGCTAACTGCTGTTAGAACCAGTAAAGGCCGCTTTACCACTCTTGGATAGAGTAATAACTTTGGCTTCCCTTCAGGCCTGAGGACAAATTATTTCCTCTAGGTTCAGATTAAAAATATGTCAGATAGGAGTGGCTATAGAGTCAGCTACCATCCTCAATAGCTTCAATCCTCAATGCCAGGAGGTTTGTCATTATTGATCGATAACAATACTTTTCCCACCTCTCCCACAATAACTACAAATTTCAAACTTGCAATGATTTTCTTTCATTTATTTTTATGCATGAATACAATTGCTCACTGTTCATTGTTGGCATTTTCTACCTAAGTTTGCCCACTTTGCCAATGAAATAATTATTAAAATAATTGGCAACTTGAAATGGTTTCGTGATGAATAAGCCATCTGATTCGATGAAAGATTTGTCATTCTGCCCATAATTTCATTTAACTTCTTCGATATAGGGGGCGCTCTTTTAATTTTTGGATAAAAAAACGTTCCCATTTTAAACAAGATATTTTGTCATGAAAAGATGCTCGACTATGTATATAATTGACAGCTTTGTCTGTGAGTGCCACAGAACTAATGCTACAGGCGAAACCAAGATGACATTTCATACAGGAAGTGCCCCAGATTTTGAATGCGCTGTGTTCCAATGTCTCCTTATATGGCTGTGAATGCGCCAGGAATGAGCCTACACTTTCTGTCGTTTCCCCAAGGTGTCTGCAGCATTGTGACGTATTTGTAGGCATATCATTGGAAGATTGACCATAAGAGACTACATTTACCAGGTGCCCGCTTGGTGTCCTCCGTCGAAATTATTGCGTAATCTCCAGCTGCGTGCATTTTTCCATTTGGTTCAGAGGAGAAACCAACTGCCACTAATGATTTATCATCGAATAGATATGTGAAAAACACCTTGAGGATTGATTCTAAACAACGTTTGCCATGTTTCTGTCGATATTATGGAGTTAATTTGGAAAAAAGTTTGGCGTTGTAATGACTGAATTTTCGGGAGTTTTTCTTAGCCAAACGTGATGAACAAAACGAAGCGATTTCTCCTACACAAATAATCTTTTGGGAAAAACTGAACATTTGCTATCTAACTGAGAGTCTCCTCATTGAAAACATCCGAAGTTCTTCAAAGGTAAATTATTTTATTTGAATGCTTTTCTTGTTTTTGTGAAAATGTTGCCTGCTGAATGCTAGGCTTAATGCTATGCTAGCTATCAATACTCTTACACAAATGCTTGTGTAGCTATGGTTGAAAAGCATATTTTGAAAATCTGAGATTACAGTGTTGTTAACAAAAGGCTAAACTTGTGAGCCAATATATTTATTTCATTTCATTTGCGATTTTCATGAATAGTTAACGTTGCGTTATGCTAATGAGCTTGAGGCTATGATTACGCTCCCGGATACGGGATTGCTCAACGCAAGAAGTTAAAGTACTCCATTGAAAGTTTTTTTTCCATCATTCTTTGTATCATTGACCATGGCTTCATAATACAGTATATTCTTCTTTTTGTTGAGTTTAGTCACATAATCTCTAAATTTGCAGTAAGTAAGCTAGTCAGGTGTGTAGCCAGACTTATTAGCCACTCCTTTTGCCCCATCTCTTTCAACCATACAGTTTTTAGATTCCTCATCAATCCATGGAGCCTTAACCGTTCTAACAGTCAGTTTCTTAACAGGTGCATGTTTATCAATAATTGGAAGAAGCAATTTCATAAATTCATCAATTGCAGCGTCTGGATGCTCCTCATTAATCACATCAGACCAACAAATATTTTATAACATTATCCACATAAGAGTCACAGCTAAATCTTTTGTATGATCTCTTCTATACTATTTTAGGCCCAGCTGTTGGAACTTTGGCTTTCCTGGATATAGCCACTATATTGTGATCACTGCATCCAATGGGTACGGGTACATCTTTAGAACAAGGTTCTACGGTATTAGTAAAAATGTGATTGATACATGTGGATGATCTTGTTCCTGTAGTGTTTGTAAACATCCTGGTAGGTTGAGTAATAACCGGAACCAGATTACAGGTACTGGTTACAGTAAGAAGTTTCCTCTTGAGCAGACAGCTTGATGAAAACCAGTCAATATTCAGGCCCCCAAGAAAATAGACCTCTCTGTTTACATCACATACACTATCAAGCATTTCACACATATTATTTAGATACTACATTGTTAGCACTTGGTGGCCTATAGCAACACCCCAAAAGAAAAGGCGTTAGAAGTGCCAAGTGAACCTGCAACCACAAAACTTCAATAACACTTGACATAAGATCTTCTCTAAACATTACAGGGATATGACTCTGAAAATATACAGCAACACCTCCCCCATAAGCGTTTCTGTCTCTTCTACAGATGTTATATCCTTGTATTGCTACTGCTGCATCATCAAATTAATTATCTAAGTGAGTCTCAGAAATGGCTAATATATGAATGTTAGCAAGTTATTGATTTCATGAACCTTATGTCTAAGGCTACATATATTAATATGGACTATTTTCATCCCTTTCCTGGGTAGCTTATCAGAGATAGACATACTATTGAAAAGAGTAAACAAAGCAAGAGAAAGAAGTCCATACATTCAGCAGTCCATCAATTGATGTGTTTGTGCTGCTGGGTTGAAGCTACAAACCCATAGTCTTGGCTCTCTCATCCCTTCTATGCTTCTGGGAGGGAGATTGAACAATGAGCCTGTCATAGCAGATGTAAGCAATGTCCCCACAAGCTCTGGCGGCTTTCATTGCTGGGATAATTTCTTTCCTCTTCTGGCGCACAGCTTCATTGATAGTCCTCGTCTTGGCTCTTTCCAGATCAGCTACCTTGTCCTTGAACCTCAGGAACTTGACCACTATTGGCCTGGGCCTATCACCTGAGCCGGTGGTGGGTTTTCCAGTCCTGTCATCCGGGATTATTGTGTAGTTTATTCTCTTTACATATAAACGTCTTGAGCCAGTATATGAGGTCATAGAGCAAGAGTTTTAAATGACAGAGAAGAAGAAGAGTGAAATGGACATGAATGGAATCTTCGTTTATCGTCAACCTCTGATGCTTCAAAAGGACGGCCCTTGAACTAAAGCCCGGCGCCAGTGGAACTTGACCTTATCTTTTCATGGATGGCGGAGTGGGAGGATGCAAAGATTGCTTTGGCTTTGGCGTTTCATGGCGTCCCATTGATCTTTATAGCTGACGTTGCTGACTTAGAGGCTGTATCATACAGATAGTTGTCCACAGAGAGTCAGAGACTATGCTGACTGCAGAGTCATGCTTTGAGTCTATTCTCTATTTGATTGAATATATTTTTTTAAATTTAACTTTTATTTAACTAGGCAAGTCAGTTAAGAACAAATTCTTATTTACAATGACAGCCTACCAAACGAGGCCTCCTGCGGGGACGGAGGCTGGGATTAAATATAGAAGTGATTGCAACAGGAAAAGTAGAATGAAAGAGTGTGCAGTGGGTCAGATTCAAGCCCATGTGAGCAACGGAACATGTATTCTGAAGGCAGTGACCTAGACCGCTAGACTTCCCCACCCCTCACTCTGGATGTGCTCTACACAAGATAAGCCTGGAAACACTACCAGGCAGGGATGAATTAGTCAGGAGAAGATGCAGCAGAGATGTCTTTGATTTGTGCTCGCTGAGGTGTTGCAGATTGAGACGGTTCAGTTTGAACTTTGCCTCAACTCTGACTTTGCCACAGATGTGACACATTGTTTCTAAATAACATGAATTGATCTTACTTCAGGGTGCTCTTGTTTCAACTGGCAGTAGCTGGTGCATAAAGAATCATAATTTAGTTGTCATGAATTGTACCTATTGTATTGACTAGCGTCCTATACAGGGGGGTGTGCTTGTTTAAGGAGCTACCTCCCGCTACAGAAACAGGACAAGGATCCTACCGTATGGGCCATTCTGGTTCGTACAAGGCTTACTGTATTACTGTATATATCATACACCCTAACACCAGTGTAACTCTTCTCCATACACCATGTCCTGTGGCGTGGGAATTTGCCAATGTTCAGGATCTCCTTGACCGACAACACATCACCGGGAATGATGGGATAGAACTCGGAGTAGGAAGCCTCCTCATCACTGGTGCATCACAGGGACATAGAACAAACAACATATTAGATTAATTTGGTATTTTAATTAAAGTAGAAATCAGATCATTCAATAAATGATCAATTATTCATGAGGAGAAAAAAAATTGGTTGTTTGGTCTGACAAGAGTTGTGGGACAGGGTTCATGTATCTGAAGCTAGATGGTGTTATTTCTACGAGGGTGTCAGACGTCTAAACCTTAGCCCCAAGTCAAGTGTAGTTACAACTGTGCTGCTATTCTGAATCTGACCGCCAGTGGAGGTCAGACATCCAGAGGGAGTTTTAAAGAACAAACTAAATTACAAGAACATTGTTTTATTCAACAATATTTCTTACTGGGGACATGGCTTTGGCATTTAACATTTAAATTTCAAATGAAATGCGGAAACATTGCCTTTATTATTTCCTATTCCCGTGACACTCAGAAATTGTCTATGTACTCTGGAGTCTGATTACTCACCAATAGAACAAGCTGTTGAGAATAACAGCTGAACAGAAACAAGGGCAATATTAACCTGTTGGTACTAGGGGGCAGTATTTTCATTTTTGGAAAAAAAAACGTTCCCGTTTTAAACGGGATATTTTGTCAGGACAAGATGCTAGAATATGCATATAATTGACAGCTTTGGATAGAAAACACTCTAACGTTTCCAAAACTGTAAAGATATTGTCTGTGAGTATAACAGAACTGATGTTGCAGGCG
Organism: Oncorhynchus nerka; assembly: GCF_034236695.1. Lineage (NCBI taxonomy): Eukaryota > Metazoa > Chordata > Actinopteri > Salmoniformes > Salmonidae > Oncorhynchus > Oncorhynchus nerka. The sequence continues at coordinate 44,869,484 of NC_088409.1, read as the reverse complement.
AAAGCCTGAGACAAATCCAATCCGTAAGTGCCCCAGGTTTTGAAAGCGCTGCGTTCCAATGAGTCTCTATTGAACTGTGAGTGTGCTATGAACCAGCTTACGCTTTCTACGTATTCCCCAAGGTGTCTGCAGTATTGTGACGTAGTTTTACGCATTTATGTTGAAGAATAGCCGTAGGAGGCCACATTGTGTAAGTGGTCACATGGTGGCTCCGAGAGAGATTCTCGCGTAAAATACAGAGGTAGCCATTACTCCAATCGGTCCTAATGAAAAACTAATTGTCCCAACGTATATATTATCGAATAGATATTAGAAAAACACCTTGAGGATTGATTATAAACAACGTTTGCCATGTTTCTGTCGATATTATGGAGCTAATTTTGAATATTTTTCGCCGTTTTCGTGACTGCAATTTCCGGGCGATTTCTCAGCCAAACGTGAAGAACAAACAGAGCTATTTCGCCTACAAAAATAATCTTTTGGGAAAAAATGAACTTTGGCTATGTACCTGGGAGTCTCGTGAGTGAAAACATCCGAAGTTCATCAGAGGTAAACGATTGAATTTGATTGCTTTTCTGATTTGTGACAAGGTTGCCTGCTGCTAGCAGGGCATAATGCTATGCTAGGCTATCGATAAACTTACACAAATGCTTGTCTAGCTTTGGCTGTAAAGCATATTTTGAAAATCTGAGATGACAGGGTGATTAACAAAAGGCTAAGCTGTGTCTCAATATATTTTATTTGTGATTTTCATGAATAGGAATATTTTCTAGGGATATTTATGTCCGTTGCGTTATGCAAATTATTGTCAGGCGATGATTACGCTTCCCGCATGCGGGATGGGAAATAGCCGAGACAGAGCTGAAGTTCAGCCTGATAAAGAGACTGATAACCTTTGTGAATAACGATGTCAATGTCGCTGGCCAAACTAAGACCACCTGACTAGCTAGACAGCCTAGAGCGGCTTTTATTTGGATCAGCAACTAGATACGGGATAAAGGAAAGGAGGGAATTAACAGGCGGCGTGGTATTCACTCGTCAGCAGTCACTATTGAATGGTTTCTAAAATCATTTGTGATATCACCTCCAGATACATTGTGTAAGTCTGTTCAATGTAAGATTTACTTCTAAGTAACACGTACAAGGCTTTTCTCCATATCAATTTTAAGGGAACACAGCCGTGCTAAACCTGGGAACCTCCATACCAATGTAAGAAAAGGGTAGGATAAGAACAACAAATCAGTTGTGAGATAAATTACATTCCAACGAGACTATACTATATATTGTTTTTGCAATTACACCCCCTTTTTTTTAACACTGCTGCAACTCGCTTGTTTATGATCTATGCATAGTCACTTTACCCATACCTACACTACATATTGCCTCAATTACCTCGACTAACCTGTAACCCCGCACATCGACTCAGTACCGGTACCCTTGTTGTGTTACTTTCTTTTTACTTTAGTTTATTTAGTTCATATTTTCTTAACTCTTATTTTTCTTAAAACTGCATTGTTAGTTAAGGGCTTGTAAGCATTTCACAGTTAGCATCAATATGGTGGCTGTAGTAATTGAGCATAAATCATCTCTGTGGCCTTTTCAGGTATGACAAATGAGCGCCGTCTTTAAACATCCCTGCGAGTTCATCCTGATTTCATCGATCATGAATAAAAATTCACACAAAACACCCACCCAGCCAGTAACTGCATGTAACGGCAGATCTTCTCTTCGTCTGAAGAGGAGTAAGGATGCAGACCAAGATGCAGCGTGGTAAGTGTCCATAATGTTTTTAATAAAGACAACACTCGAACAAAAACAATAAACGATAACGATAAACAATAACGATCTACAAAAACCGAAACAGTACCGTGTGCCGACAAACACACACACGGAAACAAACACCCACAAACCAACAGTGAAACCCAGGCTACCTAAGTATGATTCTCAATCAGAGACAACTAACGACACCTGCCTCTGATTGAAAACCATACTAGGCCGAAACAGAAACCGAAACAGAAACCAAACATAGAAAAACAAACATAGACTGCCCACCCCAACTCACGCCCTGACCATACTAAATAAAGACAAAACAAAAGAAATAAAGGTCAGAACGTGACACTGCAGCTGACGTGATATCTGGTTGAGATAGGTGCTCCCATGTGGGGTCCTAACCGAGCTGATATCTAGTCAGGCAATGCTGTGGCTGACCTGTTTTCTCTCAACTGTGAGTAATGTTATATTCACCTGCTGCCTTCTTATCTACTAGGTCTGTTCTGCTTTGTTCCTCTTTTTTAGTGGTGCATAAAGCCATGTTGTTTTGTTGTGGGGAGGTTGTAGAGCCAGGAGGAATGAACAGCCAAATGAATGACCACAGGGTCATATTCATTTGGCAATTAACAAAAGGAAACAAAATGAAACAGGAAGGGACTACCGGAACTTGTCCAATAGGAAATGCTTGTTTTTTAAGTTTTACGTTTCAAAACACTTTGATACGGTGTGGACTAATGAATACAACCCAGCTCTTAACAATTGCAACAGGGTCTACGAATCATAGGGATTATTTGTGGACCTGTGGCTTTGAATCCAGTGCTTGTTGTGTAGACGTGCTCAATTAAGATGCAGCAGCATTGTATTCAATTGCCGTCGTACGATCACATACCATCAATTTCCATGTTACAATTTTTTATTTAAAAAACAAATGCTGTCAGGGGATGCACCAGTAGCCATGGCTCCCCATGCCTGTTTGTGACAGAAACACACAGTAGTTGTTCTAATTCAAAAGTGTTGTTTCTGTCTCTTGTGCCTCTCAACTATCTAGAGCTAGGGCAATGTCATTCACAGACACGCAAGCACACACACAAAATGAGTTTCACTGGTAGTCTACACCTGTTGTCTCTGAAGCATGTGACAAATACATTTGGATTTGATTTGACACTGCAGTGGCACAACAGTGGGCAGAGGAGTAGCAGTTTCCCATGGGCACACAAAGGCCCTTTAATACCCAGCAGATGCCAATAAGGGTTTAGTAGGGATCACAGCCAGCCACTCTTATTGTCTTTATTCAAATCTGCTTTCATATTTAGCAGGGCCTGATTTCTACTGTTCCTGTTTCATCTAGTTAAATTAGACTAACCTGCAGGTCTGCAATCTGGATGGACGAACAAAAGGAATGAGACCAAATTTGTCCTCGGGGTACTAGTGGAAATGAGCTATTATTCCATGGACTTGCCGTAGGCAGGGAGGTGTGAGACCAGGTGCAGAGGGTGTATTTGTCTCGGTACAGCCAACAAGACGTTGTTAAATGTCTCCGAGGCGTGAAGAAAAAACAGTGAGAGCCATTGGGTAGATCTCTGAGACAGGACTGCTAATGAAGCCAAAATCTGACTTAATTTGACCAAACAAGAAATGTATCAACCCCTACAAAAAATGTCTATTAATTATAATTCACATAATAATTCACGTTTCCTGTTGCTACAGGATTGTTTTCCTGCTGTAGCAAATTGGCTGAAATTAAGATCCTCCATTTTTCCTGGTATATTTCACATAACAGGATGTCCTTGTGGCTTGTTCTATGTTGGAAAGACTTTGAATACAGCTTTTTACATACACTATTATGTATATACAAAAGTATGTGGACACTCCTTCAAATTAGTGGATTAGGCTATTTCAGCCACACCCGTTGCTGACAGGTGTATAAAATCGAGCACACAGCCATGCAATCTCCAAAGACAAACATTGGCAACAGAATGACCTTACTGAAGAGCTCAGTGACTTTCAACGTGGCACCGTCATAGGATGCCACCTTTCCAACAAATCAGTTCTTCAACTTTTTCTGCTCTGCTGTAGCTGACCCAGTCAACTGTAAGTGCTGTTATTGTGAAGTGGAAAAGTCTAGGAGCAACAACGTCTCAGCCGAGAAGTGGTAGGCCACACAAGCTCACAGAATGGGACCACCGAGAACTGAAGCTTGTGGCGTGTACAATCATCTGTCCTCGGTTGCAACACTCACTACCGAGTTCCAAACTGCCTATGGAAGCATCGTCAGCACAAGAACTGTTTGTTGGGAGCGTCATAAAATGGGTTTCCATGGCCGAGCAGCTGCACACAAGCCTAAGATCACCATGCACAATGCCAAGCGTCGGCTGGAGTGGTGTAAAGCTCGCCGCCATTGGACTCTGGCAGTCTGACGGACTACTTTTGGTTTGGCGCATGTCTTGAAAACGCTACCATAGTGCAACTGTAAAGTTTGGTGAATGAGGAATAATGGTCTGGGGCTGTTTATCATGGTTGGGGCTAGGCCCCTTAGTTCCAGTGAAGGAAAATCTTAACGCTACAGCATACAATGACATTCTAGACAATTCTGTGCTTCCAACTTTATGGCAACAGTTTGGAGAAGGCCCTTTTCTGTTTCAGCATGACAATTACCCTGTGCACAAAGCAAGGTCCATACAGAAATTGTTTGTTGAGATCGGTGTGGAAAAATTTGACTGGCCTGCACAGAGCCCTGACCTCAAACTCCATCAAACACCTTTGGGATGAACGCCGACTGCGAGCCAGGCCTAATAGCCCAACATCAGTGCCCGACCTCACTAATGCTCTTGTGGCTGAATGGAAGCAAGCCCCCACATCAATATTCCAACATCTAGTGGAAAGCCTTCCCAGAAGAGTGGAGCCTGTTATAGCAGCAAAGGGGGGACCAACTCCATATTAATGCCCATTATTTTGGAATGAGATGTTGGACGAGGTGTCCACATATGTTTGGTCATGTAGTGTATCTCATAGGATGCCCATGTATATTGTTCTATATTGGAAAGAGATGCATGAATATTGATCTCTTTGAAAGCATACCATCTAAGTTCTGTTAGCCTGTTTTCTCCCCCCCTCGTGTTGAGTAATGATATCAATATCGAAACCACACACTCCAGCACACCTTTTTTTTTCTGAAGGAGCAGGCCTCTATTTACTGTGTGTGCTTAGTGGACCGAAGCCAGTGTGATATTGTCCAGCCTTAGGCTCCATGCTACATTATTCAAGGACACCCTATCACTCTCTCTCTCTGCACGCTGCGGAAACAGTCCATGAACCAAACAAAAGAAAAGGCAGAAGATGCTCTCTCTGAGCTCTGTGAAATGGGGAACTGTCCCAGCAAATAAACGAAATAAAATTGGAAGTCACAACAATTTTCATTGTTATCACAAGTAGGCTTTCTTTCTGAAAGGAGTGCCTCAAGCAATACATATATTAGCTGGCTGTATTGACTTGGGGGGAAATCAATTCTGACTTTCAGAAATGTGTTGTAGTGTGGGGCAATTCAAAAACACAAATATAGACCAAGCAGCCCATATAAGACCTGATACAAGCATTTACTCTCAGAAAATCTCCTGAATGCAGCTGTAGTTGCTCTTGTTAAAGTGTAATAGACCCTTGTGGATAAAAGTTGAGCAAAAGTTAGCACCTCTCCAACTCCTTTAAGATGCCTTCCAACTTTATTGTCTCGACTTGCCTCCCAAACACCAAGTGTTCTCCTTGTTGTTTATAGGTGTGTAAGAGGGTACTTTATTTATTGATAGTCTAAGAAGAGAAAGTTGACTTGAATGGGAACGTCTGTTGTTTTAAATTATACTGTCAATCCTCCATAAGAAACCTATACCTAACCTAAACCTACATACCTAAACCACAGTAATATAGATAATAGAATAGAAGTGACCATTTTAGTTGATATTTAATGGTGGGTGGACCAGCGGCCATCTTTGTGGTAGTAATAAGAAGTTAAATGTTCAATTCAATTTACATTTCAATGGTGTACCAGTTAAACTGCAGTGGTCTGAATGGATAGGTCCATTATATGGATGATATTTCTATGGTTGAAATCACCCTCCCTACATTCAAGAGCATGTGGTGTCTGTTGTTGGTCTTATATGTTAGTTTAGAGTTCTGTTGTTTTGTCCATGTCGCCTCCTCTATTATTTTCTGTATCTTGGTTCGTTCCATAACACTAGCTATCTTTGAAAGTTTATAGCCCTTTTAGTAAACCTTTTTTGATTTGAATGGTTGCTCTCAATGCAAAGAGCTTTGTGATTGTAATGTATTATTATTATTATTATTATTGTGTCTCAACCGGTGGCGGGCACAACACAAAACCCCCAGATGACGTAAAGTAGGGTCTACTCTACAACATATGTGAATATGAAATATGAGTTTAGAGTTGCACTATGCAAAAAAAGCGCTGACGTTTCCTGGTTGCTACAATTCTGAGAGTCTGCCAAATTTCTGTTTATATGACAAAACAAGCAAGACAAGCCTAGTGTAGTATAGGGTAGAGTATAGTGTAGAGAAACATTTAAACTGCTGTGAAATATCTTTTCCATAAGCAAAAAAAAATGTTTTATTCAAATTATACAATAGTTTGACAACCCTGTTTGTAAGCTTTTAAATTATATCAAACTCGACTGTTTATCGTTTCCAGTGATGAAGACATAGATGTTTGCATGGTGTGGTGTGGTATGCAAAACTTTGAGCACCTCTCGCTTTCTCAGTAATGTTTTGGCATTCAGGTCCAAAAAGTGGACAACTTGTTCCATGTATGAAAGTTTTGTTTAAATCAGAAGGGATGCTGTCAAAAAGTGATTGAAATCAAATGGATTTACCCCATGAGGTGTGTGTGTGTGTGTGTGTGTGTGTGTGTGTGTGTGTGTGTGTGTGTGTGTGTGTGTGTGTGTGTGTGTGTGTGTGTGTGAGAGCTATATTGGTGTTCAGTGTTTGGGTTGTCTGTGTAACAGGTTTGGTTATGTTTACACTTGACACTGCAGAAATATGTATTCAAAGTTTATGTATTCCTATTGGTTGGTGTTACACCATAAGTTGTTATACCAATAGTTACGCTTGCAGATAGGTAGGTCAGGTCACGTTCTGAAATGGTGCATTCTATTTACGTATTTACAATGTGTATGAGTTCACTGTGTACATGTCCTGATGTGTATATACTGTGTATGTGTACGGTATCTGTTAGATATTGGGGGCTTTTATATGTTATTGCTATAAGAATGAGTTAGCTAGCATGCTCTAATTGTAATGGGCACATTAGCTCCCTGCTAATTCACAGTTATTTCCATGTTAACAGACGAATCACAAATCTACAGCCTGCAAATCTAATGTGCTTCCTCCGGTTAATCGTCAGGTACTTACATTTATTGTATTTTGTAAATTTTTTGTCATTGTTATAATGTTTGAATACAAAATACCCAGTCTGATATTGACATGCAAGCATCAAATCAAGAATCTACAACCATCAACATACTGTTGTCCTGCATATCTAATGTGCTTCCTTGTGTCTATCATCAGAATAAACACCAAAGAACTCGGACCGCCAGCTGGTTATTCCTTTCTTTAATTCAAAACACAACACAATAGAGTTACGAAGTACGATCACATCAAATCAAATCTTATTTGTCACATGCACCAAATACAACAGGCGTAGTAGACCTTACAATGAAATGCTTACTTACAAGCCCTTAACCCCTACAGGGTCGGTGGGTCACCTATATTCATTTCACATTTCCACAAACTTCAAAGTGTTTCCTTTCAAATGGTATCAAGAATATGCATATCCTTGCTTCAGGTCCTGAGCTACAGATTTGGGTATGTCATTTTAGATGAAAATTGGGCAAAAAAAGGGGCGGATCCTTAAGAGGTTTTAACGACCATGTAGTTTTAAGAAAAATAAGTGTTAATAAAGTATTTACAAAAATAAAAATAATAATAAAATCAAATAAAAAAGAAAAGAGAAAAATAACAAAAAATTATAATAAAAAATTAAATAACAGTAGCTGGCTATATACAGGGGGTACGTACAGAGTCAATGTACGGGGCCATAGGTTAGTCAAGATAATTGAGATAATATGTACATGTAGGTAGAGGTAAAGTGACTATGCATAGATAATAAACACTGAGTAGCAGCAGCGTAAAAATGGGGGTGGGTGACAATGCAAATAGTCTGGGTAGCCATTTGTTTAGCTTTTCAGAAGTCTTATGGCTTGGGGATAGAAGCTGTTAAGAAGTCAGTTTGGATCTAGATTTGGCCCTCCGGTACCGCTTGCCGTGCAGTAGCAGAGAGCACAGTCTATGACTAGGGTGGATGGAGTCTGACAATTTTTAGGGCCTTCCTCTGACACCGCCTGGTATAAAGGTCCTGGATGGCAGGAAACTTGGCCCCAGGGATGTACTGGGCCATACGTATACCCTCTGTAGTGCCTTGCGGTCAGAGACCAAGCAGTTGCCGAACCAGGGGGTGATGCAACAGGTCAGGATGCTCTCAATGGTGCAGCTGTAGAACATTTTGAGGATCTGAGGACCCATGCCAAATCTTTTCAGTCTCCTGAGGGTGAATAGGTTTTGCCGTGGACTCTTCACGACTGTCTTGGTGTGTTTGGACCATGATAGTTTGTTGGTGATGTGGACACCAAGGAACTCGAAGCTCTCAACCTACTCCACTACAGTCCCGTCCATGAGAATGGGGGCGTGCTCGGTCCTACTTTTCCTGTAGTCCATGATCATCTCCTGTGTCTTGATCACATTGAGGGAGAGTTTGAGCGATGTGTTGTTACCTACCCTTACCACCTGGAGGTGGCTCGTCAGGAAGTTCAGATCCAGTTGCAGAGGGAGGTGTTTAGTCCCAGGGTCCTTAGCTTTGTGATGAGCCTTGAGGGCACTATGGTGTTGAACGCTGAGCTATAGTCAATTAATAGCATTCTCATATAGGTGTTCCTTTTGTCTAGGTGGGAAAGGGCAGTGTGGAGTGCAATAGAGATTACGTCATCTGTGGATTTGTTGGGGCGGTATGCAAATTGGTGTGGGTCTAGCGTTTCTGGGATAATGGTGTTGATGTGAGCCATGACCAGCCTTTCAAAGCACTTCATGCCTACAGACTATGAGGGCTATGGGTCGGTAGTCATTAAGAAAGTTACCTTGGTGTTATTGGGCACAGGGACTATGGTTGTCTGCTTGAAACATGTTGGTATTACAGACTCGGTCAGGGACAGGTTCAAAATGTCAGTGAAGACACTTGCAAGTTGGTCAGCACATGCTCGGAGTACACGTCCTGGTAATCTGTCTGGCCCTGCGACGTTGTGAATGTTGACCTGTTTGAAGGTCTTACTCACATCGGCTATGGAGAACATGATCACACAGTCGTCCGGAACAGCTGGAGCTCTCATCTAGGCTTCAGTGTTGCTTGCCTCCGAGTGGGAATAGAAGTAGTTTAGCTCGTCTGGTAGGCTCGTGTTAATGGGCAGCTCGTGGCTGTGCTTCCCTTTGTAGTCCATAATAGTTTGCAAGCCCTGCCACATCCGACGAGTGTCGGCGCCAATGTAGTACGAGTCAAGCTTAGTCCTGTATTAATGCTTTGCATGTTTGATGGTTCGTCGGAGGGCATAGCAGGATTTCTCATAAGCGTCCGGGTTAGAGTCCCGCTTTAAAGAGGCAGCTCTGCCCTTTAGCTCAGTGCAGATGCTGCCTGTAATCCATGGCTTCTGCTTGGGGCATGCACATATGGTCACTGTGGGGAAGACGTCATCGATGCACATATTGACGAAGTCAGTGACTGATGTGGTGTACTCCTCAATGCAATCGGAATAATCCCGGAACATATTCCAGTCTGTGCTAGCATAACAGTCCTGTAGCTTAGCATCTGCGTCGTCTGACCACTTCCGTATTGAGCGAGTTACTGGTACTTCCTGCTTTAGTCTTTGCTTGTAAGCATGAATCAGGAGGATAGAGTTATGGTCAGCTTTGCCAAATGGAAGGCGAGGGAGAGCTTTGTACGCGTCTCTGTATGTGGAATAAAAGTGGTCTAGAGTTTTTTGCCCCCTGGTTGCACATGTAACATGCTGGTAGAAATTAGGTAAAACTGATTTAAGTTTCCCTGCATTAAAGTCCCCCACCACTAGAAGCGCAACGCCTGTGGATGAGCATTTTCTTGTTTGCTTATGGCTTATGCAGCTCGTTGAGTCTTAGTGCCAGTATCGGTTGTTGGTGGTAAATAGTGTGGTCTACAGCTTATTCTGAGATACTCTACCTCAGGCGAGCAAAACCTTGAGACTTCCTCATTATTAGATTTTGTGCACCAACTGCTGTTTACAAATAGACACAGACTGCCACCCCTTGTTTTATCGGAGGCAGCTGTTCCATCTTGACGATGCATGGAAAACCCAGCCAGCTATATGTTATCCATGTCGTCATTCAGCCACAACTCTGTGAAACATAAGATATTACAGTTTTTAATGTCCCGTTGGCAGGGACTCATCCAGTTTATTATCCAATGATTGCACATTAATAGGACTGATGGTAGATGCGGATTACCCACTCGCCGTTGGATCCTTACAAGGCTCCCCGACATCTCTGTCTCTTCTTCATGCGAATGACCAGGATTTGGGCCTTGTCCGGTGTCTGAAGAAAATCCTTCCCGTTCGACTCACTAAATAAAAAATATTCTTCCAGTACGAGATGAGTAATGGCTGTCCTGATATCCAGAAGCTCTTTTAGATCGTAAGAGACGGTGGCAGAAACAGCATGTACAAAATAAGCTTTGAATAACGTGAAAAAAAACATACACAATAGCACAATTGGTTCAGAGCCTGTAAAACGGCAGCCATCTCCTCCGGTGCCATACACATAATGGCATGGTGTATGGTACATGTATGGTATCTGTATGGTATGGTGTGTGTGCAGTATTTGTGTGCGGAGTGTGTGGGCAGTCGTTGAGTCAATGTTGGCTGGTGTGTGTTTATATGAGCATGGGTGAGCTCTGTGGTGAATCAGGGCTGTTCTGGGGATTGAAGGCTGACTTTGGCAGGGAGAGACAGACAAGGTTGACTGCTCATCCGGAGGTAGCTCAATACAAGCAGCAACGTGTCTCTCTTTCTGGGGAGGGTCTCAATGACGTCTGTATGTGAGTGTGCAAGTCTGCATACAGTGTACGAGTGTAATCTAAAATCTATTGGCAACTTTATCCACATTGACTTGTGTGCACCACGTGTTTATGCACGTAAGTGTAGCTCTAATACTGCCTTTAAGCAAACACTCACACACTCCGGACACACACTGCGTCACTGCGCTGCTGTCTCAATGAGCTCAGAATAACTGCCACCCGCTCATGCCCTTGTTTAAAAGCTCTAATGTCATCCCACAACCCACAACAAACCAGGGCTCCTTTATATACAGGGCACTTTTCATCTGTCTAGCTATGCACATATCCGGTAATAGACAGTAATACTTGGATGGTCAACATTGACTGTACTTTACTCCCATGCAAGCAGTTTTCAATGAAGTGGATGAATAAATTACAGGATATATTGTGCTAAGGAAACTGGGTCTTTAGAATTGTATTTGCATCCACTGGATGAACATGATCAAAACATAATACTTGGACGGTCAACATCTACTTTTTTCCAATGCAGGACAGGTTTCCATAAAGTAAGTGTATGATACACTACATTACCAGAAGTATGTGTCAGGACCCGGTTATGAACCCGGGTCTCCGGAGTGAGAAACAGTCACTTAACCAACTGAGCCACGAATAGTCGGCAGAACCCAGAAGATGAGGCAGACACAGCAGTACTTGAGACGGTGTATTTAATGAAGTAAAAAGTGAAGTCCTTCAGGAAAACATGTAACTCCACAACCTCAAAAGGAATTCCACAAGAACAAAGGTAATCCTCCAAGACAAAAAGGTAAATCCACAAGGTGGTAGGTATAGCACAAAAAGCCTCAAAAGATACTCAAAAATAAATAAACAAGAACAAAAAACAGAATTCCACAAGAGAGTCCAACGGGATCAACAAGAGTTCACAGAATACTAGGGCTGGGTGCTAACATACAAACACAGAGCAAAGAACTGAGGAAAACTAAGGGTTTAAATACAATCAGGGGAAATGAGGCACAGGTGCAAATAATAATGGGGATCAAGGGAAAACAAAAGGCCAAAAAGCACAATGGGGGCATCTAGTGACCAAAAACCGGAACAACCCTGGCCAAATCCTGACAGTATGTAGACACATGCTTGTCGTACATCTCATTCCAAGATCAGGGAGTTGGTCCCCCTTTGCTGCTATAACAGCCTCCACTTGTCTGGGAAGGCTTGTATGCTGTAGCGCTAAGATTTGTCTTCACAGTCCCGAACCATCATTCCTCCTCCAGCCAACTTTACAGTTGGCACTATGCATTAGTGTTCTCCAAACCCAGATTTGTCAGTCGGACTGCCAGATGATGAAGCATGATTCATTACTCCAGTGAACACGTTTCCACTGCTTCAGAGTCCAATGGTGGAGAGCTTTACACCATTCCAGCCAACGCTTGGCAAAGTGCTAGGCGATCTTAGGCTTGCGCGTGGCTGCTTGGCCATGGAAAACTGAGGACAGGTGATTTTTACGCATTACGTGCTTCAGCACTCAGCAGTCCTGTTTTGTGAGCTTGTGTGGTCTACCACATCGCGACTGAGCCGTTGTTGCTCCTAGACGTTTCCACTTCACAATAACAGCACTTACAGTTGATTGGGTCAGCTCTAGCAGGGCAGAAATTTGACGAACTGACTTGTTGGAAAGGTGGCATCCTATGACGGTGCCACGTTGAAAGTCACTGAGCTCTTCAGGAAGGCCATTCTACTGTCAATGTTTGTCTATGGAGATTGCATGGCTGCGTGCTCGATTTTATACAGCAATGGGTGTGGCTGAAATAGTCAATCCACTAATTTGAATTTCAACATACTTTTGTATATATACTGTATATACAGAACACCATATTCAACTAGATCTCTTCTGGAAATTCTTTATTTATTATATCAATGTTTTTTATTAATAAGCATTGGATAAACATGATCTATGTTATGATGAGGAAGCAGGGGGTGTGTACCAGGGTGCCTTTACCTGGAGGTGAAGGTTTTCTTCTTGATCTGCGAGGCCAGCGCCATGCTGTGGGACATCTGGTGGGACTGCTCTTCCTGGACCCCTGACCAACACCTGTGGAGGAAGGAGGTAGGAGAGATGAGGGAAGGATGAAGGGAGGAGGATAGATCATCTAACATTGCACAGTATGACCACTCTGTGGGTTGACATGATGGAGACTAACAAAGGAATGCAACAGAGATCTCTTTTCACTTTTATTGTGAGGAATATGTACATTTATGACCATCGTAATTATGCTCACGGCGGATCTCAAATAGCCAGGTGTCAATAGAAATGCATCCAAAATATGTAATATCATATTAGCACAACAACAACACAATCCAATGTGTTGACTGTGTTTGAAGTAAAGACAGGTGCAGTTGCCATGGAGAAAGGTGTGCTTCAGGCCTCTGTTAAATGAACTGGCCCTTTGTGGGCCATTGAGCGAGTTATAATTCATTAGTTCAGGTCTGCCACCATGCCGCTGCCTGCCACCCTAGCAGTCATTAATCACTCTCTGCTCTGAGGAGGCCGACAAGGCAGCTCACCCAACCAACAGAACCAGGCCAGAGCCTGAGTGATAACTTCCTTCACCTACTCCCACAAGCAACTGTCAACCGTGTTCGCATTATAAACACCCTAATTTGTTTTTCCTTCTGGTCTGTTCGATTTACATTGGACGACCTGGGCTAACGTTAGCGAGTGTCTAGTGTCTAATGCTTTAATGCTTTGAATTACATTGCGCTGAGCCTGCTGATGTTAGCAAACGACTAATGGCTTCAACAGGATAGCAGCCCCACTGGTCCCTTCACGGCTCATTGTTGTGCAAAACGAAAGGGTTGTTTGTACGAAGGTGGTAAAAAGGTACATCTCCAGCGTGTTAAAATGTATCTGTCTCAGCTGGTGCGTGCCTGGATACCCGGACCCCTGTGGAGAGAGTGGAGAGTAATGTTATTTTTGCTCACAGTGCAGTTTCCCCTATGTCTTGAAGTAGACAGTACAGTCCAACTCTCTGATGAGAAAAGACAATCAAGTAACATGGGAATGAATGATCTGTTATTTGGTAGATCACGGATTGTCTGAACAACACATGTGAGCTTCACCTAATTGTCCTGAGAGAGTCATTTCAACTCGTATCTATGAAGGCTGCCAAAAGTAGAGACTCTTTTGACACTCAACCAGCTTGAGGAACCAGCAAAGAAAGACTTATCTCAGGCAGACAAAAGGAAACATCCAAGACTATGCTAAGCTCCGCAGTATAGTAACATGCATTATTTGCATATGGAGGCCAGATGAGGCTACTCCATGGAGGAAGAGGATGACGTTCTACCACATGAACTTGAGGAAAAATGTAGAAATAACTAGAAACACTGAAACATAGTCAAACGTTTTTGTAAACACATATGCCATCCCATTGGCCAGTGGTGGAAAAAGTACCCAATTGTCATACTTGAATAAAAGTAAAGATACCTTAATAGAAAATGACTCAAGTAAAAGTGAAAGTGAGTCTAAAAGTATTTGGTTTTAAATATACTTTAATTTAAAGTAAATGTAATTGCTAAAATATACTAATGTATGAAAAGTAAAAGTATAGATAAGTTCAAATTCCTTACAATAAACAAACCAGATGACACCAATGTCTTGTTTTGTTTCAAATTTATGGATAGCCAGGGGCACACTCCAACATCATTTACAAACGAAGCATGTGTGTTTAGTGAGTCCATCAGATTAGAGACAGCAGGGATGACCAGGGATGTTCTCTTGATAAGTGCATGAATTAGACCATTTCCTGTCCTGCTAAGCATTGAAAATGTAACGAGTACTTTTGGGTGTCAGGGAAATTGTATGGAGTAAAAAGTACATTATTTTCTTTAGAACTATAGTGAAGTAAAGGTTAAAGTTGTCCAAAATATTAATAGTAAAGTAAAGTACAGATACCCCCAAAAGATAATTAAGTAGTACTTCAAAGTATTTTTACTTAAGAACTTTACACCACTGCCATTGGCTTAATTAAAAGTCCATCATTATCACTTACTTATTAAGCCACCAGACGCTAATTGTCGTTGGGTTACTTTCCCGGTATTGGTTTTCACTATATGTGACGTTTATTATCCTTGTAATGTATCCTTAACACGTCCTTGTGGATGAGACTACGTTGGAAAGAAAACAGGAAGTGATGACATCATGACATCACAGTGTACCGCAAGGATGAATTAAAAAGCCACTTACGTTTGTCTTTGAAGAAAGGGTTATACTCCACAGGCGCTCAAGATGAGCGTGAAGGACACACTTCTTTCTTTCTTTCTTTCTCTCTTTCTCTCTCTCTCTCTCTCTCTCTGTCCCATGTCACCTTTCACTATCTGTCTCTCTCAATTGCTGTCTCACGTTCTCTTAATCTCCCCGTCTCACCTCTCTTTAAAGTTCCTCTCTCTATTCTTTCTCTCCCGTGTTCCTCACTCTGCCTCTCCCTGTATGAGCAGTGAAGGTGAACCTGGCCCTGGACACAAAGTGTCCTTCATGAAGAGAATGTGGCCAAACACAATGCACTCAAGGTGGTAAATATAGACTACTGACACGTCCCCTCCAGTGCCCCCACCACCAACCCCCACCCACACAGGTCAATGCCATCCAGCCAGATAGACTTACAGTCAGCACTGCAGACCTGCGGCCAAGGATGCCACAGTAGCAACAATAGAACAATACAATAGGGTTGAGGTTTGAGCGGGATGTATGATCTAGGCAGCTGAAAGCAACAGCTGGAATGGCCACAGGGGAAACAATGCCTAGGGTATTCCAACTGTCTGATCAGTCACTGTCATGTTGGGATGAGTGTGAATATATGGTTGACTTTTTATAATGAATGTGTCTATATAACAAGATAGTCCTAAACTTATTGGTAGTTGAACATTCTCAGAAAATGTGGGGTGGGGGCTAGTCCATTCTCTGTGTTCCTTTTTCATCTGGCCCCATAATGGTCTTGTCTCATAATTGAGACCATGGGCGATAAGGGTAAAGAAAGCCTAGATAAAACAGTCTGGGTCTCTTCTATTGAAAGACTGGCCGTGAACACCATCTCAAAGAACAAGGGTTATTAATGATCGTATTCGCACCTGAGTTCCAGTCACGCCATTCCTCCTTTCAAACCTCTCCCTTTATCTCGCAGACTACTTTTCCATCCTTGATTTCTTTCTCTATCAACTCCCGTCTCCTGCCTTGATCTCCCTTCCCTCTCCACTCACCGTCTCATTAAACATGGAGCTCAGACTGAATGAGACAGAGAGACAGAGAGACAGTGAGAGCGAGATGGCAGCTGGGCGATATGGACAAAAATCCATTTCACTATAACATTTCACAACTGAATGCTATCAGCAAAATGCCTGCGATAAGTGATCGCTATGGTAGGTGTCGATCATTTTTGGTTTATCCTCCCAGATCTAGTGTGTGTGTGTGTGTGTGTGTGTGTGTGTGTGTGTGTGTGTGTGTGTTCATTTGTGCGTGCACAAGCATGTATGCGTGTGTGTGTTAAGATAGTTCAATGCCGTGTGATAGGGATTAAAAAGACACTAAGAGGCTTCATCCAAGGCCATCTCTTTGTGTGCCGGGTTGGGGGGTTATTTAAAGCATTTACTGTCCACACCTGCCTCTGGAGTATCAGTAAACAATGCAAGCTGGACTTGCCAGCCCCCTCTTCTCATCATATACCACCAGTGACAGTCTGACTAAGAGTAACTGGACTGCCCCTGCCAGAACAAAGCAGCTGATGAGACCAGCTTTATAAGTTCCTGTTATAATGGAGAATCCGTGATCAGTCAGTCAGTGTACTAATCAGTAATCAGTCAGTCAGTAATGCTATAAATACATACCATTATAGTGACATACAAGTGCATTTAGGTGACACATAACTAATATGTCAGCTTAAGTAACATACTGTATAGCTACAATGGTTAAATGCCACTATTTGGACATTCTAATGAGACCATGTTGAGAAATGAGTTAGCGGTTCTACAACTCCCCTCTTTTACAACTCTCTTCAATATGGCACCCATCCGCTGTCAAGATGACACTCAACATCCTCTTCTTCCTCAAGCAATGGAAAACTGCTCCAGCTGTATCCAAATAAACGTTGCTTTCATCTTTTCAGACACTTGCAAAAGCAACAGAAATAGACCTTAATGGACATTTAAAAGTACTCTGAGAAGATCCATCATTTCCGGCCGGGCCATGGCAGCTGTCTAAATGCATTTTCTAATCAAAGACCCATTAAGACCTCATTAAAATGCAAGGGGGTGATGGGTGGGGTGAACAGGCGTGATTGCATCCAACTAAAGGCAGACTTCAATCCATTAAGTCATTTGGAGGAAGTGGGTTTGCAGGGAGGAAGTGTGGGCCTTGGATGGGGGAAGCAGGAAGAGGCTGCTCAGTGTAAGACAATTAGATCAATTACTGTTCACTCTGGGTAGAAAGAAATCCTGAGTGCTGCAGAACCTTCCGTACTTCATGCATGGTGCATAGTACTGTTGTAAATTTGACACATTCTTGTTAGGGCTAATAAGAACTAGAAACAGGGGCTTTGCAATGTCAGCACACTGTACCTGCCTGTCTATAGACTAGTAGAGAGCAGTGGAGCCTCCTACGCAGTGAATTTCATAAAAATGGTTAAAACATTGAAAAAGTTTTATTTTTTAGATAAAACTATTCTAAATATATTCACGTCACCAAATAATTGATAAAAACAAACTGTTTCGCAATGAAAGTCTACATTTGCCTTAACAGCACTGTATGTCACGAATCCCGCTTCCTGAGTCTGTGTTTGCCTGTGTTTCTGTCCTGGAGTGTGTTTCCGGTGTCCTGGAACGCATCCTGTCTGGTTGCCGGGCGAATTAGCTTGTTGGGAGATCGATGTTCACCCGCACCTGTATCCCATCAGTAATCTGCACACCTGTCCTGATCATCACCTCTCCCCTTCAAAAGCTCTGACCTGACATCCATTCCCTGTCGGATCGTTAGCCATGAACAGTATGTTGTGCCATAGTATCAGCCTCAAGTTGGATAGAATTTGTTTAGTTGTTTTTTACGTATTGCTTGCCTTAAACTTACCTCCGTTTGTTCTGTCTTCAGTTACTCACCAGGATCATTTACCCCATTCCCGCCTGGTCGTCGGAGGATTCCGCTACCCCATTGGATCCACCTATTTACTCCCATCAACTCACCACCGCTGCCCGCTACGCCACCTGGATATATCTACCCATTCACATTCACTTGTAAATAAATACTCACCTTCTTCCTACTCTCCTTGTCCTGGTCTGCTTCTGGGTTCGATTTTGAAAGAACGTGACACTGTAGGCTGTAGCCAATAGCACCATGGTGTAGTTGGGGGACAGCTAGCTTCCTCTAGGTACATTGACTTGAATACAAAACCTAGGAGGCTCTTGGTTCTCACCAACTTCCATAGAATTACACAGTAATTATGACAACTTCCGGAGGACGTCCTCCAACCTATCAGAGCTCTGGCAGCATGAACTGACATGGTGTCCACCCAATCAAAGGATCAGAGAATGAATCTAGTACTGAAAGCATAAGCTCTAGCTAGGTAACACTGCAGTGCATAAAATATGGTGAGTAGTTGACTCAAAGAGTGAGAAAGACAATAGTTGAACAGTTTTCAACAAATGAATTTCTTCAAAAATGAAGGTGAAGCAAGAGCGAGAGAAAGGGAGAGATTTCGTCATTCTTTCACTTTCAGTTTCACTTGCTTAGCTAGCAAATGCAGCTAGCTAGTTTAGCCTACTAAAACACCCAGCTCAAACAGAGGGATGCAATGTTAGCTAGCTGGCTATGACTATCCAACACAACAATGGAACTCTTCCAAGTCAAGGTAAGCTTTTGGTTTTATTAATTTATTGCCACCAAGATCTGCCGGTGTAACTGCTTACTGTCTATACACTGTAACGTTACTGCATGATTGTAGCAGGTTTACTAACACACTAGTTCTATTAGCTATGTTGACTAGGATGTTACTTTAGCTAATATGGGGACAACGATGTAGGCTGTCTGTAGCGGTTATGACATGGTTTGGCTTGGAAAGGATTTTTCATCTGGTCACATAGAGCTGATGTGTTGTGCATTGAAGTCCATAAACGAAGGGGAAATGTGAGAGGAGGAGAGTGCATAGAGGCTAGAATGAATACAAAACGTGGTTGCTGTGATCTGGGGTGTATTCATTCCGCCGATTCTGTTGAAAAACGTTTCTTTAACAGAAACAAACGAAACAGGGATAAAAATACATGAACTTGTCCAATAGAAACTCATTTTTGCAACTGTTAGACTAATGAATACACCTTAGATAAGCTAGATGATGGCAAGAGTGTGAAAGGTGGTATTGAATGTGTCACTGCTATCTCAAAATTTTCTCTCTGTGTGCACCTACGTTGTAAACTTTCATTAATAGGCTAGGTTATAGCAACCTCATTGATGAGTAAAGGGAAGATTTAAGTATCATGTAGTAGCCTAAACCTATCGATGTTACATTGAACTGGGTGAATGGAATATGAATGAAAGTCCTCCAACATGCTGTAATAGAAATAAAGCCATTCTCATTAAAAAAATGATCGTCCTGCCTCATCATAAATGGCACTGACCGCCACTGTTATAGACCCATTTCCTGGCTATGTCATGAAAAGTTGCAAGCACGGTTCCGAATCGGAAAGCAGTTTGTTTACATGGAAGTAAGTACGTTCACATCCAAATTCAGATTCAGCTCATGGAAGTCAGAAAATATGTAATCAGATGGTTATTGTCTACGCTACAACATCGCAGATGTCTTTTGACGGTTGGTTGCCTAGCAAGCTAGCAAGCCAACGAGGCAAGGTAAAATATCAGAAATAGAGCTAGATAAAACTAGAAGAAGAATATACTTGTTGAGCATAGCTATAGCCATCAGTCTTGTGTGTTTTCATGGTCATGACTCACTCACTGCTAAGTTTGTCAAGATCCCGACATCAGTGTCTGCTACAGGGCTTTTTGCTTGTAAACCAAACATTGCTCTATATCTACAACCTAAGGAAGTTACTAAATGTAGGCTATCAGACATGAAGCTTCTCATCCTGTGTGTTTGTTTTTGTTGTTGTTGAAAGGCATCAAATTGACATTTAAAAATTACACTGGCGTACGCATTGCTAATTAGCATTAGCATTATATTTTCATGGGCAAAGTTGGCGTCTTGCCATCATGACAGGCAACTGTGTGAGAAACAGAGTTAACTGATCCAGCTTGCTCCTCAATTAAACTTTCAGATCAGAACAAAACTTCATTAGCAACGAGCCATGCATATATTTCAATGGAGCAAGCTAAATTGGTCCATTTTATCCGAGCGGAACCTAATACGCGGAAGTAGGATAGCGACTGCCAAGAGAGAATATTGGGGTGATAGTGGGTTGTAAAAGATACCAAAATTGACCCGTTCCTCTTGTCTAGTCCCATCAAAGTCTTCAAACGTTAGCTAATAAGATTTTCATTACTTCAAAGGAAATTGATTTTGCCCCATCAAGCTGTATATTTTTCAGAGGCTGCCTTTTGCCTCAGATCAGAGAATATGGTAAGTGAGCCCATCAAAATGCCCACTCTCAAAAATAGACATTTGGAACGAAGGGTTTAGAGTTCAACTCCCAAAGGAACTATTAAGCAATCTCCATATAATATATAAGCTGATAAGTTAAGAAACACCAAAGAGCAAAATATAACTGTATTTCTCTTAGTTAACCTCTTTATTTTCAATCAATCGTCTCCTGGTTGCGTTTTTTGAAAAATACGATGCTGGCTTTTCCACCTGGCTGTTTTGTTTATGAGGAGAGGTTGATGTAAACATTATCCTCTGCTAGGGTCAGTACGAGCTATTAATCCCTGAAAATTCTTTCTCTGTGAGTAAAACTCCCACCCCATCAATATATTCATTGATCGAGGGCAGGCAGTGACACTTTTCACTTCAGTTTGAAATACAATTTGCACTTATTTCAAAGAACTCTATTGGGATTCGCTCAGAAGGTTCTTGGAGAATCGGGAACTACTGTATGTTAGAAGAGACCAAAGGGTCATCACTGCAATTCTCTCTCTTTTCTTCTTGGGTATGGAGAGAAGGAGACAGGAGAGGATGTGTAGAGGGAATGTCTGACAGATAGAGTGGAGTTTCTGTCAGAGTGTTGTTGCAAGTGAACACAGTTTCAATGGTCTGGACATCTGTCCAAAGGAAACAGTCAAAGTAAGAATAAAAGTCTGCAATACCAGCCAAGGGGCTGGACAGTTTCCCCTATCCTTTCTCCCCCTCTCACATGATCAGGATGGCTGCATTATCAGGATGGCTCTTTCACTACATTTTCACTACATTTTGATTTGCATACAGGCTATTGTTAAAAAAAGGGGATAGTCTAAGTTTGGAACAGTGCTAAAGTTGTCTATCGACAGTAAAAATGTAGCGCAACAGAACCAGTTTCAACAGAAGTATCTGATCATCAATGAATTCGAGAAAAATACATCTGTTGTTTAACACAGCAGCCGTGTATCATCAGGCAGGCCTATATGCACTTGTATTCACACCACATGATCCTCAAACCAAATACTGGCCAAACTCGTGTTTCTAAAAGTTCATTCAAAGGCAATGTATGGCCTAATAAGGCATTTTTTGTTTAATTGTTATTTAACTCTGAGGATCTTTCTATTTTTTCTTCTTCATTTTATAGAGCCTAAATGCTACATTTATAGGCATGTTGGTTGAAGTGCTGTTGTTGATGTGTTGTTGAAATGCTGAACACTGCTGCCAGCCTCTAGCGTGTCACAAATGCTTCATAATGTATTTCTTAAATGGCAGGCTATAGCCTTGAAATAATATTAATATTAACACTAATATAGCCTAAATAATACATGTTCATTCCTTCTTAGGCTACCGGGCTTGCTCCTGACTGATTTAGAGTTAGTATGTTGTTGAGTAGCCTATCGAAATAATGAATTGATGGTGACAGAATCACACATTACTTCCCAAGCAAAGTACCGTTTTTGGTTTAGTCAGCTAGAGAAGGTTGTAGTGCAGCCTTTGAATGTCATAGAGATAAATCAAAGATACTCCATATGCATCGGAGTCACGTCTTTCCCTGCATTTTACAGGATGTTTCTAGCATAAAGCATTGTGGACTAAAGCGTCGTTATAGATCGCTTTATATAATCAGGTCCAAAATGTATTATTTATCTTAAAACCTCTTAGGGATCCCTTCACCCCCATTCCTGCTCGGATCCCGGTAACGGGATTGATTTGACAACATCCAGTGAAATTGAAGCGCGCCAAATTCAAAAACAGAAATACTCATAATAAGAATTGAATAAACATACATGTGTTATACATCAAAATACAGCTTAACTTCTTGTTAATCCAGCCACAATGTCAGATTTCAAAAAGGCTTTACGGCAAAAGCAGACCATGCGATTATCGGAGGACAGCACCCCGCATACAAACACATGAAAATCAGATTTCAACCAGGCAGGTGCTACACAAAAATCAGAAATAACGATGTAATTCAGGTCTTACCTTTGAAGATCTTCTTCTGTTGGCACTTCAAAATGTCCCATAAACATCACAAATGGTCCTTTTGTTCGATAAATTCCTTCATTATATCCCCAAAATGTCAATTTATTTGGCGCGTTTGATTAAGAAATACACCGGTTCCAACTCGCCCAACATGCCTACAAAGTATCTAATAAGTTACCTGTTAACTTGGTCCAAACATTTCAAGCGTGCTCCAAAAGACTTGAGTCCCTTTGTGTGACACATGGAAAGGAAAGGAATACTTCTTCATTTCTCAAAGGAAAAACATCAACCAATTTCTAAAGACTGTTGACATCTAGTGGAAGCCATAGGAACTGGAAGCATATTTCTATTAAAAAGAGATTACCATAGAAACCTAATGGAAAACACTTTGAGCTCAAAAAACAATTTCCCTGGATGGATTGTGCTCGGGGTTTCGCCTGCCAAATCAGTTCTGTTATACTCACAGGCATTATTCAAACAGTTTAAGAAACTTCATAGTGTTTTCTATCCACTAATAATATGCATATCCTAGCTTCTTGGCCTGAGTAGCAGGCAGTTTACTTTGGGCATGCTTTTCATCCGGACGTGAAAATACTGCCCCCTAGCCCAAAGAGGTTTTAAATTAATAAGCGGTAGGCCTATGCTTTTAGTCATTTTCTTTAGCCAAAAACAGGGGGGGGGGGGTATACTTAGCTAACATATGGAATTGTTTTAGGATGGCTATACCATGGATCATTTAGATATTTGATTTGGAATTTTAGGACCCCTGTAGACATAATAATATACATATATTGATTTTGGCCTTGACTACTAAAGCCCATAGAAACACATTGAATAACATTCATCAATGGCAAAACAGTCAGTCAAAAATGTATCATAATGAAAAAGGTGTCCTATATCTAGGAGATATAATTAAGCTCTGGAAATATTTTTGTGTTTTGACACACATTTAACCCCTTTTTTTGTTGGCAGAAAACTACCTCCATACTTCAATACAATTTTTCAACCGGTACCGGGTTACCTTCAGACGCTTCCCTTGACACTTGTGGGGGTCGTAGAGCAAAACGGGGAACACCGTCATGCTCCTGAGTCTCATATTTCCATAGAGTGGTCATATCAGTTGTAGGCCAAACCGTTCGGACGCTACAGAGCTTTTTGTGAGAAGACCAATTTTCAGGAAGTCTCCTGGTCTGTAGCTCTACCACTTTCCACCACAGATGCGGAATGCCGACATAGGCGGATGTGGTGGATTGAGAGGCAGACCTTGCCAAAAAAATGATATCTCTAGCTTAAACTGACGGAGTTTGATGGGGATCTTTTTATTTGTTAATTAGATTGACGTGCGTCATTAGAATCTTAATTAACCCACCAAGCCCTTCACTGACACCGATGGAATTGGCTGACAAAATCTATGGATAGTAGACTATAATTTTGTCTGTCAAAACAGTCTCCAACACCAAGCCCAATTGTTGTTATTAGCCTAAAGTCAAATTATAATGAAGACTATTTAAATAAATTAGGCCTTTTCGAATTAACCTACTTTCAGCACCTATGCGCTTTCCATCTCCGTGGCTGCCACTTCATGGTAATATAAGCTATGTAAATAACTTGAATATGGCTAATTGTGAGGGCGATAACTCTGACAAAAAGCTTCATTATGGGCAATGAAACATGTTGTTTTTATTATTGTTTTTTATTTAAATCAATTATAGCGGAAGCAAGCTTACCTCCGGTCCTCTTTCTCATCTTCACGCTCTCCCTCTCAAACCAAGGTTAGGGTTAAGTTCAGGCATTACCTCCAAATTCCTAAAGTTAGGCATTAACTCCGAATGGTTAAGGTTAGGGTTAAGGTTTAAAGGTTTAAAACAAAAATATCTAAAACAACTTTCTACCTCTAGGATTTGAACATGCAACCTTTGGAATCAGAGGCAGATGCTCATGCCTACTTGAAGGTGACAGCTCTCACTGTTCCCCATAGTGGCCGGTTTCCACCTCATCTCCTGACATCCTGTGTGTGTGTGTACATGTTTTACTATACTTGTGAGTACTGGAAGTCCTAAAAAGAATAGTAAACCAACTAAAATTCAAAGAAGTTAGGACATTTTGCCTTGTAAAAAGGCTATTTTAGACTTTGGGGTTAGGGTTACAATTGTGGTTAAGGATAGGGGGTTAGGGTTACAATTGTGGTTAAGGATAGGGGGTTAGGGTTAGGGTAGGGTTTAGGGGTTAGGACAAAATGTGATTTTGAATGGGAATCAAATGTTGGTCCCCAAAAAGTCCTCACAAGTATAGTAAGACAGTGTGTGTGTGTGTGTGTGTGTGTGCGTGTGTGTGTGTGTGTGTGTGTGTGTGTGTGTGTGTGTGTGTGTGTGTGTGTGTGTGTGTGTGTGTGTGTGTGTGTGTGTGTGTGTGTGTGTGCGTGTGTGTGGTCATAAGATTTCCAAATGAGGTATGGAGGCAAGACCCACTTTAGGACAGCAGAACCACATGAATAAAGTTCCCCTCAAGTCCGGTCAGCAACTTTATGTTAATGAGCAATTCAATCCATTCAATTATTACAAGTGATGTTTAACCTCTCCAGTTTCTCACTACAGAAAATCTGGTGTCAAATTGGATTTCTGACACCAGGTCTGAAGAAGATTTGAGTGAATTATGTCTGGGCCCAGGAGATTTACGTTAGGACGCTTTTTTTTTTTTAAAGATCAGAATGAGTGTGGCTGAGTTATGAAATTCCTGGAAAAGTTTCCCACAAGAGCAGCCAGCGAATTAATCTTTTAGCAGTATGACACGTTTGAATGGAACATGCTGCACAGCTACTCCATGATATCAAATTCAGGGCCCATACTCATAATGCATCTCAGAGTAAGCGTGCTGATCTAGGATCAGCCTTTTAGATCAAAATGAACACAATATTATGGACAGAGGGACCTGATCCTAGATCAGAGCTACTACTCTGAGATGCTTTATGAATATGGGCCCTGAACTTCTCCCAATCTTACCTTTTGCCTAGTTTGACAGTTGGTTGTACAGAAACCATAACATTGCAACTGGCAGCCACACTGTACTTTGGCAGTATCAATATCCCACTAGCTGACACTTTATTGTTTGAGTCATCTAATACACAGTATATGGGTGGAGGAGGACACACTGTATTCCTTTCTGAGACCTTTGTTTGCAGAAACCACCTCATTGGTTGACATGGCTGTGAGGGAGGTTATAATGACAAGGAATAACACTACTGGTGAGCCTTTCAGTGAGACAGCAGTGAAACGTCTTGATATTCACACGGGCACTAATCTACACTAATCAATAATATTTTTTTTTTTAAGTAAAGAATATTCTTAGAAGTCAAGCAATTCTTAGAAAAAACACTTGATATGTCAGCCCAACAAGACTTCCCCTCAACTTCCCCTGCTTACTAATGGTACTGAAGCTCATGTTCGCTGAAGTACCTTTTGACAGCAATGATGGGATCAACCAATTCAGTAACACAATAGTTACCTTTTAATGAAAACATCAAATTCACAATCATATTAGTTATAAAAGTGACCCATATAAAAACAAATCAGTATTATACTGTACATATATGTTGAATATCACAGCATCAACTAGGAATACCTGCCAGTTTTAACAGTGTTTTAGCCTATTAATATATCAAAGTGTAGTAATTAGCATAGGTAGTTTCACTTAGATACCACATGCCATTTGGTGTTAGTAGCTCACCAGAGTACCATAACCACCACACTGGTAAAGAATTACCAACCCTTTTGTCTCCTGTCCTGTAATTTCATCACCTCAAAAGGGCAGCAAACAATGACTAGAGTCTAGTCACTAGACGTTATTGAGGTCACATACTTCGAAGACCAAACACTCAACAAAGTCATTTGACACATTTCTCACCGAACTCACGCTGCCCCTTTTTGTTTTTCTGACAATAATATTTTTTAGAAATGTATACAGTGCATCACCTTCAATGCTAATACGAATTTCAATTGTTGCTATAAAACTGGTGAAAATGTCAGTCATATTTTCTTCAGCATTGTGGTGCATATAACGTGGAACATTAACACAGATAATATGAAGAGCAAGAAACAATAAATAAAGAGACAAAGTATGATGAAATTAAAAGCTTTGTGCCGATGACATTGTGACACAAGAGGACTGGCTGTTTACCACCTTATGCCACCCAGCTTGAATCACGGATGTCCATTTCATTTCTTCAAA
The DNA here is from genome assembly GCF_034236695.1 of Oncorhynchus nerka. Lineage (NCBI taxonomy): Eukaryota > Metazoa > Chordata > Actinopteri > Salmoniformes > Salmonidae > Oncorhynchus > Oncorhynchus nerka. The sequence goes on along the minus strand of NC_088409.1, from coordinate 44,842,754 downwards.
TGAAACAGAAACTTCACAGTCACGATTTAAATGAACATGTTCGTGTACATTAAGATGTGTGTATGTGTGCACACATATATTGGTAGAACTAGCCTATTGCTGGAACTGTTGCACAGTATGCAAATGAAATAGAGCGTCACAATATAATGTACACAAATCTATTTTACAGCATTTGATCTCATATCCTTGATCCTACATTTTTACAACACTTGATCCTACGTCCTACAGTTATAGTTATAATGTTTAAAAAAGGGCCAAAATTATAGCTTTGATTCAGTAGGACTCCATTGAGGTGGCCATGTGTGCTGGATACTGGAGTAGAATCCTGTTCTTGTTTCTGAATCACAAGCTCCATAGCAGGCAGGAGCGAGACCGTGAAAACCCCACTCTGCACCGCCGCCAAAACCCTCTCTCTGCTCCTTCCAACTTCTCCCTGCACTTTGTGAAGACTCGCTGAGACGGAACTTGTCTCTGACGTACATTGGGGACCCGAACAGAGCGAACAGGCACAGAGGCCCTTAAGATTATTTTAGTGGAACTAAAGAATTTGTACCACCCAACCTCCCAGAAAGAATTCACGGGTTCGTTCATTTCCTCCTTCATCTCCTTCTTCCACTTCTTCCTCCTGATCAATCCAAGCCTGTTGTGGAGCATATGAGGAAATCCCAAAGTTATCCTCTGCTGTTAGACCTTGAGGGGCAAGGGGTACCCAGTGTTGTTTGTAACCAGACAAGAATGTCATTGATGAGGTCTCGCAGTCTGCCAGGTTGATTGGAGGTATGGAGTGAGATGGTGAGTCATTGATGAGGTCTCGCAGTCTGCCAGGTTGATGGGAGGTATGGAGTGAGATGGTGAGTCATTGATGAGGTCTCGCAGTCTGCCAGGTTGATGGGAGATATGGAGTGAGATGGTGAGTCATTGATGAGGTCTCGCAGTCTGCCAGGTTGATGGGAGGTATGGAGTGAGATGGTGAGTCATTGATGAGGTCTCGCAGTCTGCCAGGTTGATGGGAGGTATGGAGTGAGATGGTGAGTCATTGATGAGGTCTCGCAGTCTGCCAGGTTGATGGGAGATTTGGAGTGAGATGGTGAGTCATTGATGAGGTCTCGCAGTCTGCCAGGTTGATGGGAGGTATGGAGTGAGATGGTGAGTCATTGGAGTTATTGAAACACATCGGAGAGATTGGGGTGTATATTGTTCTCTCCTCCTCTCTCCCTGTACCAGGGTCCAACCACTCTGTCTCCCCCGTGGTGACCAGATCAGACAATAGGGATGCCCCTTGCCCAGTGCTGTCTAGGTCCCAGAAAAGGGGCTGCCCCTCAGCGTCGGTAGGCAGTGCCATGCTGGCCATGGCACTCTGTGTCTCTGGCTGGAGCAGCAAAGTGGACAACTGCAGTAGGCCATCAATACGCCACAATGTGGGCAGTACCAGGGGGTGCCCTGTTGATTTCCTGTCTCCAACACACCGGTTCGGCTCAGGTGGTGCTCCACGCGAAAACAAAACTGGGCCACCTTGAACCCAACTGGGTTTGTGGTCACTGGATTCAGATGACCATGGAGAGTTGATGTTGTCTTGGATGGCGATGGCATTCTTCCTCCACACCTTTATTAGCCACCTGCACTACGACCATGCAATAGTTGGTGGAGGACTGGGTGCTGTTGTTGGAGTGCTCTGGGGGTGGACCCTGCTGGCCGATGTAGGTGTCACAGTGCCTGGGCTGGACAATGGAGGAGAGTTCGTCCTGGGGGAAATAGGACCCAGATCCGCTGCTGGTGAACTTTGGCCCCATCTGGAGTTTACCAGTCTTCAGGTCACTGTAGGAGAACCCTACAGGGTAATGATACGACTTGGCAATGGAGTAGGTGATGGCTCTTGGAGGGTGCCACATTGGAGGTGGGACGTTGCTTGTTGTCAGTTTCTGTGAAGAAGAGAAAGAGGATTTTGTTTACGTAACTATTACTGAAACACCTCTATTACCCCCTCTCCACCCACCAAACCTTGGAATCATTGAGGGGTTACAATGTATGCCAAACCAAAATGTATTTGATTCTTTAACTTGTTCAATTATAATTCTGAACAACTTTCATGGCAAGAATGAAATGAGCTCCACTGAAACAACACTGCTGTAATCTTTTGTAATTGCTTTCAGTTCTTGGCATGAAATGCAAATTACAGTGATACAACTGATTAAAAGGGTATGATTTCTCAGCATATGAGAGGAAATGGAATAAAACAGATACAACTTTGGGAAGATTGGTAAATGCGGCCATTTAAAGAGAAAATGAATGATGGTAAAGTTAAATCATTTCATCATAAATCAGTGCATGTGTAAATTGCAAAGAGATAACATTTTATTGTAACTACTGTTACACATTGTGCCTTGTTCTAAGTCAGGTGTTGCCGTAGAAAAGAGCTGAATGTATTGCGTGTTGGTGGCTGAGATTAAACTCTGTTTCGGTTGCTCCCTATTGAGGCCTCTCATACACGTCATACAAGTTTTGCCTGGAGGCCTGTATTTCCAGTATCAGGAACTGGCACTCCTTCGTGTATGGGGAAATCTCCGATCTACATTTCCTACCAAGGCGTCTGGCATGTTACTCTTCTTTCTCACATAGTGACGACACACCACCACCGGTAGCAGGAAGGAACCAAGTATCAGACACCCTAAGAGGAGGAACCAGGGGATCAGCAGCCGGGGGTAACCTAGATGGGGGAAGATTGCTTCTATTACACCTCAGTAGTGGCAATACAGCTGCTTCACTCTCAGAGCCTATTGGAAACAGGCCAATAGGTTGTAAATTGCCAGCACTATAGAGCAAGCGGTTAGAGCTTGGTTAGAGCGGTTGGGCCAGTAACCAAAAGGTTGCTAGATTGAATCCTCGAGCTGACAAGGTACAAATCTATCATTCTGCCCCTGAACAAGGCAGTTAACCCACTGTTTCTAGGCCGTCATTGGAAATACGAATTTGTTCTTTAACTGACTTGCCTAGTTAAATAAAGGTTAAATAAATGAAAAGTGTGGGCGTGTCTGTGAGGTCAGTCAGTACAGTAGTTTCAAGGATGCGTAAGTAAGCGGCTCCATTCAGTCTTGTCTCCAGGAAGTGAGCCTTTATATAGTCTTTGAAAAGGCAGCAGGAATACCCTTAACAATGTAAATGTAAATCCGGGACACTCAAATTAGTATGACATGTTACTTTTGGTATGGTTACAAAAGACAAGCAAAAACGAAAGTAAGGTGGTTGGTCGTGGTGGATGAGTGGCTCTATAACCAAAGATTGCGAGTTCACATCTTGTCAAGGAAAATTTGAGCATTTTAACTAATTAACAACTTTTCAACTATTTACTACTTTTTAGCTACTTTGCAACTACTTAGCATGTTAGCTAACCCTTCCCCTAACCCTAACCTTAACAATTTAACCTAACTCCTAAACTTAACCCTAATCCCTAGCCTAGCTAACGGTAGCCAGCTAGCTAACATTAGCCACCTAGCTAGTTCATAACATATTGTAAGTTTTTCTAATTCAGAACATAAAATACAAATTGCAATTCTTAACATATAATACGACATGGGTGATGGACAGCCACCAATTAATACATACAATACGAAACGTAACATATCATACTAAATGGAGCGCCTCGGATTTTCATACAAAATAACACAAAAAACTCTGAGACCAGCTTGTGCATACATACAGAGCCTTGAGGGACACCAGATGACCTCACCTGCTAATGCCACACAGAATGTACGGCTCTCACTGGCATTTCGGTACATTTCTATAGTCGGGGTGTAGACCACATAGCCACAGTACTTTACGTTGTTGTTTTGTAGATGGTTGAGGACAAACTCTCCAGTTGTGTCTTTATGGAACTGTGAAAAAAAGAGTCAGCAGTTAGAACATGTTTGTGTATTCAGTGTGTGTGTGTGTGTGTGTGTGTGTGTGTGTGTGTGTGTGTGTGTGTGTGTGTGTGTGTGTGTGTGTGTGTGTGTGTGTGTGTGTGTGTGTGTGTGTGTGTCTGCATGCGTGTGAGCAGTACACGTGAGAGAGTCACCTGTGCTGCCCAGCTAGGATGAGTGATGTTGAGGATATAGACGGTTGGAGGGTCATGGTAGGAAAAGCTGGTACTATTGAACATCTCCTCGATGGGAGTCTTATGACAGCTGACATGTAAAAGACAAAATAAAGAGTGAGAATAGGACTAAGGAAAATAACAAATTAGTGACAATGTGAAAGAAAAGAGGATAAACCCTTTTAGCATGGGCCAAATGCTCGCTGGAATAATTGGTGAATAACACAAGCTTTCATGGAAACATATATTGATGTCATTAGGGAATATGAACAGAAAGTTGGGGCTATGTGTATGTATCACAACTAAGGATTCTGCCTTCTGAGCCAACACATAATCAAAGAACATCCCAAATCTAGAAAAAGTAGGATAAAAGAGAGGAAATTGCTTACTGTCTCTCAGAGGTTTAAACAGTGCTGTACGGCCTAGTGAGTGACTGTCGGCGAAAACCTCAGTATAGTAGGAATTTTGATAGATGTATGGTGTCTCTGCAGTGAGGTCACAAGAGTGGTGACGTTCTGGCACTCAATCTTCGGCTTGTATGGCCCTCCATGTCTATAATGAACACAACAAAAACATGATCAAACATAAAACACACTATGGAGGGAACCCTTAGCCAAAATGTTATGTTGCACTTTGAAAAAATATTGAGTAACACTTTTACTCGAAGCCTGCGGTTACAATGCTTTTTAACGTGTTATAAGCATGACATATCACATGTTGTAAATGTCTTGCCTTTCAGGGTGTGTGTGCGGCAGCTTAGCTTTGCTAGACCACAAATAGCACAACAGAGTTACGAAATAGGTGTCTTATATAGGTCCCTTACTTCCTCGTTTAAAAATAGCTAAAGGATAGTGTGTCAAACAGGGAACCGATATTGAGTGGGCTTGATCAGGGCCAATCTTTTCCTGAACTGATTTGATGGTGGCGCTTATGAGGCCTTGAATAAGGACACGCGAGCAATTCCAGGTGACAGTCTCGGAGAGACAAATCAATGTGATTGGTGTGGCACTTGACATTTGCCCGTCAGACGATGTCATGAGCAATTAGATGAGCTGACGTTTCCACTTGGTCAAAGGATCTCAAAGAGGCAGTGAGTGATTGCGATGAAAACATTTGCCTCACATAGCCACAGGTGAACTGAGTGTCGTTTGTAAAGTTGAACGTGCATTTTAACAGGCAATTTTTTCCCCAGATTTATCCCTGTGGTGTGCAGGGAAACAGAGTGAGGCCTGTGGTAATGCACGGGCCAGAGCCTGTCTGCTAAGGCTGGCCCCAGTCAGTGGAGATCAACCTGCAGCATGGAGAAGTACAGTAGCACCATAGTTTCAAGGCTGATGGCAGTAGGTGGAGCGGCAAATCGAAAGAGCAATGCACCATATCCGAAACAATGGGGGAAGCAATGGGGATAACGATGGGGGCAGCAATAGGGACAATGATGCTGAAAAGGAGCATTGAGAGAAAGAAAATGACACTTCAACTTAAACACATACCACACACACACTCAGTCTCTTCCCAGAGGCATAGTTATGTCTTTCAGCACACAGCTTTAAAATGTTGCTGACATAAGTCACATATCACCCTAGGTCACCCTAGCCTAGGCACGTAAATATGCTGTTGGGTTGAAAGGTGAAAAGGTGACCACTGTATTCCTGTCTCTCACCTTTTGTAATGGACACTGTAAAGGACCCCTTCATCTGGGCTGTCTAGTTTGTTCCAGTGGAGCACGGTGTTGAAATTCCTAGAGATGAAGCATGGCTTCCCTTCACCAATGGCGGAACAACCTATAGATAAAGAGAACGACGGCGGGGAGAGTGAACTTGAGACTCTGTCCATTCGCGAATAGCATTCGTAGCATAACGTCTCGCTAGTCAGTACACAAAAAGCATTGCTCTATTATTCAACATTGTCACGACCCATGTGACATGCTCACAACAACAGCCTCTGTCAAAGGATCTGCCTCACTCGAGATACGCGCGCTCCACTCACAGCAGCTGTGGGCCAAACTCAAACAAGGATTATGTGAGCTGGGCTTCGTTTCTTTGGTAGCAGGACCTAAAATGTGTAAATGTTCCTGGTCTACAGAGGAGGGAACATAAGCAGCTGGACATGTGGAAGCAAGCCAATTGTTTGATTTGAGTGAGAATAGGATGAAACAAAAGCCACAGTTTGTGTCAGTAGGGCCCATCCACAAAGGGATGTTTCATTTTTACAAAAAATACAGTGTCCGTTATAGGACAACCTTAATTCCTCAAGAGGTTTTTTGACAGTCTTATCAGGACTATAATAAGATAGAAACTGTAGTGGAAGAATAAGAAAAGGTGATACGCGTGACTTGCGGGTGCTGAGGCGCAGCGTGATGTGACTCAATCATGGTGTATGACATTGTTTGGATGGCTGACCATCTGTGGGCTACCACAGGGTTTAAACACACCTTCAATGTGGATTTCTCTGGGGAGGGACGTTCCCACAGAACCCTGCGAGCACGGAGACCTTAGGAGGTGTGAAGACAGATGAAAACGTGAAATCGACGAAATGAATGTTATTGTGAGTTAAATTGTCATGTTTGGATTGTTTCAAGAGTTCATAAAGAGCAATGCATTTTGATATGTTTTACTGTGCTGTAAGTGCTATGGACTTATTGTTACAGGGAAACTGAGTTATTCTGTTAATCGGACGGCTGATAGTTCAAAGAGGGAGCGACACAGTGGCGCTCTGCTCTATTCTACATTGAGTTGATTAGATTAGAATCTGGGTGTGTTTTCCTGTCTTTTGTTTTTACTAGCAAAGTGCAAAGAAATGTTCATTCAGGTTGAATGTGTGTTCATGCTTGAATGTGGTTAAAGGACAGTAAATGTGTTAATATTTTGAGAGCTCTTAGAGATCATTCTGAATTGAAGACAAGTGTTACCACGTTAAGCCTTAGCCTATTGGTGATAGTAATTTACTCTGATTAGTCTGTAGTGTATCGTGTATATAATGTACACTGCAATTGTTTGAGTGTTACGTATTTCATGACTAATACATCCTACTAGTTGAATTGAGTAAATGCATTCCTCCTTTTACAGAGTAATTCTTTGACTAAATGACTATAAATGACTATACTCTTATAATTTATCAGGCCTACTGGTTGTTGTGATATACACAATACCCACAGCATATGCCTTGGTACCACCCTGACATCCCTGATCTGCTTGCTTCAATAAATGAAATCTAGTACATTGGTCGCCATAATGGAATAATGGTGCAAGTTAGACATGTTCATTATAGTCATACTGAGAGGTGATGGAAGGCTCGCTACCTTCACTATATCCTCCAGAGACGCACAGGGCCTGTTACTTCACAATGTTGGAGTGAAATTGATGAATGTGGTTTAATTATTATGTTCAACATCATGTCGACATAATGGTTGGATCATTTCCATCCAACTACATAACGGGTGGGATTTTCACTACACTACAATATAAGTACACTAGGAACAATTTATGCATGGTTAATTAACCTTTCCCTTTTAAAACGTCAGCTACGTATGTACACCACTTTACGTCACAGTGCATCTGGTCATGTCTCATGCAGATTGCAGGTTGCGCAATTGACACTGACCAGAAAAGGACACACAGTCTCGACTCCCTTCAACATTAGCATTTTGATATCCTCTAGAATAAATGTAGTCGATATAATAGACCACTCATGGAGCACTCAAATGCCCGTGGATCCATTTTCCATTGATCGCTACAATTTAGAATGAGTGAAGTCCACAAAGGGTTCACTACTCTTTATCCACCAAGACCTTGATTAGAACTGAGGGGGAACCTCCAGAGCCTCACTACATCTAATTAATTGATGGCTACATTTGAAACAAAGACTTTAGTGATGCGTCCCAAATGGCACCCTATTCCCTATGTAGTGCAGTGCTTTTGTCCAGAGCCCAGTAGACTATTTCGGGAAATAGGGTTGGCATTTGGGGTGTAAGTCTAGGTTTATAACTACAAAAGAGTGCACTCATCCAAATCAAACAGGAGATCAGTAGTGCCCCATTAAACTCACCATAGCAGTACAGGAGTAGCACTATGACCTTCCTAGGCCACATATCCATTGGGCTTGAGGAGTAAGAAGAGTGAGATTAAAATCCTGTTCCCACTGTCTGTACTGTCCTGATTTCCTCAGGGAGAACCCACCATGTGATGTGTAGTAAATACGACTCCAGTCAAAGGAAGAAAATAGGAATGGTCCAGGTCCAAAATCAATGAAGACACAAGGAGAGACCAAGTCCCAATCCTCCGGGTATCGGTGAGCGGCTCTGGGCTTCATAGGATATCCTATCCACGACCTGAACCATCTCTGACCAGCTTAGGGAGAGGAGCACCCATCCCCAGGTGTGCTGAACTTTGGAACCGTCTTATCAACCTTGTTCCCGTTTTTCTCTCCCTATGCTCAAACTCCCTCCCACAAAGTCTCTATTACTGTGTTGACTGTCCCCCCTCTCTCTCTCTGTCTCTCTCTCTCTCTCTCTATCTCTGTCTCTCTCTCTCTCTCTCTCTCTCTCTCTCTCTCTCTCTCTCTCTCTCTCTCTCTCTCTCTCTCTCTCTCTCTCTCTCTCTCTCTCTCTCTCTCTCTCTCTCTCTCTCTGTCTCTCTCTCTCTCTCTCTCTCTCTCTCTCTCTCTCTCTCTCTCTCTCTCTCTCTCTCTCTCTCTGTCTCTCTCTCTCTCTCTCTCTCTCTCTCTCTCTCTCTCTCTCTCTCTCTCTCTCTCTCTCTCTCTCTCTCTCTCTCTCTCTCTCTCTCTCTCTCTCTCTGTCTCTCTCTGTTTCTCTCTGTCTCTCTCTCTCTCTCTCTCTCTCTCTCTCTCTCTCTCTCTCTCTCTCTCTCTCTCTCTCTCTGTCTCTCTCTCTCTCTCTCTCTCTCTCTCTCTCTCTCTCGCTCTCTCTCTCTCTCTCCTGTTCTTGTCTTTCAGGTTTTATCTGAAAAAGGATCCTAAATCATTACAAAGGAGGTAGAACACGCTATCTGTGAACACATCTTACCCCTCCCTGGGAATAAACTGTATGACCTGTTTTCAGTTTCACCAGTATCTATTTCTGTGTTTAATGGTATTCAAATAACTGTATGTTACATTGTTAGTGATTCAATGGCACACCTTTCTGCTCACAACCAACAACCAAGGTGTGTACAGAACGTGAATTGTTGTATCAGAATGAATGAAGGAGACTCCAAGAAATATTGCTTCAATGGATATTTGTATGATAATTATGGAAATCTGATTGTCTAATGCAGTCGTTCCCAAATGTGTTATAGTCCCGTACCCCTTCAAAAATTCCACCTCCAGCTGTGTACCCCCTCTAGCACCCGGGTCAACGCACTCTCAAATGTTGTTTTTTAGCCATCATTGTAAGCCTACCACACACACACACACTATACCATACATTTATTAAACATAAGAATGAGTATGAGTTTTTGTCATAACCTGGCTCGTGGGAAGTGACAAATAGCACAAATAATAATTTAATAATTATCAATAATTTTGCTTTTTATTTAACCGTCTTACATATAGACCTTATTTGTTCATAAAAAAATGGTGAATAACTCACCACGGGTTAATGAGAAGGGTGTTCTTAAAAGTGTTGGATTCTGATTTCTTGACTTATGAAATCATGAAATATACTTATTCCTTTCACTGAGGGAGAGAGGCTAATTTATAATGTTTACATTATGTCAGGATGTGTTATTGTTAGCCATCAGGGATCCTATGGGAGGAGGACAGACACCGTCTGGTACGAGTCAACATGACAGCCGTGAGTTGGGGAGGTGTGAGCACTTTGGGGCAGAGGTCAGGTCAGATGAAGTGAGGAAGAACAGGTATCACTAAGGTTCTGTATAGCAACAGAGATGCATTGGCTGTTCAGATGTGTAGGAGGGGACAAATGGTTAAATATCAGTGCTTTTGTCGATTCAGCTGTTCAATCCTTTGGGAAGAATGAACTTGGTTTAAGTGTCCGTGGAGTTCTTACTCAGATAGATTAGAACACAACAAAAGGATGCACATAACTCTGCAATGTTGGGTTGTATTGGAGAGAGTCGCAGGCTTTAATCATTTTCCACACACAGTCCAAGCCTGTATTTAGTTTTCATGCTAGTGCGTACCGAGAATCTACTCTCACGTAGGTACGTGATTGCAAAGGGCATCAGTGTCTTAACAGCTCGATTTGCCAAGGCAGGATACTCAGTGCAGCCCAATCCAGAAATCTGGCAGTGGCTTCTGATTAAATTCAATTTTCACAGAACCGCTTGTTGCAATCTCGACTAGGCTCTCTTGTTCAGATATCGGTAAGTGGACTGGAGGCAGGGCAGAAAAGGGATAACGAATCCAGCTGTTCATGTCATCGGTTTGGGGAAAGTACCTGGGTAATTGCGCATCCAACTCATTCAGGTGCTTCGCTATATCACATTTGACATAGTCCGTAAGCTTGAGTTAAAAGCCTCAATTTTGTCCCGCATATTGAATATTTTTGCTCAGATGTGTGTTTTGCATTTACCATCCACTATGACCTTAATGTCTCGGGAAAAATACCTGGGAATTAAATATTATTTTCTTAGTTTAGCTTGTTCCTCTACATTCTATTACAATACTAAACTCAGATCATTCAGGCGAGAAAAAACATCACCCAAATAGGCCAGTCGTGTGAGAAACTCAAGCGGTCAGAAAAATATGGTCAGTAAAGAAAACTTTAAGCTTGTCTCTCAATTTAAAAAAAGGTGTCAATACTTTGCCCCTTGATAACCTGCGCACTTCTGTATGTTGTAAAAGCGTTACATGGTCGCTGCCAATATCATTGCATAGTGCAGAAAATACACAAGAGCAATACACCTTGCTTTAACAACTACATTTTCACTGTAGTGTCCAAAACATCTTTCAGGCTGTCAAGCATTCCCTTGGCAGGAAGAGCCTCTCGGTGGATGCTGCAGTGTACCCAAGTGGTGTCGGGAGCAACTGCTTGCACACGCATTACCACTCCACTATGTCTCCCTGTCATGGTTTTTGCGGCATCAGTACAGATACCAACATGAGCAGCAGCTACGTTTGGCTACATATGGACTGTTAAGTGGAATTCCCGCGAGAGAGTAATGTTTAATGTGATTGGATGTTAATTATTTGACTAGGCTACCTGTATTTGACATTGTGTTGTTATTTTGCTGACCACTAGATTGGTAGTGAAACGGGGCTACTCAGGCAAGAAAAAAACATCACCCAAATGTATAGCCCCATTGGAAAATATAAATGGACTGTTTGAAAATGTGAAGAAAAAAGAAAAGAAAAAGAATAATAATCACATGTTCAATTGGCGTACCCCGTCCCGATCATATAGACTTTGTTTTAAGATGGTAATAACATGGACCATCAAGCTATTTGATTCTCAATCCAGAGGGTATAATGCACACTGAATTATGCGTCTATCATCTATTGTATACACTGGTGTGAACAGTTGGTCAGCCATTTACAATAGGAGGAAGTAAGAAACAGGAAGAAGAACCTGCTACAGAGGTCAAGGTGTGTAATACGTACATTAGCTAATGCTGCGGTTATTCCATACATCTATTAGTCTAAGGTGGGAACACCAAGGCTTTATTGATTAAATCAAATATGAGGGACCTTCTGTCTCCATCGACAGTAACAGAGATAACACTTGTAAAGCATAAACACTGCACTCAAATAAGTTGTTTATCACAACAGCATGTTCGTTTATGTCTGTCTGAGTGTCGTAGAATCATATTGGCCATAAAGACTCAAGGCTGCATGCAGAACTCTACGACAAAAAGAGCAAATCAACATTCAGATACAGTATAATTGGACTGGATAAAAACAGAGTGTGGACCACGGTCACTGAATTGTGTTCCCAGTGGGTGTCTGCAAGTCTAGAACACGACTCTAACCTCTCGTTTCCATTCGATATTCAAGGGTTATTTTGCATCAAAACAAAAAATATGTTTGTGCAACTTCAACCCACAACCCTCGCCCTCTCTTCTGCGTATTTATGTATTTATGCCTGGAAGTGTAGCACAATAAGTGTAGCACAATAATATAAGACATTTTGCTAAGTGGATAAATCAAATGAAATGTTATTGGTCACATATACATGGTTAGCAGATGTTATTGCGAGTGTAGTGAAATGCTTGTGCTTCTAGTTCCTACAGCGCAGCAATATCTAACAAGTAATATCTAACAATTCCACAACAAATACCTAATACACACAAATCTAAGTATAGGAATGGAATAAGAATATATAAATATAAATATATTGATGAGCAATGTCAGAGCGGCATAGGCTAAGATGCAATAGATAGTATAGAATACAGAATATACATACGAGATGAGTAATGCAAGATATGTAAACATTATTAAAGTGGTATTATTAAAGTGACTAGTGTTCCATTTATTAAAGTGGCCAATGATTTCAAGTCTGTATGTAGGCAGCAGCCTCTCTGTGCTAGTGATGTTTATTTAACAGTCTGATGGCCTTGAGATAGAAGCTTATTTTCAGTCTCTCGGTCCCAGCATTGATGCACCTGTACTGATCTCGCCTTCTGGATGATAGCGGGGTGAACAGGCAGTGGCTCGGGTGATTGTTGTCCTTGATGATTTTTTTGGCCTTCCTGTGACATCGGGTGGTGTAGGTGTCCTGGAGGGCAGGTAGTTTGCCCCCAGTAATGCTTTGTGCAGAATGCACCACCCTCTGGATAGCCCTGTGGTTGTGGGCGGTGCAGTTGCCATACCAGGCGATGATACAGCCCAACAGGATGCTCTCAATTGTGCATCTGTAGAAGTTTGTGAGGGTTTTAGGTGACAAGACCAATTTCTTCAGCCTCCTGGTGGTTGAAGAGGCGTTGTTGCGTCTTCTTCAGCACGCTGTCTGTGTGGGTGGACCATTTCAGTTTGTCAGTGATATGTACGCCGAGGAACTTAAAACTTTACACCTTCTCCACTGCTGTCCCGTCGATGTGGATAGGGGTGTGCTCCCCACGATCATCTCCTTTGTTTTGTTGATGTTGAGTGAGACATTATTTTCACCCCACTCCAAGAGCCCTCACCTCCTCCCTGTAGGCTGTCTCGTCGTTGTTGGTAATCAAGTCTACTACTGTTGTGTCGTCTGCAAACTTGATGATTGAGTTGGAGACGTGCATGTCTACCCAGTCATGGGTGAAAAGGGAGTACAGGATGGGGCTCAGCACGCACCCTTGTGTTTCCCCAGTGTTGAGGATCAGCGTAGTGGAGATGTTGTTTCCTACCTTCACCATCTGGGGGTGGTCCGACCGGAAGTCCAGGACCCAATTGCACAGTGTGGGGTGTTGAGACCCAGGGCCTCAAGCTTAATGATGAGCTTGGAGGGAACTATGGTGTTGAATGCTGGAAGGCAGTGTATTCATGAATTATGAAAAGCCTTGGTATCTTTACCCTATAAAGCTGGACTGCAACACAGAGCATAAAACTAATGTAATTGTGGATTTCTTCTGTGGTCCCGCTCACCTCTCTTATCAGGAACATATATGGATTTGACCCATGTAGGAGATTGCAAAATCCAGCACTGTAAATTATATTCCTTCAGTCAATACTTCATGACTGATATAGACAGAGACCTGCATAGCATTCACATATGTCCCTCTCACCTCTCTCATCAGGAAAATAGATGGATTTACACAACATACATTTTTTTTAGGCCTAAATATTCTATTCCTTCAGTCAATACTTCATGACTGATTAATATAGGAGACCTGCAAAACATGTTCTGTCCTTTCACAGAAGTTTAAGTGGCAATATGTGACTCACCATCTGGATTTGGTTTTATGTAGCAAAATGTGAAATCGTTTATTTTTTTTTACATTGGATAAAAGTAGAGACTCAGAGCTACAAAATGGAATGTCGTACATGGCGTTTTTGAGGAACAATGGGAAAGTATTTTTACTTTGAAAGTTCATACACTTTTGAGAAAAGGGTCTTTGAATGTTTTGGTACCTACTGGAGAGCTCTCCTTTGTCTACACTTATTCAGCATTGTTCACACCCTCTTAAGCCAGCACCACCTATCTCTTTAAGAATGCACATGTGAGGTCATGTGCTAAACAGTGTGGTCTAGTAAAGATTAAGACTAAAAGTGGTAGTAGCCTACAATAAGGAAAAATTCCAGGTAACAGAAAGTGTCTAGATAAAAATATTTTCTAAATATTAGATGACGCTTACCCGGACACACTTACCCGTACTTGTCTAAAAATTGAATGGTCACGTGAAAGAAATGCTTTAACCTCCAGCCACATCCAAGTACTAAATTGTCATACTTGAGTAAAAGTATAAATCCTTTCAAATTTCTTATATTAAACCAGATGGCACAATTGTATTTAAAAAAAATACTTGACAGATTGCCATGGGCACAATGTACATAAGTATCAAATTCCTTATATTAAGCAAACCAGACAGCAACATAAAAAATAACAAATATTGTTAAGAGCCAAGGGCACACTCCAGCACTAAGACATAATTTGCAAACCAAGCATTTGTGTTTAGTGAGTCTGCTAGATCAGAGGCAGTGTGGATGACCAGGTATGTTCTCTTGATAAGTGTGTGAATTGTAACGAGTACTTTTGGGTGTCAAGGAAAATGTATGGATGAAAAAGTACATTATTTTCTTAGCGAATGTAGTGAAGTTAAAGTTGACAAAAGTATAAATAGTAATGTACAGATCCCACAAAAAAACTACTTAAGTAGTACTGTAAAGTATTTTTTACTTAAGTACTTTACACCACTGCCCAAATGCCTTCACACCAGTACATTAGCATACTTTATATACTGCTACACATCCACTTATCACATAGTATTATATACATAAGTTAAGGCCATGCAACCTGAGTGAGTTTGTTTTTTTGCACATGTGCAGTACATAAACAGATGCATGCGTCACTTATATTTATGTGGTGGACACTTGATACGGTCAAATGATGTTGTTGTCACAAAATCATGTTACAACCACACATCAATATTAATTTTATATATCAATATTTTGCAGTCTTGCTAAGTCATTGGTCTCTACAGAAGGTGTAAACGGTACAGCAAAAGTGTTAGTGCATAGTAGCAATATCAGAAATAGATAGTGTCAATATAAATAAAATATACAGTATGTACTAGAGCAATATCAATAACGATATCAGTGATAGACGAGGTAGTTATATGCATACAATCAGGGGTAATGTGGCTGAGCAGCGGGATAAACAAAAAAAATAGTAGCAACAACGTATGGCGTGTGTGTTAGGAGAGAGTCATGTGAATAGAGGCACTGCAGATAGTGCAGATGACTGGTCCGTCCAAACCACGCATGAACAAGGGAATCTGTATTCGGAGAGCCTGTTTCTGTACTGCCCTTGACTTCGGTGCAGGGCTTGGATTGTCCATAGCCTCTTCATCGCAAAATTGCCTGATCTTGTCAAAAAGATAGTTTGTCTAGCTGTGTCCATTCCAGGTGGTGCTTTTACAGGCAGACCATCTATGGGAGGAAGGATGTCAGCGTAGCACAGCAGCTGAAACCTGATCATGACAGTCCGAATGCTCCTTGGCGACAACACCAGGCTCCAAAGCCTCTTAGCTGTAAAACAGGGAATAACAAAAAATCAGAAGACATTACAAGCCTGCACAACATCAATACACCTTCAAAGTTAGTTTAGATAAGAATAACCTCATACAATGAAAATATTTTTTTACCTGAAGTGCTGGTACTGCTTGATTTGTGGCAGCAGCCTGAAGTATGGAGTCAGGTGTTGTATTCCACCAGCACCGTACCATCCTCCAGTCCAACCAGCTGTGTGATGTTGACCCCTGTCACTGTGCTGTCCTTCACAACACCAGCAACCTCAGACAAAGTGTTCACTCTGGTCTTTCTGAAGAGCTGCTTGATGAGGCCGAAGCGCCAGTCTGGGGGAAAACTTGGTGTGGCCTGTGATCAGGAAGGGAAGGTCCAGATTGTGCTGGAGCTTGTGCATAGTCCACCAGGCACAATACCAGAGCACAAACTTGTTCTTGTTTTGGCCAGTGCAGTTATCACAATTCAGGTCCACACGTGTTTTTCCAACTCTGTAGTTGGTGAAGAAATGGTACATGCAGTTGATGACTGCGCTGCTGCCTTTGCTTGCGCTTCCTCTCTTTTTGATGACTATGACTGGTGGATCAGAGTCAGGCTTGTTCTACTGATTGATGTTGAAAGACAAATTCCAGGGACAAATATTTTAGCATTATTATACAATAGATGCAAAATGGCATTCTGAGATATCACTACACACAGTTCATACAGGTAATGATAGCTGGCTAGCTAACAGCAAGCTTTAACTAGCAATACAAACCAATTGTCATAGCTAGCTAAAGTTAACCAATATGTTCAATGTTAGCTAGTTAGCTAGTTAACATTAGGCTATAACTAGCAATGTGAAATGGCATTCTGAGAAAACATCACTAACGTTACATACACCTCATACATATAAGTTAATGTTAGCTAGCAAGCCAGCCGCCTAACCTCAGCTAACGTTAGCTAGCTAACAGCAAGCTTTAACTTGGGGTCTTTTGTTTAGACATGTGTTAGGGTTGCATCAATTCGAATCTGGTATCAGGATAAATATGACATTGAGTCACCGATTGTATACTATGTATTTTTTATTAAATGCAATTTTTGTATATACGGGCTCTCTGTCCCACCTCGCAGGGCAAACCGAGAACTGACTTGTTCTTGACAAAGATATTATAAATATACTCTGTCAGATATAGTTCCTGCTTCTGAGCCGGCCTGTCAGAGTAGAGACTGGGTGTCACCCAGCCTATCGTTGATTGTTGGCGCAGAGCTGGTCCCAGCCCCCTAAGCGCTTCAGTTGATAGATGTAACTGTTGCTGTGAAGAATATATATGCGCTCATGTTCGATACCGTTATCTCGCACCTGGCTCCTGTTATCTAACAAAAGACCATTTGTTCTCGCAACACTACGTTCTGAATGTGCCACCCCCCCCCAACTCATTGCACAGTTCCTGTCTTCATGTTATTCTGTATTTTTCCATCATGAGAAAGGCCCATGGCCCTGAAACTGTTAACAATGTCTCAAGTCAGCTATGTTGCATAACACATACATCCACACAAGCCAACAGCAGATAATATTCAATCACATATATGGTAACGGGCTATAGTGCATAACACAGAACCTCATACATGTCACGTTAACTCTAGCTAAAAAATGAACTATAACCAAATCCATAGAGTAACGTTACTAGCAATACAAACCGACTGTCATCGCAAGCTAAAGTTAACCAAATAACATTAGGTTTAATGTTAGTTAGCAAGCCAGCCATCGAACTCCAGCTGGCTAGTTAACAGCAAGCTTCAGCTTTCTGACAAAATGAGAAACGTATAATATCTGAATCTGTAGCTAAATTCTTACCTGTATACATGGATGAAACCTTCCCGACAGACTGATACCCCTTTAATAAGACATCCTGTGTTGTTTCCGTTTAGTTTGCACAGCTTGTTTGGTCCGTTGTGTTCCACTGATTTCAAAAAGTGTTATTTTCAGAGTGAGAGAGAGTCAGCATTCATCGTCCAGAAAGTAGTCCATCACAACTTTTTCCCACTGAACTTAGTCGAGAGTGCCTGATAAATTCAGAGGCAATATTATTGAGAGCAGTAGCAACATATTTGCAATTATCCATGGCTAACATTATATATTTAAATGTTATAAACTGCAGTAGAAAGGATTATCTAGGCATTATGAGCAGCTCATTTTATAGACACAATATGAAACAGCGCAGACCAATCCAAACTCATCTCTCGCATGTCCGTCCCACTCATTATCTCGGCCAATCTTGGCTAGCGGGAAGGTTGCCGACTTTCTCTGTGGCTAAACCAACTAGGCTCATAATTTAAACAATTGTATTCATATTTACAGATGACGTACAAGTTTGATATTAATGCACATTAAAGTTCACATGTTCGAGAAGGCATTTCTACCAAAAAAACTCATTTTGCTAAAGATTTTTTTTTTTTACGTACAAAAGGCTCTCCTGTGAAGTCGTGACTTGCGACATACGCCTAGTTTCCTGAACACACATAGAAAAAGAGTTCAAAAAGGGTTATTCAGCTGTCCCCATAGGAGAACCCTTTCTGGTTCCAGGTAGAACCCTTTTTGGTTTCAGGTAGAACCCTTTTGGGGTTCTACCTGGAACCAAAAGGGGTTCTTCAAAGGGTTCTCCTATGGGGACAGCCAAATAACCATTAGGTTCTAGATAATACCCTTTTCTCTAAGAGTGTACAGTGTGCACCCAATGAATTGTTCTATCAAAAAGGTGAGGTTTATTGTATTTATAAATCTGACCAGTTTCTTATTTATAACTTTTTGATCCAAGGCCGTTTGCCGAGAACTTTACTATGAGATAAAGTCTATCTTTGAGAAGTCTCTCAGAGTTGTCACATTATTTTCAGGAGAGAAGTGCACACATAGATACAATAAAATACAAAAAAAAGGTTTTATATTAATTATGTGAGTCCACACAACTCTTCCTCCATTATCTTCATTAGCAAATGATAAAAAAGTAAACAAGGAAGGTCTTGGAGAAACCGTGGCCTTATCCGCTCCCTAGCCGACGCTTTTCACACACTTCTGGCAGTCCTCTCATCATTACATGACAAATTCATTAGTCTTTACACAATTAACCAGTTTTACCTCCCACTACCCTCGCTTGCATCTCACCCTCGTTCAAATGCAAATGAGAAAAGCCAAAGGTAGACAAAGAGGATTAGGGAAAATTACACAGTACAAAATGGATGAGCGGTCCCATGGTGCAACAGTGCTTTTGCTGCCTTTATTTGGCATTCGGAAAATGAGTGTGAAAAAGAAAACAGTTTGGCGTCAAATGAATTGCTATAATGACTCATAATCATAGCCATACAGCTGCCAGTCCAGCCATGCAGTCCCACAGTACAGTGTGTGCATCTTAGTAATAAAAACATAATTAAACAAAAAACTATTATGGCCACAAATGTACTGATCAATCATATCAAAACAGATGGCCTTAAAGCAAACGGAGGAATTGAAACTTTCTGAAAAGTGTCATTGCTTCAGCTGCAGAGTTAACTGTGTAAAACTTCAATAATTGCTTTTGTGAAAGAACAAATTCAGCTCAACAAATGAATCATTGATGGGCTCCAAGCACAAATCACTTGTAGCACATAATTGCAAAAGGCATCATCATTTTCTCTTTCAAATTCGCTCCATTTCATGAATCTTTGCTATTCTCACTAGTCAGACATATGGAAGTTGATACAAATATTATACACAAGCTACATTTTCAAAGGTTTACTTTTTTTTTGTTTGGTCTATAAACTCGTAAAATATACACAAACATGCTGATAACGCTTCAATCCAATAACCAAGTTTAATTAACTGCTGTTTGACTACTGTGGCAGAGCCACTGCCACCTGAATATGACAGCTGGCCACAGGCTGATAGAGGATTTGGCCCACTTACAAGCCGCTGTGTTCTAACAGAAAGATAACAGAACAGCCACCACAACCTGGCAACAAAATGATCTGGTAGCCCAGCAACATCAAGCTCAAAATCCACAGCATCCTAAGGTACTGCAGTATGGGCTACTCTATTTAACAACGCAGAGAGGCCCTATTCTTCTTTCCAGTGTACCATTTCCTCAGGACTTCTCGCAACATTTGCTAAAATGTGATATTTTGGGGGGGACAAATTTGAGCTTTAATTGTCCGTCTGAACTTTTCATGAGGCATGAGATGAGGCATCTGCCCATTTTACTGACTCTTTTTATAGGGCCTAGTCACAAAGTAATCAATCACCAGATGAGGCTATTAATTAAAAAGAGTACAAATTAACTGCCTGGAGACACAGAGAAGAAAAGAAAGAGGGATGTTCTGTGTAACTAGAGTATATTGGACGGTGTGTTACTATGCCCCTGTTTGACCTCAACTTCCACTCAGTCGTCGGACTCCCTTTGAAGCCCAAAGCTCATCCTGTCGACAAGTTTTTTTGATCACCATGTCAACCCGAGAAATCCATAGGCTACTGTGATCCCTGGCTGTTTCCAATTCCTACTCTGCTGTAACAATGTGCTCGAGTGGATTCTGTCTCCTTCCTCCTTGTCACCAAATGAATTCGTTGCCAAGGCACCCTGGAGAGAAAACAGCTTTGAAGTTGGACACAGGCTGAGTGAAGAAGAGAGAGAGAGAGAGAGAGAGAGAGAGAGAGAGAGAGAGAGAGAGAGAGAGAGAACAGACCAAGCCTTGTGCTTCAGGAGCATCATCAACACCTATTCCTCCTGCCTGTTTGCCGTCGCAGCCAGTCAAACACGACTCACACCTTTCACCTGTAGCTAGCTGGTCTACAGAAGTATTGAAACGAGTCAGTACCTTTGATCTGGCCTTGGAAACGTGTGTTAGTCTGAGATGACACTGTCCCCTTTAGGACCAATCATCTAGGGCTCTCAGTGCAAGAAGGAACAGAGTCGGAGCAGGTACTGCAGCCATATTATATATTTTTCTGTCAACTGAGGGACTTTCTAATATGGATTCTGTGAGACAAGGGGGTCTTGACGCATACATCACCTTATATTGCTGCGTCTCGTCATGCTAGAAGATGTCTCGCCTACATCAGCTGACATACATAGCCAAGAATTATCTGTACGTCTCTGACTTTGTGTGTAACTATCACACATGTCTTTCTGGGCAGAGAGCAGATAGTACTGAATGCTGATCGCAGCCGTCCTTCACATATAGAGGAATCGAGTAATACATCACGAGCAGACCACAAATGGATTCAGAAGGGAGAAATAGAAACACAAAATAGAATGAGCCCCATTGAAATAATATGTCTTAGAATTTGTGGAGAGCATGGAACCAAGGTCTTCTCTGTCTCTGCGGGAGAAAAGCAGCTAATTACTGGCTGCTGACTGCAGCGGTCGATAGGCCCTAGTTCCCTGCAGGGCCGTATCCATTGGAAACGGGGCTGAGCTCGAGCTCCCTGCTGGAATGGGAGAAGTGATCACCCACCGCCTCCCTGGAAAAGGTCTCTGTGGTATTTTGAGGCCCGGGGAGGGGGGCCATGACAAGCCTCCACTCACACTAATGAAAGCTCACAGGTACCCTGAGCAACTCTGACAGATCCCTCTCAGGCAGAAAGAGACAGAGAGAAGGGCAGAAGGCTGCTCCACAGAGACTGGTGGACTGAGAGAGTGTACACAGAGACATTGACAGTCAGACAGACACAGGAACATGAGGGCAGACAGACAGACAGACAGACAGACAGACAGACAGACAGACAGACAGACAGACAGACAGACAGACAGACAGACAGACAGACAGACAGACAGACAGACAGACAGACAGACAGACAGACAGACAGACAGACGCAAGCAGACGCAAGCAGAGAGGTCAACATGCACAACAGGGGTCACATTTCGACCTGAATACACAGGAATCTAATGTACAATCTATTACAAACTGTATTACTGCCTCTGTAATTGCCTCTAAGAATTTGACCTCGACACAGTCATAAACTGTCATGTGTGTGGCTCAATGGGCAAACGTGACAATGAAAAACTATTATTTGATTGGGGCGAGGGACGTGAAGAAAAGGTGAGCCATGTCTTATATCACAGTAACACAAGTATGGAATCGTTCATCAACGTCTTAACAATTTATTCACCAATGGCCTCATAATGACCCTCTCAGAAGAGGTGCCCTTTTTCCGACATTAATGAGAAATGATTATAACGAGACAATAACGTACTATTTGTCTCCAGGCAAAGACATTTGATTCTATCATTAAAGTTTGCTGCACGTAGCTGTGCTAATGGTGTGGCATTATCAAAACCAATCAATTTTGCCTCCATCATTTTAATTTGTGGCACAGCCAAGATGTGTAACTTGGCAAACAACTGGAAACTGTTTGTTACACCAACAGTCTTGTTTGGTTGTCAGGTAGGCTGAAAAATACTGTAGTGTGACTAATGTGAGTTACGCACAATGCTCCCGAGTGGCGCAGCGGTCTAAGGCACTACATCTCAGTGCTAGAGGCGTCACTACAGACCCTGGTTTGAATCCAGGCTGTATCACAACCAGCCGTGATTGAGTCCCATAGGGTGGCGCACAATTGGCCCAGCGTCGTCTGGGTTTGGCTGGTGTAGGCCGTCATTGTAAATAAGAATTCGTTCTTAACTGACTTGCCTAGTTAAATAAAGGTTTAAAAAAAAGGAAAATAAAGACTTGATGGCGCTGTTGTAGCTTTATCCTAGTACTTAACCTGCATTATTCCAGGAAATGAATAATTCAATACGACCACATTCTTATCGCTGATCCCCACATCAATATGAATAGGACCAGGCAGACTAGCTTTGCAATCAATATTTCATTCTGCCAGGAGCAGTAGCATACCCAGCCAGGCACCAGAGCCCACAAACAGAAACAGCAACCATATAAAACGCTGAGATGCTGCTCTAGACATCTCCTAGCCGGTTGGCCAAAATAGAGCCATTTAGAAGCAAGTGTATCTATGGAATGATGAGGAAATTATTCAAATGTAAAAAAGATCACTTCATCCGAGAAGTGCAAATCAACACAGAAATGGCGACATTTGAAGCTTCAAAGCCATGGTCGGTGTTACAAAAGTGAGGGCTAGTGGATTGTAGTAGACACCAGTGGATGATACAGAGTCTGGTGATGATTTTTATCGCCAGCCCCATGCGTCATCCTGGATGGGCCGCAACAATACATCACATCAGATCTTCCCATTCCCAGTGTGGCAGCCATGTTGGACTTTTCATGCACAGATAAAAGACAGGCCGCTTCATTTACAAAAGAGGGACAGAGACCCTTTGGGCATGAAACACTAACAATCAAAAGACATATATTGGATACTAAAGATCTGGCCTCGGGCCACGTGAGTACGCACACACATTCTACACATCCAACCTTGGGGAATAAAAAAAAGTGAGAGAAAAGGGACTGTGTCCTTCGAGCCTAGAGTCCATTTGTTCTGATTCTCTGAGATGACTCTGAATTCACAATGTTGCCATTTCTTTTCTCACAAGTCAGCAGGAGCATCCACGACCATACTGTCAGCTATTTATCAGCGTTAGTGTGCAGTGCCGCTCTCCAACAGTGGGGCCATTCCTCAAAGCGTCAGGCAAGGCCTGTACCAGAGGACGTTACACTTTCTATTTTATTTTTCAGAACTATTGCTGTGTGATCTTTTAATTAGGGGCAGTTCGATATTTTTGCTGGTCATCTAAAGAAACGCACCTGACCCTCCCATTGTACTGTAAAATACATTGCACACCCTCCCCCCTCATAGGATAAACTCAAAATAATGTTTACGACCACAAATAACAAATAACAAGAGCTGTTATAAATGTGGATATCGACTTTTCCACTTCAATATGCTTTTGTGGTACAGTCGATGCCACACAGGGCTACGGGCCAGAAGGTTGAGGGTTCGACCCCCTCCATGGACGAGCTCACTCTCCCTGCCTGACTTATTACACTACGATCAGAGCCGGTGTTGTGCCAAAAATCTCTCCGCTGCCAGAATTCTCCCCCTCAACCCAACTTCGCGTGAACGCGCACGCGCTCAATTCTTCATCGCTGCAACTTGCTTGCTAGTTAAGATTTCTGATCACGTTAGGCTGCTTTTCATTTTATTTTTTACGTTGGTTTGATCAAGGGGAGGCACTAATAATTTCTGCAGTTTTCGGTTGGGTTATTTGTTTCAAGTATATTAGTCTATGAATAAATTGTTTTGCCAAAATTCGTCATCTCTCCCATGTCTTTTTCGACTAGTAGTTGTTCTAAAATGTTTATTGCTTGCCTACATTTTACTCCCTCCTCTATGTTTAATATAACAGTTACATTAATTATTCATTTTGGTTGCCTATCCTGATAAGATGTTTGTTCTATAGAAGGAATTTGACTCTGATGTGTGCCACAGATCAGGATTTCGGGAAGGCTATTCTCTTGCCTGCCGAAATTCTCCCCCTCCTTCTATCTTGGGACTGCAAGGCCTGGCACACTTCTGAATAATTTTGGTAGCTCATGTTGATCTGTAGTGTGTGCCACCGAAAGTATTTGAGTCTAGCCACAAGATTAAGGAAATTAGAAGGGGGGGGGGGATTTCGGGAAGGATATTTTCTTGCCTGCTGAAATCCCCCCCTCTTCTATTTTGGGACTGCAAGGCCTGGCACACTTCATAATCATTTTGGTAGCTCATGTTGACCAGTAGTGCGTGCCACAGAAAGCAATATTAGAGTATAAAGAAACATAAACATTTATTTTAGAAACGTTTTCTAATGTTTAAGAAAATAAAGATAAATCATAAATATTATCCACAATAACACAAAAACAGAAAGTCACGTTTGTTAAGCCTACCCCCTACTTTTTCGAACATTCTGTTAAAAATCGCGCAACATTTCAGCGTCCTGCTACTCATGCCAGGAATATAGTATATGCATATGATTAGTATGTGTGGATAGAAAACACTCTGACGTTTCTAAAACTGGTTCAATCACGGCTGTGACTATAACAGAACGTGTGTTTTATCGAAAAGCGGAAGAAAAACTGATCACCAAAATCTGGAAAAAATATCAATCCGCCACTTGCATGTATTGTCTATGGGAAAGCAAATTACATGGGGCTGAGATTGCAAGTCCTACAGCTTCCACACGATGTCGCCAGTCTTGTCAATTGCCTGGGCTTTGTTTCTTGGTCAAACGAGTAAGAGAGAGCCCATTCCTTCCGATCTCCAACAGGATGTTTTGGCAGAGAAATTTCCGACCATGATTTTAAGACGTGGAGCTATTGAATACACATCGCCCCGTGATCAATTTGATAGATTATTAACGTTTACTAATACCTAAAGTTGGATTACAAAAGTATTTCGAAGTGTTTTGTGAAAGTTTATCGTCTACTTTTTTAATTTAAAAAAATGACGTTGCGTTTTAAAACAGTGTTTTTTCCTGGATCGCACACTTTTCATAGATCGATATTTAGGGTATATATGGACCGATTTAATCGGAAAAAAAGACCCAATAGTGATGTTTATGGGACATCTAGGAGTGCCAACAAAGAAGATCGTCAAAGGTAATGAATGTTTTATATTTTATTTCGGCGTTTTGTGTAGAGCCGGCTATGCTAATTATTTTGTTTACGTCCCCTTCAGGTATTTCGGGGTGTTGCATGCTATCAGATAATAGCTTCTCATGCTTTCGCCGAAAAGCATTTTAAAAATTTGACTTGTTGGCTGGATTCACAACGAGTGTAGCTTTAATTCAGTACCCTGCATGTGTGTTTTAATGAACGTTTGAGTTTTAACGAGTGCTATTAGCATTTAGCGTAGCGCATTTGCATTTCCAGATGGCTAGATGGGACGCATGCGTGTCGGGTGGGCTTAACAGGTTTTAACAAACATTATATAGGAAATACAAACTTATTTGCATAATAAGATATAAAATGACAATAAATCAAATATAAAAAAGACAATAAATAACATAAATAAATTGGAAAGCTGCAACAGCTCAACTGTACATTTTGTCCACTTTTTATGGAAAGTTTTCCAGGTGATACCGTCGCCTGGAACTCAAGCCTAACCTCGTCCTGACAGGCAGCGCAGACATAATCCTCCAATGATGGACTGGTTTTCATACAGGACTGGTGGAACCATCGTGGGCAGCGGTCACAACCAATCTGAAATTTATGACGAAAAAGTTTAATATATTTAAAACATTAAATACATTTTCTTGAATTACAATTATTTCATTATCAGACAAAGCGGATAATACTACCTCTAGAAATATTACTGCTTATACTATTTCGTCGTCGTAAATATGTGCCTTTAGATGTGAACAAGCAATTACCCAGTTAGTATCTTCCTCATTATATCCTTCTCCCCCTCCCCCCTTAAAAGACCTAGATGCACTATTGTAAAGTGGCTTCCACTGGATGTCATTAAAGCACCAATTTGTCTAAGAGCCTGCCTTAAATGTAAAAAAATGTACCTCCCCACAGAAGTGGTACAGTTGGCTCAGGTCATCGAGCAAAACATAATGTCAAGTAGTCTATACATCTTTACATTTATTTTTCTGAGCAAACAGGGAACAAGGGAATAGTACAGGTTGCTTGTGACAAAATGATTTAAATACATGTGTTTTAGAGGCCATCTAGTCAGAAGTTGGATCAAAGATAACCTTGAAAGATCCATATAAATGTTTTTTTTTTTATCTACAATTATATTAAATTAGAAATTTAACATACTGTCAAGCCCTGACCTTAGAGATCCTTTTTATGTCTCTATTTTGGTTTGGTCAGGGCGTGAGTTGGGGTGGGCATTCTATGTTTTGTGTTCTATGTTTTCTATTTCTGTGTGTTTGGCCGGGTGTGGTTCTCAATCAGAGGCAGCTGTCTATCGTTGTCTCTGATTGAGAACCATACTTAGGTTGCCTTTGTGTTTTGTGGGTAGTTGTTTTCTGGTTTTGTGTCTGCACCAGACAGAACTGTTTCGGTTTCGGCGTCGTTATTATTTCAGTGTTCAGTTTTATCAAAATATCATGAAGACTTACCACGCTGCGCTTTGGTCCACTTCTTCAAACAGCCGTTACAGAACTACCCACCACCAAAGGACCAAGCAGCGTGGTGAAAGGGACTCCGTGGCGTGCGTCGTACTGGTCATGCACCGTGTTATGCGGTGGAGCGCACGGTGTCTCCAGTACGCGTTCTTAGCCCGGTGCGCTACATCCCAGCTCCCCGCATCTGCCGGGCTAGGGTGAGGATCCAGCCAGGACGGATTGTGCCAGCCCTGCTCTCCAGACCTCCAGTGCGTCTCCTCGGGCCAGGATATCCTGAGCCAGCTCTAAGCACGATTTCCCCAGTTCGCCAGGAGAACCCAGTGCGGCCTGTTCCAGCTCCCCGCATGTGACGGGCTAGAGTGGGCATTCAGCCTGGAAGAGTGGTAACAAGGCTACGCACCAGATCTCCAGTGCTCCCCCACAGCCCGGTCTAACCTGTGCCTTCTCCACGGACCAGGCCTCCAGTAGGTCTCCCAAGCCTGGTGAGTCTGTGCCAGTCCTGTCCGGTCAGCTGCCAGAGTCGCCAAATTGGTGCTCCTGTCCGGGAACAGCTGCATCTAAATCTTTTAAGTCGCCCTCCTGTCCGGAGCTGCCAGAGTCGCCCTCCTGTCCGGGGGCCAGCTGCCAGAGTCGCCCTCCTGTCCGGAGCTGCCAGAGCCTGGAGGTACTGCCCTCCTGTCCGGTCTTGTAGCGGATGCGAGCTTCAACTGGCCAGTGGAGAGAGCGGAGGAGAGTCTTGGGAAGGTTGAACACCCTCCTGTCCCGAGTTGTAGGGGTTTAATGGCCCCCAGCCAACAGCGAGTGCAAGAGTCCCCGCTCCAGAGGCGCCACCTAAGTGAGCCAAGCCTAAGGTGGAGTGGGGTCAACGTCCCGCACCAGAGCCGCCACCACGGATAGATGCCAACCCAGACCCTCCCCTATAGGTTTAGGTTTTGCGCCCGGAGTCCGCACCTTTGGAGGGGGGGGGGGGGGCACGTACTGTCACCCCCTGACCTTAGATCCTTTTTTTGTCTCTATTTTGGTTTGGTCAGGGCGTGAGTTGGGGTGGGCATTCTATGTTTTGTGTTCTATGTTTTCTATTTCTGTGTGTTTGGCCGGGGGTGGTTCTCAATCAGAGGCAGCTGTCTATTGTTGTCTCTGATTGAGAACCATACTTACGTAGCCTTTTCCCACCTGTGTTTTGTGGGTAGTTGTTTTCTGTTTTTGTGTCTGCACAAGACAGAACTGTTTTGGTTTTGTTCGTTCTCGTTGTTCTTGTTATTTCAGTGTTCAGTTCTATTAAAATATCATGAACACTTACCATGCTGCGCTTTGGTCCACTTCTTCAAACAGCGGTTACACATACCAGTGTTTTGGAGGAGAGTGACTGCTATTTCTTCTCTCATGATGTTAACATATTTGTCTGTATTTGAAAAGACAATCGACTCCTTCAGAACACATTCAGCAAACTGGGAAAAAAATGTGATGGCCATTTCAGTTTTCCCCGACCAAATTATGTTACACTTAAGATTACAATTTGCAAGTATACAACGACACAGCTATAATATAATTTGACAGTTCTGTTTAACCTTTCAGTAGGTTCATTTTGCACTATTTATACTCGCATACTTACTTTCAAGGCAAAGACCTCACAAGAAGTAACATATTGTTGGCATGGGTGAGGAAGGGTACCACACGCCCATTTGGAGATATACCATATAACCTCCACCCTACCTGACACCCTAGACCCATTCCAATTTGCTTACCGCCCCAATAGGTCCACAGACGATGCAATCGCAATCACACTGCACACTGCCCTAAGAATGCTGTTCATCGATGACAGCTCAGCATTTAACACCATAGTACCCTCCAAACTCGTCATTAAGCTCGAGACCCTGGGTCTCGACCCCGCCCTGTAAAACTGGGTCCTGTGCAACTGGGTCCTGACGGGCCGCCCCCAGGGGGGGAGGGTAGGAAACAACATCTCCACCCCGCTGATCCTCAACACTGGGGCCCCACAAGGGTGCGTTCTCAGCCCTCTCCTGTACTCCCTGTTCACCCATGACTGCGTGGCCATGCACGCCTCAAACTCAATAATCAAGTTTGCAGATGATACTACAGTGGTAGGCTTGATTAACAACAACGACGAGACGGCCTACAGGGAGGAGGTGAGGGCCCTCGGAGTGTGGTGTCAAGAAAATAACCTCACACTCAATCTCAACAAAACAAAGGAGATGATTGTGGACTTCAGCAAACAGCAGATGGAGCAACATCGACGGGACAGTAGTGGAGAAGGTGGAAAGTTTTAAGTTCCTCGGCGTACACATCATGGACAAACAGAAATGGTCCACCCACACAGACACCATGGTGAAGAAGGCGCAGCAGCGCTTCTTCAACCTCAGGAGACTGAAGAAATTTGGCTTCTCACCAAAAACACTCACAAGCATTTACAGATGCACAATCGAGAGCATCCTGTCGGGCTGTATCACCGCCTGGTACGACAACTGCTCCTCCCTCAACCGTAAGGCTCTCCAGAGGTCTGCACAACGCATCACCGGGGGCAAACTACCTGCCCTCCAGGACACCTACACTACCCAATGTCACAGGAAGACCAAAAAGGAGAACAACCACCCGAGCCACTGCCTGTTCACCCCGCTATCATCCAGAAGATGAGGTCAGTACAGGTGCATCAAAGATGGGACTGAGAGACTGAAAAACAGCTTCTATCACTAACATTGAGTGGCTGCTGCCAACATACTGACTCAAATATCTAGCCACTTTTTAACATTTAAAAATTGGATGTAATAAATGTATCACTAGCCACTTTAAACAATGCCACTTTATATAATGTTTACATACCCTACATTACTCATGTCATATGTATATACTGTACTCTATACCATCTACTGCATCTTGCCTATGCCGTTCAGCCTTCGCTCATCCATATTTTTTTGTGTACATATTCTTATTAATTCCTTTACACTTGTGTGTATAAGGTAGTTGTTGTGAAATTGTTCGATTACTTGTTAGATATTACTGCATGGTCGGAACTAGAAGCACAAGCATTTCGCTACACTCGCATTAACATCTGCTAACCATGTGTATGTGGCAAATATAATTTGATTTGATATTACTCTCTCAGGAATGATCTGAACATATATGTTAATAAAAGTACAGCATTTTGAAACACTTTACTGATTACAATATAGAGATTAATAACAGTATAGCATTTCAAAGACTTTATTGTATTCCATTGTATTTAAAAAAAATTAAAAGCAGTTTTTACCTTGTTACATTTACATTTAAGTCATTTAGCAGACGCTCTTATCCAGAGCGACTTACAAATTGGTGCTTTCACCTTATGACATCCAGTGGAACAGCCACTTTACAATAGTGCATCTAGGTCTTTTAAGGGGGGGGAAGGGAAAGGATTACTTTATCCTATCCTAGGTATTCCTTAAAGAGGTGGGGTTTCAGGTGTCTCCGGAAGGTGGTGATTGACTCCGCTGTCCTGGCGTCGTGAGGGAGTTTGTTCCACCATTGGGGGGCCAGAGCAGCGAACAGTTTTGACTGGGCTGAGCGGGAACTGTACTTCCTCAGTGGTAGGGAGGCGAGCAGGCCAGAGGTGGATGAACGCAGTGCCCTTGTTTGGGTGTAGGGCCTGATCAGAGCCTGGAGGTAGTGAGGTGCCGTTCCCCTCACAGCTCCGTAGGCAAGCACCATGGTCTTGTAGCGGATGGCATCTTTTTATCTTTCTGGCACGTTCCCCCATTGGGTCGAGGAACAGAGCCCTCTTTTGGGATGGCAGCATAACCTTTCAAGTTTGGACAGACATACAGACACACACATTACACATACATACAAACATATTACATTCACACATATTACACACACATAAATACACACATATGGCACACGCACATTTTACACATGTGTATGTGTTCAAATCAAAGCAAAGCAAAACAAATCAAAGTTTATTTGTCATGTGGGCCGAATACAACAGGTGTAGACCATACAGTGAAATGCTTACTTACAGGCTCTAATCAATGGTGCGGGGAAAAAAATGTGTGTGTGTGTGTGTGTGTGTGTGTGTAGGTAAGTAAAGAAATAAAACAACAGTAAAAAGACATTTGAGAAAAGAGTAGCAAGGCTATATACAGACACCTGTTAGTCAGGCTGATTGAGGTAGTATGTACATGTAGGTATCGTTAAAGTGACTATGCATATATGATGAACAGAGAGTAGCAGAAGCGTAAAAAGAGGGGTTGGCGGGTGGTTGGACACAATGCAGATAGCCCGGTTAGCCAATGTGCGGGAGCACTGGTTGGTCGGGCCAATTTAGATTGTATGTAAATGAATGTATAGTTAAAGTGACTATGCATATAAGATAAACAGAGAGTAGCAGTAGCGTAAAAGAGGGGTTGGGGGGGGCACACAACGCAAATAGTCCGGGTAACCATTTGGTTACCTGTTCAGGAATCTTAAGGCTTGAGGGCAAAAACTGTTGAGAAGCCTTTTTGTCCTAGACTTGGCACTCCGGTACCGCTTGCCATGCGGTAGTAGAGAGAACAGTCTATGACTGGGGTGGCTGGGGTCTTTTAGGGCCTTCCCCTGACACCGCCTGGTGTAGAGGTCCTGGATGGCAGGCAGCTTTGCCCCAGTGATGTACTGGGCCGTACGCACTACCCTCTGAAGTGCCTTGCGGTCGGAGGCCAAGCAATTGCCGTACCAGGCAGTTGCAACCGGTCAGGATGCTCTCGATGTTGCAGCTGTAGAACCTTTTGAGGATCTCAGGACCCATGCCAAATCTTTTTAGTTTCCTTAGGGGGAATAGGCTTTGTCGTGCCCTCTTCACGACTGTCTTGGTGTGTTTGGACCAATCTAGTTGATTGTTGATGTGGACACCAAGGAATTTGAAGCTCTCAACCTGCTCCACTATAGCCCCGTCGATGAGAATGGTGACGTGCTCGGTGCTCCTATTCCTGTAGTCCACAATCATCTCCTTAGTCTTGGTTACGTTGCAGGATAGGTTGTTATTTTGGCACCACCCGGCAAGGTCTCTGACCTCTGACCACCTATAGGCTGTCTCGTCGCTGTCGGTGATCAGGCCTACCACTGTTGTGTCGTCAGCAAACTTAATGATGGTGTTGGAGTCGTGCCTGGCCATGCAGTCGTGGGTGAATAGGGAGTACAGGGGGGGACTGAGCACGCACCCCTGGGGAGCTCCAGTGTTGAGAATCAGTGTGGCAGATGTGTTGCTACCTACCCTCACTACCTGGGGGTGGCCTGTCAGGAAGTCCAGTATCCAGTTGCAGAGGGAGGTGTTTAGTCCCAGGATCCTTAGCTTGGTGATGAATTTTGAGGGTACTATGGTGTTGAATGCTGAGCAACTGTATCACAGGTATATTCTGTATTATGTATGTATTTCTTAGTTTGTAGTACTGCCTTATTGGCTCTTACCGTCTTGGTCCAGTGGTTGTGTTCATTGATGATGCCAATAATGTACTTGTTCATCATTGGATCTATCTGAAATTTAAAAGAGCAAGGATACAGTTGCTTGAGTTCAAAATCTGTCAAATATAACATATAATATTATGATATTATGAGAATAATCCAACCAACCTTAAGTTTTGATTTCTTGCTCCACCAAATGCAAGTAATTTCAAATGTGTCAATGTAGAAAGCTTGACCATAACAAGATTACATATATACATTTGTTTATATCAGTTGCTGTTGCTGTTGCTGCTGCTGCTGCTGCTGGTGCGGTGGCTGTGGAGGAGGAGGCCGCTGGTGTGATGGCTGTGAAGGCTGCACCTGCTGGTGCTGTGGCTATGGAGGCTGCACCTGCTGGTGTGGTGGCTGTGGAGGTGTAGGCCGCTGGTGTGGTGGCTGTGGAGGCTGTACCTGCTGGTGCGGTGGCTGTGGAGGTGGAGGCCGCTGGTGTTGTGGCTGTGGAGGCTGCACCTGCTGGTGTGGTGGTTGTGGAGGTGGAGGACGCTGGTGTGGTGGCTGTGGAGGCTGCACCTGCTGGTGTGGTAGTTGTGGAGGTGGAGGCCGCTGGTGTGGTAGCTGTAGAGGCTGCCCCTGCTGGTGTGGTGGTTGTGGAGGTGGAGGACGCTGGTGTGGTGGCTGTGGAGGCTGCACCTGCTGGTGTGGTGGTTCTGGAGACTGTTAATATTATTTTATGAGGGATCTGAGGAGTCTCCCCTACATGAGGCCTCAGGTGATCCACACATATCTTAGGGAACATAACCCCCTTGTCATCTTCCAAGTCCGCGCTTTTCTCTTTCGAGTCCTCGAATCGTATATGGCCGAGATAATTGGGATCTAGTTTGCCCCCTTTCCTCTGCACTTATGTTGACTCATATATTTGAACTTTATTTTTCGCCCAGAGTACAAATTTTGGATTCATTATTGTTATTATTATTTTATTATTACTACTGTACCTACATTCTTAAAAACTGAAACAGAACAGGTCTAGAGAAAAAGTAGGAAAAGCCAGAACTGAGAAAGCGTTTGTGAGCAAGGAGGCCTACAAACCTGACTCAGTTACACCAGCTCTGTCACATAATGTGGGAAGCTTGTGGAAGGCTACCTGAAATGTTTGACCGAAGTTAAACCATTTAAAGGCAATGCAACCAAATACTAATTGAGTGTATGTAAACTTCTGACCCACTGGGAATGCGCTGAAAGAAAGAAAAGCTGAAATAAATCATTCTCTCTACAATTATTCTGGCATTTCACATTCTTAAAATGAAGTGGTGTTCCTAACTGACCTAAGAAAGGAGCTTTTTGCTAGGATGAAATGTCAGGAATTGTGAAAAACTCAGTTTAAATGTATTTGGCTAAAGTGTATGTAAACTTCCGACTTCAACTGTATATAACATTGAGTTAATAAAGCCGCATACAAACATGGTCTCTTTTTTGTTTTCTTGAGTAAGACAGCTCCAAAATGCAGGCATTTCAGCCTAGCTTAAGGCTTTCTGTGGTACTTGCAGAAAATACGGAGTGTTTCGACGTGATTGGCTCAGTATTCTGTCACTCATGAGGACACTACATCACCACCAAGTCTAAGGGTAGAGCTCTAAAATTCTAGACCCTTGGGTGCTGTCATAAAGTTACATTAGAAGTGCCAATCCAATAAGGCTCAAGGTCATTGGCCACAGATAAAATGACGTCAAATCACGTTATATCTACAGTACCTTTGATTGGACTCATACTTTCAAAATCTTAGCTAGCATTCATCATCATGAATCAAGTCAACAATCTACTGGCAAATCCGTTTTAATCCTTATCATATGAAGAGAAATATTGAAGAGAAATTATTGATAAGTGTATCGGTGCTCATCGGCCATTGGACATTACATAACAAGTTGGAAATCGCAAATTCAACAATGAGTGGTTTGGAAGGAATCAGTGGCTAACTGCACGCATTGCTGCTATTCAGTGGAGTGACTGTGTGGTCCAAAAATCTAAGATTAAGGGTCTCTTTTCATAGTTAAAAATTACAAACATTCAACATTGGCCATGGTGTCAATGAAGCATGATCGGTGCCGCACTCAAAACAACTGTTCATTTGGAACTGCAAAATCGGACTTCAAGAGTTCATGACATCTGGGAACTTGTGAAAAATTAGCTTCAACTGGGAAAATAAGTTTTGAACTTTCATCCAACTCGGAATTCAGGCCTCTTTCTAGAGCTACAACCTGAAGATCACTTACATCATCATGATTCAACCTTTTTTAGTTCTTTGAGTTCCCAGTTGTCTTGAAACCTCCATAAATCCAGAGAATGCCATTCTTTGATGATAAATTTGCCCACGAAGGACTGCCGCGCCACCTTCCTGTTCAAGTGAGCACAGCACAACAAGGTTAAAAAATGTATTATATGCTGCTGCATAAATTATGTAATATGCCAGGGAGATATGTATACAGTAGCTAAGAAAGTGTATATGTATGTTGTGTAGTAAGCTGTTAGTAGTCCATAATTTGGTCTATTTTCACCTCTTAATTTTGTTTACTGTTCTGACTTGGTGATGCACATGTAGCCTATAACCTGTTTTAGAGAAATGTAATCATCAAATATTGTAAGAGCTTTTATTGCCTGCTTTTATATGCCCCCTTTATTTATCCTATGGTTCTGACTTGGTGTACAGACAGAACACGGTAAGAACGGCCCATGTGGGCCTCCCGGGTGGCGCAGTGGTTAAGGGCGCTGTACTGCAGCGCCAGCTGTGCCATCAGAGTCCCTGGGTTCGCGCCCAGGCTCTGCGTAACCGGCCGCGACCGGGAGGTCCGTGGGGCGACGCACAATTGGCCTAGCGTCGTCCGGGTTAGGTAGGGCTTGGTCGGTAGGGATGTCCTTGTCTCATCGCACACCAGCGACTCCTGTGGCGGGCTGGGCGCAGTGCGCGCTAACCAAGGTTGCCAGGTGCACGGTGTATCCTCCGACACATTGGTGCGGCTGGCTTCCGGGTTGGATGCTCGCTGTGTTAAGAAGCAGTACGGCTGGTTGGGTTGTGTATCGGAGGACGCATGACTTTCAACCTTCGTCTCTCCCGAGCCCGTACGGGAGTTGTAGCTATGAGACAAGATAGTAGCTACTACAACAATTGGATACCACGAAATTGTGGAGAAAAAGGGGTAAATTTAAAAAAAAAAATTTAAAGAACGGCCCATGTTCTGAATTCTGGCACTGTCCATTTCAAAAGCGCTGAACAAAAAGTTGTATTGACTACGTCCGTCCCAGCTCGCTCATTAATGTCTTAATCAAAATTATGGATTGCCTCTTATCCTCTTGTTGTCCCCTTATGCCATAGTTTGTACATTTCAATGACTTTATGTAGGCCCTAACAGTTTGTGGGCACCGTTTGTCACCGTTATAGTACAATTAATGTATCGTTTAGTGTTGTGTTCTGTGGTGGCTTTGCTGGCATGCATCCCACATTATAATTTTTTTACCCCACCAAGATATAAATGCTAAAATTGCCACTGTACACAATAAACATATTTTTTTAAAGTGACCAGGATTGCACAATAAAGTCGGGGACTCATTTCCTTTGTGGTCGCAATTGTTTTACATAAATACATATACAATTACATAGATAGACACATTACAGAGATACAGACAAACAAATCCTCAACCTCCAGATGAGTATCAGGGGGGAGTTTAAGTACAATTCTTACAAGCTTGTTTTGGCTGGTCTGTAGCTGACCTTTTAGATGTTTGGGGCTGCTTAGTGAACCATGATGTGAAGGCATAATCAAAGAGACTTGGACCAGCGCACTTACCTGTGTTTTTAGGGTGTCTATAGCAAGGTTTCCGTCCAATTGGCGACATATTTTAATCTGAAAATTCTCAAATCTGCATATAAACAATATGCAAATGTTCCCATCAGAGTTGTGTTTAGATCAAATGTGCTTGTTGCGGATAAAAGTCTGTGTGCAAATACAGATAAAAATAACTTTTGCAGTTAAATTCCCATGTACCGAATTTAAAAAAAGCAAGTTAAATGAGTTTCCATCACATATTCAACTCTAAGCCTACTGGTGGTTCTGCCACGAAAATGGTTATTATTGTGAAAGTGCCCACTATGGGACTGGTACGTGAGCTGTAGCGCATTGTCAAATGACAGCCAAGCTTCAATCATCACATCGCCACAATATTTATTGAAAGGAGCATCAAGCTCATCACCGTGCACTTTCACCTCCCTGTGAAGTTCATCGTAACTTATTTCATCTGTAGCCTAATAAACGACATGCTTTCCCATGATGTCATTACATTTTTTTATCCAATGTATACTTCACTCGCATAAAAAGGTTGCCTGGAAACCTGGTTAATGCCAAGCCATTGTGAGGATTCTGGAATAATATTTCGGACGAACGTGCGCACGCCTACAGGAGATTCCTGAAATAGCCTCGTCATATTAAAACATTGTGACTGGTTGGGTTTATGCCACATATAGAAGGTAATACATTTGAAAAGTGGCTCTATTGAAGCTAGGCGTGCAAGGAACAGGCACTTAGTTTGGAGAGGAGGCAGAGGTCAAGTTAAGCATTCCTGAATAACTGGGTCTGCCGGTTGTGCATATGGCCACATTATTAAAGGACGACTTGGAATGATGATCTGCAACAGACAGCACATCTCAGTGTCAGAAGTAAAAATACAGCCAGACTAGACTGCTACGGTGCCTTTCTAGACCTTATAAACTGTGGAGACTTAGAGCCACAACTGATCCAAATGGAATGAAACATTCAAATCATAGGGCTTTTACACCGCCATTCAAATGACATGTTCACTGCAGCCTAGAGTAGAGTCTTGTACCCACTTAAAAAACACTAATGCAATTATTCATTGCATTGTGGTGTTGTAGGCTATTCTAGGTAGGATAATTGTATTGTCCTGAAGCAAGATCAATTTGAGCTGAGTGTCTCGTGTCTTTTATGCTCAATGATGCACCTGGCCTCTCCGCTGCCTATCAGCTATTCCTATTTTGTTCTTGAGGATTCATATCGAAAATTGATGCAGCTTTGAATGCTTTTATGTGAGGTATGATTGCAAGTCAGCCTATTGCAGATCTGGACAAATGATCCACCTACCACTCTTGTCACTATGAATGGTGGATAAAGGGCAGGATAGACAGTTAGACTGGTAGATATTGATCTGTGGTATAGTTAAGCAATAAGGCCTGAAGGGGTGTGGTAATATGGCCAATATACCACGGCTAAGGGCTGTTCCTACGCACAACGCAATGCGGAGTGCCTGGACACAGCCCTTAGCCGTGGTATATATATATATATATCACAAACCCCCGAGGTGCCTTACTGCTGTTATAAACTGGTTACCAATGTAATTAGAGCAGTAAAAATACATGTTTTGTCATACCAATGGCATATGGTCTGATATACCACAGCTGTCAGCCAATCAGTATTCAGGGCTCAAACCACCCAGTTTATAATAAAAGTTAACGCGCAGAAAAGCAGATGAGGAAATTTGTCTTGGATGGAAGAAATTCTATAGTAAAACCTGCAAAAGAGTGAATGTTAACCAGGGGGGGAAACGCCCTACCTTCCCCTGTGCCCAATAAAAAAACGCACAACCCTCTCCAAAGAAAACAAGTACACTTCGATCTGTCCCTTATATATCATGTAATGCCACTGAACTCTGACCGTTTCAGGACATGATGGGAAACCAGGGGATTGCACTGAAACATACATCTCAGATGTGACCTGAAAACATCCAAAAACATCTATACGAACATAAATCTCAGTATCTGCCAGCTACACCAGTTCCAATGTTTTACACATTGCCTACGATGCCCAAAGAAATGTTTCAACCTTTCTAAGACGTGTTCTCCCAACCTCCCAAGCACACCAATACACACTCATAAAAAAGAAAGCCTCTATATTTTACTACATACTCTTTAAAAATCCAAATTTAGGCATTTTGCATCAATATTTAGGATATTTCGCCATTAAACTATAAGGGCCTATTTCCCAGGCAGAGATTAAGCCTAATCCTGGACTAAATACTCTTACAATGGAGAATCTCCACTGAGAATGCCTTTTAGTCCTGGACTAGGCTTAATCGGTGTCTGGAAAACCATCCCTAACGGTTTGCACATGGTAAATGCAAAAGTAAAGCTAAGCCCTCATGTCGTTCTTAACTCCTCTGGTACTCCTCTGGTACTTTCCAAAGAAAGGAGAACTGGATTTAAATATCAGTTCCCTAAGATACATACACACAATGAAATCACTTGAACAACGCTTTCCGTTCACCTTTCACCCCTGTTCCTTTTGGTCAGGGTTATTACAGTGCAGCCAACTGACACCTAATTGGAGCACCATCTGTCTGCTTTTCCCCACCATATTTAAACCACAACAGCCATTTGATATTTTCCACTCCATACTTCTTTCTGAGGGAGAGGAAGAGGGACAGAAAGAGAGAGAGAGTGAGAGCGAGATGCACGCACACGCGCGCATGCACAAACACACACACACACACACACACACACACACACACACACACACACACACACACACACACACACACACGAAGGCAGGCAGGCTTGGGGTCTGTGTTTCGCCAAATAAAGTGGCAGTGGAGTAACTTACAATTACAGAGTCAGGGATCTGTTAACAGGGAGGCCTTCAGTGAAGTCACACCCAGCACAGTGTTTGAAAGCTAGGCTACTGGGGACTGGCTGTCCCCCTAGCATAAACAAACCCGATTGTCACCCAAACCACAACACAACTGAAGAGGAGAGCAAGCATAGCTTAAGAGTAGCTGTAGGGTCTTAAGGCTGTGTAGATGAAAGTGCCAGTTGGCTAACTCAAGTGCAATTGCTTTTATTTACTGGAGGCAATGTCCCAAAAGTATGTTAATTTAAGGATGAATTTGGGAATTTTGTTATCTCAGAGCTTCTGCACTTCTCAAATGCCTTTTCGTCAGTTAGTACATTGTACACGGAGTGTACAAAACATTAGGCGCACTTGCTCTTTCCATGACTGACCAGGTGAATCTTACAGTATGATCCCTTATTGATGTCACTTATTAAATCCACTTCGGTGTAGATAAAGGGGAGAAGGACTTTTAAGCCTGGAGACAATTGAGACGTGGACTATGTATGTGTGCCATTTGAACTGGGTATTGTAGTAGGTGCCAGGCGCACCGGTTTGAGTCAAGAACTGCAACGCTGATGGGTTTTTCACACTAAACAGTTTCCCTTGTGTATCAAGAATCATCCACCAGCCAAAGGACATCCAGCCAATTTGACACAACTGTAGGAACCATTGGAGTCAACATTGGCCGGCATCACTGTGGAACGCTTTTGACACCTTGTACAGTTCATGCCCTGATGAATTGAAGCTATTTTGAGGGCAGAAGGGGGTGCAATTCAATAATAGGAAGGTGTTCCTAATTTTTTGTACGCTCAGCATATTTTTTCCCCGTATATTAGCCCTCTGACAACTTTTAACGTGTAGATTAGGTTAAACTTGAAGGCAAGAACTGTCAATATACAATACGAAAGTTAATTAATTTGTTATTTAGTTTACAGCAGTTAAGGCCAACTATGCCAATGACAATAAGTACTAGCTATACAGTACAACCCAAGTGACAGCTTCATTCTGTGTGTTCATTATGTTAACTTCCAGGTCTTACCTTCCCAGTGGGAATCATCTCTTGATAAATCCAATGGGAAATTCCCATGAGAAAATCTAGTCCTTTCAACAAACAACAGGGGATACAAAAGAGGCGGAATGAACGTGTAAATAATGTGAGAGCGATGCCCAGTATAAACAGACCTCATCTAGGATGCCAGTTCTAATGACTCATCTGACTAGAGAGCAGCTGTCTAACAGTGGATAGAACGTCTCAGTTTACCAGGCAAGTCCACGTCCAACTCTGGTGGTTCATCTCTTTGCAGGAACTCGGAAGGGCAACGATGGACCCGAGGACAAAATCGCACGCACAGTGCAGAGTCCATGCCCGACGGTGTCCATATTAGGACATCATCACACGTTCGTGACAAAGTAGGACTTTTTCAGACATTATTTCAGGAAGGCTTCAAATAGGTTTGTTTGTTATGTGCATAGTTTACAGCAGGTATGAAAGGTACAATGACATGGTTATGCAGTGCAACTCCCTCAACATTGCAGTACAATAATCAATGTCAAAAAGTCCAATAAAAATGAACTAGTAACAGTTAGAAAGTAGCATGCATAGCAATAACTGATAATGTACACAACGGGAAATACAGTATAGATTATGATTGTGAAAATTGTGATCTTAATTTACATTTACATTTACATTTAAGTCATTTAGCAGACGCTCTTATCCAGAGCGACTTACAAATTGGTGCGTTCACCTTATGACATCTAGTGGAACAGCCACTTTACAATAGTGCATCTAAATCTTTTAAGGGGGGGGTGAGAAGGATTACTTTGAATTTGAAAATAATCCTGCAGTAAGAGGAAATGTGAATTATTATGTGAATTATAATTAATGGACATTTTTACAGGGGTTGATACATTTTTCGTAAAGGAAAATCAGGTGTGAAATTTCAAAGTGTTCATTCCAAACTTCAGACCTCAAAAGCACTAGAAGTTTAACATTTTCTGCATTGCAGGAAAGTTCTCCTGTAACAGAATGATCGAATTAAGAGCCTACATCTGTAAGTCAACTATGACTGTATTTACAAATGTATAAATGGGTAGTGTGCAGGGTTGGCAGCGTTGACTGTCTGTGTGTGTGTGTGTGTGTGAGTGTGTTTGCATATGTTTTTGTGTGTAAACTTCAGGTTTTCCTCAGATACCGCCTGGTGTAGTTGTCCTGGAGGGCAGAGAGTATGCCCCCAGTTATGTATTGGGCTGTCTGCACCACCCTCTGTAGAGCCTTGCAGTTGAAGGCGGTGCAGTTGATACAGCCGGTGATACAGCCGGTAAAGATGCTCTCAATGATGCAGCTGATGAACTTGTTGAGGATCCGAGGGCCCATGCCAAATGTATCCATTTGCCTGAGATTGAAGAGCCGCTCTGTTGGGCCTTCTTCACAACGGTGTCGGTCCATGTCAGGTCCTCTGTGATGTGCACGCTGAGGAACGGGAAGCTTTTAAACCTCTCCAAACGGGGGGTGTGCTCCCCCCCGTTTCATGTAGTCCACGATCAGATCCTTGGTTTTGCTGACGTTGAAGGAGAGGCTGTTTTTGGATTTCAGTTTCGAAATCCAAAATCGACATACCGAGTGAACTTAGTGTTTCATGTTTTATTGCTGGAAGGGGAAAGAAGGGTCTTGGTGGAAATAATGCTCTGTGGCTTTTACTCTTTTCTTGGATTTATTGTTTTTGTCTTCACATTTCTTATTGAATTGTGTTCAGCTTCCAAGACTCTTCAGTATGGTGGTCACAAGTTGCAAAATAATTTGTCCTTCAGGCCAGCCCTGTTCCTATACCTTTCTTACTATGTTTACAATCATAGTACAATCATAGCTACCTTGGGGTCGTGGCAGGTAGCCTAGTGGTTAGAGCGTTGGATTAGTAACCAGAAGGTTGCAAGTTCCTATCCCTGAGCTGACAAGTTAAAAATCTGTTATTCTGCCCCTGAACAAGGCAGTTAACCCACTATTCCTAGGCTGTCATTGAAAATAAGAATTTGTTCTTAACTGACCTGCCTAGTAAAATAAAGGTTAAAAATAGCCATTATCTATTTCCTCAACATTGGCAGCCTATTTCTCAAGTCTTTGAATGACCAAAATGTCACCCATAATATTTTTACAATATTAAAACACTCAGAATTGAAGACAACTGGCAGCTTAATTGACCTTTTCTCTCATTTTTAACTATCAGGAAGCCAGAAAGAACAGACTGAGTGGGCAGAGAGCTTATCTTCATGACCTCGCCTTGATTGACAGCTCTTTGAAATGCACTTGTTGTCGTTGCCAGGTAACAAGGTAAACAATGGGCCACCATGTCATTTATGACCAGGGACCACATGTAATTCCAAGCCTAAATTGTATACCTCAACCCATTTTCTCTGCAAAATGCTCTCGTGGTTAACAGAGCTGATAATGGATTGTTGGATATCAGGCAAACAGCAGCAATACACAATTGCATTTCCATTGTTTTGTAACTAATTACAGCGTACAGTTCAATGATACAGTTCTTTACAATAATTAGTAAAGCCCGAGTAACCTTAGAAGCTTACACATAAGGGGATGTACAGTTGAAGTTGGAAGTTTACATACATTTAGGTTGGAGTCATTAATACTCGTTTTTCAACCACTCCACACATTTCTTGTTAACAAACTATAGTTTTGGCAAGTCGGTTAGGACATCTACTTTGTGCAAGACACAAGTAATTTTCCAACAATTGTTTACAGACAGATATTTCACTTATAATTCACTGTATCACAATTCCAGTGGGTCAGAAGTTTACATACACTAAGTTGACTGTGCCTTTACACAGCTGGGAAAATTCCATAAAATGATGTCATGGCTTTAGAAGCTTCTGATAGGCTAATTGACATCATTTGAGTCCATTGGAGGTGTACCTGTGGATGTATGTCAAGGCCTACCTTCAAACTCAGTGCCTCTTTGCTTGACATCATGGGAAAATCAAAAGAAATCAGAAAGAAAATGTAGACGTTAACAAGTCTGGTTCATCCTTGGGAGCAATTTCCAAACGCCTGAAGGTACCATGT
The DNA here is from genome assembly GCF_034236695.1 of Oncorhynchus nerka. Classification (NCBI taxonomy): domain Eukaryota; kingdom Metazoa; phylum Chordata; class Actinopteri; order Salmoniformes; family Salmonidae; genus Oncorhynchus; species Oncorhynchus nerka. The sequence continues at coordinate 44,799,869 of NC_088409.1, read as the reverse complement.
TCATCTGTACTAACAATAGTACGCAAGTTTAAACATCATGGGACCACGCAGCCATCATACTGCTCAGGAAGGAGATGCGTTCTGTCTCCTAAAGATGAACGTATTTTGGTGTGAAAAGTGCAAATCAATCCCAGAACAACAGCAAAGGACCTTGTGACGATGCTGGAGGAAGCAGGTACAAAGTAGCTGTGCATACAGAGTATGTGTTTTTTCTAAAAATGTGTATCATTACAGCTTGATAGTAGTAGAAAGACAAAAGGACATGGAAAGTGAAATAATAATCCCAAGGGTTACATTTGAAATACTATACACACTGCAACTGTGTGCTGGCAGTTTTCAGACTCAGTGTAGGGGGCTGATGGATGGAAGAACAAACAACATATAGTGACTATCAGGTGTGTTACCGAAAATATACAGTTCACAAGTCAAAACAGCCACAGCCACGGTTGTATTATCTAACGTTAGCCCCCCCCCCCCCAAATGTTGGCTACCGTGTCAGACTCATCAAACTCTGATACTGGCATTCTGGTCAGCGCTTGCAAGGTCCACTGTCATTGATGGTACAGCATCCATCTTCAGGATTAGTTTCCCGGCAAGACCCATCGAACGTGCTCCCCAATTTATAAAGCATCTTCGCTTGAAGTGTGCACTGCACACCCATGACATGATTGTAATTTTCGGTGCAGCCTGTCCGCCTTGAATGAAATGTCGGATGTCTTCATTCTTCAGAAAATCTACATTATGTTACCCAGTCACAACACAGTGTGCTTTTGCCGGCATGCTGTTAAGTAGCTTGCTCTCTAACAGTCACACCCCAGATGAAAGGTTACCGGTATCTTTGATAGTACTTCTGCTTGAGCTAGCTACTAGTAGCTAACTCACGGTTTGTAAATAAAGCCAAAGCAAGGCATGAGCGCACATGTGATTAGTAAAGACGATAAGACGGTACCGTTGGTGTATTCCAGCTTTATGTGACGTTGCATAATGCCGGAATTAAATCCTAGGTAATATCTGCCTCCTGAATCCAAGTGTTTGACAACGGGGGAGGGGACCAGTAACTTTATGATCAAACTTGATCAATGTACCAACTACAGCCATTTTTCTTACTTGTGTCACCCTACTTTGAACTGGTTTCATTCAAATATCATCCAATGTGATGAAAAACATGATTTTCACTGTTCAGGACCTTTAAGATACTGTTACGTTGCAGAAAGCAATACATTCATACAAATACCAAACTATTATGTATAGGTACCCGTTTATTTTAGTTAACCCATAATTGTGGTGATTTTACCAACGTAATCTTTCTCAGTTAAACCACTACAACAGACTGTGATCCTTAAGATAAATGATCTTTTGGGACAGACACGTTTATTGATTGTTTTTCCAGAGCTCGTTATTATCATGTGGGCTAATAATCCAACCCTTATCGTTCATGTTGAGGAAATTAGTAGGCGGCAAGATGGATTGAAACATTTAATCAACTTCAGACATGTTAGTTATTTTTTCATGTTAGTTTTTTTTATGGCTTGGGGTTTGCAAAACAGTCTTGCATAAATCAATTTCTCTAAAGAATTTAAGTCTTCAGCTCGGGCTCGGCTGCATCAAATTGGACCAAGTCCAATTCAGGCTTTGGGTGACACACATCCCTGATATTCTACTTCCACTTTGATCAATGAGAGCTGGGCTCCAGGGAGTGTAGGACACTCTTAGAAGAGCACGACAAGGGGAGCGAGAAAAAGAGAAAGACAGAGAGAGAGAGAGAGAGAGAGAGAGAGAGAGAGATAGATCGGTATACTTGAAAAGACCTTCAGTAACCTGAAAGTTGCATTAAAACTTTCTAGTCAAATCCCTGCGTGTACAAAACATTAGGAACACCTTCCTAGTATTGAGTTGCACCCTCTTTTGCCCCCAGGATAACCTCAATTCATCTGGGAATGGACTCTACGAGGTCTCGAAAGCATTCCATAGGGATGCTGGCCCATGTTGAGTCCAATGCTTCCCATTGTTGTTTCAAGTTGGCTAGATGTCCTTTGGGTGGTGGACCATTCTTGGTACACACAGGAAAATGTTGAGCACAGTTTTTGACACACACAAACCGGTGCGCCTGGCAGCTACTAGCATACCCCGTTCAAAGACACTTAAATCTTTTTTCTTTTCCATTCAGCTTCTGAATACATACACAATGTACAGTACACAATCGATGTCTCAATTGTCTCAAGGTTCAACAATATATATATTTTTTTTACCTGTCTCCTCCCCTTCATCTTCTCCCCTTCAATCAGGGATCATAGCTTTCACCTGGATTCACCTGGTCAGTCAATAAAATAGATGGTGCTCACGTTTTGTTACACTCAGTGCATATTGGAATGTGGCAGTGTGTGCATCAAAGCAAAAAAAGAAACATTTTCAGAAAATAATGATAAAACATCTGCCAGAAATGCACACAGAAGTATTCAACGGTTCCAAGGTCATTTTCAGCAATGAGGTAAAATATCACAGCAAAAGTGTTTTGGCTTAGCATCATTTCGCCCAATCTTGGCTGGTGAAATAAAAAAATACGTTGGATTCAAATGAGCACTTACACGTTTTACCATCCATGCTATTGATTGGCTAATTAACAGTAATATTACAAGAATAAGGCTTATGGTCATTAAAGATTTAGTAAATCTGATGTCTCCTTTTGAACACTGAATTACTCTAAATACGGCTCTCTCCATTAACGTTCATTACAACACTCAAGGCATGATTTAGGAGACTGTCTAACCCCGTTTATCTATAAACCACAACGTTTCATTTTGGGTTCTTGTCTCGTTAGGCATTTCAGTCATTTCAGAAAACACCGTAAAAGTCCTGCTGAGACAAAGGCTGCCCTAATATGGACACCGTCATGTCATGCTGTTTTTAAACCGTTAAAGGGATTGAACCGTGACTCCATGAAAATGAACTGGACTGAAAACACGAGGGTCTTCAATGTTGATAAATCCCTCACCTGTTCATTCTTGTCTGTAGATCCATATCCAATATCCAGCCTTATTCATTCAAGAGCAAACGTTGACTTGACAAGGACATCTTTCACCACTTCTGTATGTCGAAGCAGTTTACTTTCCTCTCTTATCCTTGTCACTCTTTCCTTCAAAATGTGGACATTTTGCAGGCTCTCTGTGTTAATGCAAGCTATCAATACTCAGCCTGAACATTCTCTTTGTAGACGTTTTATTTTATCTTTACAAGATAAAGCGTGATGAATTGACTGTCAGTGTTTGGGTCGTGTGCTTATAGCTCAAACGCAGCCTACCCATAATGAATACATGCCAGATCTTTATCTTGCTGTCCTCGTACTAGCTGCCATTACCTGCAGTAAATATTGATGCAAATGGACACTTTTCTGACAGTAGTTTCAGTCAAGGAGGTCACAGAAATAGGACTGCGCATAACAGTCAGTGTGACCGTAGAGCTTTCAACAGTCAATACACGCCGAAGTGGCATTCATAATCTTTAAAACAGGAAAAGGGTTTTAAAGATTATGAAAAGTATAATCGCCATGCATTATAGCGAGCAAAAGATCAAACCATGACAAATAAGACTGAAGTTTGCAACAGGAAAATTGCTGATAGTCTGGAATGTCTTAAAAGAGTGAATTCTGTTTGAAACTGTGCCTTCAACTGTTTGGTTCAAAGGTGATGACTTGAAAGCCAGACACCCCCTCACACAATAGTTCTAACCAATTTTCTAACCAAATTCTCTCAGTGAGCCTTGATATTGCAGAGTTCAGCCAGCCAAAGTGAGATCCAAAAAACTTGCCTGGGGCTCGGACTTAAAATGCCAACTCATGATATGCGAAATCCTAACTTAATAAAGATTGATTTGGGGTTTCATTCAATCCGCATCGCGGAAATTCAGCTTTAAAGTAGTTCCGTGAAATTTAAAGGCAATAAACTTCAGTTTGAAATTTAAAGATCAATATTCCCGCTTTAGCAGAGACTGCATTCACGGTAAGCACTGCATACGACGGCTCAATCGGAAATTACCTTTACATTACCTTTACATTACCTTTACATTTCTATCAGAAATACAGATTGAATAGAGCCGTTGATCAATTGATTGGATAAAGCAGGTTCATGACTCAGTAAAGTAATAAGGTCCTAAGAGACATTGCTTTGGATCACCACCAACGCCAGTGGGGTGATATCAATAAAGACATCAGGGCTAATGTGGATCTCCCGTTAGTCGACCGATCGCTCAGCACACTGTTGATGTCTGACTGCTGACATTTTCGGTTGTTCTACATGTAAAATCGGTTTGCACTCGGTTCGCAAGTACTCTATGGCAGGCAAACACTGCTGGTGTGTTCGAGCCCTTACTCTGTCAACATTCAATCACCTCTTCTTAGGCAGGACCAGCCCAAGTGCATCTCAAACAGCACCTATGTTGAATTCATAAACTCCACTCAAAAACAATATATATATTATTTTTTTATCAGTCCACTGTTGATACAGTCCCAAAATGGAAAATGAGTCATATGATGGAAAACGCATCATCATGATGATGTGGCAAGTGACACAAGTATCAAGTGACACAAGTGGCAAGTGTCCTTCCTTTAAGAGATCAGACAACAATAGCAGCCATGCCTGTGCCCTAGTCTGGATTCTCAATGACTCTTCTTCATGCCTTATCATTTTTGACCAGCATAAAAACCCATACTTACTCACATCTAACTTGTATCTTTTTGGTTTTGTTCATGGTACACCATATCATTCTTTAGTAATTCCATCGGTATTTGGCATATATCTTATCTGGTGCAATGGTTTCAAGTGAATCATCTCACAATAGGAGGAAAAATAGGAGAAAACACACATGATTTTTTTTTTAAGTCACTGAAGCCAGCAGAGGAAGTAACAGAACAGATCTTGACAAATATCAATACCTGTTGAAAGTGAAAAGAAGAAAGCCTACACTATAGAGTGGAGGTCAGGAGAGCTAGGCATCGCGACCTTGGCAGAGGAAAAGGCTCGACAGTATGAACTTGCCTGAGACTTTTATTATTTAATGCTTGAGAATTTACATTGAAAGTGAGAGCCCTGATAAGATTAGACAGGTCTGGTAGCTGCTCGCAGCGGCAGCTTTGGAAAGCACGACAGGGGCTGTTTGTCTGATGAAAAATGCTCCAAGGGGGACAGACAGCAGTGGGAGATAGAGTGGGAGACTGGGAGTGGGGGGAATGAACGAACAAACAAATGCATTATGAAAATGAAACACCAGAGTGTTAGGCTGTCTGGTGTGACCTTTAGCAAATACATTTCTGTAAACTATGATAAAAATAAAAATAATGACTGTGACATTCTGATTAGGGAGTTATAGTTGTGTGGTGTTGGGAAATGTAACTCACATACAAGCACATACACCATCATTCAAAAGTTTGGGGTCACTTAGAAATGTCTGTGTTTTTTAAAGAAAAGCACATTTCTCGTCCATTAAAATAACATCAAATTGATCAGAAATACAGTGTAGACATTGTTAATGTTGAAAATGACTGTTGTAGCTAGAAACAGCAGATTTTTAGGGAATATCTACATAGGCGTACAGAGGCCCATTATCAGCAACCATCACTCCTGTGTTCCAATGGCACGTTGTGTTAGCTAATCCATTCAAAAAGGCTAATTCATCATTAGAAAACCATTTTCCAAATATGTTAGCAGAGCTGAAAACTGTTGTCCTGATTAAAGAAGCAATAAAACTGGCCTTCTTTAGACTAGTGACCCAAAACTTTTGAACGGTAGTGTACATGAGCATTGGCACATTCCTCTTGCCTTGGTTATCGCTTCTGATTGAAGAGGGCTCTTGTGAAGTCACACCACGTTACCATGGTCACTGTCATCACATTTCCTGGTAAAGGTCAAGAAAGGATGCAGTGTTGACATTACAATTATCCAAAACTCAACTTGAAGTTCAAGACCTGCCTTCAAGTCGAAACAGTCCTAGGCCCACGGTGATGAACAAGAGATATGGCTTGAAAACGTATCTCAGTCCATGGATGGAAGGTGTCGCTGTACTCCTAACTATCCCATTATCCAGGCCAAGAAATTGAGAAAATCAAAATACTGTTTTTTATTCAACTGACTTTTTCATCAGCATGCTAGGCTATCTAATGGTTCAGCAGGCTATTGGATTCAACAACACTTTCAGCAGCTATTTCTTTCAAAATATAGATATACAGATGGTATGATGCATCTTGCATCAGATGATACTGGGTTTTGCATCATGTGATGTAAAATGCATCATACCGGCTGTATTTTTATATTTCGAAAGTTATATATCTTTAAAACTTGATCGCTGACATGCAGAACATTTTGGGACTATATAAACAATGGACTAATGAAACAAATATCAAAAGATTTTGGTTGGAAGAGCTGTGTTTTGAAGAGCTCATGAGAGAGACAGAGAGAGAGAGAGAGAGAGAGAGGCAGAGACAGAAAAGAGACAGAGAAAGAGAAAGAGAGGGAGGGATGGAGAGAGAGAGAAAGAGAGAGAGAGAGAGAGAGTGTGAGAGATAGAAGGAGAGAGAGAGAGAGAGGCAGAGACAGAAAAGAGACAGAGAGAGAGGAGAGAGAGAGAGAGAGAGAGAGAGAGAGAGAGAGAGAGAGAGAGATAGATAGAAGGAGAGAGAGATAAAGAGAAAAAGAGAGATTGCTCACAGGCACAAGGCACAAGACAGACAGCACTTGACTGGAAACAGCAGGAGCCCTAGGGAGATGTAAATAGAACTGACATTACACAGGAGACTGCTGCCAATCTGTCTGAGACTTTGTCTGTCTTTCTGTCCTCCCTCGCGTCTGTATGTATGATAGGGAATCTGTAATTACAAGCCATCCCAGATACAGTATATGAAAAATATGAATAATTCTAAAGGCCCATAACCAGTAATTCAATAGCTCTCCAACGCAGGTCTATTACACTTGGTATCTAACTTCTTGCGACGTGTCTCAGACCACCCCTTTGCACCCTTCACCCCTAGCTGCCTTTACCATTTAAACTAGCCTGTCAACTCACAGTGGCATTGCTGCAGTGACCACAGTGACAGTCCCATTGACTGACGTTAGCTGTGGATTCACCAGGCTCAGTGGAGTGGACATTTTTCCACTAATGCGCCAGAGCCCTGGTCAGAGGGTGGTCTACTCCAGCCTCTCTAGGACATTAAGTGGATTGAAGTGGGGCTGCTCAGAGGAGCCCATCTCGGAGCGCTCTTTACGACTCCGCCAGGACCAGGGCAGCCTTCCAGCGGCTGCAAACAGGCGGAGAGAGATGTGCATAAAGATTTCTTAACAAGACCCAATTACCCTGCAAGGAAAACTTCCTCCAGACTTACCTACAACTACATGAGCTCAATGTACCCCATCACTCCTTTATACCCACATTGGCCGAGTATTCACAAAGAGTTTCAGAGCAACAGCGCTTATATGGAATAAGATGTCCCCTTTATATCCTAATGAATATGATTATATGGAAAGATTGGACCTGATCCTAGATCAGCACTCCTACTCTGAGACTCCTCCTCTGTGAGTAACAGGTCAGTCTTCCTAGAACTGAGTTCAGTGTACACCAGCACTCCTGTATACCTTCATGCTCAGATGCTATACGAGTACAGTATACCTTATTGGGTGAAGAAGTGGGAACTGGAGAATAAGACAATCTAGGTAAACAGAGGGACATTGATGTACAGGCAAGGAAGATCAGGGAGGATATTGAAGAATAGAATGTAGTCGATAGTAGAGTTTCAGGGAAGGCAACGAATCTGTTGTCGAGGGGGTCTTATAAGTGCTTGTGGGGTCATGTGTGTACCTATGTGTGTGATGTTATCACACTATGTGTCCGGAGAGAGGATCAAGTTCCTCGTCAATGCAGTAAACACTAAGTATGTACGGCATGAGAGGACAAATGATGATGCTCTTTATGAATAATGCAGCTTATGAGGGAGGTGCATTGCATCCTCTTTAGCATTTGCTTTGCTGACACCTGCTGGTGCATCAATAACAAAAGCAATTAGATCTGTGGTCCTCTAGGACATCCTGGCACAGTCTCAAACCCAATCAAGTAGCTTTCTTGTCCTTTTTCTCTCTCCCTCTCTTCTCCTCTCTGTGAATGTCTCTCTGTCTTTCTAAGTCTCACCCTGTGTTCCTCTCCCGGAGTGTCTCTCTCTCTCTCCATCTCTCACTTTCATCTCTCACCGTTCTCTCTCTTTGTTCCTCTCACAGAGTTCCAGGGAAACAATTTCCCCCCGAAAGATTTCCCTGCGGTCTGTCACCCTTTTGTTGTTTATTTGATTGGTGGAATCGAGAGACCATCCTGCACTCATTTCACCACTGTCTCTCCTAATTCAATTCTGTTTCCCCGACCCAAACATAGTCTACAATCTTAAACTTCTCTCCTATATCCAGAATATGGTGTTCACCTTGTAGACGGGATTCATGTAACATGAGGTCTTGGTCTGCATTTACTACAGGCTCTTTTTCGATATATCTCAAGACCGAGTTGAGATTGGTAAAGAGGTGCTCATCTTCTCTCTTCACCCCTTCTACGAACATCTTGTAGCCTCTCGGTCAAATGTTCTCAATGCAAAAATGTTGTAAATAGATGCATTCCTCAAGTGCATACTTATTGTCCTTGGCCATTTAAAAACGTTGGAATAGACTGTTGGATATGCCATTGCCAATTGCCAGAATAGTCAGCAAAGTTTTTCAACGGAATCTCTCCATAGGGGAACCTGGGAAACTGAAATAACTGACCTTTTCCAACAGTCTGACTGTGAACATCTGTACAAAAAAACAAATTAAGGGAGACATAGATGCTATTGAAAAACAACTGACGATGCAATATGAAAATAAATGGGTGGAAGAGATGAATCATAACCCAAAATTGAGAACCTTTTGTTTGATTAAGAGCAAATGATTGTGTGACTGTGAGAGATACAGTATAGTACGCACAACCTACCTGAAAGCAGAAGATTGCTATGTACACAGGTAAAAACACGGATATTGCCCCTGCGTATTGAAACGGGTGGGTATTGAAGTGAAATGGAAAAAGGAAAGACTACGTAACTATTGTGACCTCGAAGAGCTAGGGAATGACATTCATTTCATCCTCTATTGTGGTGGTTCCCAACTCCAGTCCTTGAGGACCTCCAACAGCACACGTTTTTGTGGTAGCCCCGGGGAAAAAAACACCTGAACTCAATGAGGGCCTAATGATTAGTCGACAAGCCGAATCAGGTGTGGTTGTCCGGGGCTACCGTAAAACATTTGTTCTGCTGGGAGTTGGGAACCCCTGCTCTATTGCCCTTTCTACCAAAAGGTACACTTGCCCTTATTCCAGAAAGCCCACCGGATATAGCCTGGCAATATGTCGCCTGAGCAATGAGGAGAAATGTGAATGTTTTTTTGTCCATTGTGTATTTCCATTTGCTGAATTTCTAGATCAAGCCTGGACAACAACAAAAAAAAGCTTTGGGACATGAATGTCCTTGAGTGGCCCATCCAGAGCCCGGACTTGAACAAGATCGAACATCTCTGGAGAGACCTGAAAATAGCTGTGCAGAGCTTGAGAGGATTTGCAGAGAAGAACGGGAGAATCTCCAGTCCTTGAAATTACAGGTGTGCCAAGCTTGTAGCGTCATACTGAAGAAGACTCGACGCTGTAATCACTGCTAAAGGTGCTTCAACAAAGTACTGAGTAAAGGGTCTGAATACTTATGTAAATGTGATCTCACCAGAGATGTTCAACTCCAGTCACCCAAGTCATAGACTGTTTTCTCTGCAACAGCACGGCAAGCGGTACATTAACAGCTTCTACCCCCAAGTCATAGACTGTTTTCTCTGCAACAGCACGGCAAGCGGTACATTAACAGCTTCTACCCCCAAGTCATAGACTGTTTTCTCTGCAACAGCACGGCAAGCGGTACATTAACAACTTCTACCCCCAAGTCATAGACTGTTTTCTCTGCAACAGCACAAGTGGTACATTAGCTTCTACCCCCAAGTCATGGTACATTAACAGCATTGTTTTCTACCCAGCTTCTAAGTCATAGACTGTTTTCTCTGCAACAGCACGGCAAGCGGTACATTAACAGCTTCTACCCCAAGTCATAGACTGTTTTCTCTGCAACAGCACGGCAACACATTAACAGCTTCTACCCCCAAGTCATAGACTGTTTTCTCTGCAACAGCACGGCAAGCGGTACATTAACAACTTCTACCCCCAAGTCATAGACTGTTTTCTCTGCAACAGCACGGCAAGTGGTACATTAACAGCTTCTACCCCCAAGTCATAGACTGTTTTCTCTGCAACAGCACGGCAAGTGGTACATTAACAGCTTCTACCCCCAAGTCATAGACTGTTTTCTCTGCAACAGCACGGCAAGTGGTACATTAACAGCTTCTACCCCCAAGTCATAGACTGTTGAACAATTAATCAAATGGCCACTGGACTATTTACATTGACCCCACCCCCCCTTTTGTTTTGTACACTGCTGCTACTCACTGTTTATTATCTATGCATAGTCACCCCTACCTACATGTACAAATGACCTCGACTAACCTGTAACCCCGCATGTTGACTTGGTACTGGAACTCAATGTATATAGCCTCATTATTCTTTTTTATTTTATTGTGTTACTTTTTAATTCTTTTTTACTTTAGTTTATTTGGTAAATATTTGCTTAACTCTTCTTGAACTGCACTGTTGGTAAAGGGCTTGTCAGTAAGCATTTCACGGTAAGGTCTACACTTGTTGTATTCGGGTGCATGTGACAAAGTTTGATTTGATTTTTATTTCTGTTAAAAAAAATGTATACATTTGCAGAAATTTCTAAAGACCTGTTTTTGCTTTGTCATTATAGGGAATTGTGTATAAATTGTTAAAAACAATTTAATACATTTTAGAAGAAGCCTGTAACGGAACAACATTTGGAAAAAGTTAAGGGGTCTGAATACTTTCCTACTGTGTCTCTCACACTTGAATTTTCTCTTTGTTCCAGACCCGAGTTACATTTCTGTATTTATTCATCTGTATTGTTTATTGATTTACTGCTCTAGGGTAATTGTTATTTTATGAATAATCTTACCTACTATCATGTTAAAAAGGAATTGAATCTATTTTAGAACAAGGCTGTACCGTAACATGATGTGGAAAAGGGACGGGGTCTGAATACTTTCCGAATGCACCGTATTTTTCATTCTTTATGCACCGTATTTTTCATTCTTTATGCACCGTATTTTTCATTCTTTATGCACCGTATTTTTCATTCTTTATGCACCGTATTTTTCATTCTTTATGCACCGTATTTTTCATTCTTTATGCACCGTATTTTTCATTCTGCACAGAACATTGGAAGACTTTTCCTGTGAATTATCACTCTGAATCACTGTAATGTTTGTTTACCTATCAATTAATCCTGTAAGGGTAGGGTTGCCAACTGGCAATTTGACACAAAAATACAATTTCATTAATTCATTTATTTTACAAAGTTGTTTTCCATTGATAAATTGAGTGACATGCTTGTTCTACTTACTGACTGGTGGTATTGAAGCACAGTGGGAGGACTCTAAATATAGGAGTGTATCAAGTGGCACAGCGGTCTAAGGCACTGCACCGCAGACCCAGGTTCGATCCCGGGCTGTATAACAACCGGCCATGATCGGGAGTCCCATAAGGCGGCGCACAATTGGCCCGATGACGTCCGGGTTAAGAGAGGGTTTGGGTGGGGGTGGGGGGGGCTTTACAGGTAGGCCATCATTGTAAATAGAAATTTGTTCTTAATTCACTTGCCTAGTGTTACATTTCTTTCCCCAAAAGTAGTGCACTGGGCCTTTAATAATCTTGTATTAGCAGACCGATATTGCCTTCTGCAGCATGAGCAAAATCTTGTATTACATTTTAAGTTTGCACTTTATATACATCACAGGAGACTGAAATATAACAAAACCTGTTTGACATAGAAACACCAGAGTTTGATTATTCCACTGAAAAACATTCAGAATATTCCACCCATGAGGCCAAAGAGGGCACTTTTTGGTGATTGACTGCAGGAAAGGGCTACAGGAAATATATCTAACATTTTAGTGACTGCAATCCACAATTTGATTTTGTTAGAAAAGTCACCGCCGAAGAAACACTTACGTTAGCATTTTGGGCTATGTTCAGATGACATGAAAATAGAGTTCTTTGACCACACACACCAGTGGTGGGTTTGGTGTTGAAAAATAGAAGGATAATATGCAGAAAAGTACCTCATACTTACGGTAAAGTATGGTGGTGGTGGATTTTTAATGTTATGGTGCGATTTTGATTCCACGGGACATTTTAGCCAAACAACTGGCTGCAAGTGGATCTTCCAGCAAAACAATAACCCCAAGCACTAATCAAATATGTTTGATTGACCACAAAATCCACATTTTGCAATGGCCGTCTCAGTCTCCGGACTTGAACCCCATTGAAAACCTGTGGATGAATTGAAGAAGCCAGTCCATAAGAGAAGATGAAGGATATCAAGGATCTGGAAAGATTCTGTATGGAATGGTCTGAATAGAAGAATCCCTCCCAACGTGTTCCACAATCTCATAAAACATTTGAGAAAAAAGGCTCAGAGTCGTTATCCTCGCAGGGTGAGGGTGCTAAAATGTTGAAAACAAGGGTGCCAATAATTTTGACCTTTATCTTTAAAAAAAAAAAATTGTATTACTTGTTAAACAAAACCTCTTACTCTGATCAATTGTATTAGCATAAAATAATATAATTTCCCAATTTCTCTGACTACAATATAGCGCAGACAGTATTTTTTGCTCATCTTTATCAAGGGTGCCAATAATTATGGACCTGACTGTATGGAATGTGCAATTCAAACTCTAGCGCTGACACAAAATTGTTGACACTCCAGACAATTATGCCTCCCTCTTTCAGCTATTCCAAAACATTGGCTTGTAGTTGAAAGCAACGCCAATGTCAATGCGCAGGCATAGGAATCCTTCAAGTTTGGACCCCAGAGATCCTGAGTCATTCATACTAAATGTATCCCATCCATTTGATGATACGATCTGTCTGGTATGTTTGTCCCAGCAAGCCTGAAGAAGGGTTTGATTTTCTCTGCATAACTGGCTCAAAAACATCCCGTACAATCTAATCCTTAACAGCTCCCACTGCATGAGATAAATGCTTGTGTGCTGTGGGAGTAAGACTCTAATGGTTTGACCCGAAAGGGAAATACCCCATGTAGATACAGTGGTATGCCCCAGACTAAGAAAGCCTATGAGAACAGTGACGAGAACAGCAGAGACACTGATAATTATAGTTTATAAAGCCCACTGGATTAAGTAATGGGTTTTATGTGTGTGTGTGTGTGTGTGTGTGGTTGGGTGGGTGGAGTGGACTAGACGTTTCCTAACAGATACACCCTCGCTAATGATGGGTGCTTGTTCAATTAGAATTAGTTGAATGTGTGCTTGAGTATATTCAATTGAAAAGTGACAAACTTGATACCTACCCAGTTGTGAATGATTCATGATTCATTTTCTTTTTTTTCTAACCCAATGAATTAGAGTGAAAGGAAAGGACATGAAACACTTCCTAATTTCAGATACAGATCCACGGTCTTGATACACAAAGGTCTAATTTGAAACACCACTTCGACCTGATTGACCATAATATTCCTAATCTAACGTTGGTTTTACTGTTGCGCTCAAATGAACAAGATATACATTGATTGCACTTGATGGCTGAATCAGACCAGAGTAGGCACCCTTAGACTAGGGCTTGGATACAGAGCTTCAGGGCCTACCTAAGGGCTCACAGTATGAGTAGAGAGATGGGAGCGTCAGGCTAGTGGTTGGCAGCCTGGTAGAAGCCTTATGTAGAGGCAGCGTGCACAGATGAAGTCCTTCCGTAGGTATTTAGGGACCACAGGGCACAACGAGCCTTACGGGGAAGGTGTTCTCCTCACAACGGTGTCCAACATAATCAAAGGAACAGCAATTAGGCGACAAAATAGAAACCAAATCAACAAAACAACCGCTCCCAACCCAAATCAAATAAATCACGTTGTGTTGAAGAAGTCACCGTGATGGATAAGGGGACTAGACGAGTAGTCAGCAAAATAACTTTCATCTGGGTGCCTGAAAAATGTGGCTTGAACAAGAAGAAGAATTCGTTAATTACTTCCCATTGGCTACACCGTGGCACTGTGCAAGTCCTTTGATTCCTGTCCTCTCTCAGTTTCCCGGGGCCCAAGTGAGAGAGATCCTTTTCTTTAGAAGAGAAACTGTCTTTGAAAAAAACTAAAACAAAAAGGTTACCTCCGCTCCGCTCAAAGGCTCCCTGCCATTTAGATCCCCCATTGGCTGCGTGTGTATAAAAAACGGTATTGCTTGTTCATTTGAATGATATTTGTCTTTTTTTAAATGTTTAATTGCTTTTTGTCCTTAAAGGACTTGGTGGTATGACACGGTAGCTCTTCTCGCACCTACTGTGGCTTGCTTCTCTCCTGCTTTTATTCCACAAAGGCCACATCCTGTTGTCACGCTTTTGAGAGACTTACAGTACTACAATCTGGTGTTGATTTAGCTTTCCGAACATCAGATAAGGAACAAATATTGGGGTCAGACAACCGGTGGTGTCTGCAATGTTAAAATGAATAAGTGAACCACAGCTGTCTTTAATCAGATTAAAGGCTTGTTGAAGCCTCCTTCTGTGTGACATTTGATTGGGTTTTTGAAGAAGTTCTGGAATTGGCATTTGTTTATGAAGGGTATTTTGGTTTATCAGCTGGTGCTGTTGCTAAAGGACAATATTTAGCTTTGAGAATAGTGTGCTCTTGTTATAGGATTGTCCTGTGGCTAATTATAATGCGAACAGTGGGCTTTTGTTTGTACTCCCTATGTTTTATTAGGGAGAGCACATCATGACCATGTCTTGTGAAAGTTCCCCATGCAGCTAAAACCGTAGAGCTGTGCTCATGTCAAAGGGAGCCTTGAAGTGTGTTTGCTATTAATACACATATTGATTGTTGCAGGGTTTTTATAATGGTAATGAATGCTATGGAGGCTGATGCAGTGTTGTGCCCAATACCGAAACATGAAGAGAAGCTGGTCCAGGAGTACCACACGCAACTATCAATAAGACGAAAGATGTCCCCTCAGTCTTACATAAGGAGAGCAATGAGGGACCATGGTGCCTTACTGTCTCTTCCCTTGCCAATGTGCCCAGTAGGGGCCCACTGCCCAGGCTCCCTGCTGGCTTTGGGGACTTAGAGAGCAGTTTCAGAGGGATTTGAGAAAGCCCCACTCAGACCCGTGGGAGAGTGCCACTTTAAAGTCCACATCACAGACCGGATCAAGCCACCATCAAGCCTTTGATCAGGGTTCGGTTCTGTGGTGCTAAGTCAAGATGACACCACTCAAAGCACAGCTGGAGACCCATCTGAAAAACACTAAATTGATCCCTTTCCCCCGTACTGATGAAAACTCAGGGCAAAGCTCAGTTTAGATAAACAGCTGAAAGGCACAGTGCTCCGCCCTTAGTGTTCCACGCAAGCGTTCCATAAAACACACTCGGTTCTTTCAGAAGTATCTGATGTCCTTGGTTCTCAGGAAAACAAAATAGATTTTATAATCAAGGTTGTGGATGAGGAGTTGGAAAGTGTTTGGGGGTTAATGAAGACTGTGGCACCGTGACCTGATAAGTACAGATATTAAGCGAAGACGCTATTAACCAAGTGTTATCAAATTCAGTCAGTTTTCTGGATCATTTTTTAAGCAACTATTTATGTATCACTGGAGTTTGTGTGTGTGTGTGTGTGTGTGTGTGTGTGAGAGCATATCACCCTGACTAGTTATATTTGCTGAGTCATAGTGTGGGTTGTGGGGCCTTGGGGATGGGGTGTGTGGACTGCTCCATCGGTTCACATCAATGATGGGGTGCTGGGCTCATTAAATCCCCAGATGGCGCGTGCACAGGCGTGGTGCAACAAATGGCATTGAACTAAGGACCACATGGGACCTGGGTCTAGCAGATGACCACTGACCACATGGAACCTGTTCTTGCTGGGAGCTCATCTGTTGCGACGAATCAACAGAAATAGATGGACAGACAAAGGGCTGGCAGTATCATTATTAAGTTTCTTAAAGCGATAGGCTAATTAAGCATTGTGAAAGCATAACTAAGTGATTATTTGCTGGCAGTTGGTACACATAAATGTCCAGTAAACCGACAAGCAAACACATTGGAGTGCACTATTCAAGGAACTGTCAGATAAAACCCTTGGCTTTAAATGTAGCTGTGATTCTAGAGTAAATTGTGTACCTTCGTTAGAACGAATTTCACCCGGCATCCCGTGCTGCGTGTCTTAGATGTAATGAGCCAAAGAGGATGATGTGATCACATTTTACAGATGTGGTCTGGTAATGACTGAATATCATCCAGAAACAAAGCCGTTTCCCTCCTGACTCACTTCCCACTTAACACGCCCTCCTATGAACAGACAAAGGCATCAATCCGTGATCAGTGGTCTAAAGAGAGAGATAATCAGATTATTTTCCAATATCAACTCCAAAAGCCTGCAGTTTAATTCACTTGTGGACTTACCTACCTCTTACAGTTTCCCCAGAGACAAAAGAGCCATTCTGAATGAAATCAAAAGGTAGGAAATATAAGATTGCTTTCCATTAAAGAGTCTCTCTCCCAGCGAATGCTCATTACCGTGGGTGCTCTTATTGAAAAGAGATGTTTATTTTATGCATTGTATGCATTTATGCACTCTCTGCCGGGGATAATCAAAAGACAGGAGAAAGGGGGAAGAAGAGAATAAGAGACAGAGAGAGATAGAGCAGAGTGGGTTTTGCTTACTCCAAGACTAAACTCAGGAGAAGCTCATAAAACCAGGGGAAATTATATTTGGCTTCCTCTTTATCTGTGGCAACCAGGCAGTCCCGGAAGATTGAGAGGTTTATGGGTAATGGAAATAAGAGAGCAGCCGTGTGGCCCGTCTTTATGAACAGGATTAAGCCTGAGTCGTCAGGCTGTAGGACAAGTGAGTGGGTCTGTTCTCACACATTTAGTAACTGTACAGCAAGAGTGGCTGTCACTGCTCTCTCTCTCTCTCTCTCTCTCTCTTTTGAGTATGCTGCACAGGGAATCATCCTGATTGATGTTTGCAGTTGTCACCTCATCATCTTGGCTTGAGTGTTTTTGTGTACGTCTGATTTTGTTGAGCCTACTAAGACTGTCCGTCCGTCCGTCCGTTTGTTGATTATCCAACCCAAATTGAATAGCATAAAAACTTCAGAGAAAGTTTTATTTTCTAAAATAATTCTAAAAAGTGTACATTTCCTGCTAGCATGTTGTCTCTTTGCTTCTCTTGGAGGTAAGTGTTTCATAACATCTGTGGTGAGTGGGAGGGTCCCTGCCATCAATGATCAGACACACCCTCTTTCTCTTGGAGTATCACAGGGGCTGCCTGGGTGGCTGGCTCATTACAATACCAGCATGAAACACCAGGATGGAACTGGGGTGGCACTAATGTAGTCGTCAGGAACCGCAGACCTCCTGGTGACATCCACCACCATGAATACTGCCAGGCTGTGACAGAATATCATATTTCCATATTTCCATATGAAAGGTGAACGAATGAAGAACAAATGAGAAGCATGAACCGATGAGCAGTTCAGTGAATCTAAATATGCGTAAATCAGTGAACACAAACATACATTCTCAGTAATGTCCACCCAGTTCTAAGAACTGATCAAAGACAGTTTGAAAGGGATATCTTACTATTGTCAGTAATGTCCACTAATTTATAAGAACTTCAACAACAACAAAAAACAGAGAAATTAGGTGTTCTTTTCCAAGGGAGGCTTCACTTGCTCACGGTAGGTGTGGCCAAAGAGGTTTGCCCTGGCCTTTGCATGGGTGTTTGTGTGCTTGTCTTTGAAGCCGGGTTGAAAGAGCATACTGTCAGTCTACAGTTGTGGCCAAAAGTTTTGAGAATGACACAAATATACATTTTCAAAGTCTGCTGCCTCAGTTTGTATGATGGCAATTTGCATATACTCCAGAATTTTATGAAGAGTGATCAGATGAATTGCAATTCATTGCAAAGTTAATCGCATTTCAGCCCTGCCACAAAAGGACCAGCTGACATCATGTCAGTGATTCTCTCGTTAACACAGGTGTGAGTGTTGATGAGGACAAGGCTGGAGATCACTCTGTCATGCTGATTGAGTTCGAATAACAGACTGGAAGCTTCAAAAAGAGGGTGTTGCTTGGAATCATTGCTGTTCCTCTGTCATCCATGGTTACCTGCAAGGAAACATGTGCCGTCATCGTTGCTTTGCACAAAAAGGTCTTCACAGGCAAGAATATTGCTGCCAGTAAGATTGCACCTAAATCAACCATTTATGGGATCATCAAGAACTTCAAGGAGAGAGGTTCAATTGTTGTGAAGAAGGCTTCAGGGCACCCAAGAAAGTCCAGAAATCGCCAGGACCGTCTCCTAAAGTTGATTCAGATGCGGGAGCGGGGCACCACCAGTACAGAGATTGCTCAGGAATTGCAGCAGGCAGGTGTGAGTGCATCTGCACGCACAGTGAGGCAAAGACTTTTGGAGGATGGCCTGGTGTCAAGAAGGGCAGCAAAGAAGCCACTTCTCTCCAGGACAAACATCAGGGACAGACTGATATCCTGCCAAAGTTTTGGCCTGCTGAGGACTGGGGTAAAGAAATTTTCTCTAATGAATCCCCCTTCATTACAAGGTAAGCGCGACCATCAGTCCTGTGTCATGCCAAAAAAGAGAAAGTGATAACTAAGTGGCCCAGGGAACAAAACATCAATATTTTGGGTCCATGGCCAGGAAACCCCCAGACTTTAATCCCAATGAGAACTTGTGGTCAATCCTCAAGAGGCGGGTGGACAAACAAAAACCAACAAACTCTGACAAATTCCAAGCATTGATTATGCAAGAATGGGCTGCCATCAGTCAGGATGTGGCCCAGAAGTTAATTGACAGCATGCGAGGGCGGATTGCAGAAGTTTTGAAAAAGAAGGGTCAACATCGCAAATATTGACTCTTTCCATCAACTTCATGTAATTGTCAGTAAAAGCCTTTGACACTTATGAAATGCTTGTAATTATACTTCAGTATTCCATAGTAACATCTGACAAAACTATCTAAAGACAGTGAAGCAGCAAACTTTGTGGAAATTAATATTTGTGTCATTCTCAAAACTTTTGGCCACGACTGTACACTCTAGGCAAAACCCTTCTGCTATTGCCTCTTTCCTTCTGAGAAATGCTTGAGGTGTTTGATCAAAAAATGTTCTCCTTTCTCCAGAGGTAGCTACCATGGTTTAGTGTGTGTGTTGATGTGTGAATGTGTTGATGATGGGTGTGTCTTGGTTTTCAACAAAAAGTGCAGCCTCAATCATGTTTCATAAACAAGTGAGAACATTGTTGACATGGAAAGAAGAAAAAAATACCTTGTTGTGTCCCATGAAACTTGTGAATAAAAAATGTGCGCACATTGAATATTTGCATTTAAGGAATGAACCTTAAAAGATGGGGAACAAAAAAAACATGCATTCTGATTCTAGTTCTAATGGAACTAGTAAGAGAATCGTAGATGTACAAAAGGGTTGTGAAAAATCCTCATTATCATACTAATCATATTCATAGCAGTTCATAGCAAGAACATGATCTATAGTAGCAGTCCTCAAGAACAGTGGGAGGTATGTAAGAAGCAGTGCACAAGACCAACATAAGTCTTGGGCAGGTTGGTTTAGCTAGCTAAATTGATGACGGAACATCATTTGATTGACTGTACATTCTTTATCTAAAAGTCTTAAGTGAAAGGAGTCTGACTTTGAGATGTTGCCACCGAATGTGTTTCCTTTAAATGCTGAATAACAGTGTGAATACCTGGTGACAGGAGCGATGTAATTAGTGGTGGCAGCTCATCTACTGTTTCCCTTTCACTCTCTGGCAACTTCACTATATCTGTATTCCTGTCATACACCTGGTGAGACAGGAGTTACTAGGAAACAAAGCGAGACGGGCTGCTATATTAATTAACCAAGTAGATGGATGAACTTTGTCAAATCAAATCCGCTTCATAAATGCTCCGTCTTCATGAGCTTGTTGCTGATTGTTACGAATCCCTTTTGGCCCGACAGTCTAGGGGGGGATGGTAATGAGACCCGTAACATAACTCTGTGCACGAAATAACCACAGAAATCTACCGTCAAACTCTAGGTTTATTTATAAACACACGGTAATGGGGGGAGCAGGAAAAGGGGCTGAGCTGGACCCAAGGAAAGAAACAATAAGTATTCAAAAACACCCCTAAGCTAGACTAGCCTACTTTAACAACAGCTAACTAACTAACCAAAAATACAGTGGGTGGTCCGCCCAGTTCTAACTAGTGTATTTAACAAAGTTCACCTACGGGTAGTGTATGCCCATGGGCGACTTGTCTTGGTTTCCCCCTTTTCCCACCAGCAACACACAAACACCATAACCAAAAACAATACTCACAGGTGATGACAAAGTGCTATGGAGGTGCTTTAAACAAAAGAGAGGTTAAGACACAAAGCGAGAGTGAAACACAGAGACCTACAGACATGGCATTTACAGAGAGATTGAGCTAGAGATTGAGCTAGAGATTGCTCCAGAGCAAACAAATGATGGGGTTTTTAAACCATGGGAAGGAACTGTGATAGGGTAGGAAATAGGAGGAGGTGTGTCTTCTGATTGATGATTGATTGTTGACTGATTGGGGAGTGATGGTTTTCACCTGTGAGGGAAGAAGGAGAGAAAAGAAACACACACACAGGATACACACACACACAGGATAACTGTATCCGTAACACTGATGTTGGATAATGAAATGACACAATATTGTTATGGAAAAGCAGCTGAATGTATATCAACTCTGGTTACACAAAAGAACATTGAACAATGTCATAAGTGTTCAATAGGCTCAAATTGTACTGGTACGATTGAAATGTAAACTAGACTCTGCATTATTTTTAATATATCAGTTTAGTCATTCATCATTTGTCTTGGCGTGTCGTGAAACTCAGTGTCTGCTGAATGTTCCTCTAATGATAGGAAGAGAATGTGATAAGGTAATAAAGAACTCTACCGCGTTTGTGCACAGTGTGTATTGTTCTTTGAATCCAGTGTGTTCTGCCTGTTGCCTCAGTTCTGTCTTCTAAACTGCTCCAATCCCTCAACCACACACACGCGGGAACCACCTGCTGTTAAACTGATTAGTAAAGCATTGTTCTCCTGGTCCTGGAGTAAATGGCTGATTGGATGCTTAATGAGAAAGGGAGGTAGGGCATGTAGAGGTTAGACAACTGCTTCTATTGATACTTTTCCTTTTATGAAGTAATTTGCACGTTTTCTCAGTTTAAAAGATACATTTCCCTTCCCTGGGATAAAGACAATGGAACATTATTGAGAAATTATTATTATATTATATGCCTTCTGTTATCAGAATGTTTGATTGTGGAAATCGTCTCTGCTTCTGTTTGAGTGCTACCCAGTTTTCGCTGTTCCTGTGCTGCAATAGAAAATGCAAGCCTCTTCACGTATCAAGTAATAGCTCATAATACATGTAGGTGTGGACCACAGTTTTTTAGTCGGCTCCGCCAGGTCTGTCCCTGTCCAGGTATCAACCTGTTTGAGTTGGCTTTGTAGGCCTACCTCTGGAGGGTGCTGATGTTGTAAAGCAAACAATCATTAAGCAACAGACTAGGAATAGGTAGATGAAATAGTAGGAACATGGTTTTCAACAGGTGCTCACCATCCATCTGTTATGACAAGCTGCACTGCTAATTACGCTAGCGCGGACGTCTCTTGCGTTTTAATGGCCTGCACGCAGCTGATCTTCAAGGCCCTCTCACACATGTGTTACGAGTGAAACCCCGAGCCTTGACTTGTGAATAAATCAGAGGAGAAGCAGCCCTGACAGCCGTGCCCTCCACTCCTTTCACAGGAAAGACAGCCCTGGGAAAAGCAGACAGCGCAGCCTACAAAATGTCACATGGATACGAGAGTTGGCAGAGAGAAACATGAGCGAACACAACATACGGATAGGAGGCTAAGAAATGCAAAGAGTGGGCGGAAGAGAGAAATAGAGAGAGGTTGGAGGGGAGCTAAATGGATTGTGGGAGAAAGATAAAGTGAGAGAAGAGGGGAACAGGGAACGGAAATGAGAGAGAACGTGAGGGAGAAACAAAAAAAGAGAGTGAAGGAAAAGGAGAGAGAGTGGAGAGTAGGTGAGAGACATGAGGAGAGAGGCTTGGAGTGACAGAGAAACACCCAATGCCTGTTCCACTTGGCTCCAGTTCTTCTCTCCCCACAGTGATTTAATGGTGGTGTCGCCCGCCATCCCTTCTATAAGCCCAGTGCTTTATCCCAGCAGTCAGTCCAAAGGTGATGAACGACCTGTTGTGGTTATATTGCCGGCATTTCTGCAGCTGGAGCCCCTCAGAGAACAAATCATTACCTACCCAAACAACCATCCCCAGCACAACACAGACAGATAGCAAAACAACCATAGTGGTCTGATAGCCAATACACCTGGCAATCATTCAACTATGAATAGTCACTAACTGTATGTTTCACTACGTAGTCATGCATATTCATCAAACATAAGTCAACAGCTATTTACTCTACAGCATTAACGTTGGACTCTGACATAGCCCCTATACATTTGTTTTTCAAATATACCAACCATGTAAAATATCTGTCAGGGTCTATTAGGCAGGAAAAGATGGCCTCCACAATCCTATTTATTACTGCAGTTGACTATACAGTCCGGTCACCACAACATGCATCCCCCTTCATTTTTTAAATATTCTATGTGTGCCTGGCAGTTTCATAACATTTTTTTAGATGGATTGTCATTTCAGTTATAGGTTCAGCCAACATTAATTCATAGCATTCATGACCCCCATCAATATGAGATTCCAATGTTGAGGGAAAAAAATGAAGTACTGACTCAATGTTAAAATGTTTGATTCTGTTTGGCTCTTTGTGAGAAATACCTATAGTGTTCTTTTGCAAACCTTATATGCATAACCCACATGGGGTTTTATGAAAGTTTCCATACGTTGTAGAGAGTTTATAAAGCCCAATTCTGGATGCATGCTCATGGAGTAGCACTGTGCCCATGTTTTTCAATATTTGGTCCAATTCACCGAAGCTCAAGGCTGCAGTCATAGCTTGGCAGTTTCTTGTTATTGAAAAAGTAGCACATCTGGTGTCTGTGAAAATAATATCCCATTGTGCTCAAGGAGCCAATCCAACTTCTCTCCTGTACTCTGGAGAGATGATAATAACCATAATAAAAGATATAGTTCAAAGGTATTTTAGCAGCATCTCCATCGAGGAAGCAGCACAGGCCTGGACTACTGCTTTCTGTCAGGACCCGGTTACGAACCCGGGTCTCCGGAGTGAGAAACAGTCACTTAACCAACTGAGCCACGAATAGTTGGCAGAACCCAGAAGATGAGGCAGACACAGCAGTACTTGAGACGATGTATTTAATGAAGTAAAAAATGAAGTTCTTCAGGAAAACATGTAACTCCACAACTTCAAAAGGAATTCCACAAGAACAAAGGTAATCCTCCAAGACAAAAAGGTAAATCCACAAGGTGGAAGGTATAGCACAAAAAGCCTCAAAAAATACTCAAAAAAACAAACAAACAAGAACAAAAAACAGAATTCCACAAGAGAGTCCACCGGGATCAACAAGAGTTCACAGAGTACTAGGGCTGGGTGCTAACATACAAACACAGAGCAAAGGACTGAGGAAAACAAAGGGTTTAAATACAATCAGGGGAAACGAGGCACATGTGCAAATAATAATGGGGATCAAGGGAAAACAAAAGGTCAAAAGGCACAATGGGGGCATCTAGTGACCAAAAACCGGAACAACCCTGGCCAAATCCTGACACTTTCCAACTGTTTTCCAGTTAGCGCAGCAGTCAAAAGAGAAAAGATCATCTTTCTGTCAGATTAACAAGAACATGCAAACAGCAGAGTCACTGGAGAAGCCAGGATTTCCCAATGCTTTGAGAAACAACAAGGATAAACTTCACGTAACACAGACAGTACTCTAAAACTTGGGCAAAGTGCTTGTTGGATTTGGTATATTCTATCAGACTCCCCACAGGGCAAACACTGGTTGAATCAACGTTGTTTCCACGCTGAACCAATGTGGAATAGATGTTGAATTGGCATTTGTGTCCAGTGGGTCTTGTGTGATAAAATGTACAATAATTACTACTCGTAAAAAGAAAAACTAGTTTCATGAAAAAACAAATCAAGCCATAATAATCATAATCAAGGAACACACTATGTGGGTTAATGAAGGCTGAAATGTAAGACTATTATTGCGGGATTAATACATCTGGGATTTGAGTGTGTTTGTGCCGGTGCTCATAGCTTTACATTGCGTGAACAGTCTCTCAGAACAAAAACAAATCATTGATTTGAACAACCAGGCTTTCATTATTACAGCACTCTGACAATCTGTCTATTGAGCTGAAACAATGTCTCTATAAAGCTCATCGAAGGCCTGTGGAGTCCATTTATACAATAAGTCAGGGGTAGGCAACCCTGTTCCTGGAGTGGCACAGGTGCTGCAGGATTATGTCCCAACTAGGCACCACACCTGATCAACTGAGCTAATTGATCAGTTCAGTGATTGCCTAAATTCAACACACCTGGTCTTCCAGCTTGGTTAAATCAAAAACATGAAGTGCCTGTGGCACTCTAGAAGCAGCGTTGCCCTAAGTCATCCTAAACACAATATCAGAATATTAGTACCAAAGACATCCTTGGCTGGAAATGCATACCAATGTCTCTGACCCCATTGTGCTTCAAATATGAAAATGCGAGAAACTGAAGCAAAAACCAATAGGATACAACAAGGTCAGAGCTCCAGTTGAGCACATCACTGCTTAATTGACTTTGCTTAATGTCTTCGTAACTGTCCATTCCAACTCACCCAGGTGCTTTTTAGCCATCGACTGTGAAGCCAGAATTTGCCAAAAGTGGCCTATGGAAGTTTGAGACTTTAGGAAATATCTTACCTTCACTTTGTTGTTTCAAGTTTGAATAATCACAATATAATATCTTACTCTAACTTAATTGTTGCAAATTTGTGATTTCAGGATATAATATTTCACTGTAATTTGCTTTTTTGAAGATCTGTGACAATAAAATAATATGCATATGAGCTATCTGTTTGCCCTAAGATACTAGTTTTATGAAGCATTGAATTCACCACACGTCTGTCCTCACTTTGGCCCCTGGGTGCAATTACTCAAAGACACTGTGCTCATTTGATTAGTCCTGTGTGACAGATGGGGCCTACTCAATGAACAGGGCCACATTATTTATGGAAATGACTTCACGGGCAATTAACAGCAGAAATTTGAATGTGGGCTGCAAGTCATCACAATTATTTTTATTTTTGTGATTCATAACGACAAAAAAATTCTAATATCTAATAAAAACATGGTTGTTTGTTGTTTGTTCTAACAAGCGTGAAAAAGCAGGGATAATTAACACTCTTAATGTGATAATGATGAATGGTTTGCATATCCTTTTAAAAGTGCCATCAATAAACTGTGAAGACTCATTCTTTCATATGGAACTTCTAAACAATTACTTTTACATGTTTGACCCCAGAAAGCACGCCCATTAACTAGGTCTACGTGCCAAATTTTAGTGCACTACCGGGTCAAAAGTAGTGCACTATAAAAGGAAATAGGACATCAAAATACTCCGTATGATTTTATTACAAGTATGCAACGCTAGCTGTCATTATATTTGACTTAACCTTGTGAAATATGTTGCATTATACATTCCTTTACAATTCATGAGATGAGATGAACCACTCCAGCTGTGAAACAACATGTAATCACAAGCTTTAGTACAACCACCATAGAGACAACAGCTTTAGTACAACCACCATAGAGACAACAGCTTTAGTACAATCACCATAGAGACAACAGCTTTAGTACAACCACCATAGAGACAACAGCTTTAGTACAACCACCATAGAGACAACAGCTTTAGTACAACCACCATAGAGACAACAGCTTTAGTACAACCACCATAGAGACAACAGCTTTAATACAACCACCATAGAGACATCAGCTTTAGTACAACCACCATAGAGACAACAGCTTTAGTACAACCACCATAGAGACAACAGCTTTAGTACAACCACCATAGAGACAACAGCTTTAGTACAAACACCATAGAGACAACAGCTTTAATACAACCACCATAGAGACATCAGCTTTAGTACAACCACCATAGAGACAACAGCTTTAGTGCAACCACCATAGAGACAACAGCTTTAGTACAACCACCATAGAGACAACAGCTTTAGTACAACCACCATAGAGACAACAGCTTTAGTACAACCACCATAGAGACAACAGCTTTAGTGCAACCACCATAGAGACAACAGCTTTAGTACAACCACCATAGAGACAACAGCTTTAGTACAACCACCAAACAGATTTAGTACAACCACCATAGAGACAACAGCTTTAGTACAACCACCATAGAGACAACAGCTTTAGTACAATCACCATAGAGACAACAGCTTTAGTACAACCACCATAGAGACAACAGCTTTAGTACAACCACCATAGAGACAACAGCTTTAGTACAACCACCATAGAGACAACAGCTTTAGTACAACCACCACAGAGACAACAGCTTTAGTACAATCACCATAGAGACAACAGCTTTAGTACAACCACCATAGAGACAACAGCTTTAGTACAACCACCACAGAGACATTAGCTTTAGTACAACCACCATAGAGACATCAGCTTTAGTACAACCACCATAGAGACTACAGCTTTAGTACAACCACCATAGAGACAACAGCTTTAGTACAACCACCATAGAGACAACCACCATAGAGACAACAGCTTTAGTACAACCACCATAGAGACAACAGCTTTAGTACAACCACCATAGAGAGAACAGCTTTAATACAACCACCATAGAGACATCAGCTTTTGTACAACCACCATAGAGACATCAGCTTTAATACAACCACCATAGAGACAACAGCTTTAGTGCAACCACCATAGAGACATCAGCTTTAATACAACCACCATAGAGACATCACCTTTAGTACAACCACCATAGAGACAACAGCTTTAATACAACCGCCATAGAGACAACAACTTTAATACAACCACCATAGAGACATCAGCTTTAGTACAACCACCATAGAGACAACAACTTTAGTACAACCACCATAGAGAGAACAGCTTTAATACAACCACCATAGAGACATCAGCTTTAGTACAACCACCATAGAGACATCAGCTTTAGTACAACCACCATAGAGACATCAGCTTTAATACAACCACCATAGAGACAACAGCTTTAATACAACCGCCATAGAGACAACAACTTTAATACAACCACCATAGAGACATCAGCTTTAGTACAACCACCATAGAGACAACAACTTTAGTACAACCACCATAGAGAGAACAGCTTTAATACAACCACCATAGAGACATCAGCTTTAGTACAACCACCATAGAGACATCAGCTTTAGTACAACCACCATAGAGACATCAGCTTTAATACAACCACCATAGAGACAACAGCTTTAGTACAACCACCATAGAGACATCAGCTTTAGTACAACCACCATAGAGATACATAATTTAGTTATTTGTTAATAGACATATTGATATTTAAAATAAATCAGGAAGGAGCACAAGAGAAAAGGCTGTTAAAGGGATATAAAAGTTATTTGTGCAATACGACTTTGTTTGGAACGGTACCCAGCTGCCTCTCAATTACAATTAGCTTAATTGGGGCCCATTTTGTTTTATGAATTGAGGGTTTCAATCACTCCAAAGTGCGAAGATTGAAAGAGCCCAACTGTCAATCAACAGTGGCGGTCCATAATTGCTGTCTGCTTTCGCACAGAAGAGTTTTCCTATTATTATTCCCCTTCATCAGGAATATACTGCTTTCAAAGCACTACCTGGCTCTTTGGATTAGCACACTCTTGTTTTTCAAACCGCGCCAGCCTTCTCCACCCACTTCTGCAACAAACTCCCAGAGCTGCGATCGTCAATTACCTAGAAACTCTGAGATTTACTGTATACGCAAAAGTGCATGCAACTACACTAGCACCGGAAGATTACCTCAAAGCCACTTGAAGCTAAAAAATCGAGGAAAACGTTCAAAGGTATAAATTTGGTCTTACTTCATTTCCTACCAGTGACTTCATAATCTGCTGTGTACAGTTAGCCATCTAGAAATCAACGATAATGATACGAAAAGGACGGGAAAACATCAGATCCCAGCTATGATTCAGATCTGAAGAAGGATAGTCCTCATTACGCTTTGGCCATTGCGATATGCAAAAGTGGCGAAAGTAACATTAAAAAGCAATAATGCCAGCTCTTTGGCTTTGCATGATGTGTTCATTATGGACTTGAATGATAATGGTGGGAAAAAAAGAAGTCCTGCAAATCGTAGGCTCACCATAGAGCAGCAAGTATGCCCCAGTTATCATCTAGCTTTAGTTAATCAGTGGTATCACTTACAAATTAACAAAGCACAATAGCAATCAGTCCTGATGTTATAACGCCGCAGAACATAAATGGAGCAATAAGCAGAACATTACTTTAGCATATTGCTACAGATGGGCTTGATAACACCACACTGAAAGTAAATTGCAAGCAGATCATATACAATATCACGGGAATCCCTTTGTGAATCCTACTGGTTTGGATTTTTAATTTAAGAAATCATATTTAGGATAAACACCAAAGTAGACATGGTAACATCCCGTTCACCTGATCCATGATAAAGGTGTCTAGTGCAGAATGAATTCTCTGTGTATTACGGTGTCCAGACTAGGACGCCACATTCATGGAAGTTGTGACTCTGTCCTAATATGGACACCGTAGGGGAATAACCCCTGACCGATGCTCTGAATAACCTCTGACAGGTGGTGACAGAGTCAGAGAGGTTCAGCCTACCAACACAATCAGCAGTCAATAGGACTCTTGCATTCTCACTATAAAATGTTCTGGTCCCCCCCTTGTTCACTAAACACTAAATCAAGCCATGCTGAAGGTTTTTCCTCCAGGTGTGAATCAGCTATTCATACTGTAGCACAAAAGTGCAAAAATTATGATCTGCCAAATCAATAACTAATTAATAAAAACTTCTCTCAGCTGGCTGTTATTGGACGGTAACGGAGGCAGGTGGAGGGCCATTGGTCAAATACCAGGGGGAACGAGTCCTTGGAAAAGAATCCAGACATGAATCATGCAAATGTTTCTTTCATCAAATTGCCACCGAAGAGAGCAGGGGAGTCCCAGGCACAGGACAGCTTGGAGGCCCAGAAAGGCTGGCGTCAGGCCCAATGTCCACAACTAGCTCTATGTATCTCATCTCTGGAGTTGGCTGGTTAGTCAAAAGAAATTGAGATGCATAACTGATATTATTATGGCCGCAGTGGGAATTTGTGTTTGAATGTGAGTTCACTGACTGTTTGGGTTGAGATTCATTGCATGGTGGCTGAATTGTGGTACAGGGACTGGGCAACAGATGTACAATTACAGAGCCAGAATGAAAACCATTGACAATGCAGTGCAATGGTCTCCCGTGTGTCTAATGTTGTATGAATGTCTTTTTAGGTACTGCACAACTGATTTCTAGATGACTGTGGGTATTGAGGTGTAACTTCACTACAGAAACAAACTGCACCCTTTTGGAGGTAACTCAAAACAAAAGGTTTCAACTCTAGACCAACCTTGGCATTTATACTTCTGTAGAACTCTTTGACATTTCGTGGGGGAACTTTTAACCGTCAAACTACCAAGAAGAAACTATTAGATAAAGCAACAATCATTGCAAAATATCGACTTCATTTTTATCAAAGGATCATTAGACATCAGAACAGCCTCAATTTGTCGGGGCATGGACTCTACAAGGTGTCGAAAGCGTTCCACAGGGATGATGGGCGCATGTTGACTCCAATGCTTCACACAGTGTCAAGTTGGCTGGATGTCCTTTGGGTGGTGGATCATTCTTGATACACACAGGAAAATGTTGAGCATGAAAAACCCAGCAGCGTTGCAGTTCTTGACACACTCAAACCGGTGCACCTGACACCTACTATTATACCCCGTTCAAAAGCACTTCAATGTTTTGTCTTGGCCATTAACACTCTGAATGGCCCACATACAGTACACAATCCGTGTCTCAAGGCGTAAACATCCTTCTTTAACCTGATTGTCTAGCCCAACTGATTTGTAGGGGTCCAGATTTTGCAGCTCTTTCAGAATATCAGCTATCTGGGTGAAGGAGAAAAGGGAGAGGCTTGGGCAAGTTGCCGTGGGGGGTGCAGAGTTGTTGACCGGGGTAGGGGTAACCAGGTGGAAAGCATGGCCAGCCGTAGACAAATGCTTGTTGAAATTCTCGATTGTCGCAAATTTATCGGTGGTGACAGTGTTTCCTAGCCTCAGTGCAGTGGGCAGCTGGGAGGAGGTGCTCTTATTCGCCATGGATTTTAGTGTCCCAGAACTTTTTGGAGTTTTTGCTACAGATGCAAATTTCTGTTTGAAAAGCTAGCCTTTGCTTTCCTAACTGCCTGTGTATATTGGTTCCTAACTTCCCTGAAACGTTGCATATCGCGGGGGCTAGTCGATGCTAATGCAGTACGCCACAGGATATTTTTGTGCTGGTCAAGGGCAGTCAGGTCTGGGGTGAACCAAGGGCTATATCTGTTTCTGGTTCTAAATGTTTTGAATGGGGCATACTGTAACGGTTCTCTTGACTTGAAGGAGAGGCGGACCAAAATACAGCGTGGTTTCTATTCATGGTTCTTTAATGAAGAAAACTTCAAAAACAAGAAAAGTTTAACAATCACCCACAAAACCCAACACCAAACAGAATGGTTCCCAATCAGAGACAATGACTAACACCTGCCTCTGATTGAACAGACATGTAACATAGAATGCCCAAAACACCCTGACCAAACAAAACAAAAAACAAAAAACTATGGTCAGGGTGCCCCATTGCGGACTCCGGCCGCAAAATCTGAACCTATTGGGGAGGGTCTGGGTGGGCATCTGTCCGCAGTGGCGGCTCTGGTGCCCTGGCCCCCACTTCACCAAGTCTTAGTCCGCCCCATTGTCCGCTTAGGCCTCCTAACCACGGCAGCACTAAATGGACAGAGGGGCAGCAGCTCGGGACAGAGGGGCGGCAGCTCGGGACAGAGGGGCGGGGGCTCTGGCGGCACTGGGCTGAGGGGCTCTGGCGGCACTGGGCTGAGGGGCTCTGGCGGCACTGGGCTGAGGGGCTCTGGCGGCCCCTGGCTGACTGGCGCACTGGCGGCGCTGGGCAGACTGGCGGCACTGGCGGCGCTGGGCAGCTCAGATGGCACTGGGCAGACGGGAAGCTCCGGCAACGCTGGAGAGGAAGGCTCTGGCAGCGCTGGACTGAGGAGCTCTGGCGCCTCTGGACTGAGGGGCTCTGGCGCCTCTGGAATGAGGGGCGGGAGCTCTGGCTGCGCTGGAGAGGAGGATGGCTCCGGCAGCGCTGGACAGGCGGGAGCACCTGTAAGGATGAGACGGAGAGACAGCCTGGTGCGGGGAGCTGCCACCGGAGGGCTGGTGCGTGGAGGTGGTACCGGATAGACCGGACCGTGAAGGCGCACTGGAGCTCTTGAGCACCGAGCCTGCCCAACCTTACCCGGTTGAATGGTCCCGGTCTCCCTGCTAGTACGGCGAGGTGGAATAGCCCGCACTGGGCTATGCAGGCGAACCGGGGACACCGAGCGCAAGGCTGGTGCCATGCCGGCCCAAGGAGACGCACTGGAGACCAGATGCGTTGAGCCGGCTTCATGGCACTTGGCTCGATGCCCACGCTAGCCCGGCCGATACGCGGAGCTGGAATGTACCGCACAGGGCTATGCACCCGCACTGGGGACACCGTGCGCTTCACAGCATACCACGGTGCCTGCCCGGTCTCTCTCGCCCCCCGGTAAGCACAGGAAGTTGGCTCAGGTCTCCTACCTGGCTTCGCCATAGTTCCTGTGTGCCCCCTCCCAAGACATTTCGGGGCTGCCTCTCGGGCTTCCTTGCCAGCCGTGTTCCCTCATATCGCCGGCTCCTCTCTCTGGCTGCCTCTGCTCTCCTAGCTGCCTCCACCTGTTCCCATGGAAGGCGATCCTTTCCCGCCAGGATCTCCTCCCACGTGTAGCAACCCTTGCCGTCCAATACATCATCCCATGTCCATTCTTCTTTGCACCGCTGTTGCTGTTGCCCGTTACCACGCCGCTTGGTCCTGTTGTGGTGGGTGATTCTGTAACGGTTCTCTTGACTTGAAGGAGAGGCGGACCAAAATGCAGCGTGGTTTCTATTCATGGTTCTTTAATGAAGAAAACTATACATGAACAGACTAACAAAAACCAAGAACCGTGAAAACCTAAAACAGCCCTGTCTGGTGCAAACACAGAGACAGGAACAATCACCCACAAAACCCAACACCAAACAGGCTACCTAAATATGGTAGAAACATAGAAACATACAAAGCAAACTATGGTCAGGGTGTGACACATACATATTTAAGATGGTGAGGAAAGGACTTTTAAAGAACAACCAGGCATCCTCTAATGACGGAATGAGGTCAATATCTTTCCAGGGTACCCAGGCCAGGTTGATTAGAAAGGCCTGCTGGCTGAAGTGTTTTAGGGAGCGTTTGACTGTGATGAGGGGTGGTCGATTGACCGCGGACCCATTACGGACGCTGGCAATGAGGCAGTGATCGCTGAGATCCTGGTTGAAGACAGCAGAGGTGTATTTAGAGGGCAGGTTGGTCAGGATGATATCTATGAGGGTGCCCGAGTTTACGGATTTTGGGTTGTACCTGGTAGGTTCTATGATAATTTGGGTGAGATTGAGGGCATGTAGCTTAGATTGAAGGACGGCCGGGGTGTTAAACATATCCCAGTTTTAGGTTGCTAAACAGTACAAACTCTGAAGATAAATGGGGGGCAATTAATTCACATATGGTGCCCAGGGCGCAGCTGGGGGCTGAGGTGGGTCTGGAACAAGCGACAACAGTGAGAGACTTATTTCTCGAAAGGTGGATTTTTAAAAGTCGAAGCTCGAACTGTTTGGGCACAGACCTGGAGAGTATGACAGAACTCTGCAGGCTGTCTCTGCAGTAGATTGCAACTCCACCCCCTTTGGCAGTTCTATCTTGGCGGAAAATGTTATAGTTGGGGATGGAAATGTCAGAATCTTTGGTGGCCTTCCTAAGCAGGATTCAGACACAGCTAGGACATCAGGGTTAGCGGAGTGTGCTAAAGCAGTGGATAAAACAAACTTAGGGAGGAAGCTTCTGATGTTAACATGCATGAAACCAAGGTTTTTACGCTTACAGAAGTCAACAAATGATAGCGCCTGAGGAATAGGAGTGGAACTGGGGTCTACAGGGCCTGGGTTAACCTCTACATCACCGGGTTGAAGGAAAGTACATTTAATTCGTAGATAGAAGTGAGATTAAGATATATACGAAAAAAGACTGGCAATTTACAAGGGATAAGACACGGGATAAAATAAAGACAGATATACACGTCCTACTGTGCCGCCATCTTTGATTGATCAAATATGTTGCTGCAACTATTTTTTTAAATCTTGCTGCTCAGCCACTTTACCCCTGATTGTATGCACATAACTACCTCGTCTATCACTATCGTTATTGATACTGTTCGTGTACATACTGTATGTTATTTTATTTATGTTGACACTGTCTATTTCTGATATTGCTACTATGCAAGTAACCATTTGGCTGTACCATTTACACATTCTGTAGAGACCCATGCACTTAGCAAGACTTATATAAAAAAATGAATATAGATATGTGTGGTTGTAACATGATTTTGTGACTTACCACACAGACTCACTAAACACAAATACTTTGTTTGTAAATTATGTCTGAGTGTTGGAGAGTGCCCCTGGCTATCCATCAACTTTTGATACTTAAGTACATTTGAAGTAATATTTTACTAGTTTACTTTTTACTTCAGTCATTTTCTATTAAGGTATCTTTACATCTGGACACTTTCTGTTTCCCTGGAATTTTTCCTTATTGCAGTCTACTACCACTTAATCTACTACCACTTAGTCTTAATCTTTACTATCTTTACGACCTCACATGTGAATCCTTAAAGAGGTGGGTGGGGCTGGCTTAAGAGGGTGTGAACAGTGCTGAATGGGTGTAGACAAAGGAGAGCTCTCCAGTAGGTACCAAAACATTCAAAGGTCCTTTTCTCAAAAGTGAGTTTACAAGTGTATCAACTTTAAAAGCAGGATTACTTTCCCATTGTTCCTCAAAAATGCAGTGTATGATACATATTTTGTAGCTCTGAGTCTCTACTTTTTACCAATGTAAAAAAAAAACATTTCAAATTTTGCTACATAAGACCGAATCCAGGGGGTGAGTCACATATCTCTACAGATCTGTCTACCTGGTCAAAATCACTGATTCAGATCCCCTTCCAGAGAAAACTAGATTCAAATAAAGGTCCTATCTATACCATTTCTATAGGCAGAATTATGTATTTTTGTTTGGGGTCAAAATGGCCACAAAGGAGTTAGATTTTTTAAAACAAAGTTCACAGTGATACAGAAACACACACAAAAAAAGGATTTAGATGTATTATGAACAAGTTGATTGACAAAGTAATGAAAAAACTGTAATAAACCACCTTTGGGCTATGAGATCTACAATATGCCTCTTGGGTCAAAATGATCCTAGTCGATAGTTTGAGGGTTACAAAGAGGATAAGATTGCTCCAGAGCTCCACTCAGGGCTCAGCATCTGTACATTGATTACTGCTCCTCCTCAGTTGAGGAGGTCCATGTAACTAGACATAATACCAGCACACAATACAAACTAACCCTGAAAATGCTCATGTAAAACCATTGTTAAGTGTTATTCTTCTCAAGGATGTGGTACTCAATGCTGTTTGACCCTGGTTGAATCATTAGAAATGCAATAAGTGATCACATTAACCTTTAAATCAGGCATAGCCTGCCTATTATCCTGTAAAACACAACAGAATCTCTGAGCAATGAGTTTCATTTCAATCAATATTGTGAGACAGCCAGGAAACACTGCACAGACAGAAACACCTTTCAGTTTAAACAATTATCCAGTTAACATATTTTGTATTCTAGAGCGTTGTCAGTCTGTGTGTTCCAAAAAAGCTTTTGCACACACCCATCAGAACACACATAATTGAGATGTGTTAAAAGCATAATGCAGGTTTTCCTTTAACAAAATTGTTATGGCTTGGAATAAACTAGGCAAAACTCACCCATGTTGATTTTAGTATACTGCTGTTAAAACAAAATGATGGTATGAAGCCCATTCAAAAGCACCTGCACAATAACAAGAGAAAACAATCTCCTATGTGAAAATACATCATATCGAAAGAGAGAGCTAGAGAGCCCTCAAACCATTGTCAGAACACCACCTGCTGAGAAAACAGGGCTCGTTCCAAAGTTTTTAAAGCCTTAAATCTCTCCAAACTGCAGTCGCTGTAATGTAACAGAGAGGGCGGTATGCATAGTATACAGCACTGTGAGTGACAATTGCATATTGATTACAATGAACTTGGTAGAGCATTTGCGTTAGATTAATCAGGACAGACATTCTGAAATGGGCTCTCTGATTATTCAAAGCCTCAGGAGAAAAAAATAAAACATTAATTGGCATAAGAGCCAGCTTCACTCTGGCAACGGCTGACAGACTGCAAATCACCAGCTCCAAACACAGCATTGACAGTCATTGACGTTTACTGAGGCAGAATCATTTGCCATTGTTGTTTTGCTCACATTGTCTTCTCTGTCATTTTAACCCTGAACCGTGTGACCTTGAATTACCATGAAATCCTGCAAACTACAGTATGAATCATACAATAGTTCACTGAATAGACTTTTTGTCTTCTTCTGTTGAACTCGGTGTTCATGAGGGTTGTGTTCAGTAGTAATGAAACGGAAGGAAACGTTACGAAACGAGGAGGTACTATCTGGAATTGTCCAATAAGAAAGGTTTATTTCTGTTTCCGTTGTAAAATATTTTGCTACAGTGTTCTCTAATGAACATGAGGTCCCAGTGCTATTGTGGATGTCTGTGTTAGCAGCTGATGATGCAGCTGTGCTCTCCCTAACAAGGTGTTGGTAGCTGGGGGACCCAGGACTATTCGACCTTGAGAAATGCAGTTTTCTGACAGACCAATTAGCACGCCTTTGTTCTGGGGAATCGGCTCAACACACACCCACATGCACCCAGACTCACGAGCCAGTAACTGAAAGGTCGCTGGTTCAAATCCCAGAGCCGGCATGGTGGAAAGATCTGCAGTTCTGCCCTTGACTAAGGCAGTTAACCCAACAACTGCTCCCCGGGTGCCAATGAGGTGGAAGTTGATTAAGGCAGCACCCACACCTCTCTGATCCAGAGAGGTTGGGTTAAATACGGAAGGCACACTTTGGTTGAATGCATTCAGTTAATCAACTAATTAGGTATCCCCTTTCACGTGCACACAGTTAGAGGTAACATAAATCCTTGTCTCCTCTCACAACCTGGAAAATTCCAGAATTAGGCCTCTATTATGATAATGTTGAACAGCAATGTGAGTATGCCTGTATGCCCTGGAAAAATAGGATCATTTCCCAACATCATTCAAACTTGACATTTAAGATTTGATAGTCACGAAATTGGACAAAAACATCAGGTTTCATAGATTGGATTAGCAACGCAATCCAATAGTGAAACCTTTAAAGTCATCAAATAAAGTGTAATTATCTCCTAAAGGTATGTATTTCATTCTCTTGGCAATGCATTCAAATCAATACCATTCTCACTGAATGTAGTCCTGTCTACCAAGCAACAGCAAGCATCATTTCCAGAGTAAAAGTCAGAGTAAAACAACGCTTGTATCCAATACATCAACCCATCTGTTTATACTGTAAATGTTGTGCTCCATTTTCATCGCACTGAAAACAAAAGCAGCCATTACTGCTATATCTCCAACTGAGGGAAACACGAGAATATAATTTTTTATTTCACCTTTATTTAACCAGGTAGGCTAGTTGAGAACAAGTTCTCATCAGAATTGAGCGAGGATAGAGATGAATCCGAAAGGAAAGGGGTTCATTAGAATTTGATCATGCTGAATGCTTTTGCCTCCATTGTTTGACCTTTAGTCTGTCATAATTAGGTCTGCTATTTTTTTTATTTAACTCGGCAAGTCAGTTAAGAACAACACCCTTAATTTCAACGACAGCCTAGGAACAGTGGCTTTAACTGCCTTGTTCAGGGGAAGAATGTCAGATTTTTTTTTTTTTTTTTTTTTTTTTACCTTGACAGCTCAGGGATTTGATCTTGCAACCTTTTGGTTTCTAGTCCAATGCTCTAACCACTAGGCTACCTGCTGCCCATCCTCAAAAGAGGACTTTATGAAACATGAAAGTCTATCACAACATACAGTAAGGAATTAAACAGGTTGAAGGTGTTTTTCACCTTTACTTTCCCCTATGTTTTTTCCATCCTCTTCCATCGAACAAGGACACAGAATTGTCTGGCAGAGTCTGCCTTTGGAAAATTGGCCTTTCACCGCAAAGAGCTGTCAAAAACAAACCCGTCCTTTCACAAGATTAGATATGGGCAGTTTCTTATTTTTTGCTAAAGTATTATCCTGAAAATCTTTCAATTGTTTCTCGTTTTTAACTCTTCAAAATCCTGAGAGAAAATGACCACTTAACAAACCATGAAAGACAAGACACAAGGAGAGAGAGGGGGCATGGGTAAAAGCCATTGAGCATGAAGTCAAATCTTGATCTTAATTTCATCCCTGGAAGAGGGAGGTTATAAGGAAATAAATGATTGAGTCTGTCTCGCTGCATCCCTGGTCACCGGAAGAGACAGAGGGAAGTGAGCAGGCATATGCTAGTACAACATCTCCCTCCCCTCTTCTTTACAGTACAGACTGACGATAATAGAAATCCCCTGCCATTCCCCTTTGTTATCCACACACACACCAGGTCCACGCCAAGCGTTGTCAGACCTTCCTCTGCGAGGCGGCCATATTGATCGCAGTACATGCACATAGGGCCCCAACACGGGGAGAGCTATGGAGGCCGTAAGTGAGCCGTGTGGGGGCGCCGAGACCAAGCTGTGAGAGGAAGATAACAATGGCCGCCCACTAAGCAGCGGTGACGGGCCCCCACCGTCTCCTCTGCTCTGTTTCACCAGAATTATTAAGGGGAAAAAAGACAGGGATTATTACTATCAATCCCAGGTGCATTCAAATGGACAGTAATCCCCCCCATCCGGAGCCCCCAGCACCGAACAGGGCTGCTCGTGGATGCACACCATGATCCCTTGCTCTCACCTTATTTCTAAGAATTTAAAGCTAAGGCATGTCTTTGTCTCTGTTTGACTCAAAAAACATTGTGCAAAGGGAAGAATGTGGGACGCTTTCAGGCATTTCTTAGAAAATACAATTGTCTGTTTTTGTCTGCTTGACTTAAAACATTACCTAAGCAATGGACATTTGCTCTGTTGACAAAATGTGCCAAATATAATCTATTTTATATTCATATAATACAATTCTAATAATTTGATTTGGATGAGCCATTCTGGTTACATGTGCAGGTATACTATTTGGAGCAGAATGAAATTAAATTGGCCCTCCTGTGATCCATTGGTGTGATGACTAAACCCACATTATTCATTTTCTATTCCTAATTGCTGGAACGTTACCTATCCTGGAAACTCCCCCCATCATTTAAATTTGTAATGAACTTCCCCTGTGCAAACAATGAAACAAATTTCATCACTCAGTGAGCACCTCATCTCCTCTCATGGAAATCAATGAGGAAAGATTACATTAAAGCGCAAACTGATATACTAGCAATGAATCCAAGCTATTCTGAAAATATAGTTTACCAAGATACCAATTACTTCGCACTGGAAGAAGTTAAGCTACACTCAAGCTACCCTGAAGAACATGCAGTTTACTCAATTAAAGTTACTTTGAAAGAGTAGTTCACTACATCCAAACTATTTTATGATAAATTATCATATGTAAATCTGAAATGTCATAGACAACAAATGGCAAGAACCGATCACTTTGGGGTTATATGTTAACAGAATGTGTAATTTAGCCTATTAAACACAAAAACTATTTGAAAATAAGTGAAAATAAGCCAGGTCTAATGTGTAGTTCCAGTAGTTAGCTACACCACTAAATGGAAAAAAGTTAACTGCTGAAAACACTACCTAGATTTGAAATGAGTTAATCTACCACTAAGCTATTGCAAAATGTAGTTAAATTACTAGTTGAACTGAACATAGCAAGATTCAACAACAAAAGTAACAGTCAGTATCTGGTGTGGCCACCAGCTGCATTAAGTACTGCAGTGCATCTCCTCCTCATGGACTGCACCAGATTTGCCAGTTCTTGCTGTGAGATGTTACCCCACTCTTCCACCAAGGCACCTGCAAGTTCCCGGTCATTTCTGGGGGGAATGGCCCTAGCCTTCACCCTCCGATCCAACAGGTCCCAGATGTGCTCAATGGGATTGAGATCCGGGCTCTTCCCTGGCAGAACACTGACATTCCTGTCTTGCAGGAAATCACACACAGAACGAGCAGTATGGCTGGTGGCATTGTCATGCTGGAGGGCCACGTCAGGATGAGCCTGCAGGAAGGGTGCCACATGAGGGAGGAGGATGTCTTCCCTGTAACGT
Organism: Oncorhynchus nerka; assembly: GCF_034236695.1. Classification (NCBI taxonomy): domain Eukaryota; kingdom Metazoa; phylum Chordata; class Actinopteri; order Salmoniformes; family Salmonidae; genus Oncorhynchus; species Oncorhynchus nerka. Next base: position 44,759,982 of record NC_088409.1, on the reverse strand, counting down.
AAAGCGTTGACATTGCCTGGAAGACAACAAGCTCAGTCCGATGATGCTGTGACACACCGCCCCAGACCATGAAAGACCCTCCACCTCCAAATCGATCCCGCTCCAGAGTACAGGCCTCGGTGTAACGCTCATTTCTTTGACGATAAACACGAATCCGACCATCACCCCTGGTGGGACAAAACCGCAACTCGTCAATGAAGAGCACAAGTCCTGTCTGGTTCAGCGACAGTGGGTTTGTGCCCATAGGCGACGCTGTTGTCTGTCATGTCTGGTGAGGACATGCCTTACAACAGGCCTACAAGCCCTCAGTCCAGCCTCTTTCAGCCTATTGCGGACAGTCTGAGCACTGATGGAGGGATTGTGCGTTCCTGGTGTAACTCGGGCAGTTGTTGTTGCCATCCTCTACCTGTCCCGCAGGTGTGATGTTCGGATATAGCGATCCTGTGAAGGTGTTGTTACATGCGGTCTGCCACTGCGAGGATGATCAGCTGTCCATCCTGTCTCCCTGTAGCGCTGTCTTAGGCGTCTCACAGTACGGGCATTGCAATTTTTTGCCCTGGCCACATCTGCAGTCCTCGTGCCTCCTTGCAGCATGCCTAAGGCACGTTTACACAGATGAGCAGGGACCCTGGGCATCTTCCTTTTGGTGTTTTTCAGAGTCCGTAGAAAGGCCTCTTTAGTGTCCTAAGTTTTCATAACTGTGACCTTAATTGCCTACCGTGTGTAAGCTGTTAGTGTCTTAAAGACCGTTCCACAGGTGCATGTTCATTAATTGTTTATGGTTCATTGAACAAGCATGGGAAACAGTGTTTAAACCCTTTACAATGAGGATCTGTGAAGTTATTTGGATATTTACAAATTATCTTTGAAAGACAGGGTCCTGAAAAAGGGACGTTTACTCCCCAACACCGCGCAAAACTATGCATTTATGATATTGAATAAGTTGAGTTTTTGAGACACAGATGGCATAAAGTATGTCTAGATGTTATGCAAAGAACTACCTTCACATGAGTTGTACTCAATGTACAGACTGTTTGAAGGCTTAGCTGGCGTGCCCTTCTATGTTCGGCTCACTCTTTCACACTATACCTTCTGGCTTCACTTAACCAAACACCCACTGGCTTCACTCAACCAAACACGCACTCCCCAGCAGTGTTTAGTGTACCTGGGCCCAGATTCACAAACCACTTCTTATACAAAAACATGAAAAGCTTCTAATGGAGTTTTGTGAATCTGGGCCCTGAACTACAACGTGAACAAGAGCCAAGAGCTATGTAAATATTTTGAACCTTGATGTCATGGAGAGTGATCTTGTCTGATATTGACAGTCTTGGTTGCTAAGGTATAGGAAACATTGTATTGGTAGACCTGGAGCACAAAGCTACAGAAAGCAGAGCTTAGGAGCTTTGCAGATTTTCAGCATTGGTGGTAAAAATACGTGATGAGGTTTCATATGTGAAGTATGGCGAAGCTCTTAGGTCTTCCACATCAATAGGTTAAGTTGACAGTCGTGTATTCTGGAAATACACTTAGTCAATGTGTTGGAAGGTGAGGTCAAACAGATTTTACAGTCCATACCGTAATAACCATAAGCAGTAATATTAGGGACAGACAACAACAAAAAATCCAGACAAAGCGAATGAAGTTGCTTTAAATGTACAAAGTTGCACAGGTCTTTTATCAGTATTTGAAAATATTCAACAATGAAAGATAAGTAATAACAATAATTAATATCAACCAGAACTATAATTAAAGTCAAACATTTTTCCTCTTTTACAGAAACACCTGAGGGAAGCAAATTAAAAAGAAATGAAAATAATTATGGAATTAAGTGAAATAAATCACAAAATAAACTGAAGATAAGCTAATACAGGGGTCCATTACATTCATCCAGGTATGTACAGCACATTCTCTCCATAACTGTATTGGACAGCAGTGATGATAGGAATAAGGATGAAATAGGAAAGCGCCATTCACATTCCCCTCAACGGTGTACATTTGAGCAAACCCTTAACCTCAAGCCTAACTTTCCCCACTGTGGATTTGAGAGAGCTGAAGCTCTCGATGAGGGCTGTTAACTTTGGCAAGCATATTTGAGCCCAGTCGTACTAGGCAACTAGGACTAGCTGTGGTGATATTGCCTCTTGGGTGGTTGTGACTGCTTGTGTTACAGTAACAGGATTGAGACTTGTGTCTTAGTCACAGGACTGACACTAGTTCTATAGTGTTGCAGTAATATGACTGACACTTGTGTTACGATGTTGGTCACAGGACTGACACTCGTTGTAGAGTGTTACAGTCACAGGACTGACACTCGTTGTAGAGTGTTACAGTCACAGGACTGACACTCGTTGTAGAGTATTACAGTCACAGGACTGACACCCGTTCTACAGTGCTACAGTAACTTGTGTTACAATAACAGGACTGACACTTGTGTTAAAGTCACAGGACTCACACAATGTGAAGTTACGCTCTGAAAGGCGGTGAGGAGGACTCAACACAGACTTGGCCTTATGAAAATATGTCACCAGTATTGTACTCAAAACAAATGATAAAGAAAAAATGTGAGACACTCCCTCTCTCCAACAACCTCTTCCGTTTTCAATTGTTCCCATGCCTGTTATTATTCATTTAACCTGTTTCTGCAAAGAAACTCTGAATAAACAATCATTTAAGGTGGATTACATTTCACAATTGTCTATACATTTTAATATTCAACACCATTCAACACTCCATATTAGTCCGTCATCTTACTATTGGTCAAATCTCACCACAAAATAATATGTCTAGGGAATTATGAGAGGGTGAACAAAAGAACGAACAACTTTGGTCAAAGAGACAGAGAAAAAGGCCAGAAAAAAAAGCAATGACAAGATCAAGTGAAATCATTGATTCTGTTTTTCACCGCAATCGATTAAAGAAAAAGCTCAGTGGTTTTCTCTCTCTCTCTCTCTCTCTCACAATATGGCCCATAACACAGCACTCCTCCCATTACATTTGGGTCTGCAAGATACTCTTGGTTTCCTCACAGAGGAAAGAAGGAAAGAAAAAAAGGTGCTCTTTTCATGAAAATCATGTTCGTCTTGATTGTCCACAGAAAGTAATGCCGGCAGGAAGTAGTCCCGGCCCGGCTCAAGGATATACAATCACAGCGTATACGACAAGATCCTTTACTGGAAAGGAATTAAAAGTCTGTGACAGGGCCCAAGGGGCGCTGGCCCTGCATTTTGTTGTGGTGGTGTTAGCGGTGTGTAATGTTGTCATGTGTGTGCGTTTGTATGCATGTGATGTAAGAATACGTGTTACTCTGTGTCTGTATGCAGGTGAGTTGTGCAGTGGTTGTACAGCAGGCTGCTACTCCGAGGTTGTCTTGTCGTGTGTCCCTCCCTCCCCCTGTAGGCAGCTCTTGCGGACGACGGGCAGGGGGTGAGCTTCCGTGTTGAACACCCAGTCCTCCAGAGGAAGCAGGTCATCGTCAGAGAAGAGCAGGTATAGATACCTGAGAGGGACAAACAGCGTCAGTGTCTGGGGGAAACGAACGGCTAGAATAAAGGATTCCCTGGCTAGTTTTCTCCTAGACTACGGGTATCTAAACAAATACATAATGGCTATAATGCTATTGTATGAGCCAATAAAACATGTTTTAATCACGGTTGGGCAATGATAGATGAACTACTGATGTAACGACATGACATTCTTTGCTTTCGTAAAACAAGTCTCTTTAGTCATGTCTCACGACTACTGAATGAATTATTGACGAATACAATAAATGATGAACAACCGCAAGGTGACGCGTGTCCTTTATTTAAAGAAGCGTGTGCTTCATTTCCCCCCCAACGTTTCTTTATCTAAGGGGGCCAGACGGCACTCACAAGTTCCTCATGGCTCTATTAGGTCTGATACATCATCACAATGTGGATTGTCCACATCACCTAACCAGCCCAGCGCAAACTCGGAGTCTGAGAGGGGGGCAAGATGGAGTCTTTCAGCTGAATCAGAATGGGAATTCCTCAATTTCTTTTCCTTTCGTGATAAAAAAAAAACACCATTGAAAGGGTTTGTCTGTAAATGTCGAAATGAAGATACTGTGCTTGAGTGCACTCAACATATTGTGTGAATATCTTAAGACTAATGTGAGTGTTCTCACGATGGACAGGAACGTCGATAGGGCGGAAAGTGTATACCAAAGCTAATGAGAAAAAAATGAATCATGCATTAAGACCCTATAGAGTCTAAGACAGGGGGATGGGGGTTCTACTAAGCTAACGTATGGAATTGTTTTAAGATGGTCATACCAAGGATCATTTATCTATTTGATTTTAAGTTTTAGGATCCTTTAAGGTATCAATTATTTTACTTTAAGATAACAATTAATTTATGAAACATTGAATTTGTCCTTAATGCTATTAGCCCATAGAAATGCATTGAATAACAGCTTCATACATGGACAAACAAACAGATAGTCCCCCCCCAACAAAAAAATTATCTAAAAGAAGTTTGTTCTGAACTGTCTGTCCTATATCTGAGAGATATAAAGAAAGATTAGGAATGATTTTCTTTGTTATTTTCTTGTGACGCTTGTGGGCGTCCCAGAGCGAAACAACCGACATGTACATGTTTGTGAGAGTCTCATCTTTCCATAGAGGGGTCAAACTACTACAGGCGTTTTCGTGAGAAGACAGATTTTTCGGGATGTGTCGTGGTCCGACAAACCCCTCTCTAGCTTTGCCACCTTTCACCGCAGATGCGGAAGGGCGACATCGGTGGGTTGAGACGCAGCCCATGCAAAATGAAATCTCTAGCATAAACTGGGGATTTTTGTATTATGCTAATTCGATTGACCGTAGGGGGTTTTAAACTGCATATGCCATTTACTTCATACTACTTCTCAGAAACTGCATATGCCATTTACTTCATACTACTTCTCAGAAACTGCATATGCCATTTACTTCATACTACTTCTCAGAAACTGTATATGCCATTTACTTCATACTACTTCTCAGAAACTGCATATGCCATTTACTTCATACTACTTCTCAGAAACTGCATATGCCATTTACTTCATACTACTTCTCAGAAACTGCATATGCCATTTACTTCATACTACTTCTCAGAAACTGTACATGCCCTTTACACTTAGCAGAATAAGCTCTGTAGCCGTCTAAAAAGCAAAGTGTTTGCTGGTATATTCTCAGTAGGGGGGAGACGTTGACTGGCCGTGTTACACTTACTTGAGTGTCTCGGAGAGGAAAAAGCTTTGTTGCATGTTATCGTGGCTGACTGTCTGGGCGTACACGTCTCGGATCCCAGAGAAACCAGCTTCGACTCTGCAGTGTTTCTCCAGAGCCTGGGGAGGAGAATAGAAAGAAGAGCGCAGGAGGGATGTTCATGTCAAATGTATTATAACAGTAGTCAGCCAATGGGCACAGACAGCATCTTCCTACCTATCGACGTAATGACTGCAATTCATATCAAATCAAGCTTCAGTAGTAGGACTGCAGCTCTCATGTGCTGGAGTTGGGCAACCTCGAATAAGGGAGCGTTTGTCAAGGGGGTGGTCATGTGCTAATCATCCTGGCTAGTTCTGCCCTCACGTCAGCCTTGTCAGACGTAGCGTCGCAGGGCCCTAATAAGGGAACATGGGTTGTTTATGGAGAACCAGAGAGTGATGCGTCAACCTAGTAACATGTCCTCAAACACCCTCTTTTACCTCACAGCACATTCACCTCATACGACACCAAACACCAAAGCCTACTTGTATTAAGGTCTTGTCTGGGGCACCTTATACCATATTCAACGGCGTCCAGCAGCACGAGTGAGAACAAGAGGTTGGGGTCGAGGTGGTAAATGGGGGCAGAGCTAATAATGTGGCTGTAGAAAGGACACCTTCGCCGTGGCAACGGGGGTTGGGATGATAGATGTAGCATTCATCCTGTGTGATCAGACTGACAGGGTTGACACATGCATTAATCATGGGGCACAAAGGTCGGCAAAAACCCACACTTTGCTTCTTCTCGTGCAGATCCAACAGCAAGAATGGTGGTCTGTGTTAATTATGGTGCATTAGTCTGCCTTTGTCAAGGGGTAATAATATGCTAATCGGCCTGGCTAGTTCTGCCCTCACACTGCCTTGTCAGATGTAGCATCGCAGTGCCTTGACCGTGTTCAATTATATGTACTGTACATTAGTTCCTCGAGAGAATATGTATGGATAGAGACGAGTACAGATGTCAGATCTTAATTTGACCCCTTTTGTCCCAGAAGGATAATCAGTTAAAAAAAAATCTATTGTTTTATTATATGTTGAAGGCAAGCAACAGGTATAATAAATTATTGGTTTTCTCAGTGCCTATGTGGTCCTACAGCCACTAACCCCGGCACACATACAGTGGGGCAAAAAAAGTATTATTTTCAAATCCTACAATGTGATTTTCTGGATATTTTTTTTCTCATAGTTGAAGTGTCCCTATGATGAAAATTACAGGCCTCTCTCATCTTTTTAAGTGGGAGAACTTGCACAATTGGTGGCTGACTAAATACTTTTTTGCTCCACTGTATGCCAGAGTCGGCATGGCTTCGAATCCGGCCCACTACCCTTTGACTCATGGATGAATGTTTTTTTTTTAAGCATTAATTCTGCACATTTACAGGATGAATTGCACAGGGTTACAGCACAGGTGTCAAACTCATTCCACGGAGGGCCGAGTGTCTGTGGGTTTTCACTCCTCACTTGTACTTGATTGATGAATTAAGGTCACTAATTAGTAAGGAACTCCCCACACCTGGTTGTCTAGGGCTTAATTGAAAGTAAAAAACTCAAACCTGCAGACACTAGGCCCTCCATGGAATGAGTAGGACACCCCTGGGTTACAGGGTTAAAACCGAAACAACTCGAAGGTTAACAGTTTGGGGTAGGCAACCCTATTCCTGGAGAGCCGCAGTGTATGCTGTTTTTTTTTATTTAACCGACCTGGAAGACCAGGTGTGTTGAATTTAGTCAATCACTGAACTGATCAATTAGCTCAGTTGGTCAGTTCAGTGATTGACTAAATTCAACACACACGGTTGGTACTGTAATCAGAACAACTTAGTCCTTTTTGAACAGAAGGGCGATTAATCTATTTGACAAACATTCTGTGCAATCGAAATAAACGATTTCATCATTTACCATCAAAATTCTACTGGCAATTACCCAACACTGTATGAATGGAAACTGTTGGTGTAACCTATTGTTATTATTTTATTTGTTTCCTATTTATGTTCTCCTAAAGTGTCTGGTATGGTCATTTCTTATCAAGATCAGGGGTAAAATATCCCTGGAATAATATTTCAAATGTGTAAATAAATCAAGTCAATCGGGAGATTGATTTACAGTTGAAGTCAGAAGTTCACATACACTTAGGTTGGAGTCATTAAAACTCGTTATTCAACCACTCCACAAATTCCTTGTTAACAAACTATAGTTTGTTTTTGCCCAAACTATCTACTTTGTGCATGAAACAAGTCATTTTTCCAACAATTGTTTACAGACAGATTATTTCACTTATAATTCACTGCATCACAATTCCAGTGGGTCAGAAGTTTACATACACTAAGTTGACTGTCTCTTTAAACAACTTGGAACATTCCAGAAAATGATGTCATGGCTTTAGAAGCTTCTGATAGGCTTATTGACATCATTTGAGTCAATTGGAGGTGTACCTGTGAATGTATTTCAAGGCCTACCTTCAAACTCAGTGCCTCTTTGCTTGACATCTTGGGAAAATTTTGAAAAATCAGCCAAGACCACAGAAGGAAAACTTTAGACCTCCACAAGTCTGGTTCATCCTTGGGAGCAATTTCCAAACGCCTGAAGGTACCACGTTCATCTGTACAAACAATAATACGCAAATATAAACACCATGGGACCACGTAGCCGTCATACTGCTCAGGAAGGAGACGCGTTCTGTCTCCTAGAGATGAACGTACTTTGGTGCGAAAAGTGCAAATCAATCCCAGAACAACAGCAAAGGACAATGTGAAGATGCTGGAGGAAACAGGTACAAAAGTATCTATATCCACAGTAAAACGAGTCCTATATCGGCATAACCTGAAAGGCTGCTCAGCAAGGAAGAAGCTACTGCTCCAAAACCGCCATAAAAAAGCCAGACTACGGTTTGCAACTGCACATGGGGACAAAGATTGTACTTTTTGGAGAAATGTCTGGTTGGCCATAATGACCATTGTTTTGTTTGGAGGAAAATGGGGGAGGGTTGCAAGCCGAAGAACACAATCCCAACCGTGAAGCACGGGGGTGGCAGCATTCACCCAACTTATTGTGGGAAGCTTGTGGAAGGCTACTGAAAATGTTTGACCCAAGTTAAACAATTTGAAGGCAATGCTACCAAATACTAATTGAGTGTATGTAAACTTCAGATCCACTGGGAATGTGATGAAATAAATAAAAGCTGAAATCAATCATTCTTTCTAATTTTATTCTTACATTTCACATTCTTAAACAAAGTGGTGATCCTAACTGACCTAAGACAGGGACTTTTTACTGGGATTAAATGTCAGGAATTGTGAAAAACTGAGTTTAACTTCTTCGAGATAGGGAGCGCTCTTTTAATTTTTGGATAAAAAACGTTCCCGTTTTAAACAAGATATTTTGTCACGAAAAGATGCTCGACTATGCATGTAATTGACAGCTTTGGAAAGAAAAAACTCTGACTATTCCAAAACTGCAAAGATATTATCTGTCAGTGCCCCAGAACTAATGCTACAGGCGAAACCAAGATGAAGTTTCATACAGGAAATGCCCCAGATTCTGAAGGCGCTGTGTTCCAATGTCTCCTTATATGGCTGTGAATGCGCCAGGAATGAGCCTGTCCTTTCTGTCGTTTCCCCAAGGTGTCTGCAGCATTGTGACGTATTTGTAGGCATATCATTGGAAAATTGACCATAAGAGACTACATTTACCAGGTGTCCGCCCGGTGTCCTGCGTCGAAATTATTGCGTAATCTCCAGGTCCATGCGCGTTCCATTTCTTCAGAGGATAAACTAAACTGCCATGAATGACTTATCATCGAATAGACATGTGAAAAATACCTTGAGGATTGATTCTAAACAACGTTTGCCATGTTTCCGTCGATATTATGGAGTTAATTTGGAAAAAAGTTCGCGTTTTAATGACTTAATTTTTGTTTTTTTTCTTACCCAAACGTGATGAAGAAAACGGAGCGATTTGTCTACACAAATAATCTTTTTGTAAAAACTGAACATTTGCTATCTAACTGAGAGTCTCCTCATTGAAAACATCTGAAGTTCTTCAAAGGTAAATTATTTTATTTGAATGCTTTTCTTGTTTTTGTGAAAATGTTGCATGCTGAATGCTAGGCTTAATCCTATGCTAGCTATCAATACTCTTACACAAATGCTTGTTTAGCTATGGTTGAAAAGCATATTTTGAAAATCTGAGATGACAGTGTTGTTAACAAAAGGCTAAGCTTGAGAGCAAATATATTTATTTCATTTCATTTGCGATTTTCATGAATAGTTAACGTTGCGTTATGGTAATGAGCTTGAGGCTGTATTCACGATCCCGGATCCGGGATGGCTAGAATCAAGAGGTTAAATGTATATGTCTAAAGGTGTATGTAAAAGTCCGACTTCAACTGTATTTGTGCCAGAAAGGCGTGGTAGACCTAGAAGGTAGGCCTATATGTGCGTGCTGAAGGCAGCAGCCCTAGCAGCTAGACCACCTCAGGCCACGACTGAACTACATTTTTACCTTTGGATCCACTTGAAACTTGTATGATGTAACCTAGTGTAGACCAATATTTATCTTGTGTTATTAAGCTATATAAAATGATAAAACGACAGTTGATGTGTATGGCTGCATTTCAGATACATTTTTGAACATTTGAATGTTGCAGTAATAGGACCTAGGCCTAGCATTTAAGCGAGCGAGAGAGAACATTATTTTGATAGCAAGCCCTGTCCAAATGACTCGACTGCCCCCCACATGGAGAAAGGACAGCTGCTATTTTTCAGGGACTCGTTTTTGAATTTCCTGATGCAGCAGGAACATTCTCTACCACAAGAGTGATCGCGTTAAGATCCGACCTCTGAATGTGTTTTTAAATCATATTTCAAGAACACATTCTAGAATCACTGTTTTATTGTTCTTTTAAACATCCTTGTTAAATGCACTTTAATGATAAGAGCCAGATCTCCACTCAGTTTAAACTCATTGCTCAACAAAACGTAACAAATATAACCACAAGATATTTTGGAGATAAAGTACCAGAGTTACAAGTCATTACTTTAGTGACATTATGGCTGCAGCATGAAGACCGTGCAACGTTAACGTCTGCGTGACTCACCTCCACTGCCTCCCAGCCCCACTCCCGGTACTTGGGGTCATGGGTCAACCTCCACATGTACATGTAGCTTTCGATGACCTCCGGCCGCAGGATGTAGTATCTGTCACTCAGTCTGGTCGCCGTGGCTTCTGCCCCACCGTCGAATCGGAATGCCTCGGGCCCTAATTTCGTAGCTAAAGGGAGATTAGAGAGACACAGAGTGAACAGATTAAATGATGTACTTAAAAAAAAACATGAGGGATGAGGAATTTTATTTGAGTCAATTTATATTTAAGTTAATCGTTTGTTCAATCAGTCTTCTGAGGTACTGAAAAAAAATGTAAACGAACAATATAGCTGTGGGTGAATTAGCAACGCACTATAAATACTATATCCCTGGCACACAGTCACGAATCCAACATTACGCTCGAAAAAGTCATGGAATATGAGCTCCACAATAAAGACCTGTTCCCCAGTTGGTCTTGTAATCCAGATGGTCTACACATTCTCTCTCTGTTAGCCGGCTGCCACTCTGGAAGGCCATAGCGACAGCATGTGAACAGGATTCCCATCTACAGTAGCACAATGGTTGCTATTCTGGGTAAATTCAGGTTAAGACCATTGGCATGGCAACATTTCACATTTTGAACCGCAATCAGGATGTGTGTGTATTACCACGTATGTTACATGACGCATGTTTTACATATTGTGTTTTTTCCCCAAACCCTAGTGGGATATTTGCCAGGTCAAAAAAAAAAAAAAAAACGTGTCACATTCGCATTTTCACATGTGAAATCACACGCACATGTTAAGCTTAAATTTCACGTGAAATTATATTTCACATGTTAACACCATCTTTTCACATGAGGAGAATAACATGCTTTCACCTTACATGTGAATTGCAGTTTGCGAATATCGGATATGCATTTATATTTCACATGTGGAATTGCAAGTTCACACGTGGGGTTGAAATAATATTATTCCCCTCACATGCGAAAAGATGGTGTCACATGTTGTAGTAGCAAAACTTCCACTGGTGGAATTCGGGTGACCATTTTGCGGGACAGAATAAAAAGAATGTTCTGACAGGACGATGGATCACGTTCAAATGGGGACATAGTTCTGCCGTATGAAGGTCACTTGCCTGTTAAAGGGGCAATCCTTAGTTTCTACATCCATTTTTGGACTTTCTCACTGTAGTCACAACATCCCATCTGGCAGGAGAGGAATGAGAGCAGCAATGGCAGTGGTGGCATTTCCCTCCTTGACATCATCTCCTTTCTATTCCAGCACACACGACCCGACTCCAACTTTCTTTCTTCTTTTTGAGAACAGAGAGCCCATCTGTCTTTTGAACTATTGACTGTTTTATGTTTCTATACATCAACTCCGATCCAACCTTCATCTCCTCCCCAACAGCGAGGCACATTAGCCAATGATGGAAAACTTTCAGACATTTTCTCTCATGTCTGAATCGATAGCCCCAATGCTGCCTGGCCTGCCTTGTCTTGGCTAGAAGACGGGGGCCAGCCGGCCCTGTTGTGTTGATGGCACAGATCCAGACTCAGAGAGGAGCGGCAGAAGGAGAAACCCTTTTAACCTCCTTTCTCACTCCAAAGGCATCCAATCCAACAGAAGCTAAGAGGCTCTGAAGTGAAATATTGAGTAGCCCTCTAATGAGAAGGGAAAAAAAGAAGAATGAAAAATGAAAAAAAAAAGCAGAGGATGGCAATAAAAAGGAGGCGGCGCCTTTTGGGTGGGGAGATCAAACGTCTTCTAAGTATATCGAGAAACCTGTTATGCGATGAGTCACATTAGCTGTATTTTCAGGATGAATCCAGTCTGCTCACCCTGTGGTGGAAACACTCAAAATTGATTCTGAAGAATATATTTCCGTGAAGTGTCAGGGCCCCAAAAAATGGCAAGGAAGTTGATTAAAAGCAATACGGAAAAATGTAAAATGGCAAGGAAGTTGATTAAAAGCAATACGGAAAAATGTAAAATGGCAAGGAAGTTGATTAAAAGCAATACGGAAAAATGTCAAATGGCAATTGGAGTTCAATTTATGCAACTCTTTTGAGTTGGATATTTACTCCATTTGGTGTCGTTCATATGAACACCATGATCAGAATGGTTTTAACACAAAATGGGTTTGGGACCATATAAACCAAAAAATACTGTAAAATTAACTCTTGTGATTTTACTGTGTGTGTGGAATCTCATCAAGACTTGAGGATCTTGGTCTTGTTTGATTTTCGACCCTCTCCAGGTTGAGTTGTACTACAAATCATTTGCCTGTGGTGTCAGACTCTCATTCTCTGTTTATTCTACAAATGACGGACATCTTGGTATTTCTCTCCATTCTGAATCACCACTGACTGCTTTCAAAGGAGTACTGCTTTTAAAAGAGGTCTGGTAGGACAGCATGAGTGCACATTGAAATGCCGAAAGATGACAAAGAATAATTTTGAATAACTTTTATTCCTCACACCAGAGACATGAGGTTCTGCAGCTCCCTATTAAGCCTTTACATCCAGCTTTTGAGGTGTAGCTTCCAGCTAGGAGTGATTCTCTGGTTTATTCAGGGGGAAATGAAATGTAAATTGGCTGCAGATTGTTTTATGTCCAATATGACTCCACCTCTCCCTGACAAAGGCCATGCAGCCGAAACACTTCAGAGTTTTTAATCTTTGTCTCCATTGAACATGACATACAAATAAAGGCATTTTAATTGATTATATGAAGAGTGACTTGATCCTCCATTCTTTTTGATGACCAATTTACCTCTTTTACCAAAGAGAACCTACTATGAATCAATCTGTCTATTTTTTTTCTTTTTGGGGTCACCAAATTCCTTCACTTAACAAGATAGTCTAACAGCAATGGAATTTTAATGACTTGATAATGTCCTGCACGATAACAGGAAAAGCTACAATTGCTCTGAATACCCAGAGCAGCATCCAGACATTGGATATCCAATATCCTTAAATACTCAACTCATACCTGTCCTTGGTCACACAGATGTCCTATACTCAATTCCTTCCCAGTCCTCCTCACCAGATCTACTGTAGCTCTCATGGCAGGTGTGCGTAATCTCTGCAGCCAGGTCCAGGTAGTGCTGTCTCTTCTCTGGAGCTCCGTCGTCCGCACCGATCACCACCATGCCCCCGGAGAAGCAGGCCAGGTGGCCCATCTTGTGGTCCAGGATGCCCCCCCTCCACTCCGCCATGTAGGTCAGCCCGCCAGGGGACTTCTGCACCAGGTTAGCCTCGATAGCCTGGGGGGGGGGGGGGGGGGGATTGACATTTATAAATGGGTGAGACACAGATAAATCTATATTAACTGGCTGCACACTAAAGCATTTTGTTCAACTCTGTGTTGCTCTGCATCCTGCTGGAACTGTGATGGGGAAACATGGTTAGCTTTTATATTAGACCGCGGACACACACACACACACACACACACACAGAAACACCTCCATTCACATACAGTAGAACACAGCTTTTCTACCTTCGAAATTTAATCCAGGCTTGTTTTTCTAGTATTCTATATGTACAATTTTAACCGAGTTGAATTCTTCCCAAAGGGTCGACACAGCTGTAACTCAGACAAACAACATTTCACACAAGCACTGATATTTAACCCTTCCTCCTAGGCTGAGTCCCCTCCACCCGTCTCCCTTTCCACTTTCCCAAAGCCATCTGACTCCTACACATAACCACTAATTTCTGATGTGGCAACCATTCTCAATGATCCCTCAGATACTATAATATTACCTCTGATCTATCATGTCTCTAGTATAGCAATGTTCAAAGTTTACCCAGAATCCAACATGGGGAAACACTGAGAAAAAAATGAAAAAAAGACTGCAATTTTTTTTCAATTTAATGTCTGATCTAAGAAGAAATACTGGAGAAGCAATAGGAAGGTCTGGAATACATTTCTATCTACAGCACAGGTGTCATGGCAGTGCTGGGAATGGCAGCTGCTTCAATTTGTGTGTGCCCAATTTGTTGTATGGCTTCTATCCACAATGCTCTGTGGATGCATGTTTTGTAGACATACTATCTATTCACATGGCCATTGTGAACAACATGTCCACATTGGTATGTGTGTCTGCATTTATGTGTGGAATTAGTTATACACCCCATAACACATGGACAGGTCTGTGGCAAATTGACGTCAAGCCTCCTTGACATTCTATTCTGACTCCAGGAGAGAGAGAGAGAGAGAGAGAGAGAGAGAGAGAGAGAGAGAGAGAGAGAGAGAGAGAGAGAGAGAGAGAGAGAGAGAGAGAGAGAGAGAGAGAGAGAGAGAGAGAGAGAGAGGTGGAAATCTGGTGGAAACAAAGGAGAGATAGAGGGATGGACAGAGAGGGAGAGAGAGAGTGTGTGTGTGAAACAGAGGTGGAGAGCGAGAAAGCAGAGAGAGAGAATAGAGAAAGAGGGAGACTTTAAGAGGAAATCTATTGAAGTTTCTCTCTCTCTCCCTGGTGCAATCTCTCCTGCCAGTTTGCCTTTCTTTGGAAAGTTAGGAAACAGAGTAAGGCATCTCAGGAGATCAATACCCAATGACTCATTTTTCTCTCTCTCTCTCTTGCTCATTATGTGTTTGGATATAAGAATGCAATGCATAGCATAAACTTTTATGAAATGGCCAATCCACTGGCTAGATAGGTGAAACAAGTTAATCTAGCGCATAAGACATCGATCCCTTCCATTGTCATTCTTATGGGTGGCCCCTGCGGGAATCAAACCGACGATCCTAAAACCTAGCAAGCATTTCTATGAAATCTTACCCCCAGATTTGACACTGCTCATTAAAACATAAACTTCCCAGTACTCTAGTACACACTGAGTGTACAAAACATTAGGAACACCTTCCTAATATTGAGTTGCACTCCCTTTTGCCCTGAGAACAGCCTCAATTCATCGAGGCATGGACTCTACAAAGTGTCAAAAACGTTCCACAGGGATGCTGGCCCATGTCGACTCCAATGCTTCCCCCAGATGTGTCAAGTTGGCTGGATGTACTTCGGGTGATACCATTCTTGATACACACGGGAAACTGTTGAGCATGAACAACCCAGCAGCATTGCAGTTCTTGACAAACTCAAACCGGTGCACCTGCCACCTACTACCATACCCCATTCACATACCCTTAAATCTTCTGTCTTGAACATTCACCCTCTGAATGACACACATACACAATCCATGTCTCAATCGTCTCGAGGCTTAAACACCCTTCTTTAACCCGTCTCCTCCCCTTCAGCTACACTGATTGAAGCGGATTTAACAAGTGACATCAATATGGGATCATAGCTTTCACCTGGATTGACCTGGTCAGTCTATGTCATGGGAAATGGGTATTCATAATGATATGAATGCTACTGTAATCCATGTTTTCCCATGACTGCATTCCTTACGGACAGATATGGTGAGAAGTTTCTAATTAGGCGTTGTCTGCCGTTACCATGTTGCTGGGATTAATTGAAATGTGTGGCATTTCATACCGTGTCTTAATTAGCATCTAAGGGGACGTTCACTTTGTATCCATTAATTAGTATCTACCTTCATTTGAAAGCTAATCCATTATTTGAATACTAAGGCAAATGAATACTGTACTAGCTCCGCTTGAGAGCACTATACAAACACAAACAGTGTGGCTATGGTGTGATACCAGGAAACTATAACTATGTTAAATACCTGGCCACAGGAGAGAGATTGTCTATAATTCATGTATTTGCCTCTGGCTTGACCCTCCAATGAGCAAATAGTCTCATCAGCCTAAAAGACGAGCATCAATGGTATTTAAGGAGAAGATATTGTGCTAATTGATGGCTGAGGGATTAGGTGTATGTGTGTGGAGGAGGTTGTGTGTGTCGTGCCATGTTTGTGAGGGTGTATGTGTGGTGTGTGAGTGAGCGTGTGCGTGTGCGTGCGTGTAGGGGTGCCATATGTGCATGCTTGCGTGTATGAGAGTGTTTGCTCACGTACGCGTTTGACCGTATGTTTGTGACTCTGTGCGCACACTTACACACACACACACACACACACGTGTGTGTCGCGTGTGTGTCGCGTGTGTGTTTGTGCCACCCAGGTTGCCGATACTCGTTATGATATGCTGTAGAAGTCCGCTGAATTCTAAAACTACAGCGATAGCAGACCCCAGTCCTCCTTTCCTTCGTTCCTTCCGTCCACATATCCTTCCGTGTTGCATATATCCGTCCCCTACAGTGCTTGCTGAGATAGAGCGGCCCCCTGACGGCAGCTCCCTCTCTGCCTGCTCTATGGGATGCCTCCTACCTCCAGAGCACCGTAGTACATCTTCTTAGCCTCCTCGTCCGTCTTGTCTGACATCAGATATGATTTGATCAGATACTCGTAGAAGCTATCCCCCAGGCCGCCAATGGAAACGTGATCTGGGAGAGGAAAGAGAGAGAGAAATCGGACGTTATTTCCCACACAGGGGAGGGTCTTTTTCACAAACATTATTCTGTAGTCTCCACAGGCAGGCGACCTTGGGTTTACTAAACCCAATAACCAACGAGTCAAATAGAATCAGAGTGTACGTGGGAATCTCTTGTGGGTTATGACAGACTGACTGACTTGTGGATTCATACTCTGAGTAACCTTAGCACAGAAAATAACATTGTCATTATGGCTGGCTTTATCACGTACCCACACAGTTGTGGTTTTAATTGAAATAAAATGTGAATTGGTTGGTACAACTTCAGATATGAATACACTTGTGATTGTTGTTTATTTTTCCTCCCACTCAATTTCATGCTAATTTAACAACTCTGGATAAGATACTGGGTTGGAGACATTTTTTTTTCTGCACTCACACATCTACACACACATCCACGCACGCACGCCCGCCCACCCTCCACCACCACACACCCCTTACATGCTGTGAAAGGTTATCACGCAGCGTTCTGTTAGCCCTTGACAACAGAACAGCAGAGACTGGGGGAGATGTGTGTGTGTGTGAGTCCATGGTTTCTGCTCTGTGCCCAATGTGCCCATGCTGACAAAAACACAGGCCGTGCTGAACACCCACAGTCCCTCTCCTTCCTCTCCTCCTTATCTACCTGCTTCATTAACCATTCACCCTCAACAACAATTAGCCCCATAATCAGCCAGATTAGGACATTCAGGCCCACATCTTCAGATGCCGTCTCAGGCATCTCCCATTCCTCTGCCTTTCAGTTGAATCTGAAAAGATTCAATTCCCCGAGGTAATTGGATTCATTATCATTTTAATAACCCAGAGCGAGGCGATTTACATCCCTGCTTGAGACTGACATTGATAGTGAAAGAAAGAAAAAGGAAGAAAAGGGGATGGATGGATGACAAGGATGCTCCAAAGGATTTAAATAGGAGCGCTCCTGCAAGGTCGGAGGACTGTGTAGAAAGTCAGAAGATCAGGTTCACGGACGACTAGAGTGTAATAACGTGGAATTATAGTGTTCCTGTACAGTATTTTTTTTTAAAGTCTCAGAATTGCCTTTGACTGGGTTTAACCAGAGACGTTCTTTACTGCTGCACTACAATTACAAAGGCGGTGCTTGTCAAAACGCTTTCCTGTGGACACAGGAAGTGAAGTGTGGTGATGTAAATGAAGCTAGCCCGCTAGCCAGATAGCACTTTTTTTAGACCAGGCTAGTAGAACATGTGGAGTGAAATGTTGTCTCTCCAAATATCGCATGGCACAGACCTTTGGCTAGTAGAATGCCACTCAGGCTGTCTAGTAGAAATTCCAGTCTACTAGTGTGGCTGGCCAGTGGCCTTATGTTTCATGATAATAATAGAATCATTTGGTATCTCCTTCAGTGGAGGCCAGTACTCACGTTGGACCCAGTTGCCACTGACGGGACTCAAGAAGTTAGGATAGAGACCGTGAGGCTTCTCGATTTTGTTCAACAGCTTTCGGATATTCATAACCTGCAACACCATACAGTAAAAAAGGCATTAGCTCTGAACGAAAAAATAACTGTAGAGAGGATTTCAACTTTGGCATCACATATGTTCTAAACTGATTTAAATGTCCTTGTAACCTGAAGTTGACACTTACAGCCAAATTAGAAAGGAAAAGCTATCGTCCAATGAAAGTTTACATTATGTTCAGTATTCCCATTAAAAACATTCACAAATACCCATTAAATGAATCGAAAGTGAAGTTCTTAAGAATTGTCATGCCCTGACCATAAAGAGCCCTTCTCTATAGTGGTTTAGGTCAGGGTGTGACTAGGGGGGGGGGTGTTCTAGAATGTATATTTCTATGTTGGTGGTTTTGTATGGTTCCCAATTAAGAGGCAGCTGGTAATCGGTGCCTCTAGTTGGGGATCATATTTAGGAAGCCCTCACTCCCACATGCTTTGTGGGATATTGTCTGTGTTAGTGTGTTTGGGAACTATGACGTCACGTTCTTTGTAAATTTTGGTTTCTAGTTTCACTTTGTATTAAAAAGATTTGGAACTCAATGCACGCTTGGTCCGCTCATTTTGAAGTTCGTGACAAGAATAGTATGGGCTGCAGCAAGAAAAACACACATGGATAATGGCACAGAGCCATGCACTGAGAAGCATACGATGCTCACGGTTTAACATGTTTTACCGAGTAAAATCTGAGATTCTGTCGCAGACAAGTCACACACGGGGTTGCAGAATTGCAAAAACGTCCCCAAAGTTCCCCGGTTTTTGAGAAATTCCTGTTGAACGATCCTAACTGGGAAAGCTTCCGGATTTGTGCGACCCAAGTCACTCACAGTATTGTGGGTACTGTAGTACATACCTTCTCTGTGTAGATGCCATTGTTGGAGAGCTCTGACAGGTGGACAAACTCCAGGTGCAGGGTTCCAAACTCCGCCAGGATACTGCAGAAATGATCCCAAGTGAGGACTGACGCCCAGCCCCAGCTCCAACTGGTGCCACTGCAACAGAAACCATACCGCGACAAGTGAGGACCACAGTCAACACACACTGTTATACACACTAGGAACAGAAACCATGCCGCGACAAGTGAGGACCACAGTCAACACACACTGTTATACATACTAGGAACAGAAACAGTGACAAGTGAGGACCACAGTCACAGCGAACACAACAGTGACAAGGACCACAGTCAACACACACTGTTATACACACTAGGAACAGAAATGATACAGTGACAAGTGAGGACCACAGTCAACACACACTGTTATACACACTAGGAACAGAAATGATACAGTGACAAGTGAGGACCACAGTCAACACACTGTTATACACACTGTTATACACACACTACACTAGGAACAGAAATGATACAGTGACAAGTGAGGACCACAGTCAAAACACACTGTTATACACACTAGGAACAGAAATGATACACTAGTGAGGACCACAGTCAAACACACTGTTATACACACTAGCCGTGACAAGTGAGGACCACAGTCAAAACACACTGTCATACACACTGTTATAGAAACACACTAGTGAACAGAAACACTGATACAGTAAAATGAAGTGAGGACCACAGTCAACACACACTGTTATACACACTAGGAACAGAAATGATACAGTGACAAGTGAGGACCACAGTCAACATGCACTGTTATACACACTAGGAACAGAAATGATACAGTGACAAGTGAGGACCACAGTCAACACACACTGTTATACACACTAGGAACAGAAACCATACACACACTAGGAACAGACAAGTGAGGACCACAGTCAACACACACTGTTATACACACTAGGAACAGAAACCATAGGAACAGAAATGACAAGTGAGGACCACAGTCAAAACACACTGTTATACACACTAGGAACAGAAACCATACAGTGACAAGTGAGGACCACAGTCAAAACACACTGTCATACACACTAGGAACAGAAATGATACAGTGACAAGTGAGGACCACAGTCAAAACACACTGTCATACACACAAGTAGGAACAGAAACACACACTGTTATACAGTGACAATACAGTGACAAGGAGGACCACAGTCAAAACACAGAAATGTTGATACACAAAACACACTGTTATACACACTAACAGAAATGATACAGTGACAAGTGAGGACCACAGTCAACACACACTGTTATACACACTAGGAACAGAAATGATACAGTGACAAGTGAGGACCACAGTCAAAACACACTGTCATACACACTAGGAACAGAAATGATACAGTGACAAGTGAGGACCACAGTCAAAACACACTGTCATACACACTAGGAACAGAAACCATACAGTGACAAGTGAGGACCACAGTCAAAACACACTGTCATACACACTAGGAACAGAAACCATACAGTGACAAGTGAGGACCACAGTCAAAACACACT
Source organism: Oncorhynchus nerka (assembly GCF_034236695.1). Lineage (NCBI taxonomy): Eukaryota > Metazoa > Chordata > Actinopteri > Salmoniformes > Salmonidae > Oncorhynchus > Oncorhynchus nerka. Next base: position 44,739,305 of record NC_088409.1, on the reverse strand, counting down.
GTTATACACACTAGGAACAGAAATGATACAGTGACAAGTGAGGACCACAGTCAACACACACTGTTATACACACTAGGAACAGAAATGATACAGTGACAAGTGAGGACCACAGTCAACACACACTGTTATACACACTAGGAACAGAAATGATACAGTGACAAGTGAGGACCACAGTCAAAACACACTGTTATACACACTAGGAACAGAAATGATACAGTGACAAGTGAGGACCACAGTCAAAACACACTGTTATACACACTAGGAACAGAAACGATACAGTGACAAGTGAGGACCACAGTCAACACGCACTGTTATACACACTAGGAACAGAAACCATACAGTGACAAGTGAGGACCACAGTCAACACGCACCGTTACACACTAGGAACAGAAACCATACAGCGACAAGTGAGGACCACAGTCAACACGCACTGTTATACACACTAGGAACAGAAACCATACAGTGACAAGTGAGGACCACAGTCAACACGCACCGTTACACACTGGTTCACACTCAAGACAATAAATCCATGCTAGCATTTTTTTTTAAATCATGATGTTCTGCAAACTTTTCATTAGATTGTAATAATGGGCAAATAAACAGTATTGCAACTTGATGTGATGCTACAATTACACTTTGTCCTTACAAAAATGTAGGCAGATGATACAGATACACAAACAACACCAGTGTCAGTAATGAAAAACATTCAATTTCACCTCAGTGTGTTGTCACTTTCAGCAGTTCCCTGGTTTGTGTTTGAGGCAATTTAGTGTCTTGGAGCCAAAGCTTTATACGATTCTAGTGCACCAACACATACAATATCTCCAAAATGCGTTTTCCTTTATATCCCAGAGCAACGGCACATCATTTGATTCTTTCTTGCTTTTCAGAGGGCACTGAGCCGAGGAGACAGATATTACAATTGTCACTCTCCAGAATGGTGCATTTTGGTGCTGAAGAAAGTACAGAAACTAAGGGCCCTGGTTAAAAGGCATCCACTATATAGTGAATAGGGTGCCATTTAGGGTGCTATTTAGGGTGCCATTTAGGGCGCAGTATAAAGATTAAGCAGGACTGGATCCGTTTGTCCCTCTTGGGCACCAACCCAGATGCTAGCTGATGCACCGCATCATTTGTCTGTGGATCAGAGTGGGAGGCTTTACCAATCAATAACCAGTCTACCTCTGCAGAGGCGAGGAAAGCATTAAGGTCATCTTAGAGACTCAAGCAAGAGCACCAACCAAGTCTGGAGTCAATCAGGGTCACCAATAAACCGTGTCTACCTCCAAATTGGCTCCCTAGTTCCTATATAGTGCAATCATTTTGACCAGGGCCCATAAGGGCTCTGGTCAAAGCAGTACACTATAGTGAATAGGACACTATATAGAGAAAGAGGTGCGGTTTCGGATGCAACCCATATCCTTCCGTCTTATTTCGCCATGAAAGTAGTGCACTGTGAGGATGACATTCGAAGCCGCCTCAGAATAGCGGTATGTCCATGTCTAAATTACGACGACACGATGACTAACCTAATCAGAGGAGGTGAGATGGAATGTCATTACAATACATTATAGTACATGACCTAATCCTACATTAATGGAAAGTGATAAAGGGATGAATGGAACGGAACATATTAGCGGAGGATGGAAATAAAAAGAGAAACTATAGAGGGAGTGAAGCAAAGAGAGAGATGTAGTCCCGATGAATACGCTTCGTATTAGTTTGGGGCTCCATCATTAGCTGCTCAAGCTAAAGTAACATCAGGGCCCGTCGATTAGGAGTGAATGGCTTTTGCTGCTTTTATTGCAAACAGGATGCATGGTTTGGAATATTTATATTCTGTACAGGCTTCCTTATTTTCACTCTGTCATTTAGGTTAGTTTTGTGGAGTTTTGTGGAGTAACAACGTTGTTGATCCATCCTCGGTTAACTACTATCACAGCTATTAAACTCTGTAACTGTTTTAAAGTCACTATTGGCCTCATGGTCAAATCACTGAGTGGTTTCCTTCCTCTCCGGCAACTGAGTTAGGAAGGATGCCTGTATCTTTGCAGTGACTGGGTGTATTGACACACCATCCAAAGTGTCATTAATAACTTTGCCATGCTTAAAGGGATAGTCAATGTCTGTCCCCCCCCCCCCCCCCCCCATCTACCAATAGGTGCCCTTCTTTGCGAGGCATTGGAAAACATCCCTGGTCTTTGTGGTTGAATTTGTGTTTGAAATTCCCTGCCTGACTTAAGGACCTCATCGATAATTGTATGTGTGTGGTACAGAGATGAGGTAGTCATTTAAAATCATGTCAAACACTATTGTTGCACACAGAGTGAGTCCATGCAACGTATTATGTGACTTGTTAAGCAAATTTGACTCCTTAAGTTATTTAGTCTTCCACTTTGACATTATGGGATATTGTGTGTAGGCCAGGGACAAACAATTTCAATTGAATCTTTTAAATTCAGGCTGTAACACAACAAAATGTGGAAAAAGTCAAGGGTTGTGAATACTTTATGATGGCACTGTAAATTGGTACATTGCACACTTTAGGAAACTTGCAAAAGTAATTATCAGCTTTTGCATTCAGTTGCAAAACAAATGTTCAATGCTTTCTCTATGCATTATTCATTATGCTCCTTGTATGAATGTGTTCGCATCGCTAATTACAGAGCATTTAGCTTGAGGTTCTTCAATGTGTTGAGGCCTTTTGGGAGCACATGCAGTATTCTATAAGTAGTCCCAATATACTGTATGAAAGACCACATGCAGTATTCTATAAGTAGTCCCGATATACTGTATGAAAGACCACATGCAGTATTCTATAAGTAGTCCAGATATACTGTATGAAAGACCACATGCAGTATTCTATAAGTAGTCCCGATATACTGTATGAAAGATCACATGCAGTATTCTATAAGTAGTCCAGATATACTGTATGAAAGACCACATGGGACATGCTACATATACAACAGAGGACTTCTAAGACTTTCAAGTCAGCCCATAGGCAACATATTAATTGTGCTGTACTGAATTCCCTTGGTGTTTGTGTGTGTGTGTGTGCGCGTTTGTGTAGTTTCTGTACATACTGTATAAGTTCCTTTACTTATGTGGCTATAATTTATAAAATGGGGAGAATCATTCCTCCCTGCCCATCTAACTGGAATTAGCTCTGGAATCAGTTAATTCAATTTGCCAGCAACTGTCTGCTTAGACAGGCGGGTTAATTGGAAGCAGGTGGCAGGCAGAGGTGCCAGAGAGATGTCTTTTTAAAATTAAATTGTTTTTTTAAAAGTCTACAGTTGTTGGCATTAATGATTTGGGAGACAGGCGCAGGAACGCGGAATCGTTTTTTTTATTATACCCCAAATTACGGCGTGCCGTGTAAGGGCTCGGTGATGAAGACCAAACAAAGACGTAAGAAAAACACAGGGTTGGAACCCAAACAAAAGAGTGAGGAGTACCTCGAATAAATACACACACGCACAATAACGCACAGGACGAGACCCGTAATCATCTGCGCAATCCACAAGGACACGAAAGCCCAAAAACACACAGCACAGGTACTCACATGCACCAACGGACATAGTAACAATAATCAACAAGACCATGGAAACCAAAGGGCACATATGTACAAAGTCGGTCCCTCTCCTTGTTCGGTCGGTGTTCGGCGGTCGACGTCACCGATCTTCTAGCCATCACTGATTAATTTTTCAATTTCCATTGGTTTTGTCTTGTCTTCCTTCACACCTGGTTCCAATCCCATTAATGACATGTTGTGTATTTAACCCTCTGTTTCCCCTCATGTCCTTGTCGGAGAATGTTTGATTGTATGTTTTGTGCTAGTATGTGTTGGTGCGCGACGGGTTTTGTACCCATTTTATTGTTGTTGTTTATTTTGATTTGTGGAGTTTTTGTGAGTTTTATTAAACGACTCTGTTTATACCAAGTTCGTTCTCCTGCACCTGCCACCAACACGCACCCATTACAATAGGGGACAGGTGGGCGTGATGAAAGTTCCGGAGGGATCCGTGACAACAGTATCTTAACTATGTAGGGTGTGGGGTGTCTTGCATAAGGGGATCCCGGTAAAATCGCACAGGTCAGAGTTTGAACACGTTATTTCCTTTGTGGCTCCAAGACGAGGCCGCAAATGTCAAACATTTCAAACGCAAACAGAGGCATAAAATATGCACCACCTTAATGCAATGTAATCCAGCTAAATGTTTTGGTAAGGTCTCATACAGTATGTGTTAATAATAGGATATTGTAGCCAGTCATGGGGACTGGTAACTAGGCTCACCTGCCCAGGTTGATGACTCCACGTGGGATACCCGTTGGTGTGTTGAAGGCCGGTAGCAGCTTCTCCCCAAGCACCATGACTTTCCTCTTGAACATCTACAACAACACGGAAGGAGGGACACTTAGCAAACACTCACAGAAACACACAAAGACAGAAGTACACACAACTGTGCAAAAACCAGCCCCCAACCCCACAGAGGTACACACCACTCCCACGTGACATCAACACGGGCATATTTTCATCTTGGCCCCTGTAAGAAAAACCTTTTTACTTCCAAGTACAGAATGTTTTTACCCAACAAAGAACCGTCAAAAAAACTCTTTCTTCAGAAAGAAACCTTTCATGTAGTGTACAGTCAAACACGGAGAGTAGAATTAAAGTGTAGCTCCAGCCCCAATACTTTCCAGATGGCTTCCCAGCCTCTCTCAACAAAGCTAATTATGTAGAACATAACAAACCCAGGGACAACGGAGAGACGGTGCTGCTCTGAGAAGGATTAAAAGCAATCTTATTGATGTAATCCACAGCAGTTCAATTAAACCTACACTCTTCTCTCCCGCCTGCCTCTTGAAAGCAGGGCCAAGGGAGGGTGAAGCACTGTCTCAAAGTAAGATTAACAGGTCAGACAAATCTGCATCACCTGCCGAGACAGAGTAAGAAGGAGAGAGAAGTAGAGAGAGAGAAGAGAGAGCGTTAAATAGTGAGAGAAAGACTCAGAGTGCTGGTATTAGAGTGCTGGTATTAGAATTGAGATGCAAGGCTGCTAACAGAGAGAACTAGAAAGAGAGAGAGGGATATTGTTTGTTTGTGTGTGTGTGTGTGTGTGTGTGTGTGTGTGTGTGTGTGTGTGTGTGCGTGTGTGCGTGCGTGCGTGCGTGCGTGCGTGCGTGCGTGCGTGTGTGTGTGTTGGGGTTGGGCGGTGTCCAGATTTCATAACGTACCATACTGGGGTATACAGTATTACTGGCAGTGCACACAAAGGGTGCTGTTTCTTTCCAAGCGTAGAAAGAAATCATATATATACACTACCAGTCAGAAGTTTGGACACACCTACTCTTTCAAGGGTTTTTCTTTATTTTTATTATTTTCTACGTTGTAGAATAAAAGTGAAGACATCAACACCATGAAATAACACATATGGAAACATGTAGTAACCAAAAAAGTGTTAAACAAATCAAAATATATTTTATATTTGAGATTCTTCAAAGTACCCTTTGCCTTGATGACAGCTTTGCACACTTGGCATTCTCTCAACCAGCTTCATGAGGTAGTCACCTGGAACACATTTCAATGAACAGGTGTGCCTTGTTAAAAGTTCATTTGTGGCATTTCTTTCTTAATGCATTTGAGCCAATCAGTTGTGTTGGGACATGGTAGGGGTGGCAAGAACAGCTCAAATAAGCAAAGAGAAACAGTCCATCATTACAGTCCATCATTACTTTGAGACATGAAGGTCAGTCAATCCGGAAAACTACAAGAACTTTGAAAGTTTCTACAAGTGCATTCGCAAAAAGTTCATTTAAGTGCATTTGCAGCCTGCCCTCCAGCCCATTTTCCCCCGTCTTCTCTTCACGCAAATGGCGGGAATCTGGGCCTCTTCCCGGGAAAGCAGTATGTCATTTACGTCGGGCTCATCGGACTCGTTAAAAGGAGAAAAAGGATTCTGCCAGTTCATGGTGAGTAATTGCAGAACTGAACTGAATTGCAGTTCTGTCCAGAAGTTATTTTCGGTCATAAGAGACGGTAGTAGCAACAATAAGTTACAAGCAACGCAAAGAAACAAATTTAAAAAACACAATTTGATAATACGTGGCCATTTGGGTTACAGCCTATATGAACACTCTAATGCCACAGTGATCTAGACAGACTGCCGAATCGAGGCCAAGGTTTCAAATCTCTGGATTAACTACCTAATGGTATCTCAATTTGATCATGAATAAATTGGATAGAAATGTCTTTAAATGGAAAAATCTGTGAACTATCTTGTGCACGTTTTAAATTGACACAATACCAGTTAGCAAAGGTGTCAGCTAGAGATGACGTGCCAGGATTTGTAGTCTTGCATGATGTCTACTTTGATGCTAATCGGCATTTTCGAATCAGAGTAAATAGAGCTGCGTGTATTGATGAAAGTAACCTGAAAGTAACCTTGTCCGAGAGAGATTTACAGGGTTATAAAGCGTCAGGGTAAGCTTATATGAAACACAGGCCTTATTTTTAGTGTGGTTAAAATTCCCTATGGGAAAAACGAATGGAACCATTTTCCTGTTTGACCGCTAGGTTTTACAAGTATTATGACACCTCCACTGTGGGGCTCTATACCGCCCAAGCCTAGTGTGTGTGTTTGCAAAGTGTCACAGTGCTTTTTGGCAGTCTCTCCGTCTCACTATGTGGTGACTCAGCAAAAAAAAAAAAAAGAGTGAGTGAGAAGGAGGAGGAAGCTGGTAGAGCTAAGTGTTCATATAGGCTTGCAATCCAAATGGCACCCTATTTCCTATATTAGTGCACTACCTTTGACCAGGGCTCTGGGAAATAGGGTGCCACTTGGGGCGCAACAATAAATGCATGTCAGAGTAACTAGCCATTAGAATTATGATCATCAATAATGCCAATATGAGTTGTCCGTGCCCTTGTCCGACAGTAAGTGAATGATACAATGTCTCTCCTGCCTCTGGCACTCGAACTGCTAGCTCTCACTGCAGCTGAGAGCCGAGAAAGGCTCGTTATTTCCATCATCTGAGGATGCGCCTGGACACGGTTTGTCTGGTCCTTGATTCACCCTTTCTGGGTCTTTGTTTTTGTGACCAGGAGGCAGAGTGGGCTACAGACAGATGTACTGGCACATGACTGATTTGGACACATTATGTGCATGGATACACATGTTTGACTCAGATGTATGTTCTCATGTGTATGTGCAGATACGCACACATGCACACAATGATCATTGTTATCGGTAACACGCGCACGCACAAATCCTTCCACCTACTTACTCACCCACATGCAAAGCTCAGGTGCTACCCATGCCCTTGACAAATGCCCATTTACTTCCAGCTGCTACAAGATCATATTTACAATCCAATTACCTATAGTTCTCTGCATGTTACTCCACGGCACAGTCCACACTATAGAGTAATAGGATACGGCGCGTGTCAAATTTGATTGATTGCTGACCTTATGACCTGATGACATGTACAGAATATGTGCCCCCACCCCGCCCCGCCCCCCCTGTTCGTGTGGTCATGTGTTAGAGGGTGTTTGAACTTTTGGGGCCCATGCCCCCCTCCACCCCCCAGTTTTATCTCCCTTATGGTTGTTATCTATGAAGCAGGAATGTCTGGGGCTATAGATAGCGCTGTGGCCTCAGCATTATAAATGTCCAGAACAAGCCATTTTTTAAGACCTGAATATGTGTGTGTGTGTTGGTGTGTGTGGGTGTGTGTGAGAAACAAGGAATGTGTGTGGGTGTGTGTGTGTGTTAGAAACAAGGTCCCTTGGGCATTGTGTCCATTTCAGGCTTTAAACAACAATTAAACAGCCATCTAAATAATGTTTCTCAGCCTAGTTTCCTATTGAGTTCTCTTTATATGTACAGGCACAGAGCTTCCAGATGGCTCCAGCCTAAGGATTTTCAGTGCATGTACACACGGGGAGATTAGAAACCCAAAGAAAAGATCCTAAAGGTACTTTCAGATTCAGGTTTATCATGACAGCCGCTTTATGAAAGGCCTTTACTTATGGCTAAACAGCTTCTACACAGCTTATTAATTAATGCTGTGGGATGAAATGATGTGTTTCTAGGAGGGCTTAAACAAATATACAGTGAAACAAACATGGCCACTTTACACACATTTTTATTGACTTTTAAAAAGACCACAGTAACATGACAGAATTTGTGCAAAGGCAACGAAATCTGCTAGGGGATATTAAATGTACAACAGTAGTATTCTGTAACAAGCAATACGTGTTAAACATAAGGGACATGCAATCATGACAGGCTCTTTATGAAAGGCCTTTAACTATGGCTAAACAGTTTTCCACACATCTTATTCATTAATGATGTGGGGCATACCCAGGATTTACAGGCAGGACGTTTGATCTACACAGGGAGGGAAAAAATACAGTTAAGCACACTCTTACAACATTATCTTAGGAGTGACTTATTAGCTTGGTATAACTCTGAAGTGCTTACATACATAACAGTTTAACCGGCATTATAACGGGTTCAGATTAAACACATGAATAAAGGAAAAAATACCTCATTGGCTGCTTATTACAGAAGGGAGGAAATCAAACTTCACACTTATTATTCCTGGCATGAATTCACACTTCATCCTAACATACACTCTTCAACCTTTATGAACTACACCCGATGACATGAAAACTTAGCTAACGCAGCGCAGGATTGCCTTCCCTACAAAAGTGTGTTGCTACAATAAGGATCCCCAGTTACAACAGTATTAGCTACGTAGTTCCGCTTGTATTATCATTTTCCCCGCACAGCGGACACATAATTTGGAATTATAACATGTGTTAAAATGTAGGTACTAAATATTTTGAATTAAATCACTGGTTTTAAAAAAGTACCTTTAGGATCTTTTCTTTGGGTTTCTAATCTCCCCGTGTGTACATGCACTGAAAATCCTTAGGCTGGAGCCATCTGGAAGCTCTGTGCCTGTACATATAAAGAGAACTCAATAGGAAACTAGGCTGAGAAACATTATTTAGATGGCTGTTTAATTGTTGTTTAAAGCCTGAAATGGACACAATGCCCAAGGGACCTTGTTTCTAACACACACACACACCCACACACATTCATTGTTTCTCACACACACCCACACACACCCACACACACACATATTCAGGTCTTAAAAAAATGGCTTGTTCTGGACATTTATAATGCTGAGGCCACAGCGCTATCTATAGCCCCAGACATTCCTGCTTCATAGATAACAACCATAAGGGAGATAAAACTGGGGGTGGAGGGGGGCATGGGCCCCAAAAGTTCAAACACCCTCTAACACATGACCACACGAACAGGGGGGGGCGGGGCGAGGGGCACATATTCTGTACATGTCATCAGGTCATAAGGTCAGCAATCAATCAAATTTGACACGCGCCGTATCCTATTACTCTCTCACACTAGTTCAAATGACTCAGATTCACAGGGCATTGACACCACACAGAGACATAAAAATCCCAGTGAGGCCACAGTGGCCCGAGGAGTCATCGCTCCATCTAGCAGCTGGGGGCCCAGTCCTTTGCTGGCCCACTAGCCCTCCAGAACTCCCATAATTCCCTTCCCTCTCAGCGTACTGGAAGGGCCTGGGAGACCCAGGGTGGATTTACACACAGAGGAAGCTCATTAATCTATACTGTAGGATCCACGGCTAAAATGAGTGTGTGTGCATGTGTGTGTGTGTGACGGGAGCTGCAGATTGCCCCTCTGGTCCCCCAGCTCCATCTCTTATCAAAGAGATTATAATGACCCTCTCCACCATCCTTACTCAACCAACCTAGCAGTTCATGGGCATCATGTAAACACACACCCACAGTCATTTTAAAGCCTACGCGCACCTACACACACACACACACACACACACACACACACACACACACACACACACACACACACACACACACACACATACTCACAAGAGTGCACAACCTCCAATTATATCACACTGTTATTAAGTCTTGTTTACGCAAGGAATTCCTTATGTGTTAATTACCTCATGAGCCCTTTTGCGGGCAGCTGTGGTATGCTTTACCATTGAGCACATGCAACGTCCCTTTCACATCTATCTAAATCTACCTCCTCCTTCTATAGTGCAGAGCAAGACTTCAGTACAGCTTCAGCTAATTTGCATCTCACTCACGCCCTCCTCCTCCTTCTCCCTCGGCTCATTCACCCCCCCCCCCCCCCTCTCCCCTGTAGCTAAATGAGAATGTGTTTTCAGTCAACTTACCTGGTAAAATAAGGGTAAGAAAAATGATACACAATCACAGAAGTGCCTTTAGAGACGGGCTGCTGCTTCACATGCAGCGCACGCTATCGTCCACCCATTCTTCCCAACCATCCCACGCGCATATCCCGCCGCTCGTCCACAATCCTTAACCCAGGCATCGGAAGAACGGACAGGGCCTCGGCACGGAGGAGCATTGATCTGTTGTAACAGGAGACGGCTCGCTTACTTCGCTTTCAGTTTGAAAATTATCCCTTGGATGTTGGACACGACAGCCGCGAACTGAATGGCTTTTCTCTTTTAAGCACAAGAGACACGTAGCGGGCGACTCAGTCACCTCTCCCCGAGTTAACACTGTCAGGGACCAGTGGAGACAGACTGAGGGGTAGAACTCTGTATGTATGGCACCCGCAGTTGCCATTCAAACTTCTCAATTGTGAGTCAAGGAAACACTTGAAGTGTGAAAGTGAAAATGAGAGGTTGTTGCTCTTTTGGTGGAGTCGGCACGTGTTGGCTTTCACTTCAGTGCTGTAGCTGTTGTCCCGACAATTCTTTTTTTTACCCACCCCAGTGGCTAGATTCTTGGTTAAATAGCATACAGGTGTAAAAAGAACTGACATTGGCAAAAAATGTACATGCAACTTCTTGTACAACAGTTCTGTTTGAGTGGGTTATAGACCAACCGGAACTCACAAAAACTCTCCGCACCTTTCTAATGCAGTGTTTGTAACTCCAGCCCTCCAGTACCCCCAACATCATACCTTTTTGTTGTAGTCCCAGACAAACTCCCCTAATGACCTGATGATTAGTTGACAAGTTGAATCAGGTGTGCTTATTTGGGGCTACAACAAAAATGTGTGATGTTGGGGGTACTCAATGGATGGAGTTGGGAAACACTGGCCTAATGATGCAGACTAGCGGACTGGGACCATTTGTGCAAAATATACACATGTATTTCCAATGTCTTGCTGACTGTGGTTGAAAACAGCTTTGGCATGACAGGACAGAGAACAACTACAAACCGTTATCTGAGGCCTGATCATGCCAAGCGGGCCCGACGACACTGGTCCATTATCGTGGTTGACGACTCAAATGTTGAACCTCCTCGTGAACACTAAGCTAGAAAACATTGCAACAAGGGACAGGAGACGTGGCACCCATCTCCGCCTCCTCTCCTGCCTCGAGGACACATTGAGCTGGACCAACGCCAGCCAGGCATGGCGCGTATCCAACACGATAATACAATGACTGTGCAGCTCAGCAGACGTGTTAGCAGCTTCTAACAAAGTGCTAAGTCAACCAGGTGCGTTTCTCTCGCAAATGTCACCCACTCAATTAGAGAAATGTAACGCATTTCCAGGAGAACAAAGACCCATCTAGTCATGGTTGTCTTCAGAGCAGCAGAACTTGATAGTTGGAAGACAAAAGGAAAGAGGAGTGGGTGGGAGGCAGGAATGTTGCGAACGGCATTATGTTATGCTCTTTGATGGTGAATTCTATTGGAGGAGTACAAAGTTATCTTCCTGTGTGATGTAATGTATTTTTAACCTATTTTATCCTCTGGTTCCTTGGAGCGACGATATGCGAAGGATGTAGTGTGTTTTGATTACTTCTCATGAAACCCTAACAGTAGAGAAGATTTGAAGGTATAGTACACTACGAGAGAGTGTATACTACTTGGTGCGGTTGAAAAAAAGAGTTCGCTATAAGTCACCTTAGTTCCTTAAGTGATAGAAATAGCATTTAAATCCGGAAACGTTTTGGGTGACATTTGGGAAAAATCTTGATGGTGCCGCGTTTCAAAAAGAGGAGCTTTTTATGACCGCGGAAGAATGAATTATTCCTGTTCACCAGCTGTGTGTAATGAAAACCGAGCTCAAAACACCCTCTCTGACTTTCACAATCCCCCAATACCCCACCAGGACGATTACTCGAATCCTTTTTTTTTCCATTTGTCCTCTCCTCCTCTCCTCCTCTCATCCCCTCATTCCTCCTTCTGCGGTTTACTTTTACTCAGAGTATCGGCTGACTCTAAAAGGCTGTAAAAAGGCTGAGGAGACCAAAGCTGTCTGCTCTGATCATTCACCCAGCCCAAACATCCTATAGGGCCGATCAGAATCAGACACACTATTTGTGCTTGACCTCTGTGTGGTCTACTGTTTAGAAACTGCCCACGTCACCACAATGTAAAGGTGGCAGGTAGCCTAGCGGTTAAGAGCATACAACCAGTAACCCAAAGGTTGCTGGTTCAAATCCCCGAGCTGACTAGGGGAGAAATCTGTTGATGTGCCCCTTGAGCAAAGCACACTCATTGCTCCTGTAAGTTGCTCAGGATAAGAGTGTCTACTAAAATGTTGAAGTGGATGACAGCTGACGATCTCTTTCTTGAGAAATGCACAAGTTAATCTGAGCTCTGCTCGTTGGAATTGCACAGCTGAGTAAGACCCTTGAGGCCAGGGTATAAGGAGAAGTGCCAGTACATGGTGAACCACTGAACTGGAGCATGTACACCAGGGCTATGAGACATGTCGCTTGATTAGCTAGAAAGAAAATAGCCAGAGGGACAGATACTGGCATGTGCTACCCATCTTCGAAACTCAACATTAGGCATCAGACAACATCCTGGGCAGAATTAGCACAGTGCTCTCAGTAGCCTTCTCTCATCTTACAAGTTGTGTGAGAGAGAGAGAGAGAGATGCACAAAGCACAGCACACATGGTTGAAAGCCAGATATCTGGGTTGTAATACTACGGCGCTGCCCTGATGAAAACCTAATTTGCTCAGTAGGATTTAACTGGAACAATCGGTCGATTCTTATAAGCAGCCCTGGTTGGTTTTTGCCTCTATCCCAGCGGTTTACATCATTATTAGCATCTGATGGTTTTACCATTGATTCTTATGGACAGTCTGGGAGCCTTGCAAATACTACTAGAGTCTTCAGGAGAGAAGCCACAGACCATGAGCTCGCTTCACTAAGTGCAAAGAACGGCAAAAACAAAAGCTTTGAACATGTATTTATTAACACTTTTATCTCTAGATCTTATTCTTTCTGCCAGCCGGTAACTTTTTGTTCTGTCCTCAATGTTCAATTCCCCCTTTTTTTTTTTTTTTTTAAATATATAGGTGCTGACTTTGAGTCACACATAGTACATCTCTGCCGTGTGTCTTTGATTGATACACCATGATAAAGCCAGGAAAACAGAACGCACACTTTAATCCTTTGCTTCTTCTCACCCCCGTCCAAATATAAAAGAGAGACCCCTTCCGTCAGTATCATGACACGAGACACACATTTCCTGCACATCGATTCCATTCTTCGTTTCAACACGGCTGACCGCAGGAGAAGCGGAGGAGTACGCAGGTTAGGGAAGTGGGAGGTCTCAGAGCAGGAGTTCCAATCGTATGCCTTATTTGTCACGAGGAATACGATTACATGGACAGGAGGGACCTGATCCTAGATCAGCAATCTTACTATAGGTCGCTTCATGAATTCAGGCCCTGGAATTGCATTGGAGCGTGCGTCAGTGCTAGGAGGCTGACGTTTTAGGCCGTAAGAGATGGACTATATACATTTGAGCTAGGTGCTTGAGTTGGATCCAATCTATAAATACCCGAGTATTGGACCACATTAGGATAATATGAACATACACTGGCTGGGTAAGTGCAGCGGAGTGCTTCTGGGAAAGATTGGACAAGTGAAGCTTGTCTCCAAATCGTGATCATATCATACTTAGCTTTGAAGTGAAGCTAGCTTCTCTAAAGCGGTTATCATAGCTTGTAATGGAATCCTGTATTTCCAAAGCATGTGGTCTACACCGAGGGACTGATAGGATAAAGTAATCCTTCTCATCCCCCCCCCCCCCCTTAAAAGATTTAGATGCACTATTGTAAAGTGGCTGCTCCAGTGGATGTCATAAGGTGAATGCACCAATTTGTAAGTCGCTCTGGATAAGAGCGTCTGCTAAATGACTTAAATGTAAATGTAAATTATGGCTTAAGGTGGTGTCGTCACTGACTCGATTCCCGTTTGGTTCTAAAGCAAAATGAAAAGTGCTTTAAAAAAAGGTCCAGTTGTGAACGTCCAAGGTATTGACAGTTATTTGCCTAACAGAGCAGAGGTAACATGTCCTTTACTTTAATGAGGTCTGCAGTAGCATTGATTAACACATGTTCCTTAAGCAATGAGTGTCTGAACTGACACAGGTGTATGTATCTAGAGCGACTGCTGACTAGCAGCATGAAAGGGGAAAGGGGGATACCCAGTCAGTTGTCCAACTGTATTCAACTGGAATGTGTCTTCCGTAATTTAACCCAACCCCTCTGAATCAGAGAGGTGGGAGGGGGGGCCTCAATCGACATCCATGTCTTCGGAGCCCGGGGAACAGTGGGTTAACTGCCTTGCTCAGGGGAAGAATGACAGATTTTTACCTTGTCAGCTCGGGGATTCATTTCAGCAACCGTCCGGTTACTGGCCCAACGCTCTAACCACTAGGTTACCTGCCGCCTCTCGAAGCCCTCCATGTGTCTCCATTCGCCGTGAGGTCGTCTGAACTAGAACATGATGTGTATAATTTATGCCGAGTGGCATTGCCTGAGACAGAGGCAGCTCTAAATAAGGTTATCAAATAAATAAGATATGAAGACTTCTCTGGGAAAGAAAATGGATATGGTTAAGAATTCCACACTGAACCCCAATGGAAAGCATACAAGCGGGAAAGCAATCATCTGCTCTAAAATCCTCTGAACACTTTATATTATAACTTACAGTAAATTACATTCATCTGCCCAATGTTATTCTCAGTAATGTTATTCTCAGTGAAGGACATTCTCCCAACGTTATTCTCGGGAACGGAATCGTTGTGCCTGATGAACACGATTCCACGGTTCCACAAGTTCTACGGTTCCGGTTCCGCCACTCCGAGCCACATAGCATAGGTAATCTAAATAGCTTCACAGTTTGTTGACTGTGTGTAATGTGGCTGTCATGCCTTGTTTTTGTTGCTCCGCCATGATGCAATTACAGAGGTTTCGGTTGCAGCGTTCTCCCGAGGAAGCCTACAGTGAGCTCTTTATGTTCCCTATGGTCTAATTACCTAGCCATGGTAGGCATACTGTGCCTATGAAAAGATGCCAGGCTAAATAACTTAACCGTCTCTGGAGGGGGATTGGAGAGTTAAGGGGACAGACGTTTCAACTATTTGAAGCTTGCGGAGATGATCAATCATCACTAAGAGTAGACATAGTATTGTAGATGTAGATTCAGCTCAGTTATAGCCTCAGCCACCAAGTGGCACTGTATACTGCCTTATGTCTTGTGTCTTGAGAAGGGAGGTTTGAACGTGAGTGTTAGTTACAATGCTGACTGTTACATTGCTTGCATTCCCCACCAATATAGACACGTAACAGTTAATTGTGTTTGAATTCCCATATCGGTAAATGTGGATATACTAGTTTTGGTGGTTGCAGGAATGAAGAATAAATCACTTTTTTTTTTACTACACCTCAACTTACACCTGAAAGGAATGTGTTATTTCTCCTGAAGTGAGCCAGCAGTCACATCGAATCAACTCCTACCATCCATGTGAAGGTTCCTGGAGAACTCAAACTGAGTGTGTTACTATTTCACAGACAGGAGGTTATATCTACTCAGTTACCACAGTCACCAGTACCATGCTCTATCACCAGCCACCGACCGTTATATGAAGGTCTAACAATATTAGGACACCCGATGTATCTGTATCAGCTTGCGCGGCGCCCTCGTTGCATAAGATGAACCGTCACGCACCGCCGGTCGCCCAGACTCCCGATCCATCAATAATACAGCTGTGAGCTCCATCCATCCGCCGGCTGGGTCGTCTGGCTCGGCTCCGTCGCTGTGGTTACAGTGGCGTTGGGGGGGTGATGGGATGAGGAGCGTCCACAGCGGTTGGAGGATGTTCATTTCTCTTTATGGAAGTGACAGTTTCTCCACAGCCCTGACTGGAAGGAGGGGACACTGGGTATGTCGGCTTGCTCCAGAGCCAGACGGAGATTGAAACTAACAAGTGTCCTCCTCCAAACCATGGGAGACGAGGAGACGAGTCACAGAGAGAGACACTTCAAATCTGGAGAGTCTCGTTAAAACTAAGAACGAACTAAGGCAAGGTGCACTAGACCTGAATGAAACTATCCAATAACACTTTCCTACTCCAAAGTTAGCAACAGCTCAATGACAAGGACAGAATACTGAAAAATCAACAACAAAAAACATCTATTAACAACAGCATTTCTTTGGATTTCTGTAATGTTCCCAAGTTTGCAAATAGGCTAACAGTTTATGCCAGACAAATGGTTATCCCTTCTGTATTTAAACACAATACCTGTCCACAATGTTTCTGCATGACTACTTCAGCACATTGTAAACAGGGCAAAATGAAATCCCGAGTCCTGTTGATCATGCTGAATGAGTGTAGCCAGGGAAAGACAGAAGAACCAGGGGATTGAGTATGTTCCGTAATGAGACTGAGTAGAGCGGAGTGGCGGTGGTGGGAGGGTGGAGCCTGTTCTTGGACACAAAAGCAGAAGAGGAGAGGAGAGGGGGGAATAGAGGCGGCCTGGCCTGTCTAAGAGACCAAGCACAGGCAGATCAAATGTGGGTTCTCTCTGGAGCTTAGTGTCTCCCTGTGCCTGGACGATACTACGGCTGGTACAGAACCAGAGCGATACGACGGGGCTAATTTACAGTAGTACTGCCTGATGGCAGCTCTGGCTTCAAAGCACTGCCTCGTCAAAGCGTCAGGTAGAGGATACGGTCACACTTGTGACGATGTGTGTGCCGGGGGGTTGTTTGTTCTAATGAGAAGATCTACTGTCTTTGTTCTAATGTCTCTCCCTATGTGTGTTTGTCCAAGATAAATCACAGCATTAACTATGACTGTTCAAACTTTTCTTTGTGTATATTAGTGTCCTCTATGAGAGTGTGTAACACCAGGGTATACAGTCTGTGGCGGTCAGCCACTTGATCCTAAGTTATGCATCTCTTGATCTATATATTTATGCAACTGAAGTGTGACGTCTTCGCCGTTGGCGCCAGTTTTGACTGACAAATACTG
The DNA here is from genome assembly GCF_034236695.1 of Oncorhynchus nerka. Lineage (NCBI taxonomy): Eukaryota > Metazoa > Chordata > Actinopteri > Salmoniformes > Salmonidae > Oncorhynchus > Oncorhynchus nerka. Next base: position 44,721,954 of record NC_088409.1, on the reverse strand, counting down.
TATGTAATCTACCCTCTAACTGTTGAGTGGAATCACTCACACCCCATACACATTTGAACAGGCAACTTAACACACCGCTGGGGCTGCACGCCTCAGATAACAACCATTCAATCCCCTTAAAAGGCGTTCACTTCCACCCCCAAAAATGGCTAAGTGATAACTCTCAATAAACGCCATTTTCACAGCTTTTCAAAGGGAGTTGCGAACTGTGCCGCCACAATTACCACCCAAAATGACAGACAAAACGAGCAGGTTTCATCTGGCTGGTGGTTTATGCTATAACTTTTTGAAAGCTCTCGAAATGGATCCATAAAGGCATACACAAAACACAGCTATAGTTCTATTGTCATATTATACAGTCATAGATGACAAGAGCTGCAATCTGTGAACGGGACAAATAAACTAAAAGGCTGCATTGTCTTGGTCTGAGTGGGAGGGAATTCAGACAACGGCGAACCTGTTTGCACGCATGGTGCAGCAAGCCATTAACCGTTGTCTTCCCCCAGCGATGAGAGTTGTGTGGACAGGCACAGATGGGGAGGAGAGAATGAGAACAAGAGGTGACGGAGATGTTTTTTTTTAGCACATTGAAAGCATGCGCTCCTGTAAACTGCCATAGACGCAGTAGGAGAACATCTGCGCCCAGACATGTGAACAGCTAATGGCAGGCGTGATTCCACATTAAAAAAAGACAAGAAAGGGAAGGCACGCACGGGTCATTTATGACTCTATTACCCACGGTGTGGAACTGAAGTCTAAAAATACCAGACCTGATGTGAAACATTGACATGCACAGAACGCCTCGTAAAAAGAATGACAACGGGTTCACGGCAGGTTGGAGACACGAGCATGGTGCAATCGGTTCCTTTTTTCCTATCAGTGCTGCATCAGCTCGCTGTATTTGACAGACCCCGTGACCTTGCGGGCTTAGAGTGTTACATTCGGGCGTGTGCTCCATATCTGAATCTGATACTATACTTTGTAACCCACGACTGGTTTTCTCTAGCCTGATGAAAGGACGACCTTTCTTTTCCAATAGCAGTCTGTCGTCTGCAAGAGGATATATCTGGTTTTATCTCCACATTCTATATTACACTTTAGAGACAGCTGAAGGGCATTTGGGTGACATCTCATTTGATATGCACCTGCTTTAGAGTCATGATTACATCACTAGCACATTCATAGCTCAATAATCCGTCTTCTTCACATGAAGGTAATCCGAAACAACAGATCAAATCCACATGCCCTGCAACGCTTCACAATTCAAATGACCAAACAATGGTTTCAGTTTCAGTTGGATGCACATCCCTACAGTATAAGACACCTTCCCACGAGCACAAACACATCTCTAGGCATTTACTTGAAGCAATTAGTGATAACCTCAACCTTTCTTGTCAGTCAAACTCCATTTAACTAATGGTTGTTGCCAAGGAAGTGTCATGTTGCCAAGGATCTATAACTACAACATCTCTGGGTTCTTTCACACTGCATGAAGTCATCACCCTCCAGACACAAATGAACATGTTCCACACAATGATCTATGGGAGTGATGGCTCCTCCCAGCTGGGATCCTCCTCACTCCATTACTTCCTGTGAGTGTTCCTCAGAGACAAAGCCGCCATATGTGAGAAGCATGCATCCCTCCTCCGATTGGCCTTACTAGTAGCCTGGTTGCAGAGCACACACTGTTGCTATGGTTTCTGCTCAGGCTGCGCTAGCTCCATCTGTCTTCGATGTCGGCTGGGTAAAACGCAGCGATTCCACTCCGCTTTCTCAACGGGGAGACCATCCATCCTGCCACTCTGTCACCGGGGCCGACACAGATCAACATAACTCCCAGCTCTCTGGAGACGATACAGAAGTCAACAAGGTGAATACCTTCCGTCAATATGCAATGCAGAGAAAAAATATATATACAACGAATTTGTTGCCTGAAGAAATAGCTAGGCGTAGTAAGCATCAGTTGTTACATGAATAACAAAATAAAGTATACACACACACTGAACAACTTGGATAGGGCTCATGTGCTCTATAATTTATACTGTACTGCAGGGTGACTACTGAGGCGATGCTACACCAGTGCATTGCAACTTTGACACCTGGGGTTTGAGCTGGCCAACCTGTGGTCAGTAGCCAATGGCCAATGCCTAGCATTAATTTGAAGTTGCACTACACTATTTAATAAATATCTGACCCCTTTTTCCCCCTCAGTACACAGTAGATCGCCAAGGTTACCACTGGAGTGGAGGCCCGAGCAGCTCCACAACCCTATCGTTTCACATGAATGCATAAAACTTGGCCAAAGTAGACAGGTACAATTCCAGCTCATTCGCACCGTGCCACTTGGAGACATATCATATGAAGGGGAAAGGCTGGAGGGGAATGGAAAAAAGAGAGGGTTTACTTATTCATTCGCTTCCTCTATTTTCCTGCCTGTGTTTTTTTTCTCACTCAGAGATCTCTGTGGGACTGTGGGGTTGCGTCGTGTTAGCTTTAACATTAGCGTAAGGTAGCTAACATGGTATGTGGCAGAGTGGTGTTAGCATATGCTAGCTAGCTAACACACTATTGGGCTGGCGCATGGTGGCTAATATAGTGTGACGCTAAGCAGCGGTAGCTGCTGGTGAGCAATGCCGTCTGATACTGCCAGAACCCCACTGTGAAGCCCTGGGTCAACTGAGGGATGCCTGTCTCTCCATACAAATGTCACTGCTCATGGGTATTGCATCAAGCCTGGCCTTTTGATGCTAATTAAATGTTACTGCTAGCCTAGCCTTTAGACGAAGAGGCACACAGGAGGGGAGAAGAGGGGAGTGGAAGAGAGCAAAGGCACCCGCGTCATTTAGGGAGAGGGTGGTCTCTCTGAACTCTCTCCACTCTTATGTGTGAGATCAATATCCTTTTCAAACAGAACACATTTGTCAGCATTGTCAGAGTAAATATCAACCATAACAGCGCTTTTCCATTGGTGCGGTTGTTTAATCAGTTGGTCTCCCTCTGGCATTAGCCTGATGCTACAAAGAAGCTAACCAATGTCAGGTGCACAGATGCTGGCTCACAACATCAAAGATAACGTGCTAGCATTAGCATAAGGACTCTGGCATTAGACCGATGCCACAAAGTAGCTAACCAAAGTCAAGCGGGCAGATGCTGGTCACAACATCAAAGCTAACGTTCTAGGCCTGCGCAGGCTAATAAAATGAGAGTCTTTGGGATGTGTTCTAAAGAGGTGTTGTATGTTGTGTCTGGGTTTAGGGCAGAGAGGGCAGCGAGGGCAGTTCATTCTCTGAGGCATTCTCTGGCCCTGACAGCTAACGCATCAGCTGAGGCCCAGTAGGACCGGACTGACAGCTGTCTGTCGCGTCGGAGGTTCTCCAAACGACATGCTCCGCACTGACAGGTCAGACGAAAACATGGGCTACTCTCCAGCAGAGGACCACACTGAAACAACCTCAGGGTGTAACGGGGGGGGTACGAGCGTCTTAGTGCTGTAGTTTGTGTTAAAAGCACGCCACGCATTGTGAAATGGCTAAGTGTGTACAGAATGTACCAAACTCGGTAAGTTGTAGACCTATTCAAATAAAATCCTTATCACAAGGACAGAAAAGTGTATCTTGATTAACTGTCATGCATATCATAAGGTACTTCACTCGCACACAAAACAAGGTCCGAGCATATCTCCCTTCATGATCACACTGCCCCTTTGAAAGTCACCTACTTTACCGCCATTAACAACAAAACATGCAGGAATGACCAGGCTGAGAGGGTGCCATTAGCACTTGTCCTGTTATTCACAGAAAGAAGTCAAGCTTTGTCAGGACAATTCCTGGCGCTGTTGCCTCTGTCTTCCTGAATAAGGCTGCTGTTCCCTGTCCTTGCACGCGGTGCAGGCTGTGGTCACCTTGCATTAGTTGCATCCCGCTGCAGGTACAGCACGCCCACGGTGACAACAGCAGAGCCAAGATGCCTCCCACACTGGCATTCAATCAATCCAGCCATGTTTACACAATATTTGTTAGTACATAAGTTCTGCAGGGGCCCATGTTTCTAGTCCACGTGTGAAAGCATCTGCCAGGGGAGTCAGTCTGCGTGTGTGTGGATTTGTGTTGCGTGTGGCCACAGTTTGGCAGCTCCCTTGTGTACCCAGCCTGTGGTGACAGACGTGCCACAATGAGACTACCTGCCTAGCAGCTGAATCTCACTTTACTATAGTCTGCACTCTCCTATATATCCTGTCCTTCCTTACTCTCCCTCTCCTGTCCTCCCTTACTCTCTCCTCCTTTACTCTCCTCTCTTCTCCCTTTTCTCTCTCTTATTTCAGCACAGTTCTCTTAGTGCTAGTGCAAATCTGTCATTGATCCAAGGATTCCAATTAGCACACACAGACAGGAAACGACTTAGCTCGTGCCTCAAACTAAAAAGTTTTAAAAAAAGATTAAAAAAAAGAGAGAGTATGATTAGCCGTTTGGGGTAAAAGAAGTGGAATAAAAAAAGATGTTGCTTTCACAAGAACAACGATATGCAGCAATTAGAGTGGCATTATTGTGTGGCAGCCGGACCAGCACTGTCCCTGGGTATATAACGTTCCAGTTAAAACTTTAATACTCCACTAGCCACTTTGTCTCTCGCTCGTATGAACACACATGCTCGGGCTCACGAACGCACGCCTGCGCACGCACACTCACACTCAATATGCAACTGCCGTGCATTTGACAAACCGCCATCCCTAAATGTGTGGGTGTGCTCGAGCATGACGTTCTTATTTCTATACATCTCATACTGAAACTAGGGGATAAACCTTATCAGTGCGCTTTTGACCTTTAACTACCCAGGAAGAAAGGGCAAACCATGGGGTCAGAAACAGGCCACTGTGCAGCGACACACCTGAAAGAGGGAAACTTGGGCCGACATGAAAGCGCTTCCTCCCCAGGGCGTCCGTCACACACCGCGCCCCACTCCAACCTCCACGCCAGAGCTCAGAAGACAGACCAGACCGCGAGGCTCTGGCGAGGTGCCAAACCTGGCTGAGAGAGACAGGAAGCCCCATGGGCGGTGGTGGCACGGTGCCCAGTCACGCTTAGACGCCACAGCCATGGAGTCTCAGCTAGCACCCGGCTTTGATGCAGCAGTCTCTGTCCTCCTGTCCCCCACTGAGCTAGGACAGGTTAACTCGATCAAATGCCATCCCGCTCAGAACGGTGAGAAGAAACGATTACCCTAAAAGGGTTTCATTAAGGCTTCATTATAGCATATGGCTTCAAAACACAAGGCTCTGATTGATATCACTAGGGACGGAGTGGTTTTTCCAGTCAGAGTACTTATGCTGCCAAGAAAACAAAATCTATTTGGGGCGAGAAAGGAAGCGAAAGGGTGACCTGACCGAAGGATGTATCGAAACTGAAGGAAAGGGGCAGCAAGTCCCTTATTTTAGGTCGTGATGGGGTTCATTCTGGTACACAATTGGCCTCTCTACCTCCCAAAGCTGTTAGGTTGATGGGAAAGGGATCGGAGGAGAGTAAGGAGAATGAGCATGGGGGTTGGGGGAGAAATTGGCCGCGGAGAACTGAGGTGCATTGGATTCGCTTAGCGGAGCTGATGAGAGTGTAAGTGGACGAGGGATGAAACAACGCTCATTCTCCACCAGAGGCCCCAAATGTAATTACAGGCTAACAAAGCATGGTGCCCGCGGATGCCCTCCAAACCTCCCCTACCTCTTTTGCCATGAGAGGCTAGTCAGTCCGTGCCTTGTATTTGTACTTGCTGTATAATCAGACATTTGCACTACACACATCTACATTACACAACACGGTACAAATCATTTAGCTGTTCCAGGAGCAACTTCTACTGTTGTGTTAAGAGGGGGTATTCTGTTAACCCAGAGCAGAGGAAGTGTGTTTATATCCCTTTTCTAATATACTGAGTGATTGATTCTTGAAATGTGATAAAATGTTACTTTGATGATCATTGAAAAACCCCTACCTGGTTGGTTTAGTCCGGCGAGGGCAGAATGAGCCACAGTATAGAAACAGTGCCGGCCACTACCAATCCTTGTTGGCGGTAGGTGGTAGGCCATGACCACCATGATTGAAATCTGTGCATAGTCCCATGTGTCATGCGTCCCGTGTGTCCCAGTTGGTAGAGCATGGCACTTGCAACGCCAGGGTTGTGGGTTTGATTCCCACTGGGGACCCGTACAACAACAAAAAGTATATAAACGTATGTACTCTACTGTAAGTCGCTCTCAATAAGGGCATCTGCTAAATGAAAGAAAAATGCAGAAGTGTGGTTCATAAATGTCCCTTTGTACAAAGTTCTTTGGCACGTAGGTAAATCCAGTTCAGAGGTCAATGGTAGTTCTGTCTCCGGCCTCCTCTCTGAATAGCTCCACCACTAGGGTGGCCTCCGTTACACAGCCGGTCACTTTAGAGGCAGACTGGGGTATTGGGTTGGGTAGCATGTCCTTCATATGTTTGTGTTAGCGACCTGTGCTAGCCCTGTGAGAAATTCCACTGGAATTCATATAGCCTGCTAGCTTGCTAAATATCAGATGTGTTCATATATCGGCACTTTGTAATAGCTGAAGAATTCCCAGAAGACCTCTGTCTAAACAACTAGCTTTCAAATGTCTAAAATACAGATGATTTCAAGGCTAGAAAAAACAACAAGAGCAAATACAACCTGAAAGAGTTGCGGGTAGAATAATCATACTTTGACTTTGGTCATTTTTGATGTTCTTTTAAATGTCACCGGCAGGAGAGAGGAAAGGTGGCCAAAGGCAGAAACGTGTCCCAGTGAATCATCGGTAGGCGCGCTAGACAGATGTCGCCTTGTCCAAAGCATTGTGGGAAAAATCAAAAACAAATATGCCACAGTTTTCTTCCTTCATCTCCAATCCCTCTCCCTCTCCCTCTTTCCAAGTTGCCATGGATACAGGTAGTCAGACAATGTGCTTCAGAACAGAGAGCTTGACCACTGGGATGACTTTGGCTGAAAATGTTCACCCTGCCATTAGCATGAACTGAATCATCCATTTCTAGGACGTAAAAAATACAATGGGGAATAACACAGGCCATTATGATAATTGGCTGTGAAGATATGCGTTTTCTCTAATAATCATGACAATGTGAAGTACCATCACCATGACTATTCCCACAATTACTTTGACTACTGAAACCACCTAACTAATACACCTGTTGTGGATAGAATCAGTGAAAGCCATTCAAATCCTCGCTCGCTATCCCATCATGTAAGTCAAGGATTCTTTTCCAATCTCCACCATCTCAGTGATGGAGCGTTCTTCAGGCTATTCGCTAACGTAAATGTCACTGCAAGAATGACCACGAACCTATCCACCATCTTCACAAATCCCCTCCTCGCAGGCAATAAAGCCTTGCCATTTAAACACTAGTTGATTGACATCTGCCAAATCCCTAGCTAGCACACGCCAGACCAAGCCTGTGAGGCACTTTGTGATGAGCCTGTAAGGCACTTTGTGTTTTCGTGTGTGATTGTGTGTGGGTGAGTGTGATTGTGTGCCTGTCTGTGCGTGCGTGTGAGAGGTGTGAGTGTGTACATCTGTGCTTCCATCTGTCCATGTGTGTGTATGTGTGCTGCCTACACGGCTGTGTCTGTCTGCTAGTCAGCGCTTCTGCAACTCATCCATCACCTTGGTGAGGAGGGGGAGATGAGGGGTCGTGATGGCAGTGCATCAAGGCTGAGCGGGCCCAATCAGCAGAGGCCTCTGTCTCTAATGGAGTGATAGATCGGCCCGTCTGCCCCTTGTTAAACAGCCCCACTCCAGCTGGTGCCCAAAGTCAGGGGCATCCTGCCCACCCTGTCCGCCGGGCCACTGTCTGTCAGAGAGGGAGCAGAGCGGGGAGAGGGAGGGAGGGTAAGAGAGGAGTCGGCTGGCAGTGCCAAAGAGATAGATGGGACACAAATGATTGATTTCTTACTTTCCTAGAACTCTGCTTGTGGTGGAATGCGGTTGCTTTTTGAGCTTCAGTGAGCGAGAGAGCGAGAGAGAGTGTGCATTGCACCCCTGTGTGTGCGCGTCTGCATGCTCACAACTTCACACATCGCAGTGCCATTCATTTGTACCACATTTGTACACACTAAATATGACATCTACCACCTGGCTTCTGTCATTCGACGATAAAACAGCTTCCTGTTTGGGTGGCAGCTGGCCCAGTTTCTAGAAGACCAAATCCATCCATGCTAGCTGTCAGTAGAGCATTACTGAACTGTACACACGTCTCCAGCTCGGAACTAGCCCGGAATGACGTGCCGTAGCCTAAGCCTCCACGCATATTAAACAAAATATCAACCCTTTTTTTTTTTGTGCAGTAATCATATTTTTTTTAACAAAACTACATTTACATTTACATTTAAGTCATTTAGCAGACGCTCTTATCCAGAGCGACTACAATGATACTACATTCCATATCCGGGCCTCGAGGGGAATCGAGGGAAAACATCCCTTTTGTAAAGTCAGCAATCACTATAGCTGTCCTGGACCAAGGACGCATCCCAAATGGCAGACTTTTCCCGACATAGTGCACGACTTTAGACCCGCAGTATATAGAGGGGATAGGGTGGCATTTGAGACGCAGACCAAGTGTTTCTATGTGGACTGAGGGAGAAGGAGAAACGCCCAGTGAATAAACCTGTACAGTACGTAGAAAACTGAACCCGACGCAGACAACGAAACAAATCAATACCAGCCCATTGGGGACATGTACTCGACAGTGTTTGGAAAAAGCATGTGAATAGCCTTACAATAAACTAGTATTCATTAGTGTATCACTTACTGTGGTGAAAATCACTTAGGAAATGTATTTTTTTCCAAGAGAGTAATTTGGTTCGAACATCTCTGCCTCCAGCTGTGTCAGGCTACCTCCCGTGGTGTTATTGTGTTGGCTGCCTTGAGTTTTCAAACCGTACCAACCAGAACGACAATATTACCCCACAAACTCACATAAAAATGAGGAGGCCTTCAAGGGAAACCATCAATCAATAATGGACTGTGATTTTAAGCCTGTCAATCACACTGGCTGGGAGCTACGTACAGTATAATGGGGCGGCTTCCGCAGCCCTCCTAGGGACGGTAATGTCGTCAAGTAGATTCATTCACCACAGTACATCTACAAAACCCACTGACAGGCTTGTGAGCCATCAATCACCAGAAATCGCATTAGAAAATCTTTCTTTTTCATTTAGACCACTTTGCCATCCAACTATGGCTGATCAGAGAGAACTGAAATATGCATCCATATACATGAAGGGTTACAAAGACGGGGGGCGGCAACAACTCGTCCACGTTCATGAGCGGGAATCAGGATGAACGTCGAAGAATCCAACGGAGCCTTTATTCCTTTATTTATAGCCGCGACAGGTTTTCATGGGCTATTTCCTCTTACCACAGTGTCCCTACTCCTGCCCCAGGTGTCACGTGTGGAGAGGGAAAACTAAAAAGAGTGTGCTAGAGATGAGAGGGGAAAGAAGGAGAAGGCTTTAACTTGGGGATTAGAAGACTTTCATTATCCTCTCGGACGCCATCTATGGCCTTTAAGTGCTTCCAGAGTGAGAGAGAGCGAGAGAGAAAGGGAGAGTGAGATGGAGAGAATGTGTATAGTTTAGTATGAGCCCCTTGCCCATAGGGAACATAGATCAGAGAGCGTTCCACAGGTCCTGTGGGACTGTGCTAAATGTGCTCTCTCCCCTGACACTACGAAGCCTTGCTGCCCTAGGAGGAGAGCTTGTGAACGGACTGCTTTATCTCACAGACATCTGGGTGGGTCAAACTCACAGCAGAACCAGCTGGGAGGCCAGGGAGTGAAGGGAGAGCAAGGGAACCCATGCATTTACACTAGCTGGGGATGACAAGAGCAGGGTAAATATACCAAGAAAAGGAGAAAAAGTGAAGAGCTTGAGGGAGGAGTGAAACATAAAAAGCAGGTGGAGGAAAAGAACAGAAATGGCAATTTGTGGAAAAGAAAAAGAGGGAGACAGAAAGTGGGCCATGGTCCCTGGCTGCTTTAATCCAGACGCTCCTGTCAGAGTATTTAATAATATAGACCATATCACCATCAGCACATCATAAACTCTGTACTGTGGAGTGCTGAGTGAAGGACAAGGCTCCATTACCCCATGGCTCTGTCGTAAAGCAGACACAAGCAAGCCTGCATGTACAAACACATGCACACAGGCGCGCACACACACACACACAGCTAAACAGGACACACACACACACACACACAGCTAAACAGGGGACACGCTGTTGTAATGATACATAAAAGTCTGGCTGGGGTTATTTGCTATTTCCAAGCTTCCCGCCTCCGCTTCGTGGTCCTTCATCCTTCCGAATCATCAATGCCGGGGGGACCACTTCCAAATCTCTCCTCGTGCTGCTTGCCTGCTGCCTGCTAAAAGGCCATTAGCTAATTGCGTTACACTAAATAAGAAGAACCAGATCAATTACAGAGTCGGCCTGTTCTAGCTCGCCTCTGTGTGTGTGTGTGTGTGTTTGCACGTGTGTGTTTGTCTGTGTGTGTTGAGGTTAGGTTGGTGTGATAGTTGCTACATACACAGAAATGCAGGTGTGGAAACCATAGTGGGTAATCCAATAACATACCTGAGCGATATGGACCAATGCGAGTTTGGAGTGAGCTAATACGTGATTGCTATTCCCCGAGCTGCAAAAGCTACATGCAACATTATTCATCCGGTCATTCATTACTGCACCCAGGCCTTCTATCTGTCTGGCAATTAATGTGTTGCTTTTATGGCGCTTAATTAATAGCGCACTGCATCTTCATTACATCCTAAATGAATATCAGAGAAGGGCTTGTGCAGTGTTGCTCTACTCACTAAACCATCGAAAGATGAATCACAGACACTGAGATCAGATAAGAAAGAAATACTCTCCTGTCAGCAGACACGGTATTCTTTCTACGTGGCATGGCCTCGAAATAACTCAGGTATTCTGTTCCTGCCCATTTGTTGTTCTTGTTTAATTCTGTGAAGCATTCCTTTCATGCGGATTCTTCTTTGGGACCGTGCGCTGATGTGACTAGGTGATGTGTGTGCACCTTGACTAGGTGATGTGTGTGCACCTATTGCATTGTTGTGTCTACTCAAAAATAAAAACACACAAACAAACAAACACACACACACACACAATAACCAATTCCATAAAACCTTGTTTGGAATAAAGAACAACGTGACCAAACTTGTCTGAATTCACAATGCCTTCTTGACAGCACGAATTGTGATGTCTGTCGTGAGGATGACAACAAGACGCGATCAAACGTACTTCCCCTTTGCCTCTGTCTGTCTTCGACTGCGAAACAAAGGGCCAGATACACCGCTCTACTTCTCAAACTTTTCTCAAAATCTGCACGTACAGTATATGTAAGCGATAAACAACAAGGGGTTATGAGTTTTCTGGGAATAATGCATGATGGGGAAGGTGACAAGGCAGTTCCCCACCCAGACTGAAGACATATTGAGCGGCTGAAGCTCTAAATGGGAGAAGGAGTGACTAACTGTAATTAATCCATTTAGCTGTGACCACAGAGCTCCACCAGGCAGGCAGGCAGGCACTGTGTGTGTGTGTGTGTGTGTGTGTGTGTGTGTGTGTGTGTGTGTGTGTGTGTGTGTGTGTGTGTGGTGTGTGTGTCCTAACATCTTAATCTCCTCAGTCACAAATCAACCACAATCTCCCCACTATGGAGAAAGCCTTTTCCCTGGAAGACATAGATCACTAGCCAAAGCCACCAGGATCAATACCATACACTGTTTAAAGCTGTGGCCTTTGACCCACAAAGACTGTTATATACTGTGGCCTATAAAAAATACACTTTACAATCCTTTTTCTTAATTATGAAAGCTAAGGGGCCATACTTTGAAGGGGGTTTATTGTTGTCGTAAAACTGTACAGTGCTGTACATTTGTTTCTGTTCAGAATACACAGGGTAGCCTACAGAATACGCCGGGTAGCCTACAGAATACGCCGGGTAGCCTACAGAATACGCAGGGTAGCCTACAGAATATGCAGGGTAGCCTACAGAATATGCAGGGTAGCCTACTGAATACGCCGGGTAGCCTACAGAATATGCAGGGTAGCCTACAGCATACGCAGGGTAGCCTACAGAATACGCAGGGTAGCCTACAGAATACGCAAGGTAGCCTACCAAATATGCAGGGTAGCCTACAGAATATGCAGGGTAGCCTACAGAATATGCAGGGTAGCCTACAGAATACGCAGGGTAGCTTACAGAATATGCAGGGTAGCCTACAGAATACGCAGGGTAGCCTACCGAATACGCAGGGTAGCCTACAGAATACGCAGGGTAGCCTACAGTATACGCCGGGTAGCCTAGAGAATACGCAGGGTAGCCTACAGAATACGCAGGGTAGCCTACAGAAAACGCAGGGTAGCCTACAGAATACGCCGGGTAGCCTGCAGAATACGCAGGGTAGCCTACAGAAAACGCAGGGTAGCCTACAGAATACGCCGGGTAGCCTGCAGAATACGCCGGGTAGCCTACAGAATACGCAGGGTAGCCTACAGAATACGCAGGGTAGCCTACAGGATACGTAGGGTAGCCTACAGATACGCAGGGTAGCCTACAGTATACGCAGGGTAGCCTACAGAATATGCAGGGTAGCCTAGAGAATACGCAGGGTAGCCTAGAGAATACGCAGGGTAGCCTACAGCATACGCAGGGTAGCCTACAGAATACGCAGGGTAGCCTACAGAATACGCAGGGTAGCCTACAGCATACGCAGGGTAGCCTACAGAATACGCAGGGTAGCCTACAGAATATGCAGGGTAGCCTAGAGAATACGCAGGGTAGCCTAGAGAAAACGCAGGGTAGCCTACAGAATACGCAGGGTAGCCTACAGAATACGCAGGGTAGCCTAGAGAATACGCAGGGTAGCCTACAGAATACGCAGGGTAGCCTACAGAATATGCAGGGTAGCCTAGAGAATACGCAGGGTAGCCTAGAGAATACGCAGGGTAGCCTACAGAATACGCAGGGTAGCCTACAGGCTACAGAGGCTATATTTTCCATTGCGTCAGTTTTCTTTTTTTCTACTCCCACTCAAACACATGTTAAAGTTGTACTCAACATGAAAAATAGATTAATTTTCTTTTCCAGCTCTCTATCATTTGCTGTAAAGTTTAAAACTGACTTCTCTGAACAATTCTTCCTCTGAGGAAAAAAAACAACACAATTTCTCCTCATTAAGCACATGAATGTATTTCTTATTGGAGTGAATACATGAGCACGCTGAAGGAAAGATACTAGGCTAACTGACGAACAGAGTGGATGATTTGTCGTCGGGCCAAAAACCACTGCTCCTCTGGGAAAAAGGGGACGTGACTGGTCAATCCAGGGGTGGACTCAGTACTAGCCAGTAGCTCACTTCAGCTTGATGGCCCGAGTGCTCAGCTCAAAGAGTGACAGAGATAGTGGCCGTGTCTGAATACCCATACCTGTGTCTTAAGTAGTAGGCCGTTTTGAATATGCGGAAAAAATGAAGTATTTTGGATTTCTCATTGAAAAGGGTTTCTTGTTCTCTTGGCCTTGGTCAGAGCTTCTAAACTAAATACTAAACCATATTTTCATTTCTGTATGTGTCTAGACTGGGGACTCGAGATGTAGAAACATTTTTTTTGTCATGCTACTCAGGCTTTTGATTTGAGCAGAGCGTATGGATTGTTTTAGTGGTTTAGGCTAGGCTAACTATTTCATTCTTGAATGTTTGCATTTGCAGTCATTATGACCTCGTTCCCAATGATCAGTGCTTCAGTTTATTATGTTGCTGTCCGGGGGTTCTGAATTTGCGATGAACCTGACTGCCCACGTTGTTCTGTGTAATAGCTTGTTGATTTGAACATTTGAAAAGTTTTGGTTGTGTACTAGGCTATTTGATTGAATGTATAAATGTTACAGCACTTTGGTTTCGCTAATAAATATGTTCCAAAGGAAACAAATGTTACTTTAGTCCTTTTTTATTTAATAGGATAGATGCTATATGGCTACAGTATAGGTTGAATGTGATAGCCTGCCTATAACCAGCCTGGGGAGACCTATAACTCCATTAGGTTGAATGTGATAGCCTGCCTATAACCAGCCTGGGGAGGCCTTTAACTCCATTAGGTTGAATGTGATAGCCTGCCTATAACCAGCCTGGGGAGGCCTTTAACTCCATTAGGTTGAATGTGATAGCCTGCCTATAACCAGCCTGGGGAGGCCTATAACTCCATTAGGTTGAATGTGATAGCCTGCCTATAACCAGCCTGGGGAGGCCTTTAACTCCATTAGGTTGAATGTGATAGCCTGCCTATAACCAGCCTGGGGAGGCCTATAACTCCATTAGGTTGAATGTGATAAACTGCCTATAACCAGCCTGGGGAGACCTATAACTCCATTAGGTTGAATGTGATAGCCTGCCTATAACCAGCCTGAGGAGGCCTATAACTCCATTCCAATTCTATTCAGAGTATAGAGAAATTCATCAAATTGGAAATGAGCTATTATCAGGCTGGTTAATACAATGCATGTCTGTTGGATAAGGAAAAATCCACCTGCACTCGGCCCCCGCCCCACCTACTCAGTCAGTCAGGAGCCGCTACTGTGTTGCGGCCGTGGCATACCGCATACTTACTAAATAGTATGCGGCGATGAGAACGTAGTATGTAGTTTAAGTATGTATTCAGACACGGCCATTGCGCGCGCGCGCGTGTGTGTGTGCGCATGTGCGTGAGGGGACTGTTCAACTAATGATGCTTTGAAAATGGGATGCCAGGCTGTTATGTGGGCTAGGCAGAGTCAGAAGAAAAGAGGCCTGGATTCCTCAAAGCCCCGCATCATTAAAGGCAGCCTAATGATCTGATAGATTCCATTTTGTTTGCTGGTATCAATGTTGTGACTTGTAAAAACAAAGGAAACAGGATTCATCAGACTCTCCTCAATAGGGGTTGGGTTGCATTTGGGCATGGGTGAAAACCTGGGTTGTATTCGATAGGGCACACTGTAGCAAGAAGCATCATAACGTTTTGCTACAGAAAATGAAAATGAGTGTTTCTTATGTCAAGTAGTCCCTCCCTGCTCCAGTCCGTTTTCCTCCATTTGGTGCCTAATGACTACAACCCTGCCCCGGCTAAATCCCACTGTCCTTTAACCCTGAGCAGTGCAAACGCTTTTGAGACCACTAAGAACTGCAAAAATACTAATTGAAAGAGAGGAAAAAAAGGTTGTCCAAAATAAAGGGAGTGGAGGCAAATAAATGATGGGGGCTATTAAATATCAAAGGGGAAATGAGGAAGAGAAAAGGCCCAAGGTCCTTCTTTGTATGAATTCTCTTTCTTCTCACATCAAATTGTCCAATTAAATTCTTAGCATCAATGGCAGCTCAACCTCTTTTACGCTCTTCCCCAATAGTGTGTCAGTATTGATGATTGACATAATTATTCTGGAAAGTGGAACGGGAAGAGGTTTATTGTATCAAGCTGAGCTATTAGTCTATACATGATTCAGCATACATAAAATGCATGCTGTAATAATGCATTCGAACATAAAATACATAATACATGTAGTAGTTATATTACAATACAGTAAGCTTCTTGGTCCAATGCTTTCTTACTATATAATGATGTAGCTCGTAAGAAGTCCCACGAATGGGATTACATGTTTGTACATATACACACAGTGGAAGGAAGGTTTGGAGCAGTAGAATCGAGAGCTTTCTTCTACTGCTAAGCCCACAGCCCAGATACAGAGCACAGCAGGTTACTGTGTGATTAAATGATGATCCACTTTCATCTGCAGAAAATGAAATGTCTTTTTAGACTTTTAAGCTGCTGAGCAAAAAAAAAAGACACACATGCACAGAATTTGTACACGTACACACAGACACAGGCACAAACACACACACACACACACACACACACACACACACACACACACACACACACACACACACACACACAGACACAGGCACAAACACACACACACACACACACACACACACACACACACACACACACACACACACACACACACACACACACACACACAGACACAGGCACAAACACACACACACACACACACACACACACACACACACACACACACACACACACACACACACACACACACACACACGCCATCCTCCACTGTAAGAGTCTTTGTAATCCGAGAATTGTGAATTAGAGGGCTTTGTCTAAATGGATTGGGATTTACAAAGACATATTGCGAGAGGCAGAACGGCCGGATTCCTTGATTACATTGGCAAGAGGCAGAGATCTCTCTCTCTCTCTTCTCTTTTGTCAATACTGTAGTAAACATGGGTTGACACAGTAGGGTTTTTATTCCCCATAGGATCTGCTAACTCTCTGAACACAACGGGTTTGGAATGTTGAGACAGGGACAGAGTCAAGGACATTATCATGCCAGCTTAAATTCAGAGGAAAAACACAAACCTTTATAGATACTGTGTAAACGTGCGAATGGAATCGGGTCAGTGCCCATCAAATACACGACAGCCGAGATGAAATTATGATTTATGTCTGACCTCTCAGAAAGCCGCCGTTGGACACACTCCAGCCATCTGACACATAAATTGTAGTCTAGCAGTTGCTATGTTGCCATGGACACTACTGCTACAATCACCCACAAGTCATGGCTGAGGTCGATATCCCTGTAACTAGCCATGATTGTACTATACTGTACGACAGAGACCCTCCCAACACACTACATTAACCTGCCAGTCATGTCACTGCATAATGATGTATCTTTCAAGCTAACGTACAGTATGAAGCGATTGGTCTGATTGAGGTCGAAACTCTCACTCTATCCTCAGCTCGCATGAGTGTGTATCCTTCGCTCTCCCTCCAGGTCTGAGGAGACAGATCCCTGTATCCACATTCTGATGGATATAAGGAGGACTCCTTGTACCACAGCGGTTGATATTAATTAGATTGCCTCCGCCAACTTTCCCTGAAAGAAAATCACCTGGAGGATATTACACACACACGCGCACACACACGCGCGCACGTTCGAACAGGCACGCCCAGGTCAGCTCCAGGAAGGTGAGATATGTTCTCTGGAGTGGATGGGTGAGAGAGAGCAGAGAGAAGATGAATAGCAGTGGGTGTAAGACAGATACAGTGGAGAGGGTAAACCCTGAGGGGGTGCGGGGGGACGGACGGACGGACGAGAAAGAGCATTGTTGAGAATGAGAGGTAGAGTGAAGAGGAGAAACCTAATTCAACACGGAGGAATTCTCAGCTTTGTGGTGATGGTGTGTGTCTTCGGCGTGGTTTGTGTGTTCGGCATGGTGCAGCATGGTGTGTTCAGTGTGGAAGCAAAAGTTTAAAAAATTAAAATACAAAATAAGGCTTTAGCTACAGACAAATTCCATCCCCTGCACTGACACTTTCTGAAATTGTGGTAATTCATTGACACTCACAGGACTGGAGGCTGGGGGACCTATTCTCCTGTGACACCACTGACGTGGAGACCCGACTGGCACAGGAAGAAACTGACACTAGGGCAGTGAACCAGGAGAGGTGGAGAAGACTCTTAATCAGCACCTGTCTACTTCAAGGGCATATGAATGCTCTTTCCCCTCTGTCCTCTCCCTTTCTATCTCTCTCTGTCTCCCTCTTGCTCTCTCTTTCCATCTCTTGCTCTCTTTTCATCTCTTTCTCTATATAATATCTCTCTCACACACTCTCTCTCTCTCCTGAACAAATGAATGTACTTCCCTCCCCACTACCTCTCATGGCTGCCACTGCCTCTGCTCTTGCTGCCTGCCTGCCTGCCTGTCCTCCACTCTGCTCACCTCAATTTTCACACAAGGTTAACTGAATTATCTCCCTCCCGTTCACAGCCTACTCCTGCTAGAGCAGTGGTATTCAAAGTCGGGGTTACGACCCCTAGTGGGTTGCTGTAGAATTGCAGTGGAGTTGCCAACATATTAGTAACATTTCAAATATCTACTAACCCAAACCCTATCTTTAACCGTAACATTAACATTTATCCTAACCATAAACTTAATTCATACGCTAGCCCTGACCTTAACCCTTACCCTAACCCTTATTCTAAACCTAATCCTAATCCTAGCCCTAACCTTAACCCTTATTCTAACCCGAACCTTAACAAGCAGTTGCTTAGCAACATATAGTTTGTTGACAGCATGACCATCTGTAGACCATCTACAGATACAAAAATCTGGACTATCCAAGTAAAGTATGACCGATTTATTTTATGGGACAATATAAAAAGATGATTTGAAAAATAACATTTTATTGAGTAAATGTACGTATTGGCTCTCTTAGAGAGATGAAAATGTAATGAATTGACGTTTACTTGTTGATGTGAAAATCCAAATGTACAGATGCTAAGGTGGTGTCATTAGATTTGGGGCGGGGTGTGGTCCACAGAAATTCTGACAAAATAAACGGGACCCCCCCCCCCCCCCCCCGAAAACATTTGAATAGCACTGTGCATGTGCATGGGAATAGAGCAATTCAGAATACTATCACACACACACACACAGACAGACACACATGCGCACACATGCACAGATGCCTCCCATTTAACAGAGCTTGGGGTTTCAGATGAAATCGACATGTCCATGAAGAGGAGAGTAGTTGTACAGAGTTATCTGACTTACAGAATCTGCTGGCCAAAAGTAATGGAATTTAGATGACTTCACCCTAGTCGAGTGACCTTGCGCAGGTTACAACTTGAACAAACAGTACAGTAAACTTTACAGCTGCATACCGTGGGCGGGTGTGTGCGGTACACTCCAAGGCTTCTTCGGGAGGTCGCTGTAGGATAAAACGGTTCTACCTTGAACCAAAAGGGTTCTACCTGGAACAAAAAAGGGTTATTCAAAGGGTTCTCCTATGGCGACAGCCTGAAGAATCTTTGAAGGTTGTAGATTGCACCTTTTTTTCTAAGAGTGTTCATCAGTATACGAACAGAACAACCTGAGTGAAACAGAGCATGTAACAGAAAACAACGATTCAGCATTGTGGTTAGAGCGCTGAGAGAGCCCTTTATGCAAGGTACTTAACCTGGGGCGGTGGTTTAACTGTAAGCCAAGGACCCCCATGGGTCTCTATCTGCCCAGCAACAGACACAATCATACCAACAGCACTATTCATGGTTAGGGTGTTACTCTGGCCTAATCTAAACACTTCTCACTTCTCCACCTCAATCCCACAAGGAGTCATCATTGTTCTCCAACATCAATTTACCATCAGGGGCTGCAGAATGTCCTCCAGTGAAACTGGTTCTGCTGTCCCATAATAAACTAATAAATAAAAAAAGTAACGTCCCTTTTTCAGGGCCCTGTCTTTCAAAGAGAATTCGTAAAAATCCAGATAACTTCACAGATCTTCATTGTAAAGGGTTTAAACACTGTTTCCCATACAATTAATGAACATGCACCTCTGGAATGGTCGTTTAGACACTAACAGCTTACAGACGGTAGGCAATTAAGGTCACAGTTATGAAAACTTAGGACACTAAAGATGCCTTTCTACGGACTCTAAAAAACACCAAAAGAAAGATGCCCAGGGTCCCTGCTCATCTGCGTCAACGTGCCTTAGGCAAGGAGGCATGAGGACTGCAGATGTGGCCAGGGCAATACATTGCAATGTCCGTACTGTGAGACGCCTAATACAGCGCTACAGGGAGACAGGACGGATAGCTGATCGTCCTCCGCAATAGGCTGAGAGAGGCTGGACTGAGGGCTTGTAGGCCTGTTGTAAGGCAGGTCTTCACCAGACATCACCGGCAACAACGTCGCCTATGGGCACAAACCCACCGTCGCTGGACCAGACAGGACTGGCAAAAAGTGCTCTACACTGACGAATCGCAGTTTTGCCCAGGGGTGATGGTCAGATTCGCGTTTATCGTCGAAGGAATGAGCATTACACCGAGGCCTGTACTCTGGAGCGGGTTTGGAGGTCGATTTGGAGGTGGAGGGTCCGGCATGGTCTGGGGCGGTGTGTCACAGCATCATTGGACTTCATTGCAATCTCAACGTTGTGTGTTACAGGCAAGACATCCTCCTCCCTCATCCTCCTCCCCTCCAGCATGACAATGCCACCAGCCATACTGCTCGTTCTGTGCGTGATTTCCTGCAAGACAGGAATGTCAGTGTTCTGCCATGGCCAGCGAAGAGCCCGGATCTCAATCCCATTGAGCACGTCTGGGACCTGTTGGATCGGAGGGTGAGGGCTAGGGCCATTCCCCCAGAAATGTCCAGGAACTTGCAGGTGCCTTGGTGGAAGAGTGGAGTAACACCTCACAGCAAGAACTGTCAAATCTGGTGCAGTCCCTGAGGAGGAGATGCACTGCAGTACTTAATGCAGCTGGTGGCCACACCAGATACTGACTACAACTTTTGATTTTGACCCCACCTTTGTTCAGGGACACATTATTCAATTTTTGTTAGTCACATGTCTGTGGAACTTGTTCAGTTTATGTATCTTGTTATGTTCATACAAACATTTACACATGTTAAGTTTGCTGAAAATAAACGCAGTTAACAGTGAGCGGATGTTTATTTTTTTGCTGAGTTTATGTACACACCAGGGTTTCCATTAGGAACATGTTGCAGCGGACATTTGACCGGCAGCAATTTCATTTCCTGGACATTTGTCTTTTTTTTTTTTTTTTGTCTTTTAGTCTGCCATATTCCCGATGAGTGTGCATAATTCACTGTCTTTATCATTGGATCAATGACACTTTTTTTTTCTAGGACAATCATTTTCTCCTCCAGGTTAGATGGACGTCACATTGAATTTGTCTCTGCTTTTCGTAGGCCGAACATATGGATATTTTTATTGATCTGTTTGTCATTGTGAGGAGAGTTGGCTACCCTGTCATTTTTGTCGTATCAAAAAGATTCTACTGTCTCCAGTCACATAAAGTGTAGGAGAACTGCATGAAATGTGTTTGTCAAAGGTCAACATTTCCCTGTGCAAAGGACAAGAAATGTAGGCGATCTGATATAGCCTAGGCCTACTCTAAGCCACTATGAGCAGCATTAAATAGTACCTTCTGAGAACAGTAATCGAGTTATATATGCACTGCACTCGATCACTGTTCTCAAAAAAGGCTATTCAATGCACTGCATAGTGGCTTAGAGTAGCCTAAATCTTGACTATCCGATCGAATCATCACATTGGGAATAGTAGGCTCTCTTACCTAAGTCTGCAAATGCGAGGATGCATGGAATGATTTAATATGAAGATGCATTTTTATGGTGAATATTAGCTTCCCCAAACTTCAAACCCACGCAGCGCCTATGTTAGAATAACTGCCCACGTTTACTTTTCCTCAGTCAATAAGACAAGTAAACGCCCAGCAAAATCAATAGCCTATGTCAATCTACTATATCCCCCATTGTAGAAAAGTTGACCTATTCTATTGGTTAGATGTCATTCTGTGCTGGAAAGAATAGCCTTTTCCAAACAGATTCTGGGACAGTTGTGGGACGATAGATTCCAAATTCATACAACCAGTGGGCCTAGGCTACATTAAAAACAAACACAAAAACGTTAAAAAGCAATAAGGTTCACGCAACGGATCAGAACGTTAAGCATAAATTGTTGCTAAAACAAGTATTTCTTCAAATTATAATGGCAGCAATGCCGCTATGCGCTAATGTTCCTTCCGTTATGCAATTAAGCAGGAAAACGCCATTGTGAGCTGTTTCATGTGACAGAGATGAAAATATCCATTAGGAAATGAGGTAAGATCTAAACATGCAACAATTAGCAGGGGTTGCTAATATGATTAGGATTGTGCATTTGGCTAATGGACAATGCAAGAAAGTTGATTTTGAAAACCAATAACTACTGGTTTCAATAGTATATGGAAGTCTTCATAAAATAATTGCCTGCACGTTTAGTTGGATTTTGGCTAGGCTACTTTGAAGCATGGTAAGGTATTCCTCATAATATATAGTCAAATGTTCAAGTTCCAAACAATGAAGTATCTGTTTTCTCATTGCAAAGTGGTGTGTGCCGTACTGAAGCCTGTCTAGTTGCCTATGCACTTAAATGGCGAATGGGGAGCCTGCTTCATTTACCAGTTGATAAATAAAAATAGTTGCTCTTTTTAATCATGGCCATTGTTTTTTTTGTTTTTTTTTTTACACTCAATTGCCTTTAGAATTGTTGTGCAATGACTGTGTTTATTAAAGCACATGTTTCACTCCAGTAGCAACAAACAGCTGTTTGAGCTGCAACAGCATCTCTCGTGCTACATCGACTGTTATTTCAATCAATGAATATGCTAAAACACATTATTTCGCAGTGGGATTGGCCGGCGGCAAATTTTATTTATTGGCTTTTCATTTTTTGTGTGTGTGTGTGGGGGGGGGGTTGGCTATTACCAGACAACAGAAACCCTGGCACACACACACACACACACCTGTACGGATCCCCCCTGTTCACTGTCTAAAGTGATTTACGTTCCCTGCTAACTTCCAGGAAAAAGTGGCTTCTCAATTTGCCTCTCTTATCATGTGTGGAGGGAAAAGCAGGAGAAGAGGGGTGGCGGTTGGAGATGGATCAAATAAATATCGCTCCAGGAGACCCGTCGTGGGCCAGGCAGTGTGTAATGGGATGGCACACCGTAACACAAAAGCACTACACAACCTCAAACGAAGAATGTGAGGGAGAACACACTTCTGTACTTCACTGTACTTCACACATATGATGTCCAAATTAGGACTTAATATTACAAGACGTAGCATGTAGAGGTAACTGCCAAAATAATGGAAACACTTGATTTAATGAGGGATACAAAGCATATTGAACGCAGCTGTTTCCACACAAGTGTTTTTCCTGAGTTAATAAGTGTCATCATGTATAAAAATGCTGGGCAGGCCATTATTTTGGCTACCATGGCGATGGATAACAATGCCCCCCATCCACAGGGCTCGAGTGGCCACCGAATGGTTTGATGAGCATGAAAACGATGTAAACCATTTGCCTCAGTCACCAGATCTCAACACTTACGAGAGATTCTGGAGCGGTGCCTGAGACAGTGCATTCCACCACCATCAACAAAACGCCAAATGATGGAATTTCTTGTGGAAGAATGGTGTCACGTCCCTCCATTGGAGTTCCAGACACTTGTAGAATCTATGCCAAGATGTGTTGAAGCTGTTCTGGCTCATGGTGGCCCAAAACCCTATTGAGACAATATGTTGGTGTTTCCTTTATATTGGCAGCAGTGGACGTCAGTGATGTTTAAGATTTTTTTTATGAGCATTTCCTTATTTCTATTACATTATATTAGCTGACTGTCATTCATATTCCATTCACCCAGTTCAATGTAACAGTGATAGGTTTAGGCTACTACATGATACTCAAAATGTTCCTATGCCCATCATGAGGTTGCAATAACCTAGCCTATGAATGAAAGTTTACAACGTAGGTGCACACAGGTGGAGAGAAAAATTTGAGGAGGCATGGACAGACAGTGACACATTCAATACCGCCTTGCACACTCTTGCCTGCATCTAGCTGATATAGGGTGTAATCATTAGTCCAACAGTTGCAAACCTAAATTGTCTATTGGACAAATTTAGGTATGTTTATATCCATTTTGTTCCGTTTCAGAAACATTTTTCAACAGTATAGTCAGAATGAATACATTCCTGATCACAAGTAAACACAGTTCACTTTCATAAAAGCCACGTTGTATTCCTTCTCGCATCTATGCGCTCTCCTCCTGTCATCTTTTCCCTTCGTCGCTTGTGGGCGTCAATGCACAACACATCAACTGTACGTGACCAAGCAAAAAAACCTTTCCAAACCAAATCATATCATAACTGCTACACGCAGCCTACATCGTTGTCACCATATTAGCAAAAGTATTGTCATAGTCAACATAGCTAATAGAACTAACATGTTAGTAAACCTGCTACAATCATACAGTAACGTTACAGTGTACAGTCAGTAAGCAGTTTAGCACTTACACTGGCGGGCCCCGGTGGCAATACATTTGTAAAACCAAATTTACCTTGACTTGGATGAGTTCCAGTGTTGTGTTGGATAGTCATAGCCAGCTAGCTAATATAGCTAAACCAGTGAGCTGCATTTGCTATCTTAGTAAGGGAAACTGAAAGCTCTCTTGCTTCTCCTTCATTTAGGAATAAATGTATTTGTTAAAAGCTATTCAACTATTTTCTTTCTCTCTCTTTGAGTCAACTACTCAACACATGTTATGCACTGCAGTGCTAGCTAGCTGTATCTTATGCTTTCATACTAGATTCATTCTCTGATCCTTTGATTGGGTGGACAACATGTCAATTCATGCTGCAAGAGCTGTGATAGGGTGGAGGATGTCCTCCGGAAGTTGTCATAATTACTGTGTAAGTCTATGAAAGGGGATGAGAACCATGAGGTTTTGTATTGAAGTCAATGTACCCAGAGGAGGGTGGAAGTTAGCTGTCCTACACCATGGTGCTACCCTACAAAGTGCTGTTGAGGCTACTGTAGACCTTCATTGCAAAATAGTATGTTTTAATCAATGAGTTGGTGTAGTGATTATGTTTAGTGTTGTTTTATCTAAAAAGGAAAAAAAATGTAACATCTGAAAATCACTGAGAAGGATGGTCCTCCCCGTCCTCCTCTGAGGAGCCTCCACTGATTGGCAGTTACCTTGTACAGTATGTCCTAATATGAACTTACAGCAGCGAGAAATGGCACAGAAAACAAACACAGATGCCAGTGGGATCTCTAATGTAGCTTGAGGAGTGACAGACTATGAGAAGGGATTTAAGGGCTGGATGTAAGGGCTGCCTATAGCAATTTTACTCATCTGATCACATTTGCATTTCACAAGGTGAATTTAAAGTGCATTTGACAACGTCTAATCAGATTCTATCCTCATCGCAAAAACACGAGAGAGAAATGAAGGAAGATATGAGGAAAGCTTCCTAGGCAAACAGACAATTTGTTTGCCAACTTTTGATTCATTTGAACATTTACACTGCATGCCCTTTCAAAGAGCAATTTACTATAAGAAGTAAAACCATTAATAATTGCAATGGGTATAACCAATGATGACAGTTGTGTGTGCATGAATTTAAGCTTAAGCAACAGGCATCCACACCAAAAATCAAAACTGAGCTTAGTGCTATGTGGGCTGTATGGTGATATAATTTGACAATATTGATTTTACACGCTGTTTTTTTCCACATATATTCATATTTCATGAACATTCCACCGAAGAGCAATGCTGTGCTTTCTCTCCCTGACTCACTCAGCCTCCAAATCAATGTCCATTAAAGCCGACTCATATGACACTGGATTTGTTTTCCATTAATTTGGCATCCGCATGGATTGTCCCCACTTCATCTGAGCAGCCTAGAGCATCATGTCATGTACCATGCTTGGGCAGATGCTATTTTATAATCGCATGCTTGACCTCCACTCGGTTCATATTACATTGGTGAGTGTGTGTGTGTGTGTGTGTGTGTGTGTGTGTGTTTTATGACTTTGCAACATTATTCCACACATCTTCTTCATCATTCAAACCGCAGGGTCAAATCTCAATAATAAAGAAAGAGACATGTTGTTCCTGGATGGAGGGGAATAATAGACATTGATGAATCTTACCTCCTCTCCAGTCAGGTAGTACGCAGAGAGCAGCCCACCGACGTAACGGATATTCACCTCGAAGAGAGAAGCCTCGCCGTTCTGTAAGAGAGATCACACGGTATCAGAGTTGGAATTCCCCCGTTCAGGACACAGCCCAATCTCATAAATGACTAGTCAAAATCACTCGTATTTCTATCAACAGTCGCATGGCAACACCAACCAATCAGCCGTGTGACGATATAGAGTTTAAAAACATAATCAATAATTAATCAACCTAAATATTTAATTGAGCAATAATAATGAATGACATTTTGATGTTTGCGCTTTTGAGCCAAAGAAACATGTCAGAAATCCATATGTGAAGATCTCTTCACCGTGATAAAGGTGATTACAAAGGAATGGCCGACGTGTTGCCCATGGAAAACAGTGGAGTTATGCATAGTGTTATACAGTAGCAGTTAGCTAGAGAGTAGGCTTGTACCATCTTAGAACTAGTAATGCTTCCCATCCATAGCCCTATAAGATTCCATTTATATACGTTAAATAAAGACTCTAGAAAGGAATATTTCAATGAAGCCAGGGAAGAGAGTCAAAGGCTTGCGATAATGTTCGCTGCATTCTACTCACTCTCATGTCTAAGGATGTTTCGAACCACGGGGAGACTGTCGATTCTCCTCTGGCAGCCTTAGAAAATATACACCATCTAGTTCATTGACGACTCTCCACTCTTAACTCTTTTTCGTGTTTTCTCATCACATCGCCGTCTTTCCTATTCTCTTTGTTGTGAGTTCCAGGATTTGAAAGTGGCGAAACGGTGCTAGGCTTTCCTTTTCCATCTCCTGTTATGTCTGGTTCAACACAACTATCCAGGACAGGATGGTGCAACTGGGTTAAGATTAAGCTGTCGGAAATACACCATCTCAGAGTGCAATTAGTGCTCTGTCAAATCTATTATTATAGCTCCTGGAGCGATTTGCTGTTCGCCAACGTCAGACAGCGTTTATCAGTGCACTGCTCCATATGTTATGGGAATTAAGTTAAGAGGTGTTAAGCACTAACACGTGTCCCTGAATGAGATGGCGGTATGTCACCATAATTACAGACACTCATTCTCGCCCGAGGTTGAGGTGACGATGGTGCTTATTGACTTGGAGTCCCCTCAAGAAGGAAATTGCCATCTCAAGAAGCCACGATAAGGAAAGTGTAATTGGGTGCTACTGGAGAGGGTAATTACATCCAATCTGGAACCTGAGTAAAGATGTGGAGCGACTTTCTCTGGCATCCTCCCAACTCTATCGTTTTCCACTATACATTTGTACACACTGTATGAGAAACTCACAAAGTAAAGTCATGTACTTTTAAAACGTTTTCAAGAGATGAGTGTTACAGTTTGACACTCTACAAAGTTGTTCAATTCTAGTCTTACACTTTGTAATTATTAGGTAATGACTACCGGGCTAATTTGCGACTGAGAAGTTGGCCACTTTTCTTTCAAGACAGTTTAACCAGTTAAATACTGTAAGACAAACTGCCAATCCTCTGCCATGGTGACCCAGCAGAGGCGTCTTACCAACCCGTAGAGGAGTGGCCGCTCTATAATGGACCTAAAATGGTGGTGATTAGGGACAGACCATTTTAATTTGTGATGGTGGCTCTTTGGCAAGGGCAGCCATAAGGTACAATGAGGGGAATGTAACGGTGACTACGGTTCAACTGATCTGGCTCATGCTACCAAATACAAGCAACTCTTCAAACGTCTCATGAAAGTTCATTTAGTATGAGTGGCTTATTCCAGAGGCTTCGATGCTGATTGGGTCCATTGATAACGAAATTCTATTATACAAGACTTTCAAAAACATTTCCTTAAAATCCATTTTTGTGCTTAATTTGCTATTTGTTCTGCCAGATGTTTTCCAGTCATATATTTCCCAATATAACACTGTTCATTTGCATCACAGGGAATTATTAGGTCTTGCATCTGCGTTCCAAGACCACACACTCTCCACTGCAAACAAAGCAGATCGCCTTGGGGAAGCTCAACGCTAAAACCCACGGTAACCACTTCAACTGAAGACAAAAAAGCATCACACACATACAGTATTGTCATGGGAGAAACAATAAAAAAAAACTAATAAATCCAAAGTCTCCCCAGAAGCCTTTTCACGGGAATAAATAAAAAGAAATGTGTGCATATCTAATTGCTCCGCAGAGTGGAAAATAAACTCAGGTGAAAGAAGGAATAAAGCCAGGCCTGTTGTTTATCATTCCCTGCCTTTGTCTCCTCCCTCTGCTCAGCAGTGCGTCTAATTAGACGACAACACAGGGCTGTCAGAGTTAACACGCCAGCTCTAACTGCCTCGGTTTCTGCCACCCAGAAGACCTTTCTGCTTGTGATCCTCGCTCTATTGTAAGAGCACCCCCCACCTCCAGTACTGTACATACTGTATATGGAAGGAGATGCACTATTCAAATAAATGATTCGTCTGGGATCGGGCTGTGTCATACAAATTTGGTCAGCCGGTTAATGTCATGCAAAAGACTGCCGGTCTCACGGTAATTGATCGTTAATCAACATAAACCCGTTAGGCGTCTCCAGGCCGCCACACATACAAGCCGCTGATGCGCGCCTTTATAATATCTACATTTTGAAAAAAGTCTAATAAATCAACTGAATATACACCATCACAATACATGCATGATTTATTTTAAGCAGGTCAATAGAAACATTATGATATGAAGAACATTTATTTCAGAAGAACAGAACTGTATGTTATCTGGCTATGTGCCATGCCATAGGCAGTAGGCTTGTTAATTTAGCAGACCAGATATGCTTATAAGCCCAGTGACATTATTTTATATTATATGATTAGGTTGCATGAATTCATAGTAAGAAGAATATAATTGAACTTAGCTGAATTAAATAGAAAGTATATTTTTCCCATTACGGAGCAAGATTGCGCACACTGTACGAAGTGGCTATGTTGAGCATAAAAGTAGTTACATGAAACAGGACCTGCAGTATACTCTAGATCTAGAGTGATTTGGCAACTTTAGTTGTGAATGATACAAACCTTAGAATGCCTTAGAAATCAAAAGATAAACTCAGCAAAAAAAGAAACGTCCTCTCACTGTCAACTGCATTTATTTTCAGCAAACTTAACATGTGTAAGTATTTCTATGAACATAACAAGATTCAACAACTGAGACATAAACTGAACAAGTTCCACAGACATGTGACTAATAAGAATGGAATAATGTGTCAACAAAGGGGGGATCAAAATCAAAAGTAACAGTCAGTATCTGGTGTGGCCACCAGCTGAATTAAGTACTGCAGTGCATCTCCTCCTCATGGAATGCACCAGATTTGCCAGTTCTTGCTGTGAGATGTTACCCCACTCTTCCACCAAGGCACCTGCAAATTCCCGGACATTTCTGGGGGGGAATGGCCCTAGCCTTCACCCTCCGATCCAACAGGTCCCAGACATGCTCAATGGGATTGAGATCCGGACTCTTCGCTGGCCTTGGCAGAACACTGACATTCCTGTCTTGCAGGAAATCACGCACAGAACGAGCAGTATGGCTAGGGTCATTGTCATGCTGCAGGGTCATGTCAGGATGAGCCTGCAGGAAGGGTACCACATGAGGGAGGAGAATGTCTTGCCTGTAACACACAGCGTTGAGATTGCCTGCAATGACAACAAGCTGAGTCCGATGATGCTGTGACACACTGCCCCAGACCATGACGGACCCTCCACCTCCAAATTGATCCCGCTCCAGAGTACAGGCCTCGGTGTAACGCTCATTCCTTTGACGATAAACGCAAATCCATCCATCACCCCTGGTGAGACAAAACCGCGACTCGTCAGTGAAGAGCACTATTTGCCAGTCCTGTCTGATCCAGCGACGGTGGGTTTGTGCCCATAGGTGACATTGTTGCCGGTGATGTCTGGTGAGGACCTGCCTTACAACAGGCCTACAAGCCCTCAGTCCAGCCTCTCAGCCTATTGTGGACAGTCTGAGCACTGATGGAGGGATTGTGCGTTCCTGGTGTAACTCGGGCAGTAGTTGTTGCCATCCTGTACCTGTCCCGCAGGTGTGATGTTCGGATGTACCGATTCTGTACAGATGTTGTTACACGTGGTCTGCCACTGCGAGGATGATCAGCTATCCATCCTGTCTCCCTGTAGCGCTGTCTTAGGTGTCTCACAGTATAGATATTGCAATTTATTGCCCTGGCCACATCTGCAGTCCTCATGCCTCCTTGCAGCATGCCTAATGCACATTCACGCAGATGAGCAGGGGCCCTGGGCATCTTTATTTTGGTGTTTTTCAGAGTCAGTAGAAAGGCCTCTTTAGTGTCCTAAGTTTTCATAACTGGGACCTTAATTGCCTACCTTCTGTAAGCTGCTAGTGTCTTAACGACTGTTCCACAGGTGCACGTTCATTAATTGTTTATGGTTCATTGAACAAACATTGGAAACAGTGTTTAAACCCTTTACAATGAAGATCTGTGAAGTTATTTGTATTATTATGAATTATCTTTGAAAGACAGGTTCCTGAAAAAGGGCAGTTTCTTTTTTGGCTGAGTTTACATGGGATGCATGATGCGACTACAGGCTATTGACGATTTGAGAAAGTTCCTTGCCTCAGGCAGCACTCACTGTTTTCTCATGAAGTGATCATATTTTCACCCATCAGACTATTCTCAATTTAATCTTGTCTTTACTAATATGTAAAATTAGTTTCGATGTAGAACTGCTCATTATCAATTAGGCAGAAACAGGGGCAAGATAAAAAATTTAAAAAATGTCATCCGTATTCACTCAAATAGCGAATGGAGGCACACTTTCCTGCCGGAGTTTTCACTCATGTCATGTCGGGTAGGCTACTCTGGTTATTTCTCGGTGTGACAGGTGATATTCAGCAGAAACTCTGTATGCCATGAGCTCTCCAACCCTGTTCCTGCAGCTACCCAGTGCTTAATTTGGGAAACCAAGTGAAATCTGTTCCGGAACATTGATAGTAACTGTTGACAGCCCCTCTCTCTGCACCTGGAGAAAGGAATGAAGGAGAGACGGGAGGAGATGGAAACGCACAGTGGCAAGATATTCTGTAGCTGAAGGTAATGTGTCAGTCTATTAATATAAAAAATGCCCGATTACTTGGCTATTTAAAATCAAATACACATTCGTAGGCTAACTCTGAATTTGTTAAATTTAGGGTAGACCAATTAAACACCAAAGATATAGTTAAAAAAAAAAAAAATTATCTGCCAAGCATAATATGTGGTAGGCTATGTATTGTATAACGGCACAATCATTACTTTGATTACATTTTTTGTTGGGGGTCGGGCTCATAATAGGCCTATGCGTAATCTATTTGTGTTTTGAATGAATCATCACTTTAGAAAGCACTGTCCATTTGTTGTGTTCGGCTTTGAAACAACATCCACAATGGCCATGTTTTCCATTCAGTTTCAAACTGCTGTTGAACTTCTTCCTTCAAATGGATCAATCACAGTGAGGTGAGTTTTAAAAGCACAAACTGTTTTGATGGAAAGTGTTTGATGTGATTCGATGGCATTTGCATGGATATCAGAGTGGTTAGAGGGTCAACAGAGCCCTGAGTACCAGGCCATTAGGACCTGATGGTCATTAGCCAGTTGGATACTACTTACCAACGCATGTCCACAGTGCATAAATGGAGATTACCGTGACTCAATGGTCCCATAGGATTTTACTGTGGTCATGACTCATGGCTGCTGGTGTGGCGGTAAAACTCACCGCAACAGCCCTAATCTCGGATTGGTTTTATATGGTCATGTGGAGTAGGTCTGACTCTTTGTCCCTCGCTGCACATTCCAAACGCAATTGGGTTATTTCATAAAGCAGCTGACCAATAATGTAGCTACACAACAGAACACGGATCCAATGTGGACTTACACTACCGTTCAAAAGTTTGGGGTCACTTAGACATTTTCTTGCAGCTTCATTGAATAGTACCCGCAAAACACCAGTCTCAACATCAACAGTAGAGAGGTAACCCAGTGTCTGTGTTATTTTGCCCATCTGAATCTTTTTTATTTTTTATTGGGCCAGTCTGAGATTTAGCTTTTTCTTTGCCACTCGGCATAGAAGACCAGCATCCCGGTGTCGCCTCTTCACTGTTGATGTTGAGACTGGTGTTTTGCGGGTACTATTTAATGAAGCTGCCAGTTGAGAACTTGTGAGGTGTCTGTTTCTCAAACTAGACACTCTAATGTACTTGCTCAGTTGTGCACCAGGGCCTCTCACTCCTCTTTCTATTCTTGTTAGAGCCAGCATGCACTGTTCTGTGAAGGGAGTAGAACACAGCGTTGTACGAGATCTATGTTTTTGGAAAAACGGAACATTTGCTAACTGAGAGTCTCCTCATTGAAAACATCCAAAGTTCTTCAAAGGTAAATTATTTTATTTGAATGCTTTTCTTGTTTTTGTGAAAATGTTGCCTGCTGAATGCTAGGCTTAATGCTATGCTAGCTATCAATACTCTTACACAAATGCTTGTGTAGCTATGGTTGAAAAGCATTTTTGAAAATCTGAGATGACAGTGTTGTTAACAAAAGGCTAAGCTTGTGAGCCAATATATTTATTTCATTTCATTTGTGATTTTCATGAATAGTTAACGTTGCGTTATGGTAATGAGCTTGAGGCTATAATTACGCTCCCGGATACGGGATTGCTCGTCGCAACAGGTTAACCATGTCTATACTGTACTTCTGATCAATTTTATGTTATTTTAATGTGCTTTTCTTTCAAAAACAAGGACATTTCTAAGTGACCCCCAACTTTTGAACGGTAGTGTAAGTGCTGTGAGTGTGTGTGTTGTCAATGCTAACAGATTGGCATAAAAAGAATTGTGCTATCTCCCACAGCTGTGCCAACATGCGTAAAAGGAGGTTAGGAAAAAAATACATTGCTGTTGTGCCTTGTTGCTGTTCTGCTTCAGTGTACAGTGTACAATGTTGTTGTCTGTGTTTGATGCTTGCTTTTCGGTTGGTGAGCATTCAACAAAGCATGGCACAGATTTTGATCACTCGCTCTGCCAAGATTAGACTGGGACATAAGCCTGATTGGCACTTCCGCTGTGCTTTCGTGTGCCAGGGGGGCAAATGAGACTGTTATCGAGGCCTGCAATGGACTGCTCAGGCACAAATATAACATTAATGGTATGATTTAATCCTAATCCGGGGCTATCAGAGCCATTGGGTACACAACACACTGCACGTCCAGACTCTAGGTTTCAAACCGGTGGCAAAATCAGCACTCGGAAACCAAGCAAATAGATTCAGAGTTTTGTGGGAAGCTGAACAGACAAGCTAGTATTTAAATAAGCAATCGGGGAGTAGATCACACCTAAATCAAAGTTGGTGTTAGACCAACAGTGCTGTGATTTAACTCAACTTCACTAATTAGCAAGGATTGATTATGAAAGGGACCAATTAGGTGGTGCCACTCAGGTACTCTTTCATCCACACAATGGGAGCTGTAATTCTGCTAATACCGTTGCTGTGAACAGAAGTTCCTCAGAACTCCTTCCTTTCCTGTCACCAACAGGATGTAAAGCCAGGGCTGTTTTTGAAAATGTACAGTAATTATGGGCTTGTTTAGCATCAAGCCCATAATTAGGCTGTCCTAGACACCGGAGCTTTAATGACTAACCTGTTGGAGAAGAAAGTAAAAGTGCAATATGTGCCATGTAAAAAAGCTAACATTTCAGTTCCTTGCTCAGAACATGAGAACATATGAAAGTTGGTGGTTCCTTTTAACATGAGACTTCAATATTCCTAGGTAAGAGGTTTTAGGTTGTAGTTAATATAGTATTTATAGGACTATTTCTCTCTATACCATTTGTATTTCATATACCTTTGACTATTGGATGTTCTTATAGTATTGCCAGTGTAAATCAAATCAAATCAAAATGTATTTGTCACATACACATGGTTAGCAGATGTTAATGCGAGTGTAGCGAAATGCTTGTGCTTCTAGTTCCGACAATGCAGTAATAACCAACAAGTAATCTAACTAACATTTCCAAAACTACTGTCTTATACACAGTGTAAGGGGATAAAGAATATGTACATAAGGATATATGAATGAGTGATGGTACAGAGCAGCATAGGCAAGATACAGTAGATGGTATCGAGTACAGTATATACATATGAGATGAGTATGTAAACAAAGTGGCATAGTTAAAGTGGCTAGTGATACATGTATTACATAAGGATGCAGTCGATGATATAGGGTACAGTATATACGTATGCATATGAGATGAATAATGTAGGGTAAGTAACATTATATAAGGTAGCATTGTTTAAAGTGGCTAGTGATATATTTACATCATTTCCCATCAATTCCCATTATTAAAGTGGCTGGAGTTGAGTCAGTGTCAATGTCAGTGTGTTGGCAGCAGCCACTCAATGTTAGTGGTGGCTGTTTAACAGTCTGATGGCCTTGAGATAGAAGCTGTTTTTCAGTCTCTCGGTCCCAGCTTTGATGCACCTGTACTGACCTCGCCTTCTGGATGATAGCGGGGTGAACAGGCAGTGGCTCGGGTGGTTGATGTCCTTGATGATCTTTATGGCCTTCCTGTAACATCGGGTGGTGTAGGTGTCCTGGAGGGCAGGTAGTTTGCCCCCGGTGATGCGTTGTGCAGACCTCACTACCCTCTGGAGAGCCTTACGGTTGAGGGCGGAGCAGTTGCCGTACCAGGCGGTGATACAGCCCGCCAGGATGCTCTCGATTGTGCATCTGTAGAAGTTTGTGAGTGCTTTTGGTGACAAGCCGAATTTCTTCAGCCTCCTGAGGTTGAAGAGGCGCTGCTGCGCCTTCTTCACGATGCTGTCTGTGTGAATGGACCAGTTCAGTTTGTCTGTGATGTGTATGCCGAGGAACTTAAAACTTGCTACCCTCTCCACTACTGTTCCATCGATGTGGATAGGGGGGGTGTTCCCTCTGCTGTTTCCTGAAGTCCACAATCATCTCCTTAGTTTTGTTGACGTTGAGTGTGAGGTTATTTTCCTGACACCACACTCCGAGGGCCCTCACCTCCTCCCTGTAGGCCGTCTCGTCGTTGTTGGTAATCAAGCCTACCACTGTTGTGTCGTCCGCAAACTTGATGATTGAGTTGGAGGCGTGCGTGGCCACGCAGTCGTGGGTGAACAGGGAGTACAGGAGAGGGCTCAGAACGCACCCTTGTGGGGCCCCAGTGTTGAGGATCAGCGGGAAGGAGATGTTGTTGCCTACCCTCACCACCTGGGGGCGGCCCGTCAGGAAGTCCAGTACCCAGTTGCACAGGGCGGGGTCGAGACCCAGGGTCTCGAGCTTGATGACGAGCTTGGAGGGTACTATGGTGTTGAATGCCGAGCTGTAGTCGATGAACAGCATTCTCACATAGGTATTCCTCTTGTCCAGGTGGGTTAGGGCAGTGTGCAGTGTGGTTGAGATTGCATCGTCTGTGGACCTATTTGGGCGGTAAGCAAATTGGAGTGGGTCTAGGGTGTCAGGTAGGATGGAGGTGATATGGTCCTTGACTAGTCTCTCAAAGCACTTCATGATGACGGAAGTGAGTGCTACGGGGCGGTAGTCGTTTAGCTCAGTTACCTTAGCTTTCTTGGGAACAGGAACAATGGTGGCCCTCTTGAAGCATGTGGGAACAGCAGACTGGTATAGGGATTGATTGAATATGTCCGTAAACACACCGGCCAGCTGGTCTGCGCATGCTCTGAGGGCGCGGCTAGGGATGCCGTCTGGGCCTGCAGCCTTGCGAGGGTTAACACGTTTAAATGTCTTACTCACCTCGGCTGCAGTGAAGGAGAGACCGCATGTTTTCGTTGCAGGCCGTGTCAGTGGCACTGTATTGTCCTCAAAGCGGGCAAAAAAGTTATTTAGTCTGCCTGGGAGCAAGACATCCTGGTCCGTGACTGGGCTGGATTTCTTCTTGTAGTCCGTGATTGACTGTAGACCCTGCCACATGCCTCTTGTGTCTGAGCCGTTGAATTGAGATTCTATTTTGTCTCTGTACTGACGCTTAGCTTGTTTGATAGCCTTGCGGAGGGAATTTTTATTTATTTTTTTATTTCACCTTACAACGACACAGAGTTACACATGGAGTAAAACAAACATACAGTCAATAATACAGTAACAAAACAAGTCTATATACAATGTGAGCAAATTAGGTGAGAAGGGAGGTAAAGGCAAAAAAGGCCATGGTGGCAAAGTAAATACAATATAGCCTGTAAAACACTGGAATGGTAGTTTTGCAATGGAAGAATGTGCAAAGTAGAAATAAAAATAATGGGGTGCAAAGGAGCAAAATAAATAAATAAATTAAATACAGTTGGGAAAGAGGTAGTTGTTTGGGCTAAATTATAGGTGGGCTATGTACAGGTGCAGTAATCTGTAAGATGCTCTGACAGTTGGTGCTTAAAGCTAGTGAGGGAGATAAGTGTTTCCAATTTAAGAGATTTTTGTAGTTCGTTCCAGTCATTGGCAGCAGAGAACTGGAAGGAGAGGCGGCCAAAGAAAGAATTGGTTTTGGGGGTGACTAGAGAGATATACCTGCTGGAGCGTGTGCTACAGGTGGGAGATGCTATGGTGACCAGCGAGCTGAGATAAGGGGGGACTTTACCTAGCAGGGTCTTGTAAATGACATGGAGCCAGTGGGTTTGGCGACGAGTATGAAGCGAGGGCCAGCCAACGAGAGCGTACAGGTCGCAATGGTGGGTAGTATATGGGGCTTTGGTGACAAAACGGATTGCACTGTGATAGACTGCATCCAATTTGTTGAGTAGGGTATTGGAGGCTATTTTGTAAATGACATCGCCAAAGTCGAGGATTGGTAGGATGGTCAATTTTACAAGGGTATGTTTGGCAGCATGAGTGAAGGACGCTTTGTTGCGAAATAGGAAGCCAATTCTAGATTTAACTTTGGATTGGAGATGTTTGATATGGGTCTGGAAGGAGAGTTTACAGTCTAACCAGACACCTAAGTATTTGTAGTTGTCCACGTATTCTAAGTCAGAGCCGTCCAGAGTAGTGATGTTGGACAGGCGGGTAGGTGCAGGTAGCGATCGGTTGAAGAGCATGCATTTAGTTTTACTTGTATTTAAGAGCAATTGGAGGCCACGGAAGGAGAGTTGTATGGCATTGAAGCTTGCCTGGAGGGTTGTTAACACAGTGTTCAAAGAAGGGCCGGAAGTATACAGAATGGTGTCGTCTGCGTAGAGGTGGATCAGAGACTCACCAGCAGCAAGAGCGACCTCATTGATGTATACAGAGAAGAGAGTCGGTCCAAGAATTGAACCCTGTGGCACCCCCATAGAGACTGCCAGAGGTCCGGACAGCAGACCCTCCGATTTGACACACTGAACTCTATCGGAGAAGTAGTTGGTGAACCAGGCGAGGCAATCATTTGAGAAACCAAGGCTGTCGAGTCTGCCGATGAGGATATGGTGGTTGACAGAGTCGAAAGCCTTGGCCAGATCAATGAATACGGTTGCACAGTAATGTTTCTTATCGATGGCGGTTAAGATATCGTTTAGGACCTTGAGCGTGGCTGAGGTGCACCCATGACCAGCTCTGAAACCAGATTGCATAGCAGAGAAGGTATAGCTGCACTGTTTGTATTCGGTCATGTTACCAGACACCTTGCCCTGATTAAAAGCAGTGGTTCGCGCTTTCAGTGTCACGCGAATGCTGCCATCAATCCACGGTTTCTGGTTAGGGAATGTTTTAATCGTTGCTATGGGAACGACATCTTCAGTATAGTATAGCTTCCGTCCCTCTCCTCGCCCCTACCGAGCCTCGAACCAGGAACACATCGCACACAGCCACACTCGAAGCAGCGTTACCCATCTCTCCACAAAAGCCGCGGCCCTTGCAGCGCAAGGGGAAAAACTACTCCAAGTGTCAGAGCCATTGACGTTTGAAACGCTATTAGCGCACACCCAGCTAACTAGTTAGCCATTTCACATTGGTTACACCAGCCATTAGGCTGATAGGCTTGAAGTCATTAACAGCGCTGTGCTTGTGAAGAGCTGCTGGCAAAACGCACAAAAGTGCGGTTTGAATGAATGATTACCAACCTGCTGCTGCTCAGTCAGACTGCTCTATCAAATCAGACTTAATTATAACAAAATAACACACAGAAATACGAGCCTTTGGTCATTAATATGGTCGAATCCGGAAACTATCATTTCGAAAACAAAACGTTTATTATTTCAGTGAAATACGGAAACCGTTCGGTATTTTATCTATCGGGTGGCATCCCTAAGTTTAAAAATTCTTGTTACATTGCACAACCGTCAATGTTATGTCATAATTACGTAACATTCTGGCAAATTAGTTCGCAATGAGCCAGGCAGCCCAAACTGTTGCATATACCCTGACTCTGCGTGCAATGAACGCAAGAGAAATGACACAATTTCACCTGGTTAATATTGCCTGTTAACCTGGATTAGTTGTTATAACTAGTGATTATGATTGATTGTTTTTTATACGATAAGTTTAATGCTAGCTAGCAACTTACCTTGGCTTCTACTGCATTCGCGTAACAGGCAGGCTCCACGTGGAGTGCATGTGGTTAGAGCGTTGGACTCGTTAACTGTTAGGTTGCAAGATTGGATCCCCTGAGCTGACAAGGTGAAAATCTGTCATTCTGCCCCTGAACAAGGCAGTTAACCCACCGTTCCTAGGCTGTCATTGAAAATAAGAATGTGTTCTTAACTGACTTGCCTAGTTAAATAAAGGTATTACATTGGCGCCCAAAAATACAGTTTCAGATTGTTATGAAAACTTGAAATTGGCTCTAATTAATCGGCCATTCCGATTAATCAGTCGACCTCTACTCTGGACCATGCTAACCAACACGGCCTGGGGAAGGGGAGCTAAGGCAAATGTTTCACCACTAAAAAGGGACACTTACAGTAAGTCATGTTGGGCCTTTACATGTTGTGACAGTCGTGGCATCGTCATAAATTCAAAGATTAGTAGATGACATTACTAATTAGCTGATTAGTTAGCTGACATTGAGATAGATTGGTTTAATGATCTGTAGAGTCTGAGCAAAGCATGAGGTAACTTAATTTAATTCAAGCACCTTTGCACATTTACTGTATTATCATTGAAATTGTTATATAACGGCTGCTAAAACAGGCTTCTCCAACGGAGTTAATGGAGATCGAAACAGAGTATGTGGGCCATCATTATTAGTAGGCTATGTTCCCAGTAGTGCATTATTCTAATAGCCATCAGTGGAGTGCAGCTTTTTGAACTGGAGCTGAGACACAACAAAAACACAACATATCAAAAAGGTTGTGGGTTGTTACGGGTGGGAGGACACTTTGAACTTTTTCTCTAGTCATCAAAACAACCCAGGTCAAGAGTTCATGACCTTCCTGTTTAGTCTAGATGTGTTTTATCTTTTATGTAAATACTGCCTGCCATTAGACTGTTAGCGGTGAAGTAGATGTGATAGATCAGGTACTTTGTTTTCAATGCAACACAACCACTCTGCTACCAGAATTCCGTTCTCTCCATGATTGAGGGGGCAATAAAGAAGGCGCCATGACAAATCACTAATGTCTTACAGGCCAATACATTACATACTCTATGAAAGTTCAGATTTCTGAAATCATCAGGGAAGGTACAGAAAACAATCTATCCCATATCTTATCCAGCATATCTCTCTCTCTCTCTCTCTCTCTCTCTCTCTCTCTCTCTCTCTCTCTCTCTCTCTCTCTCTCTCTCTCTCTCTCTCTCTCTCTCTCTCTCTCTCTAGCACAATCAGACACACACCAATATATACACCCCCATGACACTGTCTGGTACCACATCTTGTACCACATCTTCACTGAATATATTATGGCAAAATAAGAGACTGGCTAATAATACATTAATGTCACTAGGGTGATAACGCTGAATTACAGCCCATCGTCCTCCTCTATCACTCACAATCCCTCCATCTCTCCCATTATCTGGGGAGTAGAAGGCATCGGAGAGGGGGGAGTTATTGAGAAAAGAAGGTTTGGCGAATGCACCTCAAAGCTGTTCTCTCTGAGTGTACACACAAAGGCACTCAGACACAAATACACACACAAACATGAACACGACAGCAGACATGTGTCTCCAGGAGTTCACAGGCAGGGAGAACGCTCTCATAATGCAGGTCTCTCATGGGACACTCCTCCACTCTCTCTCTGTCTCTCATTCCATCTCTCCCTCCTTGTTCAGTCCATTTTCCCTGTGTGTGTGTGCCAATGGTACATCAGATCAATGTTTTCATACAAATCTCTAAATGGATTCCCAAGCCCTGTCACTATGCTGGCTGAAAGGCAGAAATACCATTCTGTGCTTGGGATTCAAATCTTATCATTCCTCTAATCTGATGTTCAGATGAAAATCCCATAAACACATCTGTGCAGAGTATACAATGGAAAACATTGTTTGCCATCCATCACAATGAATATCTGATCACCAACCTAATGGCATTGAGACAGTGCCAACCTCTGCCTACCTACGTCAAGAGCTAAAGGCTAGAGAGGGAATTCAAATGTCACTGGTGTTACAGTAAATAACAGGACATAGTATCTGTAATAAACCACCCACACATTGTTTTCCTCCAGCAGAGATAGGATGTCAGCAGGATGTCTTGACCTCATGGCTGGGGCATGGCATCTTCAGTCAAGCAGCCCCTCATATGACACATGCCCTCAGGTTTCAGTAGCCTTAATGACTGGAGCCCTGTGGAGCCACATCTACAGTGGACATGAGACCAGATCAGG
This sequence comes from Oncorhynchus nerka, assembly GCF_034236695.1. Taxonomy (NCBI): domain Eukaryota; kingdom Metazoa; phylum Chordata; class Actinopteri; order Salmoniformes; family Salmonidae; genus Oncorhynchus; species Oncorhynchus nerka. Next base: position 44,681,479 of record NC_088409.1, on the reverse strand, counting down.
TCAGCCACCAGGCCTACTGAGGTAAACAACAAGAGCCTGATCCAGATCTGCTCCTAGAGCCTAGACAGCTGCAAGGTCTACTACGTTTGCACAGTGAGCTTCCAGAAATCAGAGAGCAAACGCCAACCTACTTAAACCAACTGATAAACAAGGGAGTAAAAACAAGTTTGTACCCAAGGGTGGTCTTCCAGTTTAGAACAGCCAGGAGTTGCAGATGAACGAATACAACCTGCTTGTCTTGGGAGCAACAATTCATGTTCTGGCAGAGTAAGTGTAGGGTACAAGTATGCGATTGCTCGGGGGGAGATGACAAAGAGACAAGAAACATTTTGATCTGTTACCCAGCATTGTTAAGAATAAAAAGCTCAAAAAGGTTTATCAAAGCATACCATGGAATGATCACATCTTACTTTATAAGCTACACATTATTAATCTGCATATGAGCTGTTTTATCATATTTAGGCACTTACTGATTGCCAGAGACACATTATGCAAATGTCCACTGGTGAACTGAGTCATCTCATACCGAAGCTTTTTTAATTGAAGTAACATGGAATTTCTCACAGTTAAGGCGTAGTTTTGTTTGTGAATAGGGGTTCAATAAGGGCACTGCAATATGTCAATCAGTATGTAATAAATCAGGCGAATTTCTGGGGGTTTGATAAAGTGAATCCCTGCTCTCTCGGCTGACGGTCACTCTATTTTCAGATGAAAGTTTCAGGCCAGTTATACAAACTTCACTGCACAGTTTAGGCCCGAGGTTCGAAGATTCCTCTGAAGTTGAATAGAACAGCTATATTCCATCATCGGCCCCACAGCAATTGCCAACATTTTTGGCATTTTCTAACAAAATTTCGAAATATTTGTCAACTACCGTTTGAAGAAATCAATGACTGCTTTTCCAGGCAGATAATCAGATTATGTTATTTTGATCTTTTCTGCATGACTGTATTTCATTAACCTTCTCGTAAACTGACCTCTGGGGACATTGTGAATGATATAACGCAAGTAAGAATGGTGCACTGCGGGTTTCAATTCATAATAGATACCCCCTTTCCATCTTAATAGAGACACACGTACAGTACCAGTCAAAAGTTTGGACACACCTACTCATGCAAGGGTTTTTCTTTATTTGACTATTTTCTACACCGTAGAATAATAGTGAAGACATCACAACTATGAAATATCACACATGGAATCATGTAGTAACCAAAAACGTGTTAAACAAATCAAAATGTATTTTATATTTGAGATTCTTCAAAGTAGCCACCCCTTGCCTTGATGCACACTCTTGGCATTCTATCAACCAGCTTCACCTGTAATGCGTTTCCAACAGTTTTGAAGGAGTTCCCACATATGCTGAGCACTTGTTGGCTGATTTTCCTTCACTCTGCGGTGCAACTCATCCCACACCATCTCAATTGGGTTGAGGTCGAGTGATTGTGGAGGCCAGATCATCTGATGCAGCACTACATCACTCTCCATCTTGTTAAAATAGCCCTTACACAGCCTGGAGGTGTGTTGGGTCATTGTCCTGTTGAAAAACAAATGATTTTCCCACTAAGAGCAATCCTAATGGGATGGCGTATCACTGCAGAATGCTGTGATAGCCATGCTGGTTAAGTGTGCCTTGAATTCTAAATAAATCACTGACAGTGTCACCAGCGAGTGAATCTAAAGAATCTAAAATCTCAAATATATTTAGATTTGTTTAACACTTTTTTTGGTTACTACATGATTACATATGTGTTATTTCATAGTTTTGATGTCTTCACTATTATTCTACAATGTAGTAAATAGTAAAAAATAATGAAAAACCCTTGAATGAGTAGGCGAGTCCAACATTTTGATTGGTACTGTAGAAGAACCATTAGCAAAAACACAGTAACACATCTAACCTGGTGTGTTTAGGGCAACCAACCAAGCAGGATGGGTCCCTGAAGTGCTTTGCCTGGTCCCGTTACACATTCATCTCTTGGCCAAATCAGGGAGCACATTAAGTGTTCTCACACATCACACGTCACTCGCTTGACCTTTCAATGTGACAACAGCCTGAGGGAACATTGCAAGGCTCCCCTCTCTTGCCTCTCAGTTTTGCCCCTGTGCTTCTGGCCTGTTTACAGACACTTTGATATGCAAGCATCTGCGCTCCCTCCAGGCAGGGAAAAGCAACACGCTACACAAGAGATAAACAAAGCTCCTTCCCCTCAGCCCTCTCCAAACGACACCCACGAGAGACTCTCTAACACTGAAGGGCCTGGATGTGCTAATTATCCAGTCAGTTGATGGTCTTTGTTAAGAGCACTGGTGTTTTCTAGTGAAACTTGAATTACCATGTTAATTAATTAATGGTAAGGTTGTAGGTGGTTGGGAACCTTTCCTATTCTAGGTAGACCTTGAGGGAGAGACTCATCTCTGTCATTGGCTTATAAATATTAGTGTCGATTATAGGCCTATTCCACCGACGTACGAAGGAATACGCATACTGAAATGTCACAAAAATAGGATAAGGATATAGCTTGTCTGTGATCACATGCACAGTTACCCTATTTGCCCTTCTGAATATCTAAGAGAGTGAAAACCCGATGAGCTGAAGCCACAAGAGACAGCCGCTCTGTCTGGATAGATCACAGTGGCCTGTTCTCTTTGAAACACAATCACAAACCTCACTGCAACTTTTCCTCTGAGAGACGAAATCCGAGAGATGTTGGAATGACTATGATGGAGAAACGGAGAGCTGAGAAAGGCAAAAGAGAAGGATTGAAGGCGAGAGCCTCAAAGCAGGGGTAATAGGGGATGGATCTGTCAATAGGGGATAAAGAGTTCATTAATCACTTTCTATTCGCCAATCATGATGAGAGACTGAGACTGGAGACCTGCACGAGTAAAACACTATTTATCCCCCCTTTTTACCCACAGCATTCACTAGACTAACCAGGGGACTCGAAACCCGAAGAAAACGACCCCTTGAAAACTAATATGGGGCTATAAGAGAAGGATCTAAATCACTATCTATGGCAGCCAGGGACCACCAAACCCCCAAAACAATAATCAACACTGACACCTCCAACTATTAATTTCATGTTCGAAACCGATAAATAGCCTGTGGAATTTTGCAAAGTTAACGTTAGATGGAGGAAGTTGCTCGTCTTTCTAATTGGTTGTGTCACTGGAGTAAAGTGTTTGACCAGAGTATTGCGTCTTCATAGGAAATTGTCAGGATTTGCATCAGGATTTTGGGGAGTTTCTTTTTGTTTAGGTAGCAGAGGAGAGAGACATTCTACCACCTTAATTTACTCAGCAGCACAAAGACAAATACACTTAACTTTGAGTCTGCCCTCACACCTCTCCATTTCCCACAGTATTAAGTGTAGCTGTGTATTCTTCACTAGACTTTGTGGAGAAAACCAACATGGCTTCTGCTGTTTCTGTCACTCACAAAGCTCACTCAAAGCTCTTTACTGGATCAATCTGAAAACCGAGGAACCATCTACACCGAACAAAAATACAAAAGCAACATGTAACAATTTCAAAGATTTTACTGAGTTAGTTCATATAAGGAAATCAGTCAATTGAAATACATTCATTAGGCCCTAATCTATGGATTTCACATGACTGGGAATACAGATATGCATCTGTTGGTCACAGATACCTTTAAAAAAAAGGTAGGGGTGCGGATCAGAAAACCAGTCAGTATCTGGTGTGACCACCATTTGCCTCATGCAGCACAATACAGTAGAGTTGATCAGGCTGTTGATTGTGACTTGTGGAATGTTGTCCCACTCCTCTTCTATGGCTGTGGGAAGTTGCTGGATATTGGTGGGACATTATTACGAAAAGGTATCCGCCACACTGAAACCTTTAGTTTGAATGGATACCGCTTATTGATGCTGACTTGACACATGCCCGCAGTGGTGAAATGGCTAGATGTTCCGACTCGGAGGATTTTTGCGCTGCACACACTCACTGATCAATACAATAACACCCCCCCCACACACACACACTGATCCAATTAAATTACAGATTTCTTGACACACACACAGATCCAATAACATTTTTATTCTGCAACACTGTTTTATTTTAAGTGTGAGACGTCAAATCAGATAACACAGATCCTAGATAGTTAACTGTCATTTAAGTTTTTAAAACGTGCAGCGCCCTCTTCATCTATTGCTGCGTCCAATGTCAACAACAAGGCAGACAACCGGGTCCTGGTCAAGAAGAGAAAATATGATCCGACTTAATCAAATATGGTTTTAAAAATGGCGCCGGAAGAAATGGCAGCAGTTTTATGGGCGCCCAACCAATTGTGCTATTATGTGGTTTTTTAGCGTTATTTGAAACTTATTTTGGCATTATGTTTCTGCAAATGTATCTTATGGCAAAAAAAGAGCTTCTGGATATCAGGACAGCGATCACTCACCTCGGATTAGACAAAGATTTTTTCTTAAACAAACAAGACATCCTCCAAACACCCGGCAGGGCCGACATTCACATTATTTGCAAGAGGAAGCAACGCAGGTAAAGAGGACAAAGAGCCGGATGCCAGGTCAAAAACCGAAAAAGGCGAGTGGGAAAGCTGCCGTTACCGTCAATACTACTCGCCAATGTGCAATCATTGGACAATAAACTAGACGAGGTACGATCACGAATATCCTACCAACGGGACATCAAAAAATGCTTCCACTGGATGTCAACAGTTTTTACAAATTGGTTGAGGTTATTCCTTTGTGTAATGAAGAAGTACGGCCATCTTGAACGAGGGTCACTTGAAGTGGGCCAGAAAGCTTGCTACAGTTTGTTTTCCTCCTGTATTGAACACAGATCATCCCGTCTTCAATTTTATCCATTATTTACGTAATAAAATACCTAATGTTGTATTACAAAAGCAGTTTGAAATGTTTTGGCAAAGTTTACAGGTGACTTTTGAGATATTTTGTAGTCACGTTGCGCAAGTTGGAACCTGTGTTTTTCTGGATCAAACGCGCCAAATAAATTTACATTTTGGATATATATCGACGGAATTAATCTAACAAAAGGACCATTTGTGATGTTTATGGGACATATTGGAGTGCCAACAAAAGAAGCTCGTCAAAGGTAAGGCATAAATTATATTTTTTATTTCTGCGTTTTGTGTCGCGCCTGCAGGGTTGAAATATGGTTTCTCTCTTTGTTTACGGAGGTGCTATCCTCAGATAATAGCATCGTTTGCTTTCGCCGAAAAGCTTTTTTGAAATCTGACATGTTGGCTGGATTCACAACAAGTGTAGCTTTAATTTGCTACCTTGCATGTGTGATTTAATGAAAGTTTGATTTTTATAGTAATTTATTTGAATTTGGCGCTCTGCATTTCCCCTGGCTTCCCACATATCCCAGAGAGGTTAATGCAGGGAAACTTAAAACAGTTCTACCAAATTTCCATCAACAAATTAAATGTGCAACCAGAGGGAAAAAAAATCTAGATCACCTGTACAAAGCTCTCACTCGCCCTCCATTTAGTAAATCTGACCACAACTCTATCCTCCTGACTCCTGCTTACAAGCAAAAAAAATAAAAAAAAGTGGTAAGATGAAGCAGATGCTAAACTACAGGACTGTTTTGCTATCACAGACTGGAACATGTTCCGGGATTCTTCCAATGGCATTGAGGAATACATCACATCAGTCACTGGCTTCATCAATAAGTGCATTGAGGACGTCGTCCCCACAGTACATACCCCAACCAGAAGCCATGGATTACAGGCAACATTCGCACTGAGCTAAAGGGTAAAGCTTACAAGAAATCCTGCGACGAACCGTCAAACAGGCAAATCGTCAAAACAGGGCTAAGATTGAATCATATTACACCGGCTCCGACGCTCGTCTTATGTGGCAGGGCTTGCAAACTATTACAGACTACAAAGGAGAGCACAGCCGCAAGCTGCCCAGGGACACGAGCCTACCAGACGAGCTAAATCACTTCTATGCTCGCTTCGAGGCAAGCAACACTGAGGCATGCATGAGAGCATCAGCTGTTCCAGGCAACTGCATGATCACGCTCTCTGTAGCCAACGTGAGTAAGACCTTTAAACAGGTCAACATACACAAGGCTGCGGGGCCAGACGGATTACCAGGACGTGTGGTCCGGGCATGTGCTGACCAACTGGCAGGTGTCTTCACTGATATTTTCAACACGTCCCTGATTAAGTCTGTAATACCAACATGTTTCAAGCAGACCATCATAGTCCCTGTGCCCAGGAACACAAAGGTAACCTGCCAAAATGACTACAGACCCATAGCACTCACGTCTGTAGCCATGAAGTGCTTTGAAAGGTTGGTAATGGCTCACATCAACACCATTATCCCAGAAACCCTAGACCCACTCCAATTTGCATACCGCCCAAACAGATCCACAGATGATGCAATCTCTATTGCACTCCACACTGCCCTTTCCCACCTGGACAAAAGGAACACTTACGTGAGAATCCCCAGGGGTGCATGCTCAGTCCCCTCCTGTACTCCCTGTTCACCCATGACTGCATGGTCAGGCACGACTCCAACACCATCATTGAGTTTGCAGACGACACAACAGTGGTAGGCCTGATCACCGACAACGACGAGACAGCAAGTCAGAGACCTGGCCGGGTGGCACCAGAATAGCAACCTATCCCTCAACGTAACCAAGACTAAGGAGATTATTGTGGACTACAGGAAAAGAAGGACCGAGAATGTCCCCATTCTCATCGACAGGGCTGTAGTGGAGCAGGTTGAGAGCTTCAAGTTCCTTGGTGTCCACATCAACATCAAACTAGAATGGTCCAAACACACCAAGAAAGTCATGAAGAGGGCACGACAAAGCTTATTCCCCCTCAGGAAACTAAAAAGATTTGGCATGGGTCCTGAGATCCTCAAAAGGTTCTACAGCTGCACCATGGTTGCATCACTGCCTGGTACGACAACTACTCGGCCTCTGACCTCAAGGCACTACAGAGCGTAGTGCGTATGGCCCAGTACATCACTGGGGCTAAGCTGCCTGCCATCCAGGACCTCTACACCAGGCTGTGTCAGAGGAAGGCCCTAAAAATTGTTAAAGACCCCAGCCACCCCAGTCATAGACTGTTCTCTCTACTACCGCATGGCAAGCGATACCGGAGTGCTAAGTCTAGGACAAAAAGGCTTCTCAACAGTTTTTACCCCCAAGTCATAAGACTCCTGAACAGGTAATCAAATGGCTACCCGGACTATTTGCGTTGTGTGCCTCCCCCCACCCTTCTTTTTATGCTGCTGCTACTCTCTGTTTATTATATATGCATAGTCACTAACTATACATTCATGTACATACTACCTCAATTGGGCCGACGAACCAGTGCTCCCGCACAGTGGCTAACCGGGCTATCTGCATTGTGTCCCACCCACCACCCGCCAACCCCTCTTGTACGCTACTGCTACTCTCTGTTCATCATATATGCATAGTCACTTTAACCATATCTTTGTAGCCTCGCTACTGTATATAGCCTGTCTTTTTACTGTTGTTTTATTTCCTATTGTTCACCTAATACATTTTTTTGCACTATTGGTTAGAGCCTATAAGTAAGCATTTCACTGTAAGGTCTACACCTGTTGCATTCAGAGCATATGACAAATAAACTGTGATTTACATATAAGGCAGGCAGGGTGAGTGTGCACCGCAGTGCGTCCTATGCAACGAGCTATTAGCTAATGAGAGCATGAAACCCCTCCAAAATGAAAAGGGATCTGGACACCAAGCATCCAAGACACAAAGATAAGACAGCTGACTTTAAAAAAATTGAAAAATGTCAATATCTGGAGGCCTCACAATATTCATTGAAGAACGTATGCACGGTACAAGAAAAGGCACTTTGCGCATCATACCTTGTGGCCCAGCACATTGCTAAGTACAAAACAATCCCACACCAGCGCAGAGGATCTCATACCCCTGCTGTGATTGATATGTGACCTGAAATATTGGGAGAGTTTGCTGCCAAACAACTTAAAACCACATCCCTATCCAATGACACCACGAAGATGGAGAATTCATTACAGACATCAGAGCGCATCAGTGCAAATGGCCATTACACACTGCAGCTAGATGAATCCACTGATGTGGCTAACCATACTTTCGAATGGGATGGGATAATAACTTTGAGGAGCAGTTCCTTTTTAGTGCGGATTTGCCCACCACCACCACTGCTGAGGCTGTCTTTAACACAATGAATATGTACCTGGGCTCCGTGGGACTGGCCTGGGATGGGTGCCATTTCGGGAAAGCACTTCGTTGTAGTAAAGCAGATCCTGGAGATGGCACCAAGTGCGACGTGGAACCACTGTGTAATACACAGGGAGGCATTGGCAACATAAGGACATGGTGCCTGAGCTCCACGCCACACTCCAGGATGTGATCATGCGTGTTAACTATATCAAAAAGAGTTCTAGGAGAAGCAGGTGTTTCAGGCCTTCTGCAGGGATATGGGGAGGGAGCACCATCAGGTGCTTTATCATGCAGAGGTTCGCTGGCTTTCCAGGTGTAAAGTGTTGGGTCGCTTTTATGAGCTTTGAGCAAAGATTTCTGTGTTTCTTTTGGTAAACAAGTCCCCTCTGCCCGAACTTTCCGATTGTGAGGAAACGCTTGCGCAGGTTGCCTACCTGGTGGATATTTTTTATCTGAATTCTCTCAATGTATCAATGCAAGGGAGGAGGCACAATCGATTTGTACAGGGGGACGAAGTGGAAGCCTTCAAGATGAAGCTTGCCGTTTGGGCAAATCATGTTTCTAACGGGAGGGATGAACATGTTTCCCAAAGCTGATTTCAAGATTCAGAATCCGATCAACAAAGTGCACGGCGACACACCGTTTAATAGCATCTTGTCAAGCTGCAGGGGAAGTTTTGCCACAACTTCCTGGAGGAGAACAGGAGACAAGATGACTGGATACGGGGACCCCTATCAAGTGGAGATGGGAAGCATCACGTTGCCAAGCAACGGAGATGCCAGCTGCTGGAGCTGTCATTTGAGCTGTTATTTGATCGTGGATTTGATCGTGGACTGAGCTCCCGGAAATGACACTGTCACAGTCCTGGTGCAGCGTAATGGGAGAGTATCCTGCTCTCGTCTGTCTTGCAGTCAAAATCATGCTACCGTTCAGCACAACCGATCTGTGTTGATGAGTTATTGTTCAATATGTCAATTATTGTTGTTAATTCATTCTGACATTCATTTGACATTTTATTGAACTGGTCAAAAACGTACACCGTAAAACACTTTTCAAGGTTGTGAAACTATTCACATGGTAATTGATGATTAAGAAATGCTTATGATTGTTGCTTTTCTATTTGAAACACTGGTATTTGTTACTTTTCATGAACATTATTGGGCTGCTTTTGAGGTCATTTACTCCCCACTCTTGAACTGGTGGCCTAATTTTAAATGGCTTATTCTCTTCAATTGGTAAATGTTTTCTCAGTTAATATGTCTGTGTAATGACTTTCTTTAATACCATAATAGTAGCCCGTTGAGACAGAATCTATTTTGCAAGTGAAGTCTGCCCAAGAAGGCAGCTGCAATACAACATTACTCAATTGTCATTGTCAAATTTGGGTCCCCAGCCAAAACCGATTGAGAACCACTTGGTTAGAGCATGAATGACTGCGTTGTTAGTGGTTTAATTCCCCTTAGGTGCATAAGGTGCTGTAGCGTTAACGTGTGGGGAAAATATGTCATTTTAACATTCTCTTTTGCCACTTTGTAAAACTAAATTGCTGAGCCTAAAAACGGATCCAAGGAACAATCCCTATACGTCAATTAGATCCCTGCCCCAGTTCCCAAAGTGTGGTGACTTTGACCTAAAATGGCCTGGCGTCCAAAACAGGACAGATATCCGTCCACTCAGATGAGGAGACCCTCTGGGACAATTGATCAGAGGAGTTGGAGAATGGTGACAGATTGACCTCGCTAGCCCAGTGACAAAGTACGGCCGGGAGTGTAAATCCTCCCTGGGTGTCTTTATGATGCTGACGAGGTTGCTGTTTGTCATGGGCTGCCGTTACTAAGTGTCTCTTGCCCTGGCTCTCTCTGCCAAGACCAGGAGCAACTGCTGCACACCCACATCGATAGTCATCTTCATATTGCCCAACTGCTGCCAGAGGGAAAGACTGAAAAACTCTATGTGTGAGCGAGCGGGAGAAGGAGGGAGAAGAAAGGAAGAAAAACAGAAGGAGAAAGGGAGGGAGTAGAGAGTTAGAAAGGAGAGTGAGAAAGGAGCGAGACATGGCTTGCTTTGGGTGTCTAAAATGGTATACATGCTCTCTACAAAAACTGTACTCACCGTTCTTTGCATGTCAACATCTATTTACATCTAAGTCTAGCTCATCTCAGTTCACAGCAACTACTAAGAGCACGTCAAACCCGTCACTCGGGAGGTTTGAGTAGATTTCAGGATAACTTCCCAAGAGGGACAAAGCCGAAGTGCTATTATAGGGAATAGCCAGATCAATGAATAGACCATAGAAAACGCTGACCTCGGACAATGTATCACCTTAACACATTAAAGACATCTCTTAGCCAGTAGATCTCAGAAAGATGATATTTGATTAATGACGAAACCAAATTGCCTTTGGACAAAATTAAGTCTCCCAATGAAGGACTTACAGAAAGTGTGGGAACAGAGTGGAATGGAGGGCCTATAACTAGTCCGTTAGCAGCAGGGCACACTTACCTTGCTGGCTGGCACCATCACTCTCACTCACTCAGTTTCCACATAATGTCCAAATTGGCAGACCTCTCTGTTCCTGACTCCAAGAAGAAGTATATTATCATGGAATTACTCAACGGGGAGGCCAATGACCTCCTCTCTCTCTCTATCTCTCGCTCCTCTCTCTCTCTCTCTCTCTCTCCATGTTTCCACATACATTCTCTCTTACTCCCGCCCTCTTTTATTCATCCAATCCCACAGCGCACACAGTTCTGGGAGAGTTAAAATAATCCCTTGGCACAGTAACAAAGAGTGGTTAGAATGGATCAGTTGTTCAGGGTTGGCCACACAAGACATCCTTTATTCCATCTGGAATGCCCTATATAGCGCTGGCAAACTGCCCCACCCCCTGGACAGGACTTTGGGTCAGTAAGTGGCCAATCGGCTTAAAATCAACCCGGCACACTAAGACCACTGATGATAACTTTATTAAGTGCCAAGTCAGACAGCCTACTTCTAGTGTTGGGGTAGTTGATTGTTACTCCAACAAGATAGGAGGGATTGGAAAATTGATCAATCAGGGGACAACCGAAGCACTAAAATCAACCGAAGCATTAAGACCACTACTAAGAGTGTTTGTGGTAGACAACTGGTCCTCCAACATGAATGGCAGAGATAATATCCAATGAGTGAATTTGATCTTACCGAGTTCAGGTCCAGGCTGGTCTCTACCCACTCCTTTGCGTCGTTGTATTCATCCATTAATCCCATTATATACAGTGTGTCCAGAGAATCCACGATGGAGGCTCCCCTCAGACCACCTGCAAAACACACAGAACAGTCAGAACCATGGGGTATAGGGACTTGCAGTGCCAGACATCACACTGCATTCTTGTTCTGGGTGAAATTAGAATGACTAGAGTTGAGGCTCAGAGACATAAAGCAGACAGAAGTACCAAGACCGCAAAGTTAGGCAAAATCCCTGAAATGCCAAACTACAGTGGAACAAACTACAGCTTTCACATCTGCATCTTTAATCTTGAATTATGCTATGACATTGTCTAGGCTAGATGAAAGGCATCTACCTCCAAGACGAACATTAACAGTCTAGCCTGCTGCGTTCCTAATTGCATTCAGTGCAGGATCTGTGATCCCTATGCTCCAATGGCTGGTTGTAGATGCACTTCATTTGAGGTTATTAAATTGCCTTCACAACCTTAATAAGAAATGTTCAGAGGCTTTTATTCAATCCCACAGCCCTTAAGAGCAAGATTGGATGGTCTTTTTCTCCTCATATGAAGAAATATGCGATCCGTGGCTGGCTGTAATGGAAAGAGCTGTGAACAGAGGAATCAGTGTCCTCATTGTGTTACTGAGCAAAAGAGATGCAGGAGAAACACACCAACTGGAAGCCTGAAAATGGAGAAATAACAAGAGTAGAAACTAGGCCAACATATACCGCAGGAATGGCCATTACATGCACTGTAGGGCTTGAAAACAAAACTATAGGTAGAGTAACCGATTAGGCTGAAAAATATGATGTGCCCATTCATGTTCACCCGTAAACAGAGCTCAACACAGATACTCTGTCTATCTGATGCAACAACACATCAACACAGCAACCTGGCGCATGAAAGTGGTGCGATTCTTATGAGCAGTTATTGTGTGGCTCGGCAGATACGCAAATGTAAAATCGTATCTTGAGGCGACAAAACATTCATGAAGCAGAGGCAACAGAACACAGGAGGCGAGAAGGGGAGCGATAGTTTCTCTAACTCGAGTCATTTGAATTTGGCCAGACTGTGCAATGCAGTGGGCGGCTAAGACACCAGGGTTTGGCTTGTCTGATGTGGTTTGGGTGGCGGAGACAGACGTCAAACTCTCTTATCGTCACGCAAGCCTCCTCCCTGCAAACCCCAACTCAGCTTTCCTCTGCCCTCAAATATTTCTGCCTCAGATGTATTTTTTTATCTAAATAATCATAGCATACATGTAATAGTAGCCTACAATATGTGCTTTTCAGATTACCCAGAAAGCCTCTCACATTGTTGACCTTTCACCCTACCACATTGAGGTCATCTGATAAGGTAAGCGGAGAAGGCGGAGGGTGCAGGGATGAGGGTTCATAGGTGACATGGCTGAGTGATTGGCGTCATATACACACTATCAGCCTCATGAAATATATTAGGGCTGTTGGTCACTTGGATAGTCCAGATTTTCCATCTGTAGATGCTCTACAGATGGTCATACTATCAACAAACTATACGTTGCTAAGCTACTGCTTTCTAAGGTTAGGGTCAGAATAAGGGTAAAGGTTAGGGCTAGGGTTAAGTTTAGCGTTAGAGCTAGGGTCAGTTTTAGTAGATAGATAGTGTCACCAGGCTATTTACTCGATTTTATCCCTTGGAGGACTGCAGTGCCTTTCTCACTTATAATTCTTCACACGGCCACTTTGCTCCAAACCTTTAAGTCTGATGTGTGGTTGCAGGGGTCAGTGACAGGGCTCTCAGTGTGTTGTCTCTCCACTGCCACGGTCAGTCGCCTCCCATCTAAAACATGCACCCACCTACCAACCAACCACGCAGCTAGTCACCTCCCATCTAACACACATCCCTACCCACCAACCACGCAGCTAGTCACCTCCCATCTAACACACATCCCTACCCACCAACCACGCAGCTACTCACCTCCCATCTAACACACATCCCTACCCACCAACCACGCAGCTAGTCACCTCCCATCTAACACACACCCCTACGCACCAACCATGCAGCTAGTCACCTCCCATCTAACACACACCCCTACGCACCAACCACGCAGCTAGTCACCTCCCATCTATAACACACATCTCAGCCCACTTCAGCTGGGTTTACCCTGACAGGGATTCACCTTACATTGAGAATGAGAGGGCACTGCTACCGTCCAGCTATAGCTAAGCACATAGCGGATTCAGAGTTGAGATAAGCATGCATACTTGGGCACTGCTACCCTCCAGCTAGAGACACTGCCAAGTCATGGGAAATCCACATTTTAGGGCCTAATGAATTTATTTAAATTGACCTGATTTCCTTATATGAACTGTAACTCTTATATTTTTGTTCAGTAGTTTCATATACGCTATGAAGGTAATGTGACATCTTGCCAACACTGTGAAAACTCTGTCAAACAAGTTAACTTTTTCCTGTCTCTAGCAGATCTCGTTGCGAAGTCCATTGCCACCAAATAAAGACTCTCAAAAGCATATTCTCCATTTCTGTTTGTGAAGGACTCTCACCATGCATAGTGAGCACTTGACTGTACTGTTGCAGTTTGATGACAAATGATGTTTCAGAGGACACAGAGCAAAAAAAGCGATAGCTAATACTCCTCATTACCAATCCCAGGGACGGCGAACGTCGGAGAGCAGTGGAGTGTGGGAAAACTCCTATTGAAAACAGCAGCAACTAAGCACAGATGATTGATGGACTCAGGTGAAAGAGGTAACAGATCAATCCATCACACATTACTCCCAGGGTCCCGTGGCGTGGCCCAAACATAAACTTTATTTATTTCAGAGGCCCTTCACCTGGAGGGTTCCACATTCAGGTAATACCGACCATTAAGCATCAAAGCTTAAGTGAGGAATCTATAATCTAACCTTGACAGTCAGCCACAAAAACAACAACACCATCCATCCATCAAAAGACTCTCGGTGATGTGAGTGCCACACGTGCGTGCTTGGAGACACATGAGACAGTAGAAATGATTTTGCAATAGCAGCTGCTCGCCAAACTGAAATGTAATCACATATGTGTTTAAATTCATACCAATTAATTAGAAGATAACCATTTGAAATGCTGTAATACACTGATCCTGTAATAAACTGTAATAAACTGGTTTGATATGCTCCCATATTCCAAATTGATTAAAAAAAGAGCAATTGCTACGCCACCATAATTACTTTAACATGAATTTAAACAAATATGAATGAATCTAATTCCTTCCCCCTAGCAACTCAGGAGCGCCTGTACAGGAGCTTGTCACAGTAGAGTCATTCATAACATTTATTGTGTGTGTGTGTGTGTGTGTGTGTGTGTGTGTGTGTGTGTGTGTGTGTGTGTGTGTGTGTGTGTGTGAGTGAGTGAGTGTGTGTGAGAGAGAGAGAGAGAGAGAGAGAAGGGGTGTGTGAGAGAGAGAGAGAAAGAGAGAGAGAGAGAGAGAGAGAGAGAGAGAGAGAAAGAGCGAGAGAGAGAGTGTGTGTATGTGTTTTTCAGCATGTGTATGTGTGTACAAGCATGTGCGTGTGTGTTCATGAGTATATATTCTATGTTGGAAATGAGTTGGAGAGATTGTATGTGTGTTTATGTGTATTGTGTGTACGGAGTGCATAGAAACCTATTTGTGAGACATTGGCTGGTGGATGTTCATTTATCAAAGCTGGCTAGGCAACAGGGTCCGGTTGGTTATACTAGAGAGCCTGGATACACATGATCAATCAATCACTCACTCAGACACACACACACACGCACCACACACACACACACACACACAGTAACACACTCGCGCATATGCAAACGATTGAAATCGTGTTAACCATTGAGACAAACGGCATGACAGAACAACATTCCCTCTGAGTAACCTCTAACCCCATAGGGCCAATCAATACATGAACTGTTCTGTTCATTCAAGTTAAAGAAACAAAATGGATGATTTGGTCACCTCTCTGCATTGACAATATTGAAATTGTATTCAATAGGATATAAATAACTTAACCCTCTCAGGGACAATGTTGAAGGGACTGTTGGAGAACCCAGACTTACTGTATATACCGTATGGAACATTGGCCACCCTTCAGCGAGGACCATGGGTAATTACCATTGACGAAAGAAGAATAACCATAGACAACGAAAAAAGATCTACACTGCTAATTTGTTCAGCCATCTTGTTCAATTAAGCTCTCAAACTTATACCAGAAACCGTGAGAGACATAGCCCGGTAACATAACAAGGTGATTTTAATAGATAGAGACTCTGGTATATCGTATTCATTACACCACTCTTGTATTACTGATTGTGGGTGTCCAATTACCATCACCAAGGTAACGGTAGCCTCGTCGACGCATGTGTCCATGGAGCTTCAGGTCCAGTGAGTGGAAGCTGGGGTACAGATTTAGCCTCGACATGTCAGTGTTCAGGAATCTAATTTGTTGAATGTACTTAGAGGTGTCTGTGTAGAATGGAACTGCAATGAGTGTAAGGGGGGGGGGGGGGGTTGAGAGGAGAAGGATGAGGGCATATTGGAGAAAAGACAGGGAGGGTAAAATGTGTTATGAACGTGTTCCAGGAAAGAGAGGTGGGGGGGGGGTCTTAACAGCAAAGAGAACGGTAAGGAGGAGGAATGTAAGAAATACCAAGGCTATCAATCAGAGTGGAGTTTTCAGCAGTATTTTATTTTTATTTAACCTTTTTTTATTTAACTATCAGTATGGAATATCAATGTCACAGTTTAACCTCGGACAACCAACTGACAGTAGCGTCAAGGAAAATCAATACAGGACGAGTGGCCAAAATGAATTTGACCTATTGGAGCTGATGACAGCTAAACCTTCCCGAATGTACCTTTTCCTCATGGGGTCATTGTTGTTATATCCTTCATTTCAAGAATTTCCATCAAGGGGGTACTCTTTCCTTTCATGTCATGTGGTGTCTGTCTCAAGTGTGACATTCTTCTGGATCGTCAGACCTTTGTGTTCTCAGGTTCGCCAGCTACCCCTTGGATATTTCTAATACAATAAGATTTTGTTTTTTGTCTACAGTTCACAGTCAGAGTAGCTGTCTGGAGCCCAGTGAGTTTGGTCCTCTCGGGAGAAACATCCACCTCCACATCCTGCTGAAACCACCTACTGTGGTCAAAACAACCACAGGCTGTAAGAGAAATGTCTGGCTCACCTTACCTTGTTTCAGTCTACTAGGAATAAGTCAGAGAGATTGGTGATGATGTAAAAAAAAAAAGTGACACTTTTGTCAAAACACACTGTATTACCTGGAATTGTTATTGGTACTTTCAAAATAGTTTCCTACCCACTTCAATCTCACGGAACCTCCCCAAGAGCGCATTCCACCCACACCAACCTAGATCCCTTGAGGCCAATTAACTCTCAAACCTCTCTAACTCCCTAATGGTAAACATCACACATTCTCTGGTCACTGTAAGTAAACTGTGAAATGATCAGCAGTATATAGGCAACAGCAATAGAGCCTCTGTTTGAATCAAACATAAAAACGACATGATTGCCATGGAGACAAAGCTGCTGCGATAGGAGCGGTTTACTGATGCACATGATCTAATCCATAAGCCTGCGGGGAGCTGACCCTGTTGAATGTGAAGACGTGTGTGTTTATGTGTTTGTCTGTGTATGTGTGCGTGTGTGTTTGTGTGTGTGTGTCTGACAGTGATGTAGCACCGATGTCCAGTCGAGTCCCAACCGGCTGTAGCAGAGAGCTGGGAGAGGATGAGGCAGGGAAAGAGTAGGAGACAGTGTGTGTAAAGTCTGCCTCTCAATGTACAGCCACACAGAGCAGACACACACCGGCTGGTGACCTGCTCTAACGTCCAGCTGAATGCTGATTCAAACCATTTATCAGCATAGAAAATGCCATAAGTAGGAATGTACTTCAGAACGCTTCAAGGCAATAATACCTGTAGACAATCTACAAAAATGAATTACCTCTCATTAGGGCTGGGCGATATGACGATATAGATCGTGTGACGATAGAAAAACGTCTATCGAAGCGATATTATGCTCTATCGTTTATTTCGTGGTGTTGCAAATCCCACTCTTTACAGCAATATTTTTCGGCAATTGGATGACGCTTTGCGCTCTTCCACACGTGCCATGTGAAAGAACATTTGCAACACAAACAAACATGGAGGAGAGTGAACGTGACACACGGACCAGAAAACCGTCCTCTGCAAAATATGCCCGCAGGCCGGGTCCCGACAACAGGCTCAAACCTCTCTTACCACCAACGCAAGAATCATGTGAAACAGTACGGAGAGAGTCTACGGATGAGAGGCAAACAAGTACAGTCTAGTGCTCAACACAAAGCACCGACTCAGACGTTGCAAGAGGCTTTTGCCCACGGCACAGCATATGGCAAAGAATCACAAAGATGGAAGGAGAACAGCTGCCGTTACAACTTACATCTGCAAAGACACGGCCTCAATTTACACGGTGGAGAAACAGGGGTTTCGTGATTTGGCGCTAACGCTCGACCAAAGGTACCAAATGCAAATACACGTGTTAATGCCAAAATAACATGCAAAACAGGCAAGCCCCCAAAAATATATACATTGGAACGACCCTGGGTTTATAAGCGCGGAAATCGACTCTGCCGGACGAGCAGGCTTTTGCGGCACAGAGTCGATAGCGCTCCGAACCTCGGGCTCGAAGGTCGAGGGTTCGAGACCTGATCCCTGCTGTTTCATTACAATATTTTAGGCCTATATTTATTTTGTTTGTTACCAATGGATCCCTTAGATACCTGAGCAGGCGACCAATGAATAACCTGTATGCACAGACACACTAGCGGTGGAGTGTGAAGAAGGAGGATTATAATTGGTTGAGGAGGGAGAATGTGTGTGCGAGGCCTATTAGTCAGGGGCCTTACTGTTGAAACTTACTGTGTGGTGGTCACCACAGTAACAGAAAATAATTCTGCTGTGTTAATGGGTAGGGAGGGATCCAAAATGCTGTGAATAGGAACGGTGAGCTGTTTTGTCAGTGTTGTTTCAAAGGGCAAAAGCCTATATTGTATATCAGGGGAATTAACAGAACATAAACTAAGTAAGGAGACATAAATACAAAGTGTTCCAGTCAAAACTCCACATAGAAAGTAGGTCTACACCGAGAATAAGGAGAGATACTGTATACAGTATACCATGGTTGTGGATATTAATGGATAATATAGTAGGAGGAGAGAGAGAGAGAGAGAGAGATGGCTTTCTCATTTACATCCCCCGCACCCTAATTAATATTTTGATGCAGGAGGCTTTAATGCGCGCTGATTTTAATTGCCCCCCTTTATTCTTGTTTTTCAGTTCCTACTCCTCATGATATTCCAAACTAATTGACTTAAAGCCATCTTAACATCAACATGGCGGTGCGGTGTGTGCTCCTTGAAACCTGCAACTGAATGCAAAACAAAAGGCAGATGCACACATGAAAACATACTGTATACACACACATACACACATGCACAAAAGATAGATGCACATACGCAGGCACACACATCCCACACACACACACACACACACACACCCACTCAGATACACACAGTAACCAAACATGATTATAAAGGCTATAATCATGTAGCATGCACATACAGATGAGTCAGTCTAACTGGCATCATCTAATTAGCCACTATGGGAGGGTGAGACAAGCACAGAGCATCTCAGCCCCCCCCAGTCCCGTCAGATGTTACAATATCTCCAACGAGATTACAGGCTGCATACTGTGCTATCGAACCCCTCTGTCCATCCATCCACCCCCTACCACTCTCACCACGATCGATTGACACACAGCCACTGTGGGAAGAAGATTATATCTGATGCTATAGTAACCACTAACCCACCCCATCTGAATGGTTGGTGACAACTGTGCCATGATTGGTCAGTTGTTTCAGACCAGGATGGGCCTACAGTGCCAACAATTCGACGACATTGATACCAATAGTAAATAGCTGTAGCAGAAAGAGCCTACACCACAAATTGGAGGCACTCAGAGTCTGCAGCTCGGTAAACTAATTGACAGGTCTTCCTGTTTCCAGACGGAGATGCGGAGGGCAGGGTGAAGTTTGCATCGATTCTACCTACCGCAGGCTGTGACTCCAGCAGTAAGCAGGTGTAGATGAAGTATAAATCTCCCCCGGTCTCTCCATCTCTCCTGGAGATTAAACAGAGGAGCCTGGCCTGTCAGCTGTGCGATACACAAAAGCACACACAAACACGGGCAGGCATGGCGCACACTGATGCACACACACACACACACACACACACACACACACACACACACACACACACACACACACACACGTGGAGACAAACACACACACAGCCACCTGAGTAATGTTTGCCTGGGCCAATTAAAATGGGTTGGAATAACCTGGCCAACCTGTTGATGGAGAGGACCCGTCAGCTGGAGAAATTAAAGCAGAGTCGTTCAGCATCATTAGTGTAGGAGAGGAGGATACCCAGAGGGAAGAAGAGGGGGTGGAGTATGTGAGGGGGATAGTGTGTATGTGTGTGTGTGTGTGTGTGTTGATCCATCCTAATTTATAAACAAACTGCCCCAAAGTACAGACTGTATAGACTGCCTGTGAATTTGGAAATACAATGAAATAATCATCTAGTGTGATTATAGAGAACTTTACTGTGGGAAACCATTTACATCTGTAGAACATTAAGTTATAAAGCATTTTCCAACTAACCAAACATTTTAAAAAGAGAGAAAAGTCTTTACACACTGTGTACATACAGTAGCAATGAATTAACAATTCACCAATAATTGGTTCGTTTAACAACTCAGCAGGTGCGTTCATCTTTAATTTCATGCACCAACCTGTAATTTCACAACAAATTGCAAAGGTCAAAAAACTTTCATCTCTTTTATAACAGTTGTTGAACTTCAAATCCTTAACTCATCCAACAACCTTTAAACACCAGCCAAACTCTCCTTTACTCACTCTGAGAACTCTCTCTCTCTCTCTCCCCCTCCCTCTCTCTCTCTCTCCCTCTCTCTCCCTCCCTCTCTCCCTCCCTCCCTCCCTATGAGGGGCAAACCACTATGCAGTATCCGCTCTGTCTGGGGCACTGAGTCACACCTTTACCGCCCAATTATCAGTGGATCCCTTAGATACCTGAGCAGGCGACCAATGAATAACCTGTATGCACAGACACACTAGTGGTGGAGTGTGAAGAAGAGTGATTATAATTGGTTGAGGAGGGAGAATGTGTGTGCGAGGCCTATTAGTCAGGGAGGGTCCTTACTGTTGAAACAGTGTGGTGGTCACCACAGTAACATAAAATACTTCTGCTGTGTTAATGGGTAGGGAGGGATCCAAAATGCTGTGAATAGGAACGGTGAGCTGCTTTGTCAGTGTTGTTTCAAAGGAGACATAAATACAAAGTATTCCAATAAAAACTCCACATAGAAAGTTGGTCTACACCGAGAATAAGGAGATATACAGTATACCATGGTTGTGGATAGAAATGGATAATATAGTAGACTAAATAGAGACAAGAACAGACTGATTGGTGGATGTATGATGGGGAAACCGCAAACACTTTGTGGGTATTCCATGGAACCCCGCATGGTACAATATTTAAAGCCGACTACTGGGATACGCAGTGGCCTATAGTGAGTCAAGAATAGGATATAAATAGAACCAAAAGTGAAAGGACCAAAAAGCTGTTCCTTAATGCGACCGTGAGCTTAAAGGCTTGAGGGAGTGACGGCTGGTGATTAAAGTGCCAAGCTGATTACTACACCCCACCGAGCATGTCACGGACCATGTCACTGACCATGTCATGGACCATGTCACGGACCATGTCACCAACCCAAATAGCCATGAAGACGTCATCATCTGGGTCACCGTGTCTTCGGCGTGACACATATAGCACGTCAGACGACTCGGACAAGACTGATCGGTTTACATACACTCTGGGTCCGGGGCCAGTAGACAGGATGAGTGGTGGAAGGGAATAACAGACATAACAATGAGATATAAAGTTGTAGGCCTGGGTAAGTCAACCCCTGACCTTTGACCCTAACTATTTCTCTCTACGATAGAGTACAGTTACAATCCCTTTTAATCCCCCTGCTTCGTCATACATTTTGCTACCAGTTTTTCATTATCGCGACTGTGTAATCCCTATGGCGAGGGGCTTGTTGATGCGCTCATGTTCAGTACAGTGGGGTTTTATTTGTTTGTTTTAATCCAAAGATGGGGAGAGGGGTAGTCTGGTGGAAAGGTTTCATAGAAATGATTTCTTCCCCCAGTCCTATCAACTACTGTATGTCCTCACAGAGGAGCTAGAATATATATTTGCATGGCTCAGAACAAGTGTAGTTGTCACAGTAGGGACTGGCAACACAGCGGGACTATGATGATCATCGTCAGCTGAAGAAGAGCTTCCACTGGATCGCTGTCAATCCTTGAAGTGATGACGCAACACACTCCCTGCGATCTCAATCAGCTAGCGCAATCGGGTAACTCTTGGCAGATTTTTTTTTTTTTACTTGGTTCGCTCGCTATTCCTATATCTACTGGCTCTCGGCTAGCTCACTTTGTACCTCTTTCTGCTAGCTCTAGGCTGGCTCACTGACCGGCTCTTTCTGCTAGCTCTAGGCTGGCTCTTTCTGCTAGCTCTAGGCTGCCTCACTGGCTGACTCTTTCTGCTAGCTCTAGGCTGGCTCACTGACCGGCTCTTTCTGCTAGCTCTAGGCTGCCTCACTGGCTGGCTCTTTCTGCTAGCTCTAGGCTGGGTCACTGACCGGCTCTTTCTGCTAGCTCTAGGCTGGCTATCTGGCTGGCTCTTTCTGCTAGCTCTAGGCTGGCTCTTTCTGCTAGCTCTTGGCTGCCTCACTGACCGGCTCTTTCTGCTAGCTCTAGGCTGGCTATCTGGCTGGCTCTTTCTGCTAGCTCTAGGCTGTCTATCTGGCTGGCTCTTTCTGCTAGCTCTAGGCTGGCTCTTTCTGCTAGCTCTACGGTAGCTCAGTCTGTAATCGGTACCTATTCCTACCAGTTCTCGGCTAGCTCACTAGGTACTTTTCGGCTAGCTCACTCAGCTAGCTACTTTTTCTAGCACACCCCACTAGCTAGTTTCCTCTGCTCCCTCTGATGTCCATGCAAGTCTGTGGACCCCAGCTGAGTCTCCAGAAAGGAGACTTGTGAAGCTGTACTAGAGGCTGGAGCAGTGCATGGGAACCTGTAGGGGCCTGTAGGCTCCAGGCTGTTGCATTTGCTCCAGTGCCAGCAGCAGCAGAGCAGTGCAGCCAGGTCTGCCATCATCCAGCGCAAGGAGAAACCTGTACTGACAGGTGGTCTTCTTCCACAGCGTACAGTCAGAGACTAGCTGTGGAGCTGATCTCTCCTTAATGTACATACTATCACTGTACACTACTGTACCTCTTACATACTGTTATCACCTACACGTACAGTAGACTGCTTACCTGTTGCACCCCTGCACCTAATAGGAAGCAGTGAAAATAGGCCGTCATTGTAAATAAGAATTTGTTCTTAACTGACTTGCCTAGTTAAATAAAGGTTAAAAAAATGTATGTATATATATATATATAATGATATGTGGCATTTTTACAAAACGTGGAACGCAACGTCTGTATTATCTCATGCACGGAGAAACAGTAAGCTTTCAGAATATACTTGTTTCCTGCCACAGATTTCCCTCCTGGAATGTATGCTAGATTTGCTAATGAGACGAGAGAAGCAGGTGGCAACTCCCATTCAATAGATGGTTCCTTGGCAATAACACATTAAATAACAAGACGCTGCACTCCAAACTGTGAAATCTGAATTCATGCATTAATTGCTGTATATACAGGGCATTCGGAAAGTATTCAGACCTCTTGACTTTTTCCACATTTTGTTACGTTACAGCCTTATTCTAAAATGGATTAAATTGGGTTCTTTTCTCCTCATCAATCTACACACAATACCCAATAATGACAAAGCGAAAACAGGTATTTAGACAGTTTATTCCTACAGCTCTAGGAAGAGTCTTGGTGGTTCCAAACTTCTTCCATTTAAGAATGATGGAGGCCACTGTGTTCTTGGGGACCTTCAATGCTGTAGACATTTTTTGCTACCCTTCCTCAGATCTGTGCCTCGACACAATCCTGTCTCGGAGCTCTATGGACAATTCCGTCGACCTTATGGCTTGGTTTTTGCTCTGACATGCACTGTCAACTATGGGACCTTATATTGACAGGTGTGTCTTGTCCTAATATCTATATATTTCTCGTCCTAATATTTATATATTTCTTTATTTTTGTACTAATATTTTAATTGATATATTTCTTTATTCCATTATTTTACATTTAGATTTGTGTATTGTTGTGAATTGTAAGATACTACTGCACCGTTGGAGCTTGGAACACAAGCATTTCGCTACACCCGCAATAACATCTGCTAAATATGTGTATGTGACCAATACAATTTGATTTGATTAGGGTAAATAAATAAATGTAATCCATTTTAGAGTAAGGCTATAAAGTAAGAACATTTCGTAAAAGGGGTCTGAATACTTTCAAAATGCACCATATATAATAACAACTCCACTTTGTCCATGACAGCCAATAGAAGCTCATCATAACACAACCCTTCTTACATGCGTCTCTTAGGGAAAATCTTCTCCATATGCTAGAAGCTAAGTCTTCCTATTCCCTGAGACCTAGCAAAGAAAACATTGTGCTGTGTAGAATATCTGCCTCTAAGAAGACAACTACTGTACAATCCCTTAGAAAAGTACAGTAGGTAGAATAATGAGAGCTATACATATCTACTGCATCTCATAACTGGTGTTTGTTTAATAACCTCTACAGGATAGGGTGTCCCCCCCCCGCAGGACGGTTGAGCTAACTTAGCCTAATGTGATTAGCATGAGCTTGTAAGTAACCAGAACATTTCCCAGGACATATCTGATGTGGGCAGAAAGCTTAAATTCTTATTAATCTAACTGCATTGTCCAATTTACAGTACATTTTACAGTTAAAGAATGCCATGCTATTGTTTGAGTAGAGTGCACAGTTATGAACTTGAAAATGTATTAGGCACATTTGGGCAGTCTTGATACAACATTTTGAACAGACATGCAATGGTTCATTGGATCAGTCTAAAACTTTGCGCATACACTGCTGCTCTCTAGTGGCCAAAATCTAAATTGTGCCTAGATTCCTAAGTCATATATTGGCCTTTCTCTTGCATTTCAAAGATGAAAAATCTATATATTTTCTTTCTATTATCTTTTACCAGATCTAATGTGTTACATTCTCCTACATTCATTTCACATTTCCACAAACTTCAAAGTGTTTCCTTTCAAATGGTATCAAGAATATGCATATCCTTGCTTCAGGTCCTGAGCTACAGGCAATTAGATTTGGGCATGTCATTTTAGGTGAAAATTGAAAAAAAGGGTCCGATCCTTAAGAGGTTTCAATGGTGGGAAAAGCATCACATTTGAAAGACAGTGTATGTGTGAAAGATACCGTATGCCCATCCCCCAGCACACACAAGACTATAATTATGATGATTTGTGTCTTGCTGGAGAGAACGATGGAAACCTTATTGGTTCAACATCAGATCTGTGAGATTGAAAGGAGGGTTGGGACTGGGTCTCCAGGGTGAGAGAAGTGACAGGGGAGGGGGGCGGGGGTTGGGAAAGTGACTTGTCACCTGGGGCTCTGTCGCTATGGAGATATACAGTAGATGATATCTTCCACACTGTGTGTCACCCATCACAGTGCCTGTGGGATGAGGGGAAGTAAGCGGGGGCGAGGCGGGTGTGAACGGGTGGGGTTGACCCTTCGTTCGGCTTGTATGTATTATTTGACAGTCAGAGTAGAGGCGTCATTTGCCCTTCATTTAACCCTGACAAAAAGGTCCTCCCACCTTATTTACCCCTCCCTACTGGCACCTTCACCGAATGCACACTACCCCTGAGACCAGATGCACTCTGGGACATAATTGGAGAGTGGGAAAGAACTGTGTGCTCTCTATACAGGTGGGAGGGTGGTGGATGGAATGGCAATAATGTTAGGATGCTTCCCAGTTCAACGCCTTCAATAAAAAACATCTCTGGATAACAGAAAAGGGAGGACTGCGAATGATGGGGCTTCAAGGTCGACTTGACACTCGGAACCATGGTGCCAGCGTGTGTCTCCCGTATGGTTTTTATTCACTGTGACAGTATCTATACAGACTGGCACTCTCTAAAGATGCCTTCAGAATCTTAGGCCTCTCTACGTCTCCGTTTTTTCTCCTACTCACATCATAATAATTCACCCTGGCTATATCAGAAATTCCTATCCATCAGAGGGAAGGGATCGAGGGGATCCACGGACCACCAACTGGTCTCTAAAAGGTTTCCACTCTGATCCCACCTCTGTGGAAGAAGAGGGAAGAGGATTCTTCAATAATAAATACCCTCAACTTCATCACCTGGGGGCATCGATCGGCTTCTATTGAGCTTCCACATGGCCTTCTCCGTGCTCCATGCTGCTTTTACGACGATTGAAGTGCTTGTGGGTTTCTTCTATAAACGCCTCTGGTTTAAATGGTACCTGGGTGTGCTGTGCGCAAAAGGTCAAGGGGTATTTGGTATTTATTAGGATCCCCATTAGCCGCTGCAAAAGCATCAGTTACTCTTCCTGGGGTCCACATAGGGGCTGAGGGGTAGGCCCGTGTCGCATTCTGAGAAGGCTGGTGCTTTTTAATTGCATCTCATGGGAGGAGAGAAAATAAGAAAAGAGGAGAAGGGGGGGGGGGCGGCAGAGGTGTAGAGACTACCGAGGGGGATGAAACGAGGGAAATAAAAATATATTTTGAGAAAGGACACCGCGATAAGATAAAGGGCAAGAGGAAATTGCAAAGGGGAGCGAGGAGAGAGTGGGGCGTTCCGTCTCTTTGTGTTGGGGAGAGAGAGAGAGAGAACTGCCAAAAACACTGCGTGTAGACAATCCAATTACTAGCCATAAGAGATGCATTGTTTAAGGATAGAACAACTATTGGAGGACAATATTGTGCTCCACAGGGAAAAGTGATGCTGTGACTGCTAATGTCGTGTCCTTTTCTCCTGTACTGTTATGATCACTATGTTCTCCTCAGCATCTGGCTGCGGTGGGTTTGCTCTGTATGCTACAGCGTGTGCTTAAGTTAGTGATCCACATATTCTAAAGCCGTGGTAATGACATCGCTCACAGTGGATGAACATCCCTTTAAGCCCCTATTAAGGCTTGGGGATGGTTCGCCTCGCATTAGTGAGCATGAAGAGGAAGTGATACTGTCCCCATTTGTTTTAATGGGATACGGGAATGACTTGCATCATTTTCTGATCGATCCACAACAATAAAGCTCAGGGTCGGAAGGGGACAGAATAGGCAGAGGCTAGGAAAGAAGCCTTACCTTTTCAAAAATAAATCAAAATGAGAGTCATGGTGCAGAAAAAAAAAAAAAAGTATCATCAAAACTCATCGAGTGGACACCTATTGGTGTGAAAGACATTGACAAGTTACTGGCACTGTAGGGTCTATGTGTGACAATCTAGAAAACTAGGACATAATCTTGGTTAGCATTTCCATCACCGTTTTTTTGTCTCAGTAAGCAGAGACACAAAGGAAGGATTTACTCGTGGGTTTATGTGGCAGTGTTGGCCTGAAGCAACGGTCTGTTTATGAGCAGTTTTTACAGAGAGCTTTCAGACGACCGTTCCTGGAGCTCGCCGCCTAATCCTATTCCTCACAGCAGCCGGAGATCTCGAAGGGTGTTTGAAAGTCAGCCCATGTTTTCTTTCTTCCATTTATTCTTCTCTCTTCTGTGATGATGGGGGGGGGGGGGTGAAAGAAGGCCAAGGTTTCCAAGGACACATAATGGGCAGACGGGGTTGACATGAAATATATTCTCTCCTCTTTAGCTGCTGCTTCCGAGCCAAGTACGAAGGCGAGGAAATAACCCTGGGGTCAAAGAGCCCAAAGCCTTGATTGCTATTCACAATGGAGTGGTACTGAATTGATACCTTTCTTTTGTATTTGGAGGGTTTGTAAGCCTTGTTTGTTTGACCTAGAGGTTGAACAAAATGAACAATCAACTTGTCCTCTGAAATTTGGTTTGAGTGATTTGGACATGGAATGATACGGTGTTAGGAGTCTGGGGGAGCGAGGGAGAACAGCAACGACAACAACAAGAGTAGGCTATACTTCCGTCTTTAAAAATTCAGGGAATCACTGCCTGGGTGAATTCAAGTGAATGCTAAAGGCTGTATTCAATAAACATTAAACTCATACACCTTAACGTGATACTAGGTAGATGGAGCTGAAAGCATACTATTAAAAATAAGAAAAACTCCAGCACAACGGTAATCTTGATGATTCCCCCCAAAATATGGATCTGTTTAACTGTATTCAATAAACTTAAAGGAAAATAATAATACAGCCAACTCTCATTCCCAAACTCAGGGTCCCCTTTGCTATGTTTCTTCCAGGGCTAATCTGTGGGATTGAGAGTTGATCCAGTACATCACGTTCACCTCCTGTTCTTCCTTTTACATCGTACTATTGCTCAAACTCTAGCTCTGTTCAAAAACAGGGAACACCTGCCGCCTGGTGCTTGCTTCGAATCAGCCTCACAGATAATATGCACGCTTGAAGAAGAATGTCACAAGATTATTTTTAGTTTAAACACTCATAAAACTAGGGCACCAGCGAGAGCTCCCGAGCCAAACTCTCAAAATTATTCAACGTGCTTAAGTGTTTTCTCTGGCAATTCTCTAAATATTAACAAGTGTCCCTGCATGACTTTATGCTACCCTCCCTACTCCGAAAGTTTCTCTCCATATCTATACATATACAAGTATTTTCCTAGCCGCAAGCCTTGGATGTTATGACACTCCTGAAGCCTTCTCATCATCCCCTTCATCATCCCTTACTCCAGGCGATCTGCTTCTTCTCTCAGAAGGCAGTGACAGTTGCTGCACATGTCCTTGCCTTTGCCGACTCTCCTGTCCATCAGCTATCCCCCTGTAATGATGTGTGTTGGCTGAGGCACAACTCTCAAGCTCCAATTCAGACTACAGAAATCTTCTGTCTGCCAGCCAGGGAAGCCTTAACTACCTGTCCAGCTAAATGAGCACTTCAAGCTGACCTAAGATAATCACTGCACAGTGTGTGTGCACGTGGGCGTTTGCGCGCGTGTGTGTGAGAGAGAGAAAGAAAGAGAAAGGGAATTGAAATTGAGAGAGAGAAAGACACATATTTCCCTCAGTTTACACAGATCCACAAAGAATTCGAAAACAAACCCAATTTTGATAAGCTCCCATATCTACTGGGTGAAATACCACAGTGTGCCGTCACAGCAGCAAGATGTGTGACCTGTTGCCACAAGAAAAGGTCAACCAATGAAGTGTAAATAAAACCCATATATGTTTATTTATTTTCCCTTTTGTACTTTAACCATTTGCACATCGTTACCATACTGTATATATACATAAGACACTTGAAATGTATTTATTATTTTGGAACTTCTGTGAGTGTAATGTTTACTGTTCATTTTTGTTGGTTATTTCACTTTTGTTTATTATCTACATCACTTTCTTTGGCAATGTCAACATATGTTTCCCATGCCAATAAAGCCCCTTGAATTTAATATATATATATATATATATAGAGAGAGAGAGAAAAAAAAATATGTCAAATCAAACTTTATTTGTCACATGCGCCAAATACAACAAGTGTAGACCTTACGTGAAATGCTTACTGACAAGCCCTTTACCAACAGTGCAGTTCAAGAAGAGTTAAGAAAAATATTGACTAAATTAAAAAAAGAAAAAGTAACACAATAACATAAGAATAACAAGGCTATATACAGGGGGTACCGGTACCAAGTCAGTGTGCGGGGGTACAGGTTAGAGGTAATTTGTACATGTAGGAAGGGGTGAGGTGACTATGCATAGATAATAAACAGCGAGTAGCAGCATTGTACAAAACAAATGGAGGGGGTTGGGGGGGTCAATGTAATAGTCCGGTGGCCATTTGATTAATTGTTCAGCAGTCTTATGGCTTGGGAGTAAAAGCTGTTAAGGAGCCTTTTGGTCCTAGACTTGGCACTCCGGTACCGCTTGCCGTGCAGAGAAAACAGTCTATGATTTGAGTGACTGGAGTCTCTGAAAATGTTATGGGCTTTCCTCTGACACCGCCTGGTATATAGGTCCTGGATTGCAGGAAGCTTGGCCCCAGTGATATACTGAGCCGTACGCACTACCCTCTGTAGCGCCTGATGGTGCCGAGCAGTTGCCATACCGGTGATGTAACCGGTCAGGATGCTCTCGATGGTGCAGCTGCAGAACCTTTTGAGGATTTGGGGACCCATGCCAAAGTCTCCTGAGGGGGAAAAGGTTTTGTAGTGCTGTCTTCACGACTGTCTTGGTGTGTTTGTACCATGATAGATCGTTGGTGATGTAGACACCAAGGAACTTGAAACTCTCGACCTGCTCCACTACAGCCCCGTTGATGTTAATGGGGGCCTGTTCGGCCCGCCTTTTCCTGTAGTCCACGATCAGCTCCTTTGTCTTGCTCACATTGAGGGAGAGGTTGTTGTCCTGGCACCACACTGTCAGTTCTCTGACCTCCTCCCTATAGGCTGTTTTTATTTACATTTGTTTTATTTTACCTTTATTTAACTAGGCAAGTCAGTTAAGAACAAATTATTATATTCAATGATGGCCTTGGACTAGTAACCGAAAGGTTGCAAGATCGAATCCCTGAGCTGACACGGTAAAAATCTGTCGTTCTGCCCCTGAACAAGGCAGTTAACCCACTGTATCAAAGCTGTCATTGAAAATAAGAATTTGCCTAGTTAAATAAAGGTAAAATAAAAATGTTGTACCAAGCTTTAACTTCCTGACTGATGTCTTGAGATGTTGTTTCAATATATCCACATAATTTCCCTATATCCACATAATTTGCCATCTTTTGTGAAGTGCACCAGTCCCTCCAGCAGCAAAGCACCCAAACAACATGATGCTGCCACCCCCGTGCTTCACAGTTGGGATGGTGTTCTTCGGCTTGCAAGCCTCTCCTTTTTCCTCCAAACATAACGATGGTCATCATGGCCAAAAAGTTATGTTTTTGTTTCATCAGACCAGAGGACATTTCTCCAAAAAGTATGATCTTTGTCCCGATGAGCAGTTGCAAACCGTAGTCTGGCTTATTTGTGGCGGTTTTGGAACAGTGGCTACTTCCTTGATGAGCGGCCTTTCAGGTTATGTCGATATAGTGCTCATTTTACTGTGGATATACAGTGGGGCAAAAAAGTATTTAGTCAGCCACCAATTGTGCAAGTTCTCCCACTTAAAAAGATGAGAGGCCTGTCATTTTCATCATAGGTACACTTCAACTATGACAGACAAAATGAGAAAAAAAATTTTTTTAATGAATTTATTTGCAAATTATGGTGGAAAATAAGTATTTGGTCAATAACAACATTTCATCTTAATACTTTGTTATATACCCTTTGTTGGCAATGACAGAGGTCAAACGTTTTATGTAAGTCTTCACAAGGTTTTCACACACTGTTGCTGGTATTTTGGCCCATTCCTCCATGCAGATCTCCTCTAGAGCAGTGATGTTTTGGGGCTGTTGCTGGGCAACACAGACTTTCAACTCCCTCCAAAGATTTTCTATGGGGTTGAGATCTGGAGACTGGCTATGCCACTCCAGGACCTTGAAATGCTTCTTACGAAGCCACTCCTTCGTTGCCCGGGCGTTGTGTTTGGGATCATTGTCATGCTGAAAGACCCAGCCACGTTTCATCTTCAATGCCCTTGCTGATGGAAGGAGGTTTTCACTCAAAATCTCATGATACATGGCCCCATTCATTCTTTCCTTTACACGGATCAGTTGTCCTGGTCCCTTTGCAGAAAAACAGCCCCAAAGCATGATGTTTTCACCCCCATGCTTCACAGTAGGTATGGTGTTTTTTGGATGCAACTCAGCATTCTTTGTCCTCCAAACACGACGAGATGAGTTTTTACCAAAAAGTTATATTTTTTGTTTCATCTGACCATATGACATTCTCCCAATCTTCTTCTGGATCATCCAAATGCTCTCTAGCAAACTTCAGACGGGCCTGGACACGTACTGGCTTAAGCAGGGGGACACGTCTGGCACTGCAGGATTTGAGTCCCTGGCGGCGTAGTGTGTTACTGATGGTAGGCTTTGTTACTTTGGTCCCAGCTCTCTGCAGGTCATTCACTAGGTTCCCCCGTGTGGTTCTGGGATTTTTGCTCACCGTTCTTGTGATCATTTTGACCCCACGGGGTGAGATCTTGCGTGGAGCCCCAGATCGAGGGAGATTATCAGTGGTCTTATATGTCTTCCATTTCCTATTAATTGCTCCCACAGTTGATTTCTTCAAACCAAGCTGCTTACCTATTGCAGATTCAGTCTTCCCAGCCTGGTGCAGGTCTACAATTTTGTTTCTGGTGTCCTTTGACCGCTCTTTGGTCTTGGCCATAGTGGAGTTTGGAGTGTGACTGTTTGAGGTTGTGGACAGGTGTCTTTTATACTGATAACAAGTTCAAACAGGTGCCATTAATACAGGTAACGAGTGGAGGACAGAGGAGCCTCTTAAAGAAGAAGTTACAGGTCTGTGAGAGCCGGAAATCTTGCTTGTTTGTAGGTGACCAAATACTTATTTTCCACCATAATTTGCAAATAAATTCATAAAAAATCCTACAATGTAATTTTCTGGATTTTTTCCCCTAATTTTGTCTGTCATAGTTGAAGTGTACCTATGATGAAAATGACAGGCCTCTCATCTTTTTAAGTGGGAGAACTTGCACAATTGGTGGTTGACTAAATACTTTTTTGCCCCACTGTAGATACTTTTGTACCTGTTTCCTCTAGCATCTTCACAAGGTCCTTTGCTGTTGTTCTGGGATTGATTTTGCACTTGTCGCTGCAAAGTATCTTCATCTCTAGGAGACAGAAAGTGTCTCCTTCCTGAGCGGTATGACGGCTGTGTGGTCCCATGGTGTTTATACTTGTGTACTATTGTTTGTACAGATGAACCTGGTACTATCAGACATTTGGTTATTGCTCCCAAGGATGAACCAGATTTGTGGAGGTCTACAATTTTTTTCTGAGGTCTTGGCTGATTTCTTTTGATTTCCCCATGATGTCAAGCAAAGAGGCACTGAGTTTGAAGGTAGGCCTTGAAATACATCCACAGGTACACCTCCAATTGACTCAAATGATGTCAATTAGCCTATTAGAAGCTTCTGCAGCCATGACATCATTTTCTGGAATTTTCCAAGCTGTTTAGAAGCTACAGTCAACTTAGTGTATGTAAACTTCTGACCCACTGGAATTTTGATACAGTGAATTATATGTGAAATAATCTGTCTGTAAACAATTGTTGGAAAATGACTTGTGTCATGCACAAAATAGATGTCCTAACTGACTTGCCAAAACTATAGTTTGTTAACAAGAAATTTGTGGAGTGGTTGAAAAACAAGTTTTAATGACTCCAACCTAAGTGTATGTAAACTTCCAACTTTTTTTTATTAGAATGTAACTTCTCCTAAGAAACGTCAAACTACAAATGTGGGTGATTGTGGCTGCGATGAATACATTACACACACACAGGTTTGTTTTACTATCCTTGAGGACAAACTATTGATTCCCATTCACAAGCCTATTTTCCCAATCCCCTAACCCTTAATAATCTTTTACTGCAGTGGGCTAAATCAGGGTCACACAGAGTGTTTCTTGGTAGTCAACCAAATGTACTTTGAAACAAAAGTATACACCTCACACACATGGTTATGGGCTCAAAAAAAGAATGCACCTGGTACCATGTCAGGTGTACTGTGGAGTTGAAATGTATTCAATTTGAAGTTTGCATCCCGATATTACACTATATATACATCACAGAGGACTGAAATATAACAGAACTGTTTGACATAGAAACAACAGATTTTCGGCATTTAATTAAAAAAAAATAATAATTATGAAATTATGAAAAACATTCTACCAATTAGGCCACTAGAGGGCACTTTGGTCATTCAACTGCAGGAAAGGGCTACCCTAAACCTAATTGTAACCCTAACCCCTAAGCCTAAAATAGCCTTTTTCCTTGTGGGGACCAGCGAAATGCACACATTTGTCTGAAATGTCCTTGTTTTACTATCCTTGTGAGGACTTCTGGTCCCCAAGGACAGCAAAACCAAAAACACATACGCACACACACACACACACACAAGCTAATCTGCCAGTGTGACACATTATGTCTCTCCTTTACCAGTCAAAGGCATGAAGAACAACATTTCTCAAACCACATTAAAGATTAAACCAACCTTCCATACTATCATAGGGATTTCAATTCCATCACAGATCCAGTTTCAATGTGTCTTGATTGAGTATGTCAACATCATTCTTCGATTGTACTCGGCATATCAACAGCACTCATTTCTTTTCTTTAAGCATCCGGCCATGACACATTTAGATGACTTGTTGTCCAATTAGCCTTGTCTGTGTAAATAGATGTCTGTCAAATATACCAAAACTAACAAAGAACCATCTGAGGCTCAGAGACCAAATTAAACGTGATAGCCAATAAAGGCATATCCATAAACAACAGAAAAGACCGTCAAATGTATCACACGGAATAAGGTTTTGAAGACATAAGAAAGCTCATGAAATATTATTATTACATTTTCTACACATATTTAACCCATAAACCCATACCCTTCATACTTCCATTAATGTGTATGGGTTACCTTCAGACGAGTCCCGTGACACTTGTAACGCCATTGTGTCCGAGAGTCTCTTTCCATAGACTGGTCCTAATAGTTTTGTAGGCCAAACCGTTCGGCCGCTACAGACGTTTTCGTGAGAAGACCGATTTTCAGAATATCTCCTGGTCTGACAAATAGAGCTGCAGCTCTTCCTCTTTCCACCACAGATGCGAAAGGGCAACACAGGCGGATGCAGTGGATTGAGTTGCAGCCTCTGCAAAAACAAAACAGATACACTATACATGCAAAAGACTGTGGACAGCCCTTCAAATTAGTGGATGTGTCTATTACCAGCCACACCCATTGCTGACAGGAGTATAAAATATTTTGTCGGGAGTTTCATGAAATGGGTTTCCAAGGCCGAGCAGGGTAAATCTAACCTGTCTCACGACGGTCTAAACCCAGCTCAAGTTCCCTATTAGTGGGTGAACAATCCAACTAATTTTGCTTCACAATGATAGGAAGAGCCGTCATCGAAGGATCAAGCCTAAGCTCACCATGCACAATGCCAAGTGTCGGCTGGAGTGGTGTAAAGCTCGCCGCCATTGGACTTTGGAGCAGTGGAAACGTGTTCTCTGGAGTGATGAATCAAGCTTCACCATCTGGCAGCCCGACAGACTAATCTGAGTTTGGCGGATGCCAGGAGAACGCCAGCTGCCACAATGCATAGTGCCAACTGTATAGTTTGGTGGAGGAGGAATAATGGTTGGGGGCTGTTTTTCATGGTCGGGCTAGGCCCCTTAGTTCCAGTGAAGGGAAATCTTAAAGCTACAGCATACAATGACATTGTAGATAATTCTGTGCTTCCAACTTTGTGGCAACAGTTTGGGGAAGGCCCTTTCCTGTTTCAGCATGACAATGCCCCCGTGCACAAAGGTAGATCCATACAGAAATGCTTTGTTGAGATTGGTGTGGAAGA
The DNA here is from genome assembly GCF_034236695.1 of Oncorhynchus nerka. Lineage (NCBI taxonomy): Eukaryota > Metazoa > Chordata > Actinopteri > Salmoniformes > Salmonidae > Oncorhynchus > Oncorhynchus nerka. Next base: position 44,646,309 of record NC_088409.1, on the reverse strand, counting down.
ATTTGACTGGCCTGCACAGAGCCCTGACATCAACCCCATCGAACACCTTTGGGATGAATTGGAACGCTGACTGCCAGCCAGGTCTAATCGCCCATCGCCAGTGCCCTACATCACTAATGCTCTTGTGGCTGAATGGAAGCAAGTCCCCGCAGCAATGTTCCAACATCTAGTGACAAGCCTTCCCAGAAGAGTCAATAGACTCTCAAGGATTAATCAGCAGGTCTAAGTAAACAGTGATTGAAGCTCGTACAACTACGACAACTGCTTCAGCATTCAACAATGTGATATGACATTCATGATTCAACTTGACTTTTAAATATTTTTTTTTTTACATTAGATACACCTATGATTACAACTAGGAGTTAGAGATTATGCTGCCACTTATCCTTCCCTATATTTCAAGCTGAGCATTAGAACAACATAAAAGTGTGTATAATACGTGTAGAATAATCATGAAATCACTTGTTCTTGCCTGGTTCCTGTCATAGGCCACTTTGTGTAGTGTTACCTGCTTATCATTCTGAAAGTTATAGCAAATATGTGTGGGTCTTGGGAAAAAAATGTTAATAAGGAATTTTAATGATGAAATGCTTTTAAAAAGATGTAAATGAGGTGGTGTTGGTCAGAACAAATCAATGTACTGTCAACTCCCACGTGAAGTGCACTCCCACACATAAACACAAGAGCCTTCAGCACTTAGACTTCTACTGTGCCATTACTCGCCCACAACTTTGTGAAAAATGTGAGAATGAACTTGCACTAAAATCCTCGGTATCCTCTCTCTGTAGTTGTCCAGCAGCACTTACAACCTTTTCATGGGCAAAGAGGGGAAAGCGTGATGTCTTAAAACCGTGAATCATAAAGAGAGAAGGAAAACAGAGAAGAAAAAGGAGGATGCAGAGAAAGAGGATGAGGAGAGAGAAGAGAGGCAGCAGCAGATGGGTTCTACCTCTCGATCAGGGGCGTCGTCTGTGTCTGGAGTGAGAGAGAGAGAGAGAGAGCAGGAGGGACGTTCCAGTGACTCTTCAGCATATTTACAACATGCTTGTGACAAGTAGGCTAACTGACGATCCAATCTCACCCCCGTCTCTGTTTAGTCATGGGATTAAATTAAAAGAACACAGCATCCAATTTCACACCTGGCTTCCTCCAACGTAGCACTCCTCCAGCACAGTGTGACAGTCACCCACAGGACAACCTCTCGCCTCTCCCTTCCCACATGTTCGTCAGTATTAGTAAACGGGGCGTGGAGAGAGAAAACCATGTCAGATTTCCAACGGAATGGAAGTTAATTTGCTTAGTGGGATTAGCGATATTGGGTTGAAGTAGTAAGCCGATCTCTTTCCCCAGAGACTTGAAAGAATAGACACAATTTTGAGAGACAAATTTACTGATGACTGATTTCGATAAGCTATCTGGCTGATCAGTATAGGGGATATTTATTTCACAGAGGCTAATTACGTTACTCAGATAAAGGAAGCAATTAAATGATAAACACCAGTAGGAATTTGGTGACCTCTAACCTCTAATAGCTGCTGTCTGTGTCATTTCTACATTTCACTGCATAATGGTACCTTAAGTGGTACTGTGTAATTAGGTAGAGCAACAATTTCAATACTATTTAGAAGATTTAAGATCTTCCCATGTGTTAGGTCTACAAAGCTGCTTTAAAATAGAATGTACTGTCACGACTTCCGCCGAAGTCGGCTCCTCTCCTTGTTCGGGCGGCGATCGACGTCATTGGCTTTCTCGCCATCGCCGCTCCTTTTTTTCATATATCCATTTGTCTTGTCTTGTTTTCATTTCCCCAAGCAATCTACTTGTATTTAACCCTCTGTTTCCCATCATGTTTTGTGTGTAATTGTTTTCATGTCTTGTGATGTTCGTTTAGCGCTTTACTTTACTGTTCCGTTTTTTGAGTGCGTTTCTTTTGTTGTGCTCCCGGTTTGAAACTATAATATAGTTTCATACTCATTCTCTGCTCTCCTGCACCTGACTTCGCCTTCATACACATCTTTACATGTACAGATATTTCTTTAAAGGACCTTTCAGGCAGCTACCATAAAGGTTCTTTACCAGAATGATCATAATGATAACCCATACACAGATGGTTACTTACAGATGTAACATTTTAATTTGAGTCAATTTGCTACTGGAGGAAAATAATCCTGCAGAAAAAGGAAATGTGAATTTGTCACGTAGAGTAGGACAGAAGGCTATACTGGAAAACCTAACCTCTATCACGTAGAGCAGGCCAGAAGGCTATACTGGAAAACCTAACCTCTATCACGTAGAGTAGGACAGAAGGCTATACTGGAAAACCTAACCTCTATCACGTAGAGCAGGCCAGAAGGCTATACTGGAAAACCTAACCTCTATCACGTAGAGTAGGCCAGAAGGCTATACTGGAAAACCTAACCTCTATCACGTAGAGCAGGCCAGAAGGCTATACTGGAAAACCTAACCTCTATCACGTAGAGTAGGCCAGAAGGCTATACTGGAAAACCTAACCTCTATCACGTAGAGTAGGCCAGAAGGCTATACTGGAAAACCTAACCTCTATCACGTAGAGTAGGCCAGAAGGCTATACTGAAAAACCTAACCTCTATCACGTAGAGCAGGCCAGAAGGCTATACTGGAAAACCTAACCTCTATCACGTAGAGCAGGCCAGAAGGCTATACTGGAAAACCTAACCTCTATCACGTAGAGTAGGCCAGAAGGCTATACTGGAAAACCTAACCGCTATCAAAATAAAAAAGATGGCGGAACCGCAAAAGTTATTCTGTGCTTCAGGGTGTTTATTTACAAAGTGATTCCGGAACAAAAACAAAACAACAGTACTGCCATCAAATATATACCTTATGGGACAGCTAAAAACAATGCTGCCCCATTCACAGCTCAATCCATAATGGCCTCTCCATGAACTGAAAGAGAGGCCCCTTTTGTAGGGCTAGCCCCTCCCCTCAGAACAATTAACCCTAATTAATTAAGCAATTACCTCGTCAAACCTACATTTCCATTAATTAAACGTACTAAAGTATATACATTGCAACATGTTTATGAAACAATATCACAACATAACAGTTACAAAATGACATCACTACTGACAGTGTCTTTCAATATGCACATTTACATTAATGAGCCATTTGGGACAGGCACTACAAAGTCAGCCCAATTCCCTTAGCTTGGGTCCTTATCCAGCATACCCGGAAGCTACAGAGATGGAGAGAGGAACAGAACAAACACACAACGCGCTCATCCATAACATCGATACGTAAAATACATATTGCTCGTATTAAATATGAACATTGACATAAGTGTGAAATGTACGTACTAAGACAGAGAAGTTAACTTGTGTGTCGACCCACATTGTTACCTTATCTGATAATGGAGCAGGGAGGAGTGATGAATGTGTGCGAGCGTTAAAGAACCAAATGCTGCCCGCGGCCAGTGACGGACTTCTACGTCACAGAATTATTATGTGGATTGTGATGAATTGACATTTTAGCAGGGGTTGATACATTTTTCGTCAGGGAAAATCCGGTTTGAACTTTCAAAATGGAAATGGCTAACTTTAGAAGCCTTTTAAAACCTCAAATACACTCCAAGTTTTAAATGTCCTGCAGGTTGATCAAATTAAATCCTACATCTGTAGGGCTATGAAATACAACCGGATATCATGCAAAGGGTTGGATAAGGTCCCTTTTGTCGGTCTTAATTCCAACACATGGGGAGAGAAGGCTGAGTTATCACCCGATTTGCATAATGCATGACATTTACATGAATACTACAGTACCGTCACATTTACATGAATACTACAGTACAGTCACATTTACATGCATGTTCCATTTGGAAGACACATTATTGTATTACTACGACACGATGAGAGAGAACGAAGAGATGCCATCAAACCTCGGAGAGAAAGGTTAGCATTGTCTCACATAATGGCCTCAATACTCCACAATCCAAGTAGACAGGATGTGGATGAACTCAGTCGTGTCAGACAGACAAACCCAATCCTCATTAAAAGCTGATCACACTTTTATTAAAAGCTTTATCACAGGATATCCTGTCGCTCAAATGTGTGTGTGTGTGTGTGTGTGTGTGTGTGTGTGTGTGTGTGTGTGTGTGTGTGTGTGTGTGTGTGTGTGTGTGTGTGTGTACGTGTCATTAGGGACCTGAGGAACCTTCTGGTACCATGTCCGATTAATGCCCACACAATGACAAGGTGGTATAAAGGCTGCTGGGACAGATCACAGTCTGATGGACCCGGAAAGAACCATTCTGACAGGTGGGTTCATACACACCGACAAGTGGAAATGCACATAACATGCACTGGTAGTCAGGAAGCCTATGGCAGGCCTTTTCCACCTACAGTACAACCATATGCAACACATCAAAGATGATTCAATAATGGTCGCCAGGGGATCCGCAACCTGCACGTCTCTAAAATGTTGACGAGCGAAGAATACCTTCCACAATGAGAACATTCTCTTCTATGAGTGATTAGCATTAATGAAAACTCTTTGACCTAGAGGTCGACTAAGACCCACAGACAATTGTGTGTCCATGACTGCAGACCATTTGACTGTTTTTGATAAAGACCGTAAGACCTTCACGAGCAGCTCATTGAGGGCATATGGGGCTTTTGAGCCTGGGGCCACAAAACACCACTCACCAAACATGTTCCCAATGTGGCCATTCCTGGTCAGGGGCCGTAGCTCATTCTTGCCCCAGGCAAAGCTCTTGTAGTTGTCCCAGGCAAACTTCATCATCTGAAACACAAAAACAGGCGACGGGGTTAAGGACACAGGTCAGTCACTAAACTGATGGCCTTAATTAAACTGGAATGGTGGCCTGCAGCAATGTCAATTATGGAATATTGATTTGCTGTGGATTTAACACAGGCACGCAATTATCACACACACAATATTTTTTAAACATTTTTTTTATTTAACTTTAGCAAGTCAGTTAAACAAATTCTTATTTAAAATGACGGCCTACCCTGGCCAAACCGACGACACGGGGCCAATTGTGCGCCGCCATATGGGACTCCCAATCACAGCCGGATGTGATTCAGCCTGGATTCAAACCAGGGACTGTAGTGGCACCTCTTGCACTGAGACGCAGTGCCTTAGACCGCTGCACCACTCGGGAGCCCAATTGAATCATTATGGCTGGAAGAGCCCATGCTTGATCGATCCATCGCTGCCTCGAGCGACACGTTTATAATTAGCTCGGTAGAATCTGAAGGGGAAGTTAGTTGACGTCCATCAAACGAATGCATAAATTCATGACTGGGCAGACACTGACAGCAGCCGAGGCAATGTTTCAGGCAACGTTCCTGTTTGCTCTCAAGGAGCCGATGAACATAGAGGATTTATTTGTTAATACGTACATTTTGTTTTGATGTTGAGTAAAGGCTATGCAAGTTTGTGCTCGGTGTGGCTGTGGCTGAGCTTGTAACTTTCCTGGACTTTCTGGCAACTATGATGCAGACAAATCACCGCAAAGTCTGTCATAGCTTTTTTTTTTTTCCTGCAGTGAAAATACAGTGTACTATCAACGAGCATAAGAATATTAGTAGCATTTGATCTTCTGAATATTAATCAATCATGATTAATGATATACTGATATACATGTAAATATTGAAACAAAAGCATAATTCCTGCATCCTGTAAATCTCCCACTGAGGTAATTAGCTAACCACCACACCACCCCAGCATGTCAGAATTTGATGCGGTTGACTGACACACCAGGAATTGTTTTTTCCCCCCCAGAGGCGCAGTAGTAATATGATGTGAGTTCTATCATTAATACTGCATGAGCCTGTGGTGGTCTCCAGAGGTTAATTGAGAGCAGGCGAGCAGCATTCATCTTAGGCCAAGACACACATGCAACTTAATATACTGAACAAAAATAAATGCAACATGTAAAGCGTTGGTGCAATGTTTCATGAGCTGAAATGAAAGATCTCAGAAATGTTTCATGTGCACAAAAAGCTTATTTCTCTCGAATTCTGTACACATTATTCTATGAGAGTGTTCTCACATATAACAGCCTCCGTAACAGAGAGGGAAGACGCATTCTTTAGATCTGAAAGCTCTAGCAACTGATGAAAAAAGGGGTCAAGGTTCAAGAAAGGTTGAGAGCCGAGCTGGTGCTACCTGGGCTAGTGAGTTATGGCAGCTCAGCTCGGCTTACATCAGTGAAGGCCGGGTTTTCAGTGACCACGAGAGCAGAGTGAACGGTAGAAACAGGCAGAAACAACAACATCCTGCCTTGTGGCCTAAATGCAGGTTTACACACACTTTCACAAACACACACGCTTGCTCACCCATCCACACACACAGGGATGCAACAGTTACCACAGGTGCACACTCACTGTCATTGTTGAGCCTTTGCAGAATAGTCGTCCCAGCCAATTTGAGTGGGCGTCGTTTCAAAAGAAGCTTTCTCGCCTTGAGATATGCCAATATTAACACAAATCATTTATGCAGGACCGCATCCAGTGAAAGTAAGGAACTAGCTTGAGACATGATTTGGGGATTAGCATCAAGGATATTGATGGTGAAAATTTGTTTGCATGGCAATAACTCCAGCCAGGGCCAGAAAGACGAGCCTAGTTTACAATATCAGACAAAATCAATTTCCTCAGAGCAAAGGATTCAGGTTTCAGTTGAAATACACTTTTTATTTTTTATTTTTTATAAAACGCTCGTCTTGCTCCACTCCCCAGGGATAGAAAGTATAATGGAAAACATGACTTTGACATAAATGCCGGGGTTTGGTAAACGTTTGAACTCTGTGTTCACTTCATCTGGACTGGGGAAGCTCTGCAGTTTAAGCACAAAATAACTGAGTGTGTCGTGATTGCAGAATGCAACCTGTGCAGAATGAGAAACCAAAGCCCGAAATATCCCGGGGAATAATGCAAACTTGCCAGATGCTGTGTTTTCAGTTGTAATATTCAGGTCCAGTGATATAGTAATAGTCCAGTGATATAGTAATAGTCCAGTGATATAGTAATAGTCCAGTGATATAGTAATAGTCCAGTGATATAGTAATAGTCCAGTGATATAGTAATAGTCCAGTGATATAGTAATAGTCCAGTGATATAGTAATAGTCCAGTGATATAGTAATAGTCCAGTGATATAGTAATAGTCCAGTGATATAGTAATAGTCCAATATAGTAATAGTCCAGTGATATAGTAATAGTCCAGTGATATAGTAATAGTCCAGTGATATAGTAATCCATACAGAAATGGTCAAATACATAGAACAATAGATAACATGCTCACTCAGATTATTTCTCAAAAGTAGTTGGGTGCCGAATCCTCGTAGTAAATATACTTCTATGTAACGCAGCCAGATTAGAGCGCTCTCTGCTTGTTTACTCGAATGTCAATCAAAGCCTTTTCCCTAACTGCTACTCCCCACTGTTTCCCCAGTGGCTCTAGCAGACAGCTGGATGTGATGCTCCACACAAACTGTAGATGCAACATGCATAGAGATCATTATTGATGGCTCCACACCAGTGGAGAAGGAGGAGGACACAGGCCTGTATAATTATATCCCCTGACAATGTTGTGATTAGTAAGGCGGTGTGAGATGACCAGGGTCAGAGGACCGCCAGGATCACAGGACTAACATGCCATGATCATCAGCAGCAGCACACACACACATACACCTAATCACACACACACACAATCAGAGACCACACCAATCGATAGCACCCACTATAGCCCTAGCACGCTTCCACCCAGACAACCTTTCTAGGAGAGCAAATGGATGGGGGCAAACTGTTGCCAGGGGTAAATACGCTAGACACACAGTGTCGGTCGTAACTGCCCTTTGGCTCATTCATTGGCTGGTTCTTGGGGAAAGCAGTTCAATAGCAGCCAGTGATTAAAATGAATCACACATTTATCAGAATGCAATTTGCCAATTCCATTCCCTGACGTCGGAAGTCAATGCTTTCCAACCTGACTCTCGAGGATTTTCGCACGACAACACTCGACATGAAAAACAAGATGGCTTAGAGCGCTTCAGTGAATATGCTTACACCAAACAGCTTTATCAAAATCTCCAGGGAAAGATGCAATATCACCGGTTTTCCTCGTAGCAAATACAACAACATGATGAGCAAAGAAAATCATTACAAAGACATTTGTGTTTTCCTTCCATTAATGAGAAAACTCACTGTCTGATCATTCGACGAAAGGCGCTGAAAGACTTTAGGTTTTCCAATCCAAATCAGCTGTAAATAAGCAGCAGCTGTAGATAAGATAAGCCTGGTATGGGGTCCATTTCAGGACACCCTCAGCCTCAAGGAGTGTTGGAGATTGACACAAAAAGGGGTGAGACTTGAGGCTGAGGGTAGCCTAAAATGGCTACCGTTACTCTAGGTCACAACTAGTAAGGTCTCTCCTCTGTGAAGGGTTAAAAGAGCAGAATATTGACCAGCAGGAAATACAATGAGCCCCTAGTGTGTAAACCACTACCTCAGGAGCAGGTGAAAATAATGGGCAGCCATTAATAACTGTCTGCTGGTCCTCTTCAGCCTATCAGCCCAGCACGGTTTCTCAGCAGGGCACACACACTGGCCTGTCTTTACTCAGCTCTGGACAGACAGCATGGCATGCAGGGAAGAACTAGGGCTTCTAGAGCAAGGCACACATAGAGAAAGTGACAACAGGACTTTTAACCATATGGTTTTTCCTGAACTAAGTCTGGGCAATAGATTGAACTGGCACCGAATGTCCTTAAGGCAAAAATGATATGGTGTCCATATTAGGACAGCCTCAATCCCAAAGACCATATACACCTTCTCTTCAATTTGTTCCAGTATGCACCAATCAACAGTTTGCTGCAGAGACAACATTTCGAGAGCTTGTGACTATAAGGTTCCATCTGCAAAAAGTTGTTTCTGAGACAATTGGCTTTAAAGTTCCGAACCCTCATTGGTTTGAATGGTGTATTCTTTTGGATTTAACTATATGAATTGGGGTATTTAGAGTAATACACTCAACAAAAAAAGAAACATAAATTTTTCAGGACCCTGACTTTCAAAGATAATTCAAAAAATCCAAATAACTTCACAGATCTTCATTGTAAAGGGTTTAAACAATGCTTGTTCAATTAACCATAAACAATTAATGAACATGCACCTCTGGAACGGTTATTAAGACACTAATAGCTTACAGACGGTAGACAATTAAGGTCACAGTTATGAAAACTTAGGACACTAAAGAGGCCTTTCTACTGACTCGGGAAAAACCCAGAAAGAAAGATGCCCAGGGTCCCTGCTCATCTGCGTCAACGTGCCTTAGGCATGCTGCAAGGAGGCATGAGGACTGCAGATGTGGCCAGGGCAATAAATTGCAATGTCCGTACTGTGAGACGCCTAAGACAGCGTTACAGGAAGACAGGATGGACAGCTGATCGTCCTCGCAGTGGCAGACCACGTGTAACAACATCTGCACAGGATCGTTACATCCGAACATCACACCTGCGGGACAGGTACAGGATGGCAACAACAACTACCCGAGTTACACCAGGAACGCACAATCCCTCCATCAGTACTCAGACTGTACGCAATAGGCTGAGAGAGGCTGGACTGAGGGCTTGTAGGCCTGTTGTAAGGCAGGTCCTCATCAGACATCACTGGCAACAACGTTGCCTATATGCACAAACCCACCATCGCTGACCAGACAGGACTGGCAAATAGTGCTCTTCACTGATGAGCCGCGGTTTTGTCTCACCAGGGGTGATGGTCGGATTCGCATTTATCGTCGAAGGAATGAGCGTTACACCGAGGCCTGTACTCTGGAGCGGGATTGATTTGGAGGTGGAGGGTCCGTCATGGTCTGGGGCGGTGTGTCACAGCATCATCGGACTGAGCTTGTTGTCATTGCAGGCAATCTCAATGCTGTGCATTACAGGCAAGACATTCTCCTCCCTCATGTGGTACCTTTCCTGCAGGCTCATCCTGATCCTCCAGCATGACAATGCCACCAGCCATACTGCTCGTTCTGTGCGTGATTTCCTGCAAGACAGGAATGTCAGTGTTCTGCCATGGCCAGAGAAAAGGCCGGATCTCAATCCCATTGAGCATGTCTGGGACCTATTGGATCAGAGGGTGAGGGCTAGGGCCATTCCCCCAAGAAATGTCCGGGACCTTGCAGGTGCCTTGGTGGGAGAGTGGGGTAACATCTCACAGCAAGAACTGGCAAATCTGGTGCAGTCCATGAGGAGGAGATGCACTGCATTACTTAATGCAGCTGGTGGCCACACCAGATACCGACTGTTACTCTTGACTTTGACCCCCCCCCCTTTAAATCAGGGATACATTATTCCATTTCTGTTAGTCACATGTCTGTGGAACCTGTTCAGTTTATGTCCCAGTTGTTTAATCTTTTTATGTTCATACAAATATTTACACATGTTAAGTTTGCTGAAAATAAACGCAGTTGACAGTGAGAGGACGTTCATTTTTTTTTGCTGAGTTAATTTCGGTAGAGAACATTGAACAGATCAAGGATAGAACCTTATAGTCCCAAGCTCTCGATTTGCTTAATCACCTATTTGCACAAACAAAAACTGTCAAGGCACGGACCCTCACACATTATTGATAAAAGTGGGGCATATGGGCTCCAAGGTGATTCATACCTTATCCTTATTATGAATTATTCATCATCACGGCACAACAACAAAATGCTAGCAGAACAACAAGCTTGAACGTTTGTATTGAGAGAGCCTGTAAGGTCATGTACCATATGGAGAGGATTGAGAGCTTGGTGGTCATTAATATAGACCAGGTCTGTTGTGTTAGCATGGACACACAACAGTAGCTCTGAACAAACCCTGTGTACCCCTGTAGCAGGGTTTTAACACACAGCTTAGCAGCAAACCAGTCTTTTTTTACTGTATCTAATATAGAATGTTGCTATATATAGTGTAATCCATACATTATCCAATTTTGGATAATGTATCCGAATGTATTCATTCCTAATGCTTTACTCACAATACTCACATACATTTCCATTACATGAAAAGAGATTAGGACAAGCGTATCAAGCCTATTTCGGCTAAAGAGAGCTTTTATTTTTGATTGGAGAAGCAGTGCATCACCTTGGAAATGTATCAACGGCATTGAACGTCATTTTTAGAAACCCAATTGGTGCTTCCAGTGTGGATTGGATCACTGAGCTGTTGCGTAACAAACACGCGATCGAAAAAACATGGCATCGGCAGCTGGGCAGGGACCAACGTGGACAGTCGGCCACCCAGAAGAGGTAGAGAGAGAAAAGCCCGGGCTTCGACTGGCAAGGCGCAACGCTTTGTAGCTTTTTACGGATGCCTAATTATGGCAGATCTCCCGCTTAGCCAGCACAGTGAGGGTCCTCGTCACAATGATATTTAATCGATACCTCCCTGGTTATGTGAGACCCTTCAAAGTGCCTGGTATTAAATTATAAATCCCTCTGCATCGCAAAGAGTGAAAGAGGGCACACACTTTTAGCAGGCATTCAGGACACACCTACAGAGAGTTAGCATGTATGGAACGGTGGAGATGGAGGGAGGGCTAAATCAATGAGCAGGATACTACTTCTTTGGCAGAGGGTAAGACTGTAGGAAAGGAAGGAAAACGTACAGTATGGTACACCCGTCAGTATTCGTCAGCGTGAAAGCTGTACACTGAGAGAGAGAGAGAGAGAGAGAGAGAGAGAGAGAGAGAGAGAGAGAGAGAGAGAGAGAGAGAGAGAGAGAGAGAGAGAGAGAGAGAGAGAGAGAGAGAGAGAGAGAGAGAGAGAAGATGGAAGGCGGGAGTGAGGGATGACGCATAGACTGATTAAAGAGGGAAAAACTGAAGTAACGGCCATCCAGAAGTCAGTGAGGGGAGAGGAGTTTTCTTTAGAGAACAGAAGGTACTGTACACCCGTGTAAACACCCTTGCTATTGCAGACTTAACGGCACTGCATAGGGAAGAGAATAAGGATACAGTGGGTTAACCACTTCAACCGTGCAGGCTAAGATAGCTCCCACCTCACCTCCATGCAGTTACATGTGTGTATCGCTTCAAGAGGGGTTTTGCCTTCACTATTAAGCCCAATATCTTGAGGTGAACATTATAGTGAAGCGTAAACCCAACCTGCACTGCTCTCCTGTCTACTCCACACCTTCCTCAAACCATTCTGCCCAGCAACAGGGTAGACTTGTCTGATATGAAAAGCAATGGTCTGTGAATGGCCAAGGTCTGAGAGCTTGAGCCTATTCAGTCCCACGGGCAAGTGCTCAGTCGGTTGGAGCATGTTGCCGGAGGAGACATCAAGGTTGTCAGTTACACTTCCACTTCACATATGTTGCAATAATACCTGCTATGTGATAATAAGTCATTGAATGAGATACATGTACGTGAGATGAACACATTGTAGTAGCAGTAGAAGTAACAAGTGGGTTCTCAGGGGATGAATAAAGGGAGGAATAAGTGCTAGCCTATTCCACACTGATACCCACAAGACAGCGTCAGTCAGGCAATCATCTACCCGACGTCTTAATCCTCCATCTCCCACAAAGCTGTCAATCAAACCATCATCCCGCTCTTCCTCCCAGTTAGAACGGTACAGTTCCCACCCCGTCTCATTTTGACACCCACTGCTCCCAGCGGGAATGCCGCATTATTTAAAATGTTTAAGAAAAACGGAGGTGAGAAAAATCCCCAGACGTATCAATCCCCACTCTGACATGTTTCAATGTTCTATGTCGGGCTTCTTGCCATACATCCTCATTTGGAGGGAAAATGCGAGAAAGGGGGAAAAAACTGTGCACGTGCATTATCGGAAGCTTGAAATAGATAAACAAAAGCGTGTGGAATGTGGCGATTCATTGTGTTTCTTCACACACACACACACACACACACACACACACACACACACACACACACACACACAGCAATCCCTCACAGCTCATTGTGCAAGGCAACCATTTAGAAGTCACTTTCTTTAATCACACTCAAGTGCTGAACAGACAGTATTCAAACCCTGACAAGGCCGTGCACAATGAGAGGGACTCTGATCTCTGAAGACTCCAATGCCAAGCTACCCTGTCTCCAGCAGTATCTGTCTCTCTCTGTCTGTGTATCTTTCTTTTTTATTATAATCATGTTGATTCTCTGTTTGGTTCTCTATTTCTACCATGGTTTTCTCTCTCTCACGGGATTAACTCACTCACTCACTCACTCACTCACTCACTCACTCACTCACTCACTCACTCACTCACTCACTCACTCACTCACTCACTCACTATCTGTTCCTCCCTCTCTCTGGTTCTCTCTCACTAATAACTTACTTTGAAGGAACAAGAGCTGGAAAATCCCTTCCTCCAAACCCCTACAACACATTGTGAGTGACAAGGAAATTGCATTCAAGATGATGTATATAAACATTGTACTTCTACTAAGAGAGCGATTGTATTAAAACGGAACGAGGAGTAAGCCAGGGGCCTCCTCTGAGTTCCAGCACAGATGGCGTGTTAACCTCTATCTCCACGGGGCCCTCAGGAGCCGAACTGTCCCACTGGGCCTAAAGAGTACCATTAAGATTGTTAGACTGAGCACACACACACACACTCACTCACTCACACATTCTGAACACACACACAGGGCAATACTCCCTCCAGTGATCGATCGATCAGACACAGACAGACAGACAGACAGACAGACAGACAGACAGACAGACAGACAGACAGACAGACAGACAGACAGACAGACAGACAGACAGACAGACAGAGAGAGTGAGAGAGAGCACAGCTACCAGTGGAGGCTCCTCAAAGGAGGAAGGGGAGGACCATTTTATAAAAATAAAAATGTTAAAACATTTAAAAAGTTATCCTTTTTAGATAAAAGTGTATTCACTTCACAAAATAATTGATTTAAACACACTGTTTTGCAAAGGTCTACAATAGCCTCAAAAGCTAGCCGGAGGACAGCTAGCTTCAATTCTCCTCTTGGTACATTGACTTCAATACAAAACCTAGCAGGCTCTTGGTTCTCACCCCCTTCCATAGACTTACAGTTATTAAGACAACTTCCTGGGGATGTCCTCCAACCTATCAGAGCTCTTGCAGCATGAACTGACATGTTGTCTACCCAATCAAAGGAACAGAGAATGAATCTAGTACTGAAAGCATAAGCTGTATCTAGCTAGCGTTGCAGTGCATAAAATGTGGTGAGTAGTTGACTCAAAGAGAGAGAAAGACAATTGTTGAACAGTTTTCAACAAATTAATTTCTACAAAAATGAAGGAGAAACAAGCGAGAGAGAGATTTTTTTCACATTCAGAAGAGGAAAAGAGGACCATTCTCCTCAGTGAATTTCATAAAATGTTAAATGTTGTAACATTTAAAAAGTTATAATTTTTAAATAAAATTATACTAAATACAATCACGTCACCAAATAATTGATTAAAACACACCATTTTGCAAAGAAGCTCTACATTAGCCTCAACAGCACTCTGTAGGGTAGCACCATGGTGTAGCCGGAGGACAGCTAGCTTCTGCCCTCCTTTGGGTACATTGACATCAATACAAAACCTAGGAGGCTCATGGTTCTCATCCCCCTTCCATAGATTTAGACACAGTAATCATGACAACTTCTGGAGGACGTCCTCCAGCCTATCAGAGTTTTTGCAGCATGAACTGACATGATGTCCACCCAATCAAAGGATCAGAGATTTAATCTAGTACTGGAAGCATAAGCAACAGCTAGCTAGCACTGCGGTGTATACAATGTGGTGAGTAGTTGACTCAACGAGAAAGATAATAGTTGAACAGTTTTGAATAAATTAATTTCTTCCAAAATGAAGGAGAAGAGAGAAATTTTATTTTTTTAAATCAATTTCAGTTTCACTTACTTAGCTAGCAAATGCAGCTGGCTAGTTTAGTCTACTGAAACACCCTGCTCAAACAGAGGGATGCTATGTTAGCTAGCTGGCTATGATTATCCAACACAACACTGGAACTCTTCCAAGTCAAGGTAAGCTTTTGTTTTTCTTAATTTATTACTACCTGTGCCTGCCAGTGTAACTGCTGACTGACTGTACACTAACATTACTGCATGATTGTAGCGGGTTTACTAACACATTAGTTATATTAGCTATGTTGACTAGGACGTTACTTCAGCTAATATGGGGACAACGATGTAGGCTGTGTATAGCGGTTATGACATAGTTTGGCTTGGAAAGGATTTTTCACCTGGTCACATAGAGCTGATGTGTTGTGCATTGAAGTCCACAAACGAAGGGAAAAGGTGAGAGGAGGAGAGTGCATAGAGGAGAGAAGGAATACTATGAAAGTGAACTGTGTTTACATGTGATCAGGGGTGTATTCATTCTGCCGATTCTGTTGAAAAACGGAAGCAAACGAAACAGGGATAAAAATGCCTATATTTGTCCATAGAAACTCTTGTTTGCAACTGTCACCTCAAATTTTTATCTCGACCTATGTGCACCTACGTTGTAAACTGTCATTCAATAGGCTAGGTTGTAGAAAATGTTAGTGTTTTTTAAATGTATTTTATTGCACCTTTATCTAACCAAGAAAAGTTATCATTTACAACTACGACCTGGCCAAGATAAAGCAAAGCAGTGCGACAAAAACAACAACACAAAGTTACACATAAACAAACGTACAGTCAATAACACAATAGAAACATCTATGTATAGTGTGTGTAAATGTAGAAGAGTAAGAGTAAGGCAATAAATAGGCCATAGAGGCGTAATAATTACAATTTGGATTAACACTGGAGTGATAAATGTGCAGATGATGATGTGCAAGAGATACTGGGGGCAAAAGAGCAAGAGGATAAATAAAAATATGGGGATGAGGTAGTTGGGTGTGCTATTTACAGATTGGCTGTGTACAGGTACAGTGATCGGTAAGCTGCTCTGACAGCTGATGCTTAAAGTTAGAGGGAGAGATAAGACTCCAACTTCAGTGATTTTTGCAATTCATTCCAGTCTTTGGCAGCAGAGAACTGGAAGGAAAGGCGGCCAAAGGAAGTATTGGCTTTGGGGATGACCAGTGAAATATACCTGCTGGAGCGTGTGCTATGGGTGGGTGTTGCTATGGTGGCCAGTGCGCTGAGATAAGGCAGGGGTTTACCTGGCAAAGACTTATAGATGACCTGGAGCCAGTGGGGTTGGTGACGGATATGTAGTGAGGGCCAGCCAACGAGACCATACAGGTCGCAGTGGTGAGTAGTATATGGGGCTTTGGTGATAAAACGGATGGCACTGTGATAGACTATTTTGTAAATAACATCACCGAAGTCAAGGATCGGTAGGATGGTAGGTTTTACGAGGGTATGTTTGCCAGCATGAGTGAAGGAGGCTTTGTTGCGAAATAGGAAGCCGATTCTAGATTTCATTTTGGATTGGAGATGCTTAATGTGAGTCTGGAAGGAGAGTTTACAGTCTAGCCAGACACCTAGGTATTTGTAGTTGTCCACATATTCTAAGTCAGAACCGTCCAGAGTAGTGGTGCTAGTCGGGCAGGCGGATGCGGGCAACAATCGGTTGAAGAGCATGCACTTAGTTTTATTCGCATTTAAAAGTATCATGTAGTAGACTAAACCTATCGATGTTACATTGAACTGGGTGATTGGAAGGTGAATGACAGTCATCCAACATGCTGTAATAGAAATAAGGCCATGCTCATGAAGAAAACTCGTCCTCCCTTATCTCATCATAAACGGCACTGACCGTTACTGACAGCTACATATAGTGAGAGCAGAAAGGACACAGTACTACTGCGGTCTCTTGCTGCTAGCAATGTGTGTGTGTGTGTGTGTGTATTGTTTATGTGTCTGTTTCTCCAAGAAATGCATTGAAGCATGTGTACCACACTAGTACTGATACATGTAAGCAAACTCATACAGTATATACAAATACACACACACACACACACACACACACACACACACACACACACACACACACACATACACTACAATGAGTCCCTGTAGAGCCACACAGAAGCCTTCCCAACACTTTTCATCTCAATAAACACTGAAGCAGAATAACTCTGAATAACCTTTTGTTCAAATACAGTACTAGGTATGCAGTTATAATACTAGCCTATATGCAGTAGGGGTGAGTACGTAGGTGTTTATGCAAATCCCTTCCCTCCCATGTGTCTGTGTCTCTATGGCTGCGTTTACACAGGCAGCTCAATTCTGTTTTTGTTTTTTTACTAATTGCTCTTTCGACTAATCAGATCAGCTCTGAAAAAGACCTGATGTGATTGGTCAAAATAGTGGGGAAAAAGATCAGAATTGGGATGCCTTTGTAAACGCAGCCAATGTGCATTTGTGCATTTTTTTTTGCACGCCATACAGAGCCAACAAAAAATACTTCTCCTTTAAACAGTCCACAACCAAATACTATTATACTGTTCAGTGTTGACCACAAAACCTCAGAAAAAAAGGATAATTTCACACCACATACAGTAAGAATGGGGCTCCATAAATATTCATATAGCGCGCCTCCAAGAGCTTGTTGCTCTCCGCCTTCCCTCCAGACATGCTGTGTAATGCAATTGTTATGTTTGGGCCACGAGCTGGGAAGCGTCTCTTTAATCTGAGAAGGGCAGGGTGGATCATTGGTAATAAATCACCCTTCCACCCTGGCGTGGCAGCTCCAGACACCGAGGCCTTAACGAGGTGCTGTGTCATCACCTGGAGGGGGAGGAAGAGGGGATCTCTGGCAGAGAAAGCACCGCATCAGCGCCACACCTTTTCACACCCTACCTCCCCCCTCACCAATTACCACTGGCTCCTATATCGGTGAGGAGCCATTTCTACCCAGTAAAAAAACACATAGGGAGCGGCTCGAGTAGCCTAGCAGGACCCCGAAGGCCACCGGAGGGGTCTAACTCAGCTGCCCGACTCAGCACAATCCCGCGGTCGATTACCACAAGCCGAAAATAAAGGAGGCACCTCGACAAAGGAGAGCAGGATATACAGAGAGGTGTGCTGTAGCTAGATCATTCACGCATAGGAATAATGGCTGTCTGCTGGCTCTACTTGGCTTGACCACTGAACGACTGAACACAGCCCTAATGGCAATTAGAGGGAGCGATTTGTTTGAGTCATAGAGGTATATATATATTCAATGGAATAAAAACAGAGTGTCAATGTTTTGAAATTCGAATGATTCAGATGGCTCGGCATCTGACAAAAGGGACGCTGGGAGATGCACAACGTGCTTGGAAATCATTTGCCTTGTCAAATGATGTCAATAGAGAACATGTATTCCATACAGAATGTTGAACACCCTGTCTCCTTTGGCTGTAATGCTATGTTTACAGTACCGTAAGTGTATAATCAGAACATAATAGATTTCTTTAGCCATGGAAACATTTTGACATCCTTTACAAACTCATTTAAAGTACATGGTCCTTGGTTATCGCCGTCCAATTCCGTCTAACTAGAGCACTTACTTTGAAATATTATCATTCATCTCACTAATGAAAAACAGGGTGTATCATTTCTGCAAAACATTTTTTGTACGTTTTTTAAAATATGAAATCACTGTGAAACACCATTAATCTCCCTTTTCTCTCTCTCTCTCTCTCTCTCTCTGTCTCTCTCTCTCTCTCTCTGTCTCTCTCTCTCTCTCTCTCTCTCTCTCTCTCTCTCTCAAACACACACACACAAGCATAAACACGACCTATCGTAGAGAATCCATTCATTTAGATCAAATTATTGCATGTTGCATTCCTGTCCATGTAAAAAGGATAAAACAGCCTAACGAGCAATTTGAGGATTCAAGATCGACTACGAGGTGACTCTTCTCTGTGTATGTGTGTGTGCGTGCATGTGTGCAGTGAGTGTTCGCCAGCCTCTGTGTGTGTGCCAGTGTGTCCACGCATGTGTTTGCTCCTGCCTGCCTGCATGTGTTCATCTCTACCTCTCTCCAGCAGAGAACTTAACCCACTTGGCTCCCAATCGGATCATTAGGAGACTGTGCATGGCCTGTGCCAAGAGGCCTCCAGAGTCTACAGACGTTAAGACTCCATAAAATATTCATGCCAGGAGAGTAAAACACCACAAAGAGCCTATTTCAATGGCTGGTTCGGGGTCCTGGGCCCTAGTGATGGTGCTGACCCGGGTTTCGGGCCACTTAAATGCCCCCATTAGACCTCATAGGGGAGCAATGAGGAGAAAGAGAGAGGCACAATGGAGCTCTAGCCGATATATAAAACAGCCATGCTTCCATATTTAAGAGCAATAGTCATTCACTAATAAGTCATAGCATTACAGTATTAGTATTAGGTGTAACGATATTTAGTCCAATCGGTAATTGAGGCGTTGTCACGACTTCCACCGAAGGTGGTTCCTCTCCCTGTTCGGGCGGTGCTCGGCGGTCGGCGTTGCCGATCCATTTTTCCTTTTCCGTTTGTTTTGTCTTTGGTTCTTTCACACCTGGTTTCATTTTCTTTCATTTCTGCGTGTGTAATTACCCCTGTTGCCTGCTTAGGTTAGTGCGGGATTATTCGTGTCATGTTGCTCGTTGAGGTTGTGCCTCAGTTATTTTCACGTATATACCGATTGTGTATAAGTTTAAGGAGCGTTGTTTTTCCTCCTTCTGTGAGTAACTGTGTTCTCTTTTGTCGTGGGCATTTATTTGGTATTGTACCTGACCTTATTGTTGTGGACTTGCCTATTAAAAGACGCTACTTGGACATCTCTGCTCTCCTGCGCTTGACTCCTTCACCTACCTCTAAATACAATAACGCAACAGGTGTTTGTTATATCTTCCCTTTGATGTGATTGGTGTATATTCGCCCACTGAGCGGGCACAGGGGAGGCTGGGGAGATGGCAGGTTCCCTGGCCTTTGTTCATCAGTGTGCCCTTAACATGGTCAACTTGCCCAATGGGCACCAGGCTGGTGGACAGAGTGGGCAGACCACCAGCCACTAATGGGCATGGGGATGGAGAGAAGGAGGCAAGGCTAGGGAGGGAGGTCCAAAGCCCTGGAGGCACAGCCGAGCTGCAAGGGTGCTTGGTGATCATGGACAGAGATAATTCACAGCAATAGACAAACATAGCATGCTTAAACGAATAACACACAAACTATTGTATTTTTTCTTGTCTATATTGAATACATTATTTAAACATTCACAGTGTAGGTTGGGAAAAGTATGTGAACCCCTAAGCTAATGACTTCTCCAAAAGCTAATTGGGGCGGCAGGTAGCCTAGTGGTTAGAGCATTTGACTAGTAACCGAAAGGTTGCAAGATCGAATCCCTGAGTTAATAAGGTAAAGATCTGTTGTTCTGCCCCTGAGCAAGGCAGTCAATTCACTGTTCCTAGGTTGTCATTTGAAATAAGAATTTGTTCTTAACTGACTTGCCTAGTTAAATAAAGGTCAAATATAAAATAAATAGGAGTCAGCTAACCCGGAGTCCAATCAATGAGAGCTGCCTGGCCCTATAAAAAACACAACATTTGAGTTTGCTATTCACAAGAAGCATTGCCAGATGTGAACCATGCCTTGAACAAAAGAGATCTCAGAAGACCGAAGATTAAGAATTGTTAATTTGCATAAAGCTGGAAAGGGTTACAAAAGTCTCTCTAAAAGCCTTGATGTTCATCAGTCCACGGTAAGACAAATTGTCCATAAATGGAGAAATTTCAGCACTGTTGCTACTCTCCCTAGGAGTGGCTGTCCTGCAAAGATGACTGCAAGAGCACCGTGCAGCATTCTCAATGAGGGTAAGAAGAATCCTAGAGTGTCAGCTAAAGACTTATAGAAATCTCTGGAACATGCTAACATCTCTGTTGACGAGTCTATGGTACGTAAAACACTAAACAAGAATGGTGTTAATGGGAGGACACCACGGAAGAAGACACTGCAGTCCCAAAAAAACATTGCTGCACATCTGAAGTTTGCAAAACTGCACTTGGATGTTCCACAGCGCTACTGGCAAAATATACTGTGGACAGATGAAACTACAGTTGAGTTGTTTGGAAGGAGCACACAACACTGTGTGGAGAAAAAAAGGCACAGCACACCAACATCAAAACCTCATCCCAACTGTAAACTATGGTGGCGGGAGCATCATGGTTTGGGGCTGCTTTGCTGTCTCAGGGCCTGGACAGCTTGCTACCATCGACAGAAAAAGGAATTCCCAAGTTTATTAAGACATTTTGCAGGAGAATGTTAAGCTATCTGTCCGCCAATTGAAGCTCAACAGAAGTTGGGTGATGCAACAGGACAACAACCCAAAACACAGAAGAAAATGCCGCTCCTGGAGTGGCCCAGTCAGAGTACTGACCTCAACCCAAATGAGTTGCTGTGGCATGACCTCAAGAGAGCAGTTCACACTAGACATCCCAAGAATATTGCTGAACTGAAACAGTTTGTAAAGAGGAATGGTCCAAAATTCCTCGCGACTACAGAAAACATTTGGTCGAGGTTATTGCTGCCAAAGGAGGGTCAACCATTTATTAAATCCAATTGTTCACATCATTTTCCACCCTTCACTGTGAATGTTTACCCGGTGTGTTCAATAAAGACATGAAAACCTATAACTGTTTGTGTTATTAGTTTCATGTTTTAATTTTACCTTCATTTAACCAGGTAGGCCAGTTGAGAACAAGTTCTCATTTACAACTGCGACCTGGCCAAGATAAAGCAAAGCAGTGCGACAAAAACAACAACACAAAGTTACACATAAACAAATGTACAGTCAATAACACAATAGAAAAATCTATGTACAGTGTGTGTAAATGTAGAAGAGTAAGAGTAAGGCAATAAATAGGCCATAGAGGCGAAATAATTACAATTTAGCATTAACACTGCAGTGATAGATGTGCAGATGATGATGTTCAAGTAGAGATACTGGGGTGCAAAAGAGCAAGAGGATAAATAACAATATGGGGATGAGGTAGTTGGGTGTGCTATTTACAGATTGGCTGTGTACAGGTACAGTACAGGTGATCGGTAAGCTGCTCTAACAGCTGATGTTTACATTTAGAGGGAGATATAAGACTCCAGCCTCAGTGATTTTTGCAATTCATTCCTGTCATTGGCAGCAGAGAACTGGAAGGAAAGGCGGCCATAGATTTATCGGTGGTTACAGTGTTTCCTAGCCAGCTGGGAGGAGGTGCTCTTATTCTCCATGGACTTTACAGTGTCCCAAAATGTTTTGGAATTAGTGCTACAGGATGCACATTTCTGTTTGAAAAAGCTAGCCTTAGCTTTCCTAACTGACTGTGTATGTTGGTTCCTGACTCCCCTGAAAATGTGCATATCGTGGGGGATATTCGATGCTAATGCAGAACGCCACAGGATGTTTTTGTGCTGGTCAAGGGCAGTCAAGTCTGTGGTGAACCAAGGGCTATATCTGTTCTTAGTTCTACATTTTTTGAACAGGGCATGTTTATTTAAGATGGTGAGGAAAGCACTTTTAAAGAGCAACCAGGCATCCTCTGCTGACGGGATGCGTTCAATATCCTTCCAGAATACCTGTGCCAGGTCGATTAGAAAGGCCTGCTCGCTGAAGTGTTTTAGGGAGTGTTTGACAGTGTTGAGGGGGGGTCATTTGACCTCAGACCCATTACGGACGCAGGCAATGAGGCAGAGGGGAAGTTGGTCAGGATGATATCTAAGAGGGTGCCCATATTTACGGATTTAGAGTTGTACCTGGTAGGTTCCTTGAGAATTTGTGTGAGATTGAGAGCATCTAGTTTAGATTGAAGGACGGCCAGGGTGTTAAGCATATGAACACTGAAGATAGATGGAGGGCAATCAATTCACATATGGTGTCCAGGGCACTGCTGGGGGCTGAGGCTATAATAAGCGGCAACGGTAAGAGACTTGTTTATGGACAAGTGGATTTTTAAAAGTAGAAGCTCAAACGGTTTGGGCACAGACCTGGATAGCATGACAGAACTCTGCAGGCTATCTCTGCAGTAGATTGCAATGGGAGTGGTGCTGGGGGCTGCAGGGCCTAACCTACATCACCAGAGGAACAGAGGAGGAGTAGGATAAGGGTACGGCTAAAGGCTATAAGAACTGGTCGTCTGGTGCGTACGGAACAGAGAGTAAAAAGAGCAGATTTCTGGGCGTGGAAGAATAGATATCGAGGCATAATGTACAGACAAGGGTATGGTAAGATGTGAGTACAGTGGAGGTAAACCTAGGCATTGAGTGACGATGAGAGAGGTTTTGTCTCTGGAGGCACCAGTTAAGCCGGGGGGGGGGTGGCACAACAGGGCTATCTAAGGAATATTGGGCAGGGCTGGGGGCACTACAGTGAAATAAGACAATAATCACTAAGTAAAACAGCAATAGACAAGGCATATTGACATTAGGGAGAGGCATGTGTAGCCGAGTGATCATAGGGTCCATTGAGTAGCAATAGATGAGTCAGGGAGCCGATTCAGTAGTCGCTACTACGGTAGGCGAGATGGAGACACAGCGATTGCAGACAGCTAGCGGGCCGGGGCTAGCAGACGTCGCAACGAAAGAGTCTGTTGAAGCCACATCGGACGGTTACGTCGGCAGACCAGTAGTGATGGATCGTCGGGGCTCCGTGTCGGCAGTAAAGGGTCCAGGCCAATTGGCAAAAGAGGTATTGTAGCCCAAGAACTGACTGGTGGACCTCTTCGGTTAGCCGGGAGATAGGCCTAGCTCCAGGCTAGCTCCAGGCTAACTGGTGCTTGCTTCGGGACAGAGACGTGAGCCAGGAGTAGCCACTCGGATTGCTGCTAGCAAGCTGCGATGATCCGGTGTAAAGGTTCAGAGCTTGCGGTAGGAATCCGGAGATGTGGTTGAGAAAAATCAGTCCGGTATGCTCTGGGTTGATATCGTGCTGTGCAGACTGGCAGGTATTGACCGAGCTGAGGCTGGCAGATGTCAGAGTTAACGGTGAAGACCGCTAGCAGTGGCTAACTGACTACTAGCTAGTTAGCTGGCTAGCTTCTGATGGGGGTTCTAGTTCTAAAGTATAAAAATAGCAGATCTGTACCACATTGGGTGAGGCGGGTTGCAGAAGAATATATTCAGTCCGTAGTTTGAAAGTAAGATTAAAATATATACGAAATATATACAGGAAAAAAACGAGGGAAAACTATATTTACACAGGACAAGACAAAACACACGTCCGACTGCTATGCCATCTTATCTTGGAAATTTGTGTCTGTGTTTGTCTATTGTTGTGACCTATTGTAGATGAAGATCAGATTAAATTTTATGACCAATTTATGCAGAAATCTAGGTATTTCCAAAGGGTTTTTCTTGCCACTGTAGATAAGGGACACAGAGAACAAGGATCAGCAGGATGTGTAGTGGTGAGTGGTGAATCGTAGGGAAAGGGCTGTTGACCAGTGGGTTATGAGTGAGGCAAAATTCAGTAGTATTTTCATTAACAAATGCTAGTGGAATCCCCAAACACGGATTTACATGATTTAATATGCAGAGGCATCAACGCAACATCATTCCTTTGTATCCAAGTAAGAAAGACAGTAGTGGGTAAGGTAAGACACTTCAGAATTCAGTATATCATGGTTCAAGTGAGTCATTTTTTTCTCCCACAACTTCAGTGGAGTTACATACTTTTCATTTTCTCTGGATCACTGGGCTGGCCCAATCGATAAGCGCTGTAAGAGAAGTTGATGAACTTTGAAGCAGTGGATGTCGGTGGAAGTCAAGTGCTAGCTCTCTGAAGAACTCGAAAAAGCCACAGCCACCCTCTCTTCTCCCCTGCCCTCCCCTCAACCATCTTCCTGACTACAGCTCTGTGCTCTCCCTCCCTTACGAGAACTTAACAATAAACCATAAATCAGGGGACGAGGTCCAAAATAGTGTGCTCGTGAAAATAAATATAAACCAATACCAAACTTGTATTATTTGAGTGAGGGAAGAGGAGGAGGGGAGGATGGAAAAGGTGCTGAAAGAAGGACACGCATGGAAGAGTGGAAAGTCATTTGTGAGCAAGAAATTGCCAATTTCAGTGTGCTGCCTGGGGATATGGTTCCTCTTTACGTTCCCATGGCATCGTGTTCTGTGGATAATGACAGCGAGAGGCCACGCTCATTAGAGCTGAATCCACCAACGACCGACGCCTCCCCCTAACTTCAAAAGAAGTGTTTTCATGGGGATCCACAGGTGTTTCTTTCCACTTACGGTAAACATTTTTTTTTAGAGAAGGGTGGGATACAGAGGTCTTGTTTTAAGAGAGAGAGAAGTGCAAGGAGAGCCGTTTTATGTCTGGGAGGGTGCAGGGTGAGGAAACGGGACGCTGTTAATTGCCTTCCCAAATCAAGGTAATGCAGGGTGAACTGGTTCTAAAATTAGGACGCCATCAAAATGGAACGTCTGTCTGTCTGTCTGTCAGTATGCCTGCCTGTCTGTCATTCTTTCTCTCTTTCTCTCTGTCTGTTTGCCTGAGCAACTAGCTTTCTACCCTCCCTTACCTGTCTGAATATCACATAGCACATCACTACCCCAAACGGTCTCAACAGATCCACACCATCCATTCCACTTACCAAATGACATAATTCATTGTTTCATCGTATTGACCAGCTGTCACAGTCTGACAGGCAGTCAAGTGACTGAGATCGTCAAGGGTATGGCGAAATGACGGTTTTAGATTTTGGATGTAATCCACATAGGTCTTTCTATCAGAATCCAGTCAAATTGGTTGACAGATCTGAATTGGTTTAGCTATCTGTCAATCACCAGACCAGCCCATGGTGAGGTGAAAGTGTGCCCATCAGGACTTCTACCAGACACAGTTGGTATCAGTCGATGGGCTGTTTATACCCTGCTCCATGCCAGTCTAGCTCCTCAACCAACACGGTATGTGTCCACCATTGCTGACATCCCTAAATCAATATGAAATAGGACAGCCTTGGTACCAGGCCTTGGTGTGCTTTCCCCAGACATTTAGACTATAATCAATGTGCTCTAAAAGGAATATTTGACTAATGGTTTATTATTTTAACAGTGCCATCCTCTGAACAGGCTCTCATATTCTACCTGTTGGGGATATAGAGCCCTCTGGGGCTGCTAGCTTCAAAATACCTCCCTCCCTCACACAGTATATCAAACCCTAAGACAGCCCCTTTGAACTCTGTGGTGTTACCAGCCAAACCACTCTCTCTGGAGGGGGGGAGGAGAGAAGAGAAGAGAAGAGAAGAGAGGAGAGGAGAGAAGAGAGGAGAGACGGGAGGGGAGGGGAGAGGAGAGGAGAGGAGAGGAGAGGAGAGGAGAGGAGAGGAGAGGAGAGGAGAGGAGAGAGAGAGAGAGAGAGAGAGAGAGAAGAGAGAGAGAGAGGAGAGAGAGAAGAGAAGAGAAGAGAAGAGAAGAGAAGAGAAGAGAAGAGAAGAGGAGAGGAGAGGAGAGGAGAGAGAAGAGAGAGAGAAGAGAGAGGAGAGGAGAGGAGAGGAGAGGAGAGGAGAGGAGAGAAGAGAAGAGAGGAGAGGAGAGGAGAGGAGAGGAGAGGAGAGGAGAGGAGAGGAGAGAGAGAGAGAGAGCTTGCACATGCGTGTGGGTGCATCTGCGTGCGTGACTTATCCTGGGAAATTAAAGAAGGTCATGAGGACTGTCATTATCTCTCAGTTGTACCTTATTATTACTGTTGGCCCTAGATGGTATTTCCAAGGGGAACAGTGTCCTAGCTCGGTAAAAACACAATTTCTTTTCCTGATTTCCTTTGCCATATTTTTCTTGAAAACATCACCTTTGCATATCAGAGAAGTTCCTATTTGCCCAATTTAAATGAGCTCATAATAAATAATTGTAAAGAAAGGAGGAAATATATTCAGCATACTATATTTATAAATTGTGTTTCTCTCTGGACTCCTAATAAAACGCTCGCAGACCGTGGAACTTTTAGGAGATATTGTGTTTAACCGTGATCTAGGGGGGGCACATAAACAATGACAAAACAGCTAGTACCGTCTCTATGCAAATCACAAACCCTACTCTTTATTAACATGATAAACGGCCCACAATGCACGTGCCTCTTTTAGCACGACCGAAAAGCAACAGACTCATAAATTATAATTGAATAAAGGCGCTGTAGACTCCACATGAAAAGATAAGGGAAATAACCTCTCGCTGAAACAACTTTTTAATTTATGAACAATTTCAGAGACCAATAACTTAAAGTCACTGTGCCATTTAATTGTCTGAGTTATGAATGGCCATGAGAAAAGTTTGGGATTTTTTCGACCTGTGCTGGAAGTGGTGGGGGAACATAAGTCTCCCTTGTTCGGTGCTGCGGTGACACCGGTGAGGCAAGTCCGTCCCCTTACCGTAATGAACCCGCCAGGTTTATTGTGTTGCACATACAATAAACCTCATTTTCACTCTCTCCCTCTTCATACACACATCCTCTCTTCCTGCACCCACACAAAACCTAAAAATACCATCCATAATATGGCTGTGGAGCCCACTGCTAAGCTTTCAAGAAGATCATGGCAGAAACTGGTTGGCATTATGAATACATCAAGGCGTCGCTATAGAAATCACACACAAGGCAGTGATTTGTGACCTGGCTTTGCCCCTCAATGGATTCCATGATACGATTGTTAAGAGATTATCTACAGGCTAGCGATAGTTAATCATCACGGTTATTGTTCACATAATGGTTACTATAGCCTGGTCCCCAATCGGTTTGTGCTGTACAGCCAACTCCTTTGTTGTTGATCATAGGAGTTGGCAAGACAGCACAAACAGATCTGGGATCAGGTTATGGTTAAGAGTTCAGGTCCAGATCAGCCTAGAGGGCTGCTGATCTAAACCTCAATCCAGGAGTAGCTTTATTAATAGATGGTCTTTTCTCGGTCAAGGTCTCTATCAAGGAAACACAGAGCCAGGTTCGTCATATTAATAATCTGTGATCAAAACATCTTTATGTGAATA
The DNA here is from genome assembly GCF_034236695.1 of Oncorhynchus nerka. Classification (NCBI taxonomy): domain Eukaryota; kingdom Metazoa; phylum Chordata; class Actinopteri; order Salmoniformes; family Salmonidae; genus Oncorhynchus; species Oncorhynchus nerka. The sequence goes on along the minus strand of NC_088409.1, from coordinate 44,618,368 downwards.
TGTATCCAACAGCCATTACAATATACAATCACATTCTGCAGGTATTCCTATGACATCTACAAATAGCAAAATGCCAAAAATGTAATTGACTCATGATGCATACGGTGGTTTTGATGTACAATCAAAACAATAATTTTGAATGGTTCCTGTGGAGATATTGATTGTTGAGTTCTACAGTTCGGAACACGAAGAGAGGGAAATAGCTTTCTCGGCCTGTTCTGGCATTCACTAAAATCAAGAGACTGATGGATACGGTTCACTCTCCATTCCACAGGAAATCCATGTGGTTCAATAGTCCAGGGACTCTTAAACCCCAAGCTGAAAGACATGTTATTGGCTGATGAAACTGACCAAACGCTGGAATATTGATCCAGTTCTAGGGATTTTTTTTGGGGGGGGGGGGGGGGGGGGTTTCAGGGTTAAGGAGCGCTAATCAGAAGCACTAGCTGCATTTACTCTGCCGCTACATTAATACATGTGTGTGTGTGTGTGTGTGACCTGTGCTGATAGCATCACTCTGAGCGGTGGCTGCAGGTCATTTACTCGTTATAAAAAGATAGTGAACAACAATTAACCAAGGTGACCAGGCTGCTACGGCACAACCAACATAACCACAGTGTTGAACTGCTGCTTTAGAAACGACGCGTCACACACACGCACACACACACTTTGGCTTTTGTGGCTGATACATACAGTCGATCTGTAGAAATATCAATTTGACATCAACGTTTAGACCCTAACCAGATAATTGTCATCGGTTGGGCCACCGTTGGGGTTTTGGTCGCACCACTGGTTGGCTACTGTAAGTATGTCTAGCGAGCCAACTATGGCAATTGGTTATGGACAAGATGGCAGAGACAGACAGCACTCTAACGATCTGTTGAATATTTCTCCTCCGTGCGGTTGCCTTGGGTAGAATGCCACCTCCCACTCACTCTGCAGTTGTTGTCATGGCATTAGATTGTTATGATGGCTTATAATGCCTTTGCTCAAGGAAACAATGAGCCATTTACACTACAGTACTTGAGATACTCCGTAGAACATAAAAGCAGAATGGAGGTTGGACAAACACTATTACAACCTCAGACAAACACTATTACAACCTCAGACAAACACTATTACAACCTCAGACAAACACGATTACAACCTCAGACAAACACTATTACAACCTCAGACAAACACTATTACAACCTCAGACAAACACGATTACAACCTCAGACAAACACGATTACAACCTCAGACAAACACGATTACAACCTCAGACAAACACTATTACAACCTCAGACAAACACTATTACAACCTCAGCAGGCATGAGAAAATATTCTTTGTCAATGTGAAAAGGAAAAGTGTCGGCTCTATCCTTCCAACACATTTCATTCTACCTGTATAGCGACAGTCTCTGATGCCCACACAGTGAAAGGCAACAGGGAAGCTCAGAGCCCCCGAACATAACAGGGTGGTCAGGGCCGCCTGGCTGAACCGCCACAAACTAAATGCGACGAGAAAGTAGTTATCTGGCGATAAATAGTTCTTTGGTTAGCCTCTGGGCTGTTTTTGGATCTGTCCACTCCTGGACCCCTAAATTGTGATGTGATGGGGGAGTTGGAGAGAATGGCAGAGTTACAGTTTGTATAATGCCTCTCAGAGTATGTCCATTTTCCAATAAAAATGGAAATAATGTGCAAGATCCACCATGGCAGTTTTGTAACATCACATTATTTTAGTCCCTCATCCCCCAACTTGAATAGAGTGTTCCCTCTCCTGTCCTCTGCTCTTCGCTCCTCTCCAATCCTGTCCTATCCTCTCTGCTCTCCTCTCCCCTCCCGTCCTCTCCTCTCAACTTTTGGCAGATAACCGGTCTGTAACAGTCTAAGGTGCATTTAGCCAAAGAGAGGTATAGAGGCCATGGGCAGTCCATAACTCTCCATCTGTTGTCTATGGGCCTGGCTCTACAGATGGCCAATGGTTCTGGCACAGGGTGAACCAAGCTCAGACCAGGAGCGCTGATCTAGGATCAGTTTTGCCTTGTAGATCATAATGACTAAGGAAAAGGAACCTGGTCTTAGATAAGCACTCCTACTCCAACTCTCGTCACTGTAAAACCCCTCTTAATAAGTGTGTTTTGCACACACCCGCCTGACAGTTGCCCCCCTCCAAACAGAGCAGTGTTAACAGAATTGTCTCATTACAGTAAAAGGTCTATTCTCTTGTATTTTTTAAATTTACCTCTCAAGAATTTTCTTCAACTCTCGTCACAGTAAAAACCCTCTTAATAAGAGTAGGACGCTCCTATAGTAAAAATAGTAATAGCATAGCAACATTTTTGAACAGCATCACCCGCCCAGTGAATGAACTACTTCTTCAGTCCCATTAGCTTTTTTTCATGTGATGATTTGCATGATATTGATGAAATGAGGTAAGGTAAGCCTACCGTTCGCTGACGTTAACATTCAGCTAACTAGCTAGCTTAGCTAGTACGGTAGTATTTGGGGAGGATGCATACCTTTTTGTTTAGCTTTTTGTTCAGCTATGATAATGTTACTGTACGTTTATATTCATATGAGAGGGGTAAACGTACATTTTTGCTATGCTGAAGTTACTTGCTGAAGCAAAAGCTGTTCTCTAACGTTAAATAGCTAGTTGGCTAGCTAGCGGCTGTGCCACTTTGGCTGTGTTATTGTCTTGCAGCTAAACGAATGAGTGTATGGATGAGAAAATAAACCATTTAAAATGTCTGCACATGCTTGTGAATTGTTGCATCGTTCAAGAGTGTAATATGATTAGGGCGCAGTATTCAAGAGTGTTATACGGTTGATGCTTGCATAGCTAGTTGAATAGTTTGCATGCTTAGCCTACTGGTTAGTGGATACTGTGACATTTACGGTCAATTTGAGCTGTGAAGCAAGAACGTCATCTCTCGGCTCGTGACAATCCCGTTGATAACGTGAATTGAAAAGTTCATGAACATATTATACTATGTAAATCAACATTTGACCCCGATACCTCCACTTCAACCCTCTTCAATGATAATAAGCTCTTATAATTGTGCCATATCCGAACCAGAGGGGGGGTATGGGATGCCCTGTTTTGTTATTAATCTACCTGGCGACAGGAAGTGTTTTTGCCCCTGCCTGTGTTCTTTACTTGACTTAGCAGGCGGAGAGTGGGAACCCACAGATGGTAAACAGGCTTGGCAAACAGGCTGATAAGTATGTGTTCTGTCTCCTTGCGTTACCCTGGAGGACTCTTAGCTCGGGATGTCGCTCACCTCTAGGAAGTAGCAGCGTTAGTGGTAGTGACGGCAAACGGATATCTGACAGCAGTAGATGCAGGATCTAAGTGGTGGTAAGAAGATATGGATGTTTGCGTGGTACCAGAGTCCAAAGGCGATGACATTAGGAAAGCTTATGTGCCTCCTAACCCTTCACCCATTTTCATTAGTCCAGGTCACCTCTCCCATACAGTATGTTACCTCCTCCTTTCAAATCGCCCAATGTTGATCTATGAGAATTATGGCTGTGGCCAATAACATCAATCAGATTGATCCTGAGGTACAGGACTGACTGATTGGACATTGATTGGAAGTGAAACAACAGTAGAAAAATATGTGGTTTGTGGCCTGAAAGTCACTATGGGATTCATGTGGGATTTTTTCTCTCTACTATCTTGATTTTTCCTCCCCCTCTCTCTCTTTCTCTCTCTCTCTCTCTCTCTCTCAAGGCGCATCAGTATTCACCCTAGGCCCTCATTGGCTGGGCTCGTGGATTGAGTTCGCATTGATTTGACCCGGTGAAAAACATATTGACAAGCGTCGAAAAGACAGAACCGGTCCTCTTCAGTCGCCTCGCCCTCACGCCTTCACCCAAAGTCATGCCCTTATCCCTCTCTCTGCTGGCAAACTGAAGAGGGAAAAATGATTTAGATTCATAATTAATTTTTCCCATTAGCATCACCCGTGTTCTGTGCACACAAGCGTGTTCAAGCGAGGAGATGGAGAGAGGAAAATAGGTGAAGGGAGAGAGATCTATCTCTCCAGTGTCCGCTAGATTTTTAATTTGAATCTAACATGAATCCAGACCTCCCAATGTTAATCGCGGTCCATGTTTTTCATCATCCCGTGACTCTGACACTAAAATATTGTTCTTTGATTCCTGGGCAGGATAAATATAAAATGTGTGTGTGTGTGTGTGTGTGTGCTTGTGACATTTGGAAAGAGGACTCTGAAGGACGCTGACGGGATGGACCCACACAAATCATTTATATCAGGCACACCAGAGCAGGCCTCGACGCCAGGGCCCTCTTCAGGAGGCAGGCAGAGGGGTCCGTGGAAAGGAAGAACAAAGACTAGCCCGGCGTCATCCGCTTTTTCATTTCACCTCAAGACAACACGTAAAGAATGTGCTTCAATGAATGTTCTAATGAAGGTGGGAAAGAGAGAAAGTCACAGGAGAGAAACAAATTGTACCTCGCAGAAAAGAAAGGAGGGGAGGAGGGTAAGATGTGTAGAGCTCCTGAAAGTGAAAGGCATGAAGAAAGAGAGCAAAGAGAATATAGATAAATAGATGTACTGTATCAACTGGGTTGGTAACGAGTTAGAGAAAGTCAGGTGGAAGCTTCTCGATCTTCTAATAGATATTGGTTGATTTGAAGCAGCCAGTGCGCCGGAACATTAACAACCCATGTCTCACACATGCTGAGTTATAGCAGCACAGAGAGAGAGTTATAGCAGCACAGAGAGAGAGTTATAGCAGCACAGAGAGAGAGTTATAGCAGCACAGAGAGAGAGTAATAGCAGCACAGAGAGATAGTTATAGCAGCACGTCGAGAGAGTTATAGCAGCACAGAGAGAGAGTAATAGCAGCACAGAGAGATAGTTATAGCAGCACGTCGAGAGAGTTATAGCAGCACAGAGAGAGAGTTATAGCAGCACACAGAGAGAGTTATAGCAGCACAGAGAGAGAGTTATAGCAGCACAGAGAGAGAGTTATAGCAGCACAGAGAGAGAGTTATAGCAGCACATCGAGAGAGTTATAGCAGCACAGAGAGAGAGTTATAGCAGCACAGAGAGAGTTATAGCAGCACAGAGAGAGAGTTATAGCAGCACAGAGAGAGAGTTATAGCAGCACAGAGAGAGAGTTATAGCAGCACAGAGAGAGAGTTATAGCAGCACAGAGAGAGAGTTATAGCAGCACAGAGAGAGAGTTATAGCAGCACAGAGAGAGAGAGTTATAGCAGCACAGAGAGAGAGTTATAGCAGCACAGAGAGAGAGTTATAGCAGCACAGAGAGAGAGTTATAGCAGCACTGAGAGAGAGTTATAGCAGCACAGAGAGAGAGTTATAGCAGCACAGAGAGAGAGTTATAGCAGCACAGAGAGAGAGTTATAGCAGCACAGAGAGAGAGTTATAGCAGCACAGAGAGAGAGTTATAGCAGCACATCGAGAGAGTTATAGCAGCACAGAGAGAGAGTTATAGCAGCACAGAGAGAGAGTTATAGCAGCACAGAGAGAGAGTTATAGCAGCACAGAGAGAGAGTTATAGCAGCACAGAGAGATTTATAGCAGCACAGAGAGAGAGTTATAGCAGCACAGAGAGAGAGTTATAGCAGCACAGAGAGAGAGTTATAGCAGCACAGAGAGAGAGTTATAGCAGCACAGAGAGAGAGTTATAGCAGCACATACAGAGAGAGAGAGAGAGAGAAACACACACTTAAACCAGACACCATCACCCACAGACACACAGACACACTAGCACGCGCACAGACCGATGCACACACACAGACACCAACTTAAAATCACATCACCACATGTTACGTTCCCCAGTTTCTGTGTTATGGCTTGTGTATTTGAGTGTGTGTTTCAGGAGATGGCTTCCTGAATTCTTCCCAAGCAGCTGATTGGTCGACTCCATGGCTAATTGGAGAGCTGACCCCGCCCCCTCGTCAAGACGCAGCTGTCTCCAATTACCCATTCCTTCTGAAGCTATATAAAAGCCAGTGTTCTGTTCAGAAGAGACATCATTGCTGGGAGGTCATTGCAGAGATATAGACTGCAGAAAGATTGATTGTGATTTAGAGAGATCATGGCCGAGAGAGGAGGCTGATGGCTGAGGGAGGAGGCTGATGGCTGAGGGTCATATTATGTTTGTTGTTTCTGAGAGTGATACAGGCAGTTGGTATGTACTGTGTTAGTTTGTGGCATTATTGATAGAGCTTATTTGATGTCCTTTATTTCTTAGTTTGTTTGTTTGAAATGGTTTGTTCTCCTGTTTCATTTGTTCCCAGGGGGGAAGGGGAAGGCACCTAGGGAGTGCTTAGGTAAGAGGCCCGCGGGCATACATATACCCATAGTACATTCACTGTCTAGGCACACTAGGTAAGACCTGGGTGGACCACCCCCTGTATTTTGGTTAGGGCACCAGGTGGTGCTAAATTAGGTAAGTAGTGGTTAGGCAGGTAAGATAGGAGAGGGGGCTTTGAGATTTACTTTCTTTGCTTTGGTTCCGTCCAGCCCCTTTTCCCCATATTACCGTGTGAAGGAATAAATTCCTAGTGAACGGTAAATTCTCTGCCTTTTGTCATCCTTACTCACACCTACAGTCCATACCTCTTTCGCTTTCACGGAGAGTTGAGTTGTAGCAGGGTGTTGCGTTCCCTCTTCATAGAGGCGTGCGTAACACCACATGAATTCACTGCGCCATTTAACGACCACGGCGCTAATTTCCCTACAGTTGTGGATATGACGGTCGAGTAAGCACCAGTGGGGATTCAAACCAAATTGAGTTACAGCCACATTTTAATGCTGGATAGTCAGGAGGGGAAAATGAGAGGAGAGAAGGGGATAGGAGAGGAGAGACTGTACAGGGGGGAAAAGAGAACAGGATAGGAGAGGAGAGGCTGTACAGGGGGGAAAAGAGAACAGGATAGGAGAGGAGACACTGTACAGGGGGAAAAGAGAACAGGAGAGGAGAGACTGTACAGGGGGAAAAGAGAACAGGAGAGGAGAGGAGACACTGTACAGGGGGGAAAAGAGAACAGGATAGGAGAGGAGAGACTGTACAGGGGGAAAGAGAACAGGATAGGAGAGCAGAGACTGTACAGGGGGAAAAGAGAACAGGATAGGAGAGGAAAAAGACTGTACAGGGGGAAAAGAGAACAGGATAGGAGAGGAGACACTGTACAGGGGGAAAAGAGAACAGGAGAGGAGAGGAGAGACTGTACAGGGGGAAAAGAGAACAGGATAGGAGAGGAGAGACTGTACAGGGGGAAAGAGAACAGGATAGGAGAGGAGAGACTGTACAGGGGGAAAAGAGAACAGGAGAGGAGAGACTGTACAGGGGGGAAAAGAGAACAGGATAGGAGAGACTGTACAGGGGGAAACGAGAACAGGATAGGAGAGACTGTACAGGGGGAAAAGAGAACAGGATAGGAGAGACTGTACAGAGGGGGAAAGAGAACAGGAGAGGAGAGACTGTACAGGGGGAAAAGAGAACAGGATAGGAGAGGAGAGACTGTAAAGGGGGGAAAAGAGAACAGGATAGGAGAGGAGAGACTGTACAGGGGGAAAAGAGAACAGGAGAGGAGAGACTGTACAGGGGGAAAAGAGAACAGGATAGGAGAGGAGAGACTGTAAAGGGGGAAAAGAGAACAGGATAGGAGAGGAGAGGCTGTACAGGGGGAAAAGAGAACAGGAGAGGAGAGGAGACACTGTACAGGGGGGAAAGAGAACAGGATAGGAGAGGAGAGACTGTACAGGGGGAAAAGAGAACAGGAGAGGAGAGGAGAGACTGTACAGGGGGAAAAGAGAACAGGATAGGAGAGGAGAGACTGTACAGGGGGAAAAGAGAACAGGATAGGAGAGCAGAGACTGTACAGGGGGAAAAGAGAACAGGATAGGAGAGGAGAGACTGTACAGGGGGGAAAAGAGAACAGGATAGGAGAGGAGACACTGTACAGGGGGAAAAGAGAACAGGAGAGGAGAGGAGAGACTGTACAGGGGGGAAAAGAGAACAGGATAGGAGAGGAGAGACTGTACAGGGGGGAAAGAGAACAGGATAGGAGAGGAGAGACTGTACAGGGGGAAAAGAGAACATGAGAGGAGAGACTGTACAGGGGGGAAAAGAGAACAGGATAGGAGAGACTGTACAGGGGGAAAAGAGAACAGGATAGGAGAGACTGTACAGGGGGAAAAGAGAACAGGATAGGAGAGACTGTACAGAGGGGGAAAGAGAACAGGAGAGGAGAGACTGTACAGGGGGAAAAGAGAACAGGATAGGAGAGGAGAGACTGTACAGGGGGAAAAGAGAACAGGATAGGAGAGGAGAGACTGTACAGGGGGAAAAGAGAACAGGAGAGGAGAGACTGTACAGGGGGGAAAAGAGAACAGGATAGGAGAGGAGAGACTGTACAGGGGGAAAAGAGAACAGGATAGGAGAGGAGAGACTGTACAGGGGGAAAAGAGAACAGGATAGGAGAGGAGAGACTGTACAGGGGGGAAAGAGAACAGGATAGGAGAGACTGTATAGGGGGAAAAAGAACAGGATAGGAGAGGAGAGACTGTACAGGGGGAAAAGAGAACAGGAGAGGAGAGACTGTACAGGGGGGAAAGAGAACAGGATAGGAGAGGAGAGACTGTACAGGGGGAAAAGAGAACAGGAGAGGAGAGACTGTACAGGGGGAAAAGAGAACAGGAGAGGAGAGACTGTATAGGGGGGAAAAGAGAACAGGATAGGAGAGGAGAGACTGTACAGGGGGAAAAGAGAACAGGATAGGAGAGGAGAGACTGTACAGGGGGAAAAGAGAACAGGATAGGAGAGGAGACACTGTACAGGGGGAAAAGAGAACAGGAGAGGAGAGGAGAGACTGTACAGGGGAAAAGAGAACAGGAGAGGAGAGGAGAGACTGTACAGGGGGGAAAAGAGAACAGGATAGGAGAGGAGAGACTGTACAGGGGGAAAAGAGAACAGGATAGGAGAGACTGTACAGGGGGAAAAGAGAACAGGATAGGAGAGGAGAGACTGTACAGGGGGAAAAGAGAACAGGAGAGGAGAGACTGTACAGGGGGAAAAGAGAACAGGAGAGGAGAGACTGTACAGGGGGAAAAGAGAACAGGATAGGAGAGGAGAGACTGTACAGGGGGAAAAGAGAACAGGATAGGAGAGGAGAGACTGTACAGGGGAAAGAGAACAGGATAGGAGAGGAGAGACTGTACAGGGGGAAAAGAGAACAGGATAGGAGAGGAGAGACTGTACAGGGGGCAAAGAGAACAGGATAGGAGAGGAGAGACTGTACAGGGGGAAAAGAGAACAGGATAGGAGAGGAGAGACTGTACAGGGGGAAAGGAGAACAGGAGAGGAGAGGAGAGACTGTACAGGGGGAAAAGAGAACAGGATAGGAGAGGAGACACTGTACAGGGGGGAAAGAGAACAGGATAGGAGAGACTGTACAGGGGGAAAAGAGAACAGGATAGGAGAGGAGAGACTGTACAGGGGAAAAGAGAACAGGATAGGAGAGGAGAGACTGTACAGGGGGAAAAGAGAACAGGAGAGGAGAGACTGTACAGGGGGGAAAGAGAACAGGATAGGAGAGGAGAGACTGTACAGGGGGGAAAAGAGAACAGGAGAGGAGAGGAGACTGTACAGGGGGAAGAGAGAACAGGAGAGGAGAGGAGAGACTGTACAGGGGGAAAAGAGAACAGGATAGGAGAGGAGAGACTGTAAAGGGGGAAAAGAGAACAGGATAGGAGAGCAGAGACTGTACAGGGGGAAAAGAGAACAGGATAGGAGAGGAGAGACTGTACAGGGGGAAAAGAGAACAGGATAGGAGAGGAGACACTGTACAGGGGGAAAAGAGAACAGGAGAGGAGAGGAGAGACTGTACAGGGGGAAAAGAGAACAGGAGAGGAGAGGAGAGACTGTACAGGGGGGAAAAGAGAACAGGATAGGAGAGGAGAGACTGTACAGGGGGAAAAGAGAACAGGATAGGAGAGACTGTATAGGGGGGAAAAGAGAACAGGATAGGAGAGGAGAGACTGTACAGGGGGAAAAGAGAACAGGAGAGGAGAGACTGTACAGGGGGAAAAGAGAACAGGAGAGGAGAGACTGTACAGGGGGGAAAAGAGAACAGGATAGGAGAGGAGAGACTGTACAGGGGGAAAAGAGAACAGGATAGGAGAGGAGAGACTGTACAGGGGGAAAGAGAACAGGATAGGAGAGGAGAGACTGTACAGGGGGAAAAGAGAACAGGATAGGAGAGGAGAGACTGTACAGGGGGAAAGAGAACAGGATAGGAGAGGAGAGACTGTACAGGGGGGAAAAGAGAACAGGATAGGAGAGGAGAGACTGTACAGGGGGAAAGGAGAACAGGAGAGGAGAGGAGAGACTGTACAGGGGGAAAAGAGAACAGGATAGGAGAGGAGACACTGTACAGGGGGAAAGAGAACAGGATAGGAGAGACTGTACAGGGGGAAAAGAGAACAGGATAGGAGAGGAGAGACTGTACAGGGGGAAAAGAGAACAGGATAGGAGAGGAGAGACTGTACAGGGGGAAAAGAGAACAGGAGAGGAGAGGAGACACTGTACAGGGGGGAAAGAGAACAGGATAGGAGAGGAGAGACTGTACAGGGGGAAAAGAGAACAGGAGAGGAGAGGAGAGACTGTACAGGGGGAAAAGAGAACAGGAGAGGAGAGGAGAGACTGTACAGGGGGAAAAGAGAACAGGATAGGAGAGGAGAGACTGTACAGGGGGAAAAGAGAACAGGATAGGAGAGCAGAGACTGTACAGGGGGAAAAGAGAACAGGATAGGAGAGGAGAGACTGTACAGGGGGAAAAGAGAACAGGATAGGAGAGGAGACACTGTACAGGGGGAAAAGAGAACAGGAGAGGAGAGGAGAGACTGTACAGGGGGAAAAGAGAACAGGATAGGAGAGGAGAGACTGTACAGGGGGGAAAGAGAACAGGATAGGAGGAGACTGTACAGGGGGAAAAGAGAACAGGAGAGGAGAGACTGTACAGGGGGAAAAGAGAACAGGATAGGAGAGAGACTGTACAGGGGGAAAAGAGAACAGGATAGGAGAGAGACTGTACAGGGGGAAAAGAGAACAGGATAGGAGAGACTGTACAGAGGGAAAAGAGAACAGGAGAGGAGAGACTGTACAGGGGGAAAAGAGAACAGGATAGGAGAGGAGAGACTGTACAGGGGGAAAAGAGAACAGGATAGGAGAGGAGAGACTGTACAGGGGGAAAAGAGAACAGGAGAGGAGAGACTGTACAGGGGGAAAAGAGAACAGGATAGGAGAGGAGAGACTGTACAGGGGGAAAAGAGAACAGGATAGGAGAGGAGAGACTGTACAGGGGGAAAAGAGAACAGGATAGGAGAGGAGAGACTGTACAGGGGGGAAAGAGAACAGGATAGGAGAGACTGTATAGGGGTGAAAGAGAACAGGATAGGAGAGGAGAGACTGTACAGGGGGAAAAGAGAACAGGAGAGGAGAGACTGTACAGGGGGGAAAGAGAACAGGATAGGAGAGGAGAGACTGTACAGGGGGAAAAGAGAACAGGAGAGGAGAGACTGTACAGGGGGAAAAGAGAACAGGAGAGGAGAGACTGTACAGGGGGAAAAGAGAACAGGATAGGAGAGGAGAGACTGTACAGGGGGAAAGAGAACAGGAGAGGAGAGGAGAGACTGTACAGGGGGAAAAGAGAACAGGATAGGAGAGGAGAGACTGTACAGGGGGAAAAGAGAACAGGATAGGAGAGCAGAGACTGTACAGGGGGAAAAGAGAACAGGATAGGAGAGGAGAGACTGTACAGGGGGAAAAGAGAACAGGATAGGAGAGGAGACACTGTACAGGGGGAAAAGAGAACAGGAGAGGAGAGGGAGAGACTGTACAGGGGGAAAAAGAGAACAGGATAGGAGAGGAGAGACTGTAACAGGGGGAAAGAGAACAGGAGGAGAGGAGAGACTGTACAGGGGGAAAAGAGAACAGGATAGGAGAGAGAGACTGTACAGGGGGAAAAAGAGAACAGGATAGGAAAACTGAGGGGGAAACAGGATAGGATAGGAGAGACTGTACAGGGGGAAAAGAGAACAGGATAGGAGAGACTGTACAGGGGGGAAAGAGAACAGGAGAGGAGAGACTGTACAGGGGGGAAAGAGAACAGGATAGGAGAGGAGAGACTGTACAGGGGGAAAAGAGAACAGGATAGGAGAGGAGAGACTGTACAGGGGGAAAAGAGAACAGGATAGGAGAGGAGAGACTGTACAGGGGGAAAGAGAACAGGATAGGAGAGACTGTACAGGGGGAAAAGAGAACAGGATAGGAGAGGAGAGACTGTACAGGGGGAAAAGAGAACAGGAGAGGGAGAGACTGTACAGGGGGAAAGAGAACAGGATAGGAGAGGAGAGACTGTACAGGGGAAAAGAGAACAGGAGAGGAGAGACTGTACAGGGGGAAAAGAGAACAGGAGAGGAGAGACTGTACAGGGGGAAAAGAGAACAGGATAGGAGAGGAGAGACTGTACAGGGGGAAAAGAGAACAGGATAGGAGAGGAGAGACTGTACAGGGGGAAAAGAGAACAGGATAGGAGAGGAGAGACTGTACAGGGGGAAAAGAGAACAGGATAGGAGAGGAGAGACTGTACAGGGGGAAAGAGAACAGGATAGGAGAGGAGAGACTGTACAGGGGGAAAGAGAACAGGATAGGAGAGGAGAGACTGTACAGGGGGAAAGGAGAACAGGAGAGGAGAGGAGAGACTGTACAGGGGGAAAAGAGAACAGGATAGGAGAGGAGAGACTGTACAGGGGGAAAAGAGAACAGGATAGGGGGAGAACTGTACAGGGGGAAAAGAGAACAGGAGAGGAGAGGAGAGACTGTACAGGGGGGAAAAGAGAACAGGATAGGAGAGGAGAGACTGTACAGGGGGGAAAGAGAACAGGATAGGAGAGGAGAGACTGTACAGGGGGAAAAGAGAACAGGAGAGGAGAGACTGTACAGGGGGAAAAGAGAACAGGATAGGAGAGACTGTACAGGGGGAAAAGAGAACAGGATAGGAGAGACTGTAGAGAGAAAAGAGAACAGGATAGGAGAACTGTACAGAGAAAAGGAACAGGAGAGGAGAGACTGTACAGGGGGAAAAGAGAACAGGATAGGAGAGGAGAGACTGTACAGGGGGAAAAGAGAACAGGATAGGAGAGGAGAGACTGTACAGGGGGAAAAGAGAACAGGATAGGAGAGGAGAGACTGTACAGGGGGAAAAGAGAACAGGATAGGAGAGACTGTACAGGGGGAAAAGAGAACAGGATAGGAGAGGAGAGACTGTACAGGGGGAAAAGAGAACAGGAGGAGAGGAGAGACTGTACAGGGGGAAAAAGAGAACAGGATAGGAGAGGAGAGACTGTACAGGGGGAAAAGAGAACAGGAGAGGAGAGACTGTACAGGGGAAAAGAGAGAACAGGAGAGGAGAGACTGTACAGGGGGAAAAGAGAACAGGATAGGAGAGGAGAGACTGTACAGGGGGAAAAGAGAACAGGATAGGAGAGGAGAGACTGTACAGGGGGAAAGAGAACAGGATAGGAGAGGAGAGACTGTACAGGGGGAAAAGAGAACAGGATAGGAGAGGAGAGACTGTACAGGGGGAAAAGAGAACAGGATAGGAGAGGAGAGACTGTACAGGGGGAAAGAGAACAGGATAGGAGAGAGAGACTGTACAGGGGGAAAGAGAACAGGAGAGGAGAGGAGAGACTGTACAGGGGGAAAAGAGAACAGGATAGGAGAGGAGACACTGTACAGGGGGAAAGAGAACAGGATAGGAGAGAGACTGTACAGGGGGAAAGAGAACAGGATAGGAGAGACTGTACAGGGGGAAAGATAACAGGATAGGAGAGGAGAGACTGTACAGGGGGAAAAGAGAACAGGATAGGAGAGGAGAGACTGTACAGGGGGAAAGAGAACAGGATAGGAGAGACTGAAAGAGAACAGGATAGGAGAGGAGAGACTGTACAGGGGGAAAAGAGAACAGGAGAGGAGAGGAGAGACTGTACAGGGGGAAAAGAGAACAGGAGAGGATAGGAGAGACTGTACAGGGGGGAAAAGAGAACAGGATAGGAGAGGAGAGACTGTACAGGGGGAAAGAGAACAGGATAGGAGAGGAGAGACTGTACAGGGGGAAAAGAGAACAGGAGAGGAGAGACTGTACAGGGGGGAAAAGAGAACAGGATAGGAGAGCAGAGACTGTACAGGGGGAAAAGAGAACAGGAGAGGAGAGGAGACACTGTACAGGGGGGAAAAGAGAACAGGAGAGGAGAGGAGAGACTGTACAGGGGGAAAGAGAACAGGATAGGAGAGACTGTACAGGGGAAAAGAGAACAGGATAGGAGAGACTGTACAGGGGGAAAAGAGAACAGGATAGGAGAGGAGAGACTGTACAGGGGGAAAAGAGAACAGGATAGGAGAGGAGAGACTGTACAGGGGGAAAGAGAACAGGATAGGAGAGACTGTACAGGGGGAAAAGAGAACAGGATAGGAGAGGAGAGACTGTACAGGGGGAAAAGAGAACAGGAGAGGAGAGACTGTACAGGGGGGAAAGAGAACAGGATAGGAGAGGAGAGACTGTACAGGGGGGAAAGAGAACAGGAGAGGAGAGACTGTACAGGGGGGAAAGAGAACAGGAGAGGAGAGACTGTACAGGGGGGAAAAGAGAACAGGATAGGAGAGGAGAGACTGTACAGGGGGAAAAGAGAACAGGATAGGAGAGGAGAGACTGTACAGGGGGAAAAGAGAACAGGAAAGGAGAGGAGAGACTGTACAGGGGGAAAAAGAGAACAGGATAGGAGAGGAGAGACTGTACAGGGGGAAAAGAGAACAGGAGAGGAGAGACTGTACAGGGGAAAAGAGAACAGGAGAGAGAGACTGTACAGGGGGAAAGAGAACAGGAGAGGAGAGACTGTACAGGGGGAAAAGAGAACAGGATAGGAGAGGAGAGACTGTACAGGGGGAAAAGAGAACAGGATAGGAGAGGAGAGACTGTACAGGGGGAAAAGAGAACAGGAAGGAGAGGAGAGACTGTACAAGGGGAAAAGAGAACAGGATAGGAGAGGAGAGACTGTACAGGGGGAAAGGAGAGGAGACAGGATAGGAACAGGAGAGGAGAGACTGTACAGGGGGAAAAGAGAACAGGATAGGAGAGGAGAGACTGTACAGGGGGAAAGAGAACAGGATAGGAGAGGAGAGACTGTACAGGGGGAAAAGAGAACAGGAGAGGAGAGACTGTACAGGGAGAAAAGAGAACAGGAGGAGGAGAGACTGTACAGGGGGAAAAGAGAACAGGATAGGAGAGGAGAGACTGTACAGGGGGAAAAGAGAACAGGATAGGAGAGGAGAGACTGTACAGGGGGAAAAGAGAACAGGATAGGAGAGGAGAGACTGTACAGGGGGAAAAGAGAACAGGATAGGAGAGGAGAGACTGTACAGGGGGAAAAGAGAACAGGATAGGAGAGGAGAGACTGTACAGGGGGGAAAGACTGAAGGGGAAATGAGGATAGGAGAGGAGAGACTGTACAGGGGGAAAAGAGAACAGGAAGGAGAGAGAGACTGTACAGGGGGAAAAGAGAACAGGATAGAGAGACTGTACAGGGGGAAAAGAGAACAGGATAGGAGAGGAGAGACTGTACAGGGGGAAAAGAGAACAGGATAGGAGAGGAGAGACTGTACAGGGGGGGAGAACAGGATAGGAGAGACTGTACAGGAACAGGAGAGGAGAGACTGTACAGGGGGAAAAGAGAACAGGATAGGAGAGGAGAGACTGTACAGGGGGAAAAGAGAACAGGAGAGAGGAGAGACTGTACAGGGGGAAAAGAGAAGGAGAGGAGAGGAGAGACTGTACAGGGGGAAAAGAGAACAGGAGAGGAGAGACTGTACAGGGGGAAAAGAGAACAGGATAGGAGAGGAGAGACTGTACAGGGGGAAAAGAGAACAGGATAGGAGAGAGAGACTGTACAGGGGGAAAAGAGAACAGGATAGGAGAGGAGAGACTGTACAGGGGGAAAAGAGAACAGGATAGGAGAGGAGAGACTGTACAGGGGAGAAAGAGAACAGGATAGGAGAGGAGAGACTGTACAGGGGGAAAAGAGAACAGGATAGGAGAGGAGACACTGTACAGGGGGGAAAGAGAACAGGATAGGAGAGGAGAGACTGTACAGGGGGGAAAAGAGAACAGGATAGGAGAGGAGAGACTGTACAGGGGGAAAAGAGAACAGGATAGGAGAGGAGAGACTGTACAGGGGGAAAGAGAACAGGATAGGAGAGGAGAGACTGTACAGGGGGAAATGAGAACAGGAGAGGAGAGACTGTACAGGGGGAAAAGAGAACAGGAGAGGAGAGACTGTACAGGGGGAAAAGAGAACAGGATAGGAGAGGAGAGACTGTACAGGGGGAAAAGAGAACAGGATAGGAGAGGAGAGACTGTACAGGGGGAAAAGAGAACAGGATAGAGAGGAGAGACTGTACAGGGAGAAAAGAGAACAGGAGAGGAGAGACTGTACAGGGGGAAAGAGAACAGGATAGGAGAGGAGAGACTGTACAGGGGGAAAAGAGAACAGGATAGAGAGGAACAGGGATAGGAGAGGAGAGACTGTACAGGGGGAAAAGAGAACAGGATAGGAGAGGAGAGACTGTACAGGGGGAAAAGAGAACAGGATAGGAGAGGAGAGACTGTACAGGGGGAAAGAGAACAGGATAGGAGAGGAGAGACTGTACAGGGGGAAAGAGAACAGGATAGGAGAGGAGAGACTGTACAGGGGGAAAAGAGAACAGGATAGGAGAGGAGACACTGTACAGGGGGGAAAGAGAACAGGATAGGAGAGACTGTACAGGGGGGAAAGAGAACAGGATAGGAGAGGAGAGACTGTACAGGGGGAAAAGAGAACAGGATAGGAGAGGAGAGACTGTACAGGGGAAAAGAGAACAGGATAGGATAGGAGAGACTGTACAGGGGGAAAAGAGAACAGGATAGGAGAGAGACTGTACAGGGGGAAAAGAGAACAGGATAGGAGAGGAGAGACTGTACAGGGGGAAAAGAGAACAGGATAGGAGAGAGAGACTGTACAGGGGGAAAAGAGAACAGGATAGGAGAGGAGACACTGTACAGGGGAAAAAGAGAACAGGATAGGAGAGGAGAGACTGTACAGGGGGAAAAGAGAACAGGATAGGAGAGGAGAGACTGTACAGGGGGAAAGAGAACAGGATAGGAGAGAGAGACTGTACAGGAGGGAAAGGAGAGAACAGGGGGAAAAGAGAACAGGAGAGGAGAGACTGTACAGGGGGAAAAGAGAACAGGAGAGGAGAGACTGTACAGGGGGAAAAGAGAACAGGAAAGAGAACAGATAGGAGAGAGAGACTGTACAGGGGGAAAAGAGAACAGGATAGGAGGGGAGAGACTGTACAGGGGGAAAAGAGAACAGGAAAGGAGAGGAGAGACTGTACAAGAGGGAAAAGAGAACAGGATAGGAGAGGAGAGACTGTACAGGGGGAAAAGAGAACAGGAGAGGAGAGACTGTACAGGGGGAAAAGAGAACAGGAGAGGAGAGACTGTACAGGGGGAAAAGAGAACAGGATAGGAGAGGAGAGACTGTACAGGGGGAAAAGAGAACAGGATAGGAGAGGAGAGACTGTACAGGGGGAAAAGAGAACAGGAGAGGAGAGACTGTACAGGGGGAAAAGAGAACAGGATAGGAGAGGAGAGACTGTACAGGGGGAAAAGAGAACAGGATAGGAGAGGAGAGACTGTACAGGGGGAAAGAGAACAGGATAGGAGAGGAGAGACTGTACAGGGGGAAAAGAGAACAGGATAGGAGAGGAGAGACTGTACAGGGGGAAAAGAGAACAGGATAGGAGAGGAGAGACTGTACAGGGGGAAAGAGAACAGGATAGGAGAGGAGAGACTGTACAGGGGGAAATGAGAACAGGAGAGGAGAGACTGTACAGGGGGAAAAAGAGAACAGGAGAGGAGAGACTGTACAGGGGGAAAAGAGAACAGGATAGGAGAGGAGAGACTGTACAGGGGGAAAGAGAACAGGATAGGAGAGGAGAGACTGTACAGGGGGAAAAGAGAACAGGAGAGGAGAGACTGTACAGGAGAAAAAGAGAACAGGAGAGGAGAGACTGTACAGGGGGAAAAGAGAACAGGATAGGAGAGGAGAGACTGTACAGGGGGAAAAGAGAACAGGATAGGAGAGGAGAGACTGTACAGGGGGGAAAAGAGAACAGGATAGGAGAGGAGAGACTGTACAGGGGGAAAAGAGAACAGGATAGGAGAGGAGAGACTGTACAGGGGGAAAAGAGAACAGGATAGGAGAGGAGAGACTGTACAGGGGGAAAGAGAACAGGATAGGAGAGGAGAGACTGTACAGGGGGAAATGAGAACAGGAGAGGAGAGGAGAGACTGTACAGGGGGAAAAGAGAACAGGATAGGAGAGGAGACACTGTACAGGGGGGAAAGAGAACAGCATAGGAGAGACTGTACAGGGGGGAAAGAGAACAGGATAGGAGAGGAGAGACTGTACAGGGGGAAAAGAGAACAGGATAGGAGAGGAGAGACTGTACAGGGGGAAAAGAGAACAGGATAGGAGAGACTGTACAGGGGGGAAAGAGAACAGGATAGGAGAGACTGTACAGGGGGGAAAGAGAACAGGATAGGAGAGGAGAGACTGTACAGGGGGGAAAAGAGAACAGGATAGGAGAGACTGTGCAGGGGGAAAAGAGAACAGGATAGGAGAGGAGACACTGTACAGGGGGAAAAGAGAACAGGATAGGAGAGGAGAGACTGTACAGGGGGAAAAGAGAACAGGATAGGAGAGGAGAGACTGTACAGGGGGAAAGAGAACAGGATAGGAGAGAGACTGTACAGGGGGCAAAAGAGAACAGGATAGGAGAGGAGAGACTGTACAGGGGGAAAAGAGAACAGGAGAGGAGAGACTGTACAGGGGGAAAAGAGAACAGGAGAGGAGAGACTGTACAGGGGGGAAAGAGAACAGGAGAGGAGAGACTGTACAGGGGGGAAAAGAGAACAGGATAGGAGAGGAGAGACTGTACAGGGGGGAAAAGAGAACAGGATAGGAGGGGAGAGACTGTACAGGGGGGAAAAGAGAACAGGAAAGGAGAGGAGAGACTGTACAAGAGGGAAAAGAGAACAGGATAGGAGAGGAGAGACTGTACAGGGGGAAAAGAGAACAGGAGAGGAGAGACTGTACAGGGGGAAAAGAGAACAGGAGAGGAGAGACTGTACAGGGGGGAAAAGAGAACAGGATAGGAGAGGAGAGACTGTACAGGGGGAAAAGAGAACAGGATAGGAGAGGAGAGACTGTACAGGGGGAAAAGAGAACAGGAGAGGAGAGACTGTACAGGGAGAAAAGAGAACAGGAGAGGAGAGACTGTACAGGGGGAAAAGAGAACAGGATAGGAGAGGAGAGACTGTACAGGGGGAAAAGAGAACAGGATAGGAGAGGAGAGACTGTACAGGGGGGAAAGAGAACAGGATAGGAGAGGAGAGACTGTACAGGGGGAAAAGAGAACAGGATAGGAGAGAGAGACTGTACAGGGGGAAAGAGAACAGGATAGGAGAGGAGAGACTGTACAGGGGGAAAGAGAACAGGATAGGAGAGGAGAGACTGTACAGGGGGAAATGAGAACAGGAGAGGAGAGGAGAGACTGTACAGGGGGAAAAGAGAACAGGATAGGAGAGGAGACACTGTACAGGGGGAAAGAGAACAGGATAGATAGGAGAGACTGTACAGGGGGAAAGAGAACAGGATAGGAGAGGAGAGACTGTACAGGGGGAAAGAGAACAGGATAGGAGAGGAGAGACTGTACAGGGGGAAAAGAGAACAGGATAGGAGAGGACTGAGAGAACAGGATAGTGTACAGGGGGAAAAGAGAACAGGATAGGAGAGACTGTACAGGGGGAAAGAGAACAGGATAGGAGAGGAGAGACTGTACAGGGGGAAAAGAGAACAGGAGAGGAGAGGAGAGACTGTACAGGGGGAAATGAGAACAGGAGAGGAGAGGAGAGACTGTACAGGGGGAAAAGAGAACAGGATAGGAGAGGAGAGACTGTACAGGGGGAAAAGAGAACAGGATAGGAGAGGAGAGACTGTACAGGGGGAAAAGAGAACAGGATAGGAGAGGAGAGACTGTACAGGGGGAAAAGAGAACAGGATAGGAGAGGAGAGACTGTACAGGGGGAAAGAGAACAGGATAGGAGAGACTGTACAGGGGGAAAAGAGAACAGGATAGGAGAGACTGTACAGGGGGAAAAGAGAACAGGATAGGAGAGGAGAGACTGGATACAGGGGGAGAACAGGAGAGGAGAGAGAGACTGTACAGGGGGAAAAGAGAACAGGAGAGGAGAGGAGAGACTGTACAGGGGGAAAAGAGAACAGGAGAGGAGAGACTGTACAGGGGGGAAAAGAGAACAGGATAGGAGAGGAGAGACTGTACAGGGGGAAAAGAGAACAGGATAGGAGAGGAGAGACTGTACAGGGGGAAAAGAGAACAGGATAGGAGAGGAGAGACTGTACAGGGGGAAAGAGAACAGGATAGGAGAGGAGAGACTGTACAGGGGGAAAAGAGAACAGGATAGGAGAGGAGAGACTGTACAGGGGGAAAAGAGAACAGGATAGGAGAGGAGAGACTGTACAGGGGGAAAAGAGAACAGGATAGGAGAGGAGAGACTGTACAGGGGGAAAAGAGAACAGGATAGGAGAGGAGAGACTGTACAGGGGGAAAAGAGAACAGGATAGGAGAGGAGAGACTGTACAGGGGGAAAGAGAACAGGATAGGAGAGGAGAGACTGTACAGGGGGAAAAGAGAACAGGAGAGGAGAGGGGGAAAAGAGAACAGGAGAGGAGAGACTGTACAGGGGGAAAAGAGAACAGGATAGGAGAGGAGAGACTGTACAGGGGGAAAAGAGAACAGGATAGGAGAGGAGAGACTGTACAGGGGGAAAAGAGAACAGGAGAGGAGAGACTGTACAGGGAGAAAAGAGAACAGGAGAGGAGAGACTGTACAGGGGGAAAAGAGAACAGGATAGGAGAGGAGAGACTGTACAGGGGAAAAGAGAACAGGATAGGAGAGGAGAGACTGTACAGGGGGAAAGAGAACAGGATAGGAGAGGAGAGACTGTACAGGGGGAAAAGAGAACAGGATAGGAGAGGAGAGACTGTACAGGGGGAAAAGAGAACAGGATAGGAGAGGAGAGACTGTACAGGGGGAAAGAGAACAGGATAGGAGAGGAGAGACTGTACAGGGGGAAAAGAGAACAGGAGGAGAGGAGAGACTGTACAGGGGGAAAAGAGAACAGGATAGGAGAGGAGACACTGTACAGGGGGAAAGAGAACAGCATAGGAGAGACTGTACAGGGGGGAAAGAGAACAGGATAGGAGAGGAGAGACTGTACAGGGGGGAAAAGAGAACAGGATAGGAGAGGA
Organism: Oncorhynchus nerka; assembly: GCF_034236695.1. Classification (NCBI taxonomy): domain Eukaryota; kingdom Metazoa; phylum Chordata; class Actinopteri; order Salmoniformes; family Salmonidae; genus Oncorhynchus; species Oncorhynchus nerka. The sequence goes on along the minus strand of NC_088409.1, from coordinate 44,596,889 downwards.
GAGACTGTACAGGGGGGAAAAGAGAACAGGATAGGAGAGACTGTACAGGGGGAAAGAGAACAGGATAGGAGAGACTGTACAGGGGGGAAAGAGAACAGGATAGGAGAGGAGAGACTGTACAGGGGGAAAAGAGAACAGGATAGGAGAGACTGTACAGGGGGAAAAGAGAACAGGATAGGAGAGGAGACACTGTACAGGGGGAAAAGAGAACAGGATAGGAGAGGAGAGACTGTACAGGGGGAAAAGAGAACAGGATAGGAGAGGAGAGACTGTACAGGGGGGAAAGAGAACAGGATAGGAGAGACTGTACAGGGGGCAAAAGAGAACAGGATAGGAGAGGAGAGACTGTACAGGGGGAAAAGAGAACAGGAGAGGAGAGACTGTACAGGGGGGAAAGAGAACAGGATAGGAGAGACTGTACAGGGGGAAAGAGAACAGGATAGGATAGACTGTACAGGGGGGAAAGAGAACAGGATAGGAGAGGAGAGACTGTACAGGGGGAAAAGAGAACAGGATAGGAGAGGAGAGACTGTACAGGGGGAAAAGAGAACAGGATAGGAGAGGAGAGACTGTACAGGGGGAAAAGAGAACAGGATAGGAGAGGAGAGACTGTACAGGGGGAAAAGAGAACAGGAGAGGAGAGACTGTACAGGGGAAAAGAGAACAGGAGAGGAGAGAGACTGTACAGGGGGAAAGAGAACAGGATAGGAGAGGAGAGACTGTACAGGGGGAAAAGAGAACAGGATAGGAGAGGAGAGACTGTACAGGGGGAAAAGAGAACAGGATAGGAGAGACTGTACAGGGGGAAAAGAGAACAGGATAGGAGAGAGAGACTGTACAGGGGGAAAGAGAACAGGATAGGAGAGGAGAGACTGTACAGGGGGAAAAGAGAACAGGATAGGAGAGGAGAGACTGTACAGGGGGAAAAGAGAACAGGATAGAGAGGAGAGACTGTACAGGGGGAAAAGAGAACAGGATAGGAGAGGAGAGACTGTACAGGGGGAAAAGAGAACAGGATAGGAGAGGAGAGACTGTACAGGGGGAAAAGAGAACAGGATAGGAGAGGAGAGACTGTACAGGGGGAAAAGAGAACAGGATAGGAGAGGAGAGACTGTACAGGGGGAAAAGAGAACAGGATAGAGAGAGAGACTGTACAGGGGGAAAAGAGAACAGGAGAGGAGAGACTGAGACTGTAACAGGATAGGGAAAGACTGAGAAAAGAGAACAGGATAGGAGAGGAGAGACTGTACAGGGGGAAAAGAGAACAGGATAGGAGAGGAGAGACTGTACAGGGGGAAAAGAGAACAGGATAGGAGAGGAGAGACTGTACAGGGGGAAAGAGAACAGGATAGGAGAGGAGAGACTGTACAGGGGGAAAGAGAACAGGATAGGAGAGAGAGACTGTACAGGGGGAAAAGAGAACAGGGAGAGGAGAGGAGAGACTGTACAGGGGGAAAAGAGAGGAGAGAGAGACTGTACAGGGGGAAAAGAGAACAGGATAGGAGAGGAGAGAAAAAGAGAACAGGGGGAAAGACTGAGAACAGGATAGGAGAGGAGAGACTGTACAGGGGGAAAGAGAACAGGAGAGGAGAGACTGTACAGGGGGAAAGAGAACAGGAGGGAGGAGAGACTGTACAGGGGGAAAGAGAACAGGATAGGAGAGGAGAGACTGTACAGGGGGGAAAGAGAACAGGATAGGAGAGGAGAGACTGTACAGGGGGAAAGGAGAACAGGAGAGGAGAGGAGAGACTGTACAGGGGGAAAAGAGAACAGGATAGGAGAGGAGACACTGTACAGGGGGAAAGACAACAGGATAGGAGAGACTGTAATGGGGGAAAGAGATAGGATAGGGATAGACTGTACAGGGGGAAAGAGAACAGGATAGGAGAGGAGAGACTGTACAGGGGGAAAAGAGAACAGGATAGGAGAGGAGAGACTGTACAGGGGGAAAAGAGAACAGGATAGGAGAGACTGTACAGGGGGAAAGAGAACAGGATAGGAGAGACTGTACAGGGGGAAAAGAGAACAGGATAGGAGAGGAGAGACTGTACAGGGGGAAAAGAGAACAGGAGAGGAAAGACTGTACAGGGGGAAAGAGAACAGGATAGGAGAGGAGAGACTGTACAGGGGGAAAGAGAACAGGAGAGGAGGGACTGTACAGGGGGAAAGAGAACAGGAGAGGAGAGACTGTACAGGGGGAAAAGAGAACAGGATAGGAGACGAGAGACTGTACAGGGGGGAAAAGAGAACAGGATAGGAGAGGAGAGACTGTACAGGGGGAAAAGAGAACAGGATAGGAGAGGAGAGACTGTACAGGGGGAAAAGAGAACAGGATAGGAGAGGAGAGACTGTACAGGGGGAAAAGAGAACAGGATAGGAGAGGAGAGACTGTACAGGGGGAAAAGAGAACAGGAGAGGAGAGACTGTACAGGGGGGAAAAGAGAACAGGATAGGAGAGGAGAGACTGTACAGGGGGAAAAGAGAACAGGATAGGAGAGGAGAGACTGTACAGGGGGAAAAGAGAACAGGAGAGGAGAGACTGTACAGGGGGAAAAGAGAACAGGATAGGAGAGGAGAGACTGTACAGGGGGGAAAGAGAACAGGATAGGAGAGGAGAGACTGTACAGGGGGAAAAGAGAACAGGATAGGAGAGGAGACACTGTACAGGGGGAAAGAGAACAGGAGAGGAGAGGAGAGGAGAGACTGTACAGGGGGGAAAAGAGAACAGGATAGGAGAGACTGTACAGGGGGAAAAGTGAACAGGATAGGAGAGGAGAGACTGTACAGGGGGAAAAGAGAACAGGATAGGAGAGACTGTACAGGGGAAAAAGTGAACAGGATAGGAGAGGAGAGACTGTACAGGGGGAAAAGAGAACAGGAGAGGAGAGGAGAGACTGTACAGGGGGGAAAGAGAACAGGAGAGGAGAGGAGAGACTGTACAGGGGGGAAAAGAGAACAGGATAGGAGAGACTGTACAGGGGGAAAAGAGAACAGGATAGGAGAGGAGAGACTGTACAGGGGGAAAAGAGAACAGGATAGGAGAGACTGTACAGGGGGAAAAGTGAACAGGATAGGAGAGGAGAGACTGTACAGGGGGAAAAGAGAACAGGAGAGGAGAGGAGAGACTGTACAGGGGGAAAGAGGACATGAGAGGACAGGAGAGACTGTACAGGGGGAAAGAGAACAGGAGAGGAGAGGAGAGACTGTACAGGGGGAAAAGAGAACAGGAGAGGACAGGAGAGACTGTACAGGGGGGAAAGAGAACAGGATAGGAGAGACTGTACAGGGGGAAAGAGAACAGGATAGGAGAGACTGTACAGGGGGAAAAGAGAACAGAGAGGAGAGGAGAGACTGTACAGGGAGGAAAAGAGAACAGGATAGGAGAGGAGAGACTGTACAGGGGGAAAAGAACAGGATAGGAGAGGAGAGACTGTACAGGGGGAAAGAGAACAGGATAGGAGAGGAGAGACTGTACAGGGGGGAAAGAGACATGAGAGGACAGGAGAGACTGTACAGGGGGAAAAGAACAGGATAGGAGAGGAGAGACTGTACAGGGGGAAAAGAGAACAGGATAGGAGAGGAGAGACTGTACAGGGGGGAAAGAGAACAGGATAGGAGAGGAGAGACTGTACAGGGGGAAAAGAGAACAGGATAGGAGAGGAGACACTGTACAGGGGGGAAAAGAGAACAGGATAGGAGAGACTGTACAGGGGGAAAAGTGAACAGGATAGGAGAGGAGAGACTGTACAGGGGGAAAAGAGAACAGGATAGGAGAGACTGTACAGGGGAAAAAGTGAACAGGATAGGAGAGGAGAGACTGTACAGGGGGAAAAGAGAACAGGAGAGGAGAGGAGAGACTGTACAGGGGGGAAAGAGGACATGAGAGGACAGGAGAGACTGTACAGGGGGGAAAAGAGAACAGGAGAGGAGAGGAGAGACTGTACAGGGGGAAAAGAGAACAGGAGAGGACAGGAGAGACTGTACAGGGGGAAAGAGAACAGGATAGGAGAGACTGTACAGGGGGAAAGAGAACAGGATAGGAGAGACTGTACAGGGGGGAAAAGAGAACATGAGAGGAGAGGAGAGACTGTACAGGGGGAAAAGAGAACAGGATAGGAGAGGAGAGACTGTACAGGGGGAAAAGAGAACAGGATAGGAGAGGAGAGACTGTACAGGGGGGAAAGAGAACAGGATAGGAGAGGAGAGACTGTACAGGGGGAAAGAGAACAGGATAGGAGAGGAGAGACTGTACAGGGGGAAAAGAGAACAGGATAGGAGAGGAGAGACTGTACAGGGGGAAAAGAGAACAGGATAGGAGAGGAGAGACTGTACAGGGGGAAAAGAGAACAGGATAGGAGAGACTGTACAGGGGGGAAAGAGAATAGGATAGGAGAGGAGAGACTGTACAGGGGGAAAAGAGAACAGGAGAGGAGAGGAGAGACTGTACAGGGGGAAATGAGAACAGGAGAGGAGAGGAGAGACTGTACAGGGGGAAAAGAGAACAGGATAGGAGAGAGGGGAGAAGTATCATCCCTGGTAAAGTTGTCTGGTAAGCTTGGCCATGGAGGAATCGATGAACTCCAAATAAAAGATGGCCTGCCTGAGCAGATGGGTATAACAGGGTCCGTAAATAATAAAAAGATGGCTCCCCAAGATGGCAGCATATGATTTAACTCTCTTTTAATGGGAGGGAGATAAAGATGTCAGGGGAATTATATGGCGGGACGTGGGGACTGCTTTTCTGGCAAGGGGGTGTGGTGGGAGGGGAGGTACGGTGCGGGGCTAACTGTTCCATGCTGCGGCACTATGGGTAATTGAGGAGCGGGTGAGTGATGCGATGGCACTGACTCTGCCTAAAGGCACTTCAAGTCACAGAGAACTGTTGCAAAAGCCAATGAGAGAAATATTGTATAGAGGCAAGTCCCTTCACTAACCATGGAGTAGGGCTGTGGATCTGTAGGGCTGTGGATCTACAGACCCGATATTGCTGGGAGGTGGGGATACACAGCACAAAGGAATACAAAAATAGAAGGCAAAAATAGATGGCTAGCACCACAGAATGACTGCAGGGCGAACACACATCATCATGGGTATTTGCTATGACTTCTATAGCCAAGGCAAGAGGTGGTTCAGAATGCACACAAGGGGCCACACAAACACACACAGAGCCCTTCGCTTGAATACAAACAATATTTCCAGTCTCTGCAGACCCATATATGAGAGAAAATAGATGCCCAGTCCGTCACCACAATTCATCAATTTACAGAGTTAGAGGTGGTCAGGGGCCATGGACTCTAGACTGCCTGACCCCTAACCCCTGTCCTCCTTGGACCCTCAGTATGACTTACAGTGCTTTCAATGACTGTCTGGGGAGGAAGAATTGAGAAGGAGTAGAAATCATGGCGGCATCTCAAATAGCACCCTACTTCCTATATAGTGCACTACTTTTGACCAGAACCCTATCAGGCCCTGTCAAAAGGAGTGCACTACAATGGGGATAGGGTTCCATTGGAGACCCAAGCCCATAAGCCAGTAAACAGCTCCCTATCACAGGAGGGTCAGCTAGGCGCTTTACATAGCCAGAGGGGGGACACGAAGTGACAAGCAAGGGGAAGGCTTGAGTGGTTTTACTGATCGTAAAAAACAACTGTTCCTGGGTGAGTGCCACTATAACAAACAGGAGGGAGGGTGAGTTGTGCTTGCTCGGGTGGAAGGGTGCATGTGTGTGTTGGGGGGGGGTACTGTGTGTGTGTACAGACCTCAGACATGTATGACCGTTTACGTTCATGTGAGTGTGCAGTCCATATAACGGCTCTCACCCATGAAGGTAACCCCACCTTCTCCTCCTCCTCGTCTCCTGTTCCACCTCTACCTCTCCTCCACCTCTCCTCTGTCCCCAAACGCCTCGTTTACGCCCTATGTATAATCCAGGAGCTCCAGGACCAAGTGCCCACCGCCGGCTTCCCGGGAAACCCAACCCAGCGTCCCACCTCCTCGTGGGTCGGCACCGGCCAAAGGAGGCCAAATCAATGAGCACTATGGTCGTCTAGGCAATGTGCCCACGCATGCCTGATTCTGCCCGTTACACGCCTAGCACTTTATGAAGGACACGTGCCCTCGGTGACACGGATCTAAACATGCCAAGGTGTTAGGTTCATACACACACACCTATACACGTGCAGGCACTCACGCAGACACACACCTTGCAGGAACACCTGCCCTCAGTGACACGGATCTAAACATGCCAAGGTGTTAGGTTCATACACACACACCTATACACGTGCAGGCACTCACGCAGACACACACCTTGCAGGAACACCTGCCCTCAGTGACACGGATCTAAACATGCCAAGGTGTTAGGTTCATACACACACACCTATACACGTGCAGGCACTCACGCAGACACACACCTTGCAGGAACACCTGCCCTCAGTGACACGGATCTAAACATGCCAAGGTGTTAGGTTCATACACACACACCTATACACGTGCAGGCACTCACGCAGACACACACCTTGCAGGAACACCTGCCCTCAGTGACACGGATCTAACACACAACTAGCACGCAAACACACACACTCATCTGCTTCTTCTGGCCACTAGCTGTCACTCATGTCTATCGTACCATAGAGGCCGGAGGGGAAATAAAGGCTATAGTGAAAATGATAGACCACTCAAACCATTCAAAAACTATTCTTGACTTGACTCGGTCCTGCTAGCATTGTAGGCTCATATCCAGGCCACTTGCTTTATAAAAAGCCCGGATCCCAAATGGCAACCACTTCCATATAGTGCAACACTTTTGACGAGGCTCTGGTCAACCGTAGCGCACTAAATAGGGTGCCATTTGGGATCCAGCCAAAGCTAATAGATCCTACTGCTTTTGCAGCCTCCGTGCCTTTGTAATATGCACCAGCTCCATCCATCGTGTGACTCAGGCCCAATGTGGCAGTGCTCTGTGAGTAAACAGGCAGTAATGGATGTACACGTGAATTGACTTCCTGTGGGGTTAGCGACCGTGGTTGCAGCGTATATCGCAGCCTACGTCACAGACACAATCTGGTCTCTCTCAAGCCAGAGTGGCTTCGTGTAACCCAATGTCGAGAGGTCTGGGAAGATGTCAGTGGGTATCTCTCTCTCTCTGTGTGTGTGTGTGTGTGTGTGTGTGTGTGTGTGTGTGTCTGGTGAAGATGTGTGTGTGTGTGTGTGTGTGTGTGTGTGTGTGTGTCTGTGTCTGTGTGTGTGTGTGTGTGTGTGTGTGTGTGTGTGTGTGTGTGTGTGTGTGTGTGTGTGTGTGTGTGTGTGTGTGTGTGTGTGTGTGTGTGTGTGTGTGTGTGTGTGTGTGTGTGTGTGTGTGTGTGTGTGTGTGTGTGTGTGTGTGTGTGTGTGTGTGTGTGTGTGTGTGTGTGTGTGTGTGTGTGTGTGTGTGTGTGTGTGTGTGTGTTGTGTGTGTGTGTGTGTGTGTGTGTGTGTGTGTGTGTGTGTGTGTGTGTGTGTGTGTGTGTGTGTGTGTGTGTGTGTGTGTGTGTGTGTGTGTGTGTGTGTGTGTGTACGTGTGTGTGTGTGTGTGTGTGTGTGTGTGTGTGTGTGTGTGTGTGTGTGTGTGTGTGTGTGTGTGTGTGTGTGTGTGTGTGTGTACGTGTGTTTCTGGCCTTCATGATAAGAGGAACATTGCTTTTCCTTTGTGATTTATCTTTTTATTCATCCTTTATTTAACATCTTTTCATCTTCACAGAGCGATAATGAAAGCCCAGATTGGTGCACTGCTCTGGGGTGAAGTTCCCCCTAGTAAAGATCTAGGAACAGCATCCCCTGCCTCAATCCTAACCTTACCCATTAGTGGGGGAAATTAAAAACTGACCCAAGATCAGTGTCTAGGCCCTGTTGCTAGGTACAACTTCACCCTATTCCGTTGAGTGGTGCAATGCTGATTCCAAATCTGTGTTTGATAGGCTTTTTTCCCCCTAAGATGATCACAACCCAGATCAAAGTGATTGTGAGGGTCATTGATCTCTTCCTGTGCTGACTGTACTACGCACCGTGAATATGGAGATCATAGAGCTATCAGAGAGACAGAATAGAGGAGGCTGGGTGACACATCATGCATACAGAGGCACACGGGCACACGCACGCACGCACGCACACACACACGCACGCGCACACACACAAAGTACGATAATATTATGCATACAGTGTCATACACAAGCACACACACTCTCCATCTCTTTCTCTCGCCCCCTCTCTCTCTCTCACTTTCTCTCTCGCTCTCGATCTCACACACAACCACTGCCCCCCCCCCCCACCCCCACCCCACACACACACACAACCTCCCTCCCCAAGTAAGATATTATTATACATGGATGGTAGAAGAGGGTTGAAGACACCGGGGAAATGAGCTGTTGATGCTGTCTCTTACTCCATGCTGAGCTCTGGCAACCTGTGTGACATCCCTCCCAACCCCTCCCTGCAGCGACAGAAGACTGATCACACGGAACGGAGACCTGCGGTAGTCAGGCTGGAAAATCCAAGCAGCCAACCTCACATCTGGCAACTCATTTCTATGCACATAGTAAGTGGCATATACAGTTACCATAAGATCCTCTGCAGATGTAGAGACATACAGTCCTCACAGTGCATACAGAAACCATGCAGTAGGTAGGAGACGGACGGACGGATGGACCGGCAGACAGACTCTGCAGATGTAGAGACATACAGGCCTCACAGTGCATACAGAAACCATGCAGTAGGTAGGAGACGGACGGGCGGATGGACCGGCAGACCGGCAGACAGACTCTGCAGATGTAGAGACATACAGTCCTCACAGTGCATACAGAAACCATGCAGTAGGTAGGAGACGGACGGACGGATGGACCGGCAGACCGGCAGACAGACTCTGCAGATGTAGAGACATACAGTCCTCACAGTGCATACAGAAACCATGCAGTAGGTAGGAGACGGACGGACGGATGGACCGGCAGACAGACTCTGCAGATGTAGAGACATACAGTCCTCACAGTGCATACAGAAACCATGCAGTAGGTAGGAGACGGACGGACGGATGGACCGGCAGACAGACTCTGCAGATGTAGAGACATACAGTCCTCACAGTGCATACAGAAACCATGCAGTAGGTAGGAGACGGACGGATGGACCGGCAGACCGGCAGACAGACTCTGCAGATGTAGAGACATACAGTCCTCACAGTGCATATAGAAACCATGCAGTAGGTAGGAGACGGACGGACGGATGGACCGGCAGACAGACTCTGCAGATGTAGAGACATACAGTCCTCACAGTGCATACAGAAACCATGCAGTAGGTAGGAGACGGACGGACGGATGGACCGGCAGACAGACTCTGCAGATGTAGAGACATACAGTCCTCACAGTGCATACAGAAACCATGCAGTAGGTAGGAGACGGACGGACGGATGGACCGGCAGACAGACTCTGCAGATGTAGAGACATACAGTCCTCACAGTGCATACAGAAACCATGCAGTAGGTAGGAGACGGACGGACGGATGGACCGGCAGACCGGCAGACAGACTCTGCAGATGTAGAGACATACAGTCCTCACAGTGCATACAGAAACCATGCAGTAGGTAGGAGACGGACGGACGGATGGACCGGCAGACAGACTCTGCAGATGTAGAGACATACAGTCCTCACAGTGCATACAGAAACCATGCAGTAGGTAGGAGACGGACGGACGGATGGACCGGCAGACCGACAGACAGACTCTGCAGATGTAGAGACATACAGTCCTCACAGTGCATATAGAAACCATGCAGTAGGTAGGAGAAGGACGGACGGATGGACCGGCAGACCGGCAGACAGACATTGCAGATGTAGAGACATACAGTCCTCACAGTGCATACAGAAACCATGCAGTAGGTAGGAGACGGACGGACGGATGGACCGGCAGACAGACTCTGCAGATGTAGAGACATACAGTCCTCACAGTGCATACAGAAACCATGCAGTAGGTAGGAGACAGACGGACGGATGGACCGGCAGACCGGCAGACAGACTCTGCAGATGTAGAGACATACAGTCCTCACAGTGCATACAGAAACCATGCAGTAGGTAGGAGACGGACGGACGGATGGACCGGCAGACCGGCAGACAGACATTGCACGAACAACACAGACTCACACGCAAACATGTTGTGCTCTCAAGACCCACACGGTCAACCAGACTCTCACAAACAGACCAAAAGCTGGCTGTCTCTCCTAGCTACCTTCAGCAGAAGGCTTCTCAATAAGGACTCCTACGTTCATGTCAGGTAATCTGTTATGACCAGGGCAGGGATGGTGCATGGGGGACGAGAGAGAGAGAAAGAAAGAAAAACAGAATGAGAGACGGTCAGCCAGTCAGCCAGTAACATCAGTCAGCCACCACACATTCCTGCCCCAGCAGACACACACTGCTGACCCTGGCCCTTTCCCTGTCACTCCCATAGGGGATTGGGATATATGATCTGAAAGGATGGCCTATTCTACCCAGGTAATTACTGGGCTCAGGAGCAGCACTAAGAGATGACAGACCAGTCATTCAATCATCACATCAACCCCCCCCCCCCCGGCCCATACAAACTCGTCCCTCCCCTCTTTTTGATCATCCCCCATGACACACATGGGAGGCATACACACGCATATGAAGCCAGACGCGCACATACACACTCACACAAACCTTCATGCATGCACCCACCACACACACACCTGCGAACATACACAGTCACACAAACACACAGATTTCTCCCATTACCGAGTGCCACTCATTTGCTTCTTAACCCCTGCGACCTCCAGACTCCTCGGTCTTCAGCGTGACTTCCCCCTCTGCCAGTCAACCGTGAAGCAACAGGGAAGGAGGAACACCAAGGACAACAAGCCATTTCCTGCTCTCCTCAAGCAGAGATATACAGAACGCCTCCCTCCTTCCCTCCGGTTATCATTCCCATGTGCACTCTGCTGGGGTATTGTAGTCTACGCCCTCCCTGATAACCGAGACGGGCTGAGAGAGAACGATTACACCGCTGGTTCATTAAACGCTGTTTACCCCCCTCTTCTCCACACTCCCCAACCCGCACACAGTCGACAAGAGCAGGTGCAAAGTTTCACACCCCCAGGTACAGTACAAACTCCAATGGAAGATGACAACTGTTCAGGGAGGAGAGGAGAGATGAGGAGAGAGGAGAGAGGAGGGGAGAGAGGAGGAGAGATGAGGAGAGAGGAGGAGAGAGGAGAGAGAGATGAGAGAGGAGGGGAGAGGAGAGAGGAGGAGAGAGGAGAGAGGAGGAGAGAGGAGGAGAGAGGAGAGAGAGGAGGGGAGAGGAGAGAGGAGGGGAGAGGAGGAGAGAGGAGGAGAGAGGAGAGAGAGAGAGAGGAGAGAGGAGAGATGAGGAGAGAGGAGGGGAGAGGAGAGGAGGAGGAGAGAGGAGAGATGAGGAGGGGAGAGAGGAGGAGAGAGGAGGAGAGATGAGGAGAGGGGAGAGGAGAGAGGAGAGATGAGGAGAGAGGAGGGAGAGGAGAGAGGAGGGGGAGAGGAGAGAGGAGGAGAGATGAGGAGAGAGGATGAGAGAGGAGAGAGGAGGAGAGAGGAGGAGAGAGGAGAGATGAGGAGAGAGGAGGGGAGAGGAGAGAGGAGGAGAGAGAGAGGAGAGAGAGAGGGAGAGAGAGAGAGAGAGAGAGAGAGAGGAGAGAGAGAGAGAGAGAGAGAGGAGGGTGGGAGAGAGAGAGAGAGAGAGAGAGAGGAGGAGAGATAATGAGAGAGGAGGGGAGAGGAGAGAGGAGGAGAGAGGAGGGGAGAGGAGAGATGAGGGGAGAGGAGAGAGGAGGAGAGATGAGGAGAGAGGAGGGGAGAGGAGGGGAGAGGAGAGAGGAGGAGAGATGAGGAGAGAGGAGAGAGAGGAGGAGAGATGAGGAGAGGAGGAGGAGAGAGGAGGGGAGAGGAGGGGAGAGGAGAGAGGAGGAGAGATGAGGAGAGAGGAGAGAGAGAGAGAGGAGGGGAGAGGAGAGAGAGGAGGAGAGATGAGGAGAGAGGAGGAGAGGAGGGAGAGGAGGAGAGAGGAGGGGAAAGGAGGAGAGAGAGGAGGAGAGGAGGAGGGAGGAGGAGAGAGGAGGGGAGAAGAGAGAGGAGGGAGAGATAATGAGAGAGGAGGGAGAGAGAGAGAGGAGAGAGGAGGGGAGAGGAGAGATGAGGGGAGAGGAGAGAGGAGGAGAGATGAGGAGAGAGGAGGGGAGAGGAGGGGAGAGGAGAGAGGAGGAGAGATGAGGAGAGAGGAGAGAGGAGGAGAGATGAGGAGAGAGGAGGAGAGAGGAGGGGAGAGGAGGGGAGAGGAGAGAGGAGGAGAGATGAGGAGAGAGGAGAGAGAGAGAGGAGGGGAGAGGAGAGAGGAGGAGAGATGAGGAGAGAGGGAGGAGAGGAGGGGAGAGGAGGAGAGAGGAGGGGAAAGGAGGAGAGAGAGGAGGAGAGGAGGAGGGAGGAGGAGAGAGGAGGGGAGATGATGAGAGAGAGAGAGAGGGAGAGGAGAGAGGAGGAGAGATGAGGAGAGAGGATGAGAGAGGAGGGGAGATAGGAGAGTGGATGAGAGAGGAGGGGAGAGGAGCAGAGAGGAGGGGAGAGGATGAGAGAGGAGGAGGGATGAGAGATGAGAGAGGAGGGGAGAGGAGGAGAGAGGAGGAGAGAGGAGGGGAGAGAGGAGAGAGGATGAGAGAGGAGGGGAGAGAGGAGGGAGAGAGGAGGAGAGAGGAGGGGAGAGGATGAGAGAGGAGGGGAGAGGAAGAGAGAGGAAGAGAGAGGATGAGAGAGGAGGGGAGAGGATGTGAGAGGAGAGAGGATGAGAGAGGAGGAGAGAGGATCAAAGGTAGAGACGTGCCAATCGGAGCCGCAGATGCCAATAGCTAAGGCCCATTGGAGAAAGCCAATGATAAGGTCTTATCTGACGAAGAGAGAGGGAGAAGGAGGAGAAGAGAAGAAGGCAGAGAGGAAGAGATGATCCTGTTAAATAGTCCCATTGTTGTTGCAGATGATATTGGGACTCATTAACGAGATTCTTTGAAATTATTCCACGTTGGTAGGAAGATAATGAGAGCAATTAAAAAAAGGGCATGTTAAAGAGGTCGGGATTATGAGGGAGTGCAGTGTGTGTGTGTGTGTGTGTGTGTGTGTGTGTGTGTGTGTGGGGGTAGGAAACTATATTCACCTGATGGAATACCAGTGTTTTTGGATAAAAGGAGTTGGGAGCCAGAATTCAGAGTAATCCATTTGGGAGTAATCACTTTTATCAATATATTTTTTTCAGCACTGTTACCTAACTGAATAAATATTTAACCATTTTTCTTTTTGTCTAACAGAAGCCAATGTGATGAACCCATCAATAATAACTATGCAGGAGTGTGAAATAGGGCATATTTAGCTTTTGTTCTATTGAATGGTTTCTTTGACAGAACATGTATAACTAGGTAACGATGAGGAAACAGTCATCAGCATGTCCCACACCAGATGGTAAGTGTTGATAGCTTCACAACTGGGTAACACTGCAGACACAAACACATCCACTCTCACATGCACGCACGTGCACACACACACACAAACATGCACGCACACACACACACAGGAACGCGCACACACACTGCAACTATCAATTCCCAGAAGCATGACAGTTTTCTGACATAATTGGGTGATTTGAGTAAAAGTTTGAACAGATTCCATTAAAAAATGTTTACATGAGTTGCATGGCTTTCAGACTAAACACATCTAAAGCCACACACACGCACAGCGACAAAAAGTACAGAAAACGGTGAAAAATAGTGAGAACAGCCCCAAAATACTCATCAGATATCAGCTCCATTCAGCTGTACTGTGGCCTCTGGCTGGATGTGTTTACTGAGAAGTCAGCCAGCAACCTGTCTGCCACTACTATGCCAGGAGGAGTCTCTCTCTCGGTACATAACGGTACATAACGGCACATAACGGTACATAACTTGTCCGCTGGGGGAGGGAGAAATCAGAGAACAGGCTCAAAAGTGACACCAGCTTTGGCTGATCAGCACACTGTTAGGAATAATACTGAAGTCCATGGCGTTCCTGGATGCTGCAGAGTCACTGACAGATCCAGGTCTTTAGGTCACAGGGGTGACCCAGCCAAGACGGGAGTAGGGTGAAAGTTGCTCCTAGATGCTTATCTGGGGTCAGTTTGGCATGTTCCAAATGAATGGTTAAGGTTAGGATTGAGGCAAGGAAAGTTGATTCTATCCGGCAAGTTGCAGTTTACCAAAGCCCTCAATGGAGGACAGTGCACTCAAACACGACATCAACGTGACGGAAATCTGGTGCGGATGGGAAGAAGATTGCCACTCACCAGACTGCTTTATTACCCCATAGGGATAAATAGGGATAATCCCAGATGTTTAGCTCACTGCCGTCCCCTCTCCTTTAACCTGGAATCTTCCCCCGTTCCCTGATTGACTCAAATGAATCAGCGGTCCGTAAGCTTTCACTCCGTCATGATAGACAGGAGAATGAATACTGATAAGGCGATTGCTCTTTCCAAGATGAGGTCCCTGTTCGCTCGTTTAGCTTCAAAGGCACAAAGAGTGACAGAAACACATGTAGCCTATAAGAGCATCAGTGGCACACACACACACACACGCACACACGCACACACACACACACACACACACACACACACACACGCACACACACAAACATCAACAACTACAGTGCTAACACATATCCAATGACAGTCAGTTAGGATAACCTGTGTTGTCATTTGGAGTGCATTAGCAGCCTACTGGGTATAGCTGTGCAATAACAACAACAGCGCAGGCCTCAGAGAAATAAAAAATGGGGGGGGGGGGGTGGACTGAGGGAGAAAGTGAGAGGTAGGGATGAGAGGGAGAGACAAAAAGGCAACACAAAACACAACCGGATATGAGTGGCAACATGACTGGACAGGATAGACTCCACTGAATATCGAAACGTAACAATTTGCTTCCCTGATGTAAAACCGCAGTGAGAAAAGCAGCCTCTGTACACAACTAACACTGTTTGCGCGCCATCAGTGTCACCGGAAGTGCCCAACCATCCCACATAGAACGCTACAGCTCAGGAATGCCATTCTCCACCGAGCACCAGCGAGAGTTTGCCAGCGGTCATGGGGGTGCATTAGTAGCCACCCACCCTGAATGTGATGGGACTCCCTTCTGACACCCTCGCTACTCCCTTCATCACTCCACCCTCATCCCTCGCTCCGTCATGACAACACCGAGCGACAGCGCCAACCTATACGAGCTGGGGAAAGTTTTGGAGGCACCAACAACAACAAAAGAACGCTCAGCCACACTTAGCGAGGCTGCGGGGGGGCTGAAGAGGGGTGTCATTAAAACTTTGAACAAATAGAACTGGAGTGACAGGGAGAAGAGGAGAAGAGGATGGGAGGGGAAAGAGAGGAGGTGGGGTGGAGGGGCGACGGGGGAGAGAACGGTGTCAAGAGGAAAGGTATGAAGCCAGAGCTTATTTCAATAGCTCCAGGCGCCAGGAATACATGGTAGGGGTGGAATATTAATGCAGAGGAGAAGAGGAGGCGGCGGGGAAGAGAGGAGGGGAGGAATAAAACAACAACAATAACAACACTAACAGTGCTGGTGGTGCAGCAGGCTGGAGAGAGAGAGAGAGAGAGAGGGAGAGAGAGAGAGAGAGAGAGAGAGAGAGAGAGAGGGAGGGATGGAGGGAGGGAGGGAGGGAGGGGAGAGAGAGAGAGAGAGAGAGAGGAGAGGGAGGGAGGGAGAGAGAGAGAGAAAGAGAGGGAGGGAGGGAGAGAGAGGGAGAGAGAGGGAGAGAGGGAGGGAGGGAGGGAGGGAGAGAGAGAGAGAGGGAGGGAGAGAGAGAGAGAGAGAGAGAGAGAGAGAGAGAGAGAGAGAGAGAAAGAGAGAGAGAGGGAGAGAGAGAGAGGGAGGGAGAGAGAGAGAGAGAGAGAGAGAGGGAGGGAGAGCGAGAGAGAGAGAGAGAGCGAGAGAGGGGGAGAGAGATAGAGAGAGAGAGAGAGGGCCGGCTAGGGGATTTAAACATCAGCAGTTGTGATTGAGGGCAGTGTGACACCTACTCATATCCCACACACCCTCCCCCTCTACACACACACACACACACACATACATACAGTACACACACACAGACACCAGATGGGCTTCTAGGGATTAAGGCGAGGCCTCTCCATCTTCTCTGAGCCTCACACAGACTAGCAGAGTCCACCAGAGCAGCTCTTCAGGCTAAAATGAGCATGTGAAAGCTGGAGAAAAGCTTTTTATAGGCCGGTGACTCCCAAAAAATAATACCTCGATAATGCCCCCATAATTCCCCACTTGGGTTTACAGCCGCCGTGAGTCAAGTGTCAAGGTTTTACTCCGGCACAACATGCAGTCTGGATCTGGAGGATAGGCTAGGGCGACGGAGGGTAGGGCTGCCGTCTTATCGGCTCTTAACCAACCACGCTATCCGCGCTGTCCGTAACTTGTTTTGTACATAATGTTTCTACTACCGTTTCTTATGACCGAAAAGAGCTTCTGGACATCAGAACTGGGATTACTCACCTCAAGTTGGACGAAGAGTTCTTCTTCGATGAGTCGGACGCGAGGGATATACTACGGACGCACGACCAGGCCCAGATCCCCGTGATTCGCTGGGGAAAGGAAACGTAGGTTTCGCGGAAAGAGATCGGGATGCCTTGTGAGGATCAGGCAACGAGTGGCTAATCTGCTCTTGCCTTCCATTCTGCTAGATAACGTTCAATCGCTGGAAATGACATGGAACGAACTGAAAGCACGTATATCCTAACAACGGGACATTAAAAACTGCAATATCTTGTGTTTCACCGAGTCGTGGCTGAACGGTGACATTAAGAACAAACAGCTGGCGGGTTATACACTCTATCGTCAGGACAGAACAGCAGCCTCTGGCAAGACATGGGTCGGGGGCCTACGCATTTACGTAAACAACAGCTGGTGCATGATATCTAAGGAAATTTCAAGGTTTTGCTCGCCTGAGGTAGAGTATCTCATGATAAGCTGTAGACCACACTACCTACCAAGAGAGTTTTCATCTGTATTTTCATTGCTGTCTACATACCACCACAGACCGAGGCTGGTACTAAAACCACACTCAATGAGCTGTATTCCGGCATAAGCAAACAGGAAAACGCTCATCCAGAGGCTATTAGTGGCCGGGGACTTTTAATGCAGGGAAACTTAAATCAGTTTTACCTAATATCTATCAGCATGTTAAATGTGCAACCTGAGGGGAAAAAATTCTTGACCACCTTTACTCCACACACAGAGACGCGTACAAAGCTCTCCCTCGCCCTCCATTTGGCAAATCTGACCATATATCTATCCTCCTGATTCCTGCTTACCGCTCTCAAGGAGCAGGACTCTAACCCAGAAGCGTATAAGAAATCCTGCTATTCCCTCCGACAGGGAAAGCGTCAATACAGGAATAAGATCGAATCGTACTACACCGGCTCTGATGCTCTTCGGATGTGGCAGGGCTTGCAAACCATTGCAGACTACAAAGGGAAGGACAGCCAAGAGCTGCCCAGTGACACAAGCTTACTAGAGGAGCTAAATAACTTCTATGCTCACCTCGAGGCAAGTAACACTGAATCATGCATGAGAGCATCAGCTGTTCCGGACGACTGTGTGATCACGCTCTCCGCAGCCAATGTAAGTAAGACCTTTAGACAGGTCAACATTCACAAGGCCGCTGGGCCAGATGGATTACCAGGACATGTACTCCGAGCATGCGCTGACCAACTGGCAGGTGTCTTCACTGACATTTTCAACCTCTCCTTGTCTGAGTCTGTAATACCAACATGTTTCAAGCAGACCACCATAGTCCCTGTGCCCAAGAACACGAAGGTAACCTGCCTAAATGACTACCGACCCATAGCACTCACGTCTGTGGCCATGAAGTGCTTTGAAAGGCTGGCTATGGCTCACATCAACACCATTATCCCAGAAACCCTAGATCCCCTCCAATTTGCATACCGCACCAACAGATCCACAGATGATGCAATCTCTATTGCACTCCACACTGCCTTTTCCCACCTGGACAAAAGGAACACCTACGTGAGAATGCTATTAATTGACGACAGCTCAGCTTTCAACACCATAATGCCCTCAAAGCTCATCACTAAGCTAAGGACCCTGGGACTAAACACCTCCCTCTGCAACTGGATACTGGACTTCCTGACGGGCCGCACCCAGGTGGTAAGGGTAGGTAAAAACACATCTGCCGGGCTGATCCTCAACACAGGGGCCCCTCAGGGGTTCATGCTCAGTCCCCTCCTGTACTCCCTGTTCACTTATGACTGCACGACCAGGCACGACTCCAACACCATCATTACGTTTGCTGATGACACAACAGTGGTAGGCCTGACCACCGACAGCGACGAGACAGCCTATAGGGAGGAGGTCAGAGACCTGATCATGTGGTGCCAGGACAACAACCTCTTCCTCAACGTGATCAAGACAAAGGAGATGATTGTGGACTACAGGAAAAGGAGGACCGAGCACGCCCCCATTCTCATCGACTGGGCTGTAGTGGAGCAGGTTGAGAGCTTCAAGTTCCTTGGCGTCGACATCACCAACAACCTAACATGGTCCAAGCACACCAATACAGTCGTGAAGAGGGCACGACAAAACCTATTCCCCCTCAGGAGACTGAAAAGATTTGGCATGGGTCCTCACATCCTCAAAAGGTTTGGAAACTGCTCGGGCTCCAACCGCAAGGCACTACAGAGGGTAGTACGAACGGCCCAGTACATCACTGGGGTCAAGCTTCCTGCCATCCAGGATCTCTATACCAGGCGGTGTCAGAGAATGGCCCTAAAAATTGTCAAAGACCCCAGCCACTCTAGTCAGACTGTTCTCTCTGCTACCGCACAGCAAGCGATACCGGAGCACCAAGTCTAGGTCCAAGAGGCTTCTAAACAGCTTCTACCCCAAGCCATAAGACTCTGAACAGCTAATCAAATGGCTACCCCCAGGCCATGTGCATTGCCCCCCCCCCCCCCCACGCTGCTGCTACTCTCTGTTATTCTCTATGCATAGCCACTTTAATAACTCTAACTACATGTACATAATTACCTCAATTACCATGACACCAGTGCCACCGCACATTGACACATTGACTCTGTACTGGTACCCCCTGTATATAGTCCCACTATAGTTATTTCATTATTTGACATTCCTATCTCTTAGCTTCTTTGAGGGGTATTTTGTTAAAACTGCATTGTTGGTTACGGGCTTGTAAGTAAGAATTTCACTGTAAGGTCTACGACCTGTTGTATTTGGCGCATGTGACAAATACAATTGGATTTGATTTGATTTTGATTTGTGACTGCACAAACTGAGAGAGGGAGGCAGTAAGCATACTGTAGCTACCTGTAAACCCCTGGGATTATAAAGACAATTATATCTGTTTTGGTTGAGTTGTTCAGCTGCCGGTTCTGTTGTACAGCTGATATTCAAAGAGGTGTATGTGTTGGGTATTGGCAGGATTGAGAGAATGAATGAGTGAGGGAATAATATGAATAAAAGAAAAACACATTACCTATTGAAGAGTCACAGGGGAAGCAGGGACAGTGACAACAGCACACAGGGGGAGGGGGGGAAAAAGGTACAGGTTAGCATTCTCATTCTCAACAGTCACATGCATTTTTAATACATTGATTTTGTATTCATTTTATCGAAAAATGTGTTCCTGCCCCAAGAAATGTGTATTCGTTCCCTTCTAACATCCTACCAAACCGCTAGAAGTGGTTGGCCGGATCTAATGACATGTGTACATTACTCTCCTGTCCACTACTCTCACTGAAAGAGGCCACAATCCTTTCATAGTACATATGACTGCTCTGCATGGGGCCTTGTTGTGGCACAGAGGGTGGTGAAATGGTTTCGACCAATTCTCCCCAAACCCTGGAGGCAACAGCCTTATCAGAACCCATGAACTGCACTGAAACACACACGTGGATGGTTAATGTGTTGCACTGAAACATACTGATAAAACACACTGATGTGGTGGTTAATTTGTTGCACTGAAACATACTGATAAAACACACTGATGTGGATGGTTAATGTGTTGCACTGAAACCTACTGATAAAACACACTGATGTGGATGGTTAATGTGTTGCACTGAAACATACTGATAAAACACACTGATGTGGATGGTTAATGTGTTGCACTGAAACATACTGATAAAACACACTGATGTGGATGGTTAATGTGTTGCACTGAAACATACTGATAAAACACACTGATGTGGATGGTTAATGTGTTGCACTGAAACCTACTGATAAAACACACTGATGTGGATGGTTAATGTGTTGCACTGAAACATACTGATAAAACACACTGATGTGGATGGTTAATTTGTTGCACTGAAACATACTGATAAAACACACTGATGTGGATGGTTAATTTGTTGCACTGAAACATACTGATAAAACACACTGATGTGGATGGTTAATGTGTTGCACTGAAACCTACTGATAAAACACACTGATGTGGATGGTTAATTTGTTGCACTGAAACATACTGATAAAACATGCTGATGTGGATGGTTAATGTGTTGCACTGAAACCTACTGATAAAACACACTGATGTGGATGGTTAATTTGTTGCACTGAAACATACTGATAAAAAGCACTGATGTGGATGGTTAATTTGTTGCACTGAAACATACTGATAAAACACACTGATGTGGATGGTTAATGTGTTGCACTGAAACATACTGATAAAACACACTGATGTGGATGGTTAATTTGTTGCACTGAAACATACTGATAAAACACACTGATGTGGATGGTTAATGTGTTGCACTGAAACATACTGATAAAACACACTGATGTGGATGGTTAATTTGTTGCACTGAAACATACTGATAAAACACACTGATGTGGATGGTTAATGTGTTGCACTGAAACATACTGATAAAACACACTGATGTGGATGGTTAATGTGTTGCACTGAAACATACTGATAAAACACACTGATGTGGATGGTTAATGTGTTGCACTGAAACATACTGATAAAACACTGATGTGGATGGTTAATGTGTTGCACTGAAACCTACTGATAAAACACACTGATGTGGATGGTTAATTTGTTGCACTGAAACATACTGATAAAACACACTGATGTGGATGGTTAATGTGTTGCACTGAAACATACTGATAAAACACACTGATGTGGATGGTTAATTTGTTGCACTGAAACATACTGATAAAACACACTGATGTGGATGATTAATGTGTTGCACTGAAACATACTGATAAAACACACTGATGTGGATGGTTAATTTGTTGCACTGAAACGCGGATGTGGATAGTTAATTTGTTGCACTGAAACATACTGATAAAACACACTGATGTGGATGGTTAATTTGTTGCACTGAAACATACTGATAAAACGTGCTGATGTGGATGGTTAATGTGTTGCACTGAGACATACTGATAAAACACACTGATGTGAATGGTTAATTTGTTGCACTGAAACATACTGATAAAACACACTGATGTGGATGGTTAATTTGTTGCACTGAAACATACTGATAAAACACACTGATGTGGATGGTTAATGTGTTGATGTATCTTTCATTAACAGAACATTGATAAAAACTCATGTTTGTTTAAAGTACAATCCTGTGCCTTGCTTAGCGCACTAGTTCCATTCAGACCCAGGTTCAAATACTATTTGAAATACCTTCAAACACTTTAGCATTGGCTTGATTGAGCTTTCCCGAACCAATGGAACAAATAGAATAGTGGCAAAACAGCAAACCACACCCTCTGACAGGGTAAAGCAAACACTTAAAGTATTTAAAATATTTAAAATAGTATTTGAACCCAGGTCTGGTTCCATTTGACCCAGGGTTTGTGTTGATGGTAAACCCCAGAGCCTTAATAGGACACCAGGCAAATACGGAAGAGTCAACCCACAGTGTTGTAGTGACCTGCACAGCATATGGTCAATACCAAAGCCTGAGCAAACTGTCATGTTTTATTTATTCAGAGTTTCATACATGGGTTTTCTGTATGTGCCTGCACTAGAGCATAGACAGAACCCTGCCACATGACACACACACATACAGAACCCCCCCTCCCACACACGCACGCACGCACGCACGCACGCACGCACACACACACACACACACACACACACACACACACACACACACACACACACACACACACACACACACACACACACACACACGTCACACATATGCAGACTAAACTCTCTGCCATGGCCTCTCCTTTGGCCTGTCTGTTGATGTTGGTTTGCACTCTGATGATATGGGGGCCTGAAGACCATGATGAGAAATGAGAACGCCTGACCGGCTCCTCCTTTCTACCCCATTGTGATGAGAACGCCTGACCGGCTCCTCCATTCTAACCCATTGCGATGAGAACGCCTGACCGGCTCCTCCTTTCTACCCCATTGCGATGAGAACGCCTGACCGGCTCCTCCTTTCTACCCCATTGCGATGAGAACACCTGACCGGCTCCTCCATTCTAACCCATTGCGCTGAGAACGCCTGACAGGCTCCTCCTTTCTAACCCATTGTCTCTCCTCAGTTAGTGGAAAAAGTCAGAGCTCTGTGGGGGGTAATTTAGTGCCGCATCACAGGGCCCAATCAGGGCTGGGCCACAGGACCTCCTTGACCAAAACACACACACACAGCCTCATTTGACTGGAGGAAAAGGCATAATGATAGGATTGACACATGATGGAGAGAGAGTGCGAGAGACAGGGAGAGTCAAAGAGACAGACAGACAGACAGACAGACAGACAGACAGACAGACAGACAGACAGACAGACAGACAGACAGACAGACAGACAGACAGACAGACAGACAGACAGACAGACAGACAGACAGACAGACAGACAGACAGACAGACAGACAGACAGACACTCTCACACAGACAGACAGACAGACAGACAGACACTCAGACAACCAGCCAGTCAGCCACCAGCTCTTCTTTTCTCCAGAGACAATCCAGACAGAAGCATGGAGAAAGATCTAGGAAAGAGAGAAGTGTCTGACTGAGATCACTAGGTACTGTGGGCCTAGCTATCCTCTGTGGTTTGACGGATCATATAAGCTAGTTACATCATAGAGATTCTCCCACCGCTCGGAGCAGATTGAAATTCGACGGACATAATAGGACCAAGAGGCACTGATCAGAATATTTCAAAGCAACGGAACAACTGAACACAGATTAAGGACATGCCTGAGCTTGTACGCATTTGTAGAATCTATACCATTTCTCTAGCAGGCTCCTTAATGCATCGAAAGGAGAAGGAACCCAGTGAACCCACTGTGTGCTATCACAATTCTCCAACCCACTTCCCTGTGAAAACGTATTTCAATCAGAAAGCCCTATTTGCTATTCATAGGGGCCTCTTAAATGCAAATTATTAAGATGACGAGAGAGAGGGGGAGTGGGTACAATAAACCAGGTCTCCCCGAGAATTCGATTAATCTCATTTGGCTCACTTTCGTGGCACACACTGTACACACACACACACACACACACACACACACACACACACACACACACACACACACACACACACAAAAGCACTAAAAGCAGCCCAAACACACAGCACAACAGTAGATTATTTACCTAAATGACTTGTAGGAAGTACATACAGGACCGTTGCACCACTAGAGCCCTCCATACCTCAGCTACAAAGAGCTATTAATGCCAGACAAACATTAGCTAATGCACTGACAATGAAAACGTTGTCTCCTGATAAAAGGATACGTGTAAAAGACTGAATACTACTATTTTCACGTTGAGTGTTGAGCCGTTTCATGTTACGATGTCTGATGATAGCTTTTTGATCGAGGCCTGTGATGAAAGGCAATCGCAACAGAAATGAGGATGTGACTTACGTCAGGGGCGGGTTTTGTGGTTGTCAAGACGGGCGCGTGAAGGTGGTGGTGAAAGCCTGTCCAAATACGACGACAAAGTGTTTCTCTTTTGAAGAGAGGGAACTGGTAGAGGGAAAGACAGATAAGGGTGCTGCCAGTCAAGCTCTGGTGAATTACATTTCAAATGTTCCCTGCCTCAAGGCTACTAAAAGTTATAGAGTTCTATCTGAAAGAATAGATATTTCTTCTCATGTGTACGTTCACTATAGTGTTTGAATAACACTGGTTGGAGTGTATTTGTGTGTTTGATAGTCCTGTATCAAACACAGACACTACGTTTGATTTGATTTTGATTGAACCTTTATTTAACTAGGCAAGTCAGCTAAAAAACGAGTCTTATTTACAATGAGGGCCTACTCCGGCAAAGCCCTCTCCTAACCCGGACGACGCTGGGCCAATTGTGCCCTGTGGGACTCCTGATCACGGCCGGTGGTGATACAGCCCGGGATCAAACCAGGGTCTGTGGTGACACCTCTAGCACTACGATACAGTGCCTTAGACCACTGCGCCACTCTGGAGCTTGGACTGGTACGTAGAAGAGGACAGATAAACGACTCTATAAACTTCACATTCTGGCGTGCCCAGTCAGACACACTAACAGTCCACTGTGTATGGAGAAGACAGTAGTGAATATGTCTCTCTCTCTCGGCTGAAACACCTCTCCCGGGAGTCAAACAAAGCATGTTCCTCCAGCCAGCCATGCCACAAGGTGACGTCCTGCTTCACAACGACATGTCCTCTGTTCTCTGAGATTGGATGGTTACTGTAAGACCAGTCAGCCAATAAGAAAAGCCTGTCCCGCATCACTTCCCCCGTGCCTCCCCTCTCTGAAACCAAGGTAACACAACCTGGTGCGCACTTACAGCAAATAGGAGCAGAAGATGGTCCCAACAAACCCAATACAGTCTGGGAGGGCGCGGAGGAGACTGCTTCACGCTCTGTTTCACCTACCTGATAGTGTGTGTGTGTGTGTGTGTCTCAGTCGGTGTGTGCGCTCTCTCTCAGCTGTGCACTACAGGGAGCAGCATGCTTTATTAAGTTTAGAACGAGGGAAGCGGGAGGGGCGTCGCGCTCATCCACAGGCCTTTCATGTTCGCCAGTGACACCGTCACAGGAGGCTCCTCACAGAGCCCACAGAGCCCACTGTCCCATCACACAAGGCTACATGTACTCTGTGGTAGAAGACAAACTGTACTGTACTCTATAGAGTAGCGTAACACAAGGGCTACTGTACTGTAGTCTGCTATACAAAAGCGCCGTAGCATGAGGCCTGGTCCCAGATCAGTTTGTGCTGTACAGTCAACTATTATTGTCGTTGACATTACAGGACACTCGATTGTATTCTATACAGTAGGAAGACACAAGTACTACTGTAACCCTACGTCTGCTATAAGTGCTGTGGCACAAGCCTGGTCCCAGATCTGTTTGTGCTGTATAGCCAACTCCTATGGTCATTTTCACTACAGCACAAACTGATCTGGGATCAGGCTACACTGCCCCTACCCCTCTCTGCCTATCACCCATATAAATAAGGCTGTGTCTGGTGTGAAGCTGGGCTAAATCATGAGTTACTGACCACTTTTAACGAAGGCCTAATTGATCCAATAAACCCATTAAGGGTTTAGATTAAATGGGAAAACAAAGGCCTAAAGCCCAATGCACCAGGGACCGAGCTACTTACCCTGCCTTCATCAATAACCTGGCTGAAGAGAGTCAAGGGACACCATGGGATTCGGATAAATGCATAGTTAGGGGCTATGCTTCTCAGTAGGAGTCCTGATCTAGGATCGGTTTTGCATTTTAGATTATAATGAATGGACAGCGGGGGGCCTGATCCTATTCTAAGACTGGTTGTGAATACAGGCCCAGGCTATTACAGGAGCCTATTACAACAGACTTGAACCAGCACTGAAGCAGTTTAAAGAACCACATAGGTAAGGGCTTTGTGAAGCTAAAACCACAAGTTGACAAAAACAAAACAAACAACTTTTAGGCCAGACAGACAGACAGACAATTTACGGCAATCAAACATTGTGGTCAGAAGGAAACAGTACATTTCTTGAGGGGATGTCCATCTAAGAACAACACAACTTAGTCTCTCTCTGTCAGCGCTGGAAACAAATCCGTTTTTTCAGCCAGTAGACTGAGACTTTACAACATGTTGCTAAAAACAATAGCGTCATCCTCATTTCATTTCATATGAGCGTTTTTGTTGGGCTAAACTCCACGACAAGCTGAAACAGTCCAAATCCGCCGCCATTAAGGAGTTGTACATTGCCGCCACTGAGCTAAAAAGCCAAGGCATTACCTGATAGAATGTACCGGCGTGGTATGTGTGTCACCATCTGTATAAGAGACGGGGTTGGGGGTGTTGGGTGTGTTTGGTGTGACCTTTGCCCCCTCGATCCTCGCTCCCAACCCTCTCGGGAGTGATGAACCATGGGCAGAGAGACAGTCGAGCAAGGAACGGGAGAGAAAGTTATCGATACGCCGGTCAATCCATCTGCATCCACAGCCCAGCCATCCATGCCAGGCCCTGTCATCAGAGTCCATTAAGCCATTACGGTCTCCATCAGCCAAATGGACTGCCAGCCACTACCAGGGTCAAGATGGTTTATTGAGGCAGATGGTGGGGGGAAGATCTCTCATATGAATCCATGAGAATTCCTAAGCAGCTGTGTATTATAATTATGATTATGTGCCTCAGAGACATGGCTTACTTGGGGGGGCTGATAGTGAAGGGTGGAACTCAAAGTTATAAGAACAGAGAGCGGCAGACCACTGGGTGATAGGGCGAAGGCTTTGGGGTGATAGTGGTTTTGAGTGACACCGTCACAAACCTGTCTATTCCAACGAGCTCTCACAGTTTCACGTCAGAATGAGACGTTCGTCCACCTTTCTCAACATGTTACATTTTGAACCAGAGGCAGATGCTTACACCCACAACACCATCCCTGTCCACAACACCATCCCTGTCCACAACACCCATCCCTGTCCACAACACCATCCCTGTCCACAACACCATCCCTGTCCACAACACCCATCCCTGTCAAAAACACCATCCCTGTCAAAAACAACATCCCTGTCCACAACACCATCCCTGTCAAAAACAACATCCCTGTCCACAACACCATCCCTGTCAAAAACAACATCCCTGTCCACAACAACATCCCTGTCAAAAACAACATCCCTGTCCACAACAACATCCCTGTCAAAAACACCATCCCTGTCCACAACAACATCCCTGTCAAAAACACCATCCCTGTCCACAACAACATCCCTGTCAAAAACACCATCCCTGTCCACAACACCATCCCTGTCAAAAACAACATCCCTGTCCACAACACCATCCCTGTCCACAACACCATCCCTGTCAAAAACAACATCCCTGTCCACAACACCATCCCTGTCAAAAACAACATCCCTGTCCACAACAACATCCCTGTCAAAAACACCATCCCTGTCCACAACAACATCCCTGTCAAAAACACCATCCCTGTCCACAACAACATCCCTGTCAAAAACACCATCCCTGTCAAAAACAACATCCCTGTCCACAACACCATAAGAAAACCGAAACTTACTTGACTTCTATCTATGGGGCGTTAGTGGAGGATGGGAGAGGGGAGGAGGGAAAACCAAAGGCCCACACAAACGCATATGAACACACACACACACGCAAGCAAGTAGGTAACAGCGCTCACTGTTTTCCCGACATCCTCAGACATGGATGGACATCGAACACCGACCTGTGGCACGGGTGACCTGCCTGGTATATCCATAGGTCAAATCCAGCAATAATTTAAGAATGCTTCATGCAATTAGTGCCATGATAGGGGGGAGGGGGACAACAACAAAACAATGAATGTAGCTCCCTCAGATAACGCTATCTCTTAAAACGGTACAATCTGGGATCTTAGACATGACATTGTCCTAGCCCCACCCCGTCAGCTGTATACCAAAACGAATGGTGGCGCTACCGTTTTGCTGCGAAACGAATCCCAGATTGAAGCTTTAAACGTGACAGTCAGGAGACGCTCACTAAGTCAGCCTGCGAGAGTCACGTGGGATCAGCTCACGCCAGTCTGCACTCCATATCACAGTCAATCTGTTCAACACCCACCAACACGCATGCAGGGACACACACACGCACGCACGCACATGCACAGCTCCTCTGGCTGCTAAGAAAGTCATGAGAGCCCTGAGGAGAGGATGTCAGCTCTGTGACAGAAGCACGGGCAGTGTGAAAAACAGGATCTCCTAGTGAACATCATAGGAGCATGAAGAGGGTTAGGGGTGATACACACGTCATGTCAAAGAGGTTTGCTGTGACTGATGACGTGACAATCAGCAATATCAAACAGACACCTGCACTACACAGACAGACAGACAGACAGACAGACAGACAGACAGACAGACAGACAGGACAGACTTAAAAGCCTTGAAATGGATCCAATAACCCTCCCAGCCATACTAAAGACCAGACAGTACAAACTAATAGTATTATAATGTAATGTCATTGAGACTGTAATGTAATCTATTCTCTAATCAGCCGCACAGCAGACTCCATCCATGCTGAGACGTATGGTCCTCTTCCTGTAGGCAGACTCCATTACCCACCAACCCCCCCACGTGGCCCTGCAGACGTCAGGTGACCCCTCACGCAACCCTAACGGCGGCATCAATTATGCAGTTAAGACCGCGGGCTGAATGAGATCTATGTTCCTTCCTTCCCCTGAGCTAGTGGATGATGAGGAGTATAGTATCGCACGGAACAGCACACACACACACACGTACACACACACACACAAGTACACACACAGCATGCTACATCCCCAGGACTTGACTCAGGCAGTCAGAAACTATCTGACTCATGCATGGGAATCACATTACCAGCCTCGTCTCGCTGGTCTCCGATTCCACAGCAAACGGGATGACTCAAGAAGTCCTGACTTCTTTCTCTTGGGCGTTAGTGGAGGATGGGAGGGGAGGAGGGAAAAACCAAAAGCCCACACATATGCATAAAAACACACACAAACAAATAAAAGCACATACATAAATGTACGCACACACATACACAGGCACACACATTCACAGTACATTACACACACACACACACACAGACAGTCTCCGTGGTCTGTTGCCTGCTCTCTCTCTCTCTCTGTTTGAGTTCATTCAACGCATCCTGGTTGGATAGAGAGGGCAGGATGTCGTAGGTTATAGGTACACGGCTCTCCTGTATCCCTGGAGGCAGAGAACTAACTGGGGAGTGGTTACCACTACTGACGGAGCCATTTCTCTTCCCCCTCTTCACCCTACTGCACTAATATCTGTCCTTCACTGGTTAATTGATCTCTGTAGGTGACGGAAGCCCCGTGGACACCACAAGGACCGAGGCAGGACCCACAATGACACAGCACACAGGAAGGAAAAACTATTGAGAGTTGTCTAGCAACTGCCTGACACTAAAAGCATTGATAACCTCGAGAAAAGGGAACGGTATGAGCTTTAGCGCTATTCTAGATTTCCCCATCTGAAGCAAAAAGGCTGCAAAGTAATTGCAATTTGAACCAGCGAAAAGGGGACACAGGCCATTTACACAGCATCATCTACTGCGCTGTTAGCATTTGCGTGTTTGCTTTTACAGAGAGACTTCGACGAACACTCTTTTACCAAAGCCGGTGGGAGGTTTGCTTCAACCCACTCAACCCAACAGACCACTAGGTCATCTTCGAGACTAGTTGGATAAGAGAGGGGGGGAGAGGGGAGGAGGGATGGTGGGTGACTAATGTTTGTCAGCTGCAGCCAGTCTCAACTGATGACCGGCCGTTCTGTGTGATTGTAGACATGAGGCGGGTGCAAAATGCTGATTAACACTGTTTGCTCGGCCCAGTGTCGTCAGTGCATCTGTTTCCCCGGTACCACCCCCATAGTTCCTGTTTGTTTGTTTCAGCGAGATGGTTGGTAGTTTATCTTCTACAGGCTCCACTCTGTCATTCTGTCTGTCTGTCTGTCTGTCTGTCTGTCTGTCTGTCTGGTCTGTCTGTCTGTCTGTCTGTCTGTCTGTCTGTCTGTCTGTCTGTCTGTCTGTCTGTCTGTCTGTCTGTCTGTCTGTCTGTCTGTCTGTCTGTCTGTCTGTCTGTCTGTCTGTCTGTACCACAGGGCTGAGAGGAGAGGGGTGCTGGACTGAAACATCACTGCAGACATGTGAGTGACAGCCATACCAACAAACAGTCAGTTGAGATGATTGAGGCCAGGTCACAGTGAGGTGGAGCGCCCTGCTTGGTGCCCACATCCATCTACCTGGAAGGAACGTTGGCCAAATGCTAAACAGCTGATAACACAGATGAGCTAGCAGCTGGGAAACATATTCCAGCAATAAATTGAGTCAAATAAAAGAAGAATTGGCGAGGATTTCTCAGTATCAATGCAAATGGCCTTCCTCGAGGGCAAATTAAATATTCAAGAAACGAACAGAAACATCATTCGAAATAAATGTAGGCTATTCATGCGAAGGCCCTCGTTCAATTATACAGAAGAGAATCACATCTGTGATTTTGGAACACATAGGCAAGGTTTCAGCCAATGAAACGAAAGCACACGGACTTAATCGTTAAAAAGAACGACAGTTATTTTAAAAACAGAAAATATCCAACAATACAACCTATTTAATCAAATACAGTATAACAGAGTTAGGTGTAGCAGGTAATATGCACCTTTAATGGATGAAATGCATCACCCAAGTTTTTATTAGACTCACATGGGACTCAAACTGAAATACAAACTGAAATCCATGAGCGTTAAAAAATGATAATGAATGAATCATTAGAACATAATGACGGTGCGAGTTAGTTTTGGCTGCGGGTGTTCCTGCCCGTCACCATGTTTCAGTCACGCGCGACTCCATGTAGACCAACACAAAGATGTGACAAAGTCTGTATATTACCGCAAACACACACACACACAGGTGACTTGTGTCACCTCTCTACCAAACAGTTTAATGGGCTATTGACATTCACCTGCCTCTGGCTTTCATTCCTGTCGGTCACAATCAACTCCAGATGAGGGAGAGCGAAAAAGAGGCTGTATTTAAAGCCATAAAGAGGGAGAGAGGAGGAGGGAGGACGACAGAAATGTTAAAGTCAGAGTTTTTTGGGGGGGTTCCCTGCTAAACGCAAATTCCAGCTTTTTTTGTGGTCAAGGCGACAAAATAGAAGCAAGAAAAAAAAGAGAAAAAAAGAAAGAAAGAAAGAAAGAGAGAAAGAGAGAGAGAGAGAGAGAGAAAGAGAGAGAAAGAGAGAGAAAGAAAGAGAGAGAGAGAGAGAGAGAGAGAGAGAAAGAGAGAGAGAGAGAGAAAAGAGAGAGAGAGAGAGAGAGAGAAAGAGAGAGAGAGAGAGAGTCAGCAGTTAGAAAACATTTCTAGGGTTGTGACCTTAGGGAAGGAAACATTGCCTACGAAACGTCTACAACTGACTCCAAGATGTGTCTCAACAACTTAGGAAACTCCAGGAATTATTCCAGCTCTCCTAACGCCAGACAACCCTCCCATCTGAGACTGTAATTTCCATTGTTTTTCAAGCAGCAGAGCTGATGGGAACGAAGCAGGAAAAAATGAAGCACTGGGGATTTTAGAGAGAAAAAATGCTTCCAGATCAGTGCTCAGCCCTGCACACACACAAACACACACGCATACACACTTTACATGTGGGACAAATTATGCAACTCACCGGCCAACCACATCTGCCTGTATAACTAATCAGTGTGACAAGCCGAGCCTCCAACCAAGACTTCTGAATACCAGGAGGCACCGAAATCCCCAAACCCTCCACCGTCCCCTCAAAATACACACAGCATCACACACTCTCCTCTGGAAAATGACTGACGATCTGCAAAAACACACACAAAAAAACATTGGTAGTTTCGTAGCTTAAAGAGGCAGGTTTAAACAAAAACTATTGTTAATGGTTCGTCTGTGTCGCTCGGAGATTGCTGACACTGTCCGTTTGTGAAAAGCCTGAACGGGGCAAAGCAACAGTCCATTAACCAGGCTATTCTGCCGTAGTAGTTTGTCAAAAAAGCCTGAAAAAGAGTGATGGTGTACGCTAAATGCACCGCAGTTCACCCCAGAGTTAATCCATTCACCGTGGTGTTGACTCAGTGCTTTGTAATGCTCTGTTTCTGACATGCTCAGTCATGCCAAAGTTAGCTCTGTCATTGAAGCTACACAAACAGGCCTGCGGGGGGAGCACGGAGGACAAGGCAGCAGCAGCGGTAGCCAAGCCCAGAACAGTGCTCCTCAGTGGGGCTCTTATCTCACTCTATCATGGGGCTCCCCTTGGGAGCTGGGGCTGAGCACAAACCTCACGATGCATGAGTACTTCAGGCCCAGCCAACAGAGCAACCTTCCCAACAACCCCAGTGTCTGGCAATATATGATGTATGACTGCATCCACGAGAGTGTGTGTGTGTGTGTGTGTGTGTGTGTGTGTGTATTGAAATTGAAAGTGGCTTGATCTATAATATGAGTGCAATCGAAACGTGCAAGAGGTCAATAGTTGACCAATTACATTCAAACCAAATTGTATTTGTCACATGCTTCGTAAACAACGGGTGTAGACTAACAGTGAACTGCCCTTCCCAACAACGCAGAGAGAGGAAAACAAGAGAAATAATGTAAAAACTATAATACGAAGAAGAAATACAAAATGAGTCACGACACCTTGGCTATATACACGGGGTACCAGTACCCAGTTGATGTGCAGGGGTACGAGGAAATTGAGGTAGATAATACACTGCGTATACACTAGGAACACCTTCGAAGTGGATTTCACAAGTGACATCAATAAGGGATCATAGCTTTTATCCGGATTCACCTGGTCAGTCTATGTCATGGAAAGAGATTTAATGTTTTGCATACTCAATGTATGTACATATAGGTAGGATAAAGTGACTAAGCAACAGGATAAGGTCTTCCTCTGACAATGCCTGGTATAGAGGTCCTGGACAACAGGGAGCTCGGCCCCAGTGATGTAATGGGCCATACACACTTCCCTGTAGCGCCTTATGGTCAGATGCCAAGCAGTTGCCATACCAAGCGGTGATGCAGCCAGTCAAGATGCTCGCAATGGTGCAGCTGTAGAACTTTTTGAGGATCTGAGGGCCCATGACAAATCTTTTCAGCCTCCTGACGTTGTGCCTTCTTCGTGACTGTGTTGATGTGTGTGGACCATGATAATTCCTTAGTGATGTGGACACCGAGGGACTTGAAGTTCTCGACCCGCTCCACTACAGCCCCGTCGATGTGGATGGGGATGTGCTCGGCTCTCTGTTTCCTGTAGTCCACGATCAGCTCATTTGTCTTGCTGACGTTGATGGAGAGGTTGTTGTCCTGGCACCACACTGCCAGGTCACTGATCTCCTCCCTATAGGCTGCCTCATCGTCATCAGTGATCACGCCAACCACTGTCGTGACATCAGCAAACTTAGTGATGTGTTGGAGTCGTGTGCGGCCACGCAGTAGTGGGTGAACAGGAGAGTACGCGAGATCACACAGTTGTCCAGAACAGCTGGTGCCGTCTTGCTTTGAAGCGTACATAGAAGGGATTTAACTTGTCTGGTAGGCTCACGTCACTGGACAGCTAGCGGCTGGTGTTTCCTTTGTAATCCATGATAGTTTGCAAGCCTTGCCACAACCAACGAGCATCAGATCCGTAGTATTAGGATTCGATCTTCGTCTTGTATTGACGTTTTGACCGTTTGATGGTTCGTCGAAGGTTGTAGAGGGATTTCTTATGTGTCCGGATTAGTGTCCCGCTCCTTTAAAGTGGCAGCTGTAGCCTTTAGCTCGGTGTAAATGTCGCCTGTAATCCATGGCTTCTGGTTGGGATATGTGGGGCGATACTGTGGGGAAGAGGTCATCGGTGCACTTATTAATGAAGCCGGTGACTGGGAAACTCCTCAATTTTATTGGTTGAATCCTGGTACATATTCCAGTCTGTGCTAGCGAAATAGTTATGTTGCTTAGCATCCGCTTCATCGGACCACTTCTGTATTGAGATCATCACTGGTGCTTCCTGTTTGAGTTTTCGCTTGTACAGTGCCTTGCAAAAGTATTCATTCCCCTTGGCGTTTTTCCTATTTCGCTGCATTACTACTGACAGCTATTTCTACTACTACTGACAGCTATTTACATCTACGGTACCTGTAGTTAAATAATTACACATATATTCCTTATTTCCTCTTTCTTCAAGTGCTGTATTGTCACCCACAACTCCAACCGTTCTGATGTGCACAGATTCATCCATCTTTCCCAATATAATGCCATTTTGCTATTTACTTTTGCAATAGATCCTTTCATTTGACTATTATGTCTTACGAGGGTCCTACGAGGGTACTTTACCCGAGTATAATGATATTCCCCACACCAGCCTTAACCTTACTCGAATCTGCCGTTCGGGTCTTGACGTTGCATAGAAAAAGCAGCTTAGATGTACAGTATATTACCCATGTCCTTGCTCAGCCAAGACACAGAGAAACATAGGACATTACAGGTCTTCAGGTCCCATTGACCTGAAGGATAGTCTTGAACGGAGCTCGTCCAGT
Source organism: Oncorhynchus nerka (assembly GCF_034236695.1). Lineage (NCBI taxonomy): Eukaryota > Metazoa > Chordata > Actinopteri > Salmoniformes > Salmonidae > Oncorhynchus > Oncorhynchus nerka. The sequence continues at coordinate 44,562,288 of NC_088409.1, read as the reverse complement.
TTGTTCTCTAGTGATTGTACGTTCGCCAATTCAAACGGAGGGTAGAAGCGGTCTATTTAGTCATCGACGTAGTCTCATCGGGGAGTCCGCTCGTTTGCCTCTCTTGCTCTTCCTCTTTTGAGTCCTGGGGATTAGGGCCTGGTCCGGGATGAGCAGTACATCCACAGCGGTGGACATTTTCATTCAAATCGCGGTTGGTGATCACTGTTCCGATGTCCATGAGCTGTTCTCGGTCATAGAAAAAGATGGCGTAAATATTATGCACAAAGGAGGTTGAGATCAGTGTAAAATAAACACACAAAATAGCAGCATTGGTCAGGAGCCCGTGAGACGGCAGATATCCATCTCTGCAGGACATTCCTCTGCACAGGATGGAAGTACTTGTATGTAGAGTGGCTGGCGTGACATAAATTGTGTCAATAACAGTCCAGAGCTGCTGTTCTCTTGTCAGCCGCACAGTGATTACCGCACAGGTAATGAGAGAGAGGCCGGTCCTCATTTGTCATGCTTTGTGGTGGGGGGCGGCCATGCAAGACCGATAGAGCCATCTCACTGTCTGAAGATACAATGCTAGAAGAGCTCCTGTGTGTGTGTGTGTGTGTGTGTGTGTGTGTGTGTGTGTGTGTGTCCAATTGACTATCACGACATATCAGGGTTATTGTTGCAACTCCGCCAGTGTTAGTTCAATGTACAACTGACTTTACATGCTACACATCACATCCATTTACATTTACATTTAAGTCATTTAGCAGACGCTCTTATCCAGAGCGACTTACAAATTGGTGCGTTCACCTTATGACATCCAGTGGAACAGTAGTGCATCTAAATCTTTTAAGGGGGGTGAGAGGGATTACTTTATCCTATCCTAGGTATTCCTGAAAGAGGTGGGGTTTCAGGTGTCTCCGGAAGGTGGTGATTGACTCCGCTGTCCTGGCGTCGTGAGGGAGTTTGTTCCACCATTGGGGGGCCAGAGCAGCGAACAGTTTTGACTGGGCTGAGCGGGAACTGTACTTCCTCAGTGGTAGGGAGGCGAGCAGGCCAGAGGTGGATGAACGCAGTGCCCTTGTTTGGGTGTAGGGCCTGATCAGAGCCTGGAGGTACTGAGGTGCCGTTCCCCTCACAGCTCCGTAGGCAAGCACCATGGTCTTGTAGCGGATGCGAGCTTCAACTGGAAGCCAGTGGAGAGAGCGGAGGAGCGGGGTGACGTGAGAGAACTTGGGAAGGTTGAACACCAGACGGGCTGCGGCGTTCTGGATGAGTTGTAGGGGTTTAATGGCACAGGCAGGGAGCCCAGCCAACAGCGAGTTGCAGTAATCTAGACGGGAGATGACAAGTGCCTGGATTAGGACCTGCGCCGCTTCCTGTGTGAGGCAGGGTCGTACTCTGCGGATGTTGTAGAGCATGAACCTACAGGAACGGGCCACCGCCTTGATGTTAGTTGAGAACGACAGGGTGTTGTCCAGGATCACGCCAAGGTTCTTAGCGCTCTGGGAGGAGGACACAATGGAGTTGTCAACCGTGATGGCGAGATCATGGAACGAGCAGTCCTTCCCCGGGAGGAAGAGCAGCTCCGTCTTGCCGAGGTTCAGCTTGAGGTGGTGATCCGTCATCCACACTGATATGTCTGCCAGACATGCAGAGATGCGATTCGCCACCTGGTCATCAGAAGGGGGAAAGGAGAAGATTAATTGTGTGTCGTCTGCATAGCAATGATAGGAGAGACCATGTGAGGTTATGACAGAGCCAAGTGACTTGGTGTATAGCGAGAATAGGAGAGGGCCTAGAACAGAGCCCTGGGGACACCAGTGGTGAGAGCACGTGGTGTGGAGACGGATTCTCGCCACGCCACCTGGTAGGAGCGACCTGTCAGGTAGGACGCAATCCAAGCGTGGGCCGCGCCGGAGATGCCCAACTCGGAGAGGGTGGAGAGGAGGATCTGATGGTTCACAGTATCGAAGGCAGCCGATAGGTCTAGAAGGATGAGAGCAGAGGAGAGAGAGTTAGCTTTAGCAGTGCTGAGCGCCTCCGTGATACAGAGAAGAGCAGTCTCAGTTGAATGACTAGTCTTGAAACCTGACTGATTTGGATCAAGAAGGTCATTCTGAGAGAGATAGCGGGAGAGCTGGCCAAGGACGGCACGTTCAAGAGTTTTGGAGAGAAAAGAAAGAAGGGATACTGGTCTGTAGTTGTTGACATCGGAGGGATCGAGTGTAGGTTTTTTCAGAAGGGGTGCAACTCTCGCTCTCTTGAAGACAGAAGGGACGTAGCCAGCGGTCAGGGATGAGTTGATGAGCGAGGTGAGGTAAGGGAGAAGGTCTCCGGAAATGGTCTGGAGAAGAGAGGAGGGGATAGGGTCAAGCGGGCAGGTTGTTGGGCGGCCGGCCGTCACAAGACGCGAGATTTCATCTGGAGAGAGAGGGGAGAAAGAGGTCAGAGCACAGGGTAGGGCAGTGTGAGCAGAACCAGCGGTGTCGTTTGACTTAGCAAACGAGGATCGGATGTCGTCGACCTTCTTTTCAAAATGGTTGACGAAGTCATCTGCAGAGAGGGAGGAGGGGGGGGGAGGAGGATTCAGGAGGGAGGAGAAGGTTGCAAAGAGCTTCCTAGGGTTAGAGGCAGATGCTTGGAATTTAGAGTGGTAGAAAGTGGCTTTAGCAGCAGAGAGAGAAGAGGAAAATGTAGAGAGGAGGGAGTGAAAGGATGTCAGGTCCGCAGGGAGGCGAGTTTTCCTCCATTTCCGCTCGGCTGCCCGGAGCCCTGTTCTGTGAGCTCGCAATGAGTCGTCGAGCCACGGAGCGGGAGGGGAGGACCGAGCCGGCCTGGAGGATAGGGGACATAGAGAGTCAAAGGATGCAGAAAGGGAGGAGAGGAGGGTTGAGGAGGCAGAATCAGGAGATAGGTTGGAGAAGGTTTGAGCAGAGGGAAGAGATGATAGGATGGAAGAGGAGAGAGTAGCGGGGGAGAGAGAGCGAAGGTTGGGACGGCGCGATACCATCCGAGTAGGGGCAGTGTGGGAAGTGTTGGATGAGAGCGAGAGGGAAAAGGATACAAGGTAGTGGTCGGAGACTTGGAGGGGAGTTGCAATGAGGTTAGTGGAAGAACAGCATCTAGTAAAGATGAGGTCGAGCGTATTTCCTGCCTTGTGAGTAGGGGGAAGGTGAGAGGGTGAGGTCAAAAGAGGAGAGGAGTGGAAAGAAGGAGGCAGAGAGGAATGAGTCAAAGGTAGACGTGGGGAGGTTAAAGTCGCCCAGAACTGTGAGAGGTGAGCCGTCCTCAGGAAAGGAGCTTATCAAGGCATCAAGCTCATTGATGAACTCTCCGAGGGAACCTGGAGGGCGATAAATGATAAGGATGTTAAGCTTGAAAGGGCTAGTAACTGTGACAGCATGGAATTCAAAGGAGGCGATAGACAGATGGGTAAGGGAGAAAGAGAGAATGACCACTTGGGAGAGATGAGGATCCCGGTGCCACCACCCCGCTGACCAGAAGCTCTCGGGGTGTGCGAGAACACGTGGGCAGACGAAGAGAGAGCAGTAGGAGTAGCAGTGTTGTCTGTGGTGATCCATGTTTCCGTCAGTGCCAAGAAGTCGAGGGACGGAGGGAGGCATAGGCTGAGATGAACTCTGCCTTGTTGGCCGCAGATCGGCAGTTCCAGAGGCTACCGGAGACCTGGAACTCCACGTGGGTCGTGCGCGCTGGGACCACCAGATTAGGGTGGCCGCGGCCACGCGGTGTGGAGCGTTTGTATGGTCTGTGCAGAGAGGAGAGAACAGGGATAGACAGACACATAGTTGACAGGCTACACAAGAGGCTACGCTAATGCAAAGGAGATTGGAATGACAAGTGGACTACACGTCTCGAGTGTTCAGAAAGTTAAGCTTACGTAGCAAGAATCTTATTGACTAAAATGATTAAAATGATACAGTACTGCTGAAGTAGGCTAGCTGGCAGAGGCTGCGTTGTTGACACTACACTAATCAAGTCGTTCCGTTGAGTGTAATAGTTTCTACTGTGCTGCTATTCGGGGCTAGCTGGCTAGCTAGCAGTGTTGATTACGTTACGTTGCGTTAAAAGAACGACAATAGCTGGCTAGCTAACCTAGGAAATCGCTCTAGACTACACAATTATCTTTGATACAAAGATGGCTATGTAGCTAGCTATGTAGCTAGCTACGATCAAACAAATCAAGCCGTTGTACTGTACTGAAACATCCATTCCACTATTTGTTATTGTCATGCAATTCTAAATCATAAAAGCGCAACATCAACCAAAGGAAAGTTGATATAATGTTTGAATTTAGAATGTGAAGGTTGATAAGAGCGACTCTATTCCATTGTGATGGTGATTCTATTGATAAGAACAAAATAACATTTGAATATGATGACGTCACAATCTAAAAGAGCTATGATGTGTTATAATGTTTGGATGTTAGGCACCAATGTTGATTTGTAATTCAGTTTTGGTTGCATGCAACAACCCCAAGACTAGACTAGACTAGACTACAATTGCTTCTGCTATCCAAGATTATACATTTTTCTAAAATGAGCTTCAGTAGCCAGAGATTTCACCAGTCCGGACCAGTCTTTGCTTACTTCTCAACATTCCATGTTTAGAATGTGTTGTATTTAGGTATGTGTAGAACTGGTTCTATGTTTGAATTTAGGCCTAGGTGACTGAATAGCATGGCTGGATGTATTTCACACATATTGAAACACATAGACATGCAGAGATTAAACCAGGGGTGGAATTTTCACTGGGGATTTTTTTTAAATATATAATTTCACTGTTATACAAAAAGCAGCGCCGGTGTGCTTTAGGACCATGCAGACGCCCCGGCAGGCTGTTTAGCGGTTTTAGAGGGCTGGATTTAAGCAAAAGGACGGCCAGTTTGTGTGTCCCCCCCAACTTCTAAAACCAAAGTTCCGCACCTGGTTTACACATCCGGATTAGTAGTTTAGAGATCGTTCTATTCGTTAAAAAAAATAAAGACAGAGATGCACCTCGTGCACCTGTTTTACGGACGTGATAGGCACCTCGAATACTCTCACACAGACATGTACATGTTTCCGCAAGGAAGACATTGGCTTCATAATTCGGGACCGGAGTCGGAGTGTGTGAGACGCGCAGAGGAGCTAAAAGAAACAGAGTTAAATGGGGGGGGTCAATGAATGATGGGTTTCGTTGACTCATTAACTGTTAATGTTCCATGTTGATCCTCTGTATCTTCATGTGACTTAAAGATGAGATAGTTAATCTCCCTAAGATCGAGTCTTTCCCTGCGTACTGATCTTACCTCTTACCTCTCTGAAATGATTAGGGTAAGAATGGTGGGTTCGGAAAAACTAGTCCTAGATCTAGGCCCACCGTAGGCAACTTCTATCTCAAACCCATTTAAGATGCGGTGAGCAGTATGAATGAGTGTTACTTGGGTCACATACTGAGTGTTAAGGTCTAGACAGACATTTTCTCTTATCATCCTCTTTGTTGAATAAGAGACCTGTCAGAAGGAAATATGTTCCCATAATAAGATGTCAGCCAACCATCCACCTCCTAAACTAAGGGAACTATCAGACACTGCCTGGGGACCGTCTCTGACAATGATGAGGCCCTCCTTCATTCTGCACTACACCGCGGTGTAATGGCAATCTAAGCACTGGTGTAACAAAGGGGACTTGAGGTCAAGAAGTTTAGCCAAGGAAGAGTTTGGAGAGATGCAGGTGTCAAGGTCTTGTGACAAGTGTGAATTAGGGATCCCCACAGAGTAGGGTTTCTGTGGTCGTTTATTAGTTGAAAAATATTATCTCATAGGAACAGAAATAAGCGTGAATGTATTAGATTACTTTTTTATCCTCAGTAACAGAGGCAAAAGCTGATATCGTCTTTTCTGATTGGCTCCAATAACTCCAAAAAAAACGGTACAACACAGTGGTTGCTTCCTCATACTCCGTTGCTGGATAGTCCAATGTGATATCAGCAGTTAACAAGAAAGGGGAAGCTGCAGTTTGACTGAGCGCAAGGAAAAAAAAACATTCTGCTTTGCTAAGAGGAGATAAAACAGACATCTAAACTATTACTTTAAAAAATGCCTGAGGCTTAAGAAAAAATATATATAATATATATTTATATTAGCCTGAAGCAAAGAATAGGGCGGGAGCCGCAAGGTTATTCTAATACCGTTGTAACACCAATGTTTTGACGAGGGGTGTCAAACGTGCCTGTGTCCATTTTGCAGTCCAACGTGTGATTCCACATGGCTGCTGTCGACTTCATTGCCAATGCGCATCCCTCTTGACATTTCAAAAGATAAACCCTAAGGCAAGACGACTGCTTTAAACCATGGCCAACATCATCTAAATCTTAAAGAGACCAGTCTGGTACCGGCTTACTGGACATCCTCATGACCTGGTGTCTCAGTCAGCGGGTCAAAGAAAAATCACATCACAACTTTATTGAACTCTGAACAGTGTTACAGACTCCGTTGGGTTTACTGTAAACTCGAAGTCAATCTTCCATTGGTGCCAAGCTGAATAACTCCATGTCCACACAAGGACATTGAGGCTCTATTGAGTCTCCAGTTACCAAGGACACAGAGAGAGGGAGAGGCAATCAGAGAAAATTGGCTTCTCTTTGTTGAAGATTTGGGGAAGTGCTTTCTATGGTAATGGATTCAAGGTTAGAGGAAATGGACGGCGTTCTCCTTGAAATTGGAGACGGACGACAAGCGACATCATCACCGACCACCAATCAGAGAGGCCATTCAATCTCATCGGGGTTGGGGATGAGACGGTCTGACAGTGACGTGTGAGAGCGGACTCAGATACTCCGATCCTGTGATGAATCCACGGCAATACAGTCGACCTCTTTCAGATGTGTACTCACACACAAGGGTTCTTCATAACCCAGCCGAGAGCGGCAGTCGTTAAGTGTCCTTTAAAACAACCTCCGTCAATCCCGAGATTAGACAAAGAGAGGTGTGACTGGAAGTCATGACGAGTGGAGGATTCAGACCAGACAGGACGTGGGAAACCGTGATACACGACAGCCTGTGCCATGGAGAGATCATCGGTGGGTGTACATAATGGCAAACAACATGCCTGTTCATCGGCCACACAACACCCTGTTTCTCAATAGGCCGTGTCTAGAGCAGGCACCATGTCAACAGACTATACTCCGATGCCTTTCTGTGAGACACAAAGGCCTGGTCCGTATTCATTATAGCACACCATAGCAAAAGGTTTTGCAAATGACAACAGAAGTAAGACTTTGTTATTGGACGAGTCCAGGTAGTCCCTCCCTGTTTCAGTCCGTTTTCTTGCCTAATGAATACTACCCTGGAGACTAGCAGAGGTAGGGGCTGTTTAACTGGCACTCAGCAGGGTAGGGAACAAGGACACAGTGATGTCACCCAGGCATGTCTGTCACAGTGAGACCACAGGGACGGCTCTAAGCCCGCCCTGCCTGTCACTAGCCTGTCCCCAGCCCCTCAGTGGTGGTGATGGTGCCATCCATCCCCCCCTGCTCCCTCTGCCCAACACAATGGTCCTCAACCACAGCGTGCATCTGTGACCTCCAAGAATAACAAAGAGTGACACTGTTCTCTCCCAAATGAAAAGACTCTGTCCATGTCTGACTGTGAGTGCGTAACCCCCTCCATTCTACGTCCCAGAATCCTTTGCGCTAATAACTAGGTTGTAATTCACCCTATTGGGTGTCAGCTCTGCTTTGAGACTTTGAGGCCTCCACTATCGCTGTTTTGCTTTTCTTGAGGGGTACGCTATCGTTCCCCCAAGCTGGTCAAAAACAATGGCTGTCTTTGTTTTTCTCTGGGGTTCTTCATCTATGGGGCGCTGGGCAGGGAGGGGGGGGGGGGGGGGTTAGGATTCTGTCTCAGACTTGGACAAAACAAAAGGCAGACTTATTCATTCATACCCCATACCAGCCAGTAATGTCTTTATAGTGAAGCACAAAGAATGCGATAGTGCTTTACAGAAGACAGACTACGGCTCATGGTGCTATTACTTTCTCTTCTCTCTCAGAGCACAGATCACTAGAGACTCGTGTTTACTCTTTTCTCCCAAATATGATTTCAACCGCCCCCACCTCCTTCATCATCATCCCCTCGTCTCCCGCTCTCTATTTATCTCTCTTGGTGGGAGACACTTGTCTTATACCATTGCAGCGATTCCCATACTACAGCATGTCTCTCCCTGCTATGTGGATGCTTCTTTCTGAGATAGATATAGACTGTCGACTTTATTATGCATTTACACAGATAGTTAACGCATAATTTGCACTCCGGGTGGAAAGGGGAATGACCGAAAGCTCATACACACACACACACACATGCACGCACGCCACATACACACACAAACCCATACATCATACTAACGAGATACATTTGTATACAGGTACAAAGTCCTAACCGCACACACTGACACACCTTAACCAAAGGATATATACACACACAGCCTTATGCGCTCACACACAAAAACAAATGACTCAAGTGATTCCATTTGACAGACGCACGCAATTAAATTCGCAATGAGATATGATCCTCTAAGAAAAACAAGGCCCCAGAAAAAAAAACACAAGACAGACAGCCTGCATTATGAAAGATGAAACAATAAATCAGTGCTAATCATCAGACATCCTAATTACACTTGATCTGTGTCCCAACTGGCACCCTATTCCCTACCCGGTGCACTCGTTTCAACGAGAACCCTATGGGCCCTGGTCAACTGTCGCAAACTATGTCGGGAAGAGGGTGCCATTTGGGACACAGCCCTGGAAATGTAGTGCTGCCGAGTACCTAGCCTGGCTAAGACCCATCCAGCCACAGAGACCAAGAGAATCAGCATTCGTTCCCTGCTCCTCCTACACAAGGCTTCGCCGCCTCGCCCGGCGTCCTCGCCTAGCGGAGCATGCCATCCCTGTGCGCCTCAACAAGCAAATAGGCCACCGGCCTACTGCGGTAATTGGGGAAAGAGATGGGTCAGATTGTGGGGAGGACACCCGGCTCAGGCGGCGCCACAATGTAATCAGATGGAGTCTCCATATTGTCAGAGTTCTCCATTGTAGATTCATAGACAGTCGTTAGACTCGTCACTCGTGTCTACTTTCCACTAGCATGCCTGGTGTTTCTCTTCACTATAGCTTAAGGGGTGAGCTTACATACCTGAGGCACATTAAAAGACTCTGTATCCCCCTACGGTATCAGTCAAGCTTTCTGGGTATCTGGTGGAAATAGCATAACTGACATCTGGCTGAAAGACCACACCACTTATCGTGAGTGTTATGACCTGATGCGATTGCTGAACAATCCCATCCCCAGTCAGAGAACATGGGCAGAATGTAGTAGCAAATACTAGTAGGCTTATATGCACAGTCCAATGTGTTGCATGCTTTAGTTCCATTTAAAATACATCATCACAGTTAGGTCATCCAAAACAGCACTGATGTTCGTCATTTGCATTGTAGATGCGCTCGAGCAAACTTGGATCTTTAGGAGTTACATCGAGCTATGTGATGGGGGGGAAATTAGAGACACCTAATATTTCTTCCAACTCTTACTAGCTAAGAACCAATTCACAGCTGTAGTAATTCATGAGCTGCACATAAATCTCCTGCTGAACTCAGTGTCCTCTGAGGATTCCAATATCCCCACAGCAACAGGAGCGGGTCTATATCCCGGCGTAGTAATCCATCGTGGTGTGCTACCTCATTAAAATAAATCCCGAGAATGAGAAACACAGCATGCTCCCCCCCCCCCTAACAGCCAAATGTCATCCCAGCAATGTCAGCCCAAAAAAACTCCCAGTGGTCACCGCCACTCTCACTCCTGCATGCCCTGATTAATCCATTAGGAATTTGTCATTGTTGCTCTCTGTGGCATTTCCAGCTCGCAACCAGTCAGACACAGCGTGCCACTCTAGTGAAAAGAGTGCCTTTCCAAGACCAGACAATCCAATTGAAATAGGCCTGACCCCATTTAGTCGACCGGTCGATTGTTTGGTCGATAGGTTGTTGGTCGACTGAGATTTCTTTAGTCGAGCAATAGCAAACAAATAAAAAATACATTTAAAAAATGTAAAAAATGAATGAATAAATGGCGTACGACACCTGTCTGATTTGCGCCTGTCTGAGTGGAATAATCCATTGTGGAGGCCGTGGGGATGGTACAGTCCATCACTCTAAGACATGGACTACTGAAATTGTATACGGTTAAGGACAATGGCGCAACCCTAACACAATTAATATGATTTTATAGCAAATGCGCATTTGATAGTGGTAGCTGTCTGCGGTTCTGAAACCGCGTGTGTGCTGTTAGTGTGCTGTTAAATTGCCGCCTTTTCCTAGACCATTTTGCTACGTGCATAATAGCAAAGTTAACCAGCAAATTGGTGTTTTTTATTATTTATTTATTTATTTCACCTTTATTTAACCAGGTAGGCAAGTTGAGAACAAGCTCTCATTTACAATTGCGACCTGGCCAAGATAAAGCAAAGCAGTTCGACACATACAACGACACAGAGTTACACATGGAGTAAAACAAACATACAGTCAATAATATAGTATAAACAAGTCTATATACAATGTGAGCAAATGAGGTGAGATAAGCAAAAAAAGGCCATGGTGGCAAAGTAAATACAATATAGCAAGTAAAACACTGGAATGGTAGATTTGCAGTGGAAGAATGTGCAAAGTAGAAATAAAAATAATGGGGTGCAAAGGAGCTAAATAAATAAATAAATAAAATAAAATAAAATAAATACAGTAGGGAAAGAGGTAGTTGTTTGGGATAAATTATAGGTGGGCTATGTACAGGTGCAGTAATCTGTGAGCTGCTCTGACAGCTGGTGCTTAAAGCTAGTGAGGGAGATAAGTGTTTCCAGTTTCAGAGATTTTTGTAGTTCGTTCCAGTCATTGGCAGCAGAGAACTGGAAGGAGAGGCAGCCAAAGAAAGAATTGGTTTGGGGGTGACCAGAGTGATATACCTGCTGGAGCGTGTGCAACAGGTGGGTGATGCTATGGTGACCAGCGAGCTGAGATAAGGGGGGACTTTACCTAGCAGGGTCTTGTAGATGACATGGAGCCAGTGGGTTTGGCGACGAGTATGAAGCGAGGGCCAGCCAACGAGAGCGTACAGGTCACAATGGTGGGTAGTATATGGGGCTTTGGTGACAAAACGGATGGCACTGTGAAAGACTGCATCCAATTTGTTGAGTAGGGTATTGGAGGCTATTTTGTAAATGACATCACCAAAGTAGAGGATTGGTAGGATGGTCAGTTTTACAAGGGTATGTTTGGCAGCATGAGTGAAGGATGCTTTGTTGCGAAATGGAAGCCAATTCTAGATTTAACTTTGGATTGGAGATGTTTGATGTGGGTCTGGAAGGAGAGTTTACAGTCTAACCAGACACCTAGGTATTTGTAGTTGTCCACGTATTCTAAGTCAGAGCCGTCCAGAGTAGTGATGTTGGACAGGCGGGCAGGTGCAGGCAGCGATCGTTTGAAGAGCATGCATTTAGTTTTACGTGTATTTAAGAGCAATTGGAGGCCACGGAAGGAGAGTTGTATGGCATTGAAGCTTGCCTGGAGGGTTGTTAACACAGTGTCCAAAGAAGGGCCAGATGTATACCGAATGGTGTCGTCTGCGTAGAGGTGGATCAGAGACTCACCAGCAGCAAGAGCGACATCGCTCTGCGATGTATACAGAGAAGAGAGTCAGTCCAAGAATTGAACGCTGTGGCAACCCATAGAGACTGCCAGAGGTCCGGACAGCAGACCCTCCGATTTGACACACTGAACGCTATCAGAGAAGTAGTTGGTGAACCAGGCGAGGCAATCATTTGAGAAACCAAGGCTGTCGAGTCTGCCGATGAGGATGTGGTGATTGACAGAGTCGAAAGCCTTGGCCAGATCAATGAATACGGCTGCACAGTAATGTTTCTTATCGATGGCGGTTAAGATATCGTTTAGAGTGGCTGAGGTGCATCCATGATCAGCTCTGAAACCAGATTGCATAGCAGGGAGGGTATGGTGAGATTCGAAATGGCCAGTAATCTGTTTGTTGACTTGGCTTTCGAAGACCTTAGAAAGGCAGGGTAGGATAGATATAGGTCTGTAGCAGTTTGGGTCAAGAGTGTTCCCCCCCCTTTGAAGAGGGGGATGACCGCAGCTGCTTTCCAATCTTTGGGAATCTCAGATGACACGAAAGAGAGGTTGAACAGGCTAGTAATAGGGGTGGCAACAATTTCGGCAGATAATTTTAGAAAGAAAGGGTCCCGATTGTCTAGCCCGGCTGATTTGTAGGGGTCCAGATTTTGCAGCTCTTTCAGAACATCAGCTGACTGGATTTGGGAGAAGGAGAAATGGGGAAGGCTTGGACGAGTTGCTGTGGGGGGTGCAGTGCTGTTGACCGGGGTAGGGGTAGCCAGGTGGAAAGCATGGCCAGACGCAGATTGAAATTCTCAATTATAGTGGATTTATCAGTGGTGACAGAGTTTCCTATCTTCAGTGCAGTGGGCAGCTGGGAGGAGGTGTTCTTATTCTCCATGGACTTTACAGTGTCCCAGAACTTTTTAGAGTTAGTGTTGCAGGAAGCAAATTTCTGCTTGAAAAAAGCTGGCCTTGGCTTTTCTAACTGCCTGTGTATAATGGTTTCTAACTTCCCTGAAAAGCTGCATATCACGGGGCTGTTCGAACGCCATAGGATGTTTTTGTGTTGGTTAAGGGCAGTCAGGTCTGGGGAGAACCAAGGGCTATATCTGTTCCTGGTTCTAAATTTCTCGAATGGGGCATGCTTATTTAAGATGGTTAGGAAGGCATTAAAAAAAAATAACCAGGCATCCTCTACTGACGGGATGAGATCAATATCCTTCCAGGATACCCCGGCCAGGTTGATTAGAAAGGCCTGCTCGCTGAAGTGTTTCAGGGAGCGTTTGACAGTGATGAGTGGAGGTCGTTTGACCGCTGACCCATTACGGATGAAGGCAATGAGGCAGTGATCGCTGAGATCTTGGTTGAAGACAGCAGAGGTGTATTTAGAGGGCAAGTTGGTTAGGATGATATCTATGAGGGTGTCCGTGTTTGGGGAGGTACCTGGTAGGTTCATTGATGATTTGTGTGAGATTGAGGGCATCAAGCTTAGATTGTAGGATGGCTGGGTGTTAAGCATGTTCCAGTTTAGGTCGCCTAGCACCACGAGCTCTGAAGATAGATGGAGGGCAATCAGTTCACATATGGTGTCCAGAGCACAGCTGGGGGCAGAGGGTGGTCTATAGCAGGCGGCAACGGTGAGAGACTTGTTTTTAGAGAGGTGGATTTTTAAAAGTAGAAGTTCAAATTGTTTGGGTACAGACCTGGATAGTAGGACAGAACTCTGCAGGCTATCTTTGCAGTAGATTGCAACACCGCCCCCTTTGGCAGTTTTATCTTGTCTGAAAATGTTTTAGTTTGGGATGACAATTTCAGAATTTTGGGTGGTCTTCCTAAGCCAGGATTCAGACACAGCTAGAATATCCGGGTTGGCAGAGTGTGCTAAAGCAGTGAATAAAACAAACTTAGGGAGGAGGCTTCTGATGTTATGCATGAAACTAAGGCTATTACAGTTACAGAAGTCATCAAAAGAGAGCACCTGGGGAATAGGAGTGGAGCTAGGCACTGCAGGGCCTGGATTCACCTCTACATCACCAGAGGAAAAGAGGAGGAGTAGGATAAGGGTACGGCTAAAAGCAATGAGAATTGGTCGTTTAGAACGTCTGGAACAGAGAGTAAAAGGAGGTTTCTGCAGGGCGATAAAATAGCTTCAAGGTATAATGTACAGACAAAGGTATGGTAGGATGTGAATACAGTGGAGGTAAATCTAGGTATTGAGTGATAATGAGAGAGATATTGTCTCTAGAAACATCATTGAAACCAGGAGATGTCATCGCATGTGTGGGTGGTGGAACTAATAGGTTAGATAAGGTATAGTGAGCAGGACTAGAGGCTCTACAGTAAGCCAATAAACACTAACCAGAACAGCAATGGACAAGGCATATTGACATTAAGGAGAGGCATGCTTAGTCGAGTGATCAAGAGGGTCCAGTGAGTAGTGAGGTTGGTTGGGGTCACGGCAATTCAGACAGCTAGCCGGGCCATCGGTAGCAAGCTAGCATAGGATGGAGGTCTGTTTTTAGCCACTTCGTGCGTTTCCGTCGGAAGGATTAGTGGAGTTCCGTGTGGTAGAGGGTATCAATCCAATTCGCAAAAGAAAAAAATAGATATAGTTATAGAGGCCCAAGAAGAAGAAAAATTCAGATAGCAGCCGATAAGACAGCTAACGATTAGCGGACCGCAGATGGGCGTTCAGGTAACATCGCGACGGAGGAGCCAGCTGGATAACTCCCTCGGGTAGGTAACGTCAGTAGTCCAGTTGTGAAGGACCGGTGGGGCTCCGCGTTGGCAGTAAAACGGGTCCAGATAGGTGATTGTAGCCCAGGAGTGACTGATGGAACTCTTCAGCTGGCTAGCTCCGGAATAATTTATGTTTGCTCCGGAATCGACGTAAGCCGATAGTCACACGGATAGCAGCTAGCTAGCTGCAAGATCCAGGTATAAATGTCCAGAGCTTGTGGTTGAAATCCGGGGACATGGAGAGAAAAATAGGTCCGGTATGTTCCGGTCCGAGCCGCGCCGTACAAAACTGGCGATAGATTTTCGAGCTAAAGGATAGCTGATGACCACAAACCGTGGTTAGCTAAATACTAACGATTAGCCAGTAAAGAAGCTAACTAGCTTCTTGCTAGCTTCTGGTTAGTTTCTGGTTAGCTTCAGGTTAGCTTCTGGCTAGCTTCTGGCTAGCTTCTGGTTAGCTTCTACAGAGGATTACAGATTTGAAGATGAGTTTGTGGAAAAGAAAAAAATATATATAAAAAGGTATGCGAAGAAAGTTGTAAATATATATATATATATATATATATATATATATATATATATATATATATATATATATATACGGGACACAACAAGATGAGGACAAAAGACGTCTGACTGCTATGCCATCTTGGTTAGTTATATAGTGGGGAGAGCAATGTTAAGAGCAATGTTAAGATCAATGTGGCGGAGGCAGCAGAGGAGTTAGGAGATGAGAAAACAGCCCTTGCAATAATTGCCTAAGAAAAGTGAGGAAACGCCAACTTAATTAGGTCTGTAATCAATAGCCTAACTGTTAAATGTGCCTGTCTTTATAAATCATCCATATACTGTATATATATATATACTGTATATATAGTATACGGAAATAAGACAGATCTTGCTTCTGTTGCCTTTTTGAGTGTTTGTTTAATAGCCTACCGATTCTGTGAGCACCAAGCCTCAGGAAACCACAACATGTCGGATAAAAAATTTCAAAAATTTGTCAGTTTGTATCCGTTGCAGTGCTGTAATAAAGGCTTTACACAACAGCCTCTTTGGTATTACTTATCATTTATTTAGTGTAGTTTACACTGTTCAAAATAACAACCCTCCTTTTTCTTGATCTCCTTCTTATTGTATTTTTACTATTAGTGTCATTATGATCATCATTATAATAATAGGTAAAGTAATTATCAGTAGTGTGCTTAGTATAGCAGCCTTGTATAACCACTATCGAGCTCAAGGCCAAAGAGCGCATCTGGTTTAGTCTTAATACCGGGTGGCGCAGCGGTCTAAGGCACTGCATCTAAGTGCTAGAGGCGGCCACTACAGACCCTGGTTCGATACCGGGCGTGATCGGGAGTCCCACAGGGCGGTGCACAATTGGCCCAGCGTCATCTGGGTTAGGGGAGGGTTTGGCCCGGGGTAGACCATCATTGTAAAATAAGAATTTGTTCTTAACTGACTTGCCTAGTTAAATAAAGATTAAATTAAATAAATACAGTAACTTACTTAGGCCTGTATTTCAATACTTACATAGGCTACTGTAAAAACTAAACAAACGTTACAGCAGACTCTCTGGTAAACCTATAATTAATTTAGAGTTGTTTACATTGTTCCAAATGGTCAGAAAAATTATATTGTAATCTAACAGCACCTGTTTGGCACACATAATATGCAGTCTCCAGTCAAATTTGATCCACACATCTGATTTCCCCTTTACCTCCTCAGCAACCAGTTTCAAATAAACATTTGTCACCTCCTCTGCATTGATTTTGCTGTCACGTGTGTTATGGTGTTCGGAGTTTGTTAGAACTAATTTATTCATGAGATTATGATATGCTATAGGTCAGACCCTATTAGTCACATGCAGTCGACACATTCATGTGTCACGTAAAGAGAGCAACGGTTAAGGGAATAGGGAATGTTTTTCATAAACAAATTAGGGATTTAGGTAAACAGAACTTTTCACTCAGAAATGGCTGTAATTATGTTCCAGCAAAACGGACAGTGTGATGAACCCTGTTGATATTCTGTGGTGGTCGATGCAGCAGGGAGGAGAGAGGGAGAACGGGTGTTAGACACACAAGTCACTCGCCGTCATTTGTTTTACACAGCGCAGCAAGTCTGAGCTCGGCCCGGCACAATCAAATCAATTGCAGTCAGACTCCCTCTAGTCATTTATGTGTCTTAATTATTTAATCAAACAGTTCCCTTAAAGCATCAGACAAGCTCAGTGCATATAGTTGAATTGATTAAAACACATAGGATGTGTCCATACACGGAAAAATACACGTTTTAATATTTCGACCAATCGATCGGTTGAAAGAACAGATGACTCTCGGTCGACCAAGATGTATTTTTGTCATGTATTTTTGTCAGGGACAGTCCTAAATGTAATAGATTGCCTGCTAGCCCTGTTAGCGTCCCACCCTGAACTATGCTAACAGAGTTAGCGCTTCATCCTCAATACAGCCTTAATCTAGCTATACCTCCTTCCCTAACAGGCTAGCCTGTTAGCTTACCACCCTGAAGTTAGACTAACTCTGAATGTGTCCCATCCTCAATACAGTCCTAACCTTTACTCCACACACAGAGATGCATACAAAGCTCTCCCTCTGCCTCCATTTGGCAAATCTGACCATAACTCTATCCTCCTGATTCCTGCTTAAAAGTAAAAACTCAAACAGGAAGCACAAGTGACACGCTCAATATGTAAGTGGTCCGGTGAAGCAGATGATAAGCTACAGGACTGTTTCGCAAGCACAGACAGGAATATATTCCGTGATTCATCCGATAGCATTGGGGAGTTTACCACATCAGTCACCGGCATCATTAATAAGTGCATTGACGATGTAGTCCCCACAGTGACCGTTTGTACATATCCCAACCCGAAGCCATCGATTACAGGCAACATTCGCACTGAACAAAAGACTAGAGCTGCTGCTTTCAAGGAGAGGGACACTAATCCGGACGCTTATACGAAATCCTGCTAAACCTTCGGACGAACCATAAAATAGGCAAAGAGTCAATAAAGGATCAAGATTGAATCCTAATACACCGGCTCTGACGCTCGCTCGTGTGGCAGAGCTTGCAAACTATCACAGATTACAAAGGGAAACCCAGCCCCGGGCTCCCCAGTGACGTGAGCCTACCAGACGAGTTAAATTACTTCTATGCTTGCTTCGACGCAAACAACACTGAAATATGCATGAGAGCACCAGCTGTTCCGGATGACTGTGTGATCACGCTCTCCAAAGCCGAAGTGAGTATAACCTTTAAAGAGGTTAACATTCAGATGGATTACCAGGATGTGTACTCAAGAGCATGCCATGACCAGCTGGCAAGTGTCTTCACTGACATTTTCAAACTCTCTCTGACCCAGTCTGTAATACCTACACGTTTCAAGCAGACCACCATCGTCCCTTTCTAAATCTCCGTAGCACTCCCATCTGTAGCCATGAAATGCTTTGAAAGGCTGTTCATGGCTCACATCAACACCATCATCCCAGAAATCCTGGACCCACTCCAATTCGCATACCGCCCCAAAAGATCCACAAATGATGCACTCTCTATTCTACTCCACTCTGCCCTTTCCCACCTGGACAAAAGGAACACCTACGTGAGAATGCTGTTCATTGACTACAGCTCAGCATTCAACATCATAGATATCCGAAGATGGTGGCCAGCAGAGGTGTGGGATGATATGAGGGAAACTGAGGGTTGGAATGTGGAACTGGAGATGAGTGGGAGTGAAGTTGCTGAGTGAGGGGTAAAATTATGGTTTGCCTGAGGCTGCCACGCAAGCACTCACACGAACACAAGCACACGTAAAGAGTGCCACACATACAGCTGGCCTTGTTTTTTTTATTGTCCATGATGTCTTTTGTTTTACATTGTTGTTTTGTTGTTGTTTTCCTTTGTTCTTGTCTGTTTTTCATTGGCACATCGGCAGGGTAGTTGTTTGGTTGGGTTGGATAGGGTTGGTGGCTTGGAGGGGTGGAGATGGGGGGGTTGGGGAAGGGGAATGGAAGGGGAGGTTTTCAGGGGGGATTGTAGAGGTTCTTGGATGGTTGGGGGTGGCAGGTAGCCTGGCAGTTGGGAGCATTGGGACAGTGGCGGGGAGGTCGCAGGTTCGGGTCACTGAGTCGACTGGGTGGGAGATCTGTCGATGCACCCCTGAGCAGGACACTTGACCCTGATTGCTCCTGTGGGTCATTCCGGATGGGAGCGATCATAGTCCAAACACACCAACACAGTCATGAAGTCCTCAGGAGGCTGAAAAGATTTGGCATGGGCCCTCAGATCCTTAAAAAGGTCTACAACGGAGAGCATCTTGACTGGCTGCATCACCGCTTGGTATGGCAAATGATTGGCCACTGACCACAAGACGCTACAGAGGGTAGTGCATACGGCCCAGTACATCACTGGGGCTGAGATCCCTGCCATCCAGGACTTCTATAGCAGACGGTGTCAAAGGAAAGCCCTAAAAATTCTCAAAGACTCCAGCCACCAAAGTCATAGACTGTTCTCTCTGCTACCTCACAGCAAGCGAACAGCTTCTACTCCCCATGCCATGAGACTGCTAATCAAATGGCTACTGGACTATTTGCATTGACCCCCTTTTATTTGCACTTGCTCCATGCACAATCACTGGATTCTACCCACTCACATATATTACACTGACACACCAACACATACACACACATACACACACTACATACGCTCACACACACAAAACACACACACACACAGACACACAGACACACTTTCACACGCTTTCACACACTTTCACAGTCTTCACATACGCTGCTGCTACTCTGTTAATTATCCATCCTGATTGCCTAGTCACTTTTACCCCTACCTGCATGTACATAATACCTCAATTACTGTACCTCAACTACCTCGTTCCCCTGCACATTGACTCGGTACCGGTAGTCGCTGTTTATAGCCTCGTTGTTGTTATTTTATTGTGTTTCTAGTTCGATTTTTTTCTTAATTTTTCTTACTTTTTAACTGCATTTTTGGGAAATTGCTCGTAATTCAGCATTTCACGGTAAAGTCAACACATTGTATTCGGAGCATGTGACAAATAACATTTGATTTCATTTGATTTAGTCTAGTTTGACTGTATCTCCTTCCCTCAGGCTTACAATTAGAATTGTGTTCTTTAAAGGTAGGCTAGCCCTGTCAGTGTCCCACCTTCAACCTAGGTTAACTCTGTTTCAGACCCTCATTCTCAACCTATGCAAGCTATAGGCTTCCCTACTGTAGCTATCGCCTTCCCTCAGGCTATAGGCTAGTCTTGTTGTTAGAGTCCTGCTCTCTAAAGCTAGGCTAGCCCTGTTAGCATCCCTCCTTAGTTCCAGTGGGAATCTGAGCTCAACGCAGGGATCAGAGGGATTAGCTCAGCCCCGAGACAGCTGTCCCACACACGTCCAGCTCCCCTGGGTGAATGGCCTGCAGGCCATATCTGCTCCCATGCCAGCCTCCGGGGAATCATGACATGAGTAACATTATCTTTCTGAGGGTTTTACTTCTGCCACAGCATTGGTGGCACAGTCAGCTAGAATGACACTCAGAGGGTCTAATGTTTACATCGATGTAGGAGGAGAATATGGTGTAAAATGCTACCAATAGATACCCCAAAATATCAAGATGTTCCTCTGTTGTAGGATTTTGCTGTATTTGTTGTTTCGGCTGTGAGAGCAAAATTGCAAAATGTTATGTTATGATACTTTTATTGCAACAAATGGTTGTTTTATGCAACAGAATAGAGGGTTCTTATATAACTCTATTGTGTCTGTGTGAACTGAAAGTGGGCCTCTGGGAGATAACACTGACAGGAGATTTACGACGTCTTTGGGGATACCGCATTCTAGAGCAGGAGATACACTGACACTGTTCTATATGGTACCAGGGAGAGATGACTCAAGGGCCACACACTGGTATTTTTCATACAAATCTTAACCTTGTGATTCATTCCATACATCTGTTGTTTGTCATGAACATCCAGGAGGATGGACTTTGCTATAAAGTGCTGTGGCTCATATCCTCTCATTGAGTTCTCGGTGATCACCTCCAGGGGTGATGACCGACCAGCTCCATTACTGCAGTAATTAAACAATAAAGTTTGATTGGTTTGACGAAATTGAAAAGTCTCTCCTTTTGATGACAATAATTCCACCACACAGCACATCCACAACCTTTCACACAGAAGCAGACCTACATGTTACAACGGCACCGAACACAAACATTCCACACCACACGCAACACACAAACATTCTCTCTAGCCTGCAGGCAAAGAAAATGCTATTTGGCGGCCCAGTGCAGGACCGAGGCAGGGGACTGGGATGGGGGCATGTCTGCCTGTGGTTGGACACCACAGGGGCTGTTCATCATGATCAAAAGGTACTGATGGAGTTAGGTAACCAGGGTAATATGTCCACCACCTCCAGTGTAAATAACCGGTGTGTCAGCAGCTGACCCGCACAAAAATTGCCTTATTGATCCCAGGGCGCTTTTCCTGCTTGTTGTTTGTTCCTCCTCAGGTCTTGCTAGAGCTACACATTTGAACACTCCGAGGTCCAATATGAAGTAGAGTAAACGTGGGGCAAAATAGATGGGAGATGTGCTTGAAGTGATGAAGAGTTTAAAGACATTGGGGATGGAAAGGTTAGACGTCAGACAGACCTGCTTTATCTATTGGACAAAGACTAAAACAAATAAACACACACATACCCGCAGGCAGACACACATATGGACACACACACATGCATGTACAGACACACACACACACTGTATTTAGCTGTAATCTGAAGGGGGCCCCCGGGGAGACTGTGTCTCAGACACAAGAGGCAGAGCGAGGCAGAGAGAATAAGGCCTGTCAACCTCCCAGCATGCTCAGCCCCAGAGTATGACTCCTACTACCTCTGAAGGGGTGCGGCATCAAACAGACACACGCCTCCCGCTGGTTGCATTTGTTTGCCCCCCCCCCCCCCCCATGTGCTTAAGAATGCTTCACTTGATCTGGCAATCAGAATACCAGGACTCTTGTGTACACTCTATCTGACAGCTCTACTGTAAGAGGGAAGAAAAAAAGCTCGGCTGCACTGAAATACACCCTTTCAATAAACCCCCAAACATTCCCCTTTTTAGCTCTAAATGTTTCGGGAAAGTCAGAATGGTGTACATTTCATGCCTTTCAACTCGCGGCAAAGGTGCTCAATTGGAATGTTGGGGATAATGGACCTGGACCTTTTGTGTGTTTCGCAGCTCTCCGAGGGAACAGAGCAAGAGCGTTGAGTTCAACTACAGCACCATGGAGGAGGTTGGAAGACAGGAGAGGAGGAGGAGAAGGGCGCTTCGTACTGGAGGATTGTGGCAAATGCGAGGGAGGAAGTGAGGGGATAGCATAGCGAGAGAGCATCTGCAGGGAAAGAGCAGTGACCTCGCCCCTGGCAAAGGAAACACGAATGCGAGCTGAGCAGGGCCACATGAGTCATAAATCTCGATTGTTTTCCTTCCCAGCGTCGAGAGGCATCCAATACAAGAGCCTGGTTGCCTCGGTTGCATTTTCCAGGGGCCAAGAGGGCCAATCGGGAGCCCTCCCTAGGAGGCGTCAATAACAAGGCAGTCGGGTCAGGCCACAGGTTGCCAGGATGTTGTGGCTCTGGTTCCTGTGGCTCTTATATGTTTGCATGGCTGGGCGCCATATGAACTTTCACCCTGAAGCGCATGAGCTGGGGCCTGCAGATGGATGACAGTGAGAAACCACAGGCCACAGGGCTGAGGCCTGCTACTGATAACCTCTCTGCTCTATGGAGAGACAGCTGAGACGGCTTCCTGTTTCCTGTTTGAGACACAGGAAATAGAGAGTGACCACTCATCAAAACAGACAACCCTGAAAAACAAGGGTTGGCTCGCTTTTGAAAAAAATCCCTCCTTCCAGCAATTTGCTGAAGAGTAGCTAAGACTCTTATCTGTCACACAGGGCTAGTTTGAGTCTTCATAGCCTAGCCCAGCTGATTGATGTCTCTATAGCTTATGGAAATTAGCCAGTGACACCTATTGAAAATTACAGTAGGAGATGAGATCTGAGAGAGGACACAGCGGGATGTAAATCCGCTCTTGCCACACTACTAATTACACATCTTCCACAGCAGTGCCTGGAGGTGAGGCGAAGGGAGAGAAAGACTGGGAAAACTGTTCCCCTTTAATCAGGAGCCATGCACTGCTAATGTGTTCCAAAAGCTTTGGGATGAGGTGTGTGGAGTGTGGGGTGGTGGGGGAGAGCGTGTGTATGTATGTGTGTGTGTGTGCATGTGTGTGTGTGTGTGTGTGTGTGTGTGTGTGCGTGCGTGCGTGTGTGTGTGTGGTAGGCCTATATAAAATGTGCATGTGTGTGCTTGCTTGCCCATGAGTACTTTTATATGTATGTACTATGTAGTATAGGTATATAAACTGAGTGTGGTGCACAATAATTCACCCTGCAATCACATGAGAGTTGAGAGCCACTCACCCCATTAAAGACGATTCAAAAGGCTGCCTGTTCTGGCTGTTTAGAGTGTTTACTGTAGAAGAACCCCCCTGTTTATGCTAATGCATGTCAGTAGACTGCAGTTACCCTGAGGGGATGGCACATTAAGCACCGTGTTCAAATGTTAAGTGGAATAAAAAGGGCTGATTCTGCTGCATCCTCGAACCGGAGGGGGAGTCAGGGGAAGGGTGTGAGGGAGGGAAGGGTGAGAGAGAAGGGGTTGAGGGAGGGAAGGGTGAGAGAGAAGGGTGTGAGGAAGGGAAGGGTGAGAGAGAAGGGGTTGAGGGAGAGGGGGGGGAAGTTAGGGGACAGACTGACACGGCGAGGGTTTAAGACACTCTAGGGACACGCTGGGAATTCAATAACGGTGGGAAACGGGGAACGGTTTCATCGCAACACAGCCATGTTCATGGACATAATGGTGCCAGCTGGAACTTAGAGACAGCACACGAGAAATATGGGTCTGATGAACTCTTGTCAAACCCTTCTGAGTTGCCACCGTGCCATTGGCTGCTAGGCGCTGGTGCGTGACCCTTATCGGACGAGACCCCCCCCCCCCCATGGTAACAGGGCTCTACGACAGCCGATCCGCCCACTAGACCCTCCTGCCTCTCTACTAATGAAGACTCTCCAATTCTCTCCATTTCAAACCATCTCTATAGGGAACAACCACTACTGTGTCAATAACCATTCATCAAGGCCAAAGGCAAAGTCCATAGACTACTATTGTGTTAGGACAAGGGCACATTCCTCAAGAGCAAAGTCCCTGAAAAAGTATCAGGGCCTCAAATGCCCTTGGTCTTGAACTTTACAAGACCTTCCAGAGACAAAAAGTGAGTTATGAAACAAACAGTTACAAGGATGGTAAATACAGATAGATTGGGCCCTGAGGCGTACACCAGACTAGGCTATCCTGTCATCTCCTGTAGATATGAAACATCAAAACAGCCTGCTACAGCCATCATTATGCCATCAGAGGCCATGAGAATAATCATAGCCTGTGTCATCATCATCAGTGGGAATTGACTTGGTCGAAAGATGCACTTATGAGAGAGTGCACTGCATTATCGCAACGATTACAGTGAGTCCCTCTAGGTGTGTGTGTGTGTGTGTGTGTGTGTGTGTGTGTGTGTGTGTGTGTGTGTGTGTGTGTGTGTGTGTGTGTGTGTGTGTGTGTGTGTGTGTGTGTGTGTGTAAGAAGAGAGAATCTCATGACACGTCAGTGCTCTAGGGGATCTGGTACATCCAGTACAGTCAGGTTGTCTGAACAGCAAGCTGTCCCAGCGGCAGTGGTGTAAAGTACTTAAGTAAAAAATACTTTAAAGTACTACTCAAGTCGTTTTTGGGGGGTATCTGTACTTTACTTCACAATATATATTTTTTACTACTTTTACTTCACTACATTCCTTAAGAAAACATTGTACTTTTTACTTGACACCCAAAAGTACTCGTTACATTTTGAATGGTTAGCAGGACAGGAAAATAGTCCAATTCACACACTTACAGTATCGTCCGAACATCCCTGGTCATCACTACTGCCTCTGATCTGGCGGACTCACTAAACACACTTCGTTTGTAAATGAGGTCTGAATGTTGGAGTGTGCCTGGGGGCTTTCCGTAAATACAAATAAATACAAATGGTGCCATCTGGTTTGCTTAATATAAGGAATTTGAAATAATTTATACTTTTACTGATACTTAAGTATATTTTTAACCAAATACTTGTATACTTTTGCTCAAGTATTTTACTGGGGGATTTTTACTCAAGTCATTTTCTATTAATAAGGTATCTTTACTTTTACTCAAGTATGATAGTTGGGTACTTTTTCTACCACTGACCAGCAGAGGGAGGGAGTCTAGGAGGGAGGTAAGGGAGAGAGGAGGGGGAATTACTATTTAGCAGTAAAGGGACAAAGGGAGAGATGCACAAGGATGGGAGAGAGGAGGAGAGGAAGACGTGGCCTAAAGCCAGAACTCTCCACTTTACTCACAATGAACTATTCATGAGTTCACAGAGCAAATGAAGTCAGAGGGAGCCGCTGGCACAGGGAGAGGGAGATGAATCTCTTAACCTCCAGAGAGAATGAGACCCCACCTGACTGTACATACAGTACATTCTGGGTGAACATACTGTGTAGACATTTGACACACACACACAAACACCGTATGAAGTGTGAATGCTCTAGTATATATCCTCTTATTCTATGGCAAAACATTGTTGGATGATGTTTTTCAAAGTTTTTGCAAGTTATTTCCTACAGAAGTTTCTGAGAAGAGGGTCACTTAGTTGGACAGCTCTGTAAAATTGGCCAACTACAAACGGTGCACATTCTGTCAGGTAAAGGCCGAGAGAGGCTGATGGGATTGAGCTAGCTGATGAGATAGCCTAGCGGATAATGACACTCCTTAAAGACACCATTTCACACAGTCATGACAGAGCCATCCCTCACCATGGCAACAACAACTACACTGATAATCGTGTCATCGTGACATCTCCGCTTAACGACAGTCATTTCTTTGTCTTGGTTGAGGGTTTAACGCTCTGTTAACGTTTGCATTTTCCCTCCACAAAATAAATAAGGCCTTCAGTCACAACCCCTGCAGTGTGTGATGACCACGCTATTTCTGGTTCCAGACGTTTACTTGGAACCCAACGGTGCTCAGGTTATTAGAGAGACAGAGCTACAAAATAATGCAGCACCACACACAAACACACACATACACCCCCCCCACCCACAGGCCTCTGTAAATACCAAGCGTTGCGAAAAATATGTTTCCCCATCCCAGAGCCCATTTTTAGACTGAATTCTTTTTGGAAGTGGGCCAGTTCAACGAGACAACGAATTACAGTAAATGCACGGCTGTGGCCAAGAATGTGACACGATAACAATGTTAATCATAATTATTGAAAAATAGCCATGCAATACGCCACTAGCCGGGACAATAAATAGTACTAATCTTCGACAGCGGAGAAACTAGAAGGCTTTCAAATGAAATGGACTCTCTGTTTTCTCTCAGTATCACCCTTCTACAACAAATCCCTCCCCCCATCGCCAACTATCTGTCCCAATCCATACTTTTTTACTCAAATATTTCAAATGTTAATAGACGAACACTCCCACACAGAGACCCAAGCACAAACAGGAGCCCACACACTGAGAGAGAGAGAGAGAGAGGACCATTGATCTTCCTCTAGTCTGGCTCAGTCTCTGGTGTGTCTTTGGAACTTTTGTAAAATGCTCTCATAGTTTAGTTTAGTTTGGAACACCAGCCTGGCCTCAGAACCATACGCAATATACTTGATGTATTTCTGAGCAGTTCCAAGATGTATGATACCTGCTTATGGCATAGTTACTTGAGACATAAACTATAGTACGGAGGTTGGTCAAGGGAGGATTGGTGGGCGTAATCCAAGACTGTCTAGCAATCCAAAGGTTGTATGTTCGAGTCCCATCGGGGACAACTGTAGCATTTTAGCTCACCCTTCCCCTAAACCTTATTCTAAACTTACCCAATTCACCTAACCTGCTATGTAAATTCAACTAACCATTGTCGTTTTAGTTTCCCTAACTTTTGTTGTTAGTTCCCCCTAACCGCCAACGTAAATTCTCCCCATAATTCTCTTTTATTGTTACGACGCAACTAGCAACCTCATCTCAGATAAAGACGTGCAATACTATAATTTTCCAAGAAGCATGATAAGTTATGTCAGCCTAATATTTATTCTAAAGTTCAACCACTATCCCATTCATAATGTAACCTAACGTAATGTAGCATATCATACTAAATGGAGTGACACAGATTTACCTACAGAATAATACGAATTGCCCTGAGACCACGTTCGGAACACAGAG
Source organism: Oncorhynchus nerka (assembly GCF_034236695.1). Classification (NCBI taxonomy): domain Eukaryota; kingdom Metazoa; phylum Chordata; class Actinopteri; order Salmoniformes; family Salmonidae; genus Oncorhynchus; species Oncorhynchus nerka. The sequence goes on along the minus strand of NC_088409.1, from coordinate 44,535,498 downwards.
TAGAGCACAGAAACACCAATAGCAAATCAAAGAAGTGGAGGGAAAGTTATAGGCATCGGACAGCCTTGTGTGTACCCATTAGGAGCTGGCCTCACACACACACACACACACACACACACACACACACACACACACACACCCTTAGGAGAGAGAAACTTAGGGCTGAGCCCTTGCTGTTATTAACTGATAGTATATTGGAAAAGTGCGTTAGTTGGGATTTGGAGAGGCCATAGGGTTAGAAGAAATACACACTGTGGTTCCCATTCTACTGACACAAAGAACGGAACTGCCATACACATTCAATCTATATCTGTCACGCTACTGTTCCTTTCTGACACCTGGATACGTTCCGTGTGTCTCGAATGTCCATTTCCTAATCTAACCCGGATCCTAATCTAACACAGATTGTTTTAGCATTATTCTCCGTTGTCCTTTCGCTGTCTTCCTTCCCTTTGAAAATGTCTCCTCATCTGATTTAATTGCATCTGCAGAGGGAGAGTCTGACAGTGAGATTCTGGGGTCTAATGGAATATGAACGACATCAATTACAGCTCATGTTTTATGTGAGAGCCGCCTGCCATTTCAACTGTATCGGAGAGCATGCGTTAAGTCTATGAAGATTTACAGCACAGACGTGCAATTCTCTTTCTGTATCTGGTAGAGGGCGACCGATTATGATTTTTCAAAGCCGATACCGATTATTGGAGGACCAAAAAAGCCGATACCGATTAATCAGACAATTTTTTATTTATTTGTAATAATGACAATTACAACAATACTGAATGAACACTTATTTTAACTTAATATAATACATTATGTTAAATCAAATCAATTTAGCCTCAAGTAAATAATGAAACATGTTCAATTTGGTTTAAGTAATGCAAAAACAAAGTGTTGGAGAAGAAAGTAAAAGTGCAATATGTGCTATGTAAGAAAGCTAACGTTTCAGTTCCTTGCTCAGAACATGAGAACATATGAAAGCTGGTCGTTCCTTTTAACATGAGTCTGAGTCTTCAATATTCCCAGGTAAGAAGTTTTAGGTTATTATAGGAATTATAGGACTATTTCCCTCTATACCATTTGTATTTCATTAACCTTTGACTATTAGATGTTCTTATAGGCACTTTAGTATTGCCAGTGTAACAGTATAGCTTCCGTCCCTCTCCTCGCTCCTCCCTGGGCTCGAACCAGCAACACAACGACAACAGCGGCCATCGTAGCAGTGTTACTCATGCAGAGCAAAGGGAACAACTACTAGAAGGCTCAGAGCGAGTGAGGTTTGAAACGCTATTAGCGCGCGCTAACTAGCTAGCCATTTCACTTCGGTTACACCAGCCTCATCTCGAGAGTTGATAGGCTTGAAGTCATAAACAGTGCAATGCTTGAAGCACAACGAAGAGCTGCTGGCAAAACGCATGAAAGTGCTGTTTGAATGAATGTTTACGCGCCTGCTTCTGCCTACCACCGCTCAGTCAGATACTTAGATACTTATATGCTCAGTCAGATTATATGCAACGCAGGACACGCTAGATAATATCTAGTAACATCATCAACCATGTGTTAACTAGTGATTATGATTGATTGTTTTTTATAAGATAAGTTTAATGCTAGCTAGCAACTTACCTTGGCTTACTGCATTCTCGTAACAGGCAGTCTCCTTGTGGAGTGCAACGAGAGAGAGGCAGGTCGTTATTGCGTTGGACTAGTTAACTGTAAGGTTGCAAGATTGGGTCCTCCGAGCTGACAAGGTAAAAATCTGTCGATCTGCCCCTGAACGAGGTAGTTAACCCACTGTTCCTAGGCCGTCATTGAAAATATGAATGTGTTCTTAACTGACTTGCCTAGTGAAATAAAGGTATATAAAAAATTTAAATCAGCAAATCGGCGCCCAAAAATACAGATTTCCGATTGTTATGAAAACTTGAAATCGGCCCTAATTAATCGGCCATTCCGATTAATCGGTCGACCTCTAGTATCTGGAAAGCATCAGTTTCAGTACTGTCCGTAAGTCAAGCTCAGTCACGCCAGACTTTCCTATACAGACACACACAGTGCAATCTTCCTCAACCATTTACAGTCAGAAGGGTCGAGGGCAGTATGGATGTCAGAATCACCACTAAGTGACCTGGTGTGACATTGGAGAAAATACAAATGCTTTGGATCGAGCACCTGGAATCTCATTGCGTCAACAGCCAGCAGAGCCTCAGCCGACCCCCTGTGAAGGAAGCACTCCTCAGAATTCCCCGGGGCCACTGCTGACCCCAACTGAGACAGACAGAATCAGTGTGATTGAAGCCTTCTGATATATTACCTGTCTCCCAGACTCTTTAAGCTTGATTGTGCTGTGCTCTGCTCGTTGGCTAATGGTCACCACCGAATGAATCGCGACCATCCATCTCGTTTTACTGGGGGGAAAACAAGGTCAATGTTCCTCCCACAGTTTCACTCTTTTTCTCTTTATTTTCTCCCCAAAAACAAGCAGACACTATTGAATTACAGTACAATTGTGCTCCTCATTTGCCTGTAGCCTACACTTAAAAAATGCCCATCTGCCAAAGCTAGACGGGCCCAAGGATCATATACAGTTGAAGTCGGAAGTTTACATACACCTTAGATAAATACATTTGAACTCAGTTTTTCACAATTCCTGACATTTAATCCTAGTAAAGATTCCCGGTCTTAGGTCAGTTAGGATCACCACTTTATTTTAAGAATGTGAAATGTCAGAATAATAGTAGAGAGAATGATTTATTTCAAATTTGATTTATTTCGTCACATTCCCAGTGGGTCAGAAGTTTACTTACACTCAATTAGTATTTGGTAGCATTGCCGTTAAATGGTTTAACTTGGGTCAAACTTTTCGCGTAGCCTTCCACAAGCTTCCCACAATAAGTTGGGTGAATTTTGGCTCATTCCCCCTGACAGAGCTGGTGTAAGTGAGTCAAGTTTGTAGGCCTCCTTGCTCACTCACACACGCTTTTTCAGTTCTGCCCACAAATGTTCTATAGGATTGAGGTCAGGGCATTGTGATGGCCACTCCAATACCTTGACTTTCTTGTCCTTCAGCCATTTTGCCACAACTTTGGAAGTATGCTTGGGGTCATTGTCCATTTGGACCAAGCTTGAACTTCCAGACTGATGTCTTGAGATGTTGCTTCAATATATTCACATCATTTTCCCCTCCATGATGCCATCTATTTTGTGAAGTGCACCAGTCTGCAGCAAAGCACCCACACAACATGATGCTGCCAGCCCAGTGCTTCACGGTTGTGATGGTGTTTACATTTACATTTAAGTCATTTAGCAGACGCTCTTATCCAGAGCGACTTACAAATTGGTGCGTTCACCTTAAGACATCCAGTGGAACAGCCACTTTACAATAGTGCATCTAAATCTTTTAAGGGGGGGGGGGGGTGAGAAGGATTACTTTATCCTATCCTAGGTGTTCTTCGGCTTGCAAGCCTCCCCCTTTTCCTCCAAACATAACGATGGTCATTATGGCCAAGCAGTTCTATTTTTGTTCCATCAGGCCAGAGAAAATTTCTTCACATTGTCCTTTGCTGTTGTTCTGGGATTGAATTGCACTTTTCGCACCAAAGTACGTTCATCTCTAGGAGATAGAACGCGTCTCCTTCCTGAGTGGTATGATGGCTACATGGTCCCATGGTGTTTATACGTACTGTTGTTTATACAGATGAACATGGTACCTTCAGGCATTTAGAAATTGCTCCCAAGGATGAACTAGACTTACGGAGGTCTACAATTATTTTTCTGAGGTCTTGGCTGATTTCTTTTGATTTTCCCATGATGTCAAGCAAAGAGGCACTGAGTTTGGTAGGCCTTGAAATACATCCACAGGTACACCTCCAATTGACTTAAATTATGTCAATTAGCCTATCAGAAGCTTCTAAAGCCATGACATCATTTTCTGGAATTTTTCCAAGCTGTTTAAAGGCACAGCCAACTTAGTGTATGTAAACTTCTGACCCACTGGAATTGTGATACAGTGAATTATTCGTGAAATAATCTGTTTGTAAACAATTGTTGGAAAAATGACTTATGTCATGCACAAAGTAGATGTCCTAACCGACTTGCCAAAACTATAGTTTGTTAACAAGAAATGTGTGGTTTTAATGACTACAACCTAAGTGTATGTAAACTTCTGACTTCAACTGTAAGACTTGAATGTAAGACAGTCCGCAGGTGATTGGTTTTCATACTTACAATATTCTCATCGTGGCTCTGCAGGCTTGTAACTATGGATTGGCATCAAGCCTAACATCTCAGACCATTAGTTTGCAAAGCTTTTTGGCACTGTGACCCACTTAAAGCCTTTCAGATGTTCCTCGGCTCTAACAAAATAAACCAAACTATGTCTACTGCCACAACCCAGTCTTTAGATGTGACACAAGACAGACTAGCAAACCATCGAACCACCAATGTGTCATGACCAACTATTTGGAAAACTGCATTAAACTACTTAGAGGCAATGTTAGCCATAATAGTAGGAAGGCCGAGATACTGAGATACTGACACAATGCCATATCAATACTCAGTCAATTGGCATTGCAAATGACAGGTGGTGAAATCTGGGTTGTAGTTACAGATGGAGAAAAGCGTAGACTTTGAAGTCTGTGATAGAACATTGAAAGTTAAATCTGCACCGTCATCATTAGACTAGCAGTGAATCAGCTCTATTCTAGTCATTCTATTTCTATGGATGAGCCATCCTCCAGTCTGGTCTGGAGTCAGATCTTCAGGGAGAGATTTGCTGTAGGTCAGCAGAGTTCCTTCCACTCAAACAAAAGAGCTCCCGAAGATAGCTGCAGTTTTCATGATGGGGAGAGAAGCAACTCATAACTGGATAATTTGCACGGCTCAATCAGGTGTTTTGTCTTGTTCTGAATATGAGCGCTCAAAAGTTGGGATGCGGTTTTGCAAGAGAGGAAGGGGTAGGGGCATGAGTTGTAACTGTTTCAGACACAACCACAATATGCACATACACACTCTTCCTGTCTTCAAGAGGAGTAGTTTCACCATAGAACATGTGATCAAACCACAGCCCCATATATACTAGAGCTGGGAGATATGGACAAAAATCCATTTCGCGATAAATTGCCTGAATTGATCCGAAAGTCATAAATAGAACAAATCGTTTATAGCATTAATGTGCATGAATTATCCTTTAAACTACTGCTAATAGTTTGACGACTGTCGCCATCAATTGTCCTACTAACAATCTTACATATTAAGAAACGTATTCAATTTAAAACGTCATATTTCTCTAGGATAGTCTTGTCAGTGACATACACCACAGTGCAAAGGCCTTTCAGCAAGGCTCTTCATTTAACACAGCGGCAGAAACAGGTGTCATGACGTCGGCCTGGGGGGTAGGTTTATGACAGTCTTAAATACCTCTTCCCCCCTTTTTCCTCTCTCTACCCTACTGATGTGAAATTTGAAAACCCCTTGGTTAACATAGAGATTCTGGGAACATCAGAAGGTGGGGGGAAATTAACTATATCCTGGTAATCTGACCAATTGAACATTTGCAGTGTTACTTAATGAATATGATGTTAGTTCGGTTGTCATCTGAGACATTCTCATCAATGATAAGATGACATAAACTCTACAGTGGAAAGTCTACACATCAGAGTTATCGGATTCACATGGAATTGTTGTTCAATTTAAATGTTTGAATATGAAATTATTCGTGATGGGATGAAATGTGATTTTAGCTTCTAAAATGTGAGATTTGGGTTTTCATAGGGTAGGGCTCTGCTCAATCAGTGGCCCGCCCCTGTGACGGGACATGGGTTATAAAACTTTTCAAACACGCCCTCCCCTCCCTTCCTATATAAAGCCTTGATGACAATATAACCTCCTGTTTAGAGGATGTGAGGACGACGGTCCGATATCAGAATGGTTCAGATAATAACTACAGAATGAAGCCAACATCAGCGTGAGCTTTGGTTGCGAACTCTGAACTCTTATTCACTACAGAAGTGATACCTCCTAGCCGTTGAATTAGCAACAGCAGCTGCAAATGAGGAATTGTGGAATTGTTTGTCGAGAGTGGTTCTTTGCAAAACTGGCCGCTATAGCTTATTAATTTCCCTGCGATTCTTATCAGTTTCATAATCTCCTCATTACCCACATACCTTTCCTCTTCTGCCGAAACTGCATAAACACTTGAGGCCTTGTGGTTTAGGGTTCTTTCCGAAACTGTTAACGAACTCCAGCACGGAACATACAGGCTACACACAGAGTCCTACTACGCCTCTGTTACTCCCAGATATCACCACCACTGATCTACTCCGCTGACTCCACTGAGCCTCCAAGGCATCAGAAGACTTTGTTTTTCATTACAAGGGATTCACAGCTGCATTTCTCACCTAGTTTGTTCACGGCAGACCTCCTTATTTTCTCTCTCCAGTCAAGATTAACAAGCGAGAAGACACCACCATTGCCGAGGGGGGTTGTAGTTGCAGTGGTATATTTTTTATTTGAAGATTTATTTAACTAGGCAAGTCAGTTAAGAACAAATTCTTATGTACAATGACGGCTTACACCGGCCAAACCCGGACGACGCTGGGCCAATTGTGCGCCGCCTTATGGGACTCCAAATCACAGCCGGTTGTGATAAAGTCTGGATTCAAACCAGGGTGTCTGTAGTGACACCTCTAGCACTGAGATGCAGTGCCTTAGACCGCTGCGCCACTCGGGAGCCGAAAACCAGCAAAGATGCAAACCTCACTGTGAATAACCCCAGCTAGTAAAATGTTAGTTTCTCATACTCCTTCCCTTCCATTGATGTTAGAGAACCGAGGTTCTGCCCCTTGTCACATACACTTAGAGTGTAATTAATGATCCGCAATCTGGCTCGAACACACACACATAAACAATTGTTAGTCGCTTATCGAGGCTGTTTATTTCTTGTTTGTTTTCTTTTTCGATGGACACAGTAGGCAGAGAATTGGAAATTGCCTTTCCCGAACCAATCATGCAAACTCAATGGAAGAAAGGGGAATCTGTGCTATGGTCCCTAATGAGTAACAGAGTAACATTACCTCTGTTTGATTAAGAGCTTAATTGTGATTATAATTAACAAATATAACCTCATCTGGCCACGACGGCCTTCTAAGTGGCCAGTTAATTAAAGGGCTAATTCCCAACCAATGTTGACCGAGGTGAAAATCGCTCCGGAAACGCTCGGGTGGACTGGCGTTATCCATTTCCTTGTTCCTCGTTAATGGAACCGTGTCACACAATGTAGAATTGGAGATCGAGACAGAAGACACTGTAGCTATAAGAAGCTAGTATTGTCCGCACAGCACTGCATACTGTATTTCCCCATAGAGGCCCTTATAACCTGATTCACTCACAGACCTGGTTTCTAAGAGAATAGGCTCATTCAACAGGAATACAGCTTCTACTCTGACCTGAAAGCGTCTTTGTGTGTCCTTGGGCAAGATGCTTGAGCTGTATGGATGAATGATTTCTAGAATATGACTTACTACAGTAATAACATATGGTATAGATGGCAGACCCGTTGAAAATATCAGGGAACAGAAGTTTAGCCTAGTTGTTGTCCATTGTAGTAGAAGAACTGCCACTGTGTCAGAGCTAAAAGACCCAAAAAGAGAGACATGGTAAGAGGACAGGGGAGAGAGGGAAAGAGAGAGACACAGGTAGAGGACAAGCAGGAAGGGAGAGTGAGAGAGAGTTATGGGGACTGGCGAGCTTGGCCCTCTCTAGTGTCTCCTCTTTGACCTGCGCTGTTCGGAGATGTGCCAGATTTACACACATCTTGTTTCTGACCAATTAGACAGGAATAAAAGCTGGGGATGGGGCCGCGGGTTAAAACTGGGCCACTTAACACTCATTCTCTCCCTCTCCCTCTCTTCATTTCCCTTTCTGGCATTTACAGGGGCAGGAGGGAGAATATAGCCTGTGCGGCAGGTAGCCCAGTGGTTAGAGCATTAGGCCAGTAACCGAAAGGTTGCTGGATTGAATCCCCGAGCTGACAAGGTAAAAATCTGTCGTTCTGCCCCTGAAAATGGCAGTTATCCCATTGTTCCTTGGTAGGCTGTCATTGTAAATAAGAATTTGTTCTTAACTGACTTGCCTAGTTAAATAAATCTACATTTATTTATTTTTTAAATTAAAGATGAAGACAAAAAGAAAGCAGTCTCATTTGGCACCTAGTAGAGATGTCAACTCCACCTGCGGCAAACAGGGCCTGGGTATTGTTCCTGCCCTCACACACTCACGCATACACGTGGGCGCTTGTGTGAGAACTGAGCGGTCAGAAAGCATGTGCAGTGTGGCATGACAGTTGAACTGTACGAGCATGAGCACACACAGAGGCAGAATCCCATGTCCTGTATGACTCTGTCTGTCTCCATCTTTCCTCTCACCCAGTAACCAGTCCTTGACAACACAGTGGGAGGGAAATGTCCATTTTCTCAATCTCCCTTTTGCTCTGTCTCATTGCTTTGTCTCACTTCCTCCCAATCTCTCTCTCTCTCTCTCGCTCTCTCTCTCACTCTCTCTCTCTCTCACACTCTCTCTCGCACACTCTCTCTCACACTCTCTCTCTCACACACTCTCTCTCTCACACTCTCTCTCTCTCACACACTCTCTCTCTCACACTCTCTCTCTCACACACTCTCTTTCTCTCACACGCTCTCTCTCACACTCTCTCTCTCTCTCTCTCTCTCACTCTCGCTCTCTCTCTCGCTCTCTCTCTCACTCTCGCTCTCTCTCTCGCTCTCTCTCTCGCGCGCCCCCTCTGGTGTCTATGCAGCTAATAATGTCAGCGATAGCAGCGACAGGGTGCAGCTAATGACACAGAGGGGAGGGAGATGTGCTCATTAGTCCTTTCCACGTTAGTGTGCAACATGGACAAGTCTCTGCCTGAAGAGGGAAGAGAGCGAAGCCATAGACCTGGGAGAGACAGACATGAGAGCGGGCGAGAGGGAGAGAGAGAGATTACAATGTTTTTTTTATGGGAATAAGGAATAGTCTAATAAGTCAAATGGAAGTCTAAAGAACAACAACAAAAGAACGCAAAAACATAATTTACTCCCAACTTCAACGTAATTTCCAAAACGTAAAATCCAAAATCTGTGGTCCTGTGGCCCCAAAAACAAGGCCAACACTGTGAGTGAACTGTAAGACCAGGTTGCTTTTACTGGAAAGTGACCCAGCACACAGGCAACGGTAAACAAGTAGGGTTGCATGTGAAAAGTACAACAAACAAACTGATTTCCCGGACGAGGAGGGGGCGGGAGAGGGCAGATCAAAATGTAACATGTTCTACAGAAAAGTGTTTCTGTGTCATTTGGCAACACATCTGTAGAAAGTCAAATGGTCAAGTCCGCCACGTCAGCAAATCCCTTTTTTCGACCTCTAGCTGTATGTGACTTCTGGACTCTCAGTCCTTTTAACTCCAATGTGAGCTAAACGACGCTCTAATACAAATACACCCACCACAACACACACACTCGGAGCTCAAAAAACCTCACCCTGAATTGAGAGAAAATAAGTTGCGTAATAAATAGGTCCTCCCTTCACTTGGTGTTTATGAAGTAGTGGGCTACTCTCTCCCTTAAACATTGAGGCACCGATGATAGCCTCAAAGTGCCTTCCCTGGTAGAGAGGCCAGGCAGAATTAGTCTCGAAACCCTGACCCTAGGAAACAGTGACTAGGGTCTGGTTTCAATTGCAGACTCTTTTGGCAATTTCAATAGGGGGGAATTGTTCCGAGGTGGGTCCTCTTCAGACAGACAACTCTCCCAACGAATCACAAGGCAGACATGCCAGAACGTCGCGATTCAAAATCATTCTTTGCAGTCAAAACCTTTGCAGTGGTTTTAGTTGATGCAAACTAGCCACATTTCCGAAACGCAATAATAATTTTTTTACCTCAATGGTCTCCATCATGCTAGCTACGATGTGCCATTTCATTCAAGCAGATAAAGTAGTAACCGAGGCAGTGATGTAGTTCCTCCAGTGGTTCCCAAACTTGTTATAGTTCCCCTTCAAACATTCAACCTCAAGCTGCGTACCCCCTCTAGCACCAGGGTCAGCGCACTCTCAAATGTTTTTTTGTTTTTGTTGCCACACACACACTATACCATTTATTAAACATAAGAATGACTGTTTTTGTCACAAGCTCGTGGAAAGTGACAAAGAGCTCTTATAGGACCAGGGCACAAATAACAATATAATAACAATCAATCATTTTGCTCTTTATTTAGCCATCTTTTTCAAATGTGAATCACATTTTTATGTGGCGTACCCCCGACGGCACGCGTACCCCAGTTTGGGAACACCTGCTCTATGCAAACACAGTCCATCACTGAAACCAGACCCTAGTCACTGTTGCCTAGGATCGGCTTTACGAGACTAAGGCATTCAAGATGTGCTGTAACATAATATTTTCCTTCCAGAGAGGAAGCTCCCTTCCTGGCTCTCAACACACACACACACACACACACACACACACACACACACACACACACACACACACACACACACACACACACACACACCCCCACACACACACACACACACACACACACACACACACACAGGCAAGGTAATCTAGGACTTGTGACTCTATTTAAGAGGGAAACACACTCACATACCTCTTGAAAAGCATGCCCCTACAGAGACTTGCCCTGGAGCTAGTGCCCTCTGTACAAAGGGAGCGGGAGAAAAACTGCCTTCATTGCAAAAAGGATGCAAGCTAACAGCTCCTCTCCAATGCCATCCTTCCTTTCCTCTCTCCTGTTCTCTCGCTTCACTCATCTCTCCCCCCGGCTCTTTCCTGTGGGGATGGGCATCACCTGACATTGTTCGACTTACATCTACTCAAACCACCGTGACTGTACTCTGCTTCAGTCACAGAAATGTTTCTTTGTCTGTGCACAGGCCGACACAAGCAGAGTAGGTATTGCATTGACGTGTCTGTAATATCACGCTCAGCTGCTATCGACTTGCGCAATATTCCAATACACAACGGGCTCAGCTGCAAACTCCTCCACATGCGCGGGCCAGAGAAAACAACGGGCTCACATAACCAACCCCAGCGTCTGACATTTGCACTTCTTCCACCGAGCCAGTGACGAAACACAAACATTTCCCGCTCCTCCACCCCCAGAGACCCGCAGGGAGAGAGGGGAAAAAAAGCATCCTTCCTTTCCAACCTTCCTTGAAGTCATCTCAAATCTAATTGGTTGGATTGGTGAAAGCAATATCGGATGGTAACGTTGCTTATTAGGCTATACCTATCCAATCAATTATAGACCTGTGCTTACCTCAAGGAAACAAGAGAGGAAACCAAGAAGGAAACAAGGAAGGTAACAACGAAGGATGGATTTCGAAAATATTCCAACAGGGGCATGGCCCCGCTCGGTAAGCGGCAATTTCCCAGCCCAGGGTAAAGTCCCCTCGTGCACCTGGCCCTTAGCTGGAGACAGGAACAGGAGGTTGAGCGAGGTCACCGCCCACAGCCAGTTGGAGGACAGCAGCAGAACACAGGGCCTATTTTTAACAGGAGCTTCTAATTCAACCAGTCACCCATTTCTTTTTCACAACTCATAAGGGTTTTCACAAGATAGACAGTCAACATATCTTCAGAAGTTGGCTGGTGGTGTTTCTTTGGGGGGATGTGAGGGGGTGGGAGACTGATTAACTCTACAGTGGTGGAAGTGAGAGACAACAAAACAATATGTTTTACGAGGTACAATTTGCTTGTTGTTCACCGTGATGTTCCGCTGGTTGTGGGAATACTTCAAGAATAACCTCAAAAGTACTCGCTCAGAGTGAGTTTTCATTCGGAAAAGGACAACTGATTTGGCCTTAAATGATCTGTCGTCCGCAAGAAAAGTCTGACAAAGCAGATGAAGCTTTATATGCTGGACGGGTGTTTGGATTTTCCGTTTGTTATGACAGTTGTGGCAACCCTTCAGAACACAATTACCCAACATCTTATTCAAATGACAACCAACATGGTCAAAACACAAGCCGAGATACGCACCCACATGCACGAGTATGGGCACGCACACACGCACACGCTCAGAACCCTGGGGGACTGTAGCCTTATCGCAACATAGGGAGGCTCTCTGCCACAGAAAGCCTGCAATGTGTCTGTCCCTCCGCTGCAGTACTCTGAACAGCAAGCAGTGACGCTGATTCCTTTCACTGTGTTACGGTGTCCCCATACAAATATCACACACACACACACACACACACACACATATTCATTGTGTCCTCACGTTGCAGTCGTACATTCAGCACATGCACATTCACTGCTTGTATTTGCCTGTGCCGACACATCCAGCTCTAGAAAAATACATAGAGAGAAGAGAGCAAATCTTTGGGAGGGAGACACTTTTAAAAAAGAGCTGCTTCATGTTTGGTGTGTGTTTGCTGTGCAGACAGTAAGATAAGATAGATAAAGAGGTGTGTCTACATGTGCGCGCGCGCGCGTGTGTGTGTGTGTGTGTATTCCTCGATTCATGTCAGACGTTCTGTTTGCTCTGACGATTGTGTTTGTTCTGACGTGCCTCCGCACCAGCCCCCTGAGCCGTAACTACACTCTGCTTTTCTACACTGGCTAATAACCTTGTCTGAAGGTAAAGTAAGGAAGATGTGAACAATTTAAAAGTGAAGAGGTCAACTTCCTGTTGATTCAGCAATGACTAGAACAGACTTGGGGTAATCTGCCAATAGCCCCCTCCCTGATAGCAGCTCTTCAAGAGCCAACAAGGCAGCACCAAAACCATGCAGGATCCCAATGAGGCAGAATATCAGATAGTTAGAAGGATACAGATCCAAATGGAGGCCATTTCCACCTGATGAGGACTAGCAAAGGAGGATTGGCTTGCTGGGCTGTCTGTCCAAACACAAACATGCCCGCACGCACACACACCTGAACAATTGGCTTTGTTTAGAGGCATCATGTCAGTTCTGGCCAGGGAAGAGCCCTCGAACATTTACCTGCCATTGTCTCCTGTGCCATCCTGTCTTGGTGGTTGGCACACACAGGGGGGGGGGGGGGGGTACTTACCGCCTCTGCATTTTGTTAAGAACCTGAAGCCAATTCACATTTGGCACGACATGAGCTGAGCGGGAAAACCGTTGGTTTGGGCTGATCATAAGATCACAAGGCAAACCTCTCGCTGCCTTAGCAAGTTATTTTCCCCTCTAATATCAAGTGTTTGTAGCCCTGCTGTTGCAATGTCCGCCACAGCACAGTCAGACAGCAACTCAATATAGCCAGTGGGGACAATTTGCTACAGCTCATTCTTCATCATACTTCATTAATGCCCGGAATATTAAAGGTTTGGATGCATATTGTTTTTGTGTTTATCTTAAATCTCTATGACTATGTACCCCGACAAACCACAGGCACGGCCAGCATCTGAAATGGCACCCTATTCCCTATACGGTGCACTACTTTTGACCAGGACCCATAGGTCTCTGGCCAAAAGTAGTGCACTATGTAGGGAACAGGGTGCCATTTGGGATACGGCCGTGGGATTGGCATTGTGAATGCGAGGGACCAGGAATAGAGACGATGGTTCTGGAACTCTGCCAAAATGGGCTGAAACTGTGGAATCTCATGTGACAATGGGAAATAGCAAGAACAGATACCACTCCAGGGTTCCCCAATAGGAGGCCCGCTGTTAGACATAAAAGACTGTAAAATCACCACAAAATCAGCTCAAAGTGATTTTCATTTAGGAAATCTGTTCCCAAGTATTCCCACGCATAAATAGAGAGGCATATGTGATCGTATCCCAAAGTAATCAAGGTTTGAAATGATTCTGTTTTTGTCAAATACTATGTCCGTTTGGGATTCTTGGAGTCAATTTGCACTGTACAAATGATTTATAACTACGTTCCGGCCCAACGACCATCAGCTCAAGGAAGAATCGGCCCACAGCTGAATGTAATTGGGGACCCATGCACAACACTATACTGTAGATAGCCTGGCACTAGAGCCAGCCAGAGAGTTGTTAACCTCTATGCTTTTCTAAAGCACTGTGTTTTTTTGGGGGGGGGGGGGGGGGGGGGTTTCATTCAGTGCTTCATTCAAGGCAGTGCAACTGAAACATACACTAGACTAGAGTGGACACAAATGTTTGGGAGGATGCAGTGGAAATCCCTTCCTTCCAGGTCAGTGGGCCTATACTCAATGACCTCCAGGCAGAAACCTTGCCTATCTCAGCAAAATATAATTGTAAAATGTCACATTGACATTCACTTTCTAAGAGTGCTATCAAAGCTGTAGAAATAAGTCAGGTCGTTCCCGCTGATTCAATACTAGGACAAACAGGTTAGTGACCATGGTGTGGGACTGTTGGTTATCACTTAACCACATGACCAAATGACAACATGCCACATCCGTCACATGAAATGTCCCAAAGTCATCCACTTCCTGTTTGTCCCAACACTCTCCCCTGCCTCCTCTGCTCTCTCCCCTGTCTCCTCTGCTCTCTCCCCTGTCTCCTCTGCTCTCTCCCCTGCCTCCTCTGCTATCTCCCCCATCTCCTCTTCTCTCTCCCCTGTCTCCTCTGCTCTCTCCCCTGTCTCCTCTTCTCTCTCCCCTGCCTCCTCTTCTCTCTCCCCTGTCTCCTCTGCTCTCTCCCCTGTCTCCTCTTCTCTCTCCCCTGTCTCCTCTGCTCTCTCCCCTGCCTCCTCTGCTCTCTCCCCTGTCTCCTCTTCTCTCTCCCCTGTCTCCTCTGCTCTCTCCCCTGCCTCCTCTGCTCTCTCCCTGTCTCCTCTGCTCTCTCCCTGTCTCCTCTGCTCTCTCCCCTGTCTCCTCTGCTCTCTCCCCTGCCTCCTCTGCTCTCTCCCCTGCCTCCCCTGCTCTCTCCCCTGCCTCCCCTGCTCTCTCCCCTGCCTCCTCTGCTCTCTCCCCTCCCTCCCCTGCTCTCTCCCCTGCCTCCTCTGCTCTCTCCCCTGCCTCCTCTGCTCTCTCCTCTGCTCTCTCCCCTGCCTCCTCTGCTCTCTCCCCTGCCTCCTCTGCTCTCTGCCCTGCCTCCCCTGCTCTCTCCCCTGCCTCCCCTGCTCTCTCCCCTGCCTCCCCTGCTCTCTCCCCTGCCTCCTCTGCTCTCTCCCCTGCTCTCTGCCCTGAGTCAGTGAGGATGTGTGACACAGTACAGACATACGCTCTCCCTCTCAGGTATTACTGGACTTCCCAGAGCTGAAAAACAGCAGGCTGATGCCATACCCCTGGAGGTAGTCCTGTAGCAGTCTGCCCAGAGCAAGTTGGTTATGCAAACATAATAGCAGTGTGTGTGCAGACAGTGCTGTGTGTGTGTTTGCCCATAAAATCATCTTCATTATCCTCAATGCCTCATATGCATTGCTTCTACACCTGCATTGCTTGCCGTTTGGGGATTTAGGCTGGGTTTCTGTACAGCACTTTGAGATATCAGCTGATGTACGAAGGGCTATATAAATACATTTGATTTGATATCTACAACCAGTGTGTTATGCACTAACAATTATGCATATCATTTTGCATAGTCACTGACAATTTGTGTGACTGTAAGATGTCTAGCCTAAAACCTTATCAGAGATCACAGAGAGCATGTTTGGACCATCTTTTCCATATTATTGGGAGGTGAACCCTCCTTCTGGCCAGTGGTCACATCAAAAACCCTCTTTTCTTAGGCAGCTCGATGCTGAATTATGCACATGTTGATGACTTGTATATTACATTGCAGTGGCATTTCTTATTGTGACAATTGGTGTGCAATGCCTTGGCGGTTTAGGACTGGGATCCCCCAGATGTTGTGTAGATAACTGTATTACACTGTGACTGCTTATCATCTTACCTCCTTGACTTTCTCCCGACGCTGAAGGGTCTGAGGGTCGCTCGGCTTGCCATGTTCGATCCCCAAGGGCGGCTTTAGCAGACATTTTTTAAACTTGTTGTAATCGAAAGAAGTATCCGTGTTGGCACCCTGGTTAGAAGACGAGGTCACTTTCTCATTCTTAGAAGCCGACTCCGTTTTAGACCTCGACCGCATCATGTCCTCCAACGCTTCCCCGCCAGCGTCTTTCTTATCAGTTTTAGCCTCATTGGTGACAGAGGGCTTGCGGCTCAAGGCTTTGAGTTTTGTGCTCGTCTCCCCTTTGGCCGAGGTGATGCCCCGGAGATGTTCTGGGTCCTTTGCTCCCTTCTTAAGATGCTCCCTCACATCATTCTCAGACCCTACCGTTACTGGTTGGCTCTCCGTCTTTGAGAGAAAAATACGTTTCAAACGGACAGAGTCGGGTAAGAAGAATAAGGCCCCGAAACACAGAGTTACCAAGCCCGAGAGAAAAAGTAGAAACACGAATTTCTGGGATAGGCGAAGACCCATGCCCGATGCTGACACACCGGGCAACTTTCGGAAAACCATTGAATCAGTTTTTCTTTATGATTGCCTTAATTTATTCAGCAGTAGGCTATAGGTTACAATGGTTGTACAACACTCCACGTTCACACCCTCTCCGCTGGAAAGCTCCCCTATGTGTCCTTGTTGCATGTGTAAAAGTTGATATGAGGGGCTGAAAAACGCACCCTTGTGACAAACTGATTGCCACGACTCTCCTTATCGTGCAATCGATTGGACCTGCATAGGTAAAGGTTACCTTTCAAATGTAGCAATCGCGTTTGGCAATGAGACCAATAATGTGCACATCACATTAGCATGTATTGGTTATGACAGTCATAGCACACGCGTTTGATGTTTTTCTCTTTTTCAATATCTCACATTCACAAAGAAAACGACAGGTTTCTGATAAATGCCACTGTGTTTGCGTAATCCGCACTAAATCTATGGATGTGAAATAACGAAAAATGCCGGAATCTACACTAAAATGACACAGATGTTGCTTTACTTTACGTAGCCTATTGATCATAAAATGCACCCATCACAAAGCCAAAGTAAAGTTGATCTTATCTTCATTATTCCAAGGCGCGACAATCATTGGCAAATACATCACCGGATGGTAAAAACATGCATAGAGCGTCTTTATCAGCAGGTCCGTTCATAGCGGTCCCCGTTGCAGGTCACAGAATGATCTGTAAAACCGAGGAATCACAAGCACAAGCGTCTGGTTTTGTATCCTGTAAGGTAGGCGGATGCTGCTGCTGTATGAACGTGTATATTTATTCATGCCGCCACCGTCAGTTAGAAATCTGCACGTTCTTCAGTCTCTCATCATATCTGAATACGCAGCACACAACCCACACAGCGAAGGTGAACGAAGACCGTGTCGCATACACGCAAGAATTTGTTTTAGCTTCCAAAAAAATCCGTAGAATGGAGGCTAAAAAAAACACCATCAGAGAGATATAGTACAGCTTGCAGTTCAATCCCATCAACACATCGTGTCTTCCACTCGCCGTCTATGGTTTGTCTTCCCGTGCGCACCCTTGCTGTACCGTATTCGCCCGCTTGCTCGCCAACAGCGCAGAGGTAGAAATATGATATAAAATATAGGCTAGAGTGAAACGAATACTTGTCGCTAAACCGAGTGGGTTGGTCGGGATCTCTTGATGGATACCCAAGGCGGCTTGTCAAAACATGGTAAAAGGCATACGAACCCACAGTCGAAGGGAGGACCAGCAGCGGGGGGTTTATCGGGCTCTCTGGGCAGTCAATTATGAACCAAAGTGGCTGTGGGTCCTATTCCCAGCATTGGATAACTCATTTTAGCCTACCGACTGGGTGGGGCATATATATCGATAAGATTGTAGATATTAAACAATTTTTTGCCCAAAATCCATGGCACCGGTCATACATTAAAATAACTCAAAGTAGCCAAAATAGTCTTCATGATGAATAGACTTCCAAAATGATGTGTATTTCTCTAGACATAAGACAACATCTAATATGAAAGGCAATAACATTGATCAGATTCAACATGGGGTGTGTAATGAATAATCGTTCTCGTCCTTGCGTAGAACAGTGTGCTGATCACATGCCAAAAGTTTGGAAAGTTCTACCTCTGCATATAAGAAGAGAGAGGAGGGCAGATGATAAATTGCAGACATACTGTTGTCCAGGGACAAAATAAGATAAATGGTCCCAATTAACATGGTGGTAGCCATTAACTAAAGAGCTATGCACAGCACTATCAAACCAACTGGTGGGCGGGGAGGGTGTGGTGGGCGGGGAGGGTGTGGTGGGCACCATCAGAGAGTTTACAGGACAACTATAATGCATGGTGAACAAAAATAGGTATTATAGTCTCTCTCTTTCTCTGGGCCTAATAATGTTTAGTTTGTGGAATCTTGGGTACATCTGCTTCAGTGACATTGGGCTCAGAATAATGTTCAAATGTGTGTTGAGCAGTTGTTTATGTCATTCTCACACTCTATTTGACCCCCGAGTCTGACTGTCAACACATCTCCCATTGTAGGTGTAACTCAATCAGACTAGCTGCTTGTAATTTGCAGCGAAGCAAAAGAGGAGAATGAACCAGTTACATTTACCCCCATGTATTTCTTTGCAACGTGGTCTCAGAGCATTTCTTATCATTCTGTATGTAAATCCGAGACACTCCATTTAGTATGATATATTACATTTAGTATGGGATGTATTCATTTGTGGATCCCATCTTCCATTCCGTATGATATGTTATGAATTGCAGTTTGTACATTACGAATTTGCAAAGCGTACAATATGGTACAACATTTGCTAACGTATGATATGTTACCAATTCCAATTTCTTGTAGCTCACGTTAACTAGGTGGCTAACGCTAATGGTAGCTAGCTCTAGGTGTTAAGCTAGGAGTTAGGTTAAAGGGTTAAGGTTATGGGGAATGGTTAGCTAACATGCTAAGTAGTTGCAAAGTAGCTACAAAGTAGTAAACAGTTGCAACGTTGCCAATTAGCCAACATGCTAAAGTTGTCCGTGATGAGATTCGAACACACAACCTTTGGGTCGCCAGACGTTCATAAGGTGTCATAACCAGCTATAAATTAACAGAATATATGTCACAACAGGTGTACATATATGGGTCATGACAGTGTTATCACCATATTATGACAGGCTATGACAAGTTATGTCAGCTGTTATGACATATACGACATGGTTATTATGGTGTCATAACATGTTACGACACTGGGTGTCAAGTCAAATGTTACCAATCAATGTGTTTCAATGGTGCAAGTTGCAGTTGAGTTGGCATGGAGATCTGTATGTCAGTGACAGGCTAGTTTATCATGAGGATAAACGAGATATATAATACACTCCCAGCTCTCTTATTGCAAGCAAGGTGTATCATTCAGTGTATCCTTGAAAGTACATGTCTTTGTGCCTTGCTTTCTCCCATTGTTGAAACAGTACAGTTCTGAGTGGATGGGTTCACTGCATGGATATCACGTCAAACATAGTGAATGTTGGTGATCCACAAAACAGCCTTGACACATATGGAAAACAGTGTTGTTGGCTGAATAAGGACCACATTGGATCACTAGTGCGCGGAAAATACATACTGGCCATACATTCCTCACTTCAGAGGGGAATCACATTGTCCTCTATAATCATTACCCACTGGGCACACAATGGCCGAATCAACGTCGTGTCCACGTCTTTCCAATCAAATGACGTTGAGCCAACATGGAATAGACGTTGAATTGACGTATGTGCCCAGTGGGTAAACAATGATATAAACTTTGTCACGAAAGACATCTCTTTGTGGTATAGACGAATTGAGTCGTCTGTTTATTAGCCTTCCTTTTCCCTGTTCATCTACATTCAGATCTAGGATTTGGCATGCGCACGTCGCCATACCATTGGGGCGTATGTAATGATCCATCGATACGCCTATCCTCCCATTCGTTTGGGCTCAGTTTGATCACAGAGTCGGGCTGTTCTGTGATCCATAAACTCTTCCGTTTGACGGGAAGACGTATGCCTTGTTCCCGTATTCAAACATTCACCCTGCCGTACCAATGATGCAAGGTTTTATTCATTGTTCAAGCGAGGCACAAGTGGAAAAAGTCCATCTCTGTGTGTTGTTCATTCTAATGCATCAAACAGTGTTGTCGTGGAGACGTATTGGACTGTGCCAGCGTTCTCTGGATTAATAATATCACAGTCGCTGCTATTTCTTTTTTTTTAAGCACCCAGGCAAAATGAACCCTGACACTGGAACTAATGGATATAGAGCACGTCTGATGTTTGTTGCTCGACTACGCCAATCAATCCCGTGGGGAGTATAGAGGCCATTTTGACTTGTTGCACAGGGGACAGACTGATAGAGATAGTAGTGCTGACGGCACGGTCTCAGCGTGTGAGAGAAGCCAGCAAGGGTTGCACGTCAGGACAACTTATAGAGGGCGAACTAAAGGAGACGGTTGGTGTAGGACAAACTGTCCTCCTAACGCAGATGTTGTGAGAGAGTCTGAAAGCCCTTCATATCGCCAACATTGTGCGATTCATTTACATGACTGTGGCAGCGCAGACCTCTAACCACTTTGTGTCCAGCTCTTCCCAGGACAGCTCTAACGTTAGGGCTTTCGTAAGGCCTACAGTACAGTATATGCCGATAATTCATGGCCATGTGCAAATCCCAACACGTTGATATAAAATAATCTGCTGGTCAGGATTTTCCTAAGTGGACGACGAATAGCAAGTAGATGTTAGTCTGCGGGCCTAGTCATCTAGGTTGCTTCATGCTGGACTATTAGATCAATGAGAAGCTGGGAACTCACCTGAAGTCCAGTGCATGTTTCGCTGGCTCCAATTAATTTCGAAACATTATTCTGAGGAGAATGGCTTACTGTTTCTATTACCTAAACCAATCATTAGCCAGCCATACATTACAGCGGGTATATGGACCATGGAAATGAGAAGTGCACAATTGCAAACCCCTAATGCTATTGCCCGACAGACCATTAAGGGAACGGAATGAACCTTATTACTTCTTGTGGTTAAAATGTCCTTATGTGCTAGCCAGCCCGTTCTCAATCAAACAAACCAGTGGAATACAATTTGAAACAATGGAATCTCCTTTGAAAAGGCTGCTCTGTGCTACTAGGATAGGGCACAGCACCATCTTCTGGCTGCTCTAGCCTAATGTCTTTCGGGAATGTGGTCTCATCGAGCCTGTCTGGATGAATGCCATCTCATTGGACATCACTTTTTTGGCCTGGCTTCCTCTAGACTCACTGACCTTTCAACCTCACTGCACATCAATGTGTATCATTCAGAGAATGTGCTTGCTCTGCCCCAACTGCCCTACAAAAGGGTTATTTGTTTTATGTCCAAAAGTACAATAACACTTAACTGGTTCCAAAGTAGCACCCAAAGGGGTACTCTAGGAATGGCAAATAATACCCTCAAAATGATTATTCCTCCATTTCTTCAGCTATGTTTGGAAATGATGGGAAATAAAAATGACTTTAATTAACAGTCTTATTCTACATGAAAGACACCTACTCCCAACATTAAAAGGTGATCAAGAGGAAATAAACAGAAGTATTCATGCAAATAGTGCACATTTATCTTGTCCCACCATATTAGAGAGCCTTGTCGGTCCTCAACGGCAAACCGCTTGACAAGCAAATGGGTCACGGCGAATTAACTGCGGCATAATATGAATAAATAGATTGATGCTTTTGGTCTTGGCCCCTTGTGCATATTTGGGTCATTCCACTAAATGAGTGTATTTGGCGTCCATTTGATATTTTAAGTAGAACATTTGCACCAATATTTAATTTTAAAAGCCTGTCATCTTAAATGAAGTGCCCTTTAATATAGACCACAAGGAGAATTCAATACATCTAGGGAGATGTTACCTCACTTATCCCCAAAATGTCTCCAAGTTTTCACCATAATTGTAGAGCCCTAGTTATTTATTTGCTTTCACAAAGTCATTTCTGGAGATTGTTATTAATTTGTGATTAGCGAATCATTTACATCTGACCCTCATTTTAAAGTCAACCCTGTTACGTGAACTGAACTCTCATTTTAATATGGTGAAACTACTCATTTTAAAAAAAGAAGAAAAAAAAGAAACATGGAACATTAATAGTCAAATCAGTTTAAAAGCAAGTGAGCTGGTTCTACTCCTTTTGCCCATTTTTCTGGTGGAAAACTGAGCGGGAAGAGCATAACACATCAACCATATTACCCATAGATAGACAGGCTGCATATGTCTTAACAATTTGAACTTGTTAGCTTGCATTCAATTGCCCCTCCCTGTTGCACACAACAAGCTTCCATTGCTCCAGTCACAAGGGAATTTATGGCTGATTTATGATGAAATCGTCAACCCTGTTTTGGTCAATCCTGTTACTATAGTCCTTTTTTATTCAACTTCTTGAGATGGGAAAACATTTTTGTTATGAAGTTGAACATTAGCTCTTTATCACAGAATGTTAACATGTGAAATCAAATATTTTTTTTTTACCAAGTTAACACTTCTCAAAAGGTCACAGAATTGGTGGAATGACCCATTTCACACTCCCGGTGTGAATTGGCTGTGCTGTGCCAGAATGCCAGTACAATTTTGGCAGGGCAGCCACCTCAATCTGGGTTTAATTCTGAGTGTCAAAAACAAATATAGGGCACATCCAATTAAAGTCGAGCATCCACAGTTTGTTCCAAAAATAGAAACTTTGTTGAACTTTTCCAATGTTTCCAAAACTCAAAAAGAAAATTATGAGTGACTGGGCTATCACATCATATTTCACCCCTCTCACTTCACTCAACAACCAAAAAATGCAGGGTTATAAGCCACAATCTCTATTGTGCAATTCCATAAGAAATACACTCCTTGACATAGCATCCCAGAAACACAATGCTTTTATCAATGTATTGTCCCTCCTTTGTGAAGCAAGTGCAGGCAACGCCATAGGGTTGAAGGTTCTCCATCAGCCCCAGATAGTTCCACCCAGCATGTTGTGCTGCCATCTGTCCTGAGCTGTGTCGCGGCAGGCCTGTCTGTGTGGCAGGCCTGTCTGGCTGATAGGTTGAAGAGGACCAGCAGACAGTTATTAATGACTGCCCATTATTTTAATCTGCTCCTGAGGTAGTGGTTTACACACTAGGGGCTCATTGTATTTCCTGCTGGTCAATATTCTGCTCTTTTAACCCTTGACAGAGGAGAGGCTAGTTGTGACCCAGGGGGTCGGTGTGTCCATGTTATATTTGCTCTATTTGACGCTTCAGGAAGAGTTACCTTCCGCTATTTTGATGTGGAGGAGCTAATGTCTCTCAGGGCCTTTCAACAGAAGATCCGATGGCCTCTCGAGTTCTCATTAATGGAAGGAAAACAAAAGAATGTCTCTAATGATTTTCTTTGCTCATCATGTAGTATTTGGTAAGATCAAAAGGAATGGTGTTGCATTTTTCCCTGGAGATTTCAATAGACTCCTATGTAACTTGTAACTAGTCACTGAAATGCTCTCCGTCAATTGTTTGTTTTTCATCCTGGCAGTTGTCGTGCCTTGATCCTCGAGAGCCAGATTAGCAGCTTTGACTTCTGACTTCAGGGGATGGACTCTCCAAGTTGCATCATGATCGATCCCGGACTTGTTTTAACCACTGGTAATTACTGTGATATTGACACATTGTTTTCCCAACGAACAGCCAATTAGATACAAAGAACATCCAATGGCTCACTGGTCTGAGCCTGTTTATTTAGATCTTATTTACCCCAGTGAGAATCCCCCCCAACCATATATTTCAATCCATTTCAATCCAAAGGTTGCTTCGGTGGTGGTGTGCTGGGGCTGTTGTGGGCTGCCCTCAACTGGTGCTGTCAGTCAAAATCAAATCAAATCCAATTTTATTTGTCACAGACACATGGTTAGCAGATGTTATTGCGAGTGTAGCGAAATGCTTGTGCTTCTAGTTCCGACAATGCAGTAATAACCAACGAGTAATCTAACCTAACAATTCCAAAACTACTACCTTACACACATAAGTGTAAAGGGATAAAGAATATGTACATAAAGATATGAATGAGTGATGGTACAGAGTGGCATAGGCAATATGCAGTAGATGGTATTGAGTACAGTATATACATATGAGATGAGTATGTAAACAAAGTGGCATAGTTTAAAGTGGCTAGTGATACATGTATTACATAAAGATGCAGTAGATGATATAGAGTACAGTATATACGTATACATATGAGATGAATAATGTAGGGTATGTAAACATTATATTAAGTAGCATTGTTTAAAGTGGCTAGTGATATATTTTACATCAATTCCCATTATTAAAGTGGCTGGAGTTGAGTCAGTGTGTTGGCAGCAGCCACTCAATGTTAGTGGTGGCTGTTTAACAGTCTGATGGCCTTGAGATAGAAGCAGTCTTCTGTGCGTTGGTGATGATTGAAGGGGTGTTACTGCTGTGACTTTCGTGGTTTCTGTTGATCATCACCAACTTCTTAAGTACCAGAACTGGTAAAGCATGTGTCTGTTGCCCCCTTCTCTTTGTGATGGTCCTTCGAGACGGATATGAAAAACTACCCCAGAACAACGACCGACTGACATGAGTCTCAGTCCACTTTCCCATTAGCAGGTTTATCCAGCTCTTATTTTAAATGGAATCCATTTCTATTTAATATAAGAATGTCGAGCTTTCCAAAAGGGATGGTGAACCTTCTGGCAATAAATCTATTTAGCAGAGGCAGTTGGGGGATTACGAATCCCATTGTTTAGCTGTGTGGCTTGTGTGTGATAATTGCATGTTTGTAAATGTCATCCACAGCATATCAATAAACCCATCATTGACATGTCTACCCCAGTCCAATTTAATTCGGGTCATTGTTAGAACCAGAGGGGTACACTAAAAAGCAGGATCAATTAGTTAGTCAGCTAACTTCGATAAACAACCAGAAATAACCGTTGATTTTCTGATTAATTTAAAAAGGTAAACATCGGTATTTGTTTTTGGTTGATGAATCGACTTCAAGCTTATGGTTCTGAGAACTAAAAAGTTATTTCAGAATAGTCAGGCAAATTAGCTGGCCACGATTGTAACGGTTTTCTACATTTACATTTACATTTAAGTCATTTAGCAGACGCTCTTATCCAGAGCGACTTACAAATTGGTGCGTTCACCTTAAGACATCCAGTGGAACAGCCACTTTACAATAGTGCATCTAAATCTTTTAAGGGGGGGTGAGAAGGATTACTTTATCCTATCCTGGGTATTCCTGAAAGAGGTGGGGTTTCAGGTGTCTCCGGAAGGTGGTGATTGACTCCGCTGTCCTGGCGTCGTGAGGGAGTTTGTTCCACCATTGGGGGGCCAGAGCAGCGAACAGTTTTGACTGGGCTGCGCGGGAACTGTACTTCCTCAGTGGTAGGGAGGCGAGCAGGCCAGAGGTGGATGAACGCAGTGCCCTTGTTTGGGTGTAGGGCCTGATCAGAGCCTGGAGGTACTGAGGTGCCGTTCCCCTCACAGCTCCGTAGGCAAGCACCATGGTCTTGTAGCGGATGCGAGCTTCAACTGGAAGCCAGTGGAGAGAGCGGAGGAGCGGGGTGACGTGAGAGAACTTGGGAAGGTTGAACACCAGACGGGCTGCGGCGTTCTGGATGAGTTGTAGGGGTTTAATGGCACAGGCAGGGAGCCCAGCCAACAGCGAGTTGCAGTAATCCAGACGGGAGATGACAAGTGCCTGGATTAGGACCTGCCCTGCTTCCTGTGTGAGGCAGGGTCGTACTCTGCGGATGTTGTAGAGCATGAACCTACAAGAACGGGCCACCGCCATGATGTTAGTTGAGAACGACAGGGTGTTGTCCAGGATCACGCCAAGGTTCTTAGCGCTCTGGGAGGAGGACACAATGGAGTTGTCAACCGTGATGGCGAGATCATGGAACGGGCAGTCCTTCCCGGGAGGAAGAGCAGCTCCGTCTTGCCGAGGTTCAGCTTGAGGTGGTGATCCGTCATCCACACTGATATGTCTGCCAGACATGCAGAGATGCGATTCGCCACCTGGTCATCAGAAGGGGAAAGGAGAAGATGAATTGTGTGTCGTCTGCATAGCAATGATAGGAGAGACCATGTGAGGTTATGACAGAGCCAAGTGACTTGGTGTATAGCAAGAATAGGAGAGGGCCTAGAACAGAGCCCTGGGGGACGCCAGTGGTGAGAGCGCGTGGTGAGGAGACAGATTCTCGCCACGCCACCTGGTAGGAGCGACCTGTCAGGTAGGACGCAATCCAAGCGTGGGCCGCGCCGGAGATGCCCAACTCGGAGAGGGTGAAGAGGAGGATCTGATGGTTCACAGTATCGAAGGCAGCCGATAGGTCTAGAAGGATGAGAGCAGAGGAGAGAGAGTTAGCTTTAGCAGTGCGGAGGGCCTCCGTGATACAGAGAAGAGCAGTCTCAGTTGAATGACTAGTCTTGAAACCTGACTGATTTGGATCAAGAAGGTCATTCTGAGAGAGATAGCGGGAGAGCTGGCCAAGGACGGCACGTTCAAGAGTTTTGGAGAGAAAAGAAAGAAGGGATACTGGTCTGTAATTGTTGACATCGGAGGGATCGAGTGTAGGTTTTTTCAGAAGGGGTGCAACTCTCGCTCTCTTGAAGACCGAAGGGACGTAGCCAGCGGTCAGGGATGAGTTGATGAGCGAGGTGAGGTAAGGGAGAAGGTCTCCGGAAATGGTCTGGAGAAGAGAGGAGGGAATAGGGTCAAGCGGGCAGGTTGTTGGGCGGCCGGCCGTCACAAGACGCGAGATTTCATCTGGAGAGAGAGGGGAGAAAGAGGTCAGAGCACAGGGTAGGGCAGTGTGAGCAGAACCAGCGGTGTCGTTTGACTTAGCAAACGAGGATCGGATGTCGTCGACCTTCTTTTCAAAATGGTTGACGAAGTCATCTGCAGAGAGGGAGGGGGAGGAAGATTCAGGAGGGAGGAGAAGGTGGCAAAGAGCTTCCTAGGGTTAGAGGCAGATGCTTGGACTTTAGAGTGGTAGAAAGTGGCTTTAGCAGCAGAGACAGAAGAGGAAAATGTAGAGAGGAGGGAGTGAAAGGATGCCAGGTCCGCAGGGAGGAGAGTTTTCCTCCATTTCCGCTCGGCTGCCCAGAGCCCTGTTCTGTGAGCTCGCAATGAGTCGTCGAGCCACGGAGCAGGAGGGGAGGACCGAGCCGGCCTGGAGGATAGGGGACATAGAGAATCAAGGGATGCAGAAAGGGAAGAGAGGAGGGTTGAGGAGGCAGAATCAGGAGATAGGTTGGAGAAGGTTTGAGCAGAGGGAAGAGATGATAGGATGGAAGAGGAGAGAGTAGCGGGGAGAGAGAGCGAAGATTGGGACGGCGCGATACCATCCGAGTAGGGGCAGTGTGGGAAGTGTTGGATGAGAGCAAGAGGGAAAAGGATACAAGGTAGTGGTCGGAGACTTGGAGGGGAGTTGCAGTGAGGTTAGTGGAAGAACAGCATCTAGTAAAGATGAGGTCGAGCGTATTGCCTGCCTTGTGAGTAGAGGGGAAGGTGAGAGGGTGAGGTCAAAAGAGGAGAGGAGTGGAAAGAAGGAGGCAGAGAGGAATGAGTCAAAGGTAGACGTGGGGAGGTTAAAGTCGCCCAGAACTGTGAGAGGTGAGCCGTCCTCAGGAAAGGAGCTTATCAAGGCATCAAGCTCATTGATGAACTCTCCGAGGGAACCTGGAGGGCGATAAATGATAAGGATGTTAAGCTTGAAAGGGCTGGTAACTGTGACAGCATGGAATTCAAAGGAGGCGATAGACAGATGGGTAAGGGGAGAAAGAGAGAATGACCACTTGGGAGAGATGAGGATCCCGGTGCCACCACCCCGCTGACCAGAAGCTCTCGGGGTGTGCGAGAACACGTGGGCGGACGAAGAGAGAGCAGTAGGAGTAGCAGTGTTATCTGTGGTGATCCATGTTTCCGTCAGTGCCAAGAAGTCGAGGGACTGGAGGAGGCATAGGCTGAGATGAACTCTGCCTTGTTGGCCGCAGATCGGCAGTTCCAGAGGCTACCGGAGACCTGGAACTCCACGTGGGTCGTGCGCTGGGACCACCAGATTAGAGTGGCCGCGGCCACGCGGTGTGGAGCGTTTGTATGGTCTGTGCAGAGAGGAGAGAACAGGGATAGACAGACACATAGTTGACAGGCTACAGAAGAGGCTACGCTAATGCAAAGGAGATTGGAATGACAAATGGACTACACGTCTCGAATGTTCAGAAAGTTAAGCTTACGTAGCAGGAATCTTATTGACTAAAATAATTCAAATGATACAGTACTGCTGAAGTAGGCTAGCTGGCAGTGGCTGCGTTGTTGTTCTATCTCTCTATAGTGCTGTTTCTTGTATTATGGTCTCTTGTTTCTTTAGAGGTTTCACTTTGTTGTCCTTTTTCTTTTGTCCTTATTTTGTCTTCCTTTCTTCTGTTAACTAGATATTTTTGTTGTTATTCTTTGTAAGCTAGCTAGCTTCTTCCAGGAGAGTCCCTAGCAACTGCTTAGCAACAAGTAAACAATTCAGCTAGCAATTCAGCTAGCTAAGATAACTGTACAATTTTATGAAAAATAGTTACTTCTTCAAAAGCCTGTCTTTTTGGTTTGTTCCTTGTTTTGTCTTCTATTGAGTCTTGCAGTTTTCTCTTGATTTTTTCGATGTACTTCACTCTAAAAAAACATTTAAATCTCAATATATACAGGAGCTCATTTTTCAGCAGCTGCTCAATTTGGAACTCCGGAACACAGGTGTGTTCTAGGTGTGGTGAAGGAGAGTCGGACCAAAACGCAGCGTGTAGATTGCGATCCATGTTTAATGGAAAAAACACACGTAAACACGAATCAATACAAAACACTACAAAAACAATAAACGTAACGAAAACCGAAAACAGCCTATACTTGTGTCAACTAACACAGAACAAGGACATCAGGACACTAAGGACAATCACCCACAACACAACCAAAGAATATGGCTGCCTAAATATGGTTCCCAATCAGAGACAACGATAAACACCTGACTCTGATTGAGAACCACTCCAGACAGCCATAGACTCTGCTAGATCACCCCACTAGCTACAATCCCACTATATACCAGAACCCCAAGACAAAACACATCACCATACAAAAACCCCATGCCACACCCTGGCCTGACCCAATACATAAAGATAAACACAAAATACTTAGACCAGGGCGTGACAACGATGCTGCTTTGTTGTAGGGCGTCGATTTTGCTCTTCATTTCAGGATGCACAACCGACCACGGACAGACGCAAGGAAAGTATTTTGACAGAGGGATGGTTATTGACCATGGGCTAACAGTTCCCCACAGGTTTCTCTCAGCCTTCTCAAATGTGAAGTCCTCATGCGTTGGATTAAGATAATTGAGGAAATAATCCTCTCATAGTGGACCTCTAGAGCCTGTTCGGTTTACTAGATTCAATTTCAAAAACACTCTCTTGATAGGAACATTAAAGCAATGGCTTTTTAATGGCCAAAACAGCTTTCCAGTGGGTATATGGAAATGAAAATAGAATGCAATAAACCATTTAGCCGATGGAATTTGAACACTGTAAACCGTATTCCCTATCAACTGCAGTGATTAAATGTCCATGTTTCCTAGGTAGTTATAAAAAGAAAAAGAAATGGGATACAAATCTAAAATTGTAAAGCCTGCTCTGTGATACTAAAGATGGGTTCTGCTGATGGGTGAGCCCTAAGTCCATTCTTGGTTGCACAGCACCATCTTCTGGCTGTTCTCAGGAATGACAGATAAAACCCTGCCCTGAAACTGCTGAATGTAAAAAATGATCAAATATATGACAAACAGTCAAATGTATTATTCCACCGACTCCAACATTAAAAAGGTGGTCAAAGGACAATAAGGGTGTATTCAGGGTAAGAGCACATTTGTCCTGTCCCACCATATTCGGGACAGTATTGCGGGTCCTCACGCAAGCCGTTTGGCAAGCAGAAAACAGGACCAAATAGACAGGAGAAATCGACCGAGTCAAAATGTGTTGCTAAGTCTGGCATATTTTGCAGTCTCGATGCCTGCTGCGCCAGAGAATGTAGGCAAATTAAAATCGTGTTCATTTCATTCTTAGGAGGGTCAAAAAACAAACAAATGGAGCACATCCAATTAGAGTAGGCCAAGCATCCACAGTAATGTATTGTGTTCCAAAAGTAAAACATGATTCACAAAAATCGTCAAAACCCTAGAGAAAAAATGCATCAAAGTGCAATGTTTACTTTGTCTAGTTATTGTACAGGTTTGCTGTAATATGATGGTACACCACTCCCCCTTCTGCAAATATGAAGAATTACATGTTAGTAATGTACACAGAAGTACATACAGTACCAGTCAAAAGTTTGGACACCTACTCATTCAAGGATTTTTACTTTATTTTTTATTATTTTCTACTTTGTAGAATAGTGAAGACATCACAACTATGAAGTAACACATACGGAATCATGTAGTAACCACAAAAAGTGTTAAAGCAAAATATATTTTATATTTGAGAATGCCAAGAGCGTGCAAATCTGTCAAGGCAAAAGGGTGGCTACTTTGAACCTCAAATATATTTTGATTTGTTTAACACTTTTTTGGGGTCACTACATGATTCCATGTGTTTTATAGTGTTGATGTCTTCACTATTATTCTACAATGTAGAAAATAGTTTTCAAAAAGAAAAAAGAAGAAAAACCCTTGAATGAGTAGGTGTGTCCCAAACCTTTGCCTGGTACTGTAGTTGTAGCATACTTTAGCCGGGGATTCAATGCAAGGCGCTGCACACTACAACGACGTTAGTCCGCAATTTACACTTGAGAGGACATGAGCAGCGTTTACCCTAAATGTGATCTCCGCAAATGCTATGGAAATGACTTGAAAAGGCCATTGTTGGCTGTATAGTGCTGCACGCTATAGCACCTCCTGCACCGAATCCCAGACTTTTTCTTTATAGCCGACCTTTGAAGCAAATTATGTCTACTTTTACTGGAGAATCAATGATTGTAGTGCAGAAAAAAAATTGTATCAGAGAAACATTTATTTATAAATTACAACTTTAATTTGGTATATTGTTTCATTTCAACATTACTGCATTAGTTTGTTTTCGTAATATAAGGATGTAATACTTAAGCTAGGCTAACCGACAACACAGTGCACAGTTGTCACTTCTCATACAGTTTGATGTTTGTACAGTAACATTATATATTTATATAACATATCAACGTATATATTTGAATTCACTTGTATAGAAAATAAAATATTTGTATTATTGCAAAGTACACATTTGCAAATCACTGGAGATCAATTAGTTGACATTAAAACAGAAAAGAAGAGAACAGTAAAACTATTGTGCCACACATACATCCCCTGTTACACTTGCCATGCAAAGCCTGTGTGACCAAAAACCCACGTACTTATTCCTCTTGCTTTAACGTGAGTTTTTGAGTTAAAGGTATCGCTTAAAAAAAGGTATTGTTTAAAGTGCTTCTATCAATATGGTGCGGCAAATTGTTACAGTCTCAAGAGGTAGGGAAAGGACGTCCACATACATTGTCCTGCGTTGTTTATCACTTACGTACCAGGCTGCAGTATGTTTTGAGTAAGGAGTTAAATCCACACGTGCACTTCGGGAGTGAGATAACTCAGAAGTTTTTTAAGTTTTTTTTTAGACAAGCAAATCCCTTTGGACACATACAAATGATGACTGTGGGATAATTTTCTCAAGTCCAGCCACCTGTCGATTCTCAGCAGGGGAAAAGAAAAAGCAGAAAGCTCCTTTACCCTACGGCCAGTAATGGGTCAGGCCATAATAAACATCTGACATGTTGTCAACGGTCATAGTCCTATCGAGGTTGTTTTTATACCCATGACCTACTGCTCCGACTTACCCATGTAAGGAGAACAATCTTTTTTTTTTTTTAAATGACACTAGTTTGGATGAAAGAAGCATTTGGTCTCTAATGTCAGTCTAGTTCGGTTCCAGTTTGGTAACCAACCACTTTAAAAAGCATATAGACCCATGTAAAAGCACATGAAGGAATATAAAGCTAAATTAACAAATAAAGCACATGGACCCAATGTAAATAGTGTATGAACCCAATGTGAACTGAATATAAAGTAAATGAAGCAAAATAAAGTAAATGAACCCAAATGAAGCACATTAACACATTGTAGAACACATGAAGAAATATAAAGCAAATGAACCCAAATAAAGCATGTGAACCGAATGTTAAAATCACATGTAGCAACAATTATACAAATGCAAATAAACACACGAACCGATGTAAAGCACACAGAACGCAGACAGAAACCACAAGCGTGGCCAAACTTAGTCCTGTAGAACATAATACCCCTGCTCGCTAGGATTCCATAAGCACACTTCAAAACGAGGCAAGAGAATTCATACAGACATAGCTTCAACAATCCATCAAATGTCAAAAATAATTCAGCGTGGAGCCGAGAAAAGACACAAACATTCATTTGCATTTGAACAATTAAGAAAATGAGTGAAGCAAGACATTGAAGCCACTTATAAAATGTTCACCTTCCTCTGCTTTGAGCAGGACATTTCCTTCCCTACAGGAAATATTGAACAAAGGCTGCTGCAACGTGACATAGCATTGTCATACACCAATTCATCTCAGAGTCCCGAGACAGATCGTATGGCTTGAGATGTAGTTGTCTGCATGGGACCACAACACAACGACGCAGAGAGTGTTACAAAACACACGGCATGATTTTCAGACACACCAACCAGGGGTTGTTTCGATACGAAAACATCTTGTTTGGATGGGGAAAAAATCTGTGTTTAAACTATTGATGCACAGTATGGTTGGTGAGAAACACTCGGACTATGATTTTAAGACAGCCTACATGTACTGGGCAACTACACTGAACAAAAATATAAACACAACATGTAAAGTGTTGGTCCACTGTCTTATGAGCTGAAATAAAAGATCCCAGAAATGTTATATACTCACAAAAAGGTTATTTCGCCTCAAATGTTGTGTGCAAATTAGTTTACATCCCTGTTAGTGAGCATTTCTCCTTTGCCAAGATAATCCATCCACCTGACAGGTGTGGCATATCAAGAAGGTGATTAAACAGCATGATCAGGTGCACCTTGTGCTGGGGACAATAAAAGGCCAC
The DNA here is from genome assembly GCF_034236695.1 of Oncorhynchus nerka. Taxonomy (NCBI): domain Eukaryota; kingdom Metazoa; phylum Chordata; class Actinopteri; order Salmoniformes; family Salmonidae; genus Oncorhynchus; species Oncorhynchus nerka. The sequence goes on along the minus strand of NC_088409.1, from coordinate 44,502,391 downwards.
TAAAATGTGCAGAACACAATGCCACAGATGTCTCAAGTTGAGGGAGTGTGCAATTGTCATGCGGACTGCAGGAATGTCCACCAGAGCTGTTGCCAGATAATTGAATGTTCATTTCTCTACAATAACCCACCTCCTATGTCGTTTTAGAGAATTTGTCGTCAGTACGTCCAACCAACCAACCGCACATCATGTGTATGGCGTTGTGTGGGCGAGTGGTTTGCTGATGTCAACGTTGTGAACAGAGTGCCCCATGGTTTTGGTGGGGTTATGATATAGGCAGGCATAAGCTACAGACAACAAACACAATAGCTTTTTTATCAATGGCAATTTGAATGCTCAAAAATAACGTGACAAATTCCTGAGGCCCATTTTTTTTTTTTTTAAAGGTATCTGCGACCAACAGATGCATATCAGTATTCAGTCGTGAAATCCATAGATAAAACGGCCTGATGAATTGATTTCAATTAACCGATTTCCTCATATGAACTGCAATTCAGAAAAATCTTTGAAATTGTTGCATGTTGCGTTTAAATTTTTTGTTCCGTAGAAATGTAAAGATCTGTCTTCTAAACACTAATGACAACAGTAGTTCCTCCTTTCCAGCAGGAAACCATCGATGGTCTTTAAAGTGGTGGCCAAATAAAAGAGCGACGGGGAAGCCTCGAAGTCAACTGCTCTTCCGCTAGCACTACAGTACAGTACAAGGCTCAGAAAAATGGAGCTCAGAAACTGTTTCCAAGGATCGTTTCCCAAGCTAAAGTTGACTTTCTCTGGTTTCCCTTATATAACCTGTTTCGGGAACCTTGTAAATGTCATGTTTAAACTATATTACATTTCTGTGTCGTTTAAATAACAATACAATGGACAGAAATCAGCCAGGGGAGTATCAAATGTCAATCATTCAGTAACGCTTCATTTTAAACCCCTATCTCATCAATAAGACCTTGTCCTCGTCGAACTCTCACAGCTGAAGCAGCCTGTCCTTCACAACAAGCTCTGACATTTCAACACCTAATTCAATTTGTTTTAGTGAAGGAGGTGAGGTGCTTTAATCTATTTCACCTTCCTGGACTCAACCAACAACTACCCTCAACTGCAATGCCCATGTGGGGGAATGGGGACATGACAGGGGTGACCTGCTGGAAAGGAGAACAACGCACACACACACGCGGTGTAGTACTGTGTGCGTGCATGGCGACGGTTTATTAGTAGCACGCCATTACATTGTCACACGGTCCTCATGTTTCCTTCTCTACTGTAACCTCAGTAACCACCGTGCTGACAGTAATAGGTGCTGAGAAAACAGGAGATGAAAGTAAACAAATACACTAAGCACCTCTTCCTCACCTCCCGCTCTCTCCTCCCCTAAGCTGTAAGGAGACCCCTCTCTCTCCTCCCCTAAGCTGTAAGGAGACCCCTCTCTCTCCTCCCCTAAGCTGTAAGGAGACCTCTCTCTCTCCTCCTCTAAGCTGTAAGGAGACCCCTCTCTCTCCTCTCTCCTCGCCTAAGCTGTAAGGAGACCCCTCTCTCTCCTCCCCTAAGCTGTAAGGAGACCCCTCTCTCTCCTCTCCTGAGCTGTAAGGAGACATCTCTCTCCTCTCCTGAGCTGTAAGGAGACCCCTCTCTCTCCTCTCCTGAGCTGTAAGGAGACCTCTCTCTCTCCTCTCCTGAGCTGTAAGGAGACCCCTCTCTCTCCTCTCCTGAGCTGTAAGGAGACCCCTCTCTCTCCTCTCCTGAGCTGTAAGGAGACCTCTCTCTCCTCTCCTGAGCTGTAAGGAGACCCTCTCTCTCCTCTCCTGAGCTGTAAGGAGACCCCTCTCTCTCCTCTCCTGAGCTGTAAGGAGACCCTCTCTCTCCTCTCCTGAGCTGTAAGGAGACCTCTCTCTCCTCTCCTGAGCTGTAAGGAGACCACTCTCTCTCCTCTCCTGAGCTGTAAGGAGACCCCTCTCTCTCCTCTCCTGAGCTGTAAGGAGACCCTCTCTCTCCTCTCCTGAGCTGTAAGGAGACCTCTCTCTCCTCTCCTGAGCTGTAAGGAGACCTCTCTCTCCTCTCCTGAGCTGTAAAGGAGACCCCTCTCTCTCCTCCCTCCTCGCCTAAGCTGTAAGGAGACCCCTCTCTCTCCTCCCCTAAGCTGTAAGGAGACCCCTCTCTCTCCTCCCTCCTCCTCTAAGCTGTAAGGAGATCCTCTCTCTCCTCCCCTATGCTGTAAGGAGACCTCTCTCTGTCCTCCTCTAAGCTGTAAGGAGACCTCTCTCTGTCCTCCCTCCTCGCCTAAGCTGTAAGGAGACCCCTTTCTCCTCTCCTGAGCTGTAAGGAGACCCTCTCTCTCCTCCCTCCTCGCCTAAGCTGTAAGGAGACCCCTCTCTCTCCTCCCCTAAGCTGTAAGGAGACCCCTCTCTCTCCTCCCCTAAGCTGTAAGGAGACCCCTCTCTCTCCTCCCCTAAGCTGTAAGGAGACCCCTCTCTCTCCTCCCTCCTCCTCTAAGCTGTAAGGAGATCCTCTCTCTCCTCCCCTATGCTGTAAGGAGACCTCTCTCTGTCCTCCCTCCTCGCCTAAGCTGTAAGGAGACCCCTTTCTCCTCTCCTGAGCTGTAAGGAGACCCCTCTCTCTCCTCCCTCCTCGCCTAAGATGTAAGGAGACCCCTCTCTCCTCCCCTAAGCTGTAAGGAGGCCCCTCTCTCTCCTCTCCTGAGCTGTAAGGAGACCCTCTCTCTCCTCCCTCCTCGCCTAAGCTGTAAGGAGACCCCTCTCTCTCCTCTCCTGAGCTGTAAGGAGACCCCTCTCTCTCCTCCCTCCTCCTCTAAGCTGTAAGGAGACCCCTCTCTCTCCTCCCCTAAGCTGTAAGGAGACCCCTCTGTCCTCTCTCTCTCCCCCTAAGCTGTAAGGAGACCCTCTCTCTCCCCTCTGTAAGGAGACCTCTCTCTCCTCCCTCCTCGCCTAAGCTGTAAGGAGACCCCTCTCTCTCTCTCCTCTTTCCTCCCCTAAACTGTAAGGAGACCTCTCTCTCTCCTCCCTCCTCGCCTAAGCTGTAAGGAGACCACTCTCTCTCCTCTCCTGAGCTGTAAGGAGACCCCTCTCTCTCCTCCCTCCTCGCCTCAGCTGTAAGGAGACCCCTCTCTCTCCTCCCTCCTCGCCTAAGCTGTAAGGAGATCCTCTCTCTCCTCTCCTGAGCTGTAAGGAGACCCCTCTCTCTCCTCCCTCCTCGCCTAAGCTGTAAGGAGACCCCTCTCTCTCTCCTCTCCTGAGCTGTAAGGAGACCTCTCTCTCTCTCCTCTCCTGAGCTGTAAGGAGACCTCTCTCTCTCCTCCCTCCTCGCCTAAGCTGTAAGGAGACCCCTCTCTCTCCTCCCCTAAGCTGTAAGGAGACCTCTCTCTCTCTCCCTCCTCGCCTAAGCCCCTCTCTCTCCTCCTGCTGCAAGGAGACCTCTCTCTCTCTCCTCCCTCCTCGCCTAAACTGTAAGGAGACCTCTCTCTCTCTCTCTCCTCCTCCTCTAAGCTGTAAGGAGACCCCTCCCTCTCCTCCCTCCTCCCTAAGCTGTAAGGAGACCCCTCTCTCTCTCTCCTGAGCTGTAAGGAGACATCTCTCTCCTCTCCTGAGCTGTAAGGAGACCCCTCTCTCCTCTCCTGAGCTGTAAGGAGACCTCTCTCTCTCTCCTCTGTAAGGAGACCCCTCCTCCTCCTGAGCTGTAAGGAGACCCCTCTCTCCCTCTCTGAGCTGTAAGGAGACCCCTCTCTCTCTCTCCTGAGCTGTAAGGAGACCTCTCTCTCTCTCCTGAGCTGTAAGGAGACCTCTCTCTCCTCTCCTGAGCTGTAAGGAGACCCTCTCTCTCCTCCCTGAGCTGTAAGGAGACCCCTAAGCTGTAAGGAGACCCTCTCTCTCCTCTCCTGAGCTGTAAGGAGACCTCCTCTCCTCTCCTGAGCTGTAAGGAGACCACTCTCTCTCCTCTCCTGAGCTGTAAGGAGACCCTCTCTCTCCCTCTCCTGAGCTGTAAGGAGACCCTCTCCTCCTCTCCTGAGCTGTAAGGAGACCTCTCTCTCCTCTCCTGAGCTGTAAGGAGACCTCTCTCTCCTCTCCTGAGCTGTAAGGAGACCCCTCTCTCTCCTCCCTCCTCGCCTAAGCTGTAAGGAGACCCCTCCTCTCCTCCCTAAGCTGTAAGGAGACCCCTCTCTCTCCTCCCTCCTCCTCTAAGCTGTAAGGAGATCCTCTCTCTCCTCCCCTAGCTGTAAGGAGACCTCTCTCTCCTCCTCTCCTCCCTCCTCCCTAAGCTGTAAGGAGACCCCTCTTCTCCTCTCCTGAGCTGTAAGGAGACCCTCTCTCTCTCCCTCCTCCCTAAGCTGTAAGGAGACCCCTCTCTCTCCCCTAAGCTGTAAGGAGACCCCTCTCTCTCTCCCCTCCCTAAGCTGTAAGGAGACCCCTCTCTCTCCTCCCCTAAGCTGTAAGGAGACCCCTCTCTCTCCTCCCCCTCCTCCTCTAAGCTGTAAGGAGACCCCTCTCCTCCCCTATGCTGTAAGGAGACCTCTCTGTCCTCCTCCTCTAAGCTGTAAGGAGACCCCTCTTCTCCTCTCCTGAGCTGTAAGGAGACCCCTCTCTCTCCTCCCTCCTCGCCTAAGCCCCTGCTAAGGAGACCCCTCTCTCTCCTCTCCTGAGCTGTAAGGAGACCCTCTCTCTCCTCCCTCCTCGCCTCCTGCTGTAAGGAGACCCCTCTCTCTCCTCCTCCTGAAGCTGTAAGGAGACCCCTCTCTCTCCCCTCCCTCTCTCCTCCTCCCCTAAGCTGTAAGGAGACCCCTCTCTCTCTCCTCCCTCCTAAGCTGTAAGGAGACCCTCTCTCCCTCCTCCTCTCCCTCCTCGCCTAAGCTGTAAGGAGACCCTCTCTCTCCTCTCTGAGCTGTAAGGAGACCCCTCTCTCCCTCCCTCCTCGCCTCAGCTGTAAGGAGACCCTCTCTCTCCTCCCTCCTCGCCTAAGCTGTAGAGGAGAGACCCCTCTCTCTCCTCCCTCCTCCCTCTGTAAGGAGACCCCTCTCTCTCTCCTCCCTAAGCTGTAAGGAGACCCCTCTCTCCCCTCCTCCCTAAGCTGTAAGGAGACCCCTCTCTCTCCTCCCTGAGCTGTAAGGAGACCTCCTCTCTCCCTCTCCTCTCCTGTAAGGAGACCCCTCCTCTCTCCTCTCCTCCTCTCCTGAGCTGTAAGGAGACCCTCTCTCTCCTCCCTCCTAAACTGTAAGGAGACCCTCTCTCTCTCCCTCCTCCTCTAGCTGTAAGGAGACCCCTCCCTCTCCCCTCCTCCTGAGCTGTAAAGGAGACCCTCTCTCTCTCTCCTCTGTAAGGAGACCCCTCTGAGCTGTAAGGAGACCCCTCCTCCTCTCCTGAGCTGTAAGGAGACCCCTCTCTCTCCTCTCCTGAGCTGTAAGGAGACCTCTCTCTCCTCTCCTGAGCTGTAGAGACCCTCTCTCCTCTCCTCCCCTCCTCTCTCTCTGAGCTGAGCTGTAAGGAGACCCTCTCTCTCCTCCCTGAGCTGTAAGGAGACCCCTCTCTCCTCCCTGAGCTGTAAGGAGACCCTCCTCCTCTCTCCCTAAGCTGTAAGGAGACCCCTCTCTCTCCCTCCCTCCCTAAGCTGTAAGGAGACCCCTCTCTCTGTAAGGAGACCTCCCTCCCTCCTCCTCTAAGCTGTAAGGAGATCCTCTCTCTCCTCCCCTATGCTGTAAGGAGACCTCTCTCTGTCCTCCTCTAAGCTGTAAGGAGACCTCTCTCTGTCCTCCCTCCTCGCCTAAGCTGTAAGGAGACCCCTTTCTCCTCTCCTGAGCTGTAAGGAGACCCTCTCTCTCCTCCCTCCTCGCCTAAGCTGTAAGGAGACCCCTCTCTCTCCTCCCCTAAGCTGTAAGGAGACCCCTCTCTCTCCTCCCCTAAGCTGTAAGGAGACCCCTCTCTCTCCTCCCCTAAGCTGTAAGGAGACCCCTCTCTCTCCTCCCTCCTCCTCTAAGCTGTAAGGAGATCCTCTCTCTCCTCCCCTATGCTGTAAGGAGACCTCTCTCTGTCCTCCCTCCTCGCCTAAGCTGTAAGGAGACCCCTTTCTCCTCTCCTGAGCTGTAAGGAGACCCCTCTCTCTCCTCCCTCCTCGCCTAAGATGTAAGGAGACCCCTCTCTCTCCTCCCCTAAGCTGTAAGGAGGCCCCTCTCTCTCCTCTCCTGAGCTGTAAGGAGACCCTCTCTCTCCTCCCTCCTCGCCTAAGCTGTAAGGAGACCCCTCTCTCTCCTCTCCTGAGCTGTAAGGAGACCCCTCTCTCTCCTCCCTCCTCCTCTAAGCTGTAAGGAGACCCCTCTCTCTCCTCCCCTAAGCTGTAAGGAGACCTCTCTCTGTCCTCTCTCCTCCCCTAAGCTGTAAGGAGACCCCTCTCTCTCCTCCCCTAAGCTGTAAGGAGACCTCTCTCTCCTCCCTCCTCGCCTAAGCTGTAAGGAGACCCCTCTCTCTCTCTCCTCTTTCCTCCCCTAAACTGTAAGGAGACCTCTCTCTCTCCTCCCTCCTCCTCTAAGCTGTAAGGAGACCCCTCTCTCTCCTCCCTCCTCGCCTAAGCTGTAAGCTGAGCTGTAAGGAGACCCCTCTCTCTCCTCCCTCCTCGCCTCAGCTGTAAGGAGACCCCTCTCTCTCCTCCCTCCTCGCCTAAGCTGTAAGGAGATCCTCTCTCTCCTCTCCTGAGCTGTAAGGAGACCCCTCTCTCTCCTCCCTCCTCGCCTAAGCTGTAAGGAGACCCCTCTCTCTCTCCTCTCCTGAGCTGTAAGGAGACCTCTCTCTCTCTCCTGAGCTGTAAGGAGACCTCTCTCTCTCCTCCCTCCTCGCCTAAGCTGTAAGGAGACCCCTCTCTCTCCTCCCCTAAGCTGTAAGGAGACCTCTCTCTCTCCTCCCTCCTCGCCTAAGCTGTAAGGAGACCCCTCTCTCTCCTCCTCTAAGCTGCAAGGAGACCTCTCTCTCTCTCCTCCCTCCTCGCCTAAACTGTAAGGAGACCTCTCTCTCTCTCTCCTCCCTCCTCCTCTAAGCTGTAAGGAGACCCCTCCCTCTCCTCCCTCCTCCTCTAAGCTGTAAGGAGACCCTCTCTCTCCTCCCTCCTCCCCTAAGCTGTAAGGAGACCCCCTCTCTCTCCTCCCCTAAGCTGTAAGGAGACCTCTCTCTCTCCTCAGCTGTAAGGAGACCCCTCTCTCTCCTCCCCTAAGCTGTAAGGAGACCTCTCTCTCTCCTCTCTCCTCCTCTAAGCTGTAAGGAGACCCCTCTCTCTCCTCCCTCCTCGCCTAAGCTGTAAGGAGACCCCTCTCTCTCCTCCCCTAAGCTGTAAGGAGACCCCTCTCTCTCCTCTCCTAAGCTGTAAGGAGACCCCTCTCTCTCCTCTCCTGAGCTGTAAGGAGACCTCTCTCTCCTCTCCTGAGCTGTAAGGAGACCCCTCTCTCTCCTCTCCTGAGCTGTAAGGAGACCTCTCTCTCTCCTCTCCTGAGCTGTAAGGAGACCCCTCTCTCTCCTCTCCTGAGCTGTAAGGAGAACCCTCTCTCTCCTCTCCTGGGCTGTAAGGAGACCTCTCTCTCCTCTCCTGAGCTGTAAGGAGACCCCTCTCTCTCCTCTCCTGAGCTGTAAGGAGACCCCTCTCTCTCCTCCCTCCTCGCCTAAGCTGTAAGGAGACCCCTCTCTCTCTCCTCTCCTGAGCTGTAAGGAGACCTCTCTCTCTCTCCTCTCCTGAGCTGTAAGGAGACCTCTCTCTCTCCTCCCTCCTCGCCTAAGCTGTAAGGAGACCCCTCTCTCTCCTCCCCTAAGCTGTAAGGAGACCTCTCTCTCTCCTCCCTCCTCGCCTAAGCTGTAAGGAGACCCCTCTCTCTCCTCCTCTAAGCTGCAAGGAGACCTCTCTCTCTCTCCTCCCTCCTCGCCTAAACTGTAAGGAGACCTCTCTCTCTCTCTCCTCCCTCCTCCTCTAAGCTGTAAGGAGACCCCTCCCTCTCCTCCCTCCTCCTCTAAGCTGTAAGGAGACCCTCTCTCTCCTCCCTCCTCCCCTAAGCTGTAAGGAGACCCCCTCTCTCTCCTCCCCTAAGCTGTAAGGAGACCTCTCTCTCTCCTCTCTCCTCCTCTAAGCTGTAAGGAGACCCCTCTCTCCTCCCTCCTCCCCTAAGCTGTAAGGAGACCCCTCTCTCTCCTCCCCTAAGCTGTAAGGAGACCTCTCTCTCTCCTCTCTCCTCCTCTAAGCTGTAAGGAGACCCCTCTCTCTCCTCCCTCCTCGCCTAAGCTGTAAGGAGACCCCTCTCTCTCCTCCCCTAAGCTGTAAGGAGACCCCTCTCTCTCCTCTCCTAAGCTGTAAGGAGACCCCTCTCTCTCCTCTCCTGAGCTGTAAGGAGACCCCTCTCTCTCCTCTCCTGAGCTGTAAGGAGACCCCTCTCTCTCCTCTCCTGAGCTGTAAGGAGACCTCTCTCTCTCCTCTCCTGAGCTGTAAGGAGACCCCTCTCTCCTCTCCTGAGCTGTAAGGAGAACCCTCTCTCTCCTCTCCTGAGCTGTAAGGAGACCTCTCTCTCCTCTCCTGAGCTGTAAGGAGACCCCTCTCTCTCCTCTCCTGAGCTGTAAGGAGACCCCTCTCTCTCCTCTCCTGAGCTGTAAGGAGACCTCTCTCTCCTCTCCTGAGCTGTAAGGAGACCCTCTCTCTCCTCTCCTGAGCTGTAAAGGAGACCCCTCTCTCTCCTCCCTCCTCGCCTAAGCTGTAAGGAGACCCCTCTCTCTCCTCCCCTAAGCTGTAAGGAGACCCCTCTCTCTCCTCCCTCCTCCTCTAAGCTGTAAGGAGATCCTCTCTCTCCTCCCCTACGCTGTAAGGAGACCTCTCTCTGTCCTCCCTCCTCGCCTAAGCTGTAAGGAGACCCTTTCTCCTCTCCTGAGCTGTAAGGAGACCCCTCTCTCCCTCCTCCTCGCCTAAGCTGTAAGGAGACCCCTCTCTCTCCTCCCCTAAGCTGTAAGGAGACCCCTCTCTCTCCTCCCTCCTCCCCTAAGCTGTAAGGAGACCCCTCTCTCTCCTCCCCTAAGCTGTAAGGAGACCCCTCTCTCTCCTCCCCTAAGCTGTAAGGAGACCCCTCTCTCTCCTCCCTCCTCCTCTAAGCTGTAAGGAGATCCTCTCTCTCCTCCCCTATGCTGTAAGGAGACCTCTCTCTGTCCTCCCTCCTCGCCTAAGCTGTAAGGAGACCCCTTTCTCCTCTCCTGAGCTGTAAGGAGACCCCTCTCTCTCCTCCCTCCTCGCCTAAGCTGTAAGGAGACCCCTCTCTCTCCTCCCCTAAGCTGTAAGGAGACCCCTCTCTCTCCTCCCTCCTCCTCTAAGCTGTAAGGAGATCCTCTCTCTCCTCCCCTACGCTGTAAGGAGACCGCTCTCTGTCCTCCCTCCTCGCCTAAGCTGTAAGAGGATCCTCTCTCTCCTCCCCTACGCTGTAAGGAGACCCCTCTCTCTCCTCCCTCCTCACCTAAGCTGTAAGGAGACCCTTTCTCCTCTCCTGAGCTGTAAGGAGACCCCTCTCTCTCCTCCCTCCTCGCCCAAGCTGTAAGGAGACCCCTCTCTCTCCTCCCCTAAGCTGTAAGGAGACCCCTCTCTCTCCTCCCTCCTCCCCTAAGCTGTAAGGAGACCCCTCTCTCTCCTCCCCTAAGCTGTAAGGAGACCCCTCTCTCTCCTCCCTCCTCCTCTAAGCTGTAAGGAGATCCTCTCTCTCCTCCCCTATGCTGTAAGGAGACCTCTCTCTGTCCTCCCTCCTCGCCTAAGCTGTAAGGAGACCCCTTTCTCCTCTCCTGAGCTGTAAGGAGACCCCTCTCTCTCCTCCCTCCTCGCCTAAGATGTAAGGAGACCCCTCTCCTCCTCCCCTAAGCTGTAAGGAGACCCCTCTCTCTCCCTCTCCTGAGCTGTAAGGAGACCCTCTCTCTCTCCCTCCTCGCCTAAGCTGTAAGGAGACCCCTCTCTCTCCTCTCCTGAGCTGTAAGGAGACCCCTCTCTCTCCTCCCTCCTCCTCTAAGCTGTAAGGAGACCCCTCTCTCTCCTCCCCTAAGCTGTAAGGAGACCTCTCTCTGTCCTCTCTCCTCCCCTAAGCTGTAAGGAGACCCCTCTCTCTCCTCCCCTAAGCTGTAAGGAGACCTCTCTCTCCTCCCTCCTCGCCTAAGCTGTAAGGAGACCCCTCTCTCTCTCTCCTCTTTCCTCCCCTAAACTGTAAGGAGACCTCTCTCTCTCCTCCCTCCTCCTCTAAGCTGTAAGGAGACCCCTCTCTCTCCTCCCTCCTCGCCTAAGCTGTAAGGAGACCACTCTCTCTCCTCTCCTGAGCTGTAAGGAGACCCCTCTCTCTCCTCCCTCCTCGCCTCAGCTGTAAGGAGACCCCTCTCTCTCCTCCCTCCTCGCCTAAGCTGTAAGGAGACCCCTCTCTCTCCTCTCCTGAGCTGTAAGGAGACCCCTCTCTCTCTCCTCCTCGCCTAAGCTGTAAGGAGACCTCTCTCTCTCTCCTCCCTGAGCTGTAAGGAGACCTCTCTCTCTCCTCCCTCCTCGCCTAAGCTGTAAGGAGACCCCTCTCTCTCCTCCCCTAAGCTGTAAGGAGACCTCTCTCTCTCTCCTCCCTCCTCGCCTAAACTGTAAGGAGACCTCTCTCTCTCTCTCCTCCCTCCTCCTCTAAGCTGTAAGGAGACCCCTCCCTCTCCTCCCTCCTCCTCTAAGCTGTAAGGAGACCCTCTCTCCCCTCCCTCCTCCTCTAAGCTGTAAAGAGACCTCTCTCTCTCTCCTGAGCTGTAAGGAGACCCCTCTCCCTCCTCTAAGCTGTAAGGAGACCTCGCTCTCTCCTCCCTCCTCCTCTAAGCTGTAAGGAGACCCCTCTCTCTCCTGCCTCCTCCTCTAAGCTGTAAAGAGACCTCTCTCTCTCCTCTCTCCTCCACTGAGCTGTAAAGAGACCTCTCTCTCTCTCCGCTCTCCTCCCCTGAGCTGTAAAGAGACCTCTCTCTCTCTCCTCTCTCCTCCCCTGAGCTGTAAGGAGACCCCTCTCTCTCCTCTAAGCTGTAAGGAGACCTTTCTCTCCTCCCTCCTCCTCTAAGCTGTAAGGAGACCCCTCTCTCTCCTCCCTCCTCCTCTAAGCTGTAAGGAGACCTTTCTCTCTCTCCTCCCTCCTCCTCTAAGCTGTAAGGAGACGCCTCTCTCTCTCCTCCCTCCTCCTCTAAGCTGTAAGGAGACCTTTCTCTCTCCTCCCTCCTCCTCTAAGCTGTAAGGAGACCTCTCTTTCCTCCCTTCTCCTCTAAGCTGCAAGGAGACCCCTCACTCTCTCCTCCCTCCTCCTCGAAGCTGTAAGGAGACCGCTCTCTCTCCTCTCTCCTCCTCTAAGCTGCAAGGAGACCCCTCTCTCTCCTCCCTCCTCCTCTAAGCTGTAAGGAGACCTCTCTTTCCTCCCTTCTCCTCTAAGCTGCAAGGAGACCCCTCACTCTCTCCTCCCTCCTCCTCGAAGCTGTAAGGAGACCGCTCTCTCTCCTCTCTCCTCCTCTAAGCTGTAAGGAGACCTCTCACTCTCTCCTCCTCTAAGCTGTAAGGAGACCTCTCTTTCCTCCCTTCTCCTCTAAGCTGTATGGAGACCTCTCTCTCTCCCTCCTCCTCGTCCTCTAAGATTTATGGAGACCTTTCTCTCTCCTCTCTCCTCCCCTGAGCTGTAAAGAGACCCCTCTCTCCTCCCTCCTCCTCTAAGCTGTAAGGAGACCTCTCTCTCTCTCTCTCCTCTAAGCTGTATGGAGACCTCTCTCTCTCTCCTCTAAGCTGTATGGAGACTTCTCTCTCCTCCCTCCTCCTCCTCTAAGCTGTAAGGAGGCCTCTCTCTCTCCCTCCTCCTCCTCCCCTGAGATGTAAAGAGACCCCTCTCTCTCCTCCTCTAAGCTGTAAGGAGACCTCTCTCTCCTCCCTCCTCCTCTAAGCTGTAAGGAGACCTCTCTCTCCTCCCTCCTCTAAGCTGTAAGGAGACCTCTCTCTCCTCCCTCCTCTAAGCTGTAAGGAGACCTCTCTCTCTCCTCTAAGCTGTAAGGAGACCTCTCTCTCTCCTCTAAGCTGTAAGGAGACCTCTCTCCCTCCTCCTCTAAGCTGTAAGGAGACCTCTCTCTCTCCTCCTCTAAGCTGTAAGGAGACCTCTCTCTCTCCCTCCTCCTCTAAGCTGTAAGGAGACCTCTCTCTCTCCCTCCTCCTCTAAGCTGTAAAGAGACCCCTCTCTCCTCCCTCCTCCTCTAAGCTGTAAGGAGACCTTTCTCTCTCCTCCCTCCTCTAAGCTGTATGGAGACCTCTCCTCCCTCCTCCTCTAAGCTGTATGGAGACCTCTCTCTCTCCCTCCTCCTCTAAGCTGTAAGGAGACCTCTCTCTCTCCCTCCTCCTCTAAGCTGTAAAGAGACCCCTCTCTCCTCCCTCCTCCTCTAAGCTGTAAGGAGACCTCTCTCTCTCGCTCTCTCCTCTAAGCTGTATGGAGACCTCTCTCTCTCCTCCCTCCTCTAAGCTGTATGGAGACCTCTCTCTCTCTGTCCTCTAAGCTGTATGGAGACCTCTCTCTCTCCTCCCTCCTCCTCCTCTAAGCTGTAAGGAGGCCTCTCTCTCTCCCTCCTCCTCCTCCCCTGAGCTGTAAAGAGACCCCTCTCTCCTCCCTCCTCCTCTAAGCTGTAAGGAGACCTCTCTCTCTCCTCCCCTGAGCTGTAAAGAGACCCCTCTCTCCTCCCTCCTCCTCTAAGCTGTAAGGAGACCTCTCGCTCTCTCTCCACTAAGCTGTAAGGAGGCCTCTCTCTCTCCCTCCTCCTCCTCCCCTGAGCTGTAAAGAGACCCCTCTCTCCTCCCTCCTCCTCTAAGCTGTAAGGAGACCTCTCTCTCTCCTCCCCTGAGCTGTAAAGAGACCCCTCTCTCCTCCCTCCTCCTCTAAGCTGTAAGCAGACCTCTCTCTCTCTCCTCTAAGCTGTAAGGAGACCTCTCTCTCTCTCCTCCCTCCTCCTCTAAGCTGTAAGGAGACCTCTCGCTCTCTCTCCACTAAGCTGTAAGGAGGCCTCTCTCTCTCCCTCCTCCTCTGAGCTGTAAAGAGACCCCTCTCTCCTCCCTCCTCCTCTAAGCTGTAAGGAGACATCTCTCTCTCCTCTAAGCTGTAAGGAGACCTCTCTCTCTCCTCCCCTGAGCTGTAAAGAGACCTCTCTCTCTCCTCCCCTGAGCTGTAAAGAGACCTCTCTCTCTCCTCCCCTGAGCTGTAAAGAGACCTCTCTCTCTCCTCCCCTGAGCTGTAAAGAGACCTCTCTCTCTCCTCCCCTGAGCTGTAAAGAGACCTCTCTCTCTCTCTCTCTCTCCTCCCTCCTCCTCTAAGCTGTATGGAGACTCTCTCTCTCTCCTCTAAGCTGTATGGAGACTCTCTCTCTCTCCTCTAAGCTGTATGGAGACTCTCTCTCTCTCCTCTAAGCTGTATGGAGACTCTCTCTCTCTCCTCTAAGCTGTATGGGGACTCTCTCTCCTCTAAGCTGTATGGGGACTCTCTCTCCTCTAAGCTGTATGGGGACTCTCTCTCCTCTAAGCTGTATGGAGACCTCTCTCTCCTCTAAGCTGTATGGAGACCTCTCTCTCCTCTAAGCTGTATGGAGACCTCTCTCTCCTCTAAGCTGTATGGAGACCTCTCTCTCCTCTAAGCTGTATGGAGACCTCTCTCTCCTCTAAGCTGTATGGAGACCTCTCTCTCCTCTAAGCTGTATGGAGACCTCTCTCTCCTCTGTATGGAGCTGCTGTATGGAGACCTCTCTCTCCTCTAAGCTGTATGGAGACCTCTCTCTCCTCTAAGCTGTATGGAGACCTCTCTCTCCTCTAAGCTGTATGGAGACCTCTCTCTCCTCTAAGCTGTATGGAGACATCTCTCTCCTCTAAGCTGTATGGAGACCTCTCTCTCCCTCTAAGCTGTATGGAGACCTCTCTCTCTCTAAGCTGTATGGAGACCTCTCTCTCCTCTAAGCTGTATGGAGACCTCTCTCTCCTCTAAGCTGTATGGAGACCTCTCTCTCCTCTAAGCTGTAAGGAGACCTCTCTCTCTCCTCTAAGCTGTATGGAGACCTCTCTCTCTCCTCTAAGCTGTATGGAGACCTCTCTCTCCTCTAAGCTGTATGGAGACCTCTCTCTCCTCTAAGCTGTAAGGAGACCTCTCTCTCCTCTAAGCTGTATGGAGACCTCTCTCTCCTCTAAGCTGTATGGAGACCTCTCTCTCCTCTAAGCTGTATGGAGACCTCTCTCTCCTCTAAGCTGTAAGGAGACCTCTCTCTCCTCTAAGCTGTAAGGAGACCTCTCTCTCTCCTCTAAGCTGTAAGGAGACCTCTCTCCCTCCTCCTCTAAGCTGTAAGGAGACCTCTCTCCCTCCTCCTCTAAGCTGTAAGGAGACCTCTCTCCCTCCTCCTCTAAGCTGTAAGGAGACCTCTCTCCCTCCTCCTCTAAGCTGTAAGGAGACCTCTCTCTCTCCCTCCTCCTCTAAGCTGTAAGGAGACCTCTCTCTCTCCCTCCTCCTCTAAGCTGTAAGGAGACCTCTCTCTCTCCCTCCTCCTCTAAGCTGTAAGGAGACCTCTCTCTCTCCCTCCTCCTCTAAGCTATAAAGAGACCCTCTCTCCTCTAAGACCCCTCTCTCCTCTAAGCTCCTCCCTCCTCCTCTAAGCTGTAAGGAGACCTTTCTCTCTCCTCTAAGCTGTAAGGAGACCTTTCTCTCTCCTCCCTCCTCTAAGCTGTATGGAGACCTCTCTCTCCTCTAAGCTGTATGGAGACCTCTCTCTCCTCTAAGCTATAAGGAGACCTCTCTCTCTCCTCTAAGCTGTAAGGAGACCTCTCTCTCTCCTCTAAGCTGTAAGGAGACCTCTCTCTCTCCTCTAAGCTGTAAGGAGACCTCTCTCTCTCCTCTAAGCTGTAAGGAGACCTCTCTCTCTCCTCTAAGCTGTAAGGAGACCTCTCTCTCTCCTCTAAGCTGTAAGGAGACCTCTCTCTCTCCTCTAAGCTGTAAGGAGACCTCTCTCCCTCCTCCTCTAAGCTGTAAGGAGACCTCTCTCCCTCCTCCTCTAAGCTGTAAGGAGACCTCTCTCCCTCCTCCTCTAAGCTGTAAGGAGACCTCTCTCCCTCCTCCTCTAAGCTGTGAGGAGACCTCTCTCCCTCCTCCTCTAAGCTGTAAGGAGACCTCTCTCTCTCCCTCCTCCTCTAAGCTGTAAGGAGACCTCTCTCTCTCCCTCCTCCTCTAAGCTGTAAAGAGACCCCTCTCTCCTCCCTCCTCCTCTAAGCTGTAAGGAGACCTTTCTCTCTCCTCTAAGCTGTAAGGAGACCTTTCTCTCTCCTCTAAGCTGTAAGGAGACCTTTCTCTCTCCTCCCTCCTCTAAGCTGTATGGAGACCTCTCTCTCCCTCCTCCTCTAAGCTGTATGGAGACCTCTCTCTCTCCTCCATCCTCCCCCTCTAAGCTGTATGGAGACCTCTCTCTCTCCCTCCTCCTCCCCTGAGCTGTAAAGAGACCCCTCTCTCCTCCTCTAAGCTGTAAGGAGACCTCTCTCTCTCCTCTAAGCTGTAAGGAGACCTCTCTCTCTCTCCTCCCTCCTCCTCTAAGCTGTAAGGAGACCTCTCGCTCTCTCTCCACTAAGCTGTAAGGAGGCCTCTCTCTCTCCCTCCTCCTCCTCCCGAGCTGTAAAGAGACCCCTCTCTCCTCCCTCCTCCTCTAAGCTGTAAGGAGACCTCTCTCTCTCCCCCTGAGCTGTAAAGAGACCTCTCGCTCTCCTCCCCTGAGCTGTAAAGAGACCTCTCGCTCTCCTCCCCTGAGCTGTAAAGAGACCTCTCTCTCTCCTCTAAGCTGTATGGAGACTCTCTCTCTCTCCTCTAAGCTGTATGGAGACTCTCTCTCCTCTAAGCTGTATGGGGCCTCTCTCCTCTAAGCTGTATGGGGCCTCACTCCTCTAAGCTGTATGGTGCCTCTCTCTCCTCTAAGCTGTATGGGGCCTCTCTCTCCTCTAAGCTGTATGGAGACCTCTCTCTCCTCTAAGATGTATGGAGACTCTCTCTCTCTCCTCTAAGATGTATGGAGACTCTCTCTCTCTCCTCTAAGCTGTATGGAGACTCTCTCTCTCTCCTCTAAGCTGTATGGGGACTCTCTCTCTCTCCTCTAAGCTGTATGGAGACCTCTCTCTCCTCTAAGCTGTATGGGGACTCTCTCTCCTCTAAGCTGTATGGGGACCTCTCTCTCCTCTAAGCTGTATGGAGACCTCTCTCTCCTCTAAGCTGTATGGAGACCTCTCTCTCCTCTAAGCTGTAAGGAGACCTCTCTCTCCTCTAAGCTGTATGGAGACCTCTCTCTCCTCTAAGCTGTATGGAGACCTCTCTCTCCTCTAAGCTGTAAGGAGACCTCTCTCTCTCCTCTAAGCTGTAAGGAGACCTCTCTCTCTCCTCTAAGCTGTAAGGAGACCTCTCTCCCTCCTCCTCTAAGCTGTAAGGAGACCTCTCTCCCTCCTCCTCTAAGCTGTAAGGAGACCTCTCTCCCTCCTCCTCTAAGCTGTAAGGAGACCTCTCTCCCTCCTCCTCTAAGCTGTAAGGAGACCTCTCTCCCTCCTCCTCTAAGCTGTAAGGAGACCTCTCTCTCTCCCTCCTCCTCTAAGCTGTAAGGAGACCTCTCTCTCTCCCTCCTCCTCTAAGCTGTAAGGAGACCTCTCTCTCTCCCTCCTCCTCTAAGCTATAAAGAGACCCCTCTCTCCTCCCTCCTCCTCTAAGCTGTAAGGAGACCTTTCTCTCTCCTCTAAGCTGTAAGGAGACCTTTCTCTCTCCTCCCTCCTCTAAGCTGTATGGAGACCTCTCTCTCCTCTAAGCTGTATGGAGACCTCTCTCTCCTCTAAGCTGTAAGGAGACCTCTCTCTCTCCTCTAAGCTGTAAGGAGACCTCTCTCTCTCTCTAAGCTGTAAGGAGACCTCTCTCTCCTCTAAGCTGTAAGGAGACCTCTCTCTCTCCTCTAAGCTGTAAGGAGACCTCTCTCTCTCCTCTAAGCTGTAAGGAGACCTCTCTCTCTCCTCTAAGCTGTAAGGAGACCTCTCTCTCTCCTCTAAGCTGTAAGGAGACCTCTCTCCCTCCTCCTCTAAGCTGTAAGGAGACCTCTCTCCCTCCTCCTCTAAGCTGTAAGGAGACCTCTCTCCCTCCTCCTCTAAGCTGTAAGGAGACCTCTCTCCCTCCTCCTCTAAGCTGTGAGGAGACCTCTCTCCCTCCTCCTCTAAGCTGTAAGGAGACCTCTCTCTCTCCCTCCTCCTCTAAGCTGTAAGGAGACCTCTCTCTCTCCCTCCTCCTCTAAGCTGTAAAGAGACCCCTCTCTCCTCCCTCCTCCTCTAAGCTGTAAGGAGACCTTTCTCTCTCCTCTAAGCTGTAAGGAGACCTTTCTCTCTCCTCTAAGCTGTAAGGAGACCTTTCTCTCTCCTCCCTCCTCTAAGCTGTATGGAGACCTCTCCTCCCTCCTCCTCTAAGCTGTATGGAGACCTCTCTCTCTCCTCCATCCTCCTCTAAGCTGTATGGAGACCTCTCTCTCTCCCTCCTCCTCCCCTGAGCTGTAAAGAGACCCCTCTCTCCTCCTCTAAGCTGTAAGGAGACCTCTCTCTCTCCTCTAAGCTGTAAGGAGACCTCTCTCTCTCTCCTCCCTCCTCCTCTAAGCTGTAAGGAGACCTCTCGCTCTCTCTCCACTAAGCTGTAAGGAGGCCTCTCTCTCTCCCTCCTCCTCCTCCCGAGCTGTAAAGAGACCCCTCTCTCCTCCCTCCTCCTCTAAGCTGTAAGGAGACCTCTCTCTCTCCTCCCCTGAGCTGTAAAGAGACCTCTCGCTCTCCTCCCCTGAGCTGTAAAGAGACCTCTCGCTCTCCTCCCCTGAGCTGTAAAGAGACCTCTCTCTCTCCTCTAAGCTGTATGGAGACTCTCTCTCTCTCCTCTAAGCTGTATGGAGACTCTCTCTCCTCTAAGCTGTATGGGGCCTCTCTCCTCTAAGCTGTATGGGGCCTCACTCCTCTAAGCTGTATGGTGCCTCTCTCTCCTCTAAGCTGTATGGGGCCTCTCTCTCCTCTAAGCTGTATGGAGACCTCTCTCTCCTCTAAGATGTATGGAGACTCTCTCTCTCTCCTCTAAGATGTATGGAGACTCTCTCTCTCTCCTCTAAGCTGTATGGAGACTCTCTCTCTCTCCTCTAAGCTGTATGGGGACTCTCTCTCTCCTCTAAGCTGTATGGAGACCTCTCTCTCCTCTAAGCTGTATGGGGACTCTCTCTCCTCTAAGCTGTATGGGGACCTCTCTCTCCTCTAAGCTGTATGGAGACCTCTCTCTCCTCTAAGCTGTATGGAGACCTCTCTCTCCTCTAAGCTGTATGGAGACCTCTCTCTCCTCTAAGCTGTATGGAGACCTCTCTCTCCTCTAAGCTGTATGGAGACCTCTCTCTCCTCTAAGCTGTATGGAGACCTCTCGCTCCTCTAAGCTGTATGGAGACCTCTCGCTCTCTCCTCCCTCCTCCTCTAAGCTGTAAGGAGACCTCGCTCTCCTCCCCTAAACTGTAAGGAGACCTCTCTCTCTCCTAAGCTGTAAGGAGACCCCTCTCTTACTCTCTTGGCATAAAGTGATAGCACAGAGGTCAGAGAGGGACAAGGGTCATTCTAACACCAAGGTGACAGCCAGCAAACTAGGCCACGGTCTTGGACATCTTAGGCTTCTCTAGTTGAGACAGTTACAGACTCCAGCTAAAGTTGTCACTCATGTTACAAATCTAAGATGGTTATACAGTAGGTGGGATGAGGGGTTGCTACGCTATTGAATCAATGTTAGGTGCAATTTACTTTGCACCTAAAAGTGGTTGAATGTCCCGTTGAGATGTTCAGATCGATGAACAACAGTAATCACATTGACAATATAGCTAACAGCCTTTTCAAATCAAATTAATTATTCCTATTGATCCTAAGGCTTGGTGTAGAAAAGAGAAGCAATGCACTGTATACATAATACCTATACAACCATATACTGTACATGACAAGGTTTTCATAGTTTTATACAAACCCTAGATTAGCCTTACGCTGTTGTGCGAGCAGAATAGGTGTTGGCTCTTGCGTTCAGATGTGAATTTGCTTACAACTAGCTAGCCCGTGATGACCTCTTCGTTTGCATTGACAAGATCACATCATGGCATATGCTTTAAAGGGGCATCGTTCAATTAAATGGTTATAATCAATATATCGCTATACACATTTCACACCTATATACTGCATTGAACTGCTACTTCTGCCCATGCCTGTATCTCCAGGCCAGCATTTTAAATAACATGCAAACCTCATCGTGCATTCGGTGCTCGCGTATGTGACCAAGCGTCTGCGTAGCCAAGCGCTTAAAATGGAACTTGGCTCCATTGGTCGCACTGCAAGTCCCCTCCTTATTGGATATCAGAAAGATACAAACCCACGCGAACGCTTGAAAGACTAAACGAGTTGAGATTAACTAGAGATAATGAACTGAAAAACTAACTAGGTTTCCCTTTTTAACTGTGGATTAATCGGAGTAGAGAAGCACGATTTTGACTCCGGGTCAAAAATTCTACCATGAACCAGCTAATAATCGGACCGTATGCATGTCAGGTATAATAACAACCCGATGTCCATCTCCTAGGATAAACTAGCTAGCTGGTTAAATGTCTATGAATTTTTAATGTGTGTTTCGACCTGCCCCAAATTAACATCGTTGGTTTTGATATTTTAACCTGCGTGTCATGATTGTGTCTGTTGTGGATTGAAAAAGTCAACATACCTGTGATGGTGGACGCGTAAATATATATTCTGGGCCATTGAGGTGGTTAGACGACAAAATATCTGTTCAGTCCACCCACACCTCATATCCTTCACAGTGATGCCTAAAACTCCAAAATGGCTATGGAACACTACATTTTCAAAAGGGGAGCGCTAAAAACCAAATGAGGAACGTTAAACCGGCAACGGGGTCTTTTAAAAATGTCAAAAATACTTGATGTGAATAAGGTGCAAAGAGAGAATAGATCAGAGTCATAAGATGCAACATGAATTGTAAAATGCGACTACCGACAAGAGAATATGGAGAAAACGCCACAAAATGGTTCTGAAATGGCCCATACTAGAGCCTTTTCTTAAAGGGAACTTGTAACATATCCTCATATCCTCCCAACAATTCATTTTTGTCCACTCTCTTTGACATGCCACTGTGTTAAGTCCTGTTGTAGGACATTCTGGGTTTATCCAATGATATCACATGAGTGGGGGTGTGGCCTTGATAACGTTCTCTTCCTGGATTTTCAAAATGGCTACCAACACAATTAGCATATGCTGTGGTAGGAAGGTAAGTGTATGTATTTGTGTAATTGTCATTTTTGTGAGTTTGAATTGAAATTCCTTCTAGTAAATATCTTAGAAAGAATGTGGATGGTTTTCAGAGTAGTGTAACCATTTTTTTCCAAATTCAATACGAGCTAAATAAGAGTGTTTATAAATGCCCTCTGTAGTAGACATCAGGATGTGACAACTATGTTTACCTACTGTACCCATTAACTGTAATATACATTTTTCATATTTACTATCAACTTTTTCTTTATGTCCACTACAGTGCACATACAAATTTGTCTTTGTAAATTATTTGAACTCAAAACAGTTTTTTTGGCTGGCTGTCAGGAGTATAACAGTATTTGGTGTGATTTTAGGGATGGGCTTATATAGGGGAGTGAAGTCCATTCAAGATCAACAAATCTCTTGGTGTTGCATCACAATCCTTCTTGTATGTAAATGATCTTCTACTGCACAGCATACACATCTCAGCGATGCTGCCGATTTTGTATGTTCGATTAAAATAGAGAGGCGACGCTTTAAACGGCGATGCAACATTTCCAAGTGTGGCGATTGACACATTCCTTAGACTTAGGGTCTCCATAGGCGAGGTGGTGAAGAAAGTGGTCTGTCGAGTTTAGCACAGTGAAAACATTACATCCAGTGTGAAGTACATCCAGTGTACAGCACCGAGTACACCACGTAGAACCCTGACCAACTGAAGGACAAACGATGACAAAAGACAACCACATAAACAACAGCCTCATATCAACCCTGAAATTAAAAACATGCAGTTAAAGGAGGTTAATTGTGTGATACAATGCACCTAGTTGAAAAGGGGTTTACTCTGTCTGACAAAAAAAAATGAGGCCAACTTTTCTTGAAAGTAGAAGACCGATCGTAAACGTTATGAAGACAAAATGTGGAACATCGTCTGTGACTAAACCAGTCCAACCCTTTGGTAACGCATAATTATGTTCCCCTGTCTCTCAGGATAATTCCCACCAAGCCCAAGATGGTGACTGCCTTCCTATCACTTAAACAACGAAAAAAGAGCAATGACAACTATTGAAAAAAGATGGCTATGTAGTATCCTTTTCTCTTTTGGTTCATAAATGTCCCAAGTCCTTTCTTAACAGCTTTGGCTTTATTTGTTCCTCAACCAATGGGATAGCAAACTCAAATGAGGTGGTGGTGGAGTGAGAGGAGGTGGACCTTTCCCCTGTAGTGCCCCGCTCATGGGGAGGAGCCGCTACAACCAGGCCCCTCCCTATTCCTCACAATGGGAGGAGTTAGTTGTTGTTTTTTAGGGAAGGAATGGTTCATCCTCCTCGTCCTCATTACTGGGTCCCGGGTCACTCAGACACCTCATCAGCCCTGGGTTCTTGTTGCCCCCCTCTTCCTCTCCCTTCTCCCCTTTCCCGGCCGGCTTCATCATCAGGCCTTGATCCTCATCCCGGTCAGCCCCCTTCCTCTGACCCAGGCCCAGGCCCGTGGTACCCTCCCTCTGACCCAGGCCCTGGCCCGTGGCACCCTCCCTCTGACCCAGGCCCTGGCCCGTGGCACCCTCCCTCTGACCCAGGCCCTGGCCCGTGGCACCCTCCTTGGAGAACTCATTCAGCGTGTTGACAGAGTCCGGGGACTGGGGGGAGGCCAGGTCCACCTGGATGGTGGGGACGCCGTCTGAAGACGCCTTGATGTTGTAGAAGGCGTTGGGGTCTGCACGGGGCAGGCAAGGAAAGGGTTAGCGCACGGTACATTT
This sequence comes from Oncorhynchus nerka, assembly GCF_034236695.1. NCBI lineage: Eukaryota > Metazoa > Chordata > Actinopteri > Salmoniformes > Salmonidae > Oncorhynchus > Oncorhynchus nerka. Next base: position 44,480,322 of record NC_088409.1, on the reverse strand, counting down.
CTCCAAAACAGGGGAGGCCAACCCGAGCGCACATTGAGGCAAACGTTGTGTAATGTCGCAGATAGAAATGTCACGAATAGAGCTTACTTCATTCCCATTCTACACGTTAAGTGTATGTTTGTTCCATGTAATACCTTGAATTTCTGAACGTTCCACCGCGTCATGGCATGGCTTGTTTAGTCGAAACAGGTGTGCTAGTGTTGAGCTGGGCTAGAACAGCAGGCTCACACACTGTGCCTCTCTACGACTAGGGTTGGCCAACCCTGACTAGAACAAATACTTCAACTGTTCCCCGAACAAAAATAGACATACAATACACATTCACAAAAAGACTCACATTATTATTATTTTTTATGCACAATCATGAACAGACAATTACACCACAACTGTGGCACTGCATCATGCCGTAACCTGATCCTATGTCAATCAAATATATGCTAGAATCATGGGTATCGCATTGACAAATGGAAGCGAGCAACATTTACATGCATATACAGTAAGATTGTAGCCGAGGCCATTGGTCGCCACAGCCCATCGCCTTCTACACTCACTAGGACTGTACTACATACCTGGAATTACTTTGGCCCCTCCCTTCTCAGCTTTCAAACCACTGCCTACAATGAAACCAAGCGCAATGCTGCTTTACATGCCAACTTACACATGCAAACATATTTCCAGTCCAAATACCATAAAAAGGTGGAGTAGCCTACTGTATAACAGCGTAATATAATAGTGCATTCTGCAGATAGCGTCGTTGACAGCCCTTAAACATTACAAACTGTACAATCTTGCCAAACTAAGTATACTACGTGTGAAGTAAACGGGTTCCTTTCGACTCAAAACGACATCAAAATATATTTTTCAAGTGATAAAGTGCAAAGGTGCCCAAAAGGTCTACGACGGAACAAGTTTGCTTCCATCATCTTTCCTGTTGCTTCAAAAGGAACCTTGCAACAACTGTTGATTCACACTACTAAGCCAAGCCACGCTAACCTGGTTACACATCCACCATAGTTGCTGGAACCATGCTGGAAAGGACCATTTGAATAGAAATATCAGCGCCAGACCAGTAACGGTAGAGGGTTGGCAAAATAGTGTAAGAGGGGAGCATCAGAGTGTGATGTGGGTGTAGGATGGACTCACCCGAGGCCAGTCTGGCTCTGCACATGGTGGGGGAGTCAGGAATTGCGCCAGGGACTGTGAGGTAGTTACTCATCTCTGTCATCTGTTCACAGGCACACACAAGCATCCGTTTCAATATACAAGGGTTGTGGGTTCGACTCCCACATCAGACACACGTAGTGGATACTGTATGTCGGCGACTGCCAGTCACTTTAGATTAAAGCATAGCGCCATACAGCCATATTACTTACAATAGGATACGTTGTCCATTTGAATGGAAATTATTTTAGTGAGGTCAACTATACAGAAAGAAATGCATTACAGCAATACATCCAAACACTAGATAGGCCGACACCAAATCAATACAACACAATATGACTGACAATATCATAAAGCCCAACCAAGACACATCCTGAAGACAAAAGTGCCATTAAAAGTTTGACAGGTCACTAAATCGTGTCTACCGGTCTGTCGGGATCAGCGTTTTCCTCAACTCTACGGTGCCCTTTAAAAAGTTCTATTCAATCAAAATGTTACTTAATTTCCTAAATAAAACCATTCTGCTGGGATCAGCAGAGTCCTCAGTCTACAGTGTCCTTTTTAAAAATCAGTTCTATTTAATCAAGATGTTACTTCCATTTTCATTACATAATTAGAGACTGATTCATTGCAAGTTGGCCGTCGGGCCACAAGGCTGCATAAATGAATCCGGAACTGATTGTGTCAGGCAAATTAATTGAATGGAGGGGGTGGGACACTGACTAAATCCATCAGAGTTAGGCTAAATTAATGTGAAGAAAGAAAGAAAGTTGACTACTGCGAGTAGTGAAAGAACTTTGTGTCTGGTTGTCTGTTGAAGTTCTCTCTATGTCTGGGGGAGTCTTAAAAGCATGGCTTCCAAAACTGATTTTGCCACATTTCATCGTTTCACCCAGAAGAACAGATGTTTTGACCAGATCAAAAGAGCAGCGTTTGGCCACGTGGGCTTCCATCCTTAATCCACCCTCTTTCAGAGAGTAGGCTGTTTGGACCAGTAACTTTTGGGAGGATTGCATGTATCAGTCTATTTTATGTATCGTTTGCCCATGAGGTGATAAATATAGTTCTATTGAATTGGTAGAATTCCAGACTAAGTGAGCACAACAATGGTGAACGCAGCGTTCAATCTGGTTTAACCAGGCTAGGAGAGTCTGCTGGTCTTACCTTCTTCTCTAGCTCGATCAACCTCTGCTTCTTCAGGAGGAAGTCGTTCCATCCGTCCTCGAAGGGATCGGCCACCAGAGTGTGTCTGTTGTAGGAGCGCAGCTGGAGGGAGAGACAACACACACACTCAACTCACACTATGGGACAGGAATGCTATTGAGCTAGGACCACATAATAATAATGATAATACACTTTCCAGGCACCAGAGTGGATCTGTTATAGGAGCGCAGCTGGGAGGAAGGAGAGACAAAGCACATTCATTCAACTCACACCACGGGACAGGGAGGTCTCGTCGAGGACCACACCGCAACAATGCACACTTGTATTCATAACGATACAGGCTCACGACTACTTCAGTACTATAATATCTTAAGAGATGTTACGTTTGACAATACTAATGAGGACATGACAAACAAAGCAATGTATGTAAAATGTAAGCAAGCATGACTAAGTCGCTATGGATAAAAGGTTCTGCTAAATTGGCAAATTGTCTTCTCTTTGCAAACAGAGTGAGCATCTGAATTCCTACATTACTAGCCGAGAGCATACCACCCCCCCAAAAAAAAAAATTGATCTGAGATCAGCTTTGCAGTTGCCCTCCTAATGTTACCCCTCAGATGTCAATGCTACCCCTTATCCCGCAAGAGGGTAAATCTGATCCTGGATCAGCGCTCACCCTCTGGCGGGTCTTCTGCAGGTTACTTCTGAGGATCTTCCTGATCTCCTCCTCACGGCCCTTGGTGAACTGAGGCAGGGCCCGCTCTGCTACAGGGGGCGGCAGCTTCTTGGGCTGGATGTTCCTGGGAGAGAGGATGGAGAAAAACAAGAGACACATTGACTGCGGCTCTATGGATAACTATGGTTGCTGTTGGCCATTACCAAGCTCTAACTCACTTGGCAATTACTTCCTGTAACATCCACGAGAAATAGTCAGGCACATTCTCCCATACCAGTTATTTACAGGAAGTAATTTATCGTTCAGCCTCTTGACTTTCAAACCTCTGGCGCTCGCAGACAATGTGGAAATGGCTATTAAGTGTAGCGCTGGTGAGCTTAAAAAGGAGCTGGAGGAGGAACGAGGGCGGAGCACTCACTGCATGGAGACCTGCGAGGGCACGGCGGAGGGCAGCTTGACGCCCCCGCCGCTCTCCACCAGCTCGATGGCCTGCTTGAACTCCATCTTGTGGTAGAAGGCGATGAGCTGCGGCTCCTTGTAGCGCTCGCCCGCTATCAGGCACTTCTTTATGTACTTCTTGTTGAAGCGGTTTAGCCTGAAGGGGAGAGACGAGAAAACAAGTCAACCTTCGAGTCCTTTTATCCAATTGCCTCCATGTCTTGTTCCCTCCATAGTACACAGCCATAACCAGCCTCATTAAAACCTTATAAAGGTTCATTGATGAAAAGCTCTTGAATATGAGTAGAACACACACACACAAACACTAGGAAACCGTGTTGCCACTGGCAGGGACACACACTGTGAAAACGGACCGCTATAGGATGAGCCCAGTGTTTTCATCATAACGCTCTAAAAAGGAGGGACTCTACACCGGAGAGATCGATCTAGTTAGACGTCGTGTTCTCGCCACGCTCTAAAGTCTGTCCGGAACGGAATCTGAACTATATGACAACAGCCGGGTGATAAACGGGCATACAGAGACGTCTGAGCAAATCTTATACATGGTTCTCTTGAGAGAATAGCTGCCACATACAATACCCAAGGGCTGTTCAAACACCATACTGTTGTGGGTAAATACTGCATAGGGAAGGGAAATGCACAAAACGATTCAGGTTCACTCGGTTAGGAATGGCGATGCTATACGATTGCCATCACATTCTTGGATTCGGTAAGGTTTCATTGAAGGACAAAGCCATCTGTTCTGGAAAGATAATCCACTTAAGGTGCTTAGCTGTCACTGCCAGCACCCGAGGGATCGCAGCGTCACCGCCACGTTTACGGAGTCAGCCTTAGGATCTTTGTTAACCCTGTTAAAACACAAGTCAAACCGAAGGAAAAATCGGCAACAAGCCGAGATGCCTGGACTGTGTAGTGGAAAGGTGTCACGTTAAGGGTCTTAACTTGAAGAGGTAATCAAATGTTTTTATACCCTGAAAATAAAATATACAGCGCTCGTCACCGTGACCCTTTAGTCCTTCCTTTGCTACCTACTTGTCTTTCCAGTGGTGATGGCCGTAGTGTCCACAGATGTCCTCAATGCCAGTCAGCAGGTGGTCCAGGAACTAGGGGGACAAAACAACGCTTACGTCTAAATATTGTATCTACGCTAACCAACAAGAGGGACAGATATTTGAAATGCTTTAAAGTGTAACCAAGCCTAATCTGTTACTACTTTATCCTGTCTCTATTACATGTAAATAGTACAGAGAGGTGTATTTTCCCATCACACAGGCCACCATTTAGTCATTTTTGGGATTTTCCCCTAAATAGCCTTTTCTCCATGGAGATTCTCCCACTTGCAACAGGAATTAGCCACAATCTGGCCAATAGAGAGAGCATTAGGCCTAGATGATGTCCATCACACTCACAGATTGAAGCAGAGAAATAGGCACTGGCAGATGACGTTCGGACGGTGGTCAATTCTGTTCCTGTATTTTGATTATGGCCACCGCTGTGACAGTTCTGCACAGGGACAGTTTGACATGCGGAGTTGCTATGGGAACAAGCAGTTTTGGTCGTGCCACTGAATTTATTTGAAATTTGCATCGAAATCGACACGCATAGCAATATTCTTGGGCAGCGAAGGGATTTTCTTGACAGTAGTTTCTGCATCAGTTCTATCACTGGTCGAAGAAAACGTTCCCATTTCTCGCAATAGTACTTTATAATGAAAGCCTCAGGCAAGGTGACACACAATAGGTCAGGGTCAGCCCCAGGTGCCAATTAGTCAAGAGATTCTTGAGTAAAACAACTGCAGCCTCAAATATCCATTCATCGAACAACCTACTGACCAATTTGTGAGACCACAAACCTAATGGTGCTGACACTAAAACCATGAGGGACTCTACCTGGCTCTAAGATGCCCTCCTCCACTCCTGGTGCATTCCAGGAGTCCTAAAACGGCTCGGTTGACTTTACATCACTGCCATTTACAGTGGGGAAGATGCTATAAGCTGGTAACCGGGGCGTCTAGCCTAGAGCGCCGGTGACTCATCGCTCCTCGGTGCACCAGAGAGCCAACAGAGCCCCGTAGAGAGACACTGTGTGTGTGTGTGTGTCGTGACATTATTCTGTGGCTATTATTAGCAACAATAACTACCGAGAGACGGTGTGCCGTGCTGCTCAGTGGTCACTCAAGGGCAGAGAGAATGACCAGTAGCATCAGAGGAAGCCAGGCCTAAAGCAGGGGGATTTTACTTGCCAATCTGGCAACCAGGGTGGATGAGTCGGGAGACAGTGGAGAATGAGAGGATGGTCCATTGGGAGCCATGGAACAATGCAGGAAGTTTAATTAGTCCGAGTTAAGAGGAAACAGGGGAATGCTGCTTTCCAATATTAAAACCTCAGCAAGGCAATGTCAGCAAGACAAAATACATTAGCAGAAGATAATTCCATTAATGGCCAGTACGGGGGAAGGGCAGAGCAATATTTGGCACTCAACATGTAATGACAGTACTGTGGTCTGGACAGATACTGCAAGTCAAAATGGACATCCCGCAGATTGAAATAACCAAATAGTTCATTTAACCACAGCCATTAATGCAATAGCCCATTTTAAAAACAGAAAGCTGGCTCGATAATTACGGTGACAAGGACAGCCTTGCAGTGTAGCTTCAGTGAGTTTCTTGCTCTTGTGCTGCGAATTACATAAACTGACCAGGGCCTGTTGGGCCTGTATTTATAAAGTGTCTCAGAGTAGCAGTGCAGATCTAGGATCAGTTTTGCCATTTAGATCATAAAATATCAGCACTCTTACCATGAGACGCTTTACGAATACGGGCCCAGAGCTCGTATATCCCCAGCGGGAAATTAACTTGTCTGATGGGTGGTCCAGCTACAGAGGAGGGGATAGAGAAGGAGAGGCCAGGATGTGAGGGGGTTGATGGTGGTTAAAAGGTTACCTGGGTGTGGATCTCCTCATTGATGGAGCGCTTGGCCTCCTGCTTCTTCTTCACGGCCAACAGGTCCACCAGGGGTTTGATAGTCATGCCCTGAGAAGGGGAGGAGAAGAAAGGTACCATTTGAGATCCAAAAGAACAAGTGATAAATGTCCATCTTTAAATACTACGCGACACCAGCGACCCGAGAGAAGCCTGTAGATGTCCATTTCAATACCTTTCATTCGTGTGCATGTTCGTTTCCTCAGTCACTGCACAGAGAAGCACTGGCTACGGGCAGATGCACACATTCACACTATGAGGCGATTTGCATATTGATTAGGTTGTACCAAAACATGCCGCGCACACACACACCACACACGTCAGGTCGCCCCAAGCCTTTTTTCTCTTATAGTTTGTCAGGAGTTGCTAAAAAACCTTTCCTCTTGGATCGATGCAGCAGCTCAGGTAGAAAAAAAATGCTGAAATGGATCCAATGTCCTCTCAAACAATTTAGCAGTCAAGTGACATTTGCATTTAAATGAGACGTGCTGGGAAACGGTATTATCAGTGCTGGTTAATATACCACTTGGCATACTGGTTCAAGCAATCTCTTGTATCCTGTTCCAGTATGTGTGTGTCTGTTTGTTCCAAGTGTGTGTGTGTGTGTCAGTTCCAGTGTGTGTGTGTGTGTGTGTGTGTGTCTGTCAGTTCCAGTGTGTGTGTGTGTGTGTGTGTGTGTGTGTGTCTGTCCATCCGTTCCAGTGTGTGTGTGTCTGTCCGTTCCAGTGTGTGTGTGTGTGTGTGTCTGTCCGTTCCAGTGTGTGTGTGTGTGTGTGTGTGTCTGTTTGTTCCAGTGTGTGTATGTGTCTGTCTGTCTGTCCATTCCAGTGTGTGTGTGTGTGTCTGTCCGTTCCAGTGTGTGTGTGTGTCTGTTTGTTCCAGTGTGTGTATGTGTCTGTCTGTCCCATTCCAGTGTGTGTGTGTGTCTGTCCGTTCCAGTGTGTGTGTGTGTGTCTGTCCGTTCCAGTGTGTGTGTGTGTGTGTCTGTCTGTCTGTCCATTCCAGTGTGTGTGTGTGTGTGTGTGTCTGTTCGTTCCAGTGTGTGTGTGTCTGTTCGTTCCAGTGTGTGTGTGTGTGTGTGTGTCTGTTCGTTCCAGTGTGTGTGTCTGTCCGCTCCAGTGTGTGTGTGTCTGTCTGTCCGATCCAGTGTGTGTGTGTGTCTGTCCGCTCCGGTGTGTGTGTGTGTGTCTGTTCGTTCCAGTGTGTGTGTGTGTGTCTCCCGTGTGTGTCTGTGTCTGTTCCAGTGTGTGTGTGTGTGTGTGTCTGTTCCAGTGTGTGTGTGTGTGTGTGTGTCTGTTCGTTCCAGTGTGTGTGTGTCTGTCTGTCCGATCCAGTGTGTGTGTGTGTGTCTGTCCGCTCCGGTGTGTGTGTGTCTGTCCGCTCCAGTGTGTGTGTCTGTCCGCTCCAGTGTGTGTGTCTGTCCGCTCCAGTGTGTGTGTCTGTCCGTTCCAGTGTGTGTGTCTGTCCGTTCCAGTGTGTGTGTGTTTCTGTCCGTTCCAGTGTGTGTGTGTGTGTCTCCCCGTTCCAGTGTGTGTGTGTCTGTTCCAGTGTGTGTGTGTGTGTGTGTCTGTCTGTTCCAGTGTGTGTGTGTGTGTGTGTGTTCCAGTGTGTGTGTGTGTCTGTCCGTTCCAGTGTGTGTGTGTGTGTCTCCCCGTTCCAGTGTGTGTGTGTCTGTTTCAGTGTGTGTGTCTGTCCGTTCCAGTGTGTGTGTGTGTGTGTCTGTCCGTTCCAGTGTGTGTGTGTGTGTGTCTGTCCGTTCCAGTGTGTGTGTGTGTGTGTGTGTGTCTGTCCGTTCCAGTGTGTGTGTGTGTGTCTGTCCGTTCCAGTGTGTGTGTGTGTGTGTGTCTGTCCGTTCCAGTGTGTGTGTGTGTGTGTGTGTCTGTCCCAGTGTGTGTGTGTCTGTCCGTTCCAGTGTTTGTGTGTGTGTCTGTCCGTTCCAGTGTGTGTGTGTGTGTCTGTCCGTTCCAGTGTGTGTGTGTCCGCTCCAGTGTGTGTGTCTGTCCCAGTGTGTGTGTGTCTGTCCGTTCCAGTGTTTGTGTGTGTGTGTGTGTGTGTGTGTGTCTGTCCGTTCCAGTGTTTGTGTGTGTGTGTGTGTGTGTGTGTCTGTCCGTTCCAGTGTTTGTGTGTGTGTGTGTGTCTGTCCTTTCCAGTGTTTGTGTGTGTGTGTGTGTCTGTCCTTTCCAGTGTGTGTGTGTGTGTGTGTGTCTGTCCTTTCCAGTGTGTGTGTCTGTCCTTTCCAGTGTGTGTGTGTGTGTGTGTGTGTGTGTGTGTGTCTGTCCTTTCCAGTGTGTGTGTGTCTGTCCTTTCCAGTGTGTGTGTGTGTATGTGTCTGTCCTTTCCAGTGTGTGTGTGTGTCTGTCCTTTCCAGTGTGTGTGTGTGTGTGTGTGTGTGTGTGTGTGTGTCTGTCCTTTCCAGTGTGTGTGTGTGTGTGTCTGTCCTTTCCAGTGTGTGTGTGTGTGTCCGTTCCAGTGTGTGTGTGTGTGTCCGTTCCAGTGTGTGTGTGTGTGTGTGTGTGTCTCCGTTCCAGCGTGTGTGTGCGTGTGTCCGTTCCAGTGTGTGTGTGTGTGTGTGTGTGTGTGTGTCTCCCCGTTCCAGTGTGTGTGTGTGTGTCTCCCCGTTCCAGTGTGTGTGTGTGTGTCTCCCCGTTCCAGTGTGTGTGTGTGTCCCCGTTCCAGTGTGTGTGTGTGTGTGTCTCCCCGTTCCAGTGTGTGTGTGTGTGTGTGTGTCTCCCCGTTCCAGTGTGTGTGTGTGTGTGTGTGTGTGTGTCTCCCGTTCCAGTGTGTGTGTGTGTCTCCCCGTTCCAGTGTGTGTGTGTCTCCCCGTTCCAGTGTGTGTGTGTGTCTCCCCGTTCCAGTGTGTGTGTGTGTCTGCCCGTTCCAGTCTGTGTGTGTGTCTCCCCGTTCCAGTCTGTGTGTGTGTCTCCCCGTTCCAGTCTGTGTGTGTGTCTCCCCGTTCCAGTCTGTGTGTGTGTCTCCCCGTTCCAGTCTGTGTGTGTGTCTCCCCGTTCCAGTCTGTGTGTGTGTCTCCCCGTTCCAGTCTGTGTGTGTGTCTCCCCGTTCCAGTCTGTGTGTGTGTCTCCCCATTCCAGTCTGTGTGTGTGTGTCTCCCCGTTCCAGTCTGTGTGTGTGTGTGTGTGTGTCTCCCCGTTCCAGTCTGTGTGTGTGTGTGTGTGTGTGTGTGTGTCTGTCCGTTCCTGTGTCTGTCCGTTCCTGTGTGTGTGTGTCCGTTCCTGTGTGTGTGTGTGTCCGTTCCTGTGTGTGTGTGTGTGTCTGTAGGCTTTAGACTTAATCTCCTTATGAGAGAGAACGATACGTTATCTGGTTAACTATTAGACCCTGAGTGAATGACAACAGATTCTGGCCCTTAAATAATACCCCTGCCAGCACCATGCGCGCACACACCCAATCCAAACACATGCATAGAAAAACCTATGGACACTAGCTAGCACGCACACACTCCAAACACACACATGCATACACTTACACATTCTAACACCACTCACAACACACCTTCCTACTGCAGCAATCGCACCACTGCAGGTGAAACCCCCACCTAGTCTACAGCTAAGAATATCCCAGACTGCCAGCACTGAAGTCATTTACTGAGGACATTTATTTCATAGAAGGCTTTATTTTAGTAACTGCCATTTTGGGGATACTCTGCCAGATGACGAGCATCCTAGAACTTCAGCATGCATCAACATCTTCACTGTAAAATGAGTTTGCTCAGCAGGACTGGGGAATATCTGACGCATGGAGCTTCAAACAGACTGTGTGTGTGTGTGTTTGCGCGCACTTTAAAGTAGTAGCTGCAGTGACATTTTGTCACACCAGCATAGCAATGGGTTTAAACAAACCATTGAATACTTTAGGCCTTAAAATATACTAGGGACAAGAGAGCAACAACACAATTTAGTAGCAAAGCAATCTATTTTGACCCAAAAGCACTCTGTAATATAATCAACTTCCTATCTTTTTAACTTTCCATAATTTAAATGAAGACATAGGCAGAATTAGAGGGTTGCTAGCCAGGTACCAGCTCTTTTTGTGCCATCTTGCCAACTCCTATGGTGATTGGCGTGACAAGGTGCCTAGATAGCACGAATCAGATCTGGGACCAGACTAATGGACTGGCCCAGTACCCACCTGTACAAACACGGTGAAGAAGATTTCGGTAATGATGGCGGTGAGGAACATGGTCCTCATGGGGAAGAGGTCCTTGTCTAGCAGGTAGCCCAGGGAGAAGGCGATGGCCCCTCGCAGGCCACCGTAGGCCACAATGAACTGGTCCTTGGTGGTCAGCTTGACGATGCGGAACTTGTTGATGATAAAGGTAAGGCCCACCACGCCTGAGAGAGAGCGAGAGAGAGAGAGCGAGAGAGAGAGCACAGAAGTGAGTCAACCTCCAAGGCCTTTTATCTGATTGACTCCATGTTTGCACCCTCCTTACACACAGCCAAAACCAGCCTCATTAGAACCTAAGAAAGGTTAAGGATCCACTTTCCAAATTGATCAAAAGCTTCTGAGAAAGAGGAGTAGAGCCCACAAACTACATTGGAACACACATTGTGAAACTAGCAGATTATAAGAATCAGAAACTACAGGATGTTTGGTGAGAATAGAGAATGGTCAATGGGGATAAAAGTGCAATGTCAAGTCACTAGGTTTCAAACTAGCAAGTGAAGTCAGATGGAGGTCTGCTTTGAATCCATCTATAACTGCAGAAATGACATGATGCTTGGAGGAAATATTCATGATATCCTTTTTTAGGGACGTGTATCTGACGAGTCTGTTGACATCTGGGGCTTCCTCGATGTGAGGACCAAGTGGAAGTTACAAGGGGCACTTCCTCTAATAGTTGCCTCGTTACCTAACTGAAATGTAGTGACTGGAATTTCAGTCTGGCTCCAAGAATAACTATCCCTTGTCAAATTGAGAATGTAAAAAAAAACTGTATCGCATCATCTACTGAAACAACTTGATCAAATTATGACAAACTATGAGAAAGGTAGGCAATGTCACGTCATTTCTCTCACTATCTTTTTTGTAGAGACTGGTACAGTACCGTGAAGAAGGTGTCCGTGTCCGACTCACCAATGACACGTGACACCAGACAAAGGATGACGGTGACGGAGACAAAGGTCCAGTTCCAGGCGTGTGGCCCGGCCACCGTGGCCACGCCCAGGAAGATGAAGATGAGGGTCTCGCTCACGCTGCTCCACATCTTCAGGAAGTACTTGACGGTGGTGTGGGACTTGTGGGATATGTTGGCCTCCACGTAGGGACGCATCACCGCGCCACACGCAATCAGCCTGGTGAGAGAGAGAGAGAGTGTGAGTGAGTGAGTGACACACATGGGATGATTATAAATGGAGTTCTCTAAGAAAGAAACCTTTTCTTGTCTGACAACGTCCCATCATTTAATGTCTATTCTGAATTGTAGCATCTTAGAAGGAAAACTCCGGACACAGAAGTAGGTTTTAGTATTTAATTGGAACTTAATGATTCATTTACTGGCTGCACCAGCCGTAAGCTACCAGAGGTTCCCTGAGCCAGGAAATAAGGCAGACATTGAAAGGGCTACGGATATAAGGAAGCAAACTCTATATTGTAACATAAGCATTTTGCTACACCCGCTCGCTATAAGACGTGCTAAAGTGTGTACGTAACCAATAGATTTTGATTGGATTTGATATTGATGCAATATAGTGATGGGGGGTTGTTACAGTTACATTTTTGGACGACACTCCAAGTATCGATTTCTGTTACTGTAGGTAGCATTAGATGGCGCTAGTCAATTGTACTTGCACCAAATGGTGATCCAACGTGTCTTTAGAACTTGAACCCTGACTGTTCAAAACTAGTTCTCATGCCCTCTCTTTTTTATTTATTGAACCTTTATTTAGGCAACTCAGTTAAGAACAAATTCTTATTTACAATGACTGCCTACCAAAAGGCCTCGTACAGGGACAGGGGCCTGGGATTTTAAAAAATGATACAAAATAAATATAGGACAAAACACACATCACAACAAGAGAGACAACACACTACATAAAGAGAGACCTAAAGACAACTTAACAAGGCAGCAACACATGACAACAGCATGGTAGCAATGCAACATAACAGCATGGTAGCAGCACAAAACATGGTACAAACATTATTGGGCACAGACAACAGCAAAGGGCAAGAAGGTAGAGACAGCAATACATCACACAAAGCAGCCACAACTGTCAGTAAGAGTGTCCATGATTGAGTCTTCGAAGGAAGAGTGAGATAAAACTGTCCAGTTTGAGTGTTTGTTGCAGCTCGTTCCAGTCGCTAGCGGTAGCGAACTGAAAAGACGAGCGACCCAGGGATGTGTGCGCTTTGGTGACCTTTAACAGAATGTGACTGGCAGAACGGGTGTTGTATGTGGAGGATGAGGGCTGCAGTAGATATAGGGGGGAGTGAGGCCTAAGAGGCTTTTTATAAATAAGCATCGACCAGAGGGTCATGTGACGGGTATACAGAGATGACCAGTCTTGTCTCTGTGCAGCAGACATTTAGTGAGCAATAGGTTTGGAACATCCAATTGCCGTATCGAAACGCAATACATATCGAATCGTGAGAATCGCAATATAAATCGGCACTTAAGTATAATATGGTATCGTGAGGTCCCCGGCAATTCCCAGCCCTAATACAATCCTGCCACCTATTGGTAAACATAATACTTAACATAACTTTTCCAGGGACAACATTTATAAGCATGATATTATTGATAAATCAGAGAGCTCGTGAATGAGCCCTACAACCCCGCCCGGAAAGCGCCCTCCCATTCACCTTTTATGGTAACAAAAACACCCTCATTTGCGGTATGATTTGAAAATGTTGGAACTGGGCCATGATAGTTTCTAAAAGAAAGCGCAATGGTAAATGTGATCCCATTTCTGTAGAGGTGTGGGCAGAAGGTTTGAATCTTTTGCAGTGCCGCCTACAGCCAGTGCCAAACACTGGCCACACATTCTGCAAGATTGCAAGGTCAATCAAACTAATTAAAAGTAGCCTAAATGCTATAGCCCACACTTCTATGCACAAGACGACTTGTTGTTCAATATTTGGTTTGTCAACACATGATCTCCTGCCTTGGTATAGGCTCAGATTATATAGGCTATGATGTCGCACAGCACTGTAGCCTACACACTGTCAAATAGGCTACCGGTCTATTTACTTTCGAGCAGGCTTGGCTATAGAATGAGCAACTGATAAACGGTAGTCAACTATTTGTTGTGTAGCAGGAATAAACCAGTCACGTCAAAAAAGGAGAGACATGTTCTGCCATAGGATAATGACTAAGGCCTATATAACAAAATAAAGACGTTAAGACTACACGATGCAATGCGATCGCCTTGCCAACGGCAACTGTATCAGTTTCATCATTAGCAGTTTTCTACTAGCCTACTGCTATTATAATAAATCCCGTGCATCAAACACTTCCTTTTCCTATACAATTAATCAACCACTAGAAGCTGTGCATAAGCATGGTCTGAGCTGTACGTGGAGAAACACACACTTTACCACAAAGGGAAAACTCTGCGCACAAAAGGTTAAGTGTCTTTTTTTTGTGCGCACACACACTTTTGATAAATGAGGCCCCGTGTTACTACATGAATCCAACTACCTACAGTGTAACTATAGGCTACATTACATGCAGGTTAACGCTAATGACAAAGTTATAGCCTAGTACTTCATTGACATGGCATAGAAAGTAGTCATATCAACTAAACAGGTCAACAAAAACTATACTGTATATAAGAGAAAAAGTATTTCACATACAGTAGAGCCATTGCAACAATGATATAGTTTGTTTTGGAAACTATACTGTAAGAGCTTATGAAACAAGGGCTCCATTTCCTCATCTTGTTCCATGAGTTAACCAATGACTCACTGTGATTGGACGTATGGATCCCGAGTGTCTAGCGTGAGTCAACCCTCCTCAGTGACTTTAAGGGCAGCCATCTACGTCATTCCCTTACATAACACACGGCTGTTTGTCCATCATTTCCGCCCAATTTCACTCCGGGGAGAGATCTCATATACATGCAGTGGACAAAAAGCACTATGTACTAATCCAACTCCTCTTTACGATGGAAGGCACGGACGGAGTGCCAACAGGCCTGGGAACAGACTGTCCGACAGTCCTACCGTTGCTCCTGTAAAACACGCCGACGGGAAACTCAACTCATCAGCAGCACCGATGTTTATGATCCATATTCCATAATTCACCACCTTTTATAAAAAGCAGGAGATGAAAGCGGAAGAGAGGAGAGGAAGGGCGATGGGCCAGAGGTGTGACAGGGGGCTGTATATTGAGCGTTGTGTATCCCTGCTCTGGGCTGCACATCCGTTGGCCTGTCACGACATGTAGGTGAGTTACTGCCATTTTGATAGAACTCGTAGAACTGTCCTTGGCTGGGACAGACCCGGTTACATTGCATTTATTTGACCATTTAGTCATGAAAAGAAGCTAAGAATCTAATTCAGTGTACACTTATGAGAGAGATCCTTTTTCCAAGGAAATGTAGAAGATAACGCACGAATAAGACACAGAATCAATGGTGTTGCTGGACCAGCCGGGCAGGTTCAAAAGGTCATGCATCACAGCCACTCTGTCAATGCATTGTAAACACTAAACCTCCACTTAGCCTCAGCCCAACTATAACTCTCATGGAAAGCTTTTTTTATTATCAACAATATCTATGATTTATGACAGAGAGAAACTCAAAAACCTTGGCCACTAGGAAGATTGTGTGTGTGTGTGTGTGTGTGTGAGAGTGTGTGTGAGAGAGAGAGAGAGAGTGCGCTGTCTGTCTTTCTGTCTGCCTGTCTTTCTTTCTGTCTGCCTGTCTTTCTTTCTGTCTGCCTGTCTGCCTGTCTTGTCCTGCTTGTCTGTGCGGGTGTGCGTACCCCTCACCCCTTACTTACGCCATAATTCCAGACAGGTGGAACATCTCCGCCGAGAGGTAAGCCATGTAGCTGTAAACGAACATGAAGAGGGGCTCGATGACACGGGTGTGCGAGGTGAACCGGGAGGTGAAGGCCGCCAGGATACCGTAGATGGCGCCCACGGCGATGCCGCCCAGCGACACAATCAGGAAGCAGATGACCCCGAGGACCACGTCCATCGGTGTTACCTCACCGGCGCCAGAGTACTCCTCAAACAGGTGGTATAAGACCTAGGGGGGGGAGAGACATGGCTCAAGTGTACAGAGAATAAGAGCCCACGCCCAAGTACTCCTCAAACAGGTGGTATAAGACCTAGAGGGGGGGAGACATGGCTCAAGTGTACAGAGAATAAGAGCCTACACCAGAGTACTCCTCAAACAGGTGGTATAAGACCTAGAGGGGGGATGGCTCAAGTGTACAGAGAATAAGAGCCCACGCCCAAGTACTCCTCAAACAGGTGGTATAAGACCTAGAGGGGGAGACATGGCTCAAGTGTACAGAGAATAAGAGCCTACACCAGAGTACTCCTCAAACAGGTGGTATAAGACCTAGAGGGGGGACATGGCTCAAGTGTACAGAGAATAAGAGCCCACGCCAGAGTACTCCTCAAACAGGTGGTATAAGACCTAGAGGGGGAGACATGGCTCAAGTGTACAGAGAATAAGAGCCTACACCAGAGTACTCCTCAAACAGGTGGTATAAGACCTAGAGGGGGGACATGGCTCAAGTGTACAGAGAATAAGAGCCCACGCCAGAGTACTCCTCAAACAGGTGGTATAAGACCTAGAGGGAGGGGAGGGACAGACATGGCTCAAGTGTACAGAGAATAAGAGCCCACGCCCAAGTACTCCTCAAACAGGTGGTATAAGACCTAGAGAGGGGGAGAGACATGGCTCAAGTGTACAGAGAATAAGAGCCTACACCAGAGTACTCCTCAAACAGGTGGTATAAGACCTAGAGGGGGGAGACATGGCTCAAGTGTACAGAGAATAAGAGCCTACACCAGAGTACTCCTCAAACAGGTGGTATAAGACCTAGAGGGGGGAGACATGGCTCAAGTGTACAGAGAATAAGAGCCCACGCCAGAGTACTCCTCAAACAGGTGGTATAAGACCTAGAGGGGGGGACATGGCTCAAGTGTACAGAGAATAAGAGCCTACACCAGAGTACTCCTCAAACAGGTGGTATAAGACCTAGAGGGGGGACATGGCTCAAGTGTACAGAGAATAAGAGCCCACGCCAGAGTACTCCTCAAACAGGTGGTATAAGACCTAGAGGGAGGGAGGGAGACCTTCGAGACATGGCTCAAGTGTACAGAGAATAGCCCAGAGCCCAGAGAGGGGGGGAGAGACATGGCTCAAGTGTACAGAGAATAAGAGCCTCCCAGAGTACTCAAACAGGTGGTATAAGACCTAGAGTGGGGGGAGGGACCTTCGAGACATGGCTCAAGTGTACAGAGAATAAGAGCCCACGCCAGAGTACTCCTCAAACAGGTGGTATAAGACCTAGAGGGGGGGACATGGCTCAAGTGTACAGAGAATAAGAGCCCATGCCAGAGTACTCCTCAAACAGGTGGTATAAGACCTAGAGGGGGGACATGGCTCAAGTGTACAGAGAATGGCTCAAGTGTACAGAGAATAAGAGCCCACACCAGAGTACTCCTCAAACAGGTGGTATAAGACCTAGAGGGGGAGACATGGCTCAAGTGTACAGAGAATAAGAGCCCACACCAGAGTACTCCTCAAACAGGTGGTATAAGACCTAGAGGGGGGGGGGGAGAGACCTTCGAGACATGGCTCAAGTGTACAGAGAATAAGAGCCCACGCCCGAGTGCTCCTCAAACAGGTAGTATAAGACCTATAGAGAATGGAGGGGGTTTGACAATCGAAAATATATCTGTTTGGATTCCATTGGTAAAAGCATGGTGCTAGCACCCCAGGGTCATGGGTTTGATACCCGCTGGGGCCACAATACAATGCATACACTCCCTGTACTGTGGATAAAAGTGTCTGCTGAGTGGCATATAAACCAGTGATATTATGTGGTCTAACGTTCTGGTATAGTCGCTACCGGAAAGATAAACGTTTGCATAATCTCTCGTGGACAGACGCACGTAATAAATGGTATCATAGCGTCTGTCAGGCTGTGGGATGCGACAACTTTTTCCCGGGGCCCTGATTTTCTCGGCACTGATAATTTGGCCAAACTATTTTAAGTGAACTGGTCCCATCAACAAGAGAGCCCAGCCCGTGTGTGAGTATAATCAGCAGAGCATAAATATAGCAACAGGAAACGGTGTGCCTCATAATATATGCCACACAGCACACGACTTTATCCAAAGCAACTTACAGCAGTGTATTTGTAATAGGCTCCTTCACGCAAGGACGCAACCAGCTAAATAAAAAAACTCCAAAATGTACTTTATATTTTCAATGACCAACCAATAAGAGAGAGATGATCCATCTCACAACTGTTTCAACAGAGGAAAGAGAAGGAAGCCGTGAGAGAAGATAATTGAAAATAGATTAGGGCACTGGGGGGCCCACTAAACTGGGTCAGCTTTCGTACAAAGGTCACAAATCACCAAAACCTAACCAACCAGACCCTGGCGAGGAGCTAAATGTTAGCTAGAAGGTATGAAGTCAATATCCAGTGACAGAAGTATGGTTGGATTTTCCTAAAAGACTAGGCCTAATTCAAATTGGGCTAATTTGGTACTAGGCTATTCTGATTTCTTAGGCCAGTCCAAACCAATATCCTGTCCACAGAAATAGGAACACAATCACAGGCCAACTAACAACTGAGTCCTCTTCATATGGAGGACGAATGTAGCCTACTTTTGAAAATATAGTTTGGTTTAATTATATTGTACTGGATAGCAGTGCTGTATAGTATTGTACTGCATGGCATTATCTTTGGGGGGGGAGGGGACCCCGACCCTGACATGATTGAACTGTAATGCATTCATTGATTGACTAGAACTGCATTGCCCTGCATAACACTAAATACCACCCTATCCACCACCCACTCACCACAGTGACGGCATCATTGAGCAGCGACTCTCCGAACACCAGAATGTGCAGCAGCTCGTTGATGTGGATCTCCTCAAACACAGCCAGCACGGCCACCGGGTCCACGGCTGAGATGATGCTCCCGAACAGCAGGCAGGGCAGCAGCTCCACCTGGCTCAGGTATGTGCCCTCGATCTGGCACACGGCGTAGAGGAGACCCCCTACGAAGAAGGCGTTCCACAGGGTGCCGACCACGGCGAACATCAGGATGGTGCCGATGTTCTCCATGAAGGGCCGGATGGGCAGGAAGTAGCCCGCATCCAGGATGATCGGGGGGAGGAGGCACAGGAAGAAGAGGTTGGAGTCCAGCACGGGTGGTACCTCTTCGCCCGCCAGCTTGATGAGGCCACCGACCAGGAGGCCCACCACAATGAGCAGACAGGACTCGGGCACGATGCTGGACAGCCGCGGGATCAGGTGGAACCCTGAGGGAGGGAG
Source organism: Oncorhynchus nerka (assembly GCF_034236695.1). Classification (NCBI taxonomy): domain Eukaryota; kingdom Metazoa; phylum Chordata; class Actinopteri; order Salmoniformes; family Salmonidae; genus Oncorhynchus; species Oncorhynchus nerka. The sequence continues at coordinate 44,461,390 of NC_088409.1, read as the reverse complement.
AGGGTGATTAGATGCATTGTTCTCGTTCATTGTTCTCATGGTTTACACTTTCTAGGCGGCATCTCGAATGTACCAGTCACATGAAACTTCAAACTCATTGAACTCATTGACGATAAGAACCAGAAAATAATCACCAGTGACTCACTGAACCTGTTTGAGTTAAAAGCCCCACCAAATGCATATTCCGTTTCTAAGTGAGCCACCACATTCATAGTGCTTAGTAAGGTCCAGATACTGCCAAATTCAAATGGATCAACTAGTCGTATTAATTACCTCTGAAAAAAAGAAATCAGTATTCAGAATAGGCTTAGTTTATAAGTGGAACAGAAGCTAATTTAACATGGCAGTACTTGATTTCACATATGCAATTTCAACAGTCCAGAATACGTCTAGGCCTCGTAGATAAGGCTGGTGGGTGAGAATACACAGGGGAAACAAAGTTGATAGCTGGCCAGAATCTGCAAGTCAAAACAACCCTGGACATAAAACACAGGAAGTGACAACAAATAAAAAAGGGCCAAAGAACCAGGAACAGAACACGAGAAGAGTCTGCTGCATCCTGGCAATGTCACATAACACACACCCACAGTAAATCACATGCATTTCCTCAAAAGTGGAAATGGATATGCAAAACAAATTCCTCACAATGTTAAATCGCGTGACTCCATTCAAAGAGAAACCATACACAGACAATAGGCCACATCCACTTCCATAGTGATCACAGGACATCATCACCAAGGAAAAGTTGACTGAAAAATGTTCACTTCAACTTGACGTTAACTAGGCCTAAAATGTAACAGAAAATGAATACAAGATGTGCCAATAGCACTTTTTCTGATGGTTTATTTCCTACTCCCATGTATTTGGGATTCATTTCAAGTAAACTATCGCAATTAGCTGCAATGGCTCAAGGCAACAGTTTGCTTGTCTCAACATAATGCATGCTCAGGTAGGCTAGCATAGTCCCAGGGCCCAGTGTTTCAAAACTTTGTATCTTGATGAGAATGAAAAAAAATCCTAAAACATAATTCAACTTTGGCATTATGGGGTATTGTGTGTAGGCCATTGACGCAACCTCAATTGAATCCTTTTTATATTCAAGCTGTAACACAACAACATGTGGAAAAAGTCAAGAGGTGTGAATACTTTCTGAAGGCACTGAACACTGCAGTCAATTTAACATAATGAACCTTTGGTTTTGAGATGTAAGATTTTTTTTCTTTTTTTTCTCTTGGTTGTAGGGCCTTTCACCTTTCTAAATCCACAGTGAATCCAACCTTCCAGTGCGATGGAGATAATTCTGACTTTCAGCTTCAAAACTACACTCTTAGGGGAAAAAAATGATTTCTAGAACCTACAATGGTTCCTCGGCTGTCCCCATAAGAGAACCCTTTTTGGTTCCAGGTAGGAACCAGGTACGTGCCCTCTTCACGACTGTCGATATATGGTGCATCCCTAATTTCATTAGAAGAAAAATCCCTGATATTAAAGTGTGGGATGGCACGTTGGCAGCCGTTCAGCGAGGGTAGCGGTGGCACAATGGCAGCACCATCTGGTCAGGCTAGGGCAGAGAAAGGAGATGAGAAGCAGGCATGAAGGCAGGTAAACTTCCCTTCTCCAACACTCACGCCTCACACACTGAGCATAGTAAATTAGCATGTCATCATTAGCAAATCAGACAGTTACATAATGATCAGTTTCCTTATCGCTGTCAGAGGTTTTCAAGAATAAGTGGTCAGGAGAGGAATGTGTGAAAAAGAGCAGGCGTTTACGGTGGGAAACAGTAGAGTCTGTGAATTATAAAATAATGAACATCGGCAATGTCTGAGCAGATAATGCCTTCACTTAGCTTGAACGTGCTCAGCAAACTGCAATCTCCTGGGTTTAAAGGGCATCTGATGTTTTTCATCAACTCAGTCAGCTGGAAGGCAAAAATGTTAAGTTTTGGACACACTCTTTCACGGGCTAAACAAGGCCATCTCTATGGAGTCCAGAACACTGCCACACAAAGCTGCTGCTTTTAAAGTACTACAGTGCTAGCTCCGAGGAATTCCATTGACAAACGGCCAAGAGATGCCTAATCTTCCCAGAAAGAGATGCGTGGTGCTTGGGGCACTCTTCTCCTTTCAACTGGCTTCGTAAGGAAACTGGCACCTTTCCACAATTCAGAGGAAGCATCTTCACCATGTGGGCGAAACAAAGGAGTTAACACTGACTGCTTGGAGGATATTACAAAAGGCTCAGGCTAGATTTGAGCATCACTCGTTTGAGAGCTCGACGTGTACCATTCTCACTCCGAGACCTGTGTTTAAGCATGATCTTTTGGAGCTAACCAGTGCTCTCAAATCATATCCTGATGTCAACAGCAGATTGAAGGTGTATTCAAAACATTGCTGATTTAGCTAGCTACCATACATTTCGGGAAAAGTTATATTAAGTGGCTAATTAGCTTGCTAGCTAGCAAGTGTTAGCAACATTTGGTGTTCAATTAGAGAGCTAGTTAACCAGCTGAGCTAACAAGCAATGTAACGAAAGTATAATTTTCGATTTGAAAAATACTCCATCAACAGGCTCAGCATTTCAGGAATCCCAGTAGAAAGTGCTCTTGATGCACCATTCAATTATTAAGTCATTTAAACTATTCATTTTTTAAAGAAAACTCACTGGCTATCATGCAATTTAAGTGTGAGTTTGTCCGAAGGTGTTGGACTCGACGACAGTTGCTATCCATCGGAGCACTGCGATTGGTTGCACAAAATTCTGGGATGGGGCTTAGTAAAGGGTCAATTGTACTCCTCTGACAGGCTAATTATTCCACCCACTCAATATAATAGATAACATAGAACAAGGTTGCCTAGGAAACCCACAACAGTGATTTATGTCAAACTACTTCTGAGGAGCTGTCAGAATGCCTTAGTCACTTCCAGGCTATTATTTCCTGCCGATGATGCGTAGGACTGACCGCATCACCCTCTGAAGAGCCCTGCGGTTGCAAACCGTGCAATTGCCATACCAGGCGGTGATACAGCCCGACGGGGAAGTCTCAATGGTGCATTTGTAGAAGGGTATTAGGGGGCCAAGCCACATTTTTCAGCCTCCTGAGGCACCGGTGCCTTCTTCAACACACTGTCGTGTGAAGGGAACATTAAAGGTCCTCAGTGATGTGCAAGGAACCCTCTCCACTGTGGCCCTGTCGATGCATGCTCTCTCTGCAGTCCATGATCGCTCCTTCATTTTGTTGACGTTGAGTGAGAGTTTATTTTCCTGGCACCACTCCGCCAAGGCACTCACCTCCTCCCTGTAGGATGTCTCGTTGTTGGTAATCAGGCTGTTTTGTCATCAGCAAACTTGATGATTGAGTTGGAGACGTGAATGGCCACACAGTCATGGATGAACAGGGTATACAGGAGGGGACTGAGCACGCACCCCTTTGGGGCCCCCATGTTGAGATTCAGCGCGACAGAGGTTATTGCCTACAGTCAGGAAGTCTTACGACCCAGTTACCCAAGGAGGGGTTCAGACCCAAGGCCCTGAGCTTAGTGATGAGCTTGGAGGGCACTATTGTGTTAAAAACTCTCTGGGGGTAATGCAGCCGACATTTGCTGGCGAGGTATTCCAGAGCGGGAAAACAAAAGGACTCGAGTTCCTGTAAGTTAGCCCAATCATACTCCTCCGCCTCTGTTTCCCAGAGAGTTCTTTGTTCCTGTCCTCGCGATGAACCCCTCTGGTTGTATGGACAGGGACAATCTATTCAGAGAGAGCCACGATTCGGTAAAACAGTATGTTACAGTCCCTTATGTCTCTCTGGAAGGAGATCCTCACCCATGAGCTCATCTACTTTATTGTCCAGGGACTGAACGTTAGCGAGTAATATACTCAGAAGCGGTGGGTGGCATGCCCACCTCCTGAGATTGACGAGGATCACACTTCTCTGGTGGTGACATTTAGGAGTTTCACCTGGGATGAATGGGGCTGCCTCAGACAGTTCAAACAAAGGATCCAGGTTGAATGTCTGGTGAATGACAGTAGGTAATAGTACTAGAAATATTCTGAGCAAATACTGTAAGAAATAATACCAACAAAAATACTGCAAAGTTGGCTAGGAGCTAGAAACTGGGTGGCCATGTCTGTCAGAGCCATCTTGTATCACACCCTTCAACATGAGAGCAGCCCCAACCAGTGGAAAAATCCAGCACTAGTACATAAGAGCTTGTTGGACGTGTTGCTAGCTGAAAGAGAAGTACAAACATTATTGTAACTTTGGAGTTAGAGCTGACTAACAAGAATATCTTTGCTATCAAGCGAGGCATGCTTGTTACAAATTAGGCCTCTAGGGACTAATGCTCTAGATTTCTGAGGGGAGGAAGGAATAATGCACTTAAGCCCATCACAAACTGTTACGTCTGTTTTAGCATGCTGCCACTGACTCAGTGAAAATAAACACCCTTTGTGTGTATAAAACACATTCAAAAGTCTACATAGCCACGGGGTCTTTTTGATAGGGGATCCAACACTGGATGAACATAAATAAACACTATCATACACAGAATGTAGCAAATAGTGTTTAGATGAACAACAAAATCTCCGGTTTATATAGATTTAGTTTTTTAGTAATTTCAGAATCAACACTGTCGTCAATAGTCAACAATACTAATTTATGTAAGCAGAACTCAAACTCAAGTAACTTGGCTCCTTAAGAGCCTAATATAAGAGACTAATATTTAATCCCAGTGCTCATGGCAAAGGTTATTAGTAGTAGATGCATAGCAGGGTTGGAGTCAATTCCATTTAAATTCAGAAAGTACACAAAATTCCTATACCAATTGTTCCGCAATGAAAAGCAAATTGGAATTTCAGTGTTCTTCCTGATTTGAAAAGGAATTGACCCCAACTCTGATACATAGCCTGCAAAACATAGTCGTGTGCCTTCTATTTCCTCTGAGAAGTGACTCTGATCCGGAGGAAAATTTGGTTCAAGGACTCCCAACGATCCATAAATAACCTGGCAGCAGCAACAGGTCAAATTCCAGAGATTCAACAGGGAACCGGATACCAAGTTGTATGTGTGTCAGTGACTGTGTGTATTGGAAAGGTCTGAGCTGTCAGCACTAGGTCTGCCGCATCTCCGCAATGCATTTTCTGATGTCTAAGGTTGTCACTCCATGTTACGACATTTCTCAACATGTTGTTCATTTCTGTCTCATGTCAGTCAAAAGACTTGCCTTTCTCAGTCAGTCGACTTCGGTACAACATACCATGGGGAGTCACACTCTCTAGAATCACGGCCGACAAGGCCAAATTAAATCTGTGCCTCACGGGAAGCCCCGCCTTCCACAGGTGATAAACGTGAGGCTCAGATTCATTCCTTCAATTATTCCGCTCTACACCTCAGTTGGAACAGGAATGAATCACGCTACTAAAATAAACAATTGGAAAACGAGACTTACGTTGTGCCAACTAAACTGTCCGTTAGTGGCCGAGCGTGCTCACTCCCTGGACGTTGTGTGCTGAAGTTTGTATGGTTTCCTAATCAGGAAAAATGTGTTATTCCTCTAATTGCTTGGCCTGGCTATAGCAAGAAGTTAGATGGCGAACCTGACCGAAACGACGAAGGCTGACAAGCAGGATTCGTGTTTACGACCATACCCCAATGAATTAAACCCCTTGTCTATTTACGCACCGGTGCATCAATCCACACAGAACAAAAATATAAACGGAAAATGCAACAACTTCAAAAAAGGTTTTTCGGAGTTACAGTTAATAGAAGGAAATCAGTCAATTGAAATACATTCATTAGACCCTAATCTATTGAAGTCTCATGACTGGGAATACAGATATGCCTCTGTATCTGGTGTGACCACCATTTGCCTCACGCAGTGCGACATCTTCTTCGGATAGAGCTGATCAGGCTGTTGATTGTGGCCTGTGGAATGTTGTCCCACTCCTCTTCAATGGCTGTGTGAAGTTGCTGGATATTGGCGGGAACTGGCATTAGCATATGCATACCCATACCATAACTCAACCGCCACCATGGGCAAATTGCTCACGCTTAAGACACCATACACGCAGTCTACCATCTGCCCGATACAGTTGAAAACACTCACTTCTTCAGAGCATCAGTGCCCATCGAAGGTTAGCATTTGCCCACTGAAGACGGTTACAACGCCAAACTGCAGTCAGGTCAAGACCCTGGTAAGGACGACAAGCACATAGATGAGCTTCCCTGTGACGGTTTCTGACAGTTTGTGCAGAAATTCTTTGGTTGTGCAATCCCAGTTTCATCAGCTGTCTCAGACGATCCTGCAGGTGAATTAACCGGATGTGGAGGTCCTTGGTTGGCATGGTTACATGTGGTCTGTGGTTACGAGGCCGGGTGGACGTACAGCCAAATCTCTAAAAGGAAGTTGGAGGTGGCTTATGGTAGAGAAATGAACATTCATTCTCTGGCAACAACTCAGGTGGATATTCCTGCAGACAGCATGCCAAGTACACGCTTCCTCAAAACATTGCTGTGATGACAGTGCTTCTACGGGGTACTACATCAGCCATTGCCATAACCCATAAGGGGGCCGGGTTTCATGCAGGCTATTCAGTCTAACAGAAGCACAACATGTGTTAGAAGCTTGTCCCATGTTTAATGGCCCTCTGGTACTCTGCGTTCTATGATGTTCATGGGGTATATCACTCTGTCCACAAGGGGGCACCTCTGCCCATGGGTGGCTCATTACTGGGATTCATTACTGATTCCTGCCTGTAGTTCACTAGTCCCTATGAGGTGTCTTGTGATACAGGTTATGGGCTCTGTAGGCGATTGGTGGTGGGTAGCGTAGTCGAGGGAACAAGCAAGGTTGGACACGACCATGCTATTATCCAACACACAGTTTATGGTTCATATGAATCCCGAAATGACTGGTCTTTCTCCAGCTCAGCGCTTTTCATTCCTGAGAATTAGATTCAATTAGGAATCATCCGTCTTACCACAAAAGGGGTCTGTTTTTCAGAGCTGTCTGTCCCATTCCCAGCTAGGTTACAAGGTGCTTTGTCGCCAGTAACCATGACTGGTCGGTAGTGTTTCCCTGGGTCTATTTTTATTTATTGCATGCGGCCAGCCGGTTACCAGAACGCATCTTACTGCCTAAACCGAGTGAGGCTTGTTGTGACAATAGTACCCCCAGGTGGCACTGCCAATCGGTGTACGCCACTGATCGCCGGCCCAGAGTGGGCCAGTCTTTAGGCAAACCTTGACATAAGACAGTTTTTCTTCAACCCCAAGTGTTTACGGGTGTCTCTCATAGGAGTTTGATGAAAAGTGTCCCTTCCCCACATTCAGACACACATTTCTAAAGACTGGTGGAAATGATAAAAGATCCAAATCTCTCAAAGTCCCCAACGTGGCATCCCGCCTCTTCCATATGTTACTTCACGGAAGGCTTGATGTCTGCTCCGACCAATGCTGCGCATGCGTAGTGTCGTCCTGGATCATGCAAACAGTGACATGAAAAAAACAGTTTCCTCCCCCATGCTTCTGCAGCATCATCACACCGACTGTTCCAGAGGAATCAGCTCAAGTTGAGGGAGGAAATATCCTCCAGACTCCAGAAGCAGGCAATCGGAGTGGTTCCTATGTCGAAGACATGATATTGCACAAGTCAATATTGTGATTTTGATGTGAATTCGATTAATTGTGCGGCCCTAAAAACAGGTATATACACATTGCTATAAAAATGAGCAGGTTCCTGTTTCCAGGCTATTACAACCTGTTGCAATGACTTCGTAAAGCATCTACACTACCATTCAAATGTGTGGGATCACTTGACTCCTGACTGACTATTGTAGCTGGAAACGGCGGATTTTTAATGGAATATCTACGGAGGCCCATTATCAGCAACAATCACTCCTGTGTTCCAATGGCACGTTGTGTTAGCAAATCCAAGTTTATAATTTTAAAAGGCTAATTGATCATTAAAAAACCGTTTAGCAATTATGTTAGCTCAGCTGAAAAATGTTGTGCTGATTAAAGCATTAGACTAGTTCAGTATCTGGAGTATCAGCATTTGTGGGTTCGATTACAGGCTCAAAATGACCAGAAACAAATAACTTTCTTCCGAAACTCTTCAGTCTATTCTTTTTCTGAGAAATTAAGGCTATTCCATGCGAGAAATTGCCAAGAAACTGAAGATCTCGTACAACGCTGTGTACTACTCTCTTCACAGAACAGCGCAAACTAACTCTAACCACAATAGAAAGAGGAGTGGGAGGCCCCGCTCCTAATGATCAGTTAGCTAATCCAAGTGTATCATTTTAAAAGGCTAACACAACGTGCCATTGGAACACAGGAGTGTTGGTTGTTGATAATAGGCCTCTGTACGCCTATGTAGATATTCCATGAAAAAATACAAAATAAAATGTATTTATTTTTTATCGGTTTCCAGCTACAATAGTAATTTACATTAACAATGTCTACACTGTATTTCTGTTCAATTTGATGTTATTTTCATTTTCAAAAACAAGGACATTGCTAAGTGATGTCAAACTTTTGAACGTAGTGTATCTCAAGGAAAAACTCCAGTCTTCAGATACATTTCATTACAGATCATTTTGAGTAAATAAGACGAGGCCTGCAGGAAAAAGGGCAGACCGGTCATATTTGGATGGACTGAAGTGATTACGACTGCAACCGCTAACAGCAAGAGACCAAACCGTCAATTCAGGACTGGAATGCTAAATTACCCCAGTTTGTGTGAGGACGGGCACTCCAGGAAGTGAATGACTCATCGCCCCTGGACAAGGAGCTCTTTCACCTCCAATGGTCTGTGTTAGGCCTCCTAGCTAGGTCATACCCAAAGGCTTAAGACAATACAAACAAGAGAGGACAGGTAGCAAGCAGCGCTGAAATAAATGTAGTTTTCTCTTGGCTCCTGTCCGTTGGGACATACTGTATTACACTACATGGTTGAGCTCCTTTCAGAAAATGATCATTTATTTAGCATTTCCACCAACGGTTAGGCCTAAACTTTGGGAGGCACTGTTGATGTGCCTGAAGCTCCTAACCAACTTGCAGACAGCTGACACATTCTCTAGCACGGTGGTGTCAAACATACAGCCCTCCGTGGTTTGAGTGAATAAAATCACAGAAATTAAAGCTAGACAGTCAGGGAGCACTGAAAATTTCAAAAATGACAGAGGACTATTTTTCAGTGCGGCCCTCTGGAACAAGTTGAAGACCGAATGTGGACCCCGGGGGAAAATGAGTTTGACACCCCTGCCATAGCGGAATACTCCAATCATGGCCTCCAGTATTCACACTCGTCAGTGGCAAGTACATATCACAGCTGGAGATAAGGTGGTACATGGGGGAAACATTGGGATCAGGTATCATCCCACCGTTGACACCGATAACACAGGCTCGCCATATGGATGGATGTTATGGATAAAGCGCACTTCAGTGAGAGGCATGGTACTGATAAGCCATGGTGGGGGTCAATGGAATGTCCCTTCTAAACCGTATTTCCTTTCTGGTGCTTATCATATTTTGTCTGTATCATTACCGTGCCTCAAACTGACACCACGTTGGGATAAAAAAATTAACGTTTTAACAGGCCATGGCTGCGAATACAGAGTTTTCACCCCTGCCCCTCTGGAAATACTTCTCAAAGCCACGGCTCTGGATCACATTCTGCTCAGGTGTTATTTTACCCACATAGATGTTCCTACGTAGCTGCTACTCCACCTCCCTTCATGTTTCTCTCTTTACTCAGCATTATTTTTTTAACCCTTTGATGTAGCCCGTCTCTGCCTCATACTTCTGAACTGAAATCGATTTGATATGCTGCCGAGGTAGCTGCATGCAACGACCCACTTGAGTTCGAGACAGGCTCAACTAAAGCCAGGCTATCCAACACTACATTCTCTGCACTAAATTGTAGGCCTGTGTCCCTAAGACGACGATGAACCCTATTCAATTAGTATATGGCTTCATATGGACAATCAACCTATGTGAATATCCTGGTAACACATAAGCTAGTCGAGTTCTAACTATGTCGATGGGATGAGAAAAGTACAAAAAAAAGAGCCATAAAAGCAAATAATGGGAAAACCTTGAAAGTCGTTAACACGTCGGCAGGAAAGGGAAGCGTCGTTTTAGGTAATGACATAGGCCTACCTGTTATCTCTCCCAGACTTCCACACAGCCATTAAATAGAAGGCCTGAAGGCCACTGACAAATAAGGCAACGGTTGCATCTCCTCATTTCACTGTCACATTACTCAGCTGTGTGCTAAAGACCACCTAATGCGCAAGCTTTTACTCTTCGTACACTGGAGTCGTGTCCTGTAATTACATTTGAAATACTCATGCTAGAAGCAGTGCTTAGATAAACGGATTATGTAGGACAGATCTCTCATTATATCCTACTCATTTGTAAGTTTACGCAGAAAACCAACCGTGAGCAAACTGAGATAAAATTACAAACCTGAGATTTGAGCCCACTGGTGCCATTTATCCTACTATACTTTTAGGCCACACCCTGTTCCTGACAACTTACGGTGATTATAACAGGTGACTGGGTTTGATGTTGTAAACTTATTAGGCCTAATCTAATTATGGTTTCCATAGGCAGGCCACGATTCCAGTAGTAATAAATTATATTTCTTTGTGACGTACAATATTTCCATTGTGCACTGTTACAGTATGCGGAGCAGTGCACCCACAGACAGTTGTGCTGTCCGCCTCTCAGGTTATCATCCATCTTCGTTGTATGTCTACTGTAGATAACGGCCTCTTAAACCTTCTGAAAGAGTGGCTTGATCTTTTAGTGAACCAATTGAGGTAGAAACAAAATCTAAAAATGGGAGACTCACAGGACTCCAAATATAAAAACTCTTGAAAAGACACCAACAGCGCTCGACTGACAGGGCTGCCCGCTGACCCGGGGAGGTTTTGGAAATCATCCATGCCTGTCAATCTACATCAGTAGGCCAGTGATTAAAAAAATATATATATATAAATATAGTGCTAGTTCAAGGGCTCTCAATCATTTCCAAATGCACTGTATGTACACACACATTACCAGTACCAGTCAAAAATTTTTTTTTTTTTTTTTACTATTTTCTACATTGTTGAATAGTGAAGACACAAAAACTAATGAAATAACACACATAGAATCATATAGTAACCAAAAAGAAGTGAAGAATCTCAAACATAAAATAAATGTGGATTTGTTGAACAAAGTAGCCAACCTTGCCTTGATGACAGCTTTGCACACTCAACCAGCTTCATGAGGTAGTCACCTGGAATGCATTTCAATTAACAGGTGTGCCTTGTTAAAAGTTCATTTGTGGAATTTCTTTCCTTAATGAGTTTGAGCCACGCAGTTGTGTTGTGACACGGTAGGGGTGGTATACAGAAGATGGCCCTGTTTGATAAAATACCAAGTCCATATTATGGCATGAACAGCTCAAATAAGCAAAGAGAAATGACAGTCCATCATTACTTTCAGACAAAAAGTTCAGTCAATGGAAAATGTAAAGAACTTTGAAAGTATCTTTAAGTGAAGTCGCAAAAAACATGATGAAACTGTCTCTGAGGACCAAGAAAGGAAGACAGAGTTACCTCTGCTGCAGAGGATAAATGCATTAGAATCAGGGAATCAGGCCCTCAAGGACAAATTGCTTCAAAGAAACCACTACTAAAAAGGACACTAAGAAGAGACTTGCTTGGGCCAAGAAACACAAGCAATGGACATTAGTCCTTTGGTTTAATGAGTCCAAATTTGAGATTTTTGGTTCAAACTTTGTGATACGCAGTGCAGGTGAACGGATGATCTCCGCATGTTTGGTTCCCACCGTGAAGCACGGAGGAGGAAGTGTGATGGTATGGGGGTCCTTTGAAAGTGACACTGTTGGTGATTTATTTAGAATTCAAGGCACACTTAACCAGCATGGCTACCACAGCATTCTGCAGCGATACATCTTGTTTGCACTTAGTGGGAATATAATTTGTTTTTCAACAAGACAATAACCCAACACACCTCCAGGCTGTGTAAGGGCTATTTGAACAAAGAAGGAGAGTGATGGAATGCTGCATCAGATGACCTGGCCTGCACAATCCCCCGACCATAACCCAATTGAGAAGGTGTGGGATGAGTGGGACCGGAGAGTAAAGGAAAAGCAGCCAACAAGTGCTCAGCATATGTGGGAACTCCTTCAAGACTGTTGGAAAAGCATTCCTCATGAAGCTGGTTGAGAGAATGCCAAGAGTGTGCAAAGCTGTCATCAAGGCAAAGGGTGGCTACTTTGAAGAATCTAAAATATATTTTGATTTGTTTAACACTTTTTTGGTTACTACATGATTCCATGTGTAATTTCATAGTTCACTATTACTCTACAATGTAGAAAATAGTAAAAACTTTGAATGAGTAGGTGTGTCCAAACTTTTGACTAGTACTTTAAAATTATTCAGAACCTTAGCTATGAGACTGGAAATTGAGCTAAAGGCCATCCTGTTTCCTTTGATCATCCTTGAGATGTTTCTACAACTTGATTAGAGTCCACCTGTGGTAAATTCAGTGGATTGGACATGATTTGGTAAGGAACACAACTGTCCATGTAAGGTCCCACAGTTGACAGTACATCGCAGAGCAAAAATCAAGCCATGAAGTTGAACGAATTGTCCGTAGAGCTCCGAGACAGGAGTGTCGAGGCACAGATCTGGGGAAGGGTACCAAGAAATGGAAGAAGTTTGGAACCACCAAGACTCTTCCTAGAGTTGGCCGCACGGCCAAACTGAGCAATCGGGGGAGAAGGGCCTTGGTCAGGGAAGTGACCAAGAACCCGATGGTCACTGACAGAGCTCAAGAGTTCCTCTGTGGAGAGAACCTTCCAGAAGGACTACCGTCTCTGCAGCACTCCACCAATCAGGCCTTTATGGTAGTGGTCAGACGGAAGTCACGCCTCAGTAAAATGACACGACAGCCTTCTTGCAGTTTGCCAAGAGACACCTAAAGGACACTCAGACATGAGAAACAAGATTATATGGTCTGATGAAACCAATATTGAACTCTTTGGCCTAAATGCCAACGTCACGTCTGGAGGAAACCTGGCACCATCCTTACGGTGAAGCATGGTGGCGGCAGCATCGTGCTGTGGGGATGTTTTTCAGCAGCAGGGACTGGGAGACTAGTCAGGATTGACCTGCTCCAGAGTGCTCAGGACCTCAGACTTGAGATTCCAGGTGATTGTTCACACCCTCTTAAGCCTTAGCCCCACCCATCTCTAAGGGTTGATCTGTGCGCTCGGTACTAACTTGTCAGCTACTTCCAGACAACCGAGAGAGAGAGAGAACAGCTCACAGAACATTACTCTCCCTAGCAGAGCTGGTTAGGCTGTTACTGTATGTTATCCAGAGCGTTGGTGACTGCAACTGTGCTGTCAGATTGTCCGTTCGTAAATTCAGAATGCGTTTCGCATTCAGTGCACATTGGACGCTCTGGCCAATAAGAAGGTTGTTATGAAAGCTCTGACCTCACAATGACAGTCAAGCACCCAAGCAAACTGGCTAACATTGGCTAGCTACTTCCAGACACATAATGAGGGAACACTCCACAATGACCATTTTACTCCCCCTAGCAGAGCTGGTTATGCAGTTTTCATGTTATCCAGAGCATTGGTGACTAACAGTGCGTAATTCAGTTGTTGCCAGCAGCTTTGTTGCTGACGTTGGCACACTAAGAGGACAGTCTTTTGTTAAGAAATTTAGCTAGATAATTAGCTAGGTAAACAATGAATCCCAACACGACGTAACATTAGGTAGCGAGCCAGACAGCTAACGTTAGCTAGCTAGCTAACAGTACACTAACTTGAAATGAAAATACTTTGACAAAATTAGAGTGGAGTCTTTTGTTGAGACATCAATGGACAATAATCACAACTCTTGACGTTACTACCCTGCATTAATATGCAGGTAGCTAACCAACCAGGTTCTTTGGCTATAACTAGTCAAGCAAATGTGTCTGAGATACGAAGAATAAGATCATACACATAACGTTAGCTAGCGAGCCATCCAGCTAACACTACACTTGAACTTGACATTAGGTTTATGCAGTTTTACTACACAATACATTTTTAAAAAGCAGAGTTTGACACAATTACCTAGAAATACTCACCAGCTACAATAAACAGACGCATGCTATATGGCAGACCAATCCAAACTCATCTCTCGGCATGTCCAGCCCACTCGTTATCTCAGCCAATCATCATGGTTAGCGGGAAGGTTGCTCTCATTTTCTATGGCTAAACCAACTTGGCTCATAATTTAACAATTGTATTTATATTTACAGACATCATACAAGTTTGGTATTAAAAAGGCACATGAAAGTTCACGTTTGAGTAGGCATTTCTGCCAAAAAACATATTATGATTTTTTAAACATGTTTACGTTCAAAACAGCTCTCCTGTGAAGTCGTGACTTGCGACATTTGCCTAGTATCCTGAATCGGGTGACAAATCGCTTTGCAGCGACGCTCCCCATCCAACCTGATAGAGCTTGAGAGGATCTGCAGAGAAGAATGGGATTAACTCCCCAAATACAAGAAGACTAGAAGGCTAAGTAAAGGGTCTGAATACTTATGTAAATGTGATATTTCAGATATTATTTTGAATACATTTGCAAAAATGTCCAAACCTGTTTTTGCTTTGTCACTATGGGGTATTGTGTGTAGATTGAAGATGGTAAAAAAATGTTAATCCATTTTAGAATAAGGCCATAAAGTAACAAAATGTGGAAAAAGTCAACAGGTCTGAATACTTTCCAAATGCACTGTATATCTATATCCAGTCAGTATGGATTGAAGAGGGGATCTGTTTTGTTTTTTCAATCAAGACAAATTCCAGAAGCTGTTAGTTTGTTATGTAGATTATTTACCACACACGCGCGCCTCACAAATAGCCTAGCTTGAGCAAAATACAATCTGTTGGGCAGAAACAACGCGCAGCTCTCAAACAACGGGTTCTTGCATGGAGTAGCCAATAGTGCCATCAGAAAGTATTCACATTCATTTTCCATATTTTGTTGTGTTACAGCCCAAATTTCAAATGGATTCAATTAAGATTGTCAATGGCCTACACGCAATACCCCATAATGTCAAACTGGAATTATGTTTTGACATTTTTACAAATTAATTTAAAAAATGAAAAGCTGAAATGTCTTGAGTCAGTAATTATTCAGCCCCTTTGTTATGGCAAGCCTAAATCAGTTCAGGAGTGAACATTTGCTTAACAAGTCACATAATACGTTGCATGGACTCACTCTGTGTGCAACAATAGTGCTTAACATCATTTTTGTATGACTACTTCATCTCTGTACCACACACGTACAATTATCTGTAAGGTCCTTCAGTGGAGAAGTGAATTTCAAACAAATTCAACCACAAAGACCAGGGAGGTTTTCTAATGCCTCGCGAAGAAGGGCACCTATTGGTAGATGATTAAAAAAAGAAAGACATTGAATATCCCTTTGAGCATGGTGACTATATTAATTACACTTTGGATGGTGTATCAAGACACTTAGTCACAACAAAGATACAGGCGTCCTTCCTAACTCAGTTTCCGGGGAGGAAGGAAACTGCTCAGGGATTTGACAATGAGGCCAATGATGGCTTTAAAACAGTTACAGAGTTAAATGGCTGTGATAGGAGAAAATTGAGGATGGATCAACAACATTGTAATTGCGCCACAATACTAACCTAAATGACAAGATGAAAAGAAGGAAGCCTGAACCGAATAAAAAAATATTCCAAAACATGCATCCTGTTTGCAATAAGGAACGAAAGCAAAATTTTAAAAAATGTGGCAAAAAAATGCACTTTATCTCCTGAATACAAAGCATTATGTTTAGGCAAATCCACTGAGTATCTACTGTTCATATTTTCAAGTATGGTGGTGGCTGCATCATGTTATACGAAGATTGTCATCGGCAAGAACTAGGTCGTTTTTTAAAATTTAAATAAACGGAATAGAGTTAAGCACTGACAAAATTCTAGAGGAAAACCTGGTTCAGTCTGTGTTACACCAGACACTGGGAGACAAATTCACCTTTCAGCAGGACAATAACCAAAAACAAGGCCAAATCTACACTGGAGTTGCTTACCACCAAGAAAACATTAAATGTTCCTGAGTGGCCTAGATACATTATTTTTCACCTTCATTTAACACATGGAATAAAATAATGGAATAAAATAAATTTTACACATGGAATAAACAAATATACAGTCGTGGCCAAAAGTTGAGAATGACACAGTGTTCATTTTCACAAAGTCTGCTGCCTCAGTTTGTATGATGGCAATTTGCATATACTCCAGAATGTTATGAAGAGTGATCAGATGAATTGCAATTAATTGCAATGTCCCTCTTTGCCAAGCAAATTAACTAAATCCCCCCAAAACATTTCCACTGCATTTCAGCTCTGCCACAAAAGGACCAGCTGACATCATGTCAGTGATTCTGTCGTTAACACAGGTGTGAGTGTTGACAAGGACAAAGCTGGAGATCACTCTGTCATGCTCATTGAGTTCAAATAACAGACTGGAAGCTTCAAAAGTAGGGTGGTGCTTGAAATTATTGCTCTTCCTCTGTCAATCATGGTTACTTGCAAGGAAACACACGCAGTCATCATTGCTTTGCACAAAAAGGGCTTCACGGGCAAGGATACTGCTGCCAGTAAGATTGCACCTAAATCAACCATTTATCGGATAATCAAGAACTTCAAGGAGAGCGGTTCAATTGTTGTGAAGAAGGCTTCAGGGCGCCCACGAAAGTCAAGCAAGCTCCACGACCGTCTCCTAAAGTTGATTCAGCTGCGGGATCGGGGCACCACCAGTACAGAGCTTGCTCAGGAATGGCAGCAGGCAGGTGTGAGCGCATCTGCACGCACGGTGAGGTGAAGACTTTTGGATGATAGCCTGGTGTCAAGAAGGGCAGCAAAGAAGCCACTTCTCTCCAGAAAAAACATCAGGGACAGACTGATATTCTGCAGAAGGTACAGGGATTGGACTGCTGAGGACTGGGGTAAAGTCATTTTCTCTGATGAATCCCCTTTCTGATTGTTTGGGGCATCCGACAAAAGGTTGTCCGGAGAAGACAAGGTGAGCGCTACCATCAGTCCTGTGTCATGCCAACAGTAAAGCATACTGAGACCCTTCATGTCTGGGGTTGCTTCTCAGCCAAGGGACTGGGCTCACTCACAATTTTACCTAAGAACACAGCCATGAACAAAGAATTGTAGAAACACATCCTCCGAGAGCAACTTCTCCCAACCATCCAGGAACAGTTTGGTGATGAACAGTGCCTTTTCCAGCATGATGGAGCAACTTGCCATAAGGAAAAAGTGATAACTAAGTGGCTCGGAGAACAAAATATCGATATTTTGGGTCCATGGCCAGGAAACTCCCCAGACCTTAATCCCATTGAGAACTTGTGGTCAAGCCTCAAGAGGCGGGTGGACAAATAAAAATCCACAAACTCTGACAAACTCAAAGCATTGATTATGCAAGAATGGGCTGCCATCAGTCAGGATGTGGCCCAGAAGTTAATTGACAGCATGCCAGGGCGGATTGCAGAGGTCTTGAAAAAGAAGGCTCAACACTGCAAATATTGACTCTTTGCATCAGCTTCATGTAATTGTCAATAAAAAGCCTTTGACACTTATGAAATGCTTGTAAATATACTTCAGTATTCCAAGGTAACATCTGACAAAAATATATAAAGACACTGAGGCAGCAGACTTTGTGAAAATTAATATTTGTGTCATTCTCAAAACTTTTGGCGACGACTGTACAGTCAATAATAGAGAAGAAAAAATAAAAGTCTATATACAGTGAGTGCAAATGAGGTAAGATAATGGAGGTAAGGCAATAAATAGGCCATGGTGGGGAAGTAATTACAATATAGCAATTAAACACTGGAATGGTAGATGTGCAGAAGACAAATGTGCAAGTAGAGATACTGGGGTGCAAAGGAGCAAGATAAATAAATAAATACAGTATGGGGATGAGGTAGTTGGAAGGGCTGTTTACAGGTGGGCTATGTACAGGTGCAGTGATCTGTGAGCTGCTCTGACAGCTGATGCTTAAAGCTAGTGAGGGAGATATGAGTCTCCAGCTTCAGTGATTTTTGCAGTTCGTTCCAGTCATTGGCAGCAGAGAACTGGAAGGAAAGGCGGCCAAAGAAGGAATTGGCTTTGGGGGTGACCAGTGAGATATACCTGCTGGAGCGCGTCCTACAGGTGGGTGCTGCTATGGTGACCAGTGAGCTGAGATAAGGCGGGGCTTTATCTAGCTGAGACTTGTAGATGACCTGGAGCCAGTGGGTGTGGCGATGAGTATGAAGCGAGGGCCAGCCAACAAGAGCGTACAGGTCGCTGTGGTGGGTAGTATATGCGGCTTTGTTGATAAAACGGATGGCACTGTGATGATAGACTACATCCAATTTGTTGAGTAGAGTGTTGGAGGCTATTTTATAAATAATATCGCCGAAGTCGAGGATTGGTAGTAAGGTCAGTTTTACGAGGGTATGTTTGGAAGCATGAGTGAAGGATGCTTTGTTCGATTCTAGATTTAATTTTGGATTGGAGATGCTTCATGCGAGTCTGGAAGGAGAGTTGAGTCTAGCCAGACACCCAGGTATTTGTACTCAGTTGACTTAAAAATCTGCTTGAAAATCCATAGCAAGACTTGAAAATGGCTGTTTAGCAATGATCAACAACCAACTAGACAGAGATTGAAGAATTTTTTAAAGAATAAATGTGCAGGTACTGTACAATCCAGGTGTGCAAAGCTCTTTCTTAGAGACTTACCCAGAAAGACCCAAAGCTGTAATCTCTGCCAAATTCTAATGTGTATTGACTCAGGGGTGTGAATACTTGTGTAAAGGAGATATACAGTGGGGCAAAAAAGTATTTAGTCAGCCACCAATTGTGCAAGTTCTCCCACTTAAAAAGATGAGAGAGGCCTGTAATTGTCATCATAGGTACACTTCAGCTATGACAGACAAAATTAGAAAAAAAGATCCAGAAAATCACATTGTAGGATTGTTAATGAATTTATTTGCAAATTATGGTGGAAAGTAAGTATTTGGTCAATAACAAAAGTTTATGACTAAATACTTTTTTGCCCCACTGTATTTCTGCATTTCATTTTCAATAAAATTTGCAGATTTCAAAAAACATGTTTTCACTTTGCCATTATGGGGTATTGTGTGTAGACAAGGGGTATAAATATTTTCTGAAGGCACAGACTAGCTAGATATATTTTTTGAAAGACCTTGAAAGTGGTCTTTATTTTAAGAATTGTTGTGGACTTACAACATCCAATAATATCCTTGGGAAACTCCCCCTCGATGGGCGTTGCCCTCAATGTGAGCTTAATACGGCCTGTGTATCAATAATGAACAGAGCCTGAAACATTCCCCTGCTACTCTTGCTGCAGTTGTTCCTCTGGTTGACAGTGGGTGCAGAGCCACAGTGGAAGCTGAACAATGTATAATAGGACAATACTAAAATAGAAAACAACCCTGTGCCATGACTTGAGATGGGGAAAGGAGAGATATTTTGGGGCGTTAATCAATGGAACATTTGACTAGGGCCTATTATTTAATCAACAACGGTGTCCTTGGCTTTATTTATTGCAGTACAATTGCCTATGCAAATGTATTAACACAGTAGCATCTGCATGTCATTGTGTGATGTGAATGGATATATTAAGTCAAAGGTGCATTGAAGGGCCAACTATGCAATCGTGTGCAGTGCTGTAAGAGTGAGCAGAGTGGAAAAGAGCTTAGCACTGACTCTCTCCATCTATTTCCCTTCCATTTCCATTCAAGCTCCTCTGTTCCAGGTGGCAGTTGGTTCACCCCAGACAAATATTGGCCACAGATTAGACCAATGGCCCACAATGTGGGTGAGTAGGACTTGGGCTCTCAGGAGAACAGAACAGGGAACTGCCACGTTCCATTTTAGTTTGGATTGCAATGTTTGCATTACAAATGGGAGGTGTGACAAACTTGAGTCGCCAAGCATATATCAGAGGTAATTGTACCTGCCTGGTCACCTGTTGCCTAAAAATACTGTAGGAGTAGATCTAATAGAGCTGCAAAGCAATGTAGGCCTACCAATGTAGTCTAGTCTTCAGCCTAACTCTTCAGATATAAGCCTAATCATATCAACACTATTGTATGTAAAATGTTAACCTACATGCCTGGCTTTGATTAGGCTATCCTCTCTTTATTTGTGTTGTATACTACTACCACCATGACTCTTCGGAGAAACGGGGTTCTACCTAGCATATCAATGGTCTAGTAGTTGAACTGAACGCCAAACTACATGTGCTTTGATGCATTACTCATTCAAAATGTGAAAAAGGGTCATTTATAGCAGCGTGTTGTTAATAGCTTGTTAACACACATTCCCTCTGTTAATGTTTAGACAGCGTTTACGAGAGACCGAGATCTAGGTCAAGTCCAATACATGTCTTCCAATGTACAGTACAGACTAGAGGTCAACCGATTAATCGGAATGGCCGATTAATTAGGGCCGATTTCAAGTATTCATAACAATCGGAAATCGGTATTTTTGGGCGCCGATTTCCGATTATTAAAATATATATATATATATATATTTTTTTTTTTTTTTTTTTTTTATATACCTTTTATTTAACTAGGCAAGTCAGTTAAGAACACATTCTTATTTTCAATGACGGGCTAGGAAGGATGGGTTAACTGCCTTGTCCAGGGGCAGAACGACTGATTTTCACCTTGTCAGCTCAGGGGTTTCAATCTTGCAACCGCACAGTTAACTAGTCCAACGCTCTAACCATTGCACTCCACAAGTAGCCTGCCTGTTACGCGAATGCAGTAGAAGCCAAGGTAAATTGCTAGCTAGCATTAAACTTATCTTATAAAAAACAATCAATCATAATCACTAGTTATAACTACTAATCCAGTTTAGCAGGCAATATTAACCAGGTGAAATTGTGTCATTTCTCTTGCATTCATTGCACGCAGAGTCAGGGTATATGCAACAGTTTGGGCTGCCTGGCTCATTGCGAACTACTTTGCCAGAATTTTACGTAATTATGACATACATTGCAGTTTGTGCAATGTAACAAGAATATTTAGACTTAGAGATGCCACCCGTTAGATAAAATACAGAACAGTTACGTATTTCACCGAAATAATAAACGTTTTGTTTTCAAAATGATAGTTTCCGGATTCGATCATATTAATTGACCAAAGGCTCGTATTTCTGTGTGTTATGTTAGAATTAAGTCTGATTTGATAGAGCAGTCTGACTGAGCAGCAGCAGGCCCGTAATCATTCATTCAAACAGCACTTTCGTGCGTTTTGCCAGCAGCTCTTCGCAAGCACAGCGCTGTTAATGACTTCAAGCCTATCAGCCTAATGGCTGGTGTAACCAATGTGAAATACTATATTAACTACAACCTAAAACCTCTTACTTTGGAATATTGAAGTCTCATGTTAAAAGGAACCACCAGCTTTCATATGTTCTCATGTTCTGAGCAAGGAACTTAAATGTTAGCTTTTTTACATGGCACATATTACTTTCTTACACTTTGTTTTTGCATTATTTAAACCAAATTGAACATGTTTCATTATTTATTTGAGGCTAAATTGATTTTATTGATGTTTTATATTAAGTTAAAATAAGTGTTAATTCAGTATTGTTGTAATTGTCATCATTACCATTTTTTTAAATTTATTATTATTATTTTTTATAAATCGGCCGATTAATTGGTATCGGCTTTTTTGGTCCTCCAATAAATCGGTATCGCCGTTGAAAAATCATAGTCCGTCGACCTCTAGTAGACTGCTGAGGTAAAAGCATAGGCTAGTCCTGAATGTGGGACACAACGCATGTGAACCATGTTTTGTATTGAGGACTTGAATGTTAAGTGTAGCTAGGCCAATACATTGTTACCAGTCAATATGGTCTGTGCTCTTTAGGCCTAAATCAGTGTTGGCACACTTGCTACAACATTTAATAATCAGAGGATCTCTCCCTTACCACACTCTGCTACAATAATCAGATTTATCCCAAGGTTATATTGACATATAGGAAGAGCTATTGCTTAGGGAACAAGGGATATTGATTTTAGAGTCTTCTTCTATAAAAATGAAGGAAGTCTAGTATTGGAGAAAATTACCAGAGCAAGCAAAGCCAGTCTGACATGGCAGCAAAATAACATTAAAAATAGATCATGGATGCAGCTTTAAGCTTAAAAAAAAGAATGAGAACTCTGAACAGAACACAGGCAGGATGCTGGGGCTGAGCAGTGCAGCTGTCAAGCCAGATTATAAACACAGGGGTTTTAGCATAATCAGAAACTGAAGGTCACTGCTGTTCCTGTTTGTTTCGCTTACGCTCACTCAATCTTTCACAACTGCCCCTCTCCTCCTTTCCTTGCTCTACTGCATTCTCCCTTTTACCTATATCCCACTGTCTTTCATTCTCCCACTTCCATCACTACCTGCTCTCAGTCTTCTTTCTCCCTCTCGACCTTCACCTTGTCTCATCCTCACTCCCTCCAAGCCACTGCACCCAGCTGCCGGGCGCTCTCCCCATCTTCCCCCAGGACAGTGGGCCTCCCCCTGAGTAAGTGAGACAGTCCCTCTCTGGCCTGGCCACAGGCTGACACACCCAGGCTCATTATTATGTTGCGTAGAAATAGCAGGCTGCTGGCTCTTAGCAAATGGCAGTAGGGGATGCAGCAGGGAACACTGCAGGGGCATGAGGAGAGCACACTGCACACAGGAAGAGGAGAAGAATAGGGAGGGAGTGGGAGATGAGGGTGTGAGAGAGAGAGAGAGAGGAGAGAGAGAGAAGAAAAGAGAAGTGTCATGATAAGAATGAGGGAGTGGAGATGGGATGAGCAATGCAAGAAGAGCTATAAACATGTAAAGGAGCTGAGAAGTAGCAGTGTGAGATTAAATGATTGCAGTAAGGAGAAGACCGGGAGCGGCGAGGGGACCACAACCAGCGACAGGGAAAAGGATAGAAGTTAGGCTACAAGTGTGTGTGTGTGTGTGTGTGTCTCTCATGTTTCCATTGCCAAACATCCTATGTCAACAAAACAGCTTTTAATTAGTAACAGTGTGGTCAAAGATGTCCCCTTATGAGAACTTGCAATGATTTCAGTCTAGCCTATGCCCAAAAGTGCAACAAAAACAATGTGCTTAGTCACACATCATTGTGTCAAGTAGCTCTGATTGCACCCTCCACTTCAAAAAACATGACCTAAGTGTATGCTCATCATTCCCAGGAAGATCACTTACTATGCAGAATAAAGGAAAACAAGTCCAACCAATACACAAGTCACCTAAGCCTGTAACAATGAGTGTCTCCTGGCTTGTTGAGTCAGTTTATCTGTGACACAAGGGAATGTCACATTAAGGACTACCACTCCATAATCACCTATTGACTTTACTCTGCCAAGTCAATGTGTAGTATTTTCCCATCTCACATGGCATAATCCCTGCTAGGGAACAAACAGTGTTTTCTTAGAATTTTTACAGTCTATTAACTCTGAGTATCAGAAATAAATAATTTATCTTGATTAATGCTGATTTGAAATTGCAATCGATGGCATTCTTCAAACACCTAGATTGCCTGCTCACCTCAATGAACTGGTAAGAGAAACATGGGTGCTTTACTTTTTCTCTGTTTAGGCTATGAGAACACAACTCAATCTGAACCTCAAACCAAATAAACCAGACTAACAGTGCAACTCACCTAATTTCATTAAAGAGGCCAGCAGCACCCATAAAGAGATCTCGAAAGGCACCTGTATGTGATGGTAATCTAGAGACAGGACAGGGAAGGCCTTTTTTGTGTATGTGTAGTTAGTATGGTCGTGGCTGCCTGCTATCCCTCGGTGGTCGTGTCCTCCAGTGTTGTCCTGCGCGCTGATGTCCGGTGAGCTGGCAGCTCCAAGCGTCAGTACGGTACCCTCCAGAAAGATCAACATCACCAGAAGTAGGAGTCCCCGCTCCAGAAAACTTCTGGAGCCACTGGGTGAGTGTAAAACTACGCGAACAGACATGTTGAAATTCGTTTTTTTAATTTAAAGAATTTAGGGGGGGGGGTATGCGTGTAATGAACACACTTTCCTCACTAGCAAGTGGTTTTCCAAAGGACCCACAAAATATCCATGTTCGACAATTGGCTGGCTAGTTAGGAAACTTTAGTAAGCTATTTGAGATGGATGCAGCAGTTCCAGGTACTGTGGCAAGCTGGCTAACACCTTTCGTGAAATCAGGAAACGTCGAAAGTACACCGGACCTGGAGAGCTCAAGACACGGCTACAGCGCTATGTTAGTTAGCTAGTTACATATCCTCTCCTAAATAGCACATTTTTTAATTGAACACTTGGTCCGAAATGTTGTTTTAGATACTGGGAGCGTAGGTTAACCTCTTCGGTGAAAGATGTCATTGCTCACCGCCGACCGGGAAAAAGATGCTGCTCATACAATTCCGGTTCCACAAGAAGATAAATATCCTCAATAATGTCCGCGGTTACAGCTGATCGAAGTCCAATATTGACCTTGAATTAAACGTTTAGAACTGTCACGTTGCATTTGTGGGGGATCCGAGATATATGAACTCCATTCCATGCATCGGGTGTATGCCGCCGTACCCTGTCCCGGACAGAACAAGACCTTATTTGAAGTCAGTCAGTATGAGGATGCGTGGCTCCGACAGTGACTTCTGATGTTATCACTCTGCCAATGTACTCCTGTAAAGTGACGTTAGCGAGATAAATACAACCTTTCAAAACGCACTGCCTTTCGCGGAGGGAGGAGAATGAGGAGGGAGCCCTTTTTATTTTCGACCACACTGACATCTATTGGGGAGGAGGTGCGCGAGAGGACGCGAGAGATGTATCTTAAATGTTCATATATGGAAAAGCCATACATTTATTTGTTCTTTTTTTGCTAAGCTTCACATTCTGTCTCAGGAGACTTGATCTACCTGGATTGCAGGGCAGAACAACGCGACAGTATGGCTAGCCTAGTATCTGGCATCTGTTGGAATTGATTGCACCATACACTCCATGTTATTTAAGTCTTCATTGTAGGCTAATTCAAAATGTACCTCTAAGGGTGAGAATATATTGTTATAAATGCATTGATTGACAAGATATCCAACTGGAATGTTCTCTTTAAAATAATTTTCAATTCAATATCAAAATTGTGTTATGGAAATGGGTGTGTTTTTGTCAGTCCAGCCCAAAAACATTTCACCATCCCTTCAATATCAAATGTGTGTTATGGAAATGGGTGTGGTTTTTTGCGAGTACAGACAAAACATTTTGTCATCAATTTCATAATTATAATTTCGTAATGTCTTGGGTGCTGACGCCATGTCACGAATAGCATACTGTACACAACCTATTTGTGCTTGTTTACTTTGACCTTTAGAATAGTCTGAAATTGTGTTTAGTGTCTCCCAGTAACACTTTAACCCCCACAGCTTGCCAGATACATTAGTACCATACCACTGAAGGTGTCTGGCTTGTAATTACTGTGGTGGGAAATTGTATGGTCATTGTGAGCTGCTTGCTTCTAAAAAAAAAAATGAAATGCTCATAACAATTAGTGTAATAACACATACGAGAATGAGTAGATCGGGTGCTGCTGATGATTATCATGTTGGGTGTCATCAAATATTTAAAGGAGGTGAAGGTTGTTGAAAAAGTGCTCTTTATATGAAGCATTTTGAAGCACACAATGACCATTCATGCAATGTCAACATTCTTATTAATTTACAGTATTGTATATTGTGCTGTAAAAGTTGTAATTAATCAAAGGGGATTAGGTAGTTTAGCCTCTGTCTGACCTGCCAGCACCTGTATGCAATTTACCACAGAGATAATAGCTGCATGAATAAGTTATGATGAATACCAATCAAATGACTGTGTTGCTGCACTTCATGCCCCTGGGGCTTGGGCACACACGTTGGCATGGGGAACCAAGTGTCCCTGTATGCAGCCTTGCACTCATGGGGAACCAAGTGTCCCTGTATGCACCCTTGCACTCGGTTCCTGCAATGCCATAAAAGATTGAAGTGCAGCACGATAGTGAGACACACACACATACACACACACAGAGGTTTGCTGTGCCTATTTTTAAAATACTTCTTCAAGGGATATTGCATAATAGATTTTTCTAATTTACTTGAGATAAAGCGTATGATAAAAGTCAGGAAATACACACATTTTAAGGCCAGGACAAAGTTAATTGAAAATTATTTCCCCATCCAAAATCTATTTGTCTGGATATGAACAGTTGTATAAGTGGCCCAGCTTACTTTTATGGGTCGTTCCCTTCGATTTCAATCACTGTTCGACTACACCCCATTTTGATTTGAACAAAACGTTCTATACATTTTTTCCGATGGTAGAAGTGTTCAGAAAGTAACTTTTTGGACCTGAATGCCAAAACATTTAGGAGATAAAGGTCTTCAAAATGGACCCATTTTGCATACCCCGTCCTACCGTGAGACATCCATGTCTTCATCTCTGGAAAAGATCAACAATTGAGTTTGATATTATATTTCAAAACTTACAAACAGAGTTGTCAAACTATTTGATCATTTCTTGAAGAATGTTTTAAAATATATTTTCTTTCTGATTGTTTATCATTTGCGTTTTTAGATATTTTACATTAAATGTAAAGAAATAAATTATAAAATAGTTTCACAGTCCTGTTTGTAAGCTTGATATTAAACTCAACCATTTATCTTTTCCAGTGATGAAGACATGGATGTCTCATGGTAGGGTGGGGTACAGTATGTAAAATGGGTCAACTTTGAGCACCTCCATCTCCTAAATGTTTTAGGTCAGGTCCAAAATGTAACTTTCTGACCACTTCATCATGGGCAAATATGTATGGAATGTTTCATTAAAATCAAAAGGGGTGCGGTCAAAAAGTGATTGAAATCAAATGGAACGACTCTTATGCAACACGCTTCAGTCATGGCATGATGCTCTCATTTGTATGGTTTGGAAAGTTCATTAAGTTTGCCCTCATTTCAATCATGGAGAGCTAAGCCAACATTTTGGCAAGTCTGGTCTATATTTGTACACATAAGTGTGTACATTTATTCTTTCCTCTCTATTGTGGCTAAGGTCATGATGCCAGTGTTTGCTTCAAGGACTCAAATTGCTACAACATGACTCCAAACTACATCAAACACTTTCAGGAAATAAAAAGAGACATGTCGTTGTGGTCCGTGGATATGAACCAAATTACCCAGGACGCTTAAGTTAAATACATGTTTGGTTTAATCTTGTGTTTTTTTTTTCAGCTTGGTTAGTGCAGATATGTACTTCATGTGTTTCAAAGGGAACATAAACCCAAAGGTCTCAGGACTCAATTCTGAAATCTAATGTGCATTGGAACCAAGATAACCCCAAGAGAAATAGGATTGTTTTATGTCTGTTCGGAAGAAATGTTGTTCCTTTGAGCCTTGTTTTACATCCCTAACCCAATAAACAACATTTTGTCACAAACATCACATGATTCATTTAGAAACCCAGTGACTCCAAAATTGCAAAAAAAACTTCACTAAAAGAAAGCATTCCCTTCCCTTTTCAGGATACCAAAACCATAGAACTCATGGCTTTGTATTAAAGAGGTGTCATCATACTTGAACACAATTTATAATAGAATGGAATCAAATTAAGGAGTCATAGTTTTTGGGTTGTCATTTTAGCCAGTTTAGCAGAACCTTTTTGGGGTCACATGATAGCTTTGAAATGTCTATTTTTGCCTGTCTCTTCATAGAGTAAACAGGTACATTTCTTCTCCTCCAACCACATAATGTGGAATAAAACAAGCCAATTACACCCAGGCAGCACTTCAACCTGCAGATGGGGACTGGGTGTGATTTCCAGCATGTTTCAATGGAAGAAAAGCAGACCATATGATTCAGACCCATAGATTTAGATAGACATCGTATCATTGTATCTGACCCATTATGGTGTCCGTGGGAGGATGGGCAGCATCATTGAGGCCCTCTCCATTTTGAAGTAGTCCGTTTTCTCCTATTACTACTTCTATGAGTTAGCAAACAAACTGAAAGGGTGCAAACTGCCACCTGGAGTGTGTTGTTTGAACAGGTATAAAGCCAAGGTTGGCAATTAACTGCCACCCGCAGTTAAGGACTGTTTGCTCACGTGTATAATTAATTGTCTGATCCCTCCTGGTGACCTAGATGGAATTATGTGATCCTTCCTTAACCCATAGGAAATCCCACCCAGTTGACTACTTCAAAATGGGGAAATTCCTCAATTGCGCTGCCGCAGATTGATATAAAGTTTAGTCGTCGACTTCATTCTAAGGGAAGAAAGAATCTGATTGGTTTAGGGGGCAGAACAATTTGATTGGTTTCTATATATTGGTCAGAACCTGGTAATATCAGGACGTATGGTGGGACATAAACCTTACAACTTTAATGACAAATTTCTCTGAACGGGAAAAAAACATCACCAAATTCACTGGAATACATTACATACATTACATAGATGAAGAAACAATACTCAGAGATGCAGCTACATACTACTTACATTTACATTTACATTTAAGTCATTTAGCAGACGCTCTTATCCAGAGCGACTTACAAATTGGTGCGTTCACCTTAAGACATCCAGTGGAACAGCCACTTTACAATAGTGCATCTAAATCTTTTAAGGGGGGTGAGAAGGATTACTTTATCCTATCCTAGGTATTCCTGAAAGAGGTGGGGTTTCAGGTGTCTCCGGAAGGTGGTGATTGACTCCGCTGTCCTGGCGTCGTGAGGGAGTTTGTTCCACCATTGGGGGGCCAGAGCAGCGAACAGTTTTGACTG
Organism: Oncorhynchus nerka; assembly: GCF_034236695.1. Lineage (NCBI taxonomy): Eukaryota > Metazoa > Chordata > Actinopteri > Salmoniformes > Salmonidae > Oncorhynchus > Oncorhynchus nerka. The sequence goes on along the minus strand of NC_088409.1, from coordinate 44,432,476 downwards.
GGCTGCGCGGGAACTGTACTTCCTCAGTGGTAGGGAGGCGAGCAGGCCAGAGGTGGATGAACGCAGTGCCCTTGTTTGGGTGTAGGGCCTGATCAGAGCCTGGAGGTACTGAGGTGCCGTTCCCCTCACAGCTCCGTAGGCAAGCACCATGGTCTTGTAGCGGATGCGAGCTTCAACTGGAAGCCAGTGGAGAGAGCGGAGGAGCGGGGTGACGTGAGAGAACTTGGGAAGGTTGAACACCAGACGGGCTGCGGCGTTCTGGATGAGTTGTAGGGGTTTAATGGCACAGGCAGGGAGCCCAGCCAACAGCGAGTTGCAGTAATCCAGACGGGAGATGACAAGTGCCTGGATTAGGACCTGCGCTGCTTCCTGTGTGAGGCAGGGTCGTACTCTGCGGATGTTGTAGAGCATGAACCTACAAGAACGGGCCACCGCCTACTTGTCAGACATAGAGAACTGATACTATGTACTTGTTGTTGGGGTGGGATTGGCGTGGGGTGTGGGGGGCTTATTCAACTAAATATTTTGATAAAGTACATGGGAGCTGGCTTACTGGTATATTTGAGACCTAGCTAGCTAGCTCTATTTTATGACTCAACGTTAGTATAGCTATCTGCTAGCCAACTAGCTCTGTTTAGCTTAGCATTTTACATTGGTGCCCCCCGGACAGCATAACTGTCCATCCAATTTTCTTTTTCATATAGCTTATTCAACTTAACATTTCAATAAAGCAAATGTTAGCTGGCTTACTTGTATATTTGACACCTAGCTAGCTAGCTAGCTAGCTAGGTAGCTCTATTAATTCAACATAGTAGCTAAGAAGTTGCTAAATGTTTAGCTAGCTTGCCCTGTTTAGCTTAGCATGTTGCTGCTAGCTTGCTACATTTTCCTCTTTGCTTCAAGTCAGGAGGCCAGTTGTATCTTAGAGATATTGTCAAATTTGTCTGACTACTGTAACACAATAATGATTTCAAAACGGTACAACTTTTAACTCAAAGTTTTATTTACAAGATTCTCAGATTCTCAAACCTCCGCCATGTTTTTAAAAGTAGTGCATCTGTTAAATTCCACCTATTGACCTTTTAGAAACCAATCAGATTTGTTTTGCGCTAAACCAATCACAATCTTTTTGCCCTTGGAACAAAGTTGACTACACTTTATGTCAACCTGCAGCGCTGCCCATGTTAAAATGGGCTTTTGGGCACTGGAGTCCTCTATCTATCTCTATGTTCAGACCATATTTGTGTAGCTACCAAAGCCACTGTTTGTATACCCCCCACGGTGTATGTGGTCTCTATATATTAAACATTCATTCTAAACAGCACTGTAGGACCATGCTCACACACTCATGAGCGACTGGAACGAGCTGCAACAAACACTCAAACTGGACAGTTTTATCTCAATCTCTTCAATCGAAGACTCAATCATGGACACTCTTACTAACCACAAGATCCCTGGCAAACTGCTAGCCTGGTAAAACCAGACTGAACGCTGTGCTCAAGTTAAACAATGGTGAGCGCAGTATTCAAACTGGTTTAACCAGGCTAGCAGACTGGTACCATCTCATCCTATCCACAACATGCAGCCTAGTGATCATGACCCCTCTGACTATGTTCAATTTGAAAACAAATACTGTCATGTAATGCCACGTTGTCATTGTCTCCTGATGTAAGCACTGTGCTCACTGACAAGCCCTGACACCATGTCTAATAGAATGTCAGTCACAATAATATTGTGACAACATGAAACTAAAATAAGCTGTGGAGATAACAATGTTGGTTTGTAGAGATGCTCAAACAACAGTCTACACTTCAGTGCATTTCAGAGTAATGTATCCTAAGTTCCACTTAAGTTGTATGTTCACTTAGTCTCCCATTGACATCGATTCCTACTTTTAAAAAAACAAATATTTCACCTTTATTTAACCAGGTAGGCTAGTTGAGAACAAGTTCTCTTACAATTTTGCAGATTAACACTGGAGTGATAAATGATCAGATGGTCATGTACAGGTAGAGATATTGGTGTGCAAAAGAGCAGAAAAGTAAATAAATAAAAACAGTATGGGGATGAGGTAGGTAAAAATGGGTGGGCTATTTACCGATAGACTATGTACAGCTGCAGCGATCGGTTAGCTGCTCAGATAGCAAATGTTTGAAGTTGGTGAGGGAGATAAAAGTCTCCAACTTCAGCGATTTTTGCAATTCGTTCCAGTCACAGGCAGCAGAGAACTGGAACGAAAGGCGGCCAAATGAGGTGTTGGCTTTAGGGATGATCAGTGAGATACACCTGCTGGAGCGCGTGCTACGGGTGGGTGTTGCCATCGTGACCAGTGAACTGAGATAAGGCGGAGCTTTACCTAGCATGGACTTGTAGATGACCTGGAGCCAGTGGGTTTGGCGACGAATATGTAGCGAGGGCCAGCCGACTAGAGCATACAGGTCGCAGTGGTGGGTGGTATTAGGTGCTTTAGTGACAAAACGGATGGCAGTGTGATAAACTGCATCCAGTTTGCTGAGTAGAGTGTTGGAAGCAATTTTTTAGATGACATCGCCGAAGTCGAGGATCGGTAGGATAGTCAGTTTTACTAGGGTAAGTTTGGCGGCGTGAGTGAAGGAGGCATTGTTGCGAAATAGAACGCCGACTCTAGATTTGATTTTCGATTGGAGATGTTTGATATGAGTCTGGAAGGAGAGTTTACAGTCTAGCCAGACACCTAGGTACTTATAGATGTCCACATATTCAAGGTCGGAACCATCCAGGGTGGTGATGCTAGTCAGGTGTGCGGGTGCAGGCAGCGAACGGTTGAAAAGCATGCATTTGGTTTTACTAGCGTTTAAGAGCAGTTGGAGGCCACAGAAGGAGTGTTGTATGGCATTGAAGCTCGTTTGGAGGTTAGATAGCACAGTGTCCAAGGACGGGCCGGAAGTATATAGAATGGTGTCGTCTGCGTAGAGGTGGATCAGGGAATCGCCCGCAGCAAGAGCAACATCATTATATATACAGAGAAAAGAGTCGGCCCGAGAATTGAACCCTGTGGCACCCCCATAGAGACTGCCAGAGGACCGGACAGCATGCCCTCAGATTTGACACACTGAACTCTGTCTGCAAAGTAGTTGGTGAACCAGGCAAGGCAGTCATCAGAAAAACCGAGGCTACTGAGTCTGCCGATAAGAATATGGTGATTGACAGAGTGGCTGAGGTGCACCCGTGACCGGCTCGGAAACCAGATTGCACAGCGGAGAAGGTACGGTGGGATTCGAGATGGTCAGTGACCTGTTTGTTGACTTGGCTTTCGAAGACCTTAGATAGGCAGGGCAGGATGGATATAGGTCTGTAACAGTTTGGTTCCAGTGTGTCTCCCCCTTTGAAGAGGGGGATGACTGCGGCAGCTTTCCAATCCTTGGGGATCTCAGACGGTATGAAAGAGAGGTTGAACAGCCTGGTAATAGGGGTTGCGACAATGGCGGCGGATAGTTTCAGAAATAGAGGGTCCAGATTGTCAAGCCCAGCTGATTTGTACGGGTCCAGGTTTTGCAGCTCTTTCAGAACATCTGCTATCTGGATTTGGGTAAAGGGAACATTTTGGAAGTTCAAATTATCTCTTAAGAGTAGGGTTGCACATTTTGGGGAATATTCAGAGGTGGAATCTTTCTGTGGGAATTAACAAGAATATATGGGCATTAACGGGAATATATGAGAATTAACGGCAATATATGGAAATTAATATTAATACCATTAAAAAATAGATGTTTTTTTTTCATTGGATATATTTACCATATCATATGAAGACAGAAACATAAACATTTTATAATTGCAAATGATTAAATCCTTCCAATAGAAATTTTAAAAACAATTTAGATACGTATTGAACTTTAATTAAATGAGTTGACTCTTCACATGGGAGGTTTTCACTGAACAGCAATAGAAAGGGAATATTGAATGATCCCCAATGATCCATCGCATCTCCCAAAAATGTTTTCAACATACATCTGTAAAATTATAGTCTAGAAACAAAAGCTTTGGTTGTCTTCCTCTCAGGCTTCCAAGTCTTCTCCATGGACCTCCTCAATGTCCACCTCTTGAACATCAGACTCTGAGGCCTCATCTTCACTCTCACTTTCCAACCTTGTTGAGGATGGCTCGTTGTCAGGCTCAAAAGCTTCAAATTTGCCCTGGATGGCCACCAATTTTTCAACCCTTGTATTGGTCAGCCTGTTGCGTGCTTTGGTGTGTATGTCCCAAACAAGGACCAGTTGCGCTCTGATGCGGCTGATGTTGGTGGGATTTGGAGGATGATGGAAGTAACAGGGGAAAGAGCCTCAGATCCACAAAGTCCCTTCCACCAGGTGGTTGAGGAGATATGTTGGCACAACTGCCATATTGCATCTCCATCACAAAGCCCTTGCTTGGAAGTGTACTTCATCAGACTGCCAAGAACCTTGCCCTCATCCAGGCCAAGGTGGCGAGACACGGTAGTGATGACACCATAGGCCTTGTTGATCTCTGCACCAGACAGGATGCTCTTGCCAGCGTACTTGGGGTCCAACATGTACGCTGAGGCATGTATGGGCTTCGGGCAGAAGTCTTCATGTTTTTTGATGTATTTCAGAACTGCAGTTTCCTCTGCTTGGAGCAACAGTGAAGTGGGCAGGGCAGTAGGGATTTTTCTCTTACATCTACAAGCAGAGTCTGAACATCAGGGGTTTCAGGCTGCTTACCACTCTCTCCCAAAATACATAATCCAGGAGGATCCTCTTGATGGGGCTGTCCATATCGGCAGACTGTGATATGGCAATTTATTGGAGAGACTCCTTCCCCTCCAGGAGACTGTCAAACATGATGACAACACCACCCCAACGGGTGTTGCTGGGATGCTTCAATGTGGTGTTCTTATTCTTCTCACTTTGTGCTTTGTGAGGTAGATTGCTGCTATAACTTGATGACCCTTCACATACCTAACCATTTCCTTGGTTCTATTGTAGAGTGTATCCATTGTTTTTAGTGCCATAATATCCTTGAGGAGCAGATTCAATGCATGAGCATTACAGCCAATGGTTGTGATGTGAGGGTAGGACTCCTCCACTTTAGACCAAGCAGCCTTCATGTTCGTAGCATTGTCTGTCATCAGTGCAAATACCTTCTGTGGTCCAAGGTCATTGATGACTGCCTCCAGCTCATCTGCAATGTAGAGACCAGTGTGTTTGTTGTCCTTTGTGTCTGTGATCTTGTAGAATACTGGTTGAGGGGTGGAGATGATGTAGTTAATTATTCCTTGCCCACAAACATTCAACCACCCATCAGAGATGATTGCAATACAGTCTGCTTTCTCTATGATTTGCTTGACCTTCACTTGAACTCTGTTGAACTCTGCATCCAGCAAATTAGTAGATAAAGCATGTCTGGTTGGAGAGGTGTATGCTGGGCGAAGAACATTCAGAAATATCTTCCAATACACATTGCCTGTGAGTATCAGAGGTGAACAAGTTGCATACACAGCTCGAGCAAGACATTTATCAGCATTTCTCTGACTACATTCCTCCATTAAGTAAAAAAAAAACATCTGATTCCAGGAAGACCATGAGCTGTTGCTATTGATAAGGTGTCTGATTCATTATTTTCACCTCGAATAGAAGTAGAGGGACTTTTGTCAGAGGTTGCTGTTGTGAGCGCTGAAGGAACTTTATGCACTTGACCAGATGATTCTGCGTCTTTGTTGCATTCTTTACATATGATTTGGCACAGTATTTACAAATGTACACAGCTTTACTATATTAGCTGCAGTGAAATGTCTCCACACATCAGATAGTGCCCGTGGCATTTTCCTGTAAAGATTAGAAAAAAATGAGTAAAAAACTAACAAATACAACTCCATGTACAGATAAATAGTTAAGCAGATAGATTAAACAACTCCTTTGTAAGATAAATGTTTTAAAATGAAACATGTATGGAAACAGGTGAATTAACACTCCTCAGTTAGCAGGCTCAAGCAAGCTAAAACCCCAATGGTAGCAAAACCTAACTAGTAAAAGTTGTTAACAAGTTAGAAATCATTTAAACACACTTTGCTCTAGGCTACTATTTACTAGTTAACATAAAATCATTTAAGTAATATAAAATATATTCACCCCACACTGTATTGTAATCAAAACTTACCAGAAAGCATGTAGTCCTTGGCTCAGACAGTGTAGTAGTGTGGGCTCAATAGCATCGCATTAGTGTGCAAGATCTTGAGAATCAGCTGTACCAGTGATGGAAGAATGCACTGTGCATGCAGAGGGTTGCAATTCCATTGAATTGGGGATAGTTTAACCAAAATATGCCACAAGACCTAGAATTGCCTTACCTGTATCCCTCAAAAAAGGTTCCCTGTTATAAGCTAACTTTTTTTGGTGAATTTAAGCAAAAGTCCCCAAATTCCCAGGCTTAGCTTCCCATGTAACATTTCTCGGAAATTTCCCAGAAAGTTTCAGACCCTTTGCAACCCTACTTAATAGGGTTGAGTTGTTCTTCCAATGTAGAATACATTTCCCCATTAACCTATAATATCTGTTCAGTTACAGTATATAACCATTAGCATACCAATTCATATAATTTCCCATTAAGGTTCACAGGTGTCACGACTTCTACCGAAGGTAACTCCTCTCCTGTTCGGGCGTGCTCGGCACTCGGCGTCGCCGGTTTACTAGCCACTACCGATCCCTTTTTCTTTTCTTGGTTGTTTTGTCTGTGTTCCTTTTCACACCTGGTTTCAATTGCTTTGATTTCTGTGGGTATATAGGGCACCTGTTACCTGCCGTAATTCGTGCAGGATTAAGCTTGTGAGTGTTAGCGTTCAGTATTCTATGCTGTTTATTGTTTTCGCATTGATGTATGTGTAGGTAGTGTCGGAACTGTGGTTGTTCCTCCGTGTACTGACACGAGTTTGCATTCCTTCGAGCGCGTTGTTTGGACATTCATCTGGGCCAATTTTGTATTGGTGGACTATGTGCACAGATATCTACATTAAACACGCTTCTCAAAAAAATCCCTGCTCTCCTGCGCCTGACTCCTACACCTCTCACCGAGACGCACTTTATCACAACAGGGATGGTTCTTAGAGAGTAATAGAGGCCTCCTGGTATTTATCCCATGACTACAAAGCCTAGTTAATGTATACTCAACAGACATATAAACACAACATGTAAAGTGTTGTTTTCATGAAAATAAATTAAATATCCCAGAAATATTCCCTTGCCAAGATAATCCATCCACCTGACATGTGTGGCATATCAAGAAGCATGATCATTACACAGGTGCAACTTGTGCTGGGGACAATAAAAGGCCACTATAAAATGAACAGTTTTGCCACACAACACAATACCGCAGATATCTCAAGTTTTGAGGGAGCGTGCAATTGGCATGCTGACTGCAGGAATGTCCACCAGAGGTGTTGCCAGAGAATTGAATGTTCATTTACCATCAGCCACCTTCAATGTCGTTTTAGAGAATTTGGCAGTACGTCCAACCAGCCTCGCAACCACAAACCATGTGTAATCACGCCAGCCAAGGACCTCCACATCCGACTTCTTCACCTGCTGGATCATCTGAGACCAGCCACCCGGACAGCTGATGAAACTGAGGTGTATTTCTGTCTGTAATAAAGCCCGTTTGTGGTGAAAAACTCATTCTGATTGGCTGGCACTGGTTCCCAGTGAGTGGGCCTGGCTCTCAAGTGAGTGGACCTATGCCCTCCCAGGCCCAGCCACGGTTGCGCCCCTGCCCAGTCATGTGAAATCCATAGATTAGGGCCTAATGAATGTATTTAAATTGACAGATTTCCTTATATGAACTGTAACTCAGTAAAATCGTTGAAATTGTTGCATGTTGCGTTTATATTTTTGTTCAGTATACATATACAGTATGGCTTATATTATGGCTCTGTGCCAGCAGCTAAGCTACTGTATTATAACAAGAGTTGCGTGATACTATATTAGCCTCAGGTTAGCATTAGCGCTAAAGTGTACAAGGAGTAATCATTGTCTGTCAACAGATCACAAATTGGGACAGCTTGGGGAAATTTCTGTATGTTTTTGTCAATTATTGTCTCCTTGTGATTTATAGCAAGATCTGTCTCAATACTGCACTGTACTGACTGGGTAACTGAAAATGCAGGTTATATAAGACAATGGCAACAGATAGAAAGAACATTTAATTTGCATAAGCCCCTAACTGAATGAGACAGATTATGATGCATTCTGGCATTCATTTGTTTGCAGAATGAGAGGTGTGTCTCACGCCCACTTGCTCTGCTCTCCACTGCAGCATGTAATTACAGCTATTAGACTCTATTCAACACCCCATTTCTAATCTCATACACATCTATTCACTCTCTCTATCTCACAGACACGCACACATATACACAAACATTTATTCACGACCACACATCATGCACACAATTAAGCAAGAAGGACTGTGGTGTGGTTTCTCAAATAAGGCCCCAAAAGGTCATTTTCTAATCTAATACAGTTCAAATGCCAATGGTTGTTACTGGTTTGTTAACACTGCCTCCCTAAATCCAATAAAAGTCCATGTGAATAGGTGCACTGGCATATTTCTACCTGAAGATGGCACTACCTGCCCAAGCAGGCTACATTTCTCAGCTGTGACTTCAGAACTGCCTTTTTACTAGCGTTTACATCTCTTCACATCTCTGCATGAACTCATAGAATAACAAAGACTGAACGCTTTCCAGTTAAGTTATATTGTGAGCTGTATGGTGTGTAGTGATGTTACATGATCATCATATCTGTCCCTTGCAAGAGATCAAATGAGGTATCTACAGCTCATTCTCAAAAGCTCAAACTGAGGACCTGACAGTGGCAGACTCCGTTTGCCGAGGAAGACCATATAAGCGTTTGGTCTGAGAACTGATGGAGTTTGGTCTGTCAATTGAGGAAGTTGCTAATTTGGAGACCGTAAAGCAGAGGTTTCCAAGGTGTTCCTCTGTTTATGCCACCGGGCAGACCTCTGGCTGCTGGGTTGACCCATAACTCTTTCCTCAGTACCATGAGAGGTGTGCTCAGGGATTATGCTATAATGCCACATCTGGTATACCTACAGAGATGAGAGAGAGAGCTTAGGCTTTGAAGATTAAAGCGGGAGGAAGGTTAAGAAGTAGTGAGAGCTATTATAGCCCTGTATGCCTCATATTATATTCCATGTAATTTGGCACTTGAAAGTATTGGACTCTCACTCTAAATCTTGGTATTTATGGGTGTGTATTTCTTCTGCCCCCAAGGATTTGGAGAATAAAATAGAGATGATTTCTGTCAGTGGTCTCTATGCGCAAAGTTTTCCAGCCAACTTGATGTTGAGACGTTGAATTATACTAATATCCACTAGAGGGCCTCGTTGACCCCCTTGTTGTCATGATGGGCTCGCTGAGGAACGTCTGCTGGAATTATGACTTCATCCTCAAGGCCAAGGATGAGGGGGAGACAGTTTACCTCAGTCGTGCCTGCTCCAAGGTCAGTTTTGATATGAGCTGTATATCACCATTCCTCTGGATATTTATTTTCAGAAAACATGAGCTTCTGATATCACCAATTAGAAAGTCTATCACAGTCTCAAGAACACACACAGACACACACACACTGAGTGTACAAAACATTAGGAACACCTTCCTTATATTGAGTTGCACCCCCTTTCGCCCTCAGAACAGCCTCAATTCATCGGAGCATGGACTCTACAAGGTGTTGAAATCGTTCCACAGGGATGCTGGCCCATGTTGACTCCAATGCTTCCCACAGTTGTGTCAAGTTGGCTGAATGTCCTTTTTGGTGGTGGACCATTCTTGATACACGTGGGAAACTGTTGATTGAGTGTGAAAAACCTAGAGGGCTGCAGTTCTTGACACACTTAAACTGGTTGTGCCTGGCACCTACTACCATACCCTGTTCAAAGGCACTGAAATATGTTGTCTTGCCTATTCACTGTCTGAATGGCACACATACACAATCCATGTATCAATTGTCTCTCAAGATGTAAATATTTCTTTAACCTGTCTCCTCCCCTTCATCTACACTTATTGAAGTGGCTTTAACAGGTGACATGAATAAGGGATCATAGCTTTCACCTGGATTCACCTGGTCAGCCTGTCAAGGAAAGTGCAGGTGTTCCTAATGTTTTGTACACTCAGTGTATATTTGTACACTCCGCACACATATCCATATGTCAGAACTTACACACACACACACACGTGTGCGTGGATATTCATAGTTCTTTCCAAAGCGCCCGAGCAGAGTTGAGAATGTGTGAGTCAATATGGATGGATATGAGAGCGGACAGGTTCACGACAGCCAGCAGGGCACTGCAGCATCAGACCAAGGCAACATTTGAATATTGCATTAGAACATCCAGGACCCTGCAGGCTCTGCAGCAGAGCTCCTGCCCTGCCCAACCCAACCCCTCTCTCTCACTGGGGGAAGACACTGGGTGGTGCAGCCTGAGCCTGGAACCTGTGGAGCTCAGGGAGAGAATAGACACCATCTGGGTTATGACTAGCCTCAATTTCCAGTCTTTCACATAGTTGTAGGTATAGGTACTATTTCAGAAACAATGGTTTGACTTGTTGAGACTAGGTTATGGCCATTCTCTTGTTGCCCTCGTCTCCAGCCTACCAAAACCAGAATGTTTATTTTGAAACAATGTAACCACAAAATCATGTTCTGTAAAATGTGTTTGGTAAAACGATATACCGGTATTAAAAATGTGTAACATGTAACGTAATAATAATTATAATACATGGGACTTATATGGCGCTTTTCAAGGACCCAAAGTCGCTTTACAATTGTAGAAATTAAGCATAAAAAAGGAATCAAAACAAAACAACATCAGACTAAACAAAAACATGAACAAAGAGAGGGGTGGGCTCAAGGAAGGGAAAGAGTGTGATGTATCAGTGTATGGGGAGGGCAGGGTTGAGGTTTGGATACGAACCCTGTTTAGGGTAAGGGTGGGATTGGGGTTAGGATACGAACCTGGTTTAGGGTAAGGGGTAGGATAAGGGTTTGTGCCAGGTGGTGCTCAGTATAGTGGAGAGGAGTGTCTTTGTAGTGTTCACAAAAAAGGTTTCCAAATGTGTTCTGCGGCTGTCCCCATAGGAGAACCCTTTGAAGAACCCCTTTTGGTTTCAGGTAGAGCTCTTTTGGCTTCCATTTAGAACCTTCTTATGGGGACAACCGAATAACCCTTTTTGGTTGTTGTGAGCACCTTTTTTTCGAAGAGTTTATTGCTTTATTGCCGATGGAGAACTCGGAGGACAGGGGTAATGTGCTCCCAGGACTTAGTGTGGGTGAGTCAGGCTGCAGAGCTTTGAACCATTTGGAGCTTGTGGAGGGAGCTTGGAGTTGATGCCGGAGAGTAGTCATAACGATTCTAACAATTCTAACACGCCGTTTATTATTCTAACGATCAGATGATTCATCTTTTCCCATGACTAAGGGCTGCTAACCACAGGCAGTGTGTGTCGGTGTAAACGTGATGACAGGATTAACTAGCTGCTACCGCAGGGTTGAGGAAACTGGACTCCCGCTGTTCTATGGCTGACTGAGGTGAGCCTGACCACAAACACTCATTCCGGACCCAAAACCACAGGGCCGGTGTAGGGATGTTGGGGCAAGCACAAGCAGGAGATAAATGCAGACTACTGAAGGAGTTGGGGTAAATGGAATTAGCACCAAGGAGAAAGTGGGAGTTTAGAAGGATTGTCCAAGAAGAAAATAAACTGAGCCTTTAAAAAAGTCCATTGGAAATGTAAACTGTATTACAGAGAGAAGGGGAAAATGCACGGGCCAAAAGAGAGATAGTAGGACAATGATTTTAGAAAGTGCAAAATGAGCCATTGAGAAAGTACAGTAGAAATGCATGTCAGTGTGTGACAGAGAAAAAGGACAAGAGAGAGAGAGTTAGGCATAACATGTGGTGTTGTGCAGGCCTGACCGACTCTGAAAAGGTAAACGAGAAGTGAACTGAAATTAACACATAAGGCACATCTGGCTTCCTGGTTGAGTTGCGGCCGCACTTTATCTGAATGGACACAAAGGGCATGAGTCACTAGCCCTGTTTCCACTAGAGCAGAGCTCTAACTAGACTACAGTGAACTGTGTTAGAACAACAGTGGGCTGAGTAAGAGACCTGACTACACACCCATACAGACAGGCTAAGCAGGACTCATGTGAAACAATACCAAGCTGTGTACTCATTGGACACATACAGTAGATTGGCCCTCACTGATAATACACTGACCCCAGTCTGTTATTTGGTAGCTAAACCAAGACACATTCTGTTTAACTAACAAAGGAAAGATGCAAGAAGGAATTGGTTCACCACTATCAGCCTCTCCAGTGCAAAACATGCAAATCTCTGTGGTAGACTGCATTCGTCATAGAATCTATAGATAACAATGTTTGAAATAGGCTGTTTCAAGATTACTATTGAGTTCTACTATAAGAGAGGCTATTGAGTGAATTATGATGAGGTTATGGTATGGCTGGGTATAGAAGTGGACCCAAAGGGTCATTTAGGGTGAAGCTCCGCACCAGACTGACTCTCTGTTGGGAGTGCACACAGTATAGACCATTCCTCCTCTATGGGTGGTTGTGGACATTGGCATTTGTAACAGACGTCTTCCAAGAGAATGCAAGAGAATGCACTCATAAGGCCTCATCTCAATAAGCCTGTGCCTGAAACTGAACAACAAAAACACATCACCAGGAAAGATGAGCGAAACAAATAACAATTGTACTCGTTTTTTAGGATGGAAGGAAAAAGTGACCACGTCAGCGATCATAAGGGGAGGAGTGGGATGGGAAGAAACAAAGACACTAGTGATGATGCTTGTTTTTTAGGAGAGCGGGTTGGACCGCCTCCCCTCATATGTGAGAGAGGAGTGTGTGTGTGTGTGTGTGTGTGTGTGTGTGTGTGTGTGTGTGTGTGTGTGTGTGTGTGTGTGTGTGTGTGTGTGTGTGTGTGTGTGTGTGTGTGTGTGTGTGTGTGTGTGTGTGTGTGCGCGTGTCTATGTGCATTTGTGTAGCTCTAAGTACACAGTATCCCTTTGAAGCTCCATAACAATTCCAGCTTCTAATTCATCTCAATTTGCATTATGTATCTACTTGGACAGTGATATCAATGTTTAGGCAACTAAAGTCATTCTAATACAGTGTGTTTCTTCTAATGATTGTATTCCATGACCTTTCTACCCATTGTGTTAATGTAGGAATCTGATCTCAGCACAGTGGCTAGTTGCTCAGGACCTCTGTGCACCAGTTTGTCTGAAGTAATTAGAAAGAGAGAGGAGGAGGTCGAGACAGAGAGCAAGAGAGAGAGAGAGCGAGAGATCCAATCCACAAAAGTGGAGACAAATTTGACCCCAATAACTACCGTGAGATATGCGTCAACAGCAACATTGGGAAAATCCTCTGCATTATCATTAACAGTGACTCGTAATTTTTCCTCAGTGAAAACTGTACAGAGCAAATGTCAAATTGGCTTTTTACCAAATTATCGTACGACAGACCACGTATTTACCCTGCACACCCTAATTGACAAACAAACAAACCAAAACAAAGGCAAAGTCTTCTCATGCTTTGTTGATTTAAAAAAAGCCTTCGACTCAATTTGGCATGAGGGTCTGCTATACAAATTGATGGAAAGGGGGTATTGGGGGGAAAACATACGACATTATAAAATCCATGTACACAAACAACAAGTGTGCGGTTAAAATAGGCAAAAACACAAATTTCTCCCCACAGGGCCGTGGGGTGAGACATGGATGCAGCTTCAGCCCCACCCTCTTCAACATATATATCAACAAATTGGCGAGGGCACTAGAAAAGTCTGCAGCACCCAGCCTCACCCTACTAGAATCTGAAGTTAAATGTCTACTGTTTGCTGATGATCTGGTGCTTCTGTCACCAATCAAGGAGGGCCTACTGCAGCACCTAGATCTTCTGCACAGATTCTGCCAGACCTGGGCCCTGACAGTAAATCTCAGTAAGACCAAATGTATGGTGTTCCAAAAAAGGTCCAGTCGCCAGGACAACAAATAAAAATTCCATCTAGACACCGTTGCCCTAGAGCACACAAAAAACTATACATACCTTGGCCTAAACATCAGCGCTACAGGTAACTTCCACAAAGCTGTGAACGATCTGAGAGACAAGGCAAGAAGGGCATTCTATGCCATCAAAAGGAACATACAATTCTATATAACAATTAGGATCTGGCTAAAAATACTTGAATCAGTTATAGAACCCTTTGCCCTTTATGGTTGTGAGGTCTGTGGTCCGCTCACCAACCAAGAATTCACAAAATGGGAAAAACACCAAATTGAGACTCTGCATGCAGAATTCTGCATAAATATCCAACGTAGAACACCAAATAATGCATGCAGAGCAGAATTAGGCTTATTATTATTATCAAAATCCAGAAAAGAGACGTTAAATTCTACAACCACCTAAAAGGAAGCGATTCCCAAACCTTCCATAACAAAACCATCCCCTACAGAGAGATTAACCTGGAGAAGAGTCCCCTAAGCAAGCTGGTCCGGGGGCTCTGTTCACAAACACAAACACACCCCACAGAGCGCCAGGACAGCATCACAATTAGACCCAACCAAATCATGAGAAAACAAAAAGATAATTAATTTACACATTGGAAAGAATTAACTAAAAAACAGAGCAAACTAGATTGCTATTTGGCCCTAAACAGAGAGTACACGGTGGCAGAATACCTGACCACAGTAACTGACCCAAACTTTTGACAATTTTTTGACAATGTACAGACTCAGTGGGCATAGCCTTGCTAATGAGAAAGGCAGACCTTGCTCTCAAGAGAAGACAGGCTACAGTGGGGCAAAAAAAGTATTTAGTCAGCCACCAATTGTGCAAGTTCTCCCACTTAAAAAGATGAGAGAGGCCTGTAATTTTCATCATAGGTACACTTCAACTATGACAGACAAAATCAGAAAAAAAATCCAGAAAATCACATTGTATGATTTTTAATGAATTTATTTGAAAATTATGGTGGAAAATAAGTATTTGGTCAATAACAAAAGTTTATCTCAATACTTTGTTATATACCCTTTGTTGGCAATGACAGAGGTCAAACGTTTCCTGTAAGTCTTCACAAGGTTTTCACACACTGTTGCTGGTATTTTGGCCTATTCCTCCATGCAGATCTCCTCTAGAGCAGTGATGTTTTGGGGCTGTTGCTGGGCAACACGGACTTTCAACTCCCTCCAAAGATTTTCTATGGGGTTGAGATCTGGAGACTGGCTATGCCACTCCAGGACCTTGAAATGCTTCTTACGAAGCCACTCCTTCGTTGCCCGGGCGGTGTGTTTGGGATCATTGTAATGCTGAAAGACCCAGCCACGTTTCATCTTCAATGCCCTTGCTGATAGAAGGGGGTTTTCACTCAAAATCTCACGATACATGGCCCCATTCATTCTTTCTTTTACACGGATCAGTCGTCCTGGTCACTTTGCAGAAAAACAGCCCCAAAGCATGATGTTTCCTCCCCCATGCTTCACAGTAGGTATGGTGTTCTTTGGATGCAACTCAGCATTCTTTGTCCTCCAAACACGACGAGTTGAATTTTTACCAAAAAGTTATATTTTGGTTTCATCTGACATTCTCCAAATCTTCTTCTGGATCATCCAAATGCTCTCTAGCAAACTTCAGATGGGCCTGGACATGTACTGTCTTAAGCAGGGGGACACGCCTGGCACTGCAGGATTTGAGTCCCTGGCGGCGTAGTGTGTTACTGATTGTAGGCTTTGTTACTTTGGTCCCAGCTCTCTGCAGGTCATTCACTAGGCCCCCCCGTATGGTTCTGGGATTTTTGCTCATCGTTCTTGTGATCATTTTGACCCCACGGGGTGAGATCTTGCGTAACCCTAACCCAGATCGAGGGAGATTATCAGTGGTCTTGTATGTCTTCCATTTCCTAATAATTGCTCCCACAGTTGATTTCTTCAAACCAAGCTGCTTACCTATTGCAGATTCAGTCTTCCCAGCCTGGTGCAAGTCTACAATTTTGTTTCTGGTGTCCTTTGACAGCTCTTTGATCTTGGCCATAGTGGAGTTTGGAGTGTGACTGTTTGAGGTTGTGGACAGGTGTCTTTTATACTGATAACAAGTCCAAACAGGTGCCATTAATACAGGTAACGAGTGGAGGACAGAGGAGCCTCTGAAAGAAGAAGTTACAAGTCTGTGAGAGCCAGAAATCTTGCTTGTTTGTAGGTCACCAAATGCTTATTTTCCACCATAATTTGCAAATAAATTCATTAAAAATCCTACAATGTGATTTTCTGGATTTTTTTCTCATTTTGTCTGTCATAGTTGAAGTGAACCTATGATGAAAATTACAGGCCTCTCTCATCTTTTTAAGTGGGAGAACTTGCAGAATTGGTGGCTGACTAAATACTTTTTTTGCCCCACTGTATGTGCACACTGCCCACAAAATGAGGTGGAAACTGATCTGCACTTCCTAACCTCCTGCCAAATGTATGACCATATTAGAGACACATATTTCCCTCAGATTACACAGATTTATAAAGAATTTGAAAACAAACCCGATTTTGATAAACTCCCATATCTACTGGGTGAAATACCACAGTGTGCCATCACAGCAGCAAGATTTGTAACCTGTTGCCACAAGAAAAGGTCAACCAGTGAAGAACAAACACTATTGTAAATATATATTTATATTTATATATATTTATATATATTTATATTTATTCATATTTATTTTCCCTTTTGTACTTTAACCATTCGTACATCGTTAGAACAGTGTATATATACATAATATGGCATTTGTAATGTCTTTATTATTTTGGAACTTCTGTGAGTGTAATGTTTACTGTTCATTTTTATTATTTATTTCACTTTTGTATATTATCTACTCCACTTGCTTTGGCAATGTTAACACATGTTTCCCATGCCAATAAAGCCCCTTGAATTGAATTGAATTGAATTGAGAGAGAGGGAGGGAGAAAGAGTATGTACCAGTTTGTATGATGTAATCAGGAGAGAGAGAGAGAGAGAGAGGGAGAGAGAGGGAGAGAGAGGGAGAGAGAGAGAGAGAGAGAGAGAGAGAGAGAGAGAGAGAGAGAGAGAGAGAGAGAAAGCTTAGCTAGCAGACTACATGATGGGAATGTTGCATGTTAGTGTGGAGTCAAGGCCAGCCAAGAATAGAGCTTTCTCTTCATGATGATTTATTTAAATGAACCACATTTAGGGTCCTTTGGCAAACAGAAGTCTGTATATACTCGGACAGTAGCTGTCACGTTCTGACCTTAGTTCCTTTGTTTTGTCTTTGTTTTAGTATGGTCAGGGCGTGAGTTGGGGTGGGCAGTCTATGTTCCCTTTTCTATAATTTGGGATTCTGTGTTTGGCCTGGTATGGCTCTCAATCAGAGGCAGCTGTCAATCGTTGTCACTGATTGAGAACCATACTTAGGTAGCCTGGTTTCACTTTTGCGTTGTGGGTGATTGTTTCCTGTGTCTGTGTTCCACACGGAACTGTTTCGGTTTGTTATTTCACTTTATTATTTTTGTATTTTGTCGTGTTCAGTTTGTTCTATTAAATATGGACACTTACCATGCTGCGCATTGGTCCTCCTCCTTCATATGACGACCGTTACAGAATCACCCACCAACCAAGGACCAAGCAGTGTGGTATCGGGGAGCAGCGAGATCTGGACTATGTGACAACTTGGGACGAAATAGAAAGGTGGTCGGTCGACCCAGGGAGTGCAGTGCGAGGAGGGTTACAGGAGAATGGAGTTGGTGACACGTGCACGGCAGCGCAACAGGCACGAGAGGCAGCCCCAAAAATGTATTGGGGGAGGCACACGGGGAATGTGGATCAGTCAGGTAGGAGACCTGCGCCAACTCCCCGTGCTTATCGTGGAGAGAGAGGGACTGGGCAGGCACAGTGTTATGCTGTGAGGCGCACGGTGTCCCCGGTGCGCATGCATAGCCCGGTGCGGTACATAGCAGCGCCTCGCATCGGCCGGGCTAGAGTGGGCATCGAGCCAGGTGCCATGAAGCCGGCTCAGCGCATCTGGTCTCCAGTGCATCTCCTCTGGCCGGGGTACATGGCACCAGTCCTACGCATGGTGTCCTCAGTTCGCCAGCACAACCCTGTGCGGGCTATTCCACCTCGCCGCACTGGCCTGGCTACAGGGAGCATTCAGCCAGGTAGGGTTGGGCTGGCTCGGTGCTCGAGATCTCCAGTGCGCCTTCACGGTCCGGTCTATCCGGTACCGCCTCCATGCAGCAGCCCTCCAGTGGCAGCCCCCCGCACCAGGCTGTCTCTCCGTCTCCTCCCTACAGGTGCTCCTGCTTGTCCAGCGCTGCCAGAGTCTTCCTCCTGCTCAGCGCTGCCAGAGTCTTCCGTCAGTCCTGAGCTGCCAGAGTCTCCCGTCTGTCCTGAGCTGCCAGAGTCTCCCGTCTGTCCTGAGCTGCCAGAGTCGCCCGTCTGTCCTGAGCTGCCAGAGTCTCCCGTCTGTCCTGAGCTGCCAGAGTCTCCCGTCTGTCCTGAGCTGCCAGAGTCTCCCGTCTGTCCTGAGCTGCCAGAGTCTCCCGTCTGTCCTGAGCTGCCAGAGTCTCCCGTCTGTCCTGAGCTGCCAGAGTCTCCCGTCTGTCCTGAGCTGCCAGAGTCTCCCGTCTGTCCTGAGCTGCCAGAGTCTCCCGTCTGTCCTGAGCTGCCAGAGTCTCCCGTCTGTCCTGAGCTGCCAGAGTCTTCCTCCTGCTCAGCGCTGCCAGAGTCTTCCGTCAGTCCTGAGCTGCCAGAGTCTCCCGTCTGTCCTGAGCTGCCAGAGTCTCCCGTCTGTCCTGAGCTGCCAGAGTCGCCCGTCTGTCCTGAGCTGCCAGAGTCTCCCGTCTGTCCTGAGCTGCCAGAGTCTCCCGTCTGTCCTGAGCTGCCAGAGTCTCCCCGTCTGTCCTGAGCTGCCAGAGTCTCCCGTCTGTCCTGAGCTGCCAGAGTCTCCGTCTGTCCTGAGCTGCCAGAGTCTCCCGTCTGTCCTGAGCTGCCAGAGTCTCCCGTCTGTCCTGAGCTGCCAGAGTCTCCCGTCTGTCCTGAGCTGCCAGAGCCTCCTGTCTGTCCTGAGCTGCCGGAGCCGCCCATCAGTCAGGAGCTGCCGGAGCCGCCCATCAGTCAGGAGCTGCCGGAGTCACCCTTCACTCCGGAGCTGCTGGAATCTCCCGTCTGTCCGGGTGCTGCCGGAGTCTCCCGTCCATTCGGGACCCGGGGCTAGGGTCCCCAGTCTGAGGTTGGCGGCGAGGGTCGCCGCTCTAAAGAGGCCACGGAGGCAGGTGAAGAAGCGGACAAAAACTATGGTGGAGTGGGGTCCACGTCCCGCGCCAGAGCCGCCACCGCGGACAGTTGCCCACCCAGACCCTCCTCTATAGGTTCAGGTTTTGCGGCCGGAGTCCGCACCTTTGGGGGGGTGGGGGGGTACTGTCACGTTCTGACCTTAGTTCCTTTGTTTTGTCTTTGTTTTAGTATGGTCAGGGCATGAGTTGGGGTGGGCAGTCTTGATAGGCACATAAATTATAATAATTACTGTATTAGTTATTAAACTTCTATAGCACTTTTAATAGAACCTTAAAGCACTTCAATAGCAAAAAACAAACAAGCAATATTTCACAGCAGGTTAACCAATAGAAGATTGAGAGAGTCAGTTCATGGCTTGAGCAGAGGGAGCAGGTCAGATGATGGGAGATGATGGTGATGCTGATGATCCTCTCGACTTCTCCTCTTCCACTCTCTGTAGCACCCACTTGGGTGATGCCTCAACAGCTCTGGGCGCCAAAAAAACGAGCGGTGCACGATTTGAGCGGTGCACGACTCTCTCACTGGCTTCGCCCAGTCACGTGACATGCCATTACCCCGGTTCAACCTGGGGCAGCTTAATCGAATCACCTAATTGGTTACAATATGTGCCTTTTTTGCTCACATAATATCACTTTGCCAGTCTTGCTTTTAAATTGGAACTTAATTTGAGATCTAAGCTGATTGTTACACTGGCTACTGCTGTAGTGTTCTTCTGAGGTGTAAGTAAGGTAAACAAATAGGAACACACACACATATTCATGCCAGCTCAGGTCCAGCTTTAGAGTGAGGTTGTGAACTGTCATAGTTTCATGTGTCAGACTTGCTGACTTTTTATAATCATTAAAGATAGACTATCTATCCGGCTATATTTCACCTTGACTCCATGCCAAAGCTTCTCCTCCTCCCATAGTGTAAACTAACCCTACTGGTGTGCCTGTGCCAGTCATTCACAGTGGAGGAGTTTGGGGACTGACGCAACAGGCTTAAATGGCTGAAGGGCATCGGACTTAGGTCATGCAGGCCAAACACCTGGCCAGACAGACATCAGCCTGGTCCCCGATCTGTATGTGCTACCTTGCCTGTTCCTATGGTCATTGTCATGTGACCAGCACACACAGAGGCATGTAATTGTGGAGTTTGGAATAAATGCTAACATGGATAGAAGTGGATTATTACTGTAACGACACAGACGGGAGGAATTGCAATGAACTTGTCCTGAATAGGACAGGATACTTATCTCAATGATACCTGTATATCCATGCATATGACAAGCACCTCCTCTAAATACCCTGGCTCATTGTAGTCATCACCATAGCTGAATGCTAGGATAAAGTCAGTGAGACAGAGAGAGCACAGAAAGGCTCTATAGCTGTCTGAGCCTCTATCAGCTTCCTTCACCCCACAGCTCTTTGAAGCTTACATGGTTCTCTTTTCCTGCTCACATCATAGGCCATCGGGGAACTGCCAGAGCAGCACACTCCATCACTCATCCTTCACATCAACACATACACATCTATGATCACACACCAGTAGCGTAGGCAGAAATTCAGTGGTGGTTGGGCCCATAGAAATAGAAGGAATAAAATGGGCTTGGAACCTCTAACCCTGGCAATTTGACACACTACAAAATACACTACATGACCAAAAGTATGTGGACACTTGCTCGTCTGACATCCCATTCCCAAAATCATAAGCGTTAATATGGAGTTGGTCCCCCCTTTGCTGGTGTAACAGCCTCCACTCTTCTGGGAAGGCTTTCCACTAGTTGTTGGAACATTGCTGCAGGGACTTGCTTCCATTCAGCCACAAAAGCATTAGTGAGGTCGGGTGCTGATGTTGGGTGATTAGGCCTGGCTCACAGTCAGCGTTCCAATTCATCCCAAAGGTGTTCAATGGAGTTGAGGTCAGGGTTCTGTGCAGGTCAGTCATTATGCCATCATTTACTTCAAAGGGGACGCCCGTTCTATTCATTCTATTTCTATGGGTGGGCCTGCAGAAATTTTTGTGGCCAAAAAATAAATATATGTAGGAAGCATTTTTTGGGTGGGGCAGTTAACTTCCTGCAATGCTACATATTTTACCATACGTCAAAGATAGTTTTATTGCTAATCTCATACTATTCTACACATTTTGCCATGAGGCTGAGAGAAAATGTTGCTGTTTTAAAGCTAATTATAGCTAACATATAGGTGTGTTGACGGTGAAGAAGGCACTGCATTATGAGCTGTCTTATTTGCTAAATGAACAAATTAAGTAGGCAGTGGCATGGTGCATATAGCCATGGATGCACAGTGATATATGCCTCAATGCAGTCATATTTGTGGCTTATTGGGGGTGTGGATTTCAGTTAGTTATTTTGGGCCACCCAACCCATGAGAGTGAATGTCATTCCAGTTCGTCTGAATGCCATTCCAGTAAACTGCTTGCTCTGAATTCTATCTGATGGTGTTTGTATGTTTAGGTCAAAAGACAAATAATGTGCCGTTTGGAACACTGACAAGTAGAGAGAATTCAAAGAAAATCTATTTTTGTTGTTGTTGCTCAATCTAGTTGGGTGGGCCGCAACCCCACCCAGGACTACGAGCCTGTCACACACACGTGATCACACTCCTGCACCAGCCAGGCCGCTCAACATCCACTGCGAAAGTTGACATCCGTCCAGGTAAGCAGAACGTCGGAAGATGACTTCAATGCTGGCCACTAGGGACAACGGTGATCGCTATTACCATCTAGGGTGTTTTTTAAATGAAGCTTTATGTAACTAGGCAAGTCAGTTAAGAACAAATTCTTATTTACAAAGATGGCCTACCCCAGCCAAACCCGAACCCGGATGACGCTGGAACCAATTGTGCGCCGCCCTATGGGACTCCCAATCCCCGCCGGTTGTGATACAGCCTAGAATCAAACCAGGGTCTGTAGTGACGCTTCTAGCACTGAGATGTAGTACCTTAGACCCCTGCGCCACTCGGAGACGGCGAATGGATGTAATCTGTGAACTCCGGTTGCATGTTCAATCCCAGTGCTAGGCACTCGTTTTAACCCTATCCCAAATGTAACCATTTGGAATTAAAGCCTAAACTTAACCTTTGAAATTTGACTTTTATGAGAGCTTGTTGGGTGCACACTCACACACACACAGGATCACATGCAGGTACAGCCACACACACGTCAAAATGGCAAAGACAGACAAAAATCACATGCACACACATATGTACACACACACACACACACACACACACAGAAACGCAGTCTCACACACACAAACACATACTTCAAAACTGGCCTATAAAGCCCCAGGGGAGCAGGGTGTGGACGGGGGGTGATAGGGGGAGGAAGAGAAGAGGCAGTCCAACACAAACACGACCCCCTCGTGAACCTGGCATTTCCTCTTCCCTCCTCCTTATCTCTTTTCAAGCCGCTCTCATTTTCTCCTAGATTTTTTCACCTCGCTAGGTGACACAGCTGCAAGTCTGTGAGACTCGGCCCGCTCTCTGACAAACTTCAAACTTCATCTGTCCGTGAGTTTGTGTGCAAGAGATTGGTGAGGAAGAGGAATGCAACATTCTTGCACATAGTGAACAACTGAACACCGATACCACGTCAATGAAAACCGCACTGTCAATATGCCAGTACAAACAGTCAATGGAGGCAATGGAGGCAAAACGTGAGGTCAAATGAACTTCCCTAACACTACTGTAGGAGTTACAGTGGAACTCCATCATATCCTTCCTCAGAATGTTGTGGAAATGTTGTGGGAATGTTGTCTAGTGATTCACGTGCTTTGTTCACTTGTCGGTACTCACATTCATTCAGTGAATTTGCCGTTATTGATTGGCAACTCACTCACTGTTGATACCAGATTTAGGGAATTGAATGAAAGTGTTATTCCCAGTAAATGACCAATTGGGAATGGCAGGGAGGAAGTGAACTCACCAAGGGGTGGGGTCTGTCTGTATCAGTGTTATTTTCCTCCATTCATGAATCAATGGACTGGATTTCCACATGGTCTGTTTTCAAGGCCAGTTTTGGCATCAGAATCAGAACTGTTTTCCTATCAAATACTCAGCATTAAACAAATACCATCTTCTAGAGTGTCCCACTCCCAACTCCTTACACATTGAAGAATAATACAGGTAAATAAACCCTGGTGTGTGTGTGTGTGTGTGTGTGTGTGTGTGTGTGTGTGTGTGTGTGTGTGTGTGTGTGTGTGTGTGTGTGTGTGTGTGTGTGTGTGTGTGTGTGTGTGTGTGCAAGCGTGCATGTCCTGTTTTGTGTCACTCATTGATAAGGGATTGTTTCTTCCTGGGAGAAATGAGGGGAAACTGTAGAAGGTCTCTTCTTCCTGTTTATAGCATCCGTCGTGTTAACACTTCGCCCCCCAAAAAACACAGAAAGCACAGAGAGATGATAGAAAGGGGCTGAGGATGAATAGACAGGCCGAGGTAAACCGAATTTAGGCTTGGGTGGCATAATTAGACAAGAGGTAATCTGTTACGAACACTAGGCCTGTTCTGATATCTAAAGACATGGGGACACTTGTAAACCAGGTGTTTCTGAATGCCTATTTTAGGTGAGTTTGGGGTAATTGCTTATCTGGATCTCCCACAGTGATCACAACCAAATGTTACGATAAATAAAATGGTGACCACCTGTTACCATTGGTATACATTGTCACTGGATTTCTGAGCTCTGTTGGTTATATCAAAGTATTTCCAAAAGTTTATCGCAATGACAAAAAATACAAACAGTATGGGGTAAAAGTATGGGGTAAAATGTTAAGATTTTCTATATGCAACATCGGACAATTCATCTTGATAACATCATTGGTCGTTTGGAATGTATCTGAAAAGGAAGTAGATGCGCTAACAGAGGAAAACAATACCTACAGGCTGTCAAACTCAATGGCTGACATGGGTGAAGCCTGACCAACTATCTCCCATAAAATGACAGCAGACACTGACCATAGCATTAGCGTGGCGGCACCTCTTCCCTGGACAACAACGTTACTGGGAGATCCGGTCAAGACAGGGTCAAGCCTATTTGACATTGTTTTAAGGTCATAAAGAGACCAACAGTTCTTTACCAATGCATAACTTAAACCTGGCTCTAAAAAGCAGGGCTAGGTAGATGATCAATCCAGGCTGTTCAGAAATGGGAGGGCTACGAGGAAAAGTCCACATAAAATGGTGGCATGGTCTGGTACCATTAACCCAAGTGGTCAGACTGTGGTCAGACCAAGTGGACCAGGGAGGTTTGTACGTTTTAGCACTTTAAAAAGGTCTCTTTATGTCAACAGCCATATTCTAGTCAACGGTGCCTGTAATGGCCACATAAAAGGTGTCAGTGTTTTGGACTGCGGCATCGAAAGCAAGCAAGATGGACTGAGTCTCCTTCTTTTAATGACCATGTGACATTATACTTTAGAGGAGCCTGGGGTTATACAAGAGTGGAGCCAGTGAGACTGTGTGTCTGGCTGCCTATGTGACCCCTATTTACCTCAGCCTATACCGCCCCCTCTGTGTTCCACGATATGGGTCATTTCGCAACGAGCACCCCTCAAGAAAGCTCTGGACCGCTCCACATACTGCTGCTTACGGGGGATTACATTTTCCAATGGGATCACAATCAGATCAAAGAGCATTGCGGTATATGGGAAACTCAATCTAAAAAGAGCCTGACTAATCAACTTTTTATTCAGGGTAAAGCCTCCGTGGGCGAGGACTACAGACAATGTGATTTTAATTTAGGTTGGGCAGTCAGGGACCAGGGAGAGTTTGTGCACTTTTGAAACTACACAATGCTCTAAACTAAGGCCACCTCTGTGACTGACAGGCTAGCCAGGGAACTTTTGAACAGCTACCCATAAGTGCAGCATTTGCTCAAGCACAGAATAAACAAGACTCATTTCCCTCTCTCCCTCTCCACACATTTGGGCCTTTCAGGATTTTCAGGGTGGGGACACTTCTCGCAAGCATCCTTGAATTAGTTTCCCCACATCAACAACCTCATTAGAAACGATCAAGCACTTCTCGATTAAATTTCGATAAGGTAATACAGTAAATACAGTGTTGGGAATTAAAAGGCTGCGTGTATCAAACATGGCCTAATAGAATAACATAGTTGAACGAATCCAGAAGCCAACATCCTTACCCCTGGCGTTATGCCATGTCTTCTCTCCTTTGTGATTTCATGGTCGTTTAAACACTGGTCAGGTTGTAACTGGTGTTTTGGCACTGATGTTGGTTCCCACTTGGGTGTTTTGAGTGCTGTTATAAAAAGACAGGGAGTGATTTGGCACCTGGGTGTCATCTGTGATCGACCTCTGGCCTAACAGTTCTGTGCTATTCCCCTCATTATTAAAGGCTAAAGATAACGTTTCCCCTGCACATGTTAACTATGCGCCTGCATACCTCCACTGAGAGATCTACAGTAAATGTTTGCTCTGAGCCTAAGGTAGGTATGCCAGAATTGTAATAGTTGCGTAATGTTAACGATTAATGCTAAAGATGACGAACTTTGGCCTCTGCACTAAATGAATAACTGCACATCTTTTAAAGCATACTACAACTCTTAAATCTGTACTTTTTACCATCTCAATACGCAATGGTTCCACAAAACTACCCATGTTAGAATGAAAGAAAGGTTGAGTCGAGCTGCAAACACATATCTCCACATCTCCTGTCCCTACAAGCCATGTCCACTTAGTCCCATGTTGTGGGACAAGGTAAGTGCTGACAAGACCTCTGTGTAGCCACATCCGACCATCCCACTGTCCAAGAAATAACAACAGAGCAAACCGCCACAGAAAGGAAGCGTAGACCCAAGCATGTTACTGCAGGTAGGGAGTGGTGGAGGGTAACGGAGAGCTAGAGGCCCATGTCTCCAGGTGAAGGACTCAGACAAATGGTAGCCAGACCGCCCAGGCCGCGTGAGGACAATAGGGCCTGTCAGAGAGCCACTCACTGTCCTCAACACCTCTGTCGCGGGACAGGTGGTAAGTGACGCGCCGTCGCACTTTTGCCTTCCGGCGTCTTCCTCAAGGAGATGAGGATGAGGGTGGGGCTGGGTTGGAGGGGGAACTGGTGCACCACGGACAGACACACAGTGTCCTCTCTTTGTCGACTTTGTTGTAGAGAGTGAATTCAAACAGGAAAAGCTAGGAGGAGCATCGATGCATGTCTTTGAGTCTCTTAAAGCAAGGTGGTTGTTGCTTTGTTTGTGTCGTCAGATAGTGTGGGCTCGGTCAGCAAGGCATCTTACCCAAATGACTTCAATGCTTGGTGAAGTCATTACCATAGAATTATAGTGAATAGAACTGCACGGAAATTATGTCCGTGCTTCCATTGGGCAGAAGTCAGCGTGTTGTTGTGATTCTGGATGGCCAGATTTCTAGCAAGAATGACAAGAAACTGCCATGTGGGGAATTGTAAGCGGCTCGTTTAATCTTGTTATTGATACCATGTATTTTTTGAGGTGTTTTGACTGATTTCATTTCAATGCTAATATGGCTAAAGTTCACTAGCTAGTTAACCAACAACTGTAACAATGTATTTGAGAGACAATAAGTGCTCATTGTGCAAATGTATGTTTTCAATAAACAGTGGAGACGAAATATAGCTTACATTTTTATCAACAATCCAAGCCAACCCAGTCTGTTTTGTCCCATAGTTGCGCATGCCTCTATTTTGTTGCTAAGCAACCAACCCGTCTTGCTTATGCAATGGAATGTCATTTTGTAACGTCAGTTGAGTTGAATCAACAAATCACAGCACATATTGATGGGTACACTTCCTGCTTTTACTTCCTGCTTTGCTCTTATGGGTACACTCGCAATGTTCGCCAGTCCACCCATTATGCCATCATTGGCTTGAATTATGTTTTATTCAGTCTCTTTCTATGGTCGTTAAATTGTATACAGAGGGTCATATTTCATCTGTAAACCTGTATAGGCTACTATGCAATCTATTTTGGCTAAGCATGTTGCCAAAAGGTATATACAGTAGAAGTGGCTTGCCTGGGCCATGAAAACCTCCACCATATGGACTAATTGATGGTGAAAATTAAAAGAACCAAGGTGAAATGGGAAAATTTTATGGACCTGTGAATGGAGAGCAGTAGACTTAATACAGGCCTAGATGAGGCTTCCATCCCCTGTGTGAGTGAATTTGCCTGGATCTTTCTCCACATCTGTCCAGAGCCAGGTATTTGACAGATCCCTCCTCCTGTCCATGGGCAGTATTCTTGTCTGCCTTTCCCTTTGTGATCAAGACACTTTTGATGTCTGCTGACTCCCACAAGCTCCGTCCAGTTTCATCCTCCATTGTAGAGCACCCCAGACCATCCGTTGGCAAAGGTAGCTTAAGCAGGAAGAAAAACACACACACAGGCCTTCAAGATTCCTTCCATGAGTCTATAAATACAGCCTGAACAAAGTGCAGATATGGAAAGTGATGTTATTTCCAAAAAGAGTTTATTGAATTGAGCACTCTTCAGTGAATACACTAAATCGAAGTTTGGGGTTATTGTTTCCAGTCCAGAGCTTCCGGCGACATTTCACAGACCGGAACCTCCAACAACGGTCCACAGTCCGGAATCTCCAACGATGGTCCACAGTCCGGAACCTCCAACGACGGTTCACAGTCCGGAACCTCCAATGACGGTCCACAGTCCGGAATCTCCAACGATGGTCCACAGTCCGGAACCTCCAACGACGGTTCACAGTCCGGAACCTCCAATGACGGTCCACAGTCCGGAACCTCCTGAGACGGTCCACAGTCCGGAACCTCCTGAGACGGTCTACAGTCCGGAACCTCCTGAGACCGTCCACAGTCCGGAACCTCCTGAGACGGTCCACAGTCCGGAACCTCCTGAGACGGTCTACAGTCCGGAACCTCCTGAGACGGTCCACAGTCCGGAACCTCCTGAGACGGTCTACAGTCCGGAACCTCCTGAGACAGTCTGCAGTCCAGAACCTCTTGAGACGGTCTACAGTCCAGAGCCTCCAGCGACGGTCGGCGGTTCAGAGCCTCCAGAGACGGTCGGCGGTCCAGAGTCTCCATTATTGGTCGGCGATCCAGAGCCTCCTGCGATGATCCACGGTCCGGAGCCTCCGGCGACGATCCCCGCACCAGAGCCACCATGGAGGAAGACGTTGTATCTGCGAGCGGAGTGGGTACTTCGCCCCGCACCGGAACCACCCCCCGATGGTAGATGCCCACTCGAACCCTCCCCTATTGAGTCAGGTTTTGCGGTCAGAGTCCGCACCTTTGGGGGGGGTACTGTCACGTTCTGACCATAGAGAGCTGTTTATTCTCTGTTGGTTGGGGCGTGATAGTGACTAGGGTGGGTCATCTAGGTGATTAATGGTTTATGTTGGCCTGGTATAGTTCCCAATCAGAGACAGCTGTTTATCGTTGTCTCTGATTGGGGATCATATTTAGGTAGCCATTTCCTCATTGTGCTTTGTGGGATCTTGTCTACAGATAGTTTCCTGTGTGCACACCAGTAGCTTCACGTTTCGTTTGTGCTTGTTTGGTGAGTTTCTATTAATTAAAATATGTGGAACTCTACGCACGCTGTGCCTTGGTCCAATCATTATGACGATCGTGACAATGGGGCTGAAACAGTGAGCTGTCTGGAGATGAGTCAGTGAGAGTATGGCTCTGACCCACAACACAGAGCTTAGCATCTCGATAGGCCTCGGCCATAGCCCCAACCATCAATCAGATCTCCACTCCCAGTCGCTATCCAGGTGAGCCAAAACAACCTTGCCACTAGCGTCAACAATTCCCGACATCTTTAGGGCTCTGGGAACTCTCACCCTCTTCTCCCTCCTTTTTTGTCTCTTTTTCTCTCCCTCGCTCTTTTTCTTGGTGAGATTACATGTGTTTAACAAAGCAACGTGGAGGCATGGTGTTCCTCGGCAGATGTAAACAAAAAAGGCGTTGTGACTGGGAGGAGAGGGCAGGGGAAGGGAGTAAAGGTCAGAGTAGAAGTACAGAGTGGAGGTTTCTGGGGCATGCTAGGGTCGCACAGAATGCCACCTGGTCTGGGCTCTGGAGCCTGGCTGCCTGGACTATGTACACATGCCGTGAGCTGTGAGAGGAATTCATCGGTAGGTCATGCTGATGGAACCAAACGATTCAAAGTTCTGGAAAATAGAGGGCACAGATGGAATGGTGGTTATGACCATTAGGCCTAGATGTATACAGTGGGAAAAGTTCCCATACATAAAACAATGGGTTGGATACGATGTATACTCTCTGCTTAGTGTGATGGGTTTGCAGATCAGAGTTGTGTTTCAAGAGGGAGGATATACTGTACGGTAGGGTGGAGATTTTCAATTGGAGACAGACCATGACAGAGGCATATCAGGAAAGTCCTGATGGCAAGCCATTTATCCTTTCACATCATATCTGTGTCAGTAAAAGGAAAGGGGTCTGCATCCAGAAAATGCCCTGAAGGTAAAGTCAACTTTGTTTCTCCTCAATTCGCCCATATTCACCATCAACAACTCAATGAAAATATACAGCAACCTTGATTTGGTTTGCTGGTTAGATTGATTGATTCTGGACAACAACTGGACAAGAACTGCCACAAAAGACCAATCCATGGGCCATGGAGCCTCTTTTCTGTTGATTAGTGTACAATCTCACTTCTTATGAAAGACAAACCAACCAACTAAACATCAGTAGGCCTCATGCCGTTACATGATTACCTTTGTGCCTCCGTATGTCTAATAAGTGGTGGGAGATGATGGCTGTAAATGGTTGGAGAATCTGAGAGCCCAGGGCAAGAGGCTGGAGGTGAAGGTGTAATTCATTTTAAAAGTGTGTTTGTGTGTGTGTGTGTGGGGGGGGGTTGCATTGCAAGGACCAGAGGTAAAAACAATTTCTGGTAGGTTTAAAATAAAAATGCTGACAACCCGACATATAGTTTAAGTCATTGATCTTTGCTTCTTTCCTGTGTATCCGGTGTCTTAGTGAAATAAAACCTATGCAAAGAGAAAGTCATAGCTATCTCTAATAGGCACTTCTTAAAGACACTATAGACTCTATACTGACTATACGGTAGGTTCCTTTTTTGGAACATTCAGAATCAAGAGCCAACACTGACAGCTGAGAAAGTGCATAGACATGTAGTATTCTTTACTCTCCCAAACTGGGTCACAGTAAAAGTTCAGGCCCAGCCTGTTAATTGCCAATGTGTCAAATATCCTTCCACAGGCACGGATTGGGGATGTAACACTGGGTGAGCCCTGCGCTTAGGTTGGTAAAGGTAGGGCAGACAGGTCTGAGTTGGGGCACTCACATCCTGTCTGTGTGAGCCAATCACTGTCAGATAGTGGCCTCCACAGCCCAGATCTAGGCCGGATGACTTTACATGTGGGTGTTTCTGGTGGCAGCAGTGGGATTTGGAACAACTTTGTTGGACCCCCAGGGCGACCCTGTTGTCTCCCCGGCGCCCCTGCCCCTCGATACGTGATTGTTCACAGCTTTCCAGAGATTATCACCATATGTTAATAGGAGCTCAAACAGCTAACTGTCTCCAGGAATTGTGCTAAGATTTAGCCACCTGCTATGATGGCGTCTCACAACTGAGGTGGCGAGCATAGCGAGGAACAATGAGGGGTCATTTGCATTTCGCAGGATGTGCACTCGCTCCCTCGTGGTGGAAAGATGGCGTCAAACAAGGTTGGGGTCTTTTGCTACGTCACACTTAGTGCCCACAGCAGGAAGTGGGACTTCCTTGACCAAGGGTTTGGGGCCATAGGTCAGCCAATGGGATCAGCAGATCATGTTACAGCACACAGATGTAAGAGAGAAGCAGTGGCACCGGCCCGGAGGTAGCCAAAATGCAGTGACTTGCAGGTTGACCTCTGATTAGAGAAAAACGGAATTAGTTTCTTCACACACTGGAGAAGTAAAATAAAGGTTAAATAGAGGTTAAATCTCAAATAAATCAATTAAAGAAGAATGAGTGAAGATAAATGTTTCTGTTTTCTGTATGTGAGTGCATGTGTGTATCTTTGAGTGTGTTTATACTCTGCAGAGCAGGGGCGTCATGCAGCCCCAAAATCTGAGGGGGCATAATGTACGTTTTTCAAACACCTGAGACACCTTTTTCCTGCAATCTAGAACCATAATCATTATGCTTCATTCTATGTCTAAAGTATGTTTATTTTTCAGCATATCTAAGCATAACTCTTGAGCTGTCTGTATCCTCCTGACTGGAGGCATGACAGCTAAAATTGTTAGACAAGCTAGCTACTCTAAATTAATTGATAGCCTGAAATGGCTTCTTGGTAACTGGTTATGAGGTTGGGAAGTCAACTTCATAAAATTGCTAGGTGGCTAGTAGTATTACAGAGGAACAACAACAACAAAATGTACACATATATAGATATATACACAGTACCAGTCAAAGGTTTGGTCACACCTACTCATTCAAGGGTTTTTCTTTATTTTTACTTTTTTCTACATTTTAGAATAATAGTGAAGACATCAAAAACGATGAAATAACATGTATGGAATCATGTAGTAACCAAAAAAGTATTAAACAAATCAAAATATATTTTATACTTGAGATTCTTCAGAAAATCTTTGGTCAAATAAGTATTTGTTCAATAACAAAAGTTTATCCCAATACTTTGTTATATACCCTTTGTTGGCAATGACAGAGGTCAAACATTTTCTGTAAGTCTTCACAAGGTTTTCACACACTGTTGCTGGTATTTTGGCCCATTCCTCCATGCAGATCTCCTCTAGAGCAGTGATGTTTTGGGGCTGTTGCTGGGCAACACGGACTTTCAACTCCCTCCAAAGATTTTCTATGGGGTTGAGATCTAGAGACTAGCTAGGCCGCTCCAGGACCTTGAAATGCTTCTTACGAAGCCACTCCTTCGTTACCCGGGTGGTGTGTTTGGGATCATTGGCATGCTGAAAGAACCAGCCATGTTTCATCTTCAATGTCCTTGCTGATGGAAGGAGGTTTTCACTCAAAATCTCACGATACATGGCCCCATTCATTCTTTCCTTTACACAGATCAGTCGTCCTGGTCCGTCGTCCTGGCCCCAAAGCATGATGTTTCCACCCCCATGCTTCACAGTAGGTATGGTGTTCTTTGGATGCAACTCAGCATTCTTTGTCCTCCAAACACGACGAGTTGAGTTTTTACCAAAAAGTTATATTTTGGTTTCATCTGACCATATGACATTCTCCCAATCTTCTTCTGGATCATCCAAATGCTCTCTAGCAAACTTCAGACGGGCCTGGACATGTACTGGCTTAAGCAGGGGGACACGCCTGGCACTGCAGGATTTCCCTGGCGGCGTAGTGTGTTACTGATGGTAGGCTTTGTTACTTTGGTCCCAGCTCTCTGCAGGTCATTCACTAGGTCCCCCGTTTGGTTCTGGGATTTTTGCTCACTGTTCTTGTGATCATTTTGACCCGACGGGGGGAGATCTTGTGTGGAGCCCCAGATCGAGGGAGATTATCAGTGGTCTTGTATGTCTTCCATTTCCTAATAATTGCTCCCACAGTTGATTTCTTCAAACCATGCTGCTTACCTATTGCAGATTCAGTCTTCCCAGCCTGGTGCAGGTCTACAATTTTGTTCCTGGTGTCCTTTGACAGCTCTTTGGTCTTGGCCATAGTGGAGTTTGGAGTGTGACTGTTTGAGGTTGTGGACAGGTGTCTTTTATACTGATAAAAAGTTCAAACAGGTGCCATTAATACAGGTAACGAGTGGAGTACAGAGGATCCTCTTAAAGAAGAAGTTACAGGTCTGTGAGAGCCAGAAATCTTGCTTGTTTGTTGGTGACCAAATACTTATTTTCCTCCATATTTTGCAAATTAATTTATAAAAAATCCTACAATGTGATTTTCTGGATTTTTTTCCCTCATTTTGTCTGTCATAGTTGAAGTGTACCTATGATGAAAATTACAGGCCTCTCTCATCTTTTTAAGTGGGAGAACTTGCACAATTGGTGGCTGACTAAATACTTTTTTGCCCCACTGTATGTGTGTGTGTGTGTGTGTATATATATGTTTTTATTAAAACAGGACAAATCTGAGGGGGCATGTGCCCCTGTGCCCCCTATGGGCATGACACCTCTGCATGCAGAGTATTTCAAGTTACAGTGTGCTGTGCTACCTCACTCGCCCTGTCAAGAGTGATGAGAGCACGGGAATGAAAAACAGGTGTGTGTGTGAAATGTGTGGATCCCTTCTTTATCTCTTTCCTTTCCTCCCCCGGTCACCCAACCTTTTGGAGTCTGGCACTTTTGGCTGTTTTTTTATGGGAGGAAGAGAGGGAAGGAGGACAGGCACAGACGGAGGGAGCACTAGCACAGAAGGAGTGAAAAAACAACAATGATGATTGCGGATTGTGGCAAACTTCACCTCTTATCCCACACTCTGGATTAACTCTTAACTCTCCCCTACAGTCACATCTGAGTGTCCAGAACAACAGTACAGGGTTAAGTCCCAACAAGCCTTTTGTTATACAACAATTAATCACATTATAAGCCAATCATCATCAAATATAGACAAAACACTGGAAATAGTCGCAAGTATAGGGATGATGTGTAAAGAGAATTGAGACAAATCATGTCTCACGAGGATGATAGATATAAGGCTATGCCCCACCAATCCCCACTCACCCCCATAATCCACCACAGGGGTCCTTGGAGGAGACTTCCCCCAAACCCCAAATGAATTAACAATAGTGAGGCAAGAGATTCAGGACATCCCTTGATGTGTTTATTGTTTGTTTGCTGACGAAATGTCCCAGTCCCAAGTGACTTTTGTTCATGTCATATAATCTTCTGTAGCCATCTAGACAGTCTGCTACCGCCCTAAATGGTATGACTTCAATTATCGATGAATTTGGTTTCCCCAGCCAACGCAAACTCAAGGATGTGGCTTTAATCAAAAATCTATTGAGTGAAACATATAAAGTACCAAATTGTGAATCATGTACCTTTCTTGAAAATATAATACTAAATGTATGATGAGTAGCCCATCCATACGCAAATATATTTTAGCCATATAAATCTAAACATTTCTAATACCAAGTTCTGTTTTGTCTTCAATATTGTTCTGAAGTACATTAGGTAAGGCTATGCCTATCATCGTCCTCCTGTCCATAATCGGTGATTATGTATGTACAATGCTTTAACTAAACATCTTGATTCTGATTCAATCTTACCTGGCCCTGGAAAATAAAAACAAGGTCAATCACCCACCCCGACATAAAGGCTGAACAGGAGTCAGTTTGCACAACGCCCTACCTGCCCACTCCCCATTGTGGCACGGAGTTGCGCGGCTGCTACAACGTAAACTACCCAGTGTTCTGGCAGTCTGCGCAGGAAGCGGACGCAGCACAGCAGACAAGAAGCGTGGAGCACTAGCGGTCTGTCAGTCCGACTATCTGCCGAATAAAATAGGCTACACAAGAAGCTGAGCAGATAACCACTCGGACAGATCCATGTCCCGTCCCAGTGGTTGAAAGAACAGAAATAAACGAGATGACACCTTCACATGCATGAAGAGCAACACACAACACAAGGTGAGCATGAAATTGATTTTTAAATGGATTGAGTAGCACAAAGTTATAATGTCCGTTTATTAGCCTACTGTAGATCTTATTACTAGGTCAATTACAAACAAAATAGGCTCCATCGTTTTGAGGAGTGTTTTCCTTCAGCGTCGAAATTCAATCGTGAATGAATAGCCTTGAGCATTGACAATAATTACTTCCATATTATTTACGGTTTAATAATTTACAATAATTACTTCCATGTGATTTACGGTTTAATCAACTATGATCTGAGCTGTACATAATGCAATAAATTATGCCTGATCATATGTGGATAAATGGGAGAATAGATTCGAACTTAGCTTGTTTATAACTCTGTTGTAGGCTATTCTATTAAGTTACTGAATATTAAAGGAAATTGCCGAGAGGAGGTTTACTGAATGGTGCTGGAGCGCACGCTGGACACGTGTCCCTAGGCAATGTAACAAGGTGAATTCAGTGAGTCTTGGCGGTGCCTTATTCGGATGAGAGGTTATTTTGCTAACGGGTCAGAAATGCCTCACTGAGAGGAACATTTTATTTATGCCTGTTTTATCATGTTAGAAACGGGAGTATACAAAATTATGCACGCATGCTAGAGTTGTCCTCACCATAACTAAACGCAAAGTATGCTACTTTCAAGCCGGGTGCACTGACTTGGTATTCTTGGATACGCATAATTGTGCATCTATTTTAGGCAGTGTGCCAGTCAATTTGTCATTCCAGATGGATAGGCTATACCCTCACATGTAACATGCCTTATATAAACTGCAAGCACAAGTAATGTATTTTTGTGCATAAAGTGGATTGTGTAGTGCTACATGGCATTTTAAAGGTTAACTGTCAGCCTGGAGGCCAGCGCTGTTGGAGAAGTTGACATGTACTATAATTCATCACATGACATGTAACCTATACATGAAGGCCCCTCGTCTGACTCACCGTGAACTGTTCTAGTCGTTAAGACTGCCGTTTCACGACTACTTGTGACTACGGTCGCGATAAAAGTGAGATCGGGTGAAATTACTTCCTGATAAGATTGAACATCCGCGCGCTGATTGGAAAAGAGGCATACTACCTTGGACCATAATATTTTAATCTGGATAAAAACTGGGGCATGAGAAGAAATGATGGATGAACTTCAAACCATCTGATCTCGTTCTAATGCTCTGTCATTTTCCATGAGTGAGTGCAATGTTTCATTGAGTTTTACTGAGTTACAGTTCCTATTAAGAAATTCTTCATTTTAAATAAATTCATTAGGCCCTAATCTATGGATTTCACATGACTGGGGATACAGATATGCATCTGTTGGTCACAGATACCTTTAAAATAAAAATGGGCCTCACAATGGGCGTCGGGATCTCATCAGTGTTTTTGTGCATTAAAATTACTATTGATAAAATGCAATTGTGTTTGTTGTCCATAGCTTATGCATGCCCATACCATAACCCCACCGCCACCACGGGGAACTCTGTTCACAACTTTGACATCAGCAACCCGCTCGCCCACACAACGCTATACACGTGGTCTGTGGTTGTGAGTCCAGTTGGACATTCTCTAAAACAACATGGTAAAGAAATTAACATTAAATTCTCTGGCAACACTTCTGGTGGACATTTCTGCAGTCAGTATGCCAATTGCACGCTCCCTCAAAACTTGAGACATCTGTGGCATTGTGTTCTGTAAAACTGCACATTTTAGAGTGGCCTTTTATTGTCCTCAGCACAAGGTGCACCTGTGTAATGATCATGCTGTTTAATTAGCTTGGTGATATGCCACACCTGACTTGTGGATGGGTTATCTTGGCAAATGAGAAATGCTCACTAACAGGGATGTAAACAAATTTGTGCACAACATTTGAGGGATTTCTTTTGTGTGTGTTTGGAACATTTCTGGAATCTTTTATGTCAGCTCTTGAAACATGGGACCAACACTTTACATGTTGCGTTTATATTTTTGTTCAGTGTATGTTGCCTTGTAGCCATTGTGTGGCATCTGTTTACCTGCAATGGCAACATTTTATGTGGCCTCGTGCAGGTTGTAGTCTAACCTGGATTAGACATTAGGCCAATGGCAATGGATCTATAGGGAAGATATTAGGCACTGATGAGCCAAATAAGTCCCCTAAAACACGAGACATGGGTGGAAGACAGCGCTACCTGAGATCTCACAATAAGGCATAGCCAGCAGGTAGAGGAGCTCAAATCAGTGGTTCTTCAACAAGGTTCTTATGCAATTTTACCACACAATAGGTTTTGACTTGTCTTTCGTATCTCACAGTCATTATTGGGTGTTGCTCGAGTTCCTTTAGACTAGGGTTGGGCCAGAGCATTGTGTGTTTTATTCATCCCCCACCAACTCTTTCTGATATTTGGAGATAGTAGATCCAGACTTGCAGAGTGGGGATTATTAGTGTGGAGTCATATACCACTGAAGGCCAGTCTAAATAACCTGGAGTACTAGACCAAACAAAGGGCACTCCTTTGTCTTGCAACCACAAACAAACTTGCTGTGGTGTGTGTGTGTGCGTTTGTGTGTGTCCATAGAGCAGCCTGTTTCCCCCTCCGATTATATAGGAGAGCAACAGTGGTATTTTTTAATCATGCACTGTGGTAACTTTGTGGTGTTGTTCCATTTTGACAGGCTGTTGCATGTTTTAAGATACGGACATGGACAGCTGTGCAAGTATATCATGCAGTAGTGATGATGCTGATTCACTTTTACTTCATAGCCAGGGACCCGACATGATCTCCCCCGCCGCAATGCAGTTAGTTAGATTTTTTTTTGTATGACATTACTGAGAGATTACATTTACATTTAAGTCATTTAGCAGACGCTCTTATCCAGAGCGACTTACAAATTGGTGCTTTCACCTTATGACATCCAGTGGAACAGCCACTTTACAATAGTGCATCTAGGTCTTTTAAGGGGGGTGAGAAGGATTACTTTATCCTATCCTAGGTATTCCTTAAAGAGGTGGGGTTTCAGGTGTCTCCGGAAGGTGGTGATTGACTCCGCTGTCCTGGCGTCGTGAGGGAGTTTGTTCCACCATTGGGGGGCCAGAGCAGCGAACAGTTTTGACGGGGCTGAGCGGGAACTGTACTTCCTCAGTGGTAGGGAGGCGAGCAGGCCAGAGGTGGATGAACGCAGTGCCCTTGTTTGGGTGTAGGGCCTGATCAGAGCCTGGAGGTACTGAGGTGCCGTTCCCCTCACAGCTCCGTAGGCAAGCACCATGGTCTTGTAGCGGATGCGAGCTTCAACTGGAAGCCAGTGGAGAGAGCGGAGGAGCGGGGTGACGTGAGAGAACTTGGGAAGGTTGAACACCAGACGGGCTGCGGCGTTCTGGATGAGTTGTAGGGGTTTAATGGCACAGGCAGGGAGCCCAGCCAACAGCGAGTTGCAGTAATCCAGACGGGAGATGACAAGTGCCTGGATTAGGACCTGCGCCGCTTCCTGTGTGAGGCAGGGTCGTACTCTGCGGATGTTGTAGAGCATGAACCTACAGGAACAGGCCACCGCCTTGATGTTAGTTGAGAACGACAGGGTGTTGTCCAGGATCACGCCAAGGTTCTTAGCGCTCTGGGAGGAGGACACGATGGAGTTGTCAACCGTGATGGCGAGATCATGGAACGGGCAGTCCTTCCCCGGGAGGAAGAGCAGCTCCGTCTTGCCGAGGTTCAGCTTGAGGTGATAAAGCTCATTGTGATTCTTCAGCGTTTGTGTGCACAGTCCTGGCAGTAGAACCTCACATTCAGTGGCATTCTCTATTCCTAGTCGCTCTTTGGAGATGAGAAGGGGTGATCTTTGGCCGTGAGGACAGGAGCCTGGCAGATTTAGGATATTGACCAGTGTATTGTGGAAGGTTATAACCCATAGACAACCTTGCCCTGTCATACAGATAATTGTGTACTTCTTTGATGTATTTGGCCTTTAAAGTTCATCCTTAGGAAATGAGCTTTGAGATCTGCTGTATATGGGAACAGCAGTATGCGTCATCTCTTCCTATGCTCATGGCTCTCAGTCTGCGGGAACCAGCAGTGATCTGACTTACACTACCTGCAAATGAACAGTCTGGCATCATGGAACAGTTGCTTACGTCTGTAGTGTATTTTTGACCTATGGCAGTGGGTTCACACACTGCTAATTTAGCTGCTGTAATAAAGGCTGTTGTCTTTCTTTGAAGTTGATCCCACCAGAGCAGACAGGCAGGAAGATGCCCTCTGCTACGGCAGACCCAGAGGCACAAACAGAGCAGAGAGCAGGCAAAGCCAACCTCCAACAGCAGTCCGGAATGGAGCGATGACAGGAGCCCTGACATCATTAGGATGACTAACATTAAATGTAACATGGGCCGGGCCTCCGCGGTGTTGGTGGCAGCGGTGGGATCCGGGACTCTGACTGACCAAGC
This sequence comes from Oncorhynchus nerka, assembly GCF_034236695.1. Lineage (NCBI taxonomy): Eukaryota > Metazoa > Chordata > Actinopteri > Salmoniformes > Salmonidae > Oncorhynchus > Oncorhynchus nerka. The sequence goes on along the minus strand of NC_088409.1, from coordinate 44,393,106 downwards.
GAGGACTCACAGCGGCGGTCGAGTCGGGGTCAAAAATGTCACATTGCCCACAGTGACGTTTTCTGGAGGTTTGTGTGTGTAAATGCATAGCCACGTGTTCATCCAGCATCAAACGTTATACACACATTGCATACTAGACTGACAAATAGCAGTTTACATTTACCCGTGGTATGCCATTGACACATGTGCCCTGGTGTAGGACCGGGCTGAGCCACCTATGAGACAGATCGTCCTTTCAGACTCCTTCTTCATTTCTCTCTATCATTTATGTTTGCACTCTCTTTCTTTATAGACTCTCCACATGTATAATCTGATTGGTGTTGACCCACATCAATCTGAACTGCTGAAGTACAGTGGAAGCCACAGGGCCTTTCATGGTTTTAGTTCACAATCGGCCCCTCATGTGTTTCTTACCACTTAAATTTCATGAAACCCACAGTCACATTTCACTGAACTCTTATGTTTTCTCTGACAGACCAGTCTTGTAATCAGTCATTTCCCCAAATGAAAATCATTGGTTTGTGTGTGTCACATTGTATTCTCCAAAATTAAAATCAAACATTTGTTTTGCTTAATCCCTTTCCTGTTGCGTGGTTGCCGTGTACCGCCCCCTAGTTACAGAAGGTGAAGCCCCCTAGTTACGGAGCAAAGCTCAGGTTCCTAATTAGAGGGTAAAGGGTCCTGTAAGTGACATCACCTTCCCCCTGGCGCTATGAGTGTGTGGGTGCCTGTGTGTGTGTGTGTGTGTGTGTGCGTGTGTGTGTGAGAGAATAAAAGGCAGCTGGTGCGAGACATTTGACAATCACTGCTGTGTGAAACTTCAAACACCCTCAGTCTTCCCACAAACTGTCAGAACCGGAGCTTATAATTTGACTTTATTGTTCCTGTTGCCTGGTTTGGCCGATTGTTACCACCGTCTGTGGGAACTTCCTCACCAGTGGTTCAGGGGAACAAAATATTCAAAAAGAGGAACTTGTCAAGAGACGGCCTTTAAATGAGTTGTGTTTGTGAAGGTGCTTTTAAGATACCTAGCCTCATCCATATAATTCTTTACGATATCGCAATATTTTGATTCACAATATCGCAATATTATGTTTGTGCTAGTTGGCTGTACCTGCCCCAGAACTGTATTATTCCTTCATAGCTTGTTCTCAATCTTCTTTTTAAATAGTGAGCAATTTGTTATCAGCTATTTTATTTCCATGACTGATCAAAACGTCTTCTCATGGCTCTCTCTTGTCCCCCTACAGCAGACATGATGAGCAATATGTTTGGATCATCGAATCGCAATAAAATCGCAGTGTCAAATTGAAATACGTATAGAATCATGAGAATATCATATTTACCCTCATCTAGTTTCCCCCATGGTTGACTCCTTCATTCGGTTCGGGAAATATCCCCCCAAAAAGAAAAAAGTGGTCGGCGCTTGGTGGGCCTCTGTAAACGTGGCATGTTTTCGCAGGGAAATATGAAAAACACATTAGCTGACATTCTCTCTTTTCCTCGGGGTAAGTTGAAAGGTAAGCTAATCGAGTCGTATTGGTTTTTCCGTTCAGTCGATAGCTGTGTCTGTCACATTGGTGGTGTGTTGGTGATAAGTGACTGGTAGCCTACATTGTAGGTCAGTACATTGCATTCAGGCCATGGTTCATCCATAGTGGGACAGATAGCAAATCGATCGAAAGTGTGAGGCTGTGAGTGGTGGCAGTGGGTGTCCTCTGGCACAGTGATTGGCTAGGATGTATCAGTGTGTTGAGAGATGACATGTTTGGTCAGAGGACACTAGGAAGGCACAGTTGGAGGAGCCTCACCCCACCACCCATGACTAAATGATAACCCTTTACTGCCTCTCCAGCACTTGGATGATGCTACAACAGACAAAACATCTGGTTGGAACATCCCAGCGACGTTGTCAGACTTCTGTGAGAATGTTTTGTGGTCCCCGTTATTTTCTATTTAGAGAGCGAAGAGGTTGTAAATGCAGACACCCTCATGTTTAGACAGATCTTACACACAAGTTGCCCAGCTGTGCTAAACGTGTAGCATCTAAATAGTTTGCCTTTTATTAAGTAGATACATGGTGACATGAAAAACTGCAGCACTGAATAAATGTATTTTGTGTACTAACACAAAGTGGAAAGAGAAAAGACATGAGCCATCTCATGTTGTTGGACATTCCCGTACAGGCTCTGGAAATTGGCCGCATGCCTCAAACTCTCTTTTAACACCACGAAACCACTCGAAACCGGCATATGCTGTTTCAGAGAGGGCGAATTCTTCCGACTTATTGAAATCAAACATCTGGCTCGTCTCCAGCAAGAGCTCTAGCTAGAGCTTTCACACCAGCTGAGAGCTTAATGAGGGCTCACTCTGGGAGAACAGCCTTCATAACTTAACACTCCAGGGGCTTTCGCGATGTGCCCAGATTTATGTGTGTGTATAGCACTATGTATACAACCCCAGGATGGTGTATTTGGGAGGTTCGGAGGGGGGGTCTCTGGTATCCAACAGGGTTCTTTCTCACACACACAGCATTCAGCAGTATATTTGACAGAGGGTTCGTTTTATTTAGTCACATAAAGACATGTTGGCGTTTATAGGTGTAACAGTGGTGGTCATTGCTTAGAATATGTACACAAATCCAGACCTGGTTTGGAGGCACCACATACCTGCAGAGAAGCCTACTGCCCCCCCAAGCAGGCACACACACACACACACACACACACACACACACACACACACACACACACACACACCCCACCCCAGTCTACCACCAACCTCTCCCATCTCCCTTTTGACCGCAGCTGCATTCCCCAAAATCCTGACCAGAAGGACTATAGGTCTTTATATAGGCTTTATATAATACAATTTTTCAACATTTCCTTGATAGGTTCCCCTTCCAAGTGCACGTTAGTTCACTCGTCGACAGTGAGGCATCATAGTAGAGGCTTAACATTCCACCACTGAGCTGTAGACAGAGAGTGGATCAGGTGTCACTATATTGTGGCACGGGTTACCAGGGAGTCAGGGGCTGGGACTGGTTCCAGAGGTGCAAAATGGAACACAGGTTGCATCCATGGCACTAGCTTCCACTAGGGCCAGGGGTGGGTGGGGCGGGACGGGGGGGGCGAGACGGGACGGGTCTAACAAGTCAAAGTTAGGAGTAGTTCTCCATTGGAAAGATACAAATGTAATACTGAAAGGCCAATGAAGAGAGCTATGTTTTTCTGCATCTGTAGAATTGTCCATGTGGGCAAAACACATGCTTAATTGTATTTTTCTGTGCATTAGGCCTAAAAAGTGTAACACACAAACAGTCAGTATTGAGTCATTGGGTTACATACCGTAGGTCAACTGTGCTGTGGTTATCAGCTCAACCAGGAGGGTGCCTGCTCCTGCTGGCAGGAAAAAAAGGGAGTCGGTTTGATCTGTTGATAAAAGTTAGAATAGTCTAGGAAGTCTGGCCGTCTTATCTCAACCGTTTCAACCTTTATTAGCTTTCCACGGGTGTGAGAGCTGATAAGAGGTTGACCAGGGCCGGCAGTCTTGCACCTCCTGTGCCACAATCAGGTAGTCCGTGTCTCTTGAGTAGCTAATCAAGGGTGACTTTTTTTTTTAAGTGACGTTCCGTACTTCAGGTTTTTGCGATTGGCCTCGGACTTGAAGGACTTTCCAAACCTTGAATAAACTTGGACTAGGCTAATATAAATAGTTGACTTATAGACTGTAAAGTGGTAATGACACGGAGCAGAACATATTGCGTTCATCTCCACGTCTGTACAGGCTGTCTCTATTTCGCACTTATAGGCTTCGACGCTCCACTCACTGTCTTCCAGTGATTACCATTGAATGACAAAAGAGCCACATTCAGTGAGTTAAGTGGGCATCTCATCTATTTTATGGTTGGAGGAGGTCTAGTGAGGTGGCGGTCCCTTGTGACCTGATGCCCCCTTGCATGACAGTGGAAGGGTCTGAGGTACCCCCCCCAACCATACATCAAGTAGCTAATGGCCTGATGGCACTCGAAGCCTCACAATTGTGATGGGATTTACGGTGTGTCACTGGCTTTGTTTGTTGGGCCAGTGGAGGGGTGTTTATCCCCCTGGCTCCGTCTCTGTTATTTTTTTATTGTCATGTTTTGGTTTTTTGTCCTCCCCCAGCTAATGAGATGGAGTAGTCCAGGTCTTTCCCTTATTATCTACTAGACCCAGAGAGAGAGCCATTGTTTAGAGCCGTTAATAATGTAACTTCTGTGGCTCTAGTCTGTGGCCCTAGAGGAGCCAATTCTCTGTCCATCCTTAGAATACACCCTCTAGAGATGTTTCTGTAGTGCTGGTTAACGACCTAGGAGGATTGAACCGTTAATTTGGACCGTTAATGGTCATAGTCTTTATGTTCACACATGGCGCTGTCGACCTGGGCATGTTGTGCATCCATAGAGTCTACAAACTCCGCAAGAGAATCCTGAATAGGTCCTGGTTAAAATGAGTGCAATGGTGATGGTCTTCCATCTTCTGCCTGTTTCATCCTACAGAGAGGAGCCAGATGTTTCAAAAGACAGGAAGAAAAGGGGAATGCAGGGGAAAGAGAAAGGAGAAAATATAGGGGTGAAGACTGAGAGATAGTTCACAGCAGATGCCCCTCGTTTATTTGACAGGTAAAAAAGAGGGTCAACACATTTTAAAGTGCTTCAAAGGTGGTCTCTCCGAGAATTGATGTACCTCTTATCTTGTGTTTATCGCTCTGGATGCATATTTCAAAGTGGAACTTCTAAACTGAGGACAGCCGGTTTCCTTTGGATATGCTATGTTAGCTCTGGACTCTAGCTGGTTCATTGGTGGGTAGATGATGAAGTCCTCATGAACCAAACAAACACTTCCTGGGTTTGAAATCTCTCTTCCCCACCAGAGTAATCAACAGAAATCTACTGGCACTCTTTAACCCTTCCTAGTCAAATGTCTTTGCTTACTCATATACACTGCTCAAAAAAATAAAGGGAACACTTAAACAACACAATGTAACTCCAAGTCAATCACACTTCTGTGAAATCAAACTGTCCACTTAGGAAGCAATACTGATTGACAATACATTTTGGATGCTGTTGTGCACATGGAATAGACAGGTGGAAATTATAGGCAATTAGCAAGACACCCCCAATAAAGGAGTGGTTCTGCAGGTGGTGACCACAGACCACTTCTCAGTTCCTTTGCTTCCTGGCTGATGTTTTGGTCATTTTTGAATGCTGGCGGTGCTTTCACTCTAGTGGTAGCATGAGACGGAGTCTACAACCCACACAAGTGGCTCAGGTAGTGCAGCTCATCCAGGATGGCACATCAATGCAAGCTGTGGCAAGAAGGTTTGCTGTGTCTATCAGCGTAGTGTCCAGAGCACGGAGGCGCTACCAGGAGACAGGCCAGTACATCAGGAGACGTGGAGGAGGCCGTAGGAGGGCAACAACCCAGCAGCAGGACCGCTACCTCCGCCTTTGTGCAAGCAGGAGCACTGCCAGAGCCCTGCAAAATGACCTCCAGCAGGCCACAAATGTGCATGTGTCTGCTCAAACGGTCAGAAACAGACTCCATGAGGGTGGTATGAGGGCCTGACGTGGGGGTTGTGCTTACAGCCCAACACTGTGCAGGACGTTTGGCATTTGCCAGAGAACACCAAGATTGGCAAATTCGCCACTGGCGCCCTGTGCTCTTCACAGATGAAAGCAGGTTCACACTGAGCACATGTGACAGACGTGACAGTCTGGAGATGCCGTGGAGAACGTTCTGCTGCCTGCAACATCCTCCAGCATGACCGGTTTGGCGGTGGGTCAGTCATGGTGTGGGGTCACATTTCTTTTGGGGGCCGCACAGCCCTCCATGTGCTCGCCAGAGGTAGCCTGACTGCCATTAGGTACCGAGATGAGATCCTGAGATCATATGCTCGTGCGGTTAGCCCTGGGTTCCTCCTATTGCAAGACAATGCTAGACCTCATGTGGCTGGAGTGTGTCAGCAGTTCCTGCAAGAGGAAGGCATTGATGCTATGGACTGGCCCGCCCATTCCCCAGACCTGAATCCAATTGAGCACATCTGGGACATCATGTCTCGCTCCATCCACCAACGCCACGTTGCACCACAGACTGTCCAGGAGTTGGCGGATGCTTTAGTCCAGGTCTGGGAGGAGATCCCTCAGGAGACCATCCGCCACCTCATCAGGAGCATGCCCAGGCGTTGTAGGGAGGTCATACAGGCACGTGGAGGCCACACACACAACTGAGCCTCATTTTGACTTGTTTTAAGGACATTACATCAAAGTTGGATCAGCCTGTAGTGTGGTTTTCCACTTTAATTTTGAGTGTGACTCCAAATCCAGACCTCCGTGGGTTGTATGTTAGTGTTTATTTTTTTGAGCAGTGTAGCTTACCTCTCGCACCATTTCTATTTGAAACAGTAGCAAAGTGAACAATAAATTGAATCAGTTGTTTTTGAATTAGGCCTGTCCTCTGAGCTGTGCAGTGGGATACATATAGGCCTTTGCTTTTGGTTTATCAAACCTGGGTCATACTCATTAACCAAGTAGGCCAAATAATACCATTGATTAAAAGCAAAATTGAGTGAGCCGAATCCATTTGCAGCCTGACACAAAACATCTGCGTGGAGCTACGTGGAGTGCCTGGCTAAGTCTTCCCTGCAGGCGGGCTAGTAGCTTCACAGACAGAGAGGGAGAGAGAGGGACAGACAGGGGGGGGCGACGACAGGGTGGGCGGGAAAACAGAGAGAAAGAAAGCAGGAGAGAGGGGGGGGGGGGAGAGACAAATACAGCGAGAGAGAGAGAGAGAGAGAGAGAGAGAGAGAGAGAGAGAGAGAGAGAACGCGAGAGGAGGTAGAAAAAGATGAGAGATGGACAGTGACACATGAAAGCCAGGGAGATGAGAGGTTAATAACTACCCATTGTGAGAGAAGGAGGTAGTCTACCTCACTTGCTTTGGCAATGTTAACACGTGTTTCCCATGCCAATAAAGCCCCTTGAATTGAATTGAATAGTCAGGGCGGGAGCGGTGGCGATGCAGTGTATTAGGAGGAACGTTCTGCTGTGGCCGTCACACGCATTTTCAAAAGAGAGAGGATCACAGTAGAAGGTGCTGGGTACTAATTAGTCTCATTAGAGTCAATGGAGTTAATGGAGGCTGTTGTCTGTGTGTAAATACAGGTTGGGTCCCCTCGCTCTCACTGTGTGTGTGTGTGTGTGTGTGTGTGTGTGTGTGTGTGTGTGTGTGTGTGTGTGTGCGTGTGCGTGTGCGTGCGTACGCGTCAACCTGGTCTACTGACCTCACCCTGTGTTTTCAGATCCTACCTGTTTTCTTACCTTGTGGCTTGAAACCTGTCTATTTCTAAATCTTCTCTCGGTTATCAATCACCGTGTGTGTCCAGAAGAAATATGAGCAAACTTGAATTTGGGCCACTCTCTGGTTTGTAAGTAATAAATAGTGTCCCAAACAACCAACGGCTAGCATTGTGATTCACACTGATCTATGCATTGTTCTCAGTGATAGTACTTACAGTGCTCAGAGCAAGAGAGAACCTCTAATCAGAGACTGGCTGGCTCTCTTCAAACGGCCGTTGTCACATCCAATGAATACAATGCCTTCAGAAGACGTTTACATTTCAAACAACAAAAGGCATTCTTATGAACACAGTCAATCTCAGAGGGGAGCACGTTTTTTGAACTTGGCCTTAGTGGAAAACGGCAGTGGTTTTCAAAAGATGTATGGTCTATGGAGTTATACTTTCATATTCTAAACATTCTCACTTTTTTTGTCATATACCGTGATTCTGTTAATATTTGCTTAACACTTGACTCCAACATCCTGCGGTTAACCGTTTTGTCTTCCATTGGTCAGAACTAAAACCAGGATCTACTCCATGCCACAAACTCTATAGAACTCCTATTCAGATTGAACTGACACATCCATGGAGGGTCAGAGGCTGCCTGTCATCAGTGCCCCATGTTTGAGTTCATAGGCCAGGCACTAATCTCGCTTTGCGCTCCAGTGGCATGATCCTGCCCCTTGAAACGGCAATCCTACTGTCTGCTGGAGCACATATCCCCCCCTGAAAGAACGGTGTGTGGTAAATATGATGCCCCACCACCACCTCCACCACCTCCACCACCGCCACCCTTAGTTCTGCTACATGTTTCATTACCCAGTTTCATTCTGTAGTTACACTTTATCGGATGGTCTGGATAGTCCATCTGTAGATGCAGATGGTCACACTATCAACAAACGAGGCAACTGCTTGCTAAGGTTAGGGTTAGGTTTAGAATATGGTTTAGGGTAAGGGTTATATTTAGAGTTAGGACCAGGGTTAAGGTTAGGGTTAAGGTTTAGAATATGGTTTAGGATAAGGGTTACATTTAGAGTTAGGACCAGGGTTAAGGTTAGGGTTAAGGTTTAGAATATGGTTTAGGATAAGGGTTACATTTAGAGTTAGGACCAGGGTTAAGGTTAGGGTTAGGTTTAGAATATGGTTTAGGATAAGGGTTACATTTAGAGTTAGGACCAGGGTTAAGTTTAGGGTTAAGGTTTAGAATATGGTTTAGGATAAGGGTTACATTTAGAGTTAGGACCAGGGTTAAGGTTAGGGTTAAGGTTTAGAATATGGTTTAGGATAAGGGTTACATTTAGAGTTAGGACCAGGGTTAAGGTTAGGGTTAAGGTTTAGAATATGGTTTAGGATAAGGGTTACATTTAGAGTTAGGAGCAGGGTTAAGTTTAGGGTTAAGGTTTAGAATATGGTTTAGGGTAAGGGTTACATTTAGAGTTAGGACCAGGGTTAAGGTTAGGGTTAAGGGTTAGTAGATACAGTAGTTGGTTGAAATGTTACTGATAGTCTGTAGATCTAGAGCATCTACAGATGGACCATCCAAATAAAGTGTTACCCTGTCTGTTTTTATCCCTGTTTTTATCCCTGTCTAGGCTCTTTCCTCTGGCACCTGTTGGGCTTTGTTCCGGAACTTATTCCAAACAATGGGTACCTTTCCCGGCCTTGCCTGCTTGACATCTGGAAAGTGTAGCCGTTCCCCCCTCCTCTCTAGACGGAATTTATAGTAGTAGGCCTTCTAGGGCTTTTGACAGCAGGGCAGGGGGGTTGATGTGAGAGAGGTGTGGAGGTTGAACGGTAGAGAGCCAACCTAAACGCAGGAGGTAGGGAGGTAAGCCCCCTTTTTATGTCATGGTGCCAGTAATTAGCTTTTTCACCAATTCATAGGACTTTGTGTTAAGTCTTGGGGGTTTGTTTCATGATCATTAGGGTTAGGATCCTTATGGAAAGTACTTGCTGTTCGCAAAGTGCCTCTGTTTCTTTGTTATTGAACCGTACCAACATACTAACCTTATACTGTTATGTAATATGTACACAAAACCCTTTAAAAACACCACAGACATAGATCCTTTTCCTGCCAGAAGGAGGTCACTCGTTGTTCTGCCACTTTGTTTTTATATCACACCTCAGGCCATTCTGAGAACAATACCACTCTGACTCTCCAGCAGTCACACAGCAGAAGGAGCACATTTGGTTTTCTGGGCCAGTTTCTAAATACTTTTTGAAGGAAAGTAAATGAAAAACAGCTACCACCTGTGCTCTCAGGTTTTTGTAGCAGTTTTGGGGTTTACAGACAAGGTCTTTCTACTGCTATACCACAGATGGAAGCCTGTGTAGGCTCTCGAGTGGCGCAGTGGTCTGAGGCACTGCATCTCAGTGCTGGAGGTGTCACTACAGACCCCGGTCTCGATCCCGGGCTGTATCACAACCGGTCGTAATTGGGAGTCCCATAGGGCGGCACACAATTGGCCCAGCGTTGTACGGGTTCGGGGAGGGTTTGGCCGGAGTAGGCTGTCATTGTGAATTAAGAATTTGTCCTTAACTGACTTGCCTGGTTAAATAAAGGTAAAACAAAAATGAATGTGGGCTCTCCAAAAGGCCTGATAATCTGCAAACCAACTCTGTAGACAGATACAACTGAATTTACTGGGCAGGGCCTTATTGCCACATGCTGACACACACACACATACATATATATACACATGCATGCAAGAGCACACACATACACACACGATAATCATGTTGGGATTCTCTATACCTATAAATACTTTCTCTGCGCCTTGGCTTAGGCTCCCTATCCCGTTATAAACACACAACCTCGTACCCTCCCTTCCTTACTCCCAAGTCAGCGCAATGCGTGCCCCTAAAAATAACACGGTCTTCTCTTTCTAGGCAACATGCCATTGAGATATGTACCATTTTCAAACAACTCCAGTTACTTTTGGTTTCAAGTTGAACTTATCTTTCATTGGGGCTTTTGGAGAGCAAGCTTGTCCCACTGCAACTGTGAGAGAGTTATTGCGTTGGAAGTGTATTGGTTTACTTAGCAGGGTTTTTATGCAGGGTTTTTAAATATTGATGGTCTTGTGTTAGTGAAGTATTCTGTGCAGTTGTTTAGGACTGCAAATGTGGTGTGCAGAAGCTTTGTTCAACTCATCACAGCTGATTATGCAAATTTATATTAGGAGCGATGCCTCTTTCCTGTCAACCTTGCATGTTGAGGAGCAATCGCTTAGGGAGATGTGTTGAGCTCCTTTCCCCTTCTGCACGTAGACACACGGACACATTCTCTCACAGCTACAGGGTGTTAGGAATATCAGTGCAGAAGTATGATTGCTAAAATGAACGTAGCCTCCAAGATATTCAGTTCCTCGTCAAAACTTGGATTGGCATGTTTTGTGTATTCCCAATAGCAGTCAGCTCAGTGCATGCGTGGGAGCTTGGCCCAGCTCTTTCCTGACCGACACAGGACTCATTCCAGCTCTAAAGAGTGTGACATGAGCTCAGTGTGAGCTTTAGGGACCCCTGTCACTCTCTGCCATATCGTCTCTCTCTGTTTCTCTGTCTCTGCTGTCCTGGAGAAAAGCAGGCCGTGCTAACACCTCTCTCTGTTTCTCTGTCTCTGCTGCCCTGGAGAAAAGCAGGCCGTGCTAACACCTCTCTCTGTTTCTCTGTCTCTGCTGCCCTGGAGAAAAGCAGGCCGTGCTAACACCTCTCTCTGTTTCTCTGTCTCTGCTGCCCTGGAGAAAAGCAGGCCGTGCTAACACCTCTCTCTGTTTCTCTGTCTCTGCTGCCCTGGAGAAAAGCAGGCCGTGCTAACACCTCTCTCTGTTTCTCCGTCTCTGCTGCCCTGGAGAAAAGCAGGCCGTGCTAACACCTCTCTCTGTTTCTCTGTCTCTGCTGCCCTGGAGAAAAGCAGGCCGTGGTAACACCTCTCTCTGTTTCTCTGTCTCTGCTGTCCTGGAGAAAAGCAGGCCGTGCTAACACCTCTCTCTGTTTCTCTGTCTCTGCTGTCCTGGAGAAAAGCAGGCCGTGCTAACACCTCTCTCTGTTTCTCCGTCTCTGCTGCCCTGGAGAAAAGCAGGCCGTGCTAACACCTCTCTCTGTTTCTCTGTCTCTGCTGCCCTGGAGAAAAGCAGGCCGTGCTAACACCTCTCTCTGTTTCTCTGTCTCTGCTGCCCTGGAGAAAAGCAGGCCGTGCTAACACCTCTCTCTGTTTCTCTGTCTCTGCTGTCCTGGAGAAAAGCAGGCCGTGCTAACACCTCTCTCTGTTTCTCTGTCTCTGCTGCCCTGGAGAAAAGCAGGCCGTGCTAACACCTCTCTCTGTTTCTCTGTCTCTGCTGTCCTGGAGAAAAGCAGGCCGTGCTAACACCTCTCTCTGTTTCTCTGTCTCTGCTGCCCTGGAGAAAAGCAGGCCGTGCTAACACCTCTCTCTGTTTCTCTGTCTCTGCTGCCCTGGAGAAAAGCAGGCCGTGCTAACACCTCTCTCTTTTTTCTTTTTCTTTTTCTCCCAGGGGACTGTGAGTGCAGGTGAGGTGAGGACAAGGACAAGCCCTTCATCTGTCCGTCAACGTCCGAGTGTCCCGGTGCCGCCCACTCTCAGGTCACCTCAACCGCGACGGCGGGCCGAACAAATAGGAGTCTCTCGAATCCAGCGTCCCTCAGACTGCCTGCCTTCGCAAAAGCAAATATTTGAAGCCATTATATCTCATTTCCCAGGGCTAACCTTCGGTGAAAAGATCAACGGAAAAGGAGTGATCGCTCAGAGAGAGACGGACAAAGAGAGAAAGAAAGAAAGGGGGAGGGTGAAAAATAGTAACCCTTTCAAAGTGAACTCTGCCTGCTATTTCTGCTGCGCTGTGGGCAGGAGAACGTCCCATTTGGGAGTGCTTTTGGCCAGTGGCAACAGGATTTCCCTGCACCCTGCCCATTTATCCAAATGCCTGTGTAAATACTAGATAGAGATATCAATTTGTCTGGGCTCCAACAGTGCCCAGAAAGAGACTATCTATAGCTATAAGCTATCTATAGCAAGCTCCACATCAAACTTGGCCTCTGTGGTCACAGAATTGCTACCTATTTATTTCCTCAGTAGAGAGATCCAGGAACTGTGAGTGAGAATGGGAGCTGCTATGTCTTTAGTTCTGAAGCAGAAAGCTTACTGAAAAAGTTCACACTAGACTAGAACTTGAAAGGCACAACAATAAATCCAGGGGGACACCTTTCGCCACTAGCTGCAGGAGAAGGCAGCCATTTTGGGGCTGCTGTTTTGATGTCTTTACCTGAAAGGGTGGAGCACCATGAAACCGCTAACACCCATAGGATCCCCCTCACCTCTGAGGCTCCTTAACAAGGGCCCGGACTACCTGCGTAGGCAGATGGAGGGTGGGGGCCAGGGCCGATCGATCAGCGCTGTAGAGAGACTAGAGGCAGACAAGGCCAAGTACGTTAAGAGCCAGCAGGTCATTAACACCAAACAGGAGCCTGTCCTGGTGCCCTGCACACCACCTCCTCCACACCGTCGTCCCCTTACCGTGCCTGGGAGTCTCACCCCACGGCTGCCACCCCGCCGTTCCTCTGCCCCTTTCCCCACCCTGACCGGCCCCCTCAAAGTACGAGACGAGAACGAGAATGATGACTCGAGGAAGGAGAATCGGAGGACGTCGGTGGATGTGGAAGCACGGAACAGGAGTAACGCCAACAAGGTGTCCCCACCCAGCCCCAGGACCCCAAGGACTCCACCCTCCGTATCCCTGATAGCCCCTCACAGTGCCCCCATCCTGAGGAGGAGCACCGGTAAGCGCATGCTGCGGCCTGACTCCCTGGTCATCTACCGGCAGAAGAAAGAGTGTAAAATCCTGCCTAGTGGTGGCGTCATACTGGGGAACTCCAACATGGAGATAAAGGGGTACAACTTTGTCCGCCGCCTCTTCCAGGGCTCCATGCGGGAGAAGAGTGGCGGGGGCGAGGGGGACACCCAGAAGATGGTGATCAGCGAGGAGAAAGCTCTGTCGCGGGATGGTGACTCACACATGTCCTGGACCAATGACAAGGACACCGTGGACGGGGGACAGGGAGGGCCGGGTAGCCGGAGATCCAGTAAGACGGACCACGAGCGCTCACCGCTTCCCAGCCCTGGCTTCAGCTGTACACCGGAGCGGACTAAGAATGGTGTTAGCTGTGTTAGCAATGGCACCACCAATGGTACCAGAAATGGCAATGGAATCACCAAGGGCAACAACGTGAGTGACCACACTGACAACGAGGCGGACATCTGGAAGCGGGTGCCGCCACCACCACCACCGCGGCGGCGTTCAGGACTACAACGCTCCAAGTCAGATCTGCTTCTGCGATGCTCAGTGGCGTTGTCTGACCAGGAGCATTTCTTTGACTACTGCGGGCTGGACCTGGACATGGTGGACCGGCTGGGGCCTGAGAACTTCCTGGGTGGGGCCAGCGACGTAGACACGCTCTCGTTGGTGCTGAGGAGCATAGGGGGAGGGTGCGGTGGCTCGGAGCCCAGCGAGTTCTCCCGCCACTCAGGAGAGGCGGGGCTTTTCCAGGAGGAGGTGGCCGAGAAGCTGACCACGGGGGTGTCAATCATCGAGAGGAACGCCCGTGTCATCAAATGGCTCTACAGCTGCAAGAACGCAGCACAGGAGGGGCCCAAAGAGTCCACTGTTTAGACATCACTTCTCTAAAAGAAGACATGTTCCCCTATGACTGAAGGACAGAGACTTTGTTATTGTACTGTAATCCTTAGTCTTCTCCCAGGTTGATATGCTGTATTTATAGGTCCTATGGAAAGTGAGGGGTGTAGATGGGGCTACACCTTATTTTCGAGTGGAATCATTTACCCCTGAAGATGTTAGTGTCAGTGAGTGTGTGCGGTTGTGTTGGATATGGCTGTCCCACCCACTCCCTATCCTAACCAATAGGTATTGTCAGGTCTATAGTGACTGACAGCCTCCCCTAAGCTCCGCTCTGACTCTACAACACACAATAAGGCGCATCAGTGAGAAAACAACAGGCACAGATGAGGCTGTATTTAGCGTCGTGGACGCACAACAACACAACCCTACACTCCTCTCTCGAACAAATTCATAATTTAGATTGGAAAACCACCGTTTTTTTCTAAACTGGAGTGAACCGTGAGTACCTCATTCCGAACTGTGCCCGTTTAGTTTGTGTGTTGCCTTTTTTTTCTTCTTAAACGCGGGCGTTGGAACAAACACGCGAGGGCCCCTGTGGGGTCGTTAATGCACTGAACTGGACGAAAAGTGAGAGAGGGAGGAAATGAGTGAGAGAGAGAGAGTGGAAACGAGTGAGAGAGAGAGGAAACGAGTGAGAGAGAGAGGAAACGAGTGAGAGAGAGAGCTAGAGAGAGGAAACAAGTGAGAGAGAGAGGGAGTCGCTCTGGATAAGAGCGTCTGCTAAATGACTTAAATATAAATGTAAATGAAACGAGTGAGAGAGAGGAAACGAGTGAGAGAGAGAGGAAACGAGTGAGAGAGAGAGGAAACGAGTGAGAGAGAGAGAGAGTGGAAACGAGTGAGAGAGAGAGGAAACGAGTGAGAGAGAGAGAGAGAGTGAGAGAATGAGAAACAGCTTTATAGGAGACTCCTCTCCAATTAAACACTGAGCATAATACTCTAGAGACAGTACTTCCGCGACAGTCGTATTAGACAAGGAGGGACGCAGGGTCGGTTATTTTGATCCCACAGCACCTCTGAACCCCAAAGAGCGCTAACTCTTACACAGCAACTACTGACCACTGATACGTTAGTTGTGACGCAATTGTGATTGATTTTGACAGCTACAGCTGTGTGACTGGCTGGCAGCGAACTCTGCATTGCCTTATTATCTGTTGCTACTGTGTAAGCTACCTTGTTGCCATTGCAGGATAGAAATTAAAGTGTGATAAGTTATTTTTACTGGATAGCTGGTCAATTCCTTGTGGAAAAAAAGTGACTTTTTACTTCGCTACCACAAAATATTAACTTAAAAGGGCATTTTAAATTCCTCACAAACACAGATGTATTTTGTTGCTGTTGTCATGTAACATATTTCACCATAGTAGGTGTTCAAAGTGTAAGGGACCATGAGCTATCAGGTTGCCAAATATTTGAGGGTGTCACCTTCACAGAGCTGACGTTTCCAGAGTCCCCCAGACTCCCTCTGGTTTGAGGGTTGGGGTTCCTCTCCCCTCTGGGGCCAATGGTCATCTGGTTCTCCCCCACAGGAGACCCTAGGCCTGGGGGAGGACGGTAAGGGGGTGAGAACTCCCTCTCTCTCCCCTCTACCTTTTTAATAGCTGTAGATCCTGCCTCACTTCATCAATCTGTCAGTGATGCCCATTTTTATTGAAATGAAAACGTCACCTTGATCAGAGTTCTCCCAGGGATACCTCTGAAAAATTCACTGAGGTTCCGCGGGTGGTATGTGCGGGTTAGAATGTGACACGGAGAGACAGAGTCATTGGGTAGAGTAATATTGGACCTGAGGAGGGTCACATGATAGGCTATGTAATAAATCAACAACCAATCCCCTTTTAGAGCCATGGTGTTTTCTCTCTGTAAGTAGCATAGCGCCCCAAAACAACTGGACCCCCCCTACCCCCTTTAAACTGGATTTGTGTTGCAAACTCTTCGGAGAAAACTGTTCTCTTGCATGTTTACAAAATGTCTGTACATTTTTCGATCTGTTTTATTTTCCGTGTATATGAGAGGTTTTAGTTTTTACTCCAAAGAGAAGTGTGTATGATGTTGTACACAGACAATTTTAAGAATAAAGTTATATTTGTGTGAGAAAAAAATGTCATTGTTTTATTGTTTTTGGCTCCAGCTCCAGTAGACATAAACAAGTATACAGAAACCATGAAGCAGCACATATTTATACCACATCAACACCACAGTGAAGCAGCACAAACTCTGTCTGACAGAAACAGTACATGATGACTTCATCCACTCTTTAACATTGCAAATCATAATTTTAGTCTTAAGTCTTACAAACTTGTCTCACCATTTTGTGGGTACAGGCAACCCGTTGTTTACAGGAGGCGAATAACTACTTTTGAGAAGAAAGAAACTCCTCTGTAAATAGCGTAAGTTGTTTTAGGAATGTCTGATGGAAAAGAGTGAGTGAGTCAGTGTTTTCATGTTGTCTGGCCCTTTTAATCTTTGCTGTCTCTTTCCACCACCTCACATCTCATTTTTCACATTAGCTCAAGAGGCTGCCTGTGGTAATCCTTTTTAGCATTCTGGGCATATAGAACCCCTGAGTGAGTTGCAACAGGTCCTGTTTACAGACAACACAAAGGAGACTGTGGCCTGATGCTATTTCTAGGTGGTCAGGCTGAGACGTCCGTGGACAACTGCTACCTTTTCTCCGTTTCTGTCTCTCTCTTTTTCTCTCTCTCTCTTTCTTCCCCCTCTCTCTCTCTTTCTTCCCCCTCTCTCTGCCTGTATCTCTCTCTCTCTTTCTTCCCCCTCTCTCTACCTTTCTTCCCCCTCTCTGTATTTCTGTCTTTGTCTGTCTCTCTCCTCCAAATCCTTCTCCCACCCAACTCTCTCTATTTCTCTCTCTTGCACGCTCTCTCTCTCTACCTTTCTTCCACCCCTCTCTGCCTTTCTCTCTGTCTTTCTCTCTTTGTCTGGTTCCTGGTTCTCTCCTCCAAACGGTCTCTTTCCTCCAAATCCTTCTCCCATCCAACTCTCTCTATTTCTCTCTCTCTCTTGCACGCTCTCTCTCTCTACCTTTCTTCCACCTCTCTCTGCCTTTCTCTCTGTCTTTCTCTCTTTGTCTGGTTCCTGGTTCTCTCCTCCAAATGGTCTCTTTCCTCCAAAACCTTCTCCCATCCAACACATTCTCTCTCTCTCTCTCTCTCTCTCTCTCTCTCTGAGGAGAACAATAGGTACCCTGTCTGTCTGTGGGTGTCAGTCAGGGCTGACTACAGAGCCTGCTGTTACATCCTGTCATTGGTTCGTAGGACCAGGTTTTTAACACATGTTCACGTCTTCTGGGATAAACAGACTAAACACCTAGTTGCAGCCGTCCGTTTGAATTTGATGGCATCAAGTTGCATTGAAGGAAAGGCATTGCCACCAAATGTTGCTTTTCCAAATGTGCAATACTACAAATGAAAGGTTTCCACCTGTTAGACATCAAAGGGTTTCTAATGTGACTGGCCTGCGGGAAGTAGGTGATAACCTGGCAGGGATCTACCATCCACGGCTTTGATGCTGATGTGGGTCTTTCCTAACGTTAAACTTCAGGGGGCCTTGCAGAGAGCCAAACCAGACCTCCGACACCATGTGTTTAGCCAGCACCACCATATCCTTTCTGGTAGCTGCCCTGATTTTAATTCGAGGACTGGTTCAGCGGTAGCCTGGTCCCAGATCTGTTTGTGCTGTCTTGCCAACTTCTCTGGTCATTGTCATGCCAATGACAATAGGACTTGGTAAGATGGCACAAGCAGATCTGGAACTAGGCTAGATCAGGAATCACTGAGAATAAGAAACACTGAACTCTTGAACCCGCCCAGAAATGTGCTAACAGGCAGTCTCCAGACATACCTTATGAATGTGACATCTAGTCTCCAGCACCCGTCTCTATCTATCTGAGGCTGTCCTAATATGGACACCGTATCAATCAATAATTCAGTCAAATTAATTATTTAAGCCCTTTTTACATCAGCTGATGTCACAAAGTGCTATACAGAAACCCAGCCTCAAACCCCAAACAGCAGACGTAGAGCACGGTGGCTAGGAACAACTCCATAGAAAGGCAGGAACCTAGGAAGAAACCTAGAGAGGAACCAGGCTCTGAGGGGTGGCCAGTCCTCTTCTGAGATTATAACAGTACATGGCCAAGATGTTCAAACGTTCATAGATGACCAGCAGGGTCAAATAATAATACACATTACAGTGATTGTAGAGGGTGCAACAGGTCAGCACTTCAGGAGTAAATGTCAGTTGGCTTTTCATAGGCGAGCATTCAGAGTTCGAGACAGCAGGACCGGTAGAGAGAGAGAGTCAAAAACAGCAGGTCTGTTATTCTGGTTATTAGTGTGCGTTCTTGCACTGTTGGATAGTGATTCGGGCTCTGTGTTTTTCCTCCTTGCACTCTGAATAGCAATGTGTGTCAGGTTTAGCAGGGGTTGTGAAGTGTGTCAAATCTGGCCTAGTTCTTCTAGGCCAGCAGCTCCAGCGTGCTGCAACCGTCCACGCTTGAGAGGAGCCCAATTCATGACTCACAGAGAGATATAGAGAGAGAGAGGGATGAACACACACCGGAGCATGCACACATGCATGTGCACACACACACACACACACACACACACACACACACACACACTTACACCAGAGCATGCAATCACAAACACACACACACATCGGGGCACAAGATCACTATGATAGAACTAGCACATGGCACAGAGACGATAGGCATTCCTGAGGCACGTTTTCCTAAGGGATGTCTTAGGCAGTGACAACAACAAACTAATGGGGGAAGTTAGTTGGAGGCCTCAAATGGTTATGGGTGTGTGCGTGTCTGTGTGTCCTGGCAGTCAGAGAGCTTGGGAACAGAGGGGTCGACACATGACCACACAGTTTGTTATAGCTCAGGCCCGAGGACCCAGTGACACAAACCTGTAGACAAACCTCCGACCGACTGAAAACGACAACTCCATAACAGGGGGGAGAAACGACTCAAACATATGATTTATCTGTGATTTATGCTGGCACGTGCACATATTAGTATATACCCGTGCCCTTTGACCTCCCAGTCACTAAGTGCCCTTTCCGTGTGGTGGTATATTTAAGAAAAAATCTGTATACAGTTTTTGTTGTTGTTGTTGTTCTGAACCTACTGCCCCCAAGTCGTTGTGACGTCGTCAAGTTCACCACCCCCCACCCCTACCCTGTCTGTGTCCGTTTGTCTTCCCTGTACAGAGCTCACGTGTACCCGGTTGTGCCTTTTTCTCAGTCTGCCCTGTATGGAGAATCTGCATACCCAGTATCCAAACATGCATGGCTTGTGATGCCAATCATTTTGCCTAGCTGTGGATTGTGAGTAACCCAATAACAAGGCATAGACTACAGTCGGGAACGCACTGCATATCTGTCAGTGAACAGCATGGAGACAAAACAGGCTTTCGCAATATTTCAAATAAAATTGAGGGGAAACACAGTTTGGAAAGCAAATGGATCCTGCTGAAAAGAAAGGACTCTAATCTGTCTGCTGTAAAAAAATATACATATGTATATTTTATAAACTTCCAAATCGGCGTATTGAGCGAACATTGTTTACAAGAAAGAGAGAGCCCAGTGAGCAAACACTGGTTGAATCAACGTAGTTTCCACGTCATTTCAACGAAATGACGCTAAGCCAACGTGGAGTAGACGTTGAATTGACGTCTGTACCCAGTGGGAGGCTTTTGGCATGAGCGCATTGGCCAAGCCAGCAAGTGAAAAGATCTGGATTTATGTGATTGATGAGTCATGCTGTAATGTAGGCTACGGTATATTCCAAGGGTTATATATTGGAGTTAAGTAATGTAGTTCCCAAAACCTGATCAGATTGATTCCAATGCCCCAAACTACTTACATTGTTTACCTACAGAGAGAGTAAGGAACACACCTACCTCTTCCACCCACCCACCCATTCCCCATACCCAACCCTGTCCCTATGGAGGTTTGAAACCTTATACCCTAAACCTATAGATGGGGTGTGAGTGGGGGTGGGTGGTGGTTCAGCTTCAGTGTGCCCCCTCCCCTAACAAAAAACATGGGATGCTGGAGCACAGGAGGATCCAATGGCTCCACCAGGTCATAAATCAGAAGACAGCCCTTTTCATTCCCCTCTCTCATGTGACCTTCGCTCCCTGGGGTCAGGGAGAGGAGGTATAGTGCGCCCCTGTGGGAAACCTGACCAGGAGACACCAGCACACACAGCTAGCTCCTCTCCACAAGATGGATTGACGTCAGCAAAGACAACGACGATGGGGGATGGAAGGGGTTTGGGTTTGGCTCGGGTGGAAACTTGCAGGAAGAGCAGAGTTTTATGTGTTTTATTTTCTGTATGTGGTTGTGAGTTCAAGGGTTGGCTAGTTCTTGTTGAACCGAAACCGAAACCAAAGGTTATTGAGATGCTGGTGCGTTGGCTTGGTTGCAGTCAGGAGTTTTGGAACTTTAGTAGGCTTAGTCAAAATGTCCCACTCAGACTCAGTAACACCCCCTCACACTCGCTGCTTTCATCAGCTGTGAAAATGTGATCATGTCATTAGTGACAGCTGCAAAGCCTCAGGAGTCAAAGTTGCAAATTACAATACAAACAGTTTAACTAAGTCATCCAAAACATGTCATATAAAAGTGGCCTGATATTGACTAATTTAATCTAATTCCATGTTGTTTCAGTGATGTTTTTACAGTGACTGAGAAGACCAAGGACCATGGGAGGTTAAAGCATAGGTGGTGACCAGCTAATGCCTTATTACTGTGTAATACCCTTAGCCACATCGTAATACGCTGGCTAGCTACTACAATACGCTAATGGCATTACCAGACACAGTAGCAGAGGATAGAGTGCCAAAGGAGAGAGGTGAGAAAGTCATGAGCAACACTGTGCCGGTGAACCCTTGTGTTTTATCCGGGTGGTGCAGAGAGGAGCGAGAGACAGTGTGGTCAGGAGTTGAGAGGTTCAGGCTGCTTTGATGACAGGGCAAGGAGAAAGTGGAGGGGAAACACAATGCTGGAACCAACGGTGGAACTAACCTGGGTTAGCCTGGGTGTGTTGGGTTTTTCGGCTCTGTGAATGTGCAGTGAACTCAAAAGGGATCTGTTAAGACGTGAACCTTATATGACAACACTTATGAAACACGAACAACTGAATTTTCTGAAAGAAAACTAAATATGATGTAAATGTATTAATTCTTGCTATGTTTGGCTTACATCACTCCTAAATTGTCAGTCATAATATACATTTTATGAGACAAAAAGAAAATCATTGCAACTTGGGTTTACTATATAGTATATTGCTCAAATATACAGCAGCATTCTTAAACCTAATAGTGTGTTAAAGAGGATCTGTGGTGAGGAGAGTTGGCTAATCACATGTTCTGATCTATTCCTAGTCATGTGGGAACTAACGTGGAGAAAACATCAGGCAGACAGCTGCTGTAGATGTGTTAGTTGAAACATTCAACTAGACGTTTCATGCTTTGACATTCGACTCCCAGGGAGTTTAAAGTTCATACTTAAAACCCTCACAATACAATCTCACTTATTGCCCATTTTATTGTATCTCCGCTGTTTTCGTTGACTATATTTCACTTTCAGTTCTTGATGTTTTCTCAGAGCCGGGTTAAACTGTCACTTATCCTCATATGTTCACAATATGGGCCAGCCATAACTAGTGAGTGACTTGCTCCTTTTCTTGGTTTGAGCTTTGATGTGTTACCCAAGCCGTTCAATTTGTTTGTGAAATGTACAAAGATGAAACGGGTCTGACTGAGAAACTGTACTATAAAGTCTCCCTATAAAAAAGGGGGGACAGCAATATTTCTGCTCATAAGAGGAGAATCCGTCTAGGCTTACAAGGTTACTTTGGGATTTTGGCAAATGAACTCGTGGATACCATTTGTATGCCTCTGCGTCCAGTATGAAGGAAGTTAGAGGTAGTTTTGTTATGCATGCTAGCAGATACCATAGACTTCCAGTCATTGCGCTAATGCTAGTTAGCACTACTGCTGGTTAACAACTTCCTTCAAATGGCACGCAGAGACATAGAAATGGTAACCACGAGTTCCTCTGACTCTGGGGAAGTAGATAAAGGGACTCATTGCCGAAATCCTGAAGTATCCCTTTAAGACTGTGACCTTGGGGCAGAGAAAGGAGGCCAACCACTCTGAAATGTCCTGATTAGAAAGCAGCCAGACTTAGAGGACTGGCCGGCAGGGAGGATTTGGTAGTCATTTACTGTCTTCTGTTTCGCTCCCTCTAATTGCCGACTGTTTATCTGCATGGGACGAGTTGACACATATTCCCACGGATCAGGAAGCTAGGCCAAGTTAGGGCCCAGGATAGGGGGTAGAGAGTGTGACTTAAAACACAAAACTCCCAGGCTTTTTACAGGGAAGTAGGTCTGTTGTCCACTGTCCAATTTAAGTGAATTACTCCGTTTCTGGAGCAAACGAACGCGAGGAAGCCTCGGAATCTAAGCTGTGTTAAAGGGCATGCTAGTAGATACCATAGACTTCCAGCCATTGCGCTAAAACTAGTTAGCATTGGCTCGCCAAACGACCTCTAGCTTCCTTTATACTGAACACAGATGCATAACAATGGTATCCACGAGTTCCTCCGACTCTGGGGAGGTAGACAAAGGGCATCATGGCCAAAATCCCGAAGTATCCCTTTAATAAGATGTCTAAGCTCAACTTAGAGACAGGTAGTGGAGGTGGCTCTGCGTATGATCCCCATTGGTAAGAGAGTGAGCGTATAGACGGAAAGCAGAGTGTGGTGTCACTCCTCCCGATGGGGTTTCTCCTTAGGCTCCTGTGGGATTGCCTGCTGTGCTCCAGCCCCGACTGACCAACATCAAAACAGACCCGACCAGACCAGACCAGTGTTTGTGTGTGTGTGTGACCTCGCCCACAGTCTCCCACTGCTCTGGGGTTTCGCCGTTCCTTATTTAACACCCGCCTGGTTGGCACGGGGCGGAACGGCCCTCCACCACGGCGCCATGCTGCTCAGGACCTCCCCTGAGATAGCAGCCAAATATGGCCACCATAATATTAGAGGATATCTGCTCACCACACTGTCCACTGTTGAAAACAAGCTCGAGTTAGTGTATGGCGCCCATAGTAGGAAGTCATCAGTTCTCAGGCAAAACTCCAATTGTCCATCATAAGTCACTGATGACCAAGAGATATGTGTCAATGAGTGATATATAGGGATGCGCAATCTGAACATCTGCGGGCACAGACAGGGAGGAGTAGGGCCCTGATATAGAGCGGAGTCAAGCCTCCTCTCTAATTACTGTATATCTGTGATTAGAAGTCGTCATCTTTGACTTTTTAATGACCTGGATGGCCTGTTAAGACTTCTCTACAGTGTCCTACAGAGGGTAGCTCTGTGTGTATCAAGTTCTCCAGGGTAAACCACAAAAGATCCTTTTTTCATTTCTACATTTATATACAGTGCTCATACAATGATCCGCGGGAGAACATGCACTGTGGGGTAACTGTATACACCGAACCTCCAGTTCATGAGAAGAACCCAGCACAGAGAGGACAGGAAGAAGAGATGCATAATGCTTTGCAGGGAAGTCTATTTATATGCAACGCTCTGAGCAATTTTGCTTTTGCTTGGCTGAGAAATATTTCTTCTATTAACTTTGAAACAACAACAAACGTTCCTTTTGCAGGAGATTCGCTCATTTGAACTGGAGAATGAATGTTCATTCAATGGAAAGTAATGTTATTGCCTGTGATATTCGTGCATCAAGGCAAACCAAAATGAGAAAACAACAACTGTGCAAAGTGGCCCAAAGAGAATTATTACCTCTAAAATGAATACAGGACATTTAATTCTTCAAATTACAGACAGGAGATGGCTTTGTCTATGCCTTTCTGCAAATGACCCTCAGGCACAGTACGGACGGGCTGGGCTCTGTGTGGTCATGTGGTGTCCTCAAATGACATGTAGGGCTGGGCTAGAGACCACCCCGAGGGGCCAGAGCTTAACCCAGGTGTCTAATTGGTTAATTAACCTGTCACTCAGACAGGTGCAAAGTTCTTGAGTGACTCAATTAGGCCTTCCTCAAAACAAGTCACCTGCATGACGTCACCTTAGTACGTTGACTGAAGGGATTTGCACAGCACTACTCCAAGCCTTTTGACTCTGAGAGCAGTCGCTCTGTCCAACGTTTGGCCCAGTCAATCTGGGCTCAAAGTCTGGTTTAGAACAATATACACTGAGAATACCCAAAAAATGAGGAGCACCTTCCTAATATAAAGTTGCACCCCCTCATTTGCCCTCAGAACAGCCTCAAGTCGGTCGGGGCATGAACTCTACAAGATACCTTTACAGGATGCTGGTCCATGTTGACTCCATTGCTTCCCATAGTTGTGTCAAGTTGGCTGAATGTCCTTTGGCTGGTGGACCATGCTTGATACACACAGGAAACCGTTGAGGGTGAAAAATTCAGCAGCGCTGCAGTTCTTGACACAAACCGGTGCGCCTGGTACCTACTACCATACCCCGTTCAAAGGCACATACATTTTTTTGTCTTGCCCATTCACCCTCTGAATGGCGCACATACACAATCCATGTCTCAATGCCTTCTTTAACCTGTCTCCTCCCCTTAATCTACACCGATTGAAGTGGATTTAACAAGTGACATCAATAATGGATCATAGCTTTCACCTGGATTCACCTGGTCAGTCTAGGTCATGGAAAGAGCAGTGCGTTAATCTATGTAACATAATACAAACATCCCCATAAAAATCCAGTCAGTTTAAACTAGAGATGTCTTTTTTCTTTTTTTGCCATGGAGGCATCTCAATCCACCGCATCCGCACTTCCCCTCTCTGAAAAGGGGAGACTCTCGCGAGCACGAATGGCGGTAGTATTCGTTCTGCTCTGCCACCCCCCCCCCCCCCCCCCACAAGTATCACGGTACTCGTCTGAAGGTAGCCGGTACCCTGTTTTTCAAAAAAATGAATGTGAGGATGAAGGACAAACACTTCAAAACCTTGTTCCGTTTGATTTATTTTTTGACTGTCTTTTTTGACATTTCTGAATATGTTATTCAATGTGTTTCTCTAAAGGCCTGAATCAATATTTTATCCCAACATTTGCATTGTCTACCTAAAGGGGTCGTAGAATTCCATATCAAATAGCTTCACGATCCATAGTGTGAACATCTTAAAACAATTCCATATGTCAGTTTAGAACCCCCTGCGGCTTAGACTTTATTGTTCTTAATGTTTTGTATGTTCAGTGTATGATGGAAAGGGGGATACTGACTGTGTTCAACTGAAATGTGTCTCTCGCATTTAACCTAACCCCTTTGAATCAGAGAGATCAGAGAGGTGCCGGAGGCTGCCAAAATCAACATCCACGTCTTTGGCGCCGGAGGAATAGTGGGTTAACTGCCTTGTTCAGGGGCAGAACGACTGATTTCTACCTTGTCAACTCGGCAATTCAATCCTGCAACCTTTCGGTTACTGGCCCTACACTCTAACCACTAGGCAACCTGCCGCCCTCGGGGTCCATCTCATACACTAATAAACCACAAATATGATTCAATAGCTCTTGTGCCTCCCCACAAACGGGATAATACACAATACAAAGAGAGAACTCCTCTTTGGATGTCACATCTTACATGTTCAGTTTTATGGCCAGAGTCCATACAGGTCAAGGTCATAGCCCAAACCCCACTTCCCCACTCCCCAATCCTCACTATACCACAATAGCTCTGCCTCCTGACAACCTCCATCAACTCCCCATACCCAGCGACACACCAGGTTCCCAGGTCAGTCCGACATAGAGGCGGAGGAGCTAGGTGGCATGAGGAGGAATTCCTGTCAGGGCCCATGGAGGAACGACTAGCAGACACGTAGACCAGGGCTTTGAATGACAACTTGATGACAGGCGGGACGGACGGGGGTATTCATGGCTACCGCAGGAGCAAGGGGGAGTGTGAGGAGGAGAAGGGGTGGAAGACGAGCCCATGGACATATAAGCCTATCTGCCCCCGCCATCCATAGGCTGTTCTAAAGCACTGATCTCAGACAAGATATGAAGTATTGAGGTATGGATATTATCATCTGGTTCTACCATTCGGAAGACTAACATGACATTTCCTCCTTGGCTCGCTATGTTGAGGAGGATGACTTTTGTGTTTGATACTGCCGTATCTTTATGCTAGGACTGAGCATATTTCTATTAGCTGTGGTGGTTCCTTCTCCCTGTGGGGTTTAGGAAGGGGAGAGGGCTGGGTTTGAAAGGGAGTGGGGGAAGAGGGGGGGGGGTCTAGCTGCAACACGGGTGCAGAGCAAAGAGCAACATCCCAAACAGCTGTAGAAACAGAAATGTGACACGGACAGGGGTTTTGTGAGGGGTTTCTGAACTCATCCTGCATTCTAGAGCCACCATGTTCCAAATATACAAAGCAAAGACAAAACTCATAACACCACTTTATGTATGTCCAACAACAACCATGACACTGTTTTTTTTTTTTTAATTGCATGATTGAATTGAATAAAATGAATCGTCCTTATTAATTGAAAGATGAGAAAGATGTCAGTTGCAGTTCAAAGATGGTTTCACTGTGGATTAAATCGAGTTTGCAATAATCCGTACATTCTTTTTCTTAACGGATAGCAGTTCTCTGCTCTAACTCTTTATGCAAAACAAACATCATGGCCGAGGGACAGTCATTATATCCATGTTAAGCAGGCAGCAGGCTTCAAGACGGCAAAGATGAACATGTACACAATTGACTGAGAATGTATTGACTCCCTGGACATTTAACAGTAAAGTCCCTCAACCCCTCAACCTTTGTTATAGACCAATAATAGTCACCACAGACAAATCAATCGGTTTACAGAGCACTGAGGCACCGGTCCCAAGTTTGGGAGGTGGGATAAAATGTCCTGCAGTGAAAGAGTGGAGGAGGAGAGAGAGAGACAGAGAGGTGGGTGATGGGGGTTGGGGTGGTCGGAAGGGTGGAGAGGCTGGGGGGCTTCTAAAGGCTTGTGTGTGTTGTGGGAGTTTTGGGGGAGGTTGAGGGGTATGAGATGATGGGGGAAGGGAACTTAATGGCGAGATTACCCCTCTGATGTAGATAGTGGGGTAGATAGAGAAAAGGGGAGGGGTGTAGGGGGAGTCCCAAATCCACCCCTAAAGACCCAGGGGATTACAGAGGCTGAGATTGAGTTGGCAGATTACGAATTGAGAGCTGAAAACTCTGCCACTCCAGTTCTGGTGAGAATCCCAGGGTAACGAGAATGGGTTAGAAGGAACAGAAGAGGGTGTGTTTGAATAATTGAACTCCTTTCCACCTTATTTTTCTCTTCCGGGACAAAACCTTGGAGACTTCTTCACACTCAGCCAGGCCACAGAGTTCAGATCAGCTCTCTGGGTTTAAAAGGAAGACAGGAAAAGCAATAGCTGTCAACTCTATGTTTTTTCATATGACTGCACAATTATTTAACACACACACACACACACACACACACACACACACACACACACACACACACACACACACACACACACACACACATCATCAACACATTATCACTTCTGGATTATGGGTGCGTGACAGAGTTCCTCTGAGTGAGACAGGCCAGAACTCAAAACGAAAAGAGAAAGTCTCTCTCGTATCTCGGCAGAACACTTTGATTGGGAGTATGAGTGTTCTGGCTCACACTACTTTGGCTATCTGCTGTTTTTCTTTGATAAGAGCGTTAAGGAGCTGATTTTGCCCATCTGGCAGGTCATCTACCCCTTAGCTGAAATAACTACGACATCAATCATATTTTAGAACTATAAACTGTCAAATAGGAAAACCTGTGAATCCAAGAGTGAATCCAATGATTGGCCTGTGCATTCTGACACTTCTGTCTGTTTTTCCAATGATTGGCCTGTGCATTCTGACACTTCTGTCTGTTTTTCCAATGATTGGCCTGTGCATTCTGACACTTCTGTCTGTTTTTCTAATGATTGGCCTGTGCATTCTGACACTTCTGTCTGTTTTTCCAATGATTGGCCTGTGCATTCTGACACTTCTGTCTGTTTTTCCAATGATTGGCCTGTGCATTCTGACACTTCTGTCTGTTTTTCTAATGATTGACCTGTGCATTCTGACACTTCTGTCTGTTTTTCCAATGATTGGCCTGTGCATTCTGACACTTCTGTCTGTTTTTCTAATGATTGACCTGTGCATTCTGACACTTCTGTCTGTTGTTCTAATGATTGGCCTGTGCATTCTGACACTTCTGTCTGTTGTTCTAATGATTGGCCTGTGCATTCTGACACTTCTGTCTGTTTTTCTAATGATTGACCTGTGCATTCTGACACTTCTGTCTGTTGTTCTAATGATTGGCCTGTGCATTCTGACACTTCTGTCTGTTGTTCTAATGATTGACCTGTGCATTCTGACACTTCTGTCTGTTGTTCTAATGATTGGCCTGTGCATGGTTCCATTGGAGATGGATATGTTAAATAAAAGTTCAATTACAGTTTTTTCCAACTGCTTACACACGTTTTTCAAAACCGCCTCCTTTTTTTCAAAACTCTACACACAATTCCCAAAACTGCACACACAAAATGCAAAATGCCTCACATCTCCTTCAAAATGTAACACTGCATTCAAAATGCCATAAACACATGTCAGAATGAAGCATTTGCATCAAATGGCAAACACTGCTTTCATAATAGTACATTTTTGGATATACCATGTAAACACTGTTGTTCTAAATCTAAAGCTCTTTGGTCTTTCATAGGCTTATATCTACATTTCAATACAATGTTCTACAGTGAAAGTAATCGGCTGAGAGGGGTAACAAGTACACTGTAAACACCAACGCAATGTAGAAACTGAAAATATTTATTAGGCCAAACATTACTGTTGTATACAGTAGCATACAACAAAACCATAAACATAAGTAAACCAAAAGTATATTCTTTAGAATACAGTAAAGAACACATGTGTGGCGTCCCAAGGGGGCAGTACAGGAATTGGTGGTGGGGGGGGGGGGGGGGGGGGAGTCACCAGTGCAAAGCTACGCTTCATCTCTTCTCAGGCCTGAGTCTGGCCACGATACTTCGTCCACATCACAAGATAGGTTTTCTCTTGCCAAACATCGAGGGACGAATCTCCTAGCATGGCGTATCCAACCTTGGACAGAGGCAACCTCTATGTCCCCACATAGACCATATTTATAATTGCAATCTCTTGTACATCTGTAAACAAGCGTCCTCGTCCTCCATGATGTCTTTGCCTTTCCACTCTGTACAGAATTCAAACACAGTATGTGTTCAGCATAGGAACTGTAAACAATGTACAAAAAAATGTAGTACAGCATGATAACCAACCTTATTCATTCAATGCAGTGCAGTAAATGGATGGCTTAGAGTTACAAATGTTTATGCAATACTATGAAGTCATACGTATTTTACAGTACATTACTGTAATGCTAAAATAGTCATTAGATAGTTGCATACCTGTTCTCATTTCTGAAGGTTCGAATTATGGACGCCACTGTAAATCGACTCAAATTGGGCTGGACTCTCAGTCCAGCTTCTCTCATGGTCAAACCGTGGTTGATCACATGATCAACAAATTTTGTCCTAATCTCATTAGAGATGCCTCTCCTTCCTTCTCTTCTTTGCCTTCGTCCTCTTCCTCTCCCTCCTACTCCTCTTGCTCTCTGTCCATTGTTGGCATCCATTGTTCAAAACAGGTAATCTGACCTTTGACCTATTTATAGGCCTATACTACAGTAAAGCAGTGATTGGTTAGTGATCAGTTAAGCTATTAGTGTTTGCACATGTGAGGAGTGAAAGCAAGTCACTTCCTGTTAGATTTTTGTGTTTTAGGTTGAGAATTGTGTGTAGTATTTTGAAAAAAGTGTTTTATGCAATTGACAACTGGGTCAAAGGCTGAGAAATAGCTTATGGTTTTTCACATTTGGTGTGTAGTTTTGCACTTTGAGTGAGAGGTTTAAAAAATCATGTGACATGAAAAGATTTTGTGTGTAAGCAGTTGGAAAAACTGTAAAAGGAAAAAGCAAAGCTATTCAAAGGTGACCTCTTGTGAACTGAAGTGCTTTGTCCTCTCCAAGCTGTTAAGGGATTATTCCCCTGATTGGCCCTGAGAGTGAACAGCAGGCCAGGTAGACGTCCACAGGGGAGACCCAGGTGAACAGGTCAATAACAAACCCCGTCCTCCTCACATCTGTTTTCCTTAAGTGCTTTGTGTGTGTGTGTGTGTGTGTGTGTGTGTGTGTGTGTGTGTGTGTGTGTGTGTGTGTGTGTGTGTGTGTGTGTGTGTGTGTGTGTGTGTGTGTGCGTGCGTGCGTGCGTGCGTGCGTGCGTGCGTGCGTGCGTGTGTGTGTGCGTGCATGCCAGTGCGTTGTTTCACACACCTTGTTCACACAGGTAGGTTTCCAGATGGGACTGCTGCCTGTGTGTGTGAGTCATCAGGTCTACAGAGACGCCCACCTCTAGTCTGACTGTCACCCGTGGGGGCTTCTAGGGATGTCTGTCTGGCTGAGGGAGGAAAGCTCCTTGTGGAAGAAGTGTGTGAGCAAAACACTGGCTTTATTGTTTGTTTTTACTACGCTTGTAAAAGGAGAGACATTAGAGCCAAATTCAAAAAGGTGGCGTAAGTGTGAGCAATATCATTTCAATATTTTTCCATGTGAGACGAAGACATGAAAGCTTTGGTCATTTTCAAGGTCTGTTTCATACATAGGGTAGCCTAGTTGGATCTTGTCGGGGCTAAAACAGACAGCCCAGTTGGCTATGCTTGAGGTGTGACTCAAACTGACCAGGACGACTTACAGACTGGACAGGATGAAAAGGCAACGTCAACTTACAGCTATAATCACATAGCAATTTGATTCAAACCAATCATTTTGAAATATGTTCTATAAATGACCACAGACGGAATAGTCTCCTGCTGAGCTCATCCTGTTTGTATGATGGATTTAAATAGCTGACCAAGTAAAGGGCTTATGGGTAATATCCTCTTCACTTGTCTGCCATTGTGTTTGAGTGGATCAGTTTGAGCAAGGTGAGGCACAGTATTACTAATCTTCATCACATTATGGGCAGTTATTTGGGATGCAAGGGGATTTGTGGACCAGGGATTATGCACAGTCTGACTGCCATTTTGTTCATCTCAAACATGAAGTATGTCTACTGCATTGGTCTATGTGCCAGTAGCATTACAAATAGTACTTAGTTAAATGCTCCTAAGGTTAGTAGCATTAGATTAATAATTACATTCACGTTTTTTATCATTTTGATTAATGCTATAATTAACAAGGTGTAATTTTACACATCACGGTAATTACAAAGGGATCCTCACCACAACTGGGCATTCTGGGTGAGAAAGAATCCCTTACAAATTCAGCTCATTAAACTTCAAAACTACCTGCTCCCTTCTTCTCCTGATCCAGGAAAGAGTGGTCAAATAGTGTGGGGTTAAGTGCAACAATTAACACACGCTCACACTGCGTTTGTGGCCTGCTTTTGTTGGCTGTTCTTACTTTATGGAAGAACTCAGGCAGTGTTGTGGACAGGAGTGTTCCTGTTTAGTCGTCATTGTTCAGTCATTCGGCGGTTAAAAAACGAGAGACAAAAAAGACCCAGCCTCTGCTGTTCTGAGATCAGGTCTTGGAATGTAGTAGGGAGGGAGGTAGCAGTAGAGACACACCTGCAGGCATGGGAGGCCCAGAGAGAACAGAGCAGGGAACACAAGGGGACAGAACATACATGGACCGTTTGGAACAGGACGCAGGGTTGGTAGGGTCATGTTCCAGAGAGAAAGAGCGAGACGGACAGAGCGACAGAGAGAGAAAGAGAGTGAAGAGAGATAAAGAGGGTTTTCAAGTGTCTCCATACACCCCTATGAAAAGGCCTTGTGGTTTGGGTTACATATTTAAACTGGCATGTACAGCTCTCAACAGGGTAGGGCGTCAGACAAGACAACCTGTATGCCTGGGCATCTGTGAGTCATGTAATGTCAAGATAAGATTGAGTACTTCAACATAAACATCCTAATCTAGGGGCTGGGCTTGTTGTGACTCACTCTGTTACAACCTTCAAAACCCTCCTGATTCTGCTTGCTCTCTTTTTTTTAATCTCTCTCTTTCTGTCACTTTCTCTGTCTCTTTCTCTCAGTCTATCTCAGTCACTGTTGCTGTTGCTCTCTCTCTCTCTCTCTCTCTCTCTCTCTCTCTCTCTCTCTCTCTCTCTCTCTCTCTCTCTCTCTTTCTCTCTCTCCCTTTACAATTTCTCAAATAAGTAATTGAATAACCACCCACTTGAACATATCCACACATATATACACGACAAAACCTATTCCCCCTCAGGAGACTGAAAAGATTTGGCATGGGTCCTCAGATCCTCAAAAGTTTCTACAGCTGCACCATCGAGAGAATCCTGACTGGTTGCATCACTGCTTGGTACGGCAACTACTCGGCCTCCGACCACAAGGCACTACAGAGGGTAATGCGTACGGCCCAGTACATCACTGGGATCAAGCTTCCTGCCACCCAGGACCTATATACCAGGCGGTGTTAGAGGAAGGCCCTGAAAATTGTCATAGACTGTTCTCTCTGCTACCGCACTGCAATCGGCAATCAGCACTGCAAGAGCCAATTTTAGGTCCAAGAGGCTTCTAAACAGCTTCTACCCACAAACCATAAGACTCCTGAACATCTAATGAAATGGCTTCCCAGACTATTTGCATCTCCCCCCCCCTTTTACACCGCTGCTACTCTCTGTTGTTATCATCTATGCATAGTCACTTTAATAACTCTACCTTCATGTACATATTACCTCAATTACTTAGACTAATTGGTGCCCCCGAACATTGACTCTGTACTGACACCCCCCTGTAGGTTTTCTCACTGTTGTTATTTTACTGCTGCTCTTTAATTACTTGTTACTTTTATTCTTATTCTATTCATTTTTTTTTAAACTGCATTGTTGGTTAGGGGCTCGTAGGTAAGCATTTCACCGTACGGTCTACCTACACCTGTTGTTTTCGGCGCATGTGACTAATACAATTTGATTTGATTTGATTCGGGGACCACTATTCCTGTGTACATTGTGTATTGTATGAAATCACTGTTGACTTGTCTTTGACGCACGTTACACATTAGCTCAACCAAGCACATTTGCTTATATCCCTTTGAGGGACTCAACATGCTTATGTGACCCAATGCTCACTGACACATATTTGAAGCCTAGACATCCAGTAAACTTCAGCCCACCGGAGATCTGGCCTCAACCTCATTGTGCCCTCATCTCCCCTCACTGAAGAGTACTCTCAGTTCAAACTGTGAACGCCGCCTGTCAATGTGCACTTTGTGATTCCCTCATGCTCTACAAACTCCATGCCCACAGAGTGGCTGCATCCTGCCGTGTTTAAAGTGTCAGAGAGTGCAAACACGTTACTAGGTTGTGTTTTCATTTGTTTTAACATCAGATAGACCTATGGTTTGAATCTGGAATAGTCATTTGAGGGGAGGGAAGGGGACATGAGGGGTGGGAAGGGGACATGAGGAGTGGGAAGGTGACATGAGGAGTGGGAAGCGGGCATGGGGGGTGGGAAGGGGACATGGGGAGTGGGAAGGGGACATGGGGAGTGGGAAGGGGACATGAGGAGTGGGAAGGGGACATGAGGAGTGGGAAGGGGACATGAGGAGTGGGAAGGGGACATAAGGAGTGGGAAGGGGACATGAGGAGTGGGAAGGGGACATGGGGGGTGGGAAGGGGACATGAGGAGTGGGAAGGGGACATGAGGAGTGGGAAGGGGACATGAGGAGTGGGAAGGGGACATGGGGGTGGGAAGGGGACATGAGGAGTGGGAAGGGGACATGAGGAGTGGGAAGGGGACATGAGGAGTGGGAAGGGGACATGAGGAGTGGGAAGGGGACATGAGGGGTGGGAAGGGGCCATGGGGGGTGGGAAGGGGACATGAGGGGTGGGAAGGGGACATGGGGGTGGGAAGGGGACATGAGGGGTGGGAAGGGGACATGGGGGGTGGGAAGGGGACATGAGGAGTGGGAAGTGGGCATGGGGGTGGGAAGGGGACATGAGGAGTGGGAAGGGGACATGAGGAGTGGGAAGGGGGCATGGGGGGTGGGAAGGGGACATGGGGGTGGGAAGGGGCCATGGGGGTGGGAAGGGGACATGAGGGGTGGGAAGGGGACATGAGGGGTGGGAAGGGGACATGGGGGGTGGGAAGGGGGAAGGAGGCATGGGGGTGCCTTGTTGTGATTCAAACATAGGCTGACAGCTGTGGCATCACCCTTTCTCTGTCAGCTGTCACACTGCCACATGCTACAGAGGGATTGTCGTATAGCCCAGTGACGAAAGGGGATCAATATAAATGGATTCTCTTTTCACTGTCGAGAAATAGAGTAAGTCCATAGGGGAAATAAATAGGGGATGATTGAGGATGTGTACTACTTTTGACCAGGGCCCATCACACTGGGCACAGATGTCAATTCAACGACTATTCCACGTTGGTTCAACGAAATGACGTTGAAAAAACCTTGGTTCAACCAGTGTGTGCTCAGTGGGATAGGTCTCTGGTCAAAAAGAATACACAATATAGGAAAAAAGGGTAGCATTTGGGACACAACTCAACCAACTCACTGATGGTTCAAAATCAATTCTCCAGTTGGAAGTTACCGTTACTTCTCCTTTGCCAGTGGATTGAAATGTTTTCAACATAATTTACTAACATTCTGAGACAGGAAGTGTGTCGGTTAGACAGGAAATGGGATTGAGCGCAGACAGAGAGGATATAGAGGTAATGCTGAGAGGGGAAAGGAAAAGACAGAGAGAGGAAGGGAGAGGTACTGCCGTCTTTCCCTGTCTGTAAATTACAATAAAAGCTGTCCATCTGGGAGGAAGTCACCGATAGGGAATATGGGCAGGCCTGTATGTATTCTGGATAGATTATAAATATTAGGGGTTAGGGTTAGGAGCTACGGTTAGGGTTAGGGTTAGGTTTTCGGGTTAGGGAAAATAGGATTTTGAATGGGACTGAATAGTGTGTCCCACAAGACTGTGCATATATATGTGTGATAGAGGGAGAGAACTTATCTGACATTAAATAAAGAGTCATTGAGAGATATACTGTTGCATAACAGATGAGTGCAAGTGAGAACCATCCAGAGTAAGTTCCAGTAGTACCATACTCACTGTGAAGTTCACCCATGACTTGGCAAAGATCGCCCCCTGCTGTCGACTGCAGAATACTTCCCTCTAAAGCACAACCTTGTAAACTCTTCAAACGAACCCCATGCTCTCCTCTCATATCCCCACTTATCTTCTGTCCAACAACAAGAAAGGTTGTGACTTCACTGACCCTGAGGGTGAGCGGTATGAGACAACGGTTGGACCCGTGCCATAGTAACCAGGCCATGATGACAGACAGACAGACGCACAGCATGACCAGGCTCACACAGACATGCGCGCACGGCAACAAGGCTCGAGGTGTGTCTTAGATCTGCCCACACTAGTCCCATAGACCTCATGTGGTCTTAGCACGTATAAGAGTTTACATGTAAGTGTATGACTCTCCCCGCCGGTCTGGCTGTCATTTGTCTACAATCCTCTGTCATGTTCTCACGTGTGTATTGGCTGTGATGTGGTTTGGGCTCACATGCAAGCGTATATCTTACAGGGTCAATATTAAACAAGGAGCGATATTGTCCCATGTCCCCACCCAAATGTTGAAGTCAGACCTACGCCCTTGATTGGTGCTCTGCCTCATTGACCTGTCATTCTTTACGGGGGAATTATTCTCCGTGTTTATTAGAGCACAAGAGGTAGCAACACATCAGAACAAAACTTTTGAAAAAGCGTATTGAAAACAGAAAAGACAGACCGAAAAGAACAATATGGACACGTTACTGTCTTACAGACAAGTGTCACAGAGGGACTGCGGGAGGGTCACACTGCAACTGTGTTTTGTAGGGGCCAATAGAACAAGTTACCAGTCTCATGCCCATATAAGTTCATCCCAAGACACTCAAACTATGACCTCCACATACCAGTCAGCCAAAACAGTTAGCCAAATATTATGTCCTGAAAGGGCCATGTAATCCCAATCATTCCAATGTTGCACATCCTATTTCCACCATTCTTAATTAACGTCACAAGAAAACATGAGATATTTCCTATATACATTGAAAAATGGTTTTTACAGTGAAAGCAAATTTGCATCAGCTATGAAATCCCTTTCCAAATTGGTGCCATAATCTCTGTGTGTAATCTGTAATCTCTTAATCTGGTTTTGTTGGTTAATTGATCTAATCCAGCCTGTTTGTTGGTGTCATTTTCAGGTATGAGTCTTATGACATGAACTAAATGCCATTTACTGTATGGGTGCCAGCGCTTGTTCAAATGCTGTACAGTTCAACACTATGGAGAAGGTATGGAAAGGGAGGTGAGAGCTCAATTCCAAATCGACCCCTAGTCCCTATTCCCTATACACTCCCTTAGATCTGAAAAGTCAATTGCTACTGGTGTTGGTGTGGTGGGTACAATCTACACCTGAGCAAGTAGAATGAAGATGATAACTGGTTAGGAGGAGCCTGGTCCCAGATCTGTTCACGCTGCTATGTTCACTGTCATGCAATGTCTACAAGACAGCATCAACCGATCTGGGACCAGGCTAGGCTAGGAGGGCATTCGGCCCCATGTACTCCCTCATCCCCTGACCCCACTCAACCCCTGCCCCAGACCCCATCCCACCCCCTTACAGCTGGCTTGTTAGTCTTCCTGGCCAGACATGCTCTTGGTCTTCAACTCAGCCAGCTTGCCTGTGACAAAGTTCCACTTGAAGGGCGTGTTCTCGCTCCCTCCTCCCAGCATGGCGTATCTGGAGAAGCTGCTGTTGCTCCCTCCTCCTCCATCTTGACTCTGCTCGCCCTCCGTGTTCCCCCCCTGGTAACTCTCCCCCCTCCCTCACCAGCTCCCTCTCCCACCGCCTCCTGACCCTCCTCCATCGTGCCCGTCTCGTTTGCTGCGGCTTCAGCCTGTTTTGAGGCGGCCATTTGTTTCCAGTTGGTGGCGAAGCTACCCCAGAATCCTGAGGGTCTGGCCGGTCTCTGCGGCTCCTCAGGCATCACTGCTAGTGGACTGGGGATACAAGGGATGGAGGGGGACTGTCATTTTGTGTATCATAATATGTTTAACTCAATTAATATAATTACTTTATTTATGTATTTAATTAAGCATTCATTCATTAGACATGGATGACATTCCCATGTTCAGGAAGAGGAGGTGGAAGAGGAGGGGGCAGGGGAATAGAGAGCTGTGTAGAAGAGTAGAGTCCCACTGACTGGTCTGGGACAGGTGGGCTCTCAGTCTCCTCCAATAGCTGGTGCTCATCCTCTTTGTTGAAGAGAGCTGACATCCTGTTCCAGCCTTTAGCCCCAGCACCCTGCACCTGAACACAGTGTCAAAGGTGTGTGTGTGTGTGTGCGTGCGCTGGAGCACTGTCCAATGCCAATCCTTCGGAATGTGATTAATGTGTAACGTCTGCATTAAGTTCCATGCCGTGTGTGTGTGTGTGTGTGTGTGTGTGTGTGTGTGTGTGTGTGTGTGTGTGTGTGTGTGTGTGTGTGTGTGTGTGTGTGTGTGTGTGTGTGTGTGTGTGTGTGTGTGTGTGTGTGTGTGTGTGTGTGTGTGTGTGTGTGTGTGTGTGTGTGTGTGCTTACTCTCTTGGCCAGCTGAGACACTGCATTGGGCCCGTCATCCTCCTGGACAGGGCTCATGTCAATCTCTGCATTATTGACCTGGGAACACAGGCCCAGCAATGACCATCACACATTTATATTGTCAGCCTCAGCACAGCAGTGTTGGTAGTGAAGTATTGAGCTCTGTGTAAAACCACATGCTGTACTCCTCGACCCTGCTTTTCAGTGCATTCGATGTATTGGTAGTGGTTGCCCTCTAGTGGGTTAATATAGACACTACAAGCAATTTCCAGAAAAATAATTACACAGAAAATGTCAAGGAAAAGTCTGTCATTGAAAATGCTGGACAGTGCCCAAATGTAACACAAAATCCTCATTTGTAGCAACATCATTTACTATATTGAAGAAGTCAGATTGGAGTAATCC
This sequence comes from Oncorhynchus nerka, assembly GCF_034236695.1. NCBI lineage: Eukaryota > Metazoa > Chordata > Actinopteri > Salmoniformes > Salmonidae > Oncorhynchus > Oncorhynchus nerka. Next base: position 44,354,849 of record NC_088409.1, on the reverse strand, counting down.
CTGTGGATTCCTTTTAATCCATTATGCCGAAGACAATAAACCGAGGGAGAATATACAGCCTACTTTATTTCTGTATCCACTTTAAAAATAGAAAAAGCTGCCACAGAGTCAATTTCCAAGAGGGTAAATATTCTTCGCTTTTCTCAGACATACAGTAAGAACGATAACTCCCCCCATAACTCAAAGAACTCTAAGTAAGCGATGTTTTCAGACATCCTTCTAACGCAGTATCCTTCACACAAGCCCTGTCACCATGTCAAGGACATAATAATGAAATATAATATTATTCATGAGGATCTACGAGGCAAAACTGATCCTAGATCAGCACTCCTACTCTGAATATGGGGGCTTTCTGTCTTCGTTTGTCTCATCCCCTGTCACTGGAATGCCATCTAATCCGTGTACGCAGCTCCAGTTCGGCATCAGGTTTCCCGACGTTCCGAAGAACTGGGTCATCCTTGTTCCAACAGCCTGTACCAACCCCGGACACATCGGGGATGTCGAGACAAGAAAAAATCCTGAGAACTCAATCATCGAAAGACCCTTGGATTTTTTTGAACCTGATAGTATGTCTAATAGCACTGATAGCTTGTCCATCATATTATCTAACATAGGTTACAGTATGAGGGGTGGGTGAAAGTTCATATGAATAAACCAGTAGCTACTGCAGACAGAGTACTATAGCAGCGATTTGGGTTTCGAATTTGTAATTGAAAGCCTATGCTACAGTGATTAGCATGTTTTGGCCAAAACTATAACAAAGCACAAGAGGAACTGCTCTGAAGTTTCCTCAAAGTTCCAGCAGAAATAAGCCTTTGTGAGCGGAACAAAGTTATATAAGTCAAACTTCAACAACAATGAATAAGCAAACCAACAGATCTGTCGCTGTGAGAACCCACAGCGATCCTAAATGAGAGGTTGTGTGGATCAAGCGTCTCAGGGTAGGAGAGCTGATTTAGGATTAGTTGTACCTTCTAGATCACAGAACAAGACATCTGCAGGGGACATCTGCAGATGAAAGATAAGCTTTTTATATTCTCTACCTCTTCCTCTGTGTACTCCTCTAGGTCCGGGTTCAGGGTCTTCAGCACTTTGCTCTTGTACACTTTCCATATGGGATTCATGCTTGTTCACCCTAAAAGACCACTAGAACTGTTGAAACAACTCTCAGTAAGGCCTCACAGCTTCGTGAGGCAGACCACCCTCCACCAAAGTCCCCTCTGCAGGTCTTCTCAGTTTGGCTAATGCCCTTTTCCCATTCGTACACTTCCAGCTCTTAGACAACGACTCAGCCTCGACGGAACTTTGACCTGACTCACTCTAGGCCTGTCTAGAGTGTTGTAGGCCTGTGCTGTTTCATGTTGTATCCCGATTAGATTGTCAATGGCTCTTGTCAGGAACACGGGTTGCTGGTAACATCCCTGTGAAGCATCTGATCAGTTAGAGGAATCAAGCAGTTGCCAATGTGAACACACACACACACAACCCCATGCATGTACGCAACCACACTCACACACACACACACCGTCACGGTTCAGGATTCAGGCTGCATCGGTTACCTGGAAACAGGTGTGGGTTTCCTCATGTATTTTTCAGCAGGGCTCTTTCCCAGAGGTAGTGGGCCATTGTCGGCTGGCACCGCTAGACTGGCCGCTGTAACCCTAACCCAGTGGGCGCTGGCTCCACACGGGTGCCATGTTTAGATGCCCATTACACTCTGATACTGATTAGAGTGTATGTCCCATTTGACCAACATTATGAGAAGACAGGCCCAAAAGCCCAATGATGCTCCTGTTCAGTAGATCAGTAACACAGGGCTTAATCTTCCTCCTAATTGATTGTTGTTCATTTCTGTCACACGTTGTCATGTGGTAGACGACAAGCAAGATCAGCTCAGTATAAAATGTGGCACAATTATGGCAGAAAGTTCAGGGCAGACTACTGCTACCAAATGAAGTTGTACCATCGCAACATGTACGTCGATACACTTATAGTTTTGTTTAGGGTGGGGGGACTAAAGAGTAGAGCACTTATTGGACTCCAGATGCATTTGAAAAGTGTCGAGTGACAACACTGTATCATGTCTTTCTTGTTTCTTTTTTTATCATCTACCTAATTTACTTTTAGTGTGTTTGTACACAAACTGCAAACTCCAATCCTTACCTGTTCACTTCCTTGGAGAGCTGGTTTTCAAGTACTGGTTTGTTGGCAACCTGAGGAGGGCTTGCTAGTGTAATGTAGATGGAGACAGATATCATAAAGCTTTGATGACCTATACGGTTTCATTGAATACTGAGCATAATACAACCAGATATTTAAAGAAAATATGTTTCTGACACATTTTAATAAACTCTTCTAACAGTTTTTCAAAGTTTCATTATCTATTATCTAACTAAATGTTTTTCTAATTTTCTTTCGAATTTATTTAAAAAAAAGTGTTGTAAAGTTTTGCATACACCAATCATAATCATAGTAAACATTGCCTCAATCCTAACAGCGCCTCTTCAACCTCAGGAGGCTGAAGAAATTTGGCTTGTCACCTAAAACCCTCACAAACCTTTACAGATGCACAATTGAGAGCATCCTGTCTCGCTGTATCACCGCCTGGTACAGCAACTGCATTACCCACAACCACAGGGCTCTCCAGAGGGTGGTGCAGTCTGCACAACGCATCACTGGGGGCAAACTACCTGCCGTCCAGGACACCTACAGCACCCAATGTCACAAGAAGGACAAAAAGATCATCAGGGACAACAACCACCCGAGCCACTGCCTGTTCACCGCGCTACCACCCAGAAGGCGAGGTCAGATGTATCAAAGCTGGGACAGAGAGACTGAAAAATAGCTTCTATCTCAAGGCCATCAGACTGTTAAACAGCCATCACTAGCACAGAGAGGCTGCTGCCTACATACAGACTTGAAATCAGACATTTCGCTACACTTGCAATAACATGTGTATGTGACTAATACGATTTGATTTGATTTGAAATGCAATGGTGTTGTTTTACCAATGTAATATTGGCAGCCTTGACGATAATTTTGATTATACTACACAGTGGTGTAATCTTAGCATACCTGTAGTTCTCGTGTTGCCAGTTTTGATTACCATATAGAGTTCCGCTTTAATGAGGGGATTGCATACTTCTAAGATAAACTTCAATAATGTATGGGCTTGTATGGGAGAGGCACGCACACACACACACAGGAACACAATATAGGCTTGACTGCTGATGGATGTTTCCTGTTTGAACAGCAGCCACTGATCATGGCTGCCCGGGGTTGGATTTCTTCCTGAGATGGAGATATCCAAATATTTACCTGGGTCGTATTCATTAGGGCACAAGGTTTTTCACTGCTAACCTGTGAATGTTATACAGGCCTAAAACTCACTGATCCCCTTCCACTCACAGTGTGTCGTTAGTGTTTGCTGCACCTGATCATCATGCCTCTGTCTGCTGAATGGTTGCGTCCTTCTACATTAAAGATCCATCTGCATCATTCAACAGGGAGACTACTGGCACAGCAACTCAACTCCTGCAGTTATTATGGACTTAGGCTGGGATTCAATCCGAAGGTGTGTTATAGAGCAGTGCACTATACACCCAACAATGCTGCCTTTCTAAGGCCTTTTCCCTGATGTGAGCAGAGATCACATTCATGGTCAATGCTGCGCAGATCAGCTCAAACATCATTTAGTTAACGTACCTGAAACCCCACCTCTTTAAGGAATACCTAGGATAGGATAAAGTAATCCTTCTCACCCCCCTTAAAAGATTTAGATGCACTATTGTAAAGTGGCTGTTCCACTGGATGTCATAAGGTGAATGCACCAATTTGTAAGTCGCTCTGGATAAGAGCGTCTGCTAAATGACTTAAATGTAAATGTAAATGTAGGGGCAACATCAACTGTACCCAGTTCTAGTCAAGGAATGATCAAACTCACTCATACTGTAGGCATGTAGCCTAAGCTATGTATTGTAGGCTATATGGGCCTTCTAGTTCATGCATTGTCTCCTTATAGACTATAGGCCATAACCCTCCACTTAGCTCCATCCTAAATCAATCCTAAGACGTCAGACTGACCTGATGGCACTTGCCATCTGGAGGTGAAAGACGCAGCATTGAGTTTCCTTTTACCTTGCGCTCAATCTCACATGGGCCTTATTCCATTAGATTTACAATGCGTCATTCCTTCTTCCCTTCCTTGAAGTTATCGCTGATCTTTAAGTGATTGGATTGGTGTAAGCAAGGTTACCACCATATTACTTTGACCAATCCAACCAATTTAGATCTGTGATAACAACGAACATTCTTACATGTGTAGTACATCCTTTGAGCATTGCCTTTCATGGCCACTAGGTGACTCAGGAAGTCTAAAATTTTATATTTCACACTTGTTTTTTTGTTTGACTTTATGGATAAGAATGTATTGGTTTACCTTATCCAGTTTTACCGCTGCTCCTTGCCTCAGGATGCTTTACCCTTTATGTTATTACATATGGGGCATGAAACCAGTTGAAACCGGTGTGTCTGTATGAGGCTACCAAACAAAAATCAATTGTGGTGGGCTGAGAATTTTGAGGAGAAGAAACACCAAATACTATTTTTGCTGATTGTTTAAGGGGGGATGTTGCATGTGTATGTCGGCTAAAAGAAGTTAGAAAGGACCCTGCATGGATGAAGTGTGTTACACCTTGACAGTCGCTTACTTTCTGGTACATGTCCTCTTAAAGGGGCAATCAGCAGTTGAAACAATAACAAAGCCTTGACCCTGCCCCTGTTTTGGTAAAAAAAAACTGTGGGGTGGGGCTGGAGAAATGTAACCACTCTCAAATTCATAGACAGAGCTATAGTTTTAACCTTGTTTTGGCGGCCTTATAGTGTTTGTGTGCCTGCTTGTGTGCCTGCTTGCCTGCCTTTTTGTGTACATATGTGTGTATGTATGTACAGTACATTTGAACCTCGAGGGCTCAGGGCAGATGCATTTCCACATCCCACCACCACTTGGCGACAGGGAGCCATGTCACTCCTCTTAGCTCTGGGCATGAAGCGCTACCCTAAATGTAGAACAAAATGTACAGAACACAGAGTTCCATCCACACACACACACATCCCAGAGCTTCCCTCCTACCTCGTCTTCCTCCAGACACGCACATGTCGCAGTGTGGATGTGTATGTGTTCAATGTGATCACAGAGAGGGAGAAAGCCTCTGCCCTCTGCTCTCATCATGGCAGGCTGAGCCACCTTTAACATAGATCCATAGGGCATTGTGATGTAAACATGAGTTGTTCTTAGATTGTTTTACTTGAAATGAAAATGAACAATTCAGTCATGAAAATGAGTCTTTTGATTGGCCCAGGATGGCATTTTGGAACGATATACAATGTGTGTATATACAGTACCAGTCATAAGGGGCAGCAGGTTGCCTAGTGGTTAGAGCGTTGGGCCAGTAACTGAAAGGTTGCTGGATCGAATACCCGAGCTGACGAGGTAAAAATCTGTCGTTCTGCCCCTGAATCAAATCAAATATATTTATATAGCCCTTCTTACATCAGCTGATATATCAAAGTGTTGTACAGAAACCCAGCCTAAAACCCAGGTGTAGAAGCACGGTGGCTAGGAAAAACTCCCTAGAAAGGCCAAAACCTAGGAAGAAACCTAGAGAGGAACCAGGCTATGAGGGGTGGCCAGTCCTCTTCTGGCTGTGCCGGGTGGAGATTAAACAGAACATGGCCAAGATGTTCAAATGTTCATAAATGACCATGGTCAAATAATAGTAATCACAGTGAACAGGTCAGGGTTCCATAGCCGCATGCAGAACAGTTGAAACTGGAGCAGCAGCACGGCCAGGTGGACTGGGGACAACAATGAATCATCATGCCCGGTAATCCTGAGGCATGGTCCTAGGGCTCAGGTCCTCCGAGAGAGAGAAAGAAAGAAAGAGAGAACATACTTAAATTCAAACAGGATACCGGATAAGACAGGAGAAATACTCCAGATATAACAGACTGACCCTAGGCCTCCGACACATAAACTACTGCCTGAATAAGGCAGTTAACCCATTGCTCCCCAGTAGGACGTCATTGTAAATAAGAATTTGTTGTTAACTGACTTGCCTAGTTAAATAAAAGTACATTTGGACACACATACTCATTCAGTGTATTTTTCTTTATTTTTGCTATTGTCTACATTGTATAATAATAGTAAAGACATCAAACTATGAAATAACACATATGGAATCATGTAGTAACCAAAAAAGTGTTAAACAAATCTAAATAGATTTTAGATTTTAGATTCTTCAAAGTAGCCACCCTTTGCCTTGATGACGGCTTTGCACACTCTTGGCATTCTCTCAACCAGCTTCACCAGGAATGCTTTTCCAACAGTCTTAAAGGAGTTCCAACATATGCTGAGCATTTTTTGGCTGCTATTCCTTCACTCTGTGATCCAACTCATCCCAAACCATCTCAACTGGATTGAGGTTGAGTGATTGTGGAGGCCAGGTAATCTGATGCAGCACTCTATCACTCTTCTTCTTGGTCAAATAGCCCGGAGGTGTCTTTTGGATCATTGTCCTGTTGAAAAACAAATGGTAGTCCCACTAAGCACAAACCAGATGGGATGGCGAATCGCTGCAGAATGATGTGGTAGCCATGCTGGTTAAGTGTGCCTTGAATTCTAAATAAATCACTGACGGTGTCATAAGCACCCCCACACAATCACACCTCTTCATCCATGCTTCACGGTGGGAACCACACATCTTGAGCTGTTCTTGCCATAAAATGGACTTGGTATTTTACCAAATAGGGCTATCTTCTGTATACAACCCCTACCTTGTCACAACTCAACTGATTGGCTCTAACCCATCAAGAAGGAAAGAAATTCCACAAATGAACTTTTAACAAGGCACACCTGTTAATTTAAATTAATTTCAGGTGACTACAGCTCTACCCTTTAGCTCAGTGCGAATGCTGCTTGTAATCCACGGCTTCCGGTTGCGGTATGTACGTACGGTCACTGTGGGGACGACGTCATCGATGCACTTATTGATGAAGCCAATGACAGATGTGGTGTATTCCTCAATGCCATTGGAAGAATCCCGGAACACATTTCAGTCTGTGATAGCAAAATAGTCCTGTAGCTTAGCATCTGATTCATCTGATTCATCTGACCAATGTCGCACATTTAACATGCTGATAGGAATTTGGTAAAACTGATTTAAGTTTCCCAGCATTAAAGTCCCCAGCTACTAGGAGTGCCGCCTCTGGCTGAGCATTTTCTTGTTTGCTTATGGTGGAATACAGCTCATTCAATGCTATCTTAGTGCCAACCTCTGACTGAGGTGGTATGTAAACAGCTACGGAGAATACAGATGAGAACTCTCTCGGTAGGTAGTGTGGTCTACAGCTTATCATGAACCAGGAGCTGTGCTGAGGTTTCTGAGGAGTCACTGCCAGGACCTGCAGAGGGAGTGGGCCCGATTCCTTCACTGGGTGGAGTATGCCTAGAATTCATTGCATCACTCCTCCACTGGGCTGACTCCCTTCCAGTGTGTTCTTGGTTATCAGCCAGCCTTGGCTCCGTGGACCCTGAACCAGACCGAAGTTCCTGAGGTGGAAAAGTGGTTCAGGCGCGCAGAAGAAGTTTGGAACAATGCCCACGGGAGGCTCCAGCGCACCATCTGCCACCTGAAGGAGCAGGCGGATTTGCCACTGCAGTAAGGCTCCCATGTTCCATCCTGGTGATTGTGGCTGCCTCTCCACCAGGAACCTCCCACTTCGCCTGCCATGTAAGAAGCTGAGCCCCCGGGTTTGTGGTGCCGTTCAAGGTCCTCAGGAGGGTCAACGAGGTGACATATAGATTACAGCTCCACACTAACTACCAGATCTCACCCTCTTTTCATGTTTCCCTCCTCAGGCCGGTGGTTCCTGGTCTCCTGGTTGAAGCTATCCCACATCACACCTATCCGTCTCCCCTCGAGGGAAGCCCCGCCTACGCCGTCAGATCCCTCCTGCACTCCCGAAGTCATGGGGGTTGGCTTCATTACCTGGTGGACAACATTCCAGATCCCAACATCACCCGAGATTTCCACCTTCGCCGCTCCTCACCCTCTGGGCCGTCCCCCTGGCCGGCGTCGTCCTGCAGCTGAAGCTGCGCGTCGGGGTCCTGGCAACCCTGGTCCTGGCAACCCATCATTACACACACCTGGCAGCCCTCATTACGCACACCTGCACCCCATCATTAGGCACACTTGGACTACCCTGATTACTCCCCCTTTATCTAGCACTCCCTAGCACTACTCTTCAGGCAGATGATTCTGTGTTCTGTGTTCATGGCCAGAAGCTTCTCTTGATTTGTTTCGCTCCATGTTCTTTATTATTAAACTCACCAACTGCACCTGCTTCCTGACTCCCAGCGTCATTGTTACACCAAGAATGGCCCACCAACCAAAGGGCATCCAGCCAGCTTGACACAACTGACCGTGTAGCGTCCATGCCTTGACAAATTGATGTTGTTCTGAGGGCAAGGGGGGGGGTGACTCAATATTAGAATGTCTTCCTAAAGTTTTGTACGCTCCCTGTAGATAGATAATAGGCTTCTTGTGTTTGGATTCTTTATCAAGACAGGACAAAAAATGCTTCCATAGGAAAGTGAACCAAACAGAATGGGTGGCATGTTGGTGACTGATAGTGGTCCTTGGTGGTCTGTGGTGGGTCACCTTAGGCTGCTGGAGGTCTGTGACCCTGGACATTAGGGCATCTCTGTTTCTCTCTACTAGGCTTTATTCAGTAAGGTACACAGTCACCCCATGACAAACGTGACTAACGACTTGGAGACTGAAGAGACAGTGAGACAATTTAAGAGCGTTGGAGTCATGGGTTGGGGTTAGAAATCCCCACTAGGACAATGTACTGTATAGCCTTGAGAAAAGCACATTATTGCCTCAAATATGTTATATGAAGAGTATGTTGATATCTGTAGGCTAAGTGATATACAAGCCCATTTTGTGTTGGTATCATCTCTCGGACAGCTGATGTGTCCCTGGAGAATAATGACTAACAGATCAACACATCTTTGAGGTACTTTATCCCAAACCCATCTCTTTATCCACACACACACGGATCCTCAGACTACCGATGTATGGTGCGTTTCGCTCATCGCCTCAAAACCAAAAAACTCCAACCAAACTGAAGTCATCTGATGACTCACTGTGCACTCACATACACCATGGTCCATTACCCAGAATGCATCTCAGAGTTAGCAGAATACTCCCACACCATGGGCTACTGTAAAACAAGTCGTTGTTTATGGCTGTGAGCAAAGTATCCACTTCCATACACCTCTAAATTGGTATGAGGACCTTTGCAGATGTCAAAACATCTGCGCTTGTCCCTTTTCCCTCTCCCTTTCGTTATCTGAATTCCTAATCAAACCCCAGCTCCTTTCTAGTCTCTAGGCCCTAATGGACCACCATCAGTCACCAACATGCCACCCATTCTGTTTGGTTCACTCTCTGTAGCTGATGTGAGAAAGACCTTTAAATAGGTCAACATTCACAAGGCCGCGAGGCCAGATGGATTTCCAGGACATGTGCTCCGGGCATGTGCTGACCAACTGGCAGGTGTCTTCACTGACATTTTCAACATGTCCCTGATTGAGTCTGTAATACCAACATCTTTCAAGCAAACCACCATAGTCCCTGTGCCCAAGAAAACTACGGAAACCTGCCTAAATTACTACAGACCCGTAGCACTCACATCCGTAGCCATAAAGTGCTTTGAAAGGCTGGAAATGGCTCACATCAACACCATTATCTCAGATCCTCAAAAGGTTCTACAGCTGCAACATCGAGAGCATCACTGCCTGGTACGGCAACTGCTCGGCCTCCGACCACAAGACATTACAGAGGGTAGTGCCTACGGCCCAGTACATCACTGCCTGCCATCCAGGACCACTACACCAGGCGGTGTCAGAGGAAGGCCCTAAAAATGGTCAAAGACCCCAGCCACAGACTGTTCTCACTACTACCTCATGGCAAGCGGTACCGGAGGGCCAAGCCTAGGACCAAGAGGCTTCTCAACAGCTTTTACCCCCAAGCCATAAGACTCCTGAACAGGTAATTAAATGGCTACCCGGACTATTTGCATTGTGTGTTGTCCCCCCCCCCCAACCCCTGTTTTACGCTGCTGCTCTGTTTATCATATACATTATGCATAGTCACTTTAACTATACATTCATGTCCATATTACCTCAATTAGCCCGACTTGACACTGTCCCACAGGCCCTCGTATTGGTCCCCTGTGATGAAATGGACAATCACTTGCATGCACGATATGCACCAACGCACACGTTATGCATCTGGCTGTCACTGTGATGTACATGCGGTACGTGCACCATCAGTATGTGCACAGAATGTTCCCCATCGAAATAGCACCTTATGTAAGAAGATCAACCCTGGGAGAATTCCAACTGGCTGACCCTCCTCTTCATACCGAACACAGTATGGTTCCTATAGTCAAGGCCTAGTGGCTGGATTGGACTGGACTGATATCTTCCTAGGGGGTCCTTTATGTCCCACATTGCACCCTAATACTTTTATCGTGCATTACTTTTGAGCAGGCCCATAGGACTAACAAATGATTCTCCAAAACACACCCACAATCCATAAATCAGGAGGCAAAAATAAGCCTGGATGAAAGGTAAAGAGATTGAGGGAGTAAACAATGGAGCATTCTGGGTGAGAGCCTAAATGGCTGACATTAGTGCCCTTTCAATCACAATAATGACCACTCACAGAGTCACTACAAACATAGGATATAGGATACATTCCTCAAGGCCCCAGCTACTGATCTGTGGAGGTAAACTCAAACACTGGCCAGCCTTCCCGCCCCTCTCCCTTTAGAGCCCCTGTGAGTTACATTATTAACCTTCCCCCATCTCGTCTACCTTGACGTGAAATGTATGTAGCGTACAGTTGAAGTCTGAAGTTTACATACACTTAGGTTGGAGTCATTTAAACTTGTTTTTCAACCACTCCACAAATGTCTTGTTAACAAACTATAGCTTTGGCAAGTCGGTTAGGACATCTACTTTGTTCATGACACAAGTAATGTTTCCAACAATTGTTTACAGACAGATTATTTCACAAATAATTCACTGTATCACAATTCCAGTGGTACAGAAGTTTTCATACATTAAGTTGACTGTGCCTTTAAACAGCTTGGAAAATTCCAGAAAATCATGTCATGGCTTTAGAAGCTAATTGACATCATTTGAGTCAATTGTAGGTGTACCTGTGGATGTATTTCAAGGCCACCTTCAAACACAGTGCCTCTTTGCTTGACATCATGGGACAATCAAAATAAATCAGCCAAGACCTCAGAAAAAAGGTTCATCCTTGGGAGAAGTTTCCAAAAGCCTGAAGGTATCACGTTCATCTGTACAAAAAATAGTACGCAAGTATAAACACCATGGGACCATGCAGCCGTCATACCGCTCAGGAAGGAGATGAGTTCTGTCTCCCAGAGATGAATGTACTTTGATGTAGTAAGTGCAATTCAATCCCAGAACAACAGCAAAGGACCTTGTGAAAATGATGGAGGAAACCGGTACAAAAGTATCTATATCCACAGTAAAACGAGTCCTATATCGACATAACCTGAGAGGACGCTCAGCAAGCAATAAGCCACTGCTCCAAAAACACCATAAAAAAGTCAGACTACGGTTTGCAACTGCACATGGGGACAAAGATTGTACTTTTTGGAGAAATGTCCTCTGACAAAAATAGAACTGTTTGGCCATAATGACCATCATTATGTTTGGAGGGAAAAGGGGGAGGCTTGCAAGCCGAAGAACACCATCTCAACCGTAAAGCACAGGGGTGGCAGCATCATGTTGTAGGGGGTGCTTTGCTTCAGGAGGGACTGGTGCACTTCACAGTATAGATGACATCATGAGGAGGAAAATTATGTGGATATATTGAAGCAACATCTCAAGACATCAGTCAGGAAGTTAAAGCTTGGTCGCAAATGGGTCTTCCAAATGGACAATGACCCCAAGCATACTTCCAAAGTTGTGGCAAAATGGCTGAAGGACAACAAAGCCAAGGTATTGGAGTGGCCATCACAAAGACCTGACCTCAATCCCATAGAACTGATAAAGCGTGTACGAGCAAGGAGACCTACAAACCTGACTCAGTTACACCAGCTCTGTCAGGAGGAATGGGTCAAAATCCACCCAACTTATTGTGGGAAGCTTGTGGCAGGCTTCCCGAAACATTTGACCCAAGTTAAACATTTTAAAGGCAATGCTACCAAATACTAATTGAGTGTAAGTAAACTTCTGACCCACTGGGAATGTGATGAAAGAAATAAAAGCTGAAATAAATCATTCTCTCAACTATTATTCTGACATTTCACATTCTTAAAATAAAGTGGTGATCCTAACTGACCTAAGACAGGGCATTTTTAATTGGATTAAATGTCAGGAATTGGGAAAAACTGAGTTTAAATGTATTTGGCTAAGGTGTATGTAAACGTCCGACTTCAACTGTATATGTGAACTTGTTGACATGCAAGGGAATATTCTGCATAATTAAATCCTAGCCAGTCTCCATAGGCATGAGGCATGCAGCGACTTGCACCTTAACCTCCGTGAGTCCAGGCTTCAAGCTGGAGCATTTCTCATATTCCTGGTAAAATTTTGTCACTTAAAGTCAAGCCCCTGAGTAACTTTCACCCCTCTTACATAGAACTACAAACACTTGGGAGAGCTTGTAAAAATGTGACGACCCTCCCACTCTGTCTGCCATATTCTGTCTTTGTTCTTGTTTCCTTATTGGGATGCCGGTGGGCGGAGTTGAGAGGGTCGTCAGCTACATGGGAAACACCTGGGCCAGGTGTCTCCCAGGATAAATAGACCTCTTCCACATTCATGGAGGAGACTCTCTCCATGCAGACACCTTTGTAGATTCTGTTGTGGTTCTTGGTGGCCTTTTGTTTGTTTGCTTTGGCACCTTTCAACACCCTGCATTATCACATTCATGCATGCAAAACACTCACCTACACTACTGATTACACACACCTTTGTATATTTTTCTTAGTTGCTTTAGTTAATAAATATATATTTTGTTACTCCTTATCTCCACGTTGTCTCCCTTTGTTACGGGCTTTGAGCCGGTTCGTGACAAAAAGCACTCCAATTTGCCAGTGCTTGTAAGAAGCACTATATCGATGTATATTTTACCATGACTCTCTTTCTAAATGCAATGCAATAGAAGTTCTCTTGTTGGCCTTCTAGGAGAACTAATAGTCCTTCAGGGATTGCTCCTCTGTCACAACTGGCATACATTCATATCACCATAATGTTTCTGGCAGGTCAAAAGAGAACATTGGCGTCAGGTTTGGCTGGGGAAAGCAGCTCAACCTTTGTGGGGGTGTTTATTTTCGGTGGAGTTTCCAGGGGTGCACACATGTGTTCCTGGGCAAGCTGGAATGACCTTTTGCACTAATTTGCCAGCCTGTTGAGGGAAAAAACGAAGATTCGAGGGTCGCAGTTGCAAAATAGCCCACAGTGAACAGAGACTCTGTGTTGCCCCCCCCCCCCGATCTGTTTTTCACTTTCGGGAAAACTCGTTCAAACTCGTTCAAACTGGTTGAGGAGGAGTGGGTTACACAGCGAGTTTTACTGCATAGTTACACGTACATACCATACACTGGATCTATGTCTCAACACATACGTAAAAAGATGAGAGAGGCCTGTAATTTTCATCATAGGTACACTTCAACTATGACAGACAAAATGAGAAAATAAAATCCAGAAAATCACATTGTAGGATTTTAAATGAATTAATTTGCAAATTATGGTGGAAAATAAGTATTTTTAAGTGGGAGAACTTGCACAATTGGTGGCTGACTAAATACATTTTTGCCCCACTGTACATGTCTGAGGGTAATATTATCCTGTCACATGGATGTAGAATAAGGGTCTTACATGCGGGCAGTGACGTATGTTATACTGTATTATAGGACTGCATTCACAAAACATGAATTGGATTGAGTATCTTGATATCCAATTCTAAAAAAGTATTATCTGACCAGCCCTCTTGAGATTGAAGAGCACAAAGGGGCTATATACAGAAACAACTATACCATATAGTTAAATTCAACCTAACTCACGCTATGTAAAGCTTGTGATCTTTGACATTTGGGTGACACACTTAAAGCGAGCGTTCCTCGAAACCATCCAAGCCCTTTTACTATGTTGGTATGCTTGAGGGCATTGGCTTATGCTTGTATTATCATCACGTTATTCACTTTGCTCCTTTGAAGGGATTGAACAAAGACTTTGGTTGGCCAACCTTTTTCTTTGAAGGTGACATATCCATAACAATAGAAATAGTTTTTTAGAGAGAGAGAGAAACAGAGAGAGACACTTGCTTTGGCAATGTTAACATATGTTTCCCATGCCAATAAAGACCCTTGAATTGAATTGAATTGAATTGAGAGAGAGAGAGAGAGAGAGAGAGAGAGAGAGAGAGAGAGAGAGAGAGAGAGAGCCATGATAAAGAGACAACCGGTGCAGTCCATTCAACATTGTCATTTACATACAAGACAGAGCCATAGAACAGATTAAGCAACACAAACATGTGATTCAACTCAACCAATCATAGACCTCCTCTCCAGCCACAATGTATGTTTTCAACTGTTGTTGGCTCAATGGAGCACATGCAAACACCAATTCCCAGCCAGCCAATCCTGACAGATCTGCTTTTAAACATATTCACGATTGACAGCTCTCTGGACCAATAAGGAGGCAGCTCGGCAACCAGTGAATGGCTGTAAATCCTTTGGGCCCACTGAGTTCCCTGCTGCCTGTCACATTTGGCTACTCTCCCCGGGTGAACACCAACTGCATCGGCATGCCTTCCCTACACACGGGTCTGATCCGATGTCTCTCAGATGGCCATCTGTGCCTGTCCCCTTCAAATGTGCTTGCTTAAATAAACCAGCACTGGTGTGGTATAAGGGCTAATATGTGCCTTTCAACTCTTCATCCTCATCAATGTACTTGCATCTGCAGATCACACACACACACACACACACACACACACACACACACACACACACACACACACACACACACACACACACACACACACACACACACACACACACACACACAACCTTCCGGTTACTAGTCCAACTCTCTAACCACTAGGCTACCCTGCCGCCCAATACAAAACCCACCCAATCCCGGCGGACTATGTGCCTTTGTTTTCCCCTTTGTCCGCAGTGAGGAAACCAGAGCACTCAGCAATGTCACTCTTTGTCACTCATTTTGGGGAAAAGACTGACTGGCCTTGGGAGTGCTATATACTGCACAATGGTTATACAATGATCATTGCTTATTGCTGTCCTTCATTTTTATATAGAGGGGAATGTTGTTGTAGCGATGGATGTTGTGAGAAAAATCCTCAGTTTATGAAGCAATGTGAGTATTGCCACCCCAATGAAAGACTGTAATTGCATAATGAGGGGTTGTGGCAAGTTGTGCTAACCACAACCACCTCAGCCACACAGTAATAAAAGGCATTGGTGCCACAGCCCAAAATAGGCCCAGCCTCCCAGGGGGTGAAATGGTTCTAGTACCATTAGTAGAGACTACTGAGTCCCTGAATCTGCAGTTTAGCAGTATGTTAGATTCTACCACATGTACAGTATATACAGGTGAAGTTCTACTCTATACCGACTGCTCTCTGAGCTTAATCTATTGCTTGCCTTTGCTCAAGATCCAGAGAAACCGTACATTCTAAGTATATGTCCTGCAAGTATAATGTAAACCTTTCTGTAACTAGGCTGACAAGAAGTACAGGGTGTGGTTCCATTTGATCGTAATCAAACAAATATGGGTCACATGTAGCAGGTGTGAGTGAGTGAGTGAGTGAGTGAGTGAGTGAGTGAGTGAGTGAGTGAGTGAGTGAGTGAGTGAGTTACTGTCATGTCATAACCAAATCAACTGGATACAGATCTTTTTTTTTTACCCTACTGTAGAAACTAGGCTGTCTTCCTAAAGGGTATGTGGGCTAGGTAGGTACTGCATATGTCTGCTATTGACAGTGACATGTTTTAGTCAAGGGGGAAAGATCCAGGCTGTATCACAACCGGCCGTGATTGGGTTATCCCATAGGATGGCCCACAATTGGCCCAGCGTCGTCCGGGTTTGGTAGGTGTAGGCCGTCATTGTAAATAAGAATTTGTTCTTAACTGAATTGCCTAGTTAAATAAAGGTTAAATATAAAAAAACAAAAACCATTTTTTAAACTGGCTTCGCTTATCTCCCTGGTAAGCCACATCCTGCTCCCACTTTGCAGAGACTTTTCAGTAAACTCTTTGAACTGCGCTGGACAAAGCAAACGGTTGCTGCTGTAGCCTAGAGAACTAAACAGGCAGAGAAACTGTTGAATGTAGCTATGTTCTTACAGTATGTTTTCATGTACAGTACCTGTCAAAAGTTTGGACACACCTACTCATTCAAGGGTTTTTCTTATTTTTTTTTTTACTGTTTTCTATATTGTAGAATTAACAGTGAAGACATCAAAACTATGAAATAACACATATGGAATCATGTAGTAACCAAAAAAAGGGTTAAACAAATCTCTTCAAAGTAGCCACCTTTTGCCTTGAGGACGACTTTGTACACTTTGGCATTCTCTCAACCAGCTTCATAAGGTAGTCACCTGGAATGCATTTCAATGAACAGGTGTGCCTTATTAAAAGTTCACTTCTGGAATTTCTTTCCTTCTTAATGCATTTGAGCCAATCAGTTGCGTTTTGACAGTTGTGTTTTGTCTCGTCATTTTAGTGTTTTAAGTCTTTGGCTTGTAGTGAGATTTTGCTGGGTGGTATACAGAAGGGTGGTATACAGAAGATAGCCCCATTTGGTAAAAGATCAAGTCCATTTTATGGCAAGAACAGCTCAAATAAGCAAAGAGGAATGACAGTCCATCATTACTTTAAGACACAAAGGTCATTCAATCCGGAAAATGTCAAGAACTTTGTTTCTTCAAGTGCAGTCGCAAAAACCATCAACCGCAATGATGACACTGACTCTAATGAGAACCACCACAGAAATGAAAGACCCAGAGTTATTGCAGCCCAAATAAATGATTCACAGAGTTCAAGTAACAGATACATCTCAACATCAACTGTTCAGAGGAGACTGCGTGACTCAGACCTTCATGGTCGAATTGCTGCAAAGAAACCACTACTAAAGGACACCAATAAGAAGAAGAGACTTGCTTGGGCCAAGAAACCCGAGCAATGGACATTAGACCGGTGGAAATCTGTCCTTTGGTCTGATGAGTCCAAATGTGGAGATTTTTGGTTCCAACCGCAGCGTCTCTGTGAGACGCAGAGTAGGTGAACGGATGATCTCCGCACGTGTGGTTCCCACCGTGAAGAATGGAGGAGGAGGTGTGATGGTGTGGGGGTGCTTTGCTGGTGACACAGTCAGTGATTTATTTAGAATTCAAGGCACACTTAACCACATCATTTACCACATCATTCTGCAGCAATCCGCCATCCCATCTGGTTTGCACTTAGTGGGACTGGCATTTGTTTTTCTGTTTTTCAACAGGACAATGACTCGACACACCTCCAGGCTATGTAAGGGCTATTTGACCAAGAAGGAGAGTGATGATGAAGTGCTGCATCAGATGATCTGACCTCTACAATCACCCGAACTCAACCCGATAGAGATGGTTTGGGATGAGTTGGACCGCAGAGTGAAGGAAAAGCAGCTTACAAATGCTCAGCATATGTGGGAACTCCTTCAAGAGGGTTGGAAAAGCATTCCAGGTAAGCTGGTTGGGAGAATGCCAAAAGTTTGCAAAACTGTCATCAAGGCAAAGGGTGGCTACTTTGAAGAATCTAAAATATATTTAGATTTGTTTAACACCTTTTTGGTTACGACATGACTCTATATGTGTTATTTCATATTTTTGATGTCTTGACTATTATTCTGCAATGTAGAATATAGTCAAAATAAAGAAAACCCCTTGAATGAGTAGGTGTGTCCAATCCTTTGACTGGTACTGTATATCAAATGTGTGTTTGTTAGAAAGAGAAAGAAAGAGTGAGCGGGGGAGAGAGGGAGGGGGATAGGGAGAACATTTATTAAAATGCTTCTGGCAACCTAGTCTCCCCCAATGTAACAAATTAAAAGTGAAGAGGCTTGTTACACGAATCCATTGAGATTCACACAAAGCCTCTAACATTCCTATCTACAGTGCAATGCTAATGACCCTACTTAGAAACAGGAATACAATTTGACTTAACGGAAAACGGAATCTTAAAATGACTGCAAGCCACAATGATAAGACTGTGTTGATGCTATACTCAACATCGCTCCACTGGGAACTTGTGGAGAGTAAAATTCTCTAACCACTGTCTATCCCTGGCCCCGGCGTCTATAGCCACAAGTTCTGACAAACAGTGTTCCCCAAAAACATTTGGCCTGTGAGACAATCAACTGTTGCTTTAACTCCCGTCGCTTCCAGTTGTGAAATGACAGGACCTGTAAAAAAGAACATGGAATTGACCTACATTTCTTTGTGTTTATTTATTATTATGAATAGGTTTTAGTATGAATCAAGGTGTGAGTCCAGGTTTAAGAGAATAGACAGTGTGTACCTGACAGATGATACTCATAACACTTATGACACCAGTCATAGCACCTTTCAGTGTTTCAATATCGTTCATAACAACCTTCATTTATTCAACATCATTCATAAGGTATCCTCCCCCAGTAGACATTGTAGACATGTGTATCTGAGAACAGCATCAAATGATGAACGATTGACTCTACTCTAAGTTTCCAAACTTTTTATATACTGTATCACTTGTTTATATACAGTATGAGCAGTCTAAGATGTCCCACAGTGTTTTTATGTTCCTCTCCTGTTGAGAGGATCTGAAGTATTGTTCTTCGGACAGAATTAAGAGCTGTTGTATCAGATTATAGGGTGTCAGGTGGTTGTGGTTTGTCATGTCAAAGCGCTTCCTGATCAGGTTTAGCAACATCTCCTGGCAATGTCTCTCTGCCCCTTGTGTTTTCTCTCATTTCATGACATGTCTGTGGTGAAGGATTTGTCTAAACTTAGCTAATCCATACACAGATATCTGTGAAGTTATGGGAGGGTAACCCAGATGGTCACGTTTAGTATGCTCATTCTTACATACCTCCTCAGTGCATGAATTCTTACGGAGAAACAGGGAAACATTGTAAGGACATTTCCCAGCCCAACATTGACATAAGATGTTTGTCATGTGGAATTGTTGTTAAGGATGGGGTTATCCATGCCAAAGATGACAACTGGCAAGACCCCATTCTGTCCTTAAGCCAATCTGGACTTAGTTTATTGTTGGGGTAGATTTACAGCTAACCAAGAATCACTTTTATAACTATTATCTTGATGCTCTTGGGCTCCCAAGTGGCGCAGTGGTCTAAAGCACTGCATCTCAAATCTTGAGGTGTCACTCCAGGCTGTCTCACAACCAGCCATGATTGTGAGTCCCATAGGGCAGCACACAATTGGCCCAGCGTCGTCCGGGTTTAGCCGGTGTAGGCCCTCATTGTAAATAAGAATTTGTTCTTAACTGACTTGCCTAGTTAAATTTAAAAAAATAATGCCCAGTACGCTTTCTTTTTCCAGGTACCAGACCGTAGCAGGTACCAGACAGTAGCTAACAGTAACATCCACCAAACACGAACTAATAGTAGCAGGTACCAGACAGTAGCTAATAGTAGCAGGTACCAGACAGTAGCTAACAGTAGCAGGTACCAGACAGTAGCAGGTACCAGACAGTAGCTAACAGTAACAGGTACCAGACAGTAGCTAATAGTAGCAGGTACCAGACAGTAGCTAACAGTAGCATGTACCAGACAGTAGCTAACAGTAACATGTACCAGACAGTAGCTAACAGTAACATGTACCAGACAGTAGCATGTACCAGACAGTAGCTAACAGTAACAGGTACCAGACAGTAGCTAACAGTAACAGGTACCAGACAGTAGCTAACAGTAACAGGTACCAGACAGTAGCTAATAGTAGCAAGTACCAGACAGTAGCTAACAGTAACATGTAGCAGACAGTAACAGGTACAAGAGAGTAGCAGGTACCAGACAGTAGCTAACAGTAACAGGTACCAGACAGTAGCAGATACCAGACAGTAGCTAACAGTAACAGGTACCAGACAGTAGCAGATACCAGACAGTAGCTAACAGTAACAGGTACCAGACAGTAGCTAACAAGTATAAAAAGAAAAAGCTAAAAATATATGTATACATTTACATACATGGTTCTAATAAAAACCATGGAAAAACCATAACAGGCCATAAATAAACAAGAAAAAAATGTTTGAGTCCGGAGAGATAAGCAGCTTTCACAAAATCCCGATGAAAAAGTAGTGATAGAGAGATGGTAAAAAAACAGATAGATTATGAAGGGGAACATGCTGCCCTACATTAATGGCTTACCAGGCCGAAGGCTGCCATGGCAGAGGGTGGAAATGATCTAAGGGCAGTTTTTGTATTTCACCAGCTAATGTCAAGATTGGGGAGAGTGCACTGATCCTTGATATGTGCCTTGGTAATGGAGTAACAGTGGTGGTGATGCCGCCAGGGTCGTATTCATTAGGGCCCACCGTAGCAAAAATGTTTTGCGACGGAAAACGAAAACGAGCATGTCTTATTGGACTAGTTTAGGTCATCACTCCCCTTTTCTGTCCCTCTTCTTCACTTGGTGCCTAAAGAATAACATCCTATAAGGACAAAGAAGGGCTCAGTTCAGTGTGTTCCGGACAGAGTGGCAGACTGCAGTCACAACACTGGCAAACTGTCAACCCGGGCACTGACTAACCCCACTTCTAGCCCAACTCATTACATGCACCAGCCCGACACGTGCATCTCGCCATCTCTTCAACTCCACCACACTGCTGCTAGCAGTGGAGGCTGCTGAGGGGAGAACGGCTCATATTAATGGCCGGAATTGAGCAAATGGAATGGCGTCAAACACCTGGAAACCATGTGTTTGATGTATTTGATACCATTTCACTGTTTCCGCCCCAGTCATCACCACAAAGCTATTCTCCCCAATTAAGGTGTCATCAACGTGCTGTGGATTCTAGAGACTGACCAGATGGTGCGAGGGTGCATATGTGAAAATAAAAAGGTCCTATAAAACATTTATAGAATGAATAAGTACATGTCTGTGAGCAGATACTGTGTCCTTTTGAGTGGTATTCATTTTGCAAGCCTTTTCACTGTCCCAGTAGCTGTTAGTTAACTTCATCCATTTGTTTGAGCCAGGTTACAATTTTGAAATAACAAAAACTCAGGACTAGAATCAATGATCACAGAAACAGAGGACTAGCAATACAACAAATAATTTAGTAGGGAAAGGGACTGGGGTTGGCCAACCCACTCAGGCACCACAAAGCATTTGCAGAAAACACACACCCTTTCCTCCATCCCATCTTTTGGGGTGGTGTATATGGTGCTTACACACATTGGTGCCAAAGAGGCTGGGCTAACAGAGGAAGACCGATACTTAATGAGCTAGACAGGCCCATTTGAAACATTTGTCATTTAGCAGACGTGCTTATCCAGAGTGACTTACAATTAGAGACCGCCTAGAGACACCCTTGTGGATTATTCAGTGTTGGCAATACAAACCAAATTCCCCCAAAACTCTCTCCAAACTCCTCATTCAAACTCCAATGCTCTGTTTGGGCTGAATCTTTTACACAACTACAACAGAGAACAAACTTTTGACGTTGCAACCACAAAATCTATACCATTCACACATATTGCAATGTCTGGGGATAGTTACTTCATTTAGAAATAGTTCAATGTGTTGGATACAAACATAAGTGGATGCATTTCAATGATTGGATAAAAACATAGGTGGATGCATTTTTCATAATGATCTTTGCACGTTTTACACCTTGGCTTCATGCGATGGACAGTTTTAGCCAAACGCTAAGCCACTTTTACATGAGTGAAATCGGAGGTTGAATTTACATACCTACAAAACATCTACAAAGCCATTTCTCGAACCTTAACTTACAAATCCTATCCCTCAAGAATTGTTACAATTAGACCACTTTGTTCTCACTTCTCTCCTTAGTGCTATTCTTTGACCTCCTCCCTCCCCTTATGGTTAAAAAGAAACATGTTGGAGCATAATAGCAGTAGATGTTTCCCCAGCCCTGAATTTCTCCCCCACCAACCTGAACCCCATCCCTTTGTCTCTGCTGCTCATATCTGGGCTGATTTCTGTGACGCATCACCGGATAGCCAATGAGAACGCTTCTTTTAGGTTTGTTGTTCCAGGCTTGCGTCATGGAGACACCAAAGTGGTGTTTTTGCCCAGTGATGGGCGAGACAGGACGTAGGGCGGAGGGGGAGGATCTCGTGCCATGGGCAGAAGGGCACGTGTCACCCAACGAGGCCCCGTCTCTGGCCTGTCACAGGGCATCACATCTGCCAGAGAGCGTCTGAGCGAGCAATGAGCATGCATTCTCTAACATTAGCTTTCGCCCCCGCCCTGACTCGTTAAGGAGGAATCATGCAGAATAGCAGGCTCCAATCTGCCTTCTCTGGGCTTGCGATGAATAAACAAGAGCGATTTTGGTGTGATCCCCAGTTGATCAAGCTATCCGCCTGACTGAAGATGATTCGGGGGGGAAAGCGACAATATTTTGCTAAAAGTGTTAACAGTTCCCTTACTACTATTGGTGGCTTGGGCATAAACAACAGGGGCTAATCTATCAGACTGGTTTCTAAAAGACAACCAAAACAATGACAATTCAGACTTCTCTATTATGTGACAGGTTAAACCTAAACTATTCGAACACAAATTCAACATGGAACATTCTAACACAACACATACTTTCTCCTAGTTCTGACAAACATCACTTAAAAGCAAGCAAGCCAACAAGCAAGCAATGATCCTTTGATCATAAAAACATTTTTATATCTTTCACATGTTTTCAGAGCTCAATATCTCTCCTTAATACTCATCATCCTAAACTTTAGGAGGGGGACAATGAGGAAATAAACTATTCCTCAGATCCATTGTGCCAACTCTTGATGGCGCCATTTAAAAAATTTCTTATTTAGTACTGACATTCTTCAGCATTCCTCAAAATAATCTGTATAAAGAACTGGACTTGTGAATCAACAAACCGTACACAAACAGCTTTCAACCCCTGTCCCTCTTATCTGAAGTCCTCACCAGTCACCACTACCCTCTCACCCTCCCGAACATGGCCATGCTATAAGTATCTAAGACGCATAGCTTCTATACAGTCTACCCAGCTATAGAAGAGAACATTCTGTAGAGATAACATGGAACAGACAAGGAGGGGCCTCAGAATTGCTGATGCTTAACTGGTGCATGAGTCTACCTCCATCCCTCAAATATACTGGGCTGGCAAGATCTCAAAACATGGATTTTGTTTAGGGATTTGACCCTTTTTTCTCTAAATGTTTTGCCTAAAATGACACACCCAAATCTAACTGCCTGTAGCTCAGGACCTGAAGCAAGGATATGCATATTCTTGATACCATTTGAAAGTTTGTGGAAATGGGAAATTAATGTAGAAGAATATAACACATTAGATCTAGCAAAAGATAATACAAAAGAAAAACACGTTTTTTGTGGGTTAAAAAAAATAAAAAAATCTTTGAAATGCAAGAGAAAGGCCAATATATGACTTGGGAATCTAGGCACAATTTAGATTTTGGCCACTAGATGGCAGCAGTGTATGTGCAAAGTTGTAGACTGATCCAATGAACCAATGTATTTCTGTTCAAAGTGTTGCATCAAGACTGCCCAAATGTGCCTAATTGGCTTATTAATACATTTAAGTTCATAACTGTGCACTCTCCTCAAACAATAGCTTGGCATTTTTTCATTGTCATAGTTACTGTAAATTGGACAGTGCCGTTAGATGAACAAGAACTTAAGCTTTCTGCCCATATCAGATATGTTTTTGTCCTGTGAAATGTTCTTGTTACTTACAACCTCATGCTAATCATATTAGCCTATGGTAGCTCAACCATCCCAGATTGACACTGATCCTGTAGAGGATAATCTGTACACATTTTAAAATGAGTGCCATTGGAGAACATAATTTAAATTTGTGACTGTCTGACAGTTACAGCAAAATATATGAACAAAAATATAAACACAATGTAAAGTGTTGGCCCCATGTTTCATGAGCTGAAATAAAAAGATCCCAGAAATGTTCCATATGCAAAGAAAGCATTTTTGGGCACAAGATTTGATTACATCCCTGTTAGTGAGCATTGCTCCTTTGCCAAAAGAATCCATCCATCCACCCAACAGGTGTGGCATACCAATAAGCTGATTAAACAGCATGATCATCACAGGTGCATCTTGTGCAGGGGACAATTAAAGGCCACTAAAATTAGCAGTTTTGTCACACAACACAATGCCACAGATGTCTCAAGTTGTGGGAGCGCGCAATTAGCATGCTGACTGCAGGATTGTCCACCAGAGCTATTGTCAGAGAATTGAATATTAATTTATCTACCATAAGCCGCCTCCAACTCAGTGGGTGGGCCAGTCTCCCAAGTGAGACTCGCCAGAGACTGCCCAGCCATGCGACATCCATAGATTAGGAATTCATGAATTTATTTCCAATGACCGATTTCATTATATGAACTGTAACTAGGTAAAATATTTGAAATTATTTATATTTTTGTTCAGTATAGATTAAAACATTGCCCTGTGATTTTGCCACCACTGTTAAAGTGGTGCAGCAGGGGCTACGGATTTGAGGGCAGACTGGTACAGAGACTACAGACAGATACAGATGCCCCAGTTATGAAAAATATAACGGCTGTTTGGAGGCCTGAACACTTCCTGTTCTGTGCAGCCATCATGCTCCTGCAGACACCCTATGATACAGGAAGTGGTGCTACGACACAGTCTAATATGCCAAATCCAACCAAGCAGCTATTGAGCTGAACTGGTGTGGCAACAGCGTCATTTCACAGAGAAATGTAGAGATTAAGAGAAGTTTCCCTTAGCGAAAGATAAATATTGTGATAAAATGGAGCTTGTTCACGTCAGTTTTTCCAGAATTCCCAAACACCTTAAAAATCATCACTAAACTGCCACTGTTCTTATCATTCAAGTCACAGCTTTATTTGATTTTTCGAAACATCACAGAAATATACATTCATGTTATAATTCTTTAAAAAACTAAAAGTGACAGTATTAATGAAATCTTAAGTTTTATGTAGAGATTAAAAGCTGCACACCCATGCAACGTTTACTGAAGTTCGAATATTCTGTGGTAACACCTAGTAGCTATTGCAGATCGAGTTCTTTAAAGAAAGCCAACGTTCTTTATCAAGAATCAAATCGATTAAACTGGAAACATTGTGGGAAAAACAAAGGTGTTATTTGGATAAAGTGCCTTTTCATAGATTTGGATAAGCAAGTTCCTAAAACGTTTAAATACTGCATTTCACTTTCACAGTTTTTTTTTGTGTCTGACATTAACAGATATTAAACATGTGTGGAATTATTGACCAGTTTGAGACTCCTCCTCCACACCTACTTCACATGGCTCACTTTTATTTAACAATAAGAAATGACAAAAACCTACGAGGGTTACTTTCTCCTCACACTATGGGCCCGCCTTCAGTCATTACCAGATACATCTCAAATGCAGATAGCCTTCCCTTAAAAAATAATTACTGTTCAGTTATTTTACACGCAGTCATATGCTTGGAGCACTGGCACGTTTCACATTACATTCGAATAATTAGTTTGGCATTTTTCTATCCCTTTTTAGTGCAGAACAGTATTGATGGCATCTTGCACGCATGTACCTTGGCAACAACTAAAGCTCAGGCCCAGCCTTACCATAGACAGCTGGTAGTACTCCCCCCCCCCTTATCAGGACCACACGAACCCCACCGTGGGCCTTTCTTCACACACACACAGAAATTGGTGTGAAAAATTAACAAGATACCCTTAAAAGCAGCAGCCCCCAAACTCTCCTCGCATTGAGAGTGATCCCAGTAAAACTCCAGTGTGTGAACGACGTGAGTATGAATGATTGGTTGTGAAAAGGTGTTGTTCTGGACACCGACATCTCCATGTCTCCTCTCCACAACATCTCTGCGTTGGTTCGTCTTCTCTCCAGGTTCAAAGCAGACTGGCGCATGGGGGGGGGGGGGGGGGGGCTCTTCAGGGGGTATGGGGATCTCTTCTCTTCTGGAGCCTCTGGACCTTCTCGGTCATCCGTTTGGCACTGTAGTAGGACAGGCTTAGGCCCATGATGGCCAGCATCATGGCTATCTGGTTGACCACACGGTCCTGTGGCTGGGTCTGCACCTCACCCGCCACCTGTCTCTAGAGCGAACACACAAAAGGCGAATGATCAATGCATGGGTCGGAGAAAATATCTGAAAAAACCAATGTCTAAAATTTTGCCTAAGTCAAAGATAATTGAATGTGACGAAACATGAAAATGTACAGAAATTAAAAGAGGTAATAAAAGCTTCTTCCTTTCATAAACGATACCAAAAACACAACTTCCCCAACACCACCAGCGTTCCACAGTGCCCTGTCATGTGCCCAGGGTTGTGATTAGAACAGTTATTAAACATTTAGAGGGCAAGGAAAGATTTTAGCAAAAAAGGGGGCACTATGTTCTTGGTACACGAGACCAAACTCCTTGCACGCTATACCAAAGGGCAGGTGCAGAAGGTTCCCTCACATCAGGAGGGTGTGTGGACAATACAGTCTCCCTCTTTGCACTCCATTATCCCTGGAGGGCCTCAAAGCAAATAAGATAGGAATCCATTTTAAGCTCAGGCGTTTAGAGAGCACTGCCATATCTTCAGTGAAAAAGGCCTCTGGATACACCCGCAAGATAGCAACTACACTACATGGATAGAAGTATGTGGACACCTGCTCGTTGAACATCTCACTCCAAAATCCTGGGCATTAATATGCAGTTGGTCCCCCCTTCGCTGCGATAAAAACAGCCACGCTTCTGGGAAGGCTTTCCACTAGATGTTGGATCATTGCTGTGGCGACATGCTTCCATTCAGCAACAAGATCACAAGAGAGGTCGTGCACTGATGTTAGGCGATTACGCCTGGCTCGAAGTCAGCATTCCAATTCATCCCAAAGGTGTTTGATGGGGTTGAGGTCAGGCCAGTCAAGTATTCTACACCGATCTCGACAAACCATGTCTGTACGGACCTCGTTTTGTGCACGGCGGCATTATCAAGCTAGAAGAGGGCCTTCCCCAAACTGTTGCCACAAAGAATCGTCTAGAATGTCATTGTATGCTGTAGCATTAAGATTTCCGTTCACTGGAACTAAGGGGCCTAGCCCGAACCATGAAAAAACAGCCCCAGACCATTATTCCTCCTCCACCAAACTTTACAGTTAGCACTATGCGTTCGGGCAGGTAGCGTTCTCCTGGCATCTGCCAGATGGTGAAGTGTAATTCATCACTCCAGAGAACATGTTTCCACTGCTCCAGAGTTCAATGGTGGCAAGCTTTATACCACTCCAGCCGACACTTGGCATTGCGCATGGTGCGGTTGCAAGCCTAAGAAGCTCCTGACCATTGTGTTGACTTTGCTTCCAGGGGCAGTTTGGAACTCGGTAGTGAGTATTGCAACCGCTGACAGGCGATTTTTACACGCTATGAACTTCAGCACTTGGCGGCCCCGTTCTGTGAGGTTGTGAGGCCTACCAATTCGCGGCTGAGCCGCTGTTGCTCCTAGACGTTTCCACTTCACAATAACAGCACTTACAGTTGACCGCGGCAGTTCTAGTAGGGCAGAAATTTGACAAACTGACTTGACAAACATCCTATGACGGTGCCACATTGAAAGTCACAGAGCTCTTCAGTAAGGCCATTCTAATGTTTGTCTATGGCTATGTGCTCGACTTTATATACCTGTCAGCAATGGGTGTGGCTGAAATAGCCAAATCCACTCATTTGTGGGGGTGTCCATATACTTTTGTATCTATAGTGTATATATATGGAAGTGGGATTGGAGAGGTCTGGGGCTCAGAGGGGTTGGGTTAAATGCGGAAGACACATTTCAGTTGAACTGACTCGGTTTCCCCACTTTCCCTTCCAATAAGGATGTTAGAGACATCTGATTGCCTATGCCCACCTGAAAGCTATCTCACTAATGGAGAGTATTGATTTAATAACCACATGGATAACTTATTGTATCTGAAAGCATTTTAACCATCATAAATCCAATCAAGAATGCAGAGAAGTCCTCACTTCCATCACACATATTCAAATCCTCCAACTACAAAGGAAATCAATTGTCATGTGGAATTTCACATAACAGCGAGTCACTTTCATCTAAAGTCTGTACTGGGGTCTTTGTTTTCCGAATTAGTAAAAATAACAGAGAAAACACTTTACACAAATGACGACATGCGTCACATTCATGACTGTAAAGGATTATTGCGGTGGAGGAGGAACAAAAAGGGGGAGGAAATACTATCGCCAACATTAGCGTCGATGCTAATCATATCAGTGGCTTTGTTGATGAAAGCAGATTGTGGGTGTCAGATGGGGGGGTCCTGGGGAAAGCGGCTACCATTATACACCAGGCCCAGATTCCCGCCTGGCTGAATTCAACATGGACTGACAAGTTAGTGTTGGTAATGCAGTTTTAACAACTGGTCACATGCCTCGTTTAGAGTCTACAGTAGAACTCAGGAAAAAAGGGGGAAGACAACTTACATTTTAAGAGGATTAGAGAGGCAGTTTTAATTTGCTTTCAGCTACTGGGTGTGAGCAGGGAACCCATGGCCTTGGAGTAACACTCAAATACTCTGAAGTGGTCCATTTTTCATTTCACTTACATCCACATCTGAGCCAGGGGGGGTTAAACCTCGTCTCACTGCTCTTACATTCCAAGTCAAGTGAATCATCTGAGCTGGCATTTCCTAAGTCAACAAGTACTCTATTGAAAAAAATAAATAAAAAAATAAATAAATAAATAATATAAAAAAAAAAATCGGTCATGGCCATTGTTATTCGAGCCTAAAGACCAGCAAATACAGAACTGTTAAAGGGAGAATAGGAATTTCATTGACTGGGTGGGATCGGACATGGTGTCCAGATGATTGATTACTAATGTATCTGCAACACAACACTGGTAATCAGTTTTTCTGAAATTGAATGTTTTTTTGTGTGTTTTTTTTACAATCAAGTGTTGACGCTTCCATATGGACTGCATCTTTACAACATTCAGTGCTGACTCACCGTAACAAGTCATTTCAATAAGTAGACAGAATCGTCAATATATTTCCATGAATTCATACAGTATTAGGCACACCCAAAACGAAAAGGTCATCAATAGTTTACAAACCTGTAGGAGGCGGAAGTATCCAGGTGTCAGTCTGCCCAGTCTGATGATCATGTCTGTAGTGGGTCTGGGGTTGGTTTCTTTGTTTCGGTGTGTTGATGCAGCTCTGGTCTGGAGACCTGCAGAGAAAGAGATAATGGAGTCACTCCATCTGACCACTAAGCCAATAGGAAACCATAATTCATCCCATGTGTAGAGGCATACTGATGTTTTCAGAACCATCCAAGTAGAAAACAATAGCGTCAAACTAAACTTTGTTAAAACACTGAGGGGGGCGAGAAGAAGAAATGTGCTTACAAATTAAACCAAAGCCGCTCTTCAAGTTTGATACCGGCGACAGACTGGCATTATGAGAAACGAGGCCGTTCTCTATGCTTGCAAATAAACTCAAACCATTTGAACGGCTTCGAGAAAGGGAACAGTTCTTGCCTGAGGCGAAGACTAAGAACAAACCCAGTCTCCCTGATCCGGTCAGTGCAGTCTAGTCTCATTACAGACAAACCCATCCAGAAAAAAGTACCGTCGTCAGGACTAACATCTGGTCTGGTTTTGGACCTGACACAGTTTCTCAGAACCTTTAAAAATGTTTTAATAATGATCTCAATCAGCACATCTGAACTAGATCTGACGAGGGCAGCAATGATGCTATTCACGAAGCCGTGAACTTGACCCGAAAAACATTGGGGGGGGGGGGGGGGGGGGGTCAACACTAAATAGATCCTAATTAACTCGTTATGCCATCATCTAAATGCATCTCTCCATGACCAATAACATGGGTCCTATGTCGAAGTTCACCAATCCGTGAACATTGCATCAATAACAACAATTTCACTGGGGAGGCCAGGGGAAAAGCTGGCAGTGTGCAGGGAAGGTAGAAACATGTGAGGTATACATCTGCCAACCTGGTTGTGATTACACCCTTTTTTTCAGGCAGCAAAAAGGAGGAATGCGCCAACAAACAAAAAAATTACTAGAAATTTCGGGTTTCCGACTTGCTCCTGGGCAAAAAGCGGTCCGGAATGTAGTCGTAAAAAAAAATAAAAAAAACTGTTGGATCCTCCACACCTTCCACAGGCTCTGTGTTAAAGATCTTGTAGCTGCTACTCCAACTAGCCAGTCTGAATTCCAACCATCTAGCGCCCAGACAACCGAAGAGCACCTGGTAGTTTGGGTACCCAACAGTGTGACTGGAACTACGGAGAAAGCTTCGGCTTTATGCTCCGCCCTATTATATAGCCCAGTCTCACCCAACCAGATCTGCAGACTTGCCCAACACACACACACAGCTGTCAAAATGCATCACTCTCAGTGGCTTGCGCTCTAACACACTCAAGCCCAACCCTCCTCCCCACCACAATAGTATAAAAACTCTGTGACCTGTCAGATGGTATTTGCTCATCCAGCCAACACATTGGAAAGAGAGAGAGAAAAAAAAAGTGTTTATAAGCTTAACAGCACACGTCTAAGGAAACGTGTGTGTCAACGCATTGGATTATGTAACAACGTTGATCTGCCTTCTCTCCAACAGTAGCAGAAATATAGGATTTTCCTTCCAGAACTGACCACTCCTTGTTCATGTTGACTTGGAAGAACAACATCATTCACATTAGTGGGTCATTTCGCCTTTATGATTGTAGAGCCTGTGTTACATAAGCTCCTTCCATTTCACTGGGCTAATATTTGCCGTTTCTCTTCCAGAAATCCTCCAAACAATGATGTAACCAATGTTGACTCCACCTCATCGTTGAGTCTTCACCATAATCTTACTTTTAATTATGTTCATGGCTTCATGCCAAATTATGGCATTGCTCGGCATCCATACTGTTGATGGACAATGACCTCACAACCTTGTAGTAGTATCCCATCACGCCATGCTAGATCAATGTCCTTTTGGGCAATGCTACTTGATGAGTTCTATATCTTTGAGGGGTTCCTTCACTACTCAACTATCAAAGACGTGTTACTACAGAGATTCATGGCCAAAGCCAGCTACATCACCTTGTGGCCAATATCACACAGTAGACCAATCAAAAGCCTTCTTTAAATCTGCCAGCAAAGCAGGGGTCCGATAAACAACCTTAAAATAATCTGATTGTTGGGTCTCCATTCAAGTAATCCAATCTATGGTTTTGAACAGGTTCTCTGTCTACATTCTCAAAACTAATAAAATAACATACCGATATCAATTTATCCAATGTAATTCAATTGACAAAATCAGGGACACTTGTCTGGTAAACCACTTTTGGGAATTGGAACTCTGGAATGTTTTGAGGTCGAGGTTTGGATCTCGGCTAAATCTATTTAAAAAAATATATGAGTACAGTGAGAAGACATCCACCCTAATCAATACATCCTCTCAAATGACATGGGAATTCCCAGCCCTTTTTGGGTCATGATCTTTGCAGTGAACATGGCATCGGATCACGCTATAAAATGCCTGCTTTTAAGAGCCGCTTTCAGACCAGGAAGAAAGGGACAGAGGCTAAGAAAACACACAAAAGGGGGATGGGTTGGGGAGAGAGAGCTAGAGCAGCAGCCCTCTGCAAAAATGACCTAATCGCTCTCTCAATTCCAATTTAAGGGCTTTATTGGCATGGGAAACATAGGTTAACATAGCCAAAGCAAGTGAAGAATAAAGTGAAATGAACAAAAATTAACAGTAAACATAACGCTCACAGAAGTCCCAAAAGAACAAAATAAAGGGAACACTAAAATAACACATCCTAGATCTGAATGAATGAAATATTCTTATTAAATACTTTTTTCTTTACATAGTTGAATGTGCTGACAACAAAATCACAAAAATTATCAATGGAAATAAAATTTATCAACCCATGGAGGTCTGGATTTGGAGTCACACTCAAAATTAAAAGTGGAAAACCACACTACAGGCTGATCCAACTTTGATGTAATGTCCACAAAACAAGTCTAAATGAGGCTCAGTAGTGTGTGTGGCCTCCACGTGCCTGTATGACCTTCCTACAACGCCTGGGCATGCTCCTGATGAGGTGGCGGATGGTCTCCTGAGGGATCTCCTCCCAGACCTGGACTAAAGCATCCGCCAACTCCTGGACAGTCTGTGGTGCAACGTGGCATTGGTGGATGGAGCGAGACATGATGTCCCAGATGTGCTCAATTGGATTCAGGTCTGGGGATCGGGCGGGCCAGTCCATAGCATCAATGCCTTTCTCTTGCAGGAACTGCTGACACACTCCAGCCACATGAGGTCTAGCATTGTCTTGCATTAGGAGGAACCCAGGGCCAACCGCACCAGCATATGGTCTCACAAGGGGTCTGAGGATCTCATCTCGGTACCTAATGGCAGTCAGGCTACCTCTGGCGAGCACATGGAGGGCTGTGCGGCCCCCCAAAGAAATGCCACCCCACACCATGACTAACCCACCGCCAAACCGGTCATGCTGGAGGATGTTGCAGGCAGCAGAACGTTCTCCACGGCGTCTCCAGACTCTGTCACGTCTGTCACATGTGCTCAGTGTGAACCTGCTTTCATCTGTGAAGAGCACAGGGCGCCAGTGGCGAATTTGCCAATCTTGGTGTTCTCTGGCAAATGCCAAACGTCCTGCACGGTGTTGGGCTGTAAGCACAACCCCCACCTGTGGACGTCGGGCCCTCATACCACCCTCATGGAGTCTGTTTCTGACCGTTTGAGCAGACACATGCACATTTGTGGCCTGCTGGAGGTCATTTTGCAGAGCTCTGGCAGTGCTGCTCCTCCTTGCAAAGGTTTTTTGTTTGTTAATTCTTTCCAATGTGTCAAGTAATGATTTCAATCAGTATTGCTTCCTAATTGGACAGTTTGATTTCACAGAAGTGTGATTGACTTAGAGTGATTTGTGTTGTAATAATGTACAAATAGTTCAAGTACAAAATGGAAAATAAATCAAATATGGGTTGCATTTACAATTTGCAATAAGTCACAAATCTTGCTTCTGTGAAGGCAAAATGTAATGATTTGGTTGGGTCTAATTGGTGTTGCTGTCCTAGGGGCTCTGTGGGGGTCTGTTTGTTTGTGAACAGAGCTCCAGGACCAGCTTGCTTAGGGGACTCTTCTCCAGGTTAGTCTCGCTGTAGGTGATGGTTGTTATGGAAGGTTTGGGAATTGCTTCCTTTTAGGTGGTTGTAGAATTTAACAGCTCTTTTCTGGATTTTGATAATTAGTGGGTATCGGCCTAATTCTGCATGCATTATTTGGTGTTTTTACGTTGTAGGCGGAGGATATTTCTGCAGAATTCAATCACTCCCTCTCTGATTCAAGAGCAGTAAAAATGTGAGCACATACAGCAAGCCCCCAAACTCACAGCCAATGACAGCCTTCTAAAGCTCCTTCCTCCCCCCCCATCTTCCCACTACCAGTACTGTTCCCATCTAAACTCCAAGTTGTTTTTCTCCACTGAGTGACGTGGGCTGACAATGGGGAGCGCTAGAGGCATCAGCAGCTGAGACTGTGCTACTGTCAGAGCTTCATTCTCTCCTCAGTCACCGATCTGACAGCAACGGCTCCGTAGCAGCATTACAAATCTGATCGATTTAAAAGGTTTGTAATCTCCATTCTCCCCTTAAGACCTTCCCTCTACTTCACATGACTGTAGTTCCCATAATTTCCTCATTCGAGCAGCGATAAGCCATGCCGACGTAGAGCATGCTCGCATTGACTGGCTTCTCCTCGTTTCTGTGGCGTAGAGTGGAAATCAGATCTGGTCAAGGGGCTTGCAAAAAAAAAAAAAAAAAAAAAAAAGTCAGAATAATTTAATCCTTCATCAAGAGGGGAAAGCATCACCACAACCCGCACAGTCAAGCCCCCTATGTCTGTGATTGTCGTGATTCACAGGCAAGCCATCAGCTGTGCATGAAGGAGTCCCAGGCCCAAAATTAAATTGTGGGAGTTTTTCCAGAAGTGGCACATGCACCTAATCTGAAGTGAGTCTTGCTCTGAAAAAGGGAGGGCCACCACTTCCATTACATGTCTTTGCAGTGTGGCTTGTAAACAAGGCCTTTGGACAATCAAGACCATTAGCACAAGCCATTCGAAGTCAATCAAAACCAAAGGGCGTGTGATGACAATCAATCGTCAATTGGCATTGAGACATTGATTACATTGCTTAATTAATGAAAATGTAAAGATCACATAACGTATGATGCTTCTAGGAATCTCATATCAATACATTATCACCATATGACGCACTCTCGACTAGTGTGGGAGGCGTGGATGGGGGACGTATAGTCTTATCGGAGATACAGCACCAGAAGTTAACCAGAGATCAAAGTGAAGGGTTTAATCAGTTTAGTCCTGCAAAAAGGTCAAACTTACACATGACTAGATGGTCTAGAGAGATATATATATATATATATATATATATATATATACACACACACACAGAGTCCATGGATGCAACCATACAGGCCTAGAGGTGAACTTGGTGAGAGGTGAAAATCTGTTGTTCTGCCCCTGAACAAGGCAGTTAGCCACTGTTCCCTGGTAGGCCGTCATTGTAAATAAGAATTTGGTCTTAACTGACTTGCCTAGTTAAAAAAACATAGGCCTATTGTACATTTTAAAACATAACAGACAGCAAATTCCAATGACAAACACCCACGTGTGAAATTATGCCCATATGTAATTAACTGGAAAAGGTGTTACTGAATTTCACATACCCCACCCTATGTGACCCTCCCCTCCAGACATGCCAGTGCCATTTTAATCACCCCATTGTTCTCCCAGCATTTCCCAGTCAAAGCCCCAATACCGCCACCTCAAACCTGGAAGGGAGGATTGCTGCTGCCACCTGCCTCTTGCATGTGTGAACTACCACTACAGTTGTTACAGTATTCACACATATAGTAGTACTTTTTTCAGTTAAACTAACAAATGTAGTAAAACCTTATTGATTTACCATGTTTTCTGAAGACATTTACACAAGAGTTTAATAATCCTATGAAATGCATCAATTGCCATCAAATCATTACTTAATAAATCTAGTTGCCAGGACACCGGGGTTAACACCCCTACTCTTACGATAAGTGCCATGGGCTCTTCAGTGACCACAGAGAGTCAGGACACCCGTTTAAAGTCCCATCCTACACAGGTAAATGTCTCCAATCACTGTCCTGGGGCATTGGGACATATATATACACATGTATATAAGACGTAGCAAGACGTAGCATACAGACAGAGCAACATAGGACAAGCAAGACGTAGCATGCAGACAGAGCAACATAGGACAAGCAAGACGTAGCATGCAGACAGAGCAACATAGGACAAGCAAGACGTAGCATGCAGACAGAGCAACATAGGACAAGCAAGACGTAGCATGCAGACAGAGCAACATAGGACAAGCAAGACGTAGCATGCACGCAGAGCAACATAGGACAAGCAAGACGTAGCATGCACGCAGAGCAACATAGGACAAGCAAGACATAGGACAAGCAAGACGTAGCATGCAGACAGAGCAACATAGGACAAGCAAGACGTAGCATACAGACAGAGCAACATAGGACAAGCAAGACGTAACATGCAGACAGAGAAACATAGGACATGCAGACAGAGCAACATAGGACAAGCAAGACGTAGCATGCAGACAGAGCAACATAGGACAAGCAAGACGTAGCATGCAGACAGAGCAACATAGCACAAAAAGCAACAAGACAAAATCCATTTCCAGACATGGAAAGCAACAGTGTTTCCACACCTCACAAGCAACAGACATGGAAAGCGGCAATACACAACTAGGGATTATGTTCACTAGTCTGACTGGCCTTTAGGCATCTCTTCATGTTTTTGTGAAAGTGTGATAGGTGGTGCAGTTGTGTGTCTCTGATGGCAGTGTATTCCAAACATGGAAAGCGCTCACAGAGAAAGCAGATTGACTAAAGGTGCTTTTCCATAAGGAAACTAATACAGTCACCGCTCATGGCAGACCTTGTGGATCTGCTGCCATATGTTTGGGTTTTCTTTTTAACAAAAGTACTGAGTGGATGGGAAGCCAGGCATTTAGGATCTTGAATACAAAACATGCGTCGGTGTATTGCACAAGATTTTTCTGAGGATGTAACAGTGATGGCTATTGGGCTTCCTATCAAGCGCCTGTTCATAGACAGACACTGGGTTTAAATGTTGTACAGCAAGCAGTATGTTAAGTGGGGGAGTATCATAGATTTGAACTACAGTTTTGCTACCTCAATAGTCAAACAAAGTCCACGGCCCTAGCAGAGTAAGAGGAACAACTACTTCAAGAACTACTTCAGAGCGAGTGACGTCACCGATTGAAATTATTAGCGCGCACCCCGCTAACCAATTCACATCGGTTACACATGCACATATATCACTGTATCATCTGCATACATTTGACCTTCAGGCCCAGTACATACAGAAGGCAGCTCATTAATGTACAAGCTGAACAGGAGGGGCCCCAGTATTGACCCTTGGGGCACGCCCACATCATAGCTAAGAGTGGGAGACAGCTCATTGCTCACACACTGAGTTCTGCCTTCAAGGTATGATTTCATCCATCTCAAGGTATCGGGGGAAAAGTTGAACTTGGACAACGTTGTGAGGAGAACCTCATGGTTAACAGTATCAAAAGCCTTCATTAGGTCCAGAACCACAGCCTCAACAACGCCCCCGTTGTCCGACAGGGCGGCAGGTAGCCTAGTGGTTAGAGCAACGGGTCAGTAACCGAAAGGTTGCTAGATCAAATCAGAGCTGACAAGGTAAAAATATGTTGTTCTGCCCCTGAACACAACAGTTAACCCCCGTTCCTAGGCTGTCATTATAAATAAGAATTTGTGCTTAACTGACTTGCCTAGTTAAAAGGTTAAATTTAAAAAAAATCTTGGACTTCACATTTTCCAGAAGAAAGCAGTTGGCCGTTTCTGTGGAGTGTTTTGCTCCGAAGCCAAACTGCATGGAGTGTAATGTGAAAGGGCTGTTGTTGATGTGGGCAATCAGTTGTTCTGCTACACACTTTAACAACCTTTGACACCACAGGTAGTATACTAATGGGCCTGTAGTCACTCACGTCAGCAGGGTCACCCGATTTAAAGATTGTGGTGATTATGGCCAAATTCCAGACCCATGGAAACACCCCCTGACCAATAGATGTGTTGGTGACCTTAGTAATGGGGCCAATGAGTGAATGTAGTTTGTAAGAAAGGTAGAGTCCAGCCCAAACACATCTTTAGAGTTCTTTAGTGACCTAATCACCTTGCTCCACTCTGACTCAGAAACCTCCCTTAGGTTGAGTGTCATTCACTAGCACTGAGCCCAAGAAACCAGTGGAGGGGTTCTGTGTCAGTACCCTGACAGAGTCAACAAAGTAGGAATTGAAGGCTATTGTGACTGCATCCTGTGTTAGATTGTCATTCACCATGATATATTTTTTTTTAATTCTCCCAGATCAATTTAGAATTTCCCTTCGCTGCACCAATTATGTTAATAAAAATGTGTTTGCCTTGGCCTGTCTGATTTATTTCTCAACATGGTAAACCTACATCTGTCATGCTCTAATTTGTACTTTAAGGATATTTTTAGAGCATGATCTCATTCTTTCATCAGTTAGCATATTTCTCCATTTAGCCAAGGAATAGTGCTCTTTTGGCCAAGTTTGGATTGGATTTTCTTTAGGGAGCCATTTGTTGTAGTCTGGATTGTGGATAGAAAAACCTAAGTATTTGCTTCCACATCTGTATAGGACAAGAGATCATTCCAGTTCATTTCCTTAATTACGTTTTCAAAATAATTAATAATTCTTAGAAAGCCTGGTCAACTCAGAATACCTAACAGTAGAGGTTAAACCTGTTCTTAGAAAGCTTTCTGGCTATAAGTGTCAGAGTATGATCAGATAGCTCAGTAACCATATTGAATGATTTAGTCAGGCACGCTCTCTGGTTTAATTACTGAACACCAGATCAATCTGTGTTTTAGAGCAACAAGTCACCCTGGTTGGCCCCTTAACTAGCTGTGTAAGGTTAAAGGTATTAGTGATCAGTTTGAGGGTTTTCCTACAAGACTTGTCTTCATAATGAATGTTAAAATCTCCCATTAAGATGACCTCTTTCCCCAAAGTCACCTTCCCTAAGCATGTTATTAAACTGATCAAAAAAACACTTTTGGTAGAAGGCGGTCTATACATCCCAATAAGGGTCAAATACATTTGGTGAGATAGTGTAATGTTTAGGCCAATACATTCTAGTTCATTATCACATGACCCCTCAATTTGTTTACATCGGATATGTTCTTTAATGTAAATCATCAGACCCCCTCCTCTTCCTTCAATCCTGTCTCTCCTGAAATCAGAGCAGCATTTAAGATTTTAAATGGCGCCATGTCTCTGAAAGGCAGAGGAAGTCAAGGTTGGAGTCTGTGAGAAGATGTTGAATATATCACTTTTTGGAGTGACACTGCGAATGTTCAAGTGCCCCCTTTTTAGTCCCTTGGGCTTAGCTCGTGGGTCCCAGATAACTCGAGTGATTGACACATTGAAAAAAAAGTTTAATTTTCTGTGTTTGGGCCAGTTCGGTAGTGCAATGAATTATCCCTTCTGCTTGCACTGGATGCAGGAACTAATCGCGTGCGAGAAGTTGAGTCAGGGATCGCGTATATCGACTTGGATATGTTTGGAGAGTCAAAATCCAACTTGGAGCCGGGTGACTCGAGAGAAACCATGGGACCATAGCACTCACCCACTTCCGCAGCGGCGACGATCAGTGGATCCCATCCACTGCGTTCCACTCCGGTGAGTATCGCTGGCTCGGTGAAGTTAGGCCCAGGGTTGAGTTGCACATCCCCGGAGGAGAGCCGGAGGGTAGTGAACAGGTAGTTTAACAGTTTCCAGTAAATGTTGGGACTTGTTTGTTACTCCAAAATGGTTCAGTGGAATGGGGAGCGAGGTATACTTGGCCACTATTCAGAATATTACGATATGCTGTGTACTTACTGTCCGCTCCCGTGGAACGGTGAGCCAATGTGTTTGGTGTTGGTATTCTCCGGCAGTAGATTGATTGTGTCATCCCAGCAAGGACGCACTGAGATCAGTAGGGCAGCTAAATAACTGACAATCGTGGCAATGTACTGGAGAAAAAAACGCATAATTGCGCTTTAAATCTTTGCATTAGTTACTTAGCAGGAGTCGGCGTACACCTGATGTTTTAGATACAGTAACAGCATCTGTAGAAGCCTCCCTTCCGTCTGCCGTCTATTACGTCAAATCTTTTTTAATTAACTGGATCTGATGGTCAAAATATAAAATTGTGAGAAAAACAATATTGGGCTGCCTGTCTAAACAGCTTAAGTGTCTCCATCACCAAATTAAAACCCACACATATTAATTCCAAATGAAGAGATAATTTAACCAATCAATAATATCTATCCCATTGAACGGTTATACTTTAATTACAAAAATCAGTAAAAAAAAAAGTATAAAATAAAACTTTGCCTAGCTGCTCCATCCATATTGTTAACCAACCAAGTCATATTGTGGCGTAAGAATCAGTTCTTTCCCCCCAAAAATGTTAAAACAACAATTTTTCTACCCCTCCAGTACGTGCTCATTTCCATTGTTAGTTAATTAATAATTGAGTCAACCAATTACAAACAGTTGGAAATCAATTGTGGACACAAACTAATTTACGTGCAAAAATGTCATTTAAAAAGTTGTAGATTGAACTGACCTGCAACTGTGCTCGGATTGAGCTGGTTGAAATGTGCTCAAACGAGGGAGTACAAGCACACGATGGTCACGTAATCAAGCTATATAGGAAGCCAGGCCAGCCTATAGATACATGAGGTGGGTGGGGCAATCTGAGCCATGAGTGCACAAGACATTTAAGTGTGCATACAAGTCACACAGACCCCTCTGAATGGAATGTGCTCAGCTCGCCTAGTGTGATCGATAACACGTATTTCTAGTCAGAGAAAGAACGTTTCTTTATTGGTCATTAATAAGTTTGTCCTATACATGAAATGTATGTTGTAGCCCTAATGAAACAGAAACAGACCGTGTTTGGTTGATGTGGTTGCGTTTGAGGTTCCCACGTTTTTATTTCGGTTTATAGGCTACATCATTGATTGACTGTTGTTGGAGTATTGCTTTCATTGACTGAAGATAGGTTATTGGCCCAACGAGCAACATACAGACATTTAGCACACAAATGGTTAGTTTAGTGCTCTGCTGCGTAGGCTAGTTGTATGTAGTTGAACTCTTGTCTAACGCAGGGCTGGGCAACTCCAGTTCTCAAGGAGCCTGATTGGTGTCACACTGGTCTAATGTCATGGTGATGGAAGACAGAAGCTATACATTATTATAAACTGGGTGCTGATTGGCTGACAGCCATGGTATATCAGACTGTATACCACTGGTATGATAAAACATTTATTTGTACTGCTATAATTACGTTGGTAACCAGTTTATAATAGCAATAAGGAACCTCAGGGGTTTGTGGTATATGGCCAATATACCACGGCTAAGGGTGGTATCCAGGCACTCCACATTGCGTTGTGCAAAAGAACAGCCCTTAGCTGTGGTATATTGGCCATATACCACAACCCCTCATGCCTTATTGCTTAAATAGACCTAAATACATTTGGAATGTTCATATCCATTCCTCTTGTCAACACTATCCTAGAACAAATTGCAGAACTCTCAGAACCCCACCACCTTCCTTCTTTCCTTTTAGGTTGCTTTCCCCTCCCCATAATTTGTTCTCCTTGTGAGAAACTTTCCCACACCCTCCTCTTCACAGCTAGTCCCATTTGGGTAGTCACCCTCAAATAACTGCTAGTAGGCCTATGTGTATAGCTTAACGTTTGTCTTTGAGGATGCCATCCCCTCACCCTTCATGCTCGTCACATGAACTCAGCGGATGAGGTTTGCAGGGTGGAGATGGACTGCCATCCCTTGTGATGTGTCTCGCTAGTTGTTTTTCCAGAACATATTTACAGTGGATGTTTCTTTTCAGTTGAAAAGTCTGCTTTCACATTGTTTTCATGTTAATTCCCGTTTCTTGTCCGTTAAGTGCCTCCTGACTATTGGGAATTCCAATAGGCCTACAGTATTTGAAAAGGGCACACCAGTACAATGTGTGAGACCTGCGCGATAGAGAGCACCTTCACTATCCCTTACCAGAAAGACAGTGGAGCGTCAAGGCCACATGTTTCAATGTTTTGCTTCTTTGCTGACTGTTTGTACAGTCCTCCGCTGACTCAGGTTTGTACTGTATAGGCTTGTGTTGTGGATAGCGACACTCACAGGTTTACATATTTTTGCCAGTGGAGCGAGTGTTGTGTCTGTGTGTGACATCCCACTGTAGGGAGAGGCACATCATACACTCTCCTATTTGGTTGAAAAGATATAGCCACTTGCTTCGGCTATTTTTTCCTAATTCCCACATTGGAATGGGGAGGCTATCCTTCTAATTTACCAAAATGTGTTAGAGCCTAGCCATGCTGATGTTGCAAAGTTTGGGATGCAAATGGTTGGATGTATATTAACTCTAAGTACAATGTATGTAAATTGAAAACACTAACAGGTCTCTCCTTCTGTCAATTCTAAAGTGCTGGAGATAAGAAAGCCATCTGGTGGTCAGGCAAGCCACTGACTAAAGTCCCTTAATTCTGGTCAGACACTGCCCTCTATT
The DNA here is from genome assembly GCF_034236695.1 of Oncorhynchus nerka. Taxonomy (NCBI): domain Eukaryota; kingdom Metazoa; phylum Chordata; class Actinopteri; order Salmoniformes; family Salmonidae; genus Oncorhynchus; species Oncorhynchus nerka. The sequence continues at coordinate 44,312,734 of NC_088409.1, read as the reverse complement.
GGAGGCTAAAAGATATCACACTGATGTCTCATGTCAAATTGAAATCTAGTCAGATTCTAGTGCATTCGGGAACGTATGCATCTCTGCAGCACTCCACCAACCCGGCCTTTATGACAGAGTGGCCAGAGGGAAGGCACATGACAGCCCGCTTTGAGTTTGCCAAAAGGTACCTAAAGGACTCTCAGACCATGATAAACAAGATTATCTGGGCTGATGAAACCAAGAGTGAAATCTTTGGCCTGAATGACAAATGTCACGTCTGGAGGAAACCTGGCACCATCACGCTGTGGGGATGTTTTTTAGCGGCAGGGACTGGGAGACCCAGTCAGGATCGAGGGAAAGATCAACGGAGAAAAGTACAGAGATCCTTGATGAAAACCTGCTCCAGAGTGCTCAGGACCTCAGACTGCGGCGAAGGTTCACCTTCCAACAGGACAACGACCCTAAGCACACAGCCAAGACGTGGCTTCGGGACAAGTTTCTGAATGTCCTTGAGTGGCCCAGCCAAAGGCCGAACATGAACCCGATCGAACATCTCTGGAAAGACCTGAAAATAGCTGTGCAGCAACACTCCCCATCCAACCTGAGAGCTTGAGAGGGTCGGCAGAAGAATCTCCCCAAATACAGGTGTGCCAAGCTTGTAGCGTCATACCCAAGACGACTCTAGGCTGTAATAACTGCTAAGGTACTTCAACAAAGTATTGAGTAGACTTACACTACCATTCAAAAGTTTGGGGTCACTTAGAAATGTCCTTGTTTTTTAAAAGAAAAACACATTTTTCTGTCAATTAAAATAACATCAAATTGATCAGAAAGAGTAGACATTGTTAATGTTGTAAATGACTATTGTAGCTGGAATCAGCTGATATTTAATGGAATATCTAAATAATCGTACAGAGGCCCATTATCAGCAATCACCACTCCTGTGTTCCAATGGCACTTTGTGTTAGCTAATCCACATTTATCATTTTAAAAGGCTAATTGATCATTAGAAAACCCTTTTGCAATTATGCTAGCACAGCCGAAAACTGTTGTACTGATTAAAGAAGCAATAAAACTGGCATTCTTTAGACTAGTTGAGTGTCTGGAGCATCAACATTTGTGGGTTTGAAAATTGGCCAAAAACAAATAACTTTCTTCTGAAACTCGTCAGTCTATTCTTGTTCTGAGAAATGAAGGCTATTCCATGCGAGAAATTGCCAAGAAACTGAAGATCTTGTACAACGCTGTGTACTACTCCCTTCAAAGAACAGCGCAAACTGGCTCTAACCAGAATAGAAAGAGGAGGCCCAGGTGCACAACTGAGCAAGAGGACAAGTACATTGGAGTGTCTAGTTTGAGAAACAGACGCCTCACAAGTCTTCAACTGGCAGCTTCATTAAATAGTACCCGCAAAATGTCTCAACATCAACAGTAAAGAGGCGACTCCGGGATGCTGGCTTTCTAGGCAGAGTTCCTGTATTATTGCCCAGTCTGAGATATTGCTTTTTCCTTTGCAATTCTGCCTAGAAGGCCAGCATCCTGGAGTCACCTCTTCACTGTTGATATTGAGACTGGTGTTTTGCAGATACTATTTAATGGAGCTGCTCCTTGAGGACTTGTGAGGCGTCTGTTTCGCAAACTAGACACTAATATACGTGTCCCCCATTTTAGAATAAGGCTGTAACGTAACCATGTGTAAAAAGTCAAGTGGCCTGAAATACTTTCCTAGTGCACTGTATAACCCCTAAACCATGCACTACCTTTATGGGCATCAAAGGGATGGATTTTATCTATGTATATTCCTTACAGGAAGGAGAGGACAGCAGTTGCTGTCCCTGCCCAATAGGAAAGTATCATATCTAGAAAACGTGTAGATTTGTGCAAACTAGCATGTCAACAACTGTGACAAAGAATGTTTGCTGAATAATGATTTGCTATGTTATATTGATGTCTAAATTAAGCAAAAATAGCCTTTTTATCATTTTATTCAAGAACATTTAAAATTTCATAGGCGTCACAATAGCTCTTTCCACTGTTTTTACAGAACAATTTAATAAAATAAACAATAGAACAAATGATTAAGTTCACATTATTCATTTTGTGTGTTGACCTAATACAAGTTAGTGATTACTTTCAAACGGTGTCTTTTGTCTCCTGAATGAGAAGATCTGATGTTGATTCAAAACATTTGGTATGTAATTAATTCATATTACTTGTACAATAAAAAACTAAAAGGAGTGGCAAAAACCCTATTCCTCTTAAACATTTTAGAAACACACTTTAGCTGCCTTTAATGTTTAGATTTACGTTGGAAAATAACATTCAGCAGTAAAAAAATAAAACAGGGTTAGAAGTTTTTTTTGTGTGGTTTTTAAAACTTTGACTGGATAAGGACGGTATTCATTTAAACAAGGCATAAAAAAATGGATATGAACGTGACAACCCCTTGGAACAGCTTCATTACGTCAAATGTAAGCCCACAATGAACTATAAATGATATCTTTTAATATAAAAAAAACTTGGTAAAAAATACTTATTTTAAACTGTACAGTCACCAAGTACACAGAATGATCACAACTTCAAACAGTTCTTCATTTGGCGTCTCCGGCGGCTTCAACCTTCGCCTAGAAATGGGAGGGAAATGGACTTATTTCAGACCTACAAAAATAATTAAAACAAAAAAAAACTGAAAGTTACCGTTGAGCTGTTATTTTCAAGATAATAGAAAATAAGAAACTAACTAAATACCTATATTTAAGTGCATCTAACCCCATAGGCCTACTGTATTGTTGTTGTGAATATAATCCCCCCTCCCCTAAAGAGCAGTTATTTTTCTTCAAATCGATTCAATTACATGCACTAACTTATGCCAGCAGGGCAGAAAGCAAATAGATTACATAGCGTCCAGAGGTTCTATGTAATAACAGCTTAATAACAATTTCCACAGAACTGCTTGGTTAATATCATTCCACAATTCACACATAATTGAGTTGAGCGCCCATCAAATAAGTAATGCATGTAGAGGTGGACTGAATGAATCACATCCCCATTAAGGGACACTGTGGTTTATTTGTGGTAAGGGTGACTGATGAATTGCAGATAAAGTCATGTACATCCTAAAGCAAACCAAATCTAAACCCTAATGGGGGAGAAGAATCACATTGAATAGATGGCAAACAGATCATTTCAGGACACAAACCTCAGCCTTGGCATCACCGTTCTCAGCTGCCTTCTTTCCTTTGACTGGCTTCTGAAGAAGAAAAAACACGTTTGCCACTGTTGACTATTGAAAGAGTAAGTGGATTCTCTCCCCTCTCACTTCCTTCAAGATGTTATGTATCTTGTCAAATGCTCAGCAGTGCCAAATATTTGAGATTCTTTTTCTGATGCTTTCCCTCATGTGGCTGTTAAACAATATAATAAATAGGACAACTTCTGAGTTGATGCCAAAGGTCATGAATCAATAACGCTTAGGCTAAGAGTTAACACAACCGCTAATAAACTCTAGATGCGAAAACAGCACATTGAAGAACGCCAAGTTTAACTTTATTAAAAGACAGATTAAACAAATATTTAACATACTTTGGGTGCTGCCGCTTTTTTGGGTTTGGCAGCCGGCTTTGGCGCAGGTCTCTGCAAAAAAAATAATAAGACGGTAATTAGTGTAAGTAAGACATGAGTTTGCAATAAAAAGAAATGTACAGATCCTAAAGTATCCTATGTCAATGGTACTACTTACAGATGACAAACGTGCTGAACGTCTTGCAGGCTGAAAAAGAAACACATGTTACATATCTAGCAATGACTCAGTTACTACTATAACGATCCCACTTTAAACAAACTACAACTTTGAATGAATAAAGATGATATAAAATTACAATTCATAAGCAAAGCACCAACCTTTCATATCACCCTTTATGTATATAAGTGTTAACAAATGATCCGTGAAGCATTTATGTAGACCTAATTGCTCAAGACTTTATGAACATCCTATACAGCATTTATAAGTTGTAGTTCAGTTAAAGTGTAAAAATTACAACGAATACACAAGCTAACAGTTTAGAATTAATATTGTGAATATTTGTATGCATACCTCATCTCCCTTGGTAGCACTCTGAAAATAAGAAAAAGCAGAAGGAAAATCTTTAGAAACTGAGAGCAAATTAATTCAGAAAGCAAATTTTAAATACGCGGAATAATAAACAAATGTAGCTAATGTATCATAGTACAGCATAGGTCCTTTTCAAAAAGTAAGATAACTGGAGCAGGTGTCCATTGTTGCCCTCTCTTATTCTATAGAGGGCCCCTTTGATCAAAATGAAGCATCACATTCCCAGAGAACATGCTGGGCTTTTGTATAATGTATATTTTGCATAACGGATTACATACACCACAGTGGGCGAGAGAGCCATACATTTTTATGACCTACATTTCCGCTGTTCTTGGCTACTTCTGACTTCGAAGGAATTCCCGCGCATATTCAAATTCAAATCTGTCCTGTCACAACAGTCGGGCGCGCTTGGCACTTCCTTTGTTTTGCGTCAATTCGCGCTCGACAGCCGTCAACAAGATGAAGTTCGCGCTCAATAAATCTACCTAGCAACATTATTTCGACGAAGTTAATGCGGCTAAAGATGCAGTGATGTGTTTAATTAAAAAAAAAAAAAAAATTTATAACGTGGAGGTTCAACGATAAACCCAATAGAAAAGGTCATTGAAAAGCACCCGCGCATATGCTGCTTGCGCATTCACATTAGAGATGCTAACTAATGTTGGCTATGCAAAGATGGCAGCCTGACGTTGAAATTTTCAGTGCCAGTGTAAACGCACTGAAGTTAACGTTAACTCCAGCTAATGTTAGTTGGGGGGGGGGGGGATGCATTAGCAAGGAATTAGTATTAGCTGGTAAAGTAGAGGATTCATATGATTGCATTTAAGCGTTGCGTCGGGTGCAAACTATTGAAAAACGACCAAGCATCTTTTCCCACCAATTTGTGGCTCACTGATTCAAGCCTGCCTCAAAATGACAAGAAAACTAGACACCGAGATGCTCACAGGCAGCACATTGAACTACACATATTAATAGTTAAATCGTTTATATGTATGAAATATCGCAGTTGAGCCCCGCGAGCTTCTGCACAACTTCCAAGAAGCACCAAGCGCGTGATGCACAAATCGTACTTAGCTTTTGAGTGCATAGACTAGTCATAGGTATGCTCAATGTAGGACGAATAATCTTAATAAATATGGTTAATATCTTTACACCTTATTTCTTACGTAATAGTATTTTTTTTAAAGGAATATATTTGACTGCGTTGAGAGGATGACCCATTTTGCCGCCATTTCTAAACGACGACATACAGTACTGATGAAGAGACCAAATGCAATTTAAAAACGCCAAGATGCAAGCAAAATAATAATAATACAAATATATTTGTTAGCCGTAAAATTAAGGATTCCTTACCTTTCTTTTAGGCATGTTGATGATTGTTCGGGAATTGCAACACAATTATTTTTTTTAAATGTGAGTTGTTGGCTATCTTACTAAGCTCTTCTAGCCACGTTAGCAATGCAACAATGGTGAATGTAAAATAATGACCGAATGTAAAATATAAGATAGAAACCGGTTTGAACCAGTTTTTATATTTTAAGTCATACATTGGATGAAGACAAATCACGTGCTTGTGGGCGTCTCCATTTTCTTAAAGAGATAAATACCACGGCTGTAACAAGGTGGTGTGGTTTCTGCAGCAAAGACAGTACAGTATAGGGAGAAACTGCTTCTCCAATCAAAATCCCCGATCACGCTTGTAGGGGATGTCATGGAGACGTTGGCTTGCTAAACTCATGCGCAGAAACACAATCTTGTCTCAGGTTTGTCTCGCGTCGAACTGCGCATTTACAGGCCATCAAATCAAAGGCACCCCTTCCATTTAAAGTAGTTTTTTTGACAAATGAAAACGTGTCAATTGGTCAATTTCACGAAGTTGGGGTAATAACATGTTCAAGTACTTAATACGTTTATAGGTTGTACCTACATTTCCAGAAAATTAACATTTAAGGAAGAATGTTTCACTACTCTTTTGACTTCTTTAACCCAAAACCCCGGTATTGTCTGCTTGATCTGCTTCACAAGCATTCCCGGCAGTCTCGCGATGTTGCCCCTCTGGGTTTAGAAACTTTGTGTCTGCAGTGGGCATCACCCCGTCAATGATACAATATCAAACAGACTATAAAAAGTTTTTTTAAATCATCCATTCGGATGTACAATTTGTTATGAATATAAGTAATGTAATGAACATTACACTAAATTAACAATCACGTTTATTCAGCAAGATAAAGAAACCTGGTAAAAATATAGTTGTTTTACATGTCAAATATGGGCATCCATGGCCATAACAGTTATTGCACAATGACATTAATTGAAAATTTGACTTGACCAGTCCAGCACACATACCCTATAAACTCAGCAAAAAAGGAAACGTCCCCTTTTCAGGACCCTGTCTTTCAAAGATAATCTGTAAAAATCCCAAAAAACTTCAAAGGTCTTCATTGTAATGCGTTTAAACACTGTTTCCCATGCTTGTTCAATGAACCATAAACAATTGATGAACATGCACCCGTGGAACGGTCGTTAAGACACTAACAGCTTACAGACGTAGGCAATTAAGGTCACAGTTATGAAAATTTAGGACACTAAAAGAGGCATTTCTACTGACTCTGAAAAACACCAAAAGAAAGATGCCCAGGGTCCCTTCTCATCTGCATGAGCGTGCCTTAGGTGTGCTGCAAATGTGGCCAGGGCAGTAAATTGCAATGTCCAAACTGTGAGACACCTAAGACAGCGCTACAGGGAGGCAGGACGGACAGCTGATTGTCCTTGCAGTGGCAGACCACGTGTAACAACACCTGCACAAGATCGGTACATCCAAACGCGGGACAGGTACAGGATGGCAACAACAACTGCCCAGGTTACACCAGGAATGCACAATCACTCCATCGATGCTCAGACTGTCCGCAGTAGGCAGAGAGAGGCTGGACTGAGGGCTTGTAGGCCTCTTGTGAGGCAGGTCCTCACCAGACATCACCAGCAACAACGTCGCCTATGGGCACAAACCCACCGTCACTGGACCAGACAGGACTGGCAAAAAGTGCTCTTCACTAACGAGTCGCGGTTTTGTCTCACCAGGGGTGATGGTCGGATTCGCGCTGATCATCGAAGGAATGAGCGTTACACCGAGGCCTGTACACTGGAGCGGGATCGATTTGAAGGTGGATGGTCTGTCATGGTCTGGGGAGGTGTCACAGCATCATCGGACAGCGCTTGTTGTCATTGCAGGCAATCTCAAAGCTTTGCGTTACAGGGAATACATCCTCCTCCCTCATGTGGTACCCTTCCTGCAGGCTCATCCTGACATGACCCTTCAGCATGACAATGCCACCAGCCATACTGCTCGTTCTGTGCGTGATTTCCTGCAAGACAGGAATGTCAGTGTTCTGCCATGGCCAGCTAAGAGCCCGGATCTCAATCCCATTGAGCATGTCTGGGACCTGTTGGATCGGTGGGCTAGGGCCATTCCCCCTAGAAATGTCCGGGAACTTGCAGGTGCCTTGGTGGAAGAGTGGGGTAACACCTCACAGCAAGAACTGGCAAATTTGGTTGCAGTCCATGCAGAGGAGACGCACTGCAATACTTAAAGCAAATGGTGGCTACACCAGATACTGACTGTTACTTTTGACCCCCCCTTTGTTCAGGGACACATTATTCAATTTCTGTTAGTCACATGTCTGTGGAACTTGTTCAGTTTATGTCTCAGTTGTTTAATCTTGTAATGATCATACAAATATTTACACATGTTAAGTTTGCTTAAAATAAAAGCAGTTGACAGTGAGAGGATGTTTATATACACAAAAGTATCTGGACACTCCTTCAAAACTGGAGTCGGCTATTTCAGCCACAACCATTGTTGACAGCTGTATTAAAATCGAGCACACAGCCATGCAATCTCCATAGACAAACATTGTCAGTAGAATGGCCTTACTGAAGAGCTGTGACTTGCAACGTTGTACAAGTCAGTTTGTCAACTTTCTACCCTGCTTGAGCTGCCCTGGTCAACATTAAGTGTTGTTATTGTGAAGTAGAAATGTCTAGGAGCAACAACGGCTCACAAATCACACTTCACCATCTGGCAGTCGGACGAACTAATCTGGGTTTGGCAGAACTGTAAAGGTTGGAGAAATAATGGTCGGGGGGCTGTTTTTCATGGTTCAGGCTAGGCCCCTTAGTTCCAGTGAAGGGAAATCTTAAGGCTACAGCATATGGCATTCTAGACGAGTCTGCGCTTCCAACTTTGTGGCAACAGTTTGGGGAAGGCCTTTTCCTGTTTCAGCATAACAATGCCCCCATGCACAAAGCAAGGTCCATACATAAATGGTTTGTCGAGATCAGTGTGGAAGAACATGACTGGACTGCACAAAGACCTGACCTCAACCCCATCGAACGCCAACTTCAAGACGGGCCTAATCGCCCAACATCAGTACCCGACCTCACTAATGCTCTTGTGGCTGAATGGAAGCAAGTCCACGCAGCAATGTTCCAACATCTAGTGGAATGCCTTCCCAGAAGAATGGAAGCTGTTATATCAGCAAACGGGGACCACCTCCATGTTTTTATTTGACATTTTATTTAACTAGGCAGGTCAGTAAAGAACAAATTCTTATTTACAATGACGGCCTAGGAACAGTGGCTTAAGTGCCTTGTTCAGGAGCAGAACAACAGATTTTTACCTTGTCAGCTCAGGGATTCGATCTAGCAACCGTTTCAGTTACGGGCCCAACACTAACCACTAGGTTACCTGCCGCATATTAATGCCCATGAGTTTGAACTGAGATGTTCGACGAGCAGTTGTCCACATACTTTTGGTCATGTAGTGTAGCTGGTGCTGTGGTAAATGGTTGCCTCCGATGTGTATCTTCTCTGGGAGCGAGTACTCAGATTTCATTGTGAATATCAATCCAACAAGAATATCGATGGCATGCATTTGACGGACAGATTTTACAGAACTTATATAATTATTAGCTCTTTACCAGACTTCTCTTTTTATTAGCCTTTGATCAGACTTCTCTTTTAGAATATACACAAATATCCCACATACAGCCCCATAGGGGTAAAATCACTCATACAAAATAAGAAGTTTAAAACCACTCAGCCCTTTAGGGAAGAGGAAGAGAGATGGGATTGCTCCCCCAATTCAAGATGGGGAGCATTATGTTCCTCTCATCCCCTCTTTATGCCAGAGCAGCTTGGCTGGTTAAGTCAGTAAGGAAGGAGTCTCTTTTGTGCTGGAGTGCACCAAGGAAGTCCTGAACCCGTTCCTCTCGGCTGGCAGTGTAGTTGAGCAGTGCTTCCTGTCTCCTCTGGGCATCCAGGGGCTTTCCATTGCCGTGGTGCTGTAGGAGGTCTGCTAAACAGGCCCGGTCTGCCTCATGCTGCTGTAGGGCCTGTTCCTCTCTGTGTTGATCTCTGGCTTTCTGCAGCATACATAGGGATCAGTCATTCAAGCAGATCACAGTGTTCCATACAACACAGTAGTTTACTACAGGTATTCAGATGATCCTTCTAATGAATTATCGCTCAATTCTGTAAATGCAACTTGAAAGAATGTGGCAAAAGTGCACACATGTTTAGAGATTGGATAAATATTGTACGGTGGAATGTACTGTATGTGGGGGATGAATGAAGTAAAGAGAGATATCATACCTGAAGAGGTCTGTGATTGAGCTGATACTGCAGAATGGCATCACACAGGTTCCAGAAGGAGTACTCTGGCCACAGGACTGACTGGAACACTAAGCAGGAGTGGGACGTCTGCAGAAATAGCCGACAAAAAATATTCAATTTCTGTCTGCAGCGTTCTATAAACATTTCACCCCACTGAATAATCCCCATGGGTAACACCAGACAGCCTACATTTACAAAGAATAAGTCACGAGGTAGTGGGGGAGGCAGCTAAACCAGAGGGTCCATTGTCTGTCAGTGAAGTCACTGAACAGGAAGTAGGTCTTGTCCTTACCAAAGAGGATGCTAGGCAAGAGGCTAATCTCATTAGCATTCAACATCACGCTGGAAACAGTAAGGAGTGTCTTTCTCCTTACCTGCCACAGCAGGAAGTCACTGAGTCGCACCTCTCCAGACGTGCGAATGAGCAGGTCAGGATTGGGAGAGTTACTGCTGTACAGACACCTACTCAGCAGGGCCTCCGACACATCACTGGACACAACAACCGAGACAAGAGAAATAGAAACAAGCAGAAAAAAAACAATTCAGAAAACAAATCTAGATCTGTGATTATGCAAATGTAAAATTATATTTGAGAGGGCCATGAATGCACTCTTATGTAATATTCCTCTTCTGAATCTCTGTTGAAGTAGTTTACCTGGATTTGATAAGTCCCTGCTCCACGCCCCAAGCCATCTCTCTGACGGCATTAGCGATTTCATGTCTTGAGGTGTAGGCAAAGCACACGTTCAGAAAGCATCTGTTGGCAAAAGAGGGCGGGCCGTTAATGAATGAGTTATTACAGCTGTAAGTAGCCACTCCTGAAGACATCTTCGATGACTGAACAGAGAAGCCCATGTGTTGTTTTACGCATAGAGAAACAACTGCAGTCCAGCATCTGCAGTAAACCCTTGACGCATTTGTCAAAACGGCAATGGTTTTCCAGATGGCTGCACACAAGCTCACAGCCACCTCAGAGACGTGAGGAGCAGAAGGATGATGAGGTGGCGATGCCTACTTGTTATGAGTCCTGGTGGCCACCACAGCCCTGGCTATGTGCTGCTGCAGGTCCAGAGGCAGTAGTGTCAGGTCTCCCAACACCCGGATGCACACCCCATGCTTCTCCAGATTATCCCTGGATTGGAAGAGAGCAGACATGGCCAAGTCAGGGTTTCCTTCAATTGCTGGCTTTTAGCCCCCCCCCCCCCCAAAAAAAAGGAACAGATGATAAATAAAACTGTTGCCGGCCAAAATGACCCCATTGTAAAATAATTTATGGAAATACCAGTCGGTCTTATAAGTTAATTTGCATAATTTTGTGGAATTCAATTGGTGTGTGTATTTTCGTTATCTTATTAATTCAACAACTAACACACGCACACAGCATAAAGAGACTATTTTGAGAGGGATGTCTCCTGCGACTACTCAGTTGGTTGCTGCATTTATAAGCTGGAGGCAGTATGCATTTTGAAAACATACTTAAATTGTTTGAACTCTGCATGTTTTACTTCATATTATGAGGCATGTCCCATAGGACGGCGCACCTACTACGGGTTTGGCCGGGGTAGGCCGTCATTGTAAATAAGAATTTGTACTTAACTGACTTGCCTAGTTCAATAAAGGTAAAATAAATAAATACAAATAAAAGATTGCTGCAATGTAGCCTATAGCCACAATCAGACCATGGAAACGTGGAGGCAATTCTTTTACAAATATTTTATAGACAGCGCGTGATTTTCAAGTTTGGGGAAGCTTACAATTTATCCAACCATTTCTACCAATTCTGATTTTCTTATGCGCATTTTCATTTAACAGTTTCATTTCAATAATAACGCTTTCGTTTCTCAAAATCATACAAATCTAAAATTAAAATGATAAAAATCGAAGTTAAAATTCTACTAATGCGAGAGCACCTGCCTCTGCCATATGGACACATTGATGATCCATTGGCAGCTAAATCACTGGGTCTGGCCCGACGCTTTCGCTAGTGAACTTGCAACATCTTATCAACTAGCCTATTCCAGGCCCTTAAGAGTTTCCCGCGCTAGTGAGACAGCTGCTTTTGCCTAAGGGAAAAGTGTACAGGTGTTTTATGAAGTTAGAACTGGATATATGGGCTCATCCGATCATTATATTTTGCTCTTTCACACCGACGCTTGGTGATTATCGAGGGAAAGATTGTTTAAAATAGCCTACTGTGAGGAACTATAGTTTTAGTAGTCTTTATTATCATTCGCAATGGATGTTAAAAAAACGATTTCGTTGACTTTGATATATTTCTGTATTTATACCCCCCTTTCTTGTCTCAACATTTTAAATTATACCCAAGACACTTTATCTTCACACATATTTTAGATGATTTTCACTGACAACCACAACTCAATATTCAGCAAGGCCTATTTCCACGCTCACTGCCCACATTGAATGAGTCCCAAATAGGCATAGGCATACTAGCTTGTGATTTGAAACAATCCACAGCAATTTTTTAAAGAAGATAATGATCCTTGATTCTTCTGCGGCTAAGTCATGCTTTCTGGTGAAGTATTTTGAATGATTTGTATTCATTTCTGTATAGACAGGAGCAGTTTATATAATTTGGGCACATTTACTTCCCTAGTCATAGCTCCAGTACATTTCTCAAATGGCCGGTGAATTTAAATCTTCCAGGTCACGTTGTCTGGCGCCAAGTGACACCCTGGGCCAATTACTGAGACACAATCTCGACAAGGAGGATAAGGTAGCTATGCTGCTTTCTCTCCCACTCACTGGGTCTCCAACACCTATGCATCTTTAATGGCAGTACTCTGGCTCCTCGGTTCTGACACTCACTGTTCTTCTAGCAGTCTGATGAACTTCTGCTTGGCCAGCTCCATGAGGCCGTCCACCTCGTCTTTAGACCGCTTGAAGTTCTCGATGCTGAAGGCGTACACCGTGACCTCATGGATGCTCAGGTTCAGGCACCAGCGTAGTGTCTAGAGGAAGGAGCCACCAAGGTTGATCACCAGTAAAGCCAACATGAGTAGAATGTACAGTGGGGAGAACAAGTATTTGATAACCTGAAAAATCAGCAGTGTTTCCTACTTACAAAGCATGTAGAGGTCTGTAATTTTTTTAAATCAAAGCTACACTTCAACTGTGAGAGACGGAATCTAAAACAAAAATCCAGAAAATCACATTGTATGATTTTTAAGTAATTAATTTGCATTTTATTGCATGACATAAGTATTTGATACATCAGAAAAGCAGAACTTAATATTTGGTACAGAAACCTTTGTTTGCAATTACAGCAATTACGTTTTCTGTAGTTCTTGACCAGGTTTGCATACACTGCAGCAGGGATTTTGGCCCACTCCTCCATACAGACCATCTCCAGATCCTTCAGGTTTCAGGGCTTTCACTGGGCAATACGGACTTTCAGCTCCCTCCAAAGATTTTCTATTGGGTTCAGGTCTGGAGACTGGCTAGGCCACTCCACTCCTTAGTTGCCCTGGCTGTGTGTTTCGGGTCGTTTTCATGCTGGAAGACCCAGCCATGACCCATCTTCAATGCTCTTACTGAGGGAAGGAGGTTGTTGGCCAAGATCTTGCGATACATGGCCCCATCCATCCTCCCCTCAATACGGTGCAGACGTCCTGTCCCCTTTGCAGAAAAGCATCCCCAAAGAATGATGTTTCCACCTCCATGCTTCACGGTTGGGATGGTGTTCTTGGGGTTGTACTCATCCTTCTTCTTCCTCCAAACACGGCGAGTGGAGTTTAGACCAAAAAGCTCTATTTCTGTCTCATCAGACCACATGACCGTCTCCCATTCCTCCTCTGGATCATCCAGATGGTCATTGGCAAACTTCAGACGGGCCTGGACATGCGCTGGCTTGAGCAGGGGGACCTTGCATGCGCTGCAGGATTTTAATCCATGACGGCGTAGTGTTTTACTAATGGTTTTCTTTGAGACTGTGGTCCCAGCTCTCTACAGGTCATTGACCAGGTCCTGCTGTGTAGTTCTGGGCTGATCCCTCACCCTCCTCATGATCATTGATACCCCACGAGGTGAGATCTTGCATGGAGCCCCAGACCGAGGGTGATTGACCGTCATCTTGGTCTACAATTTAACCCGGATGTCCTTACACAGCTCTCTGGTCTTGGCCATTGTGGAGAGGTTGGAGTCTGTTTGAGTGTGTGGACAGGTGTCTTTTATACAGGAAACAAGTTCAAACAGGTGCAGTTAACAGGTAATGAGTGGAGAACAGGAGGGCTTCTTAAAGAAAAACGAACAGGTCTGTGAGAGCCGGAATTCTTACTGGTTGGTAGGTGATCAAATATTTATGTCATGCAATAAAATGCAAATTAATTACTTAAAAATCATACAATGTGATTTTCTTTTGAGATTCCGTCTCTCACAGTTGAAGTGTACCTATGATAAAAATTACAGACCTCTACATGCTTTGTAAGTAGGAAAACCTGCAAAATCGGCAGTGTATCAAATACTTGTTCTCCCCACTGTATTTCTAATGTATTTGGTGACGGCCCTATACAAATACATGTTATGATGGTAATGGTGAAGAATATGCTTGAAGTGTGGTTGCCTACTTGTGAAAGCTCATGCAAAAGAGACAGCATGAATGAGAACAACTATGATAGAACGAACAATAACTACATCATGACATGACACCGATGTCCCCTGGGAACCTCACCTCTGCCAGTTTGTCAAAACCCTGTGTGTGTCCCTCCTGGCGCTCCACCTGACGCTTGCGGGCGTAGCGCCGGTTGCCATCCATGATAAAGGCCACATGTTTGGGCATCGGGCCAGCCTGGGAGAGACCAGGGGGTGGAATTCCATACAGATCGAACCATATTACATATCATGAAAATGTGGTTGTGATTTCATTAATTCAAATATCCTCAGAAGGGATGCATTTGCGAATAGTTAGTCATACCTTCAGTATGTTGGCTGAGAGCTTCTCAATGAGGTTCAATTCACCTTCCCTTATCCACGACATATTTAAACTCTGACACCCCTGTGGAGATATGCATTACATACATTAGAGATACACATAAACAGATACCTATAAACAAGCAATTTATGAACAAGGTTAGCCGTTAGGCTTGTATGACAAATCCAGCAGTCCCTGGTTTGTATAGCCATGGGCTGCATGAGACACAGTAGTGAGAGGTATGTAGCATAGTTACATATAGAGCATAGGCCTAGTTAAGTGGGGTGCAACAACAAACGTAACAGCAGTGCATTCATCGACAGTTAGTAGGATAAGGTCTTCAGAGGCCACTACTTTCTAGTCTTGAGCTGTGCTACAGGGGACTTTTACCACATAGCAGACGTACAGGGAGGTGTAAAATTATTGGCACCCTTGATAAAGAAGAGCAGAAATGACTGTATAAAATAAATAATTCAAATACTGAGCTATATTGTATGCTCCAAAAAATTGGGAAATTATATTATTTTATACTAACACAATTGCTCGGAGAAAGCTATTTTGTTTAACAAGAAAAGTTTTTTTTCTCAATAAAAAGGTAGGGGTCAATATGATTGACACCCCAGTTGTGAATACCTTTCAATACCTCAACTTGCGGGGATAATGGCACGGAGCCTTTTTTGGAGAAGACATTGGGAGGGATCTTAGACCATTCCTCCATACATAATCCTTCCAGATCCTTGATATCCTTTGTCTGCGCTTATGGACTGCCCTCTTCAATAGACCCCCGCAGTGGAGGTGTCATAATACCTAGAGGTCAAACAGGGAAATGGTTCTGAGCAAAACAATTGGAACCATTTCCCCGTTTGACCTCTTGGTTTTTGGGTATTATGACTCATACTGTGGTACTCTATTCAAACCACAGGTTTTCAAATTGGGTTTATGTCCAGAGACTGAGATGGCCATTGCAAAATCTAGATTTTCTGGTCAATTAACCATTTCTTTGTGGATTTTGAAGTCTGGTTGGGGTTATTGTCTTGTTGGAAGATTCACTTGCAGCCAGGGTGTAACCTCCTGGAAGAGGCAACCAGGTTTTGCTGTTGACCTTAACAAGGAAGCAGTGGAAGCAAAAGAGCCCCATAACATCAAAGACCCACCGCCACATTTACATTTACATTTAAGTAATTTAGCAGACGCTCTTATCCAGAGCGACTTACAAATTGGTGCGTTCACCTTAAGACATCCAGTGGAACAGCCACTTTACAATAGTGCATCTAAATCTTTCAAGGGGGGTGAGAAGGATTACTTTATCCTATCCTAGGTATTCCTGAAAGAGGTGGGGTTTCAGGTGTCTCCGGAAGGTGGTGATTGACTCCGCTGTCCTGGCGTCGTGAGGGAGTTTGTTCCACCATTGGGGGGCCAGAGCAGCGAACAGTTTTGACTGGGCTGCGCGGGAACTGTACTTCCTCAGTGGTAGGGAGGCGAGCAGGCCAGAGGTGGATGAACGCAGTGCCCTTGTTTGGGTGTAGGGCCTGATCAGAGCCTGGAGGTACTGAGGTGCCGTTCCCCTCACAGCTCCGTAGGCAAGCACCATGGTCTTGTAGCGGATGCGAGCTTCAACTGGAAGCCAGTGGAGAGAGCGGAGGAGCGGGGTGACGTGAGAGAACTTGGGAAGGTTGAACACCAGACGGGCTGCGGCGTTCTGGATGAGTTGTAGGGGTTTAATGGCACAGGCAGGGAGCCCAGCCAACAGCGAGTTGCAGTAATCCAGACGGGAGATGACAAGTGCCTGGATTAGGACCTGCGCTGCTTCCTGTGTGAGGCAGGGTCGTACTCTGCGGATGTTGTAGAGCATGAACCTACAAGAACGGGCCACCGCCTTGATTTTAGTTGAGAACGACAGGGTGTTGTCCAGGATCACGCCAAGGTTCTTAGCGCTCTGGGAGGAGGACACAATGGAGTTGTCAACCGTGATGGCGAGATCATGGAACGGGCAGTCCTTCCCCGGGAGGAAGAGCAGCTCCGTCTTGCCGAGGTTCAGCTTGAGGTGGTGATCCGTCATCCACACTGATATGTCTGCCAGACATGCAGAGATGCGATTCGCCACCTGGTCATCAGAAGGGGGAAAGGAGAAGATTAATTGTGTGTCGTCTGCATAGCAATGATAGAACCACATTTTACCATAGGGGTTATTTTCTACTTATGCATTCTCATTTAGACACCAATCCCACCACTAGTGTGTGTGTGGCTAAAGAGCTCTATTTTCATATCGTCCAACAAATGTAAATGCCTCGAGTTTGCTAAACAGCACTGGCACTTGGATTGGAACAGGTGCTTTGGTCCAATGACATGAACATAGAGCTATTTGGTCACGCACACACCAGTGGTGGGTTTGGCGTAATGTTGTCATGATACCAGAATTTTGACTTTGTTCGATACCAGGTTTTAGTATCACGATACTCGATACTATCGCGATACTTGCTACCAAAACGATACCACGGCAAAACAAGAAGGCATATTAGCCAAAGTCACAGAATGGCACTTGATCCAGACAGATCTTCTGAGTTCAATATCATTACATTTTAAAATGTTTCTTTTCAATTTTTCAAAGACAGCCATGCCAGCATTAACACGGGGCTCTCCAACCCTGTTCCTGGAGAGCTACCGTCCTGTAGGTTTTTGCTCCAACCTTAATCTAGCGCAAATGATTCTAATAATTAGCTGGTTGATAAGCTGAATCAGGTTAGTTGCAACTGATGTTGGACGGAAAACCTATAGGATGGTAGCTCTCCAGGAACAGGGTTGGAGAGACCTGCATTAATGAATCAATGATAGTATACAATCAATTTGACTTTGTTTTTACCAATCTAACTACATAACATAATGGTAATAATTTATTTGAATTGTAAATCACAATTGATAAACTGGGTAAATCAAGATGTAGTCTAGGCCTATTCACAATACAGGTGAATGCATATTCAAGAGGAGTGTGTGCATGCATTGAGTTATTGAGGGTTAAGGTTAGGAGTTTTATTTTATTTGACCTTTATTTAACCAGGTAGGCTAGTTGAGAACAAGTTCTCATTTACAACTGCGACCTGGCCAAGATAAAGCATAGCAGTGTGAACAGACAACAGAGTTACACATGGAGTAAACAATAAACAAGTCAATTACACAGTAGAAAAAAAAGAGTCTATATACATTGTGTGCAAAAGGCATGAGGAGGTAGGCGAATAATTACAATTTAGTCACAGGCAGCAGAGAACTGGAAGGAAAGGCGGCCAAATGAGGTGTTGGCTTTAGGGATGATCAGTGAGATACACCTGCTGGAGCCGTGCTACGGGTGGGTGTTGCCATCGTGACCAGTGAACTGAGATAAGGCGGAGCTTTACCTAGCATAGACTTGTAGATGACCTGGAGCCAGTGGGTCTGGCGACGAATATGTAGCGAGGGCCAGCCGACTAGAGCATACAGGCCGCAGTGGTGGGTGGTATAAGGGGCTTTGGTAACAAAAAGGATGGCACTGTGATAAACTGCATCCAGTTTGCTGAGTAGAGTATAGGAAGCTATTTTCTAGATGACATCGCCGAAGTAGAGGATCTGTAGGATAGTCAGTTTTACTAGGGTAAGTTTGGCGGCGTGAGTGAAGGAGGCTTTGTTGCGGAATAGAAAGCAGACTCTAGATTTGATTTTAGATTGGAGATGTTTGATACGAGTCTGGAAGGAGAGTTTACAGTCTAGCCAGACACCTAGGTACTTATAGATGTCCACATATTCTAGGTCGGAACCATCCAGGGTGATGATGCTAGTCGGGCGTGCAGGTGCAGGCAGCGAATGGTTGAAAAGCATGCATTTGGTTTTACTAGCGTTTAAGAGCAGTTGGAGGCCACGGAAGGAGTGTTGTATGGCATTGAAGCTCGTTTGGAGGTTAGATAGCACAGTGTCCAAGGAAGGGCCAGAAGTATACAGAATGGTGTCGTCTGCGTAGAGGTGGATCAGGGAATCGCCCGTTAAAGGGTTAGGGGAAGGGTTTGCTAAAAGGGTTAAGGTTAGGCTTAGCTAACATGCAAAGTAGCTAAAAAGTAATAAGTAGCTGATAATTAGCTAAAATTGTCCATGATGAGATTCGAACACCCATCCACCTCAACCAACCACCCTGCTCTCGTTTTTTCCTACCTTATGTAACCATACCAAACATAACATCATACTAATTTGAGTGTCCTGGATTCATGTCTAGTCTATGAGACCAGCCTGAGCTACTGGTATCTTATTGCATTGTAAAGTGTTCTAGCCTGTAATGAACATTGTTTTGTGAACAGTAATTAACAGTTGCAACATTTCTAAATGCTGTGTTGCATTTTTTAAGTGTGTTAACTTCTGTGAAGCATAAGTGTGGCGCTAACGTGATGCAGCCAAGGCTCCCAGTGAGTGCAGTGGTTCCTCAGGACAGTCTAGAGCTAGCAATGAGTAAGTGAAGCAGACATGAAGCGCTCGCGCTATAATGGGACATCAGCTGCCCTGATAGACAGACTTGTTCCTCTCAATCAGTAGATGACATGAGACAATTTATATAAGTACCGAACGTTTAAAACAATTATAGTACCTTTTTTCATGTTCTAGTTTTTTTAAAGTACTGAAGTTTCGGTTTACCGTGAAACACTAGTTTGGCGTCAATGAGAATGCATCAGCAGAAAATAACCCCATACCTACTGTAAAATATGTTGGTAGACATCCACACCATCGGCTCCTGGGGGGCAGTTTTTGTTGGGGGTTAACTACCTTGCCCAGGGGCAGAACAACCGATTTTTATCTGGTCAGCTCCGGGATTCAATCCAGCAAACTTTCGGTTACTGGCCAAAAGCGCCTATCGGCCAGGCTACCAGAACAAGGGAGTCAATCATGTTGACCCTTGCCTTTTTGAGAAAAACATGTGCTACTTGTTAAACAAAATGTATTTCTCTGAGCAATTGTATTAGTATATAATAATATAATTTACAAAAAATGTTGAGCATACAATATAGCTCAATATTTGAATGATATATTTTAGAGCCATTTCTGCTTATCTTTATGGGTGTTAATGATTTCGTACCCCACTATCTGATTAGTTCTGATACACGCGCCATTAGTCTCCATGCATGCATGCATGCATAAACGGGATATATTTAACAATTAATATTCTGATAACTAGCTATATGACTATGCATCTCTGATTCATGTAGATCAAGTCTGGGATAGCTACATAGTTATCATAGCTACGGCAGCTAGCTAGCTAACACAACTCAATCAAACCGGACAGGGAGCGATAACCAATGATGAACACTGTTTGAAATGTACAAAGCAATTGCAATTGCACTAAAATGGTCGATTTCATTCATATTGTTGAAAGAGATCATGAATTATCAACATTATGAGCCGTATTTTTTACACATTTCACAAACCTTCCAACTCACAGTTTAAGATGACGTCCCCTTCCTTATTCGACGGAGTGACGTTTCAAAATACCGACCATTTCCGCCTGAAACTGTTTGTACAGATTTCTCTGCATGTGGATTGACAGGAAAGTTGTTCGGGTAAATTGATGTTCTGTGGGTCGAATAGGATATTTAAACATTTACTGGATAGGTTTCAAATTGGACTCAGTGCTATCTGGGATCTTGGGACGTCCCTACTGAAGTGGAATTTAAAATAGGTAAGGGTTAGGGGTTTCCCAAACTCCGTCCGGGGGACCCCGTTTAGTTTTTTCCCCTTAACACTACACAGCTGATTCAAATAATCATCAAGCGTTTGTTTGTTTGAATCATCTGCGTAGTGCTGAGGCAAAACCCAAAACTTAGACCCCTTGAGGTCCTCTGGACCGAGTTTAGGAAACGTTTATTGGGTAGGGACGTGCCAACAATTCCGGATAGCACTAACCATGTACAGCTCAGCTGCTACGCCAAGACAACCCGTACAGCAGCCCTCCAGTAGAGGGCGACTACAACAACTCGTGTACAGAATGCAACATCATTCAAAGTCAAAGAAGAGGTTTCAGAATTCGGGGAGGGGGGGGACTGACCCTTTTTTTGTTCCACTGGAGATTCGTTCTTGAACAGTGAGCAGGAGCATAACAGACCGATAAGAAACCATAGCGCCACGGTTAATCTTATCAGGCCAGGTAAAGAGAGGAAAGAAACCCGATGCAAGGTATCGCACAAGAGCTGTTCAGACAGCGATTCTCTGGTCATCAGACAGGCAGCTTTTGTCGTTACAACTCTGCGTGTCTGGGGTACTGGAAGGGAAGGGGGTTTGGCGAGTACGGAGAAGACTACACGCCGAGAGGAGGGGGCTGGAAGTCTGCAACTCTTCCAGCCTGGAAGGGCTGGCGCTGTGGCCATAGAACCCTGGACTGTCTAGTGCCCGCGCGGTTAAGTGGATGGGATGGAGCCGGGACCGTCTGGCGCTGGTATGTCTCTCTCTTCTCTGTCAAGGGTGGAATTTTTGCGTATCTTCAGCTATAGCAGCATATGGTAACATGCAATTGCTCATATTTTTTGAATATCTGGTGCAGCATTCTCTTATGCTAGCTAGCTGGCTGGCTGAAAAACCCGTCCATCACAACGACTGTGGGTATTTTTCAACCATAGCTCGTGGACTATACGAAATTAGTTATCATACGGAGAGACGGGTCTTTTGGTGCACTGAAAATGTCCAGGGTCAGGGGCGGGGGCAGGGGGGCCGTGGGAATCTTTGGCGTGGAGACACGAGGTAAAGCCCGCCTTCACTACTCAGCACCCCTCTCACTCACACACCCCAAATTACCAGGCTCTCTGTTTTGGCAGTCTGTCTTCAACATACCGTTTTTGGAATGATGGAAAAGTGCACCGATCCAAATAGAATTTCTTCACACCCTACCAAAATGAATCCACAATGAACTAACTCATGTCTATGTGAACACCCCAATTATTTATGTTTTTGAATACTGAAATGAGTAGCTATTGGGACAACCTCCTTACATTGTGATTATTATTTAGATTAGTACATGCTATAGAAATTAAACCGCCATGGAACCTCCTGTGTCAACATTTTTACATCAAGGTCATTCCAATTTAATGTTCATATTTGGTAATGCTAGAGTTATTTACATTTTAGTAATTTAGCAGACACTTATCCAGAGCGACTTACAGTTTATGTATTCATCTTAAAATAGCTAGGTGGGACATCCACATCTTAGTCATAGTAAGTACATTTTTCCGCAATGAAGTAGTTATCAGCTTAGTCTGTGCTAGTAGGGGTGGGAAGTTAAGTGTCAGTGTTAGTTAACGAAAAGGCAAGTTATGGCATATCAAAAAGCATGTGGTGTTTCACTTCTGTTACTTAAAGTGGGCAGACAGCCATACTATTGTAAATATTATGATGACCTGTGATATGATGCTGTGTTTTAGTCTGGTCTGAAGTCCAGTCTGCATAATCAAATCTTTTAGTGACTCCCTAACCAAGTCTGAAGTTGATCACGAACATAGAAGATTTAGTGACCAATGGAATTGGTCCCCAGGTGTTAGTGTTAAGCACAGTTATGTTAGCTAAAATTCACTGTCATTCAAATGGAGTAGGCCAATCGTTTGACAGCGTGTTGACACTTAAGTATGGAGTTGTTTGTTTTTAGAGGGGGGGAAGGGGACAAACAGCTAATGACCCCCCCCCCCAGACCCACCCATCTCCAGAAGTCTTCTTCTCTGACCAAAGCTACATATTCTTTGTTGTGTATCTTTACACAACTACGTTGACTGACTGGCCTCCAGATATGGGACTAGTAGGATTTTACTGAACCTGTATAGGAAACCATTTACACATTCATATTAGTCAGTTAATCAGCAAAAAAAAATCCACTTTATTTTGGTATTTGTTTCATTAGTCCACTGTTCATCATATGATGCAAAACACAGCATAATTTGACACTTTCTGTATTTTGAAAGTTCTATATCTAGAAAACTTGATTGATGACATGCAAAACATTTTGGGACTGTATCAACAGTGGATTAATGAAACAAATAGCAAAATATAGTTTGAGTGGTATTTTCCTTTAAAGGTCCAATGCAGCCATTTTATCTCAATATCAAATCATGTCTGCGTAGCAATTAAGTACCTTACTGTGATGGTTTTCAGTTAAAATTGTCAAAAATAAACCAACATATCTTCTTGGAAAATTGTAATATCTCAAGCAAAACTTTTGCTAGGACTGTCTGAGAGAGGGGCCTAATTGGAGGAGCCTAATTGGAAGGATGTATAACCTGAAAAATAACTGTTATTGGCAGAGATGACAAACTGTCTTTGTTATTGGCCTATTAGCTTATACCATCTGGTGATGTCACCAGGCAGTCCAAAAAACCCACCCAGCCAAACAAGTTGACATTTTCAGGCGGTCTTTTCAAACAGCTCTTATACTAAAATGCATTATCATAATTTTCACAGTATTTTTCTTTTCAACCTCCCTGTGGAAAAATAAAAAAACACAGGAAAATCACGTGTTTTACTGCAATGCCCCATTTAACACAGACCCTGTCCTCAAGACTAGAGTTAAGCTACTAGAATGTTTTATACCTGTACCTCAGGACAGCATTTGAATATTTATTTAAACTTAAACCTATACATGGTTAACTCTTAGCTATATCACCATTCCAAATCGCTATTAGACATGGGATCATCTCTAGTGATGTCAGCAGGGAATAGTGTGTGTAATTCCATGTTTCAATGAAAAAGGACCCTGGCCTAAACCAGACTCCAGGGAGAAACACACACAGTTGACATGGAAAGGGCCCCAGTGCCAGGGAAAGACTGCTATTGTCTGGGGATGTGTGAGCCCTGGCTCCACTTCTCACCATCTGCCTACACTGGGGTGGGGCGGGCTGTGTGTGTGTGTGTGTGTGTGTGTCTGCAATTGTGCGTGTGTGTCAGTGTGTTTAGTCTACTCGGTGTCAAGACTGTTGAGACTTATGCCGTAGGCGTAACAAACACACCTTCAGTAGAATCTTCCTAGTCTTATGTGGTTTATCATGCCAGATTTGCCAGTCCGTAGTTGGCTGCTTTTTCAAGGCCCAGTGAGCGTATACATCCTTGACTGACTGCTACGCTTGACTACAGGATTTCCAATGCTTGCCTTTTAAACCACAAGCTCGCCGCTCAGCTATAGGCCTCGCATGTGAGCGAGATTAATGACTGAGGAGGAGGCTGTTCGGACATAATGTGGAAAAACTAACGCTGCTTCAGGATGAAAAAGGCCAAGGTCCACACACACACACACTACCCCTCCACCCACCCACTGCCCCTCCCGGTTTCCTGATCTCCATGACAATGCCAGTGTTGCTGTGGAGTCTCCATGGTAAGCCTGGGAATGTTGGGGGGGACCCCTGTGTTTGTGTGTGGTAGTGGGGGCTCGCTCTCTCTCCCCAGCCCCCCTATCTGTGTGATAGAGGAGGAGGGCAGCTGGGTCTTTGTTGTGATTGTGAGAGGGCTGTTCTCTGGGGAAGCAGAGGTTAAGACATGGTCTGGACAGGGCTGGGCTGGGCCGGGCCTTCTCTCGGGCAGGGAGGAAGGCAGGAGTCTCACATTTTACCAGGCCGATCTGAAGTCATACACCTCTCATACTTGTTTTCCTCACTGCAGTTTGTGTATTGTATTCACTCCGCTCAATAACAAAGTTTCAAATGATGTTTGACAAGAGGCTAGCAGTAGCATTCATGTCAAACGAAAACATCTCAAATGCAGGCTTTTAGTTGTCTTCTGTGACCGTTGGATTGTATGCCTATGCTACTGTCGCTAACTAGCATTTGTGATCAACATTTGTGATCATTCCATCTTATGTCGGCAGAGGTCATATAATTATTTTCAATACAAAATCACACTAGAAGCCCTTGTGAGGCTAGCCTACTCCTCCGCTACCTGTTTCTCACCCTGCCTGCATGTTTAAGGAGATGTCTGTATCTTTCTCTGTCTGTCTGGCTTGGTGTATCCAGCGTCGCCCTAATGTATTCTTTTTCTCTCTCTTACCCTTTAATTATCATTGAACCACCAACCACCCCTCTCCCTTCATTCCCTTCTCTTTACTTCACACCCTCCTTCCTCTCACCCTAATCGCTTTGTTCCTCCTCCCCTCTCTCCCGCTATTCTCTCTCTCTCCACATACCCCTATTCCTTCATTCATTATCCCCATATTTTGCCGCTCAACCTTTTCCTTCCTGTCCGTCTGTTGCCCTTTTCTTCCTCTCGACTTCTTCCCGTCTCTTCCTCTGACTCGTCATCCAACTTATGACCCGTCTCTCTGCCCGTCATCCAACTTATGACCCGTCTCTCTGCCTGTCATCCAACTTATGACCCCTCTCTCTGCCCGTCATCCAACTTATGACCCCTCTCTCTGCCCGTCATCCATCTTATGACCCTTCTCTCTGCCCGTCATCCAATTTATGACCCCTCTCTCTGCCCGTCATCCAACTTATGACCCCTCTCTCTGCCCGTCATCCAATGCCCATGCTCACTTTTCTTTCCTCATGACTCCATTTATTTCATCTCCCATACCCACATCCCTACCGTTTCTGCCCTTGCCTAAACTTCCGACACCCTTTCCCTAAATTGCCCATGTCTACCCCTGCCCCTCCAGTGCCCATGGGGCCCTTCCCCCCACCTCTGCAGCAGGTGTTCCAGGCACCCCGCCGGCCGGGCATGGGCACTGTGGGCAAGCCCATCAAGCTGCTGGCCAACTACTTTGAGGTGGAGATCCCCAAGATGGACGTGTTCCACTACGAGGTGGACATCAAGCCTGACAAGTGTCCCCGACGGGTCAACAGGTAGAGTAACGTGTCACCCTACATAGTCTCATGTGCCAGACCTCATCCCCTGTGGGCAATCGCCTGGGGAGTGAGGTTACCCAACTCGACACCTGTCACCCAGGTGTCCCCTACTGTAGGTGATGCAGTGGTCCACTTGATGGCTAACATTTTCCCAATGTTTTTTTTAAAGAACCACAGAATATGGACTGTAGAACTGAGCCATAGTCAGAACTTGGAGGACCACACTATGTAGAAGTTTTAGTCTGCAGAGGTCCAACAACTTCTCAAGGTGATTCAGAGAGAGACTCACAGTTCATTAGTGCACCATGACTATGACGCTCTAGTCCAGTGTCCACCATTACCTAGCCAGGACATGACTAACGGTCTTCCAGAGATCCCCATTGTAGGGTGGTCATCATTGGCCCAATATATTCTAAACCCCAGACATTGCTTTCAATGTTTGGCCAATTGAGCTGCCTGCGTTTCTTTCCTCTGATTGATTTGACTGAGGATTTCTTTCAGCCGTTGTACAACCTCATAAAGTGTAACTCCAGCTCTTTTATATCCAACAAAAAACTGGTCCCAGAAGAGAAGCTTCTCTCTTTCGCTCTCATTTACTTGTTTAACAGAGAAGCTGAGTTAAATGTGAAGTTTTTACTTTGGATGATGAAAGTGTACGAAGTATACACACACACCAACACACGTCTTAGAGCTTCGTTCTTACTTAGTAGGAGTCTTTCTCAGACAAAGCGTCCATGCAGGCATGCGAAAGGTCAACCCAACATGACCTCTCCTTTTCAACCCGTCCACTCTACCCCCCACACTTAGACGAAAGCCAAGGCACCATGTGTTCAGAGGTGCCGTGGCCCCACAACTACCTCCCCTACCTTCCTTTGTCCTAGGGATTCCCCCATGACCATGAGACATCACTTCTCACCAGCTGTATCCTGCTTGATCCACAACCAATCGAATCGGGTCTTCCTTGCTCCCCAGAAAACACCCATCCTAAATCCAGATTTCTGATAGGATGTTGGGTTTAATTTGGAGCACTACATTTCTTGACAGATGGTAGTCTTTTGTGGTTTTGTCACCTCTGGTGGCCATGATGGTGACCCTGGTGTGTTTGACTCTGTGTCGCCCCCTGCAGGGAAGTGGTGGAATACATGGTGCAGCACTTCAAGCCCCAGCTCTTTGGCGACAGGAAGCCGGTGTACGACGGCAAGAAGAATATCTATACGGTGCTAGCGCTTCCTATTGGTAGTGAGAAGGTAGGCATAAGGGAGAGAAAGTGTGTCCTGTACATTTCAGCAAGTCCCGTTCTACTCCTGTCTATATCCTTTCAATCGATGTATCCTGTAACCCATCTCCCCTCCACCTAAACTCTCCTCCATTCCTCTTTCTCCCTTGAGGTGGACTTTGAGGTGACTATCCCCGGGGAGGGGAAGGATCGTATCTTCAAGGTGTCTATCCGCTTTCTGGCCACGGTGTCATGGCGTCTGCTCCAGGAGACGCTGGTCAGCGGGCGCCTGCAGGTACCCCTGGACTCTGTCCAAGCCCTGGATGTGGCCATGCGCCACCTGGCCTCCATGAGGTACGGTACACTAAGCACACACGTGCGTGTATACACACACACGCGGACAGACGGGTAGGAGGGCACGCGCACACGCATGCAAACACACACACTATGAAAGCAAGGGCAGAGAAGCTTGTGGCTAATTTCAAAGCTAGGATCTATGATGCACAAACAACACACACGCCACAGGACAGCACTCTGTGTGCATGTTGTCTTCAAACTAATTGAAAGGCATATGTTTGCCTTGAGGTGTGAATAATTTGTTATTTTAGCAAGACATTCCTGTCAAACTTGTTGAACAGCGATTTAGTTTTAGATTCTATTATATTTATCTCTAGAGTTGATGAACATAACAACAGATGCCTGATAGCTGAGAACTGTGTAAAGGTGTCCCATGAACAAAATCTAATAATCAGACAGTGACTTGGAGGCTTGATTAGATCACAAACACAAGCTGTTGAATCATTCTATTGGGCTTATGTCTGCAAAGCCTTATAGGTGACACAGAATTACTGGACATTGAATCATGCTGCGGTGCTGAGACTCAAATGAGTCATTCTCCATAACGTCATTTTTTTGTCATCTAGGTACACTCCGGTGGGACGATCATTCTTCTCCCCACCTGAAGGATACTACCATCCCCTGGGTGGGGGGAGGGAAGTGTGGTTTGGTTTCCACCAGTCTGTACGCCCCGCCATGTGGAAGATGATGCTAAATATTGATGGTGAGTCGCCTGAGTCCCACCAGGCAAGATCTACTCGAGGGTATGAAGTCACAGATCATAAAAAGTTGCATCTACATGATGGAATGAACATCTCATCTTAGGTATGCTCTTAAAGTTACATTCACAGTGGTCTATGATTTAACATCTGTTTTGTGTTGTGTGCAAATTCACTGCAGATCAATGCTTAGAAATGACTTCATTCTATAGTATTGGGTTGTGTTCATTAGTCACCAAATGGAAGAAAACAGACCGAAACAGGATCTAAGTTGATTTGTCCTACAAGAAAACTAATTTTCCTTTTCCTCTGAAACAATTTCTTATATGTTTTCACTTGCATGCCCTAGCGAACACAACATCCACCTCTACGCAGACGACACCATTCTGTATACCTCTGGCCCTTTTTTGGACACTGTTAACAACCCTCCAGACAAGCTTCAATGCCATACAACTCTCCTGTGGCCTCCAACTGCTCTTAAATACAAGTAAAACTAAATGCATGCTCTTCAACCGATCGCTGCCCGCACCTGCCCGCCTGCCCGTCCAGCATCACTACTCGGGACAGTTTTGACTTATATGACTTATATGTGGACAACTATAAATACCTAGGTGTCTGGTTAGACTGTAAACTCTCATTCCAGACTCACATTAAGCATCTCCAATCCAAAATTAAATCTAGAATTGGCTTCATATTTTGCAACAAAGCATCCTTCTCTCATGCTGCCAAACATGCCCTCGTAAAACTGACCATCCTACTGATCCTCGACTTCGGCGATGTGATTTACAAAATAGCCTCCAATACCCTACTCAATAAATTGGATGGAGTCTATCACAGTGCCATCTGTTTTGTCACCAAAGCCCCATATACTACCCACCACTGCGACCTGTACGCTCTCGTTGGCTGGCCCTCGCTTCATACTTGCCGCCAAACCCACTGGCTCCTCCAGATCATCTACAAGAAACTGCTAGGTAAAGCCCCCCTTATCTCAGCTCGCTATTCACCATAGCAGCACCCACCTGTAGCACGCTCCAGCAGGTATATCTCACTGGTCACCCCCAAAACCAATTCTTCCTTTGGCCACCTCTCCTTCCAGTTCTCTGCTGCCAATGACTGGAACGAACTACAAAAATCTCTGAAACTGGAAACACTTATCTTCCTCACTAGCTTTAAGCACCAGCTGTCAGAGCAGTTCACAGATTACTGCACCTGTACATAGCCCATCTATAATTTAGCCCAAACAACTACCTCTTCCCCTACTGTATTTATTTATTTTGCTCCTTTGCACCCCATTATTTTTATTTCTACTTTGCACATTCTTCCACTGCAAATCTTCCATTCTAGTGTTTTACTTGCTATATTATATTTACTTCTCCACCATGGCCTTTTTTTTGCCTTTACCTCCCTTATCTCATCTCATTTGCTAATATCATATATAGACTTCTTTTTCTACTGTATTATTGACTATATGTTTGTTTTACTCCATGTGTAACTCTGTGTTGTTGTATGTATCGAACTGCTTTGCTTTATCTTGGCCAGGTCGCAATTGTAAATGAGAACTTGTTCTCAACTTGCCTACCTGGTTAAATAAAAAACAACCCAATGATTAGGAATAACATAATTCTATACCACTGTACTTCTGTTTCCGCTGCACTTCACTTCCATTGACTGAATGCATTACTTACTGCTCTCTTTCTCCCTCTAGTGTCTGCCACGGCCTTCTACAAAGCCCAGCCGGTGATCGAGTTCATGTGCGAAGTCCTGGACATCCGCAACATAGACGAGCAGCCCAAGACCCTGACCGACTCGCAGAGGGTCCGCTTCACCAAGGAGATCAAAGGTGGGCCGTTGAACAGTGAGTGAGTACCTTCCACACGCCATGCCGCCTGCCTCTCACCAATGCCCCCCCCCCCCCCCAGACGATCCCCTCACATCTCTCCCCACTCATCTCACCACTCCTTCCTTCCTCACTCACTCCTTCTCCCATTACTCATTCCTTCCCCACTCACTCCTTCTCCCATCACTCATCCCTTCCCCACTCACTCCTTCTCCCATCACTCATCCCTTCTCCCATTACTCATCCCTTCCCCACTCACTCCTTCTCCCATTACTCATCCCTTCCCCACTCACTCCTTCTCCCATCACTCATTCCTTCCCCACTCACTCCTTCTCCCATCACTCATTCCTTCCCCACTCACTCCTTCTCCCATCACTCATTCCTTCCCCACTCACTCCTTCTCCCATCACTCATTCCTTCCCCACTCACTCCTTCTCCCATCACTCATTCCTTCCCCACTCACTCCTTCTCCCATCACTCATTCCTTCCCCACTCACTCCTTCTCCCATCACTCATTCCTTCCCCACTCACTCCTTCTCCCATCACTCATTCCTTCCCCACTCACTCCTTCCTCAATCTCTCCACTCCTCCACCCCTCACTTCACTCCTTATCTTCTCTTACTGACTCACTCACTCCTCCATTTCCTTTTCTCCACCTTCTTTTGACATTCATCCTAATGCATCCTTCTCTCTACCATGCCCCCTGTTATTTTCTACCCCAGGGCACTCCCCAGAATGTTTTCATAGTGTAAAGCTCATCTTCAGTTAGTAGCAATCCTTATCACCTCTCTGTTGACTCTATCCTCAATTCTGCATTCCTGAATTTCTATAAAACGGCGTGATTGAAAGCAGCATTATACATTTTCATAAAGAAATACATTTGAAAGTCCACATGATGGCGGTAAAGAGTAAAAAGTGAAAGACTGGTAAGGGCAGCGCTTCTGTGCACACAGCCTATGGGGAGAACTCTGTCCTTCCCTTCTCCTCCACCCTCTCCCCATCTACGTCTGTCCCTGTGCAGTCACTACTGCTGGCTCTTACCTTTGTGTGTCTGTGCCCTGCTGTCGGTGGGCGTTACCAGGTCTGAAGGTGGAGGTGACTCACTGCGGTCAGATGAAGAGGAAGTACCGCGTCTGCAACGTCACGCGACGCCCCGCCAGCCACCAGACGTGAGTCGCGTCACATGGTTGATCCTACTGATGCTTCCCGGAGAAGGAATGTTTTGGCTGGATGATATGTCTGAGATAATTCCAATAAAAGTCATGACTAGAGGTCGACCGACTATGATTTTTCAACGCCGATACCTATTATTGGAGGACCAAAAAAAGCCGATACCGATTAATCGGACTATTTTTATTTATTTATTTATAATAATGACAATTAGAACAATACTGAATGAACACTTTTATTTTAACTTAATATAATACATCAATCAAATCAATTTAGCCTCAAATAATGAAGCATGTTCAATTTGGTTTAAATAATGCAAAAACAAAGTGTTGGCACATATTGCACTTTTACTTTCTTCTCCATGTAAAAAAGGTAACTTTTAGGTTCCTTGCTCAGAACATGAGTTCCTTTTAGGTTGAGGTTATTATAGGAATTATATAGGAATTATAGGACTATTTCTCTCTATACTATTTGTATTTCATATACCTTTGACTATTGGATGTTCTTATAGGCACTTTAGTATTGCCAGTGTAACAGTATAGCTTCCGTCCCTCTCCTTGCCCCAACCTGGGCTCGAACCAGGAACACATCGACAACAGCCACCCTCGAAGCATCGTTACCCATCGCTCCACAAAAGCTGCGGCCCTTGCAGAGCAAGGGGAACAACTACTCCCAAGTCTCAGAGCGAGTGACATTTGAAAAACTATTAGCATGCACCCCGCTAACTTGCTAGCCATTTCACATCGGTTACACCAGCTTGAAGCATTGCGAAGAGCTGCTAGAAAACACACGAAAGTGCTGTTTGAATGAATGCTTACAAGCCTGCTGCTGCCTACCACCGCTCAGTCAGACTGCTCTGTCAAATATCAAATCATAGACTTAATTTTAACATAATAACACACAGAAATGCGAGCCTTTGGTCATTAATATGGTCAAATCTGGAAACTATAATTTCGAAAATAAAATGTTTATTCTTTCAGTGAAATACGGAACCGTTACGTATTTTATCTAATGGGTGGCATCCATAAGTCTAACTATTCCTGTTACATTGTACAACCTTTAATGTTAATGTTATAATTACGTAAAATTCTGGTAAAGTAGTAAGCAACGAGCCAGGCGGCCCAAACTGTTGCATATACCCTGACTCTGCGTGCAATGAACGCAAGAGAAGTGACACAATTTCCCTAGTTTAAAATTTCTGCTAACATGAATGTCTTTTAGTTAAATATGCAGGTTTAAAAATGTATACTTCTGTGTATTGATTTTAAGAAAGGCATTGATGTTTAAGGTTGGGTACATTCCTGCAGCGATTATGCTTTTTTCGCAAATGCGCTTTTGTTAAATCACCCACCGTTTGGCGAAGTTGGCTGTCTTTGTTAGGAAGAAATAGTCTTCACAGTTCGCAACGAGCCAGGCGGCCCAAACTGCTGCATATACCCTGACTCTGTTCCACAGAACGAAGAGAAGTGACACAATTTCCCTAGTTAAAATAAATTAATGTTAGCAGGCAATATTAACTAAATATGCAGGTTTAAAAAAATATACTTGCGTATTGATTTTAAGAAAGATGTTTATGGTTAGGTACACTGGTGCAACTACAGTGCTTTTTTTTCGCGAATGCGCTTATTAAATCACCCGTTTGGCGAAGTAGGCTGTGATTCAATGATTAATTAACAGGCACCACATCGATTATATGCAACGCAGGACAAGCTAGATAAACTAGTAATATCATCAACCATGTGTAGTTGACTAGTGATAATGTTAATTGATAACAATAATTGATTGTTTTTTATAAGATACGTTTAATGTAGCTAGCACCTTACCTTGGCTCCTTGCTGCACTCGCATAACAGGTAGTCAGCCTGCCACGCAGTCTCCTCGTGGAGTGCAATGTAATCGGCCATGATCGGTGTCCAAAAATGCCCGATTACCGATTGTTATGAAAACTTGAAATCGGCCCTAATTAATCGGCCATTCCGATTAATCGATCGGCCTCTAGTCATGACCCATAAATCATCGGTGTCAGTTGGGATATTGGTCTTTGTGATTCTGAGTAAAGATATGGTCCATGACAAGGATGGATGTTTTTTTTTTATTATCCACTTTTTTTTCTAGCATTTAGTGAAGACACCAGCGCTTTTCTAGAGGTACTAGAGTCGCTGTTGTGTTAGTCAGTTTTGATGTCTTTATTACACATTCCCTACCAGGTTTCCCCTGCAGCTTGAGAGCGGACAGACGGTAGAATGTACGGTGGCCCAGTACTTCAAGCAGAAGTACAATCTGCAGCTCAAGTATCCCCACCTGCCCTGCCTCCAGGTTGGTCAGGAGCAGAAGCACACCTACCTGCCCCTGGAGGTGAGAAATATGGGACCGCTGACTCTTCTAGAGTGAATACATTTAATCCAGTCCAGTTGCTTTATTTGTTTGAGATGGAAATTCCTGCTTATATAAAAAGCTCAATGGTTTTTGGTTTTGTTTCGCTGCAGGTTTGTAACATAGTAGCAGGGCAGCGCTGCATCAAGAAACTGACAGATAATCAGACGTCCACTATGATCAAAGCCACGGCTCGCTCTGCACCTGACAGACAGGAGGAGATCAGCCGGCTGGTGAGTGAGTGGCGCCGCCTGGTGACTGGAGGCTGCAATGCGAAACTACCAGCTATGAGCATGAGAATTGGCATTAATGAATTTAACACAAGACCATCCAACACAGATTAACACACTACTACTAGACTTGAGGGAAAAGACAATACATAGTAAATTACTTCCTAATATTCTCTCCACAGATTAGATGCGAATTGACAGCACAGCAGTGTGGATGTGACATGCGAGAATGTATAACATATCTTATCTGTTGTCCCCGTCTATCCACAGATGAAAAATGCCAACTTTAACCTGGACCCGTACATCCAGGAGTTTGGGATCAAGGTGAAGGATGAGATGGCGGAGGTGACGGGAAGGGTGCTGCCTGCCCCCATCCTACAGTATGGAGGACGGGTAAGAGACATCGCACTTATTGTACAGCCACATTAAGCATCCTTTCAATTGTGTGTACTTGGTGCAGAAAAAAATGTGTCCAGGAAAGTAAATGGAGGAGTAATTAATTTGCTACTCGCATTGGGCTATGTTTTCTTTAGCACAATTTACTGTCCAGATTGTGTGTGTGTGTGTGTTTCCAGATTGTGTGTGTGTAATATATATATATATATATATCAGGAGTAGCCCACACAGCTACTCACCAGTAGGCTATAGAGTGGTGAGGAGGACTTCACCATTCATTTTCTGGATTCAGGTTCACTCGAACTTCGTTTTAAGCTTTGTTTTACTATTGTCAGTTACTGCTAATTTCGTGATTGTATATCGATTCGCTTTCAAATATTTGTCATCTGATGTATTCGTTTTAGTCTCTGAATTGCTTAATCAAACTTTTTGCTGCCAGCTTCCTGATACCAGGGTATAAAAACTGCAATTTATGTCCTGAATGAATCTATAGCAGCTATATCCTGCTGGCTAGCTGAACTATGCTAGTTTGTCCTCATTGCCAAACTTCATAAATACTGCACCCTCAACTTCAAAACTCCTTTGCTAGTTATACAATCATGTAACTAAGAAATTAGCTGAAACTGATTTGTTTTGTTGAATAGTCATGACTGGTTCGCGCTATCTGTCATAATAAGCTGTGGTGAAGTATCATTGCTACATAACACTGATCCAAGTTCAGTTTTGAGATCCACCATCATTGACGTAGGTTTAGCAGGACGTTTCTGACGGGTCTTGGAACTGTGACAAGGGGCGGCCTCTCCCCGCTTTGCTTGATGGGATATGTAGTGATTTTGCCAACACGGCCATGTACACAGTCCTGTACCCTTAACTTTTTTTAAATTGACTACATTTTTGTTGTTGCTTAAATCAGACTTTATTAGTTTTATGAGTAATCCAGCAACATCACGAGTTAATTGACACGAGACAACCCAAGAAAATAGCAACTCTCCAGAGCACCAACGGCTACAATGAATGACTAAGTTACTTCCAGACACAAAGGGTGCACAGAGTTCCTCCTCACCACTCTATATCAAACCAGGCTTCTGGCATCAGAAGTCAGTCCCCACTATGGTAGATGTGGATTTCACAGAGTGCAAACAGCCCTGACATTGATCTGGTTCTGAAGCTTTTGTCTCCCACCTGTTCCACCTCACAGAACCGGGCCATTGCCACGCCCAACCAGGGGGTGTGGGACATGAGGGGAAAGCAGTTCTACAACGGCATTGAGATCAAGGTGTGGGCCATTGCCTGCTTCGCCCCCCAGAAACAGTGTCGGGAGGAGGTGCTCAAGTAAGTGCCCTGCTTGGAGTGGGGGTAGTATGGGAAGTGGTGGCTGAAGTGGAAATCTTCAGGCATCGTATTAGAGATTCCTGTCAGAGTGCAACAGTATTTATCTACAGATAAAATATGTACTGTTCTTGGCTTTGCTAGGTAGTTTTGTGTGTTAGAGTAATGTTATTTGTTTTACATTTAGAGCTTTACTTGGTGTGGCATGGGTCTTGTTCATTAGTGCACACTACAGGGAAGCGTTCTAAAACATTTTGCAATTGGAAATGACCATTTCGTTGGAGAAGTCCAGATAGTACATTCCTGTTTCAGTCCATTGTCTTCTGTTTGGTGCTTAATCAACACAGCCCCGGGCTCAGCATACAGAACCACCATGTGAACCAGGTTTCTTTCCTAACAAAACATTTTCACCACTCTCCTCAGGAACTTCACAGACCAGCTGCGTAAGATCTCCAAGGATGCTGGGATGCCCATCCAGGGCCAGCCGTGTTTCTGTAAATACGCTCAGGGAGCCGACAGTGTGGAGCCCATGTTCAGGCACCTGAAGAACACCTACTCTGGACTGCAGCTCATCATCGTCATCCTGCCCGGAAAGACCCCCGTCTACGGTAAGATTGGCCTTATTCATGCTGAGTTTGTGTTTGTTTATTCTTGCTCACAGATAAAACTGAAGAAATGCAGAATTTACATTACTAATAATTGCAAAACACTCATTTAAAATACATAACACATAATACGTGACATAAATAGAATATTGAGCAATTGAAAAAAATGACAGGGCATTTTTCATAATGGAAATTTAAATATTAAAATGTGATTTAAAAAAAAACATTTTTGGGAGAACCATTTAAGAGCTAGAGTTATTATACAGTCTGATAGCAGAGGGTTTCGCAGGCGGTTCGTATGGGCAGTTATACAGGACAGTTCGTGGCTTTTTCTCAGGAGCCTGGTGGTGCAGTTACCTCTTTTTGGAGGGAGCAAGTCATTCAGTGGATGGTCAAGAGTGTGCATGTCCTTCACCAGATGCACTGCAGCCTGCTCTCGCCTGCTCTGCAGTGAGGGGAGCTGTGGTTGGACTGCTCCACCTCAGGAAATGATTCTCAAGGCCCTCCTCTGCACCCTGTCTAGATGCTGAATGATTCACTTACAACACAAGGTCGAATTATTTAACCAAAATATCAGTTTACTCAACTTGCTTGACCACCACCCTTACAGAAATATAATTTGTATAATGCATTATCTTTACCTTGACATATTGCAGTAACTGAGACATCTATGATACACTGAGTGTACAAAACATAATGTACACCTGGTCTTTCCATGATAGACAGACCAGGTCAATCCAGGTGAAAGCAATGATCCCATATTGATGTCACTTGTTAAATCCTCTTAAATCAGTGTAGATGAAAGGGAGGAGACTGGTTAAAGAAGGATGTTTAAGCCTTGAGACAATTGAGACATCAATTGTGTATGTGTACCATTCAGTGTGAATGTATGGTAGTAGGTGCCAGGCACACCGGTTTGTGTCAAGAACCGCAATGCTGCTGGGTTTTCCACTCAGCACATTATTTTTTATATTTTTTTTTATTAATTTGACCATTAAAAACAAAAAACAAAGCTCAAACTTGAAAAAGCCATACATGCACATGAGTAAAATAATCAAGGATAACACACAAAGTCTGAGACTTATTTCCATTGTGGTCCTCTTGAGACAAGATCGAACAATGTTGAACACTGTTGAACACCGTATGACAGCGAGATAATAAAACGAAGAAGAACATCGATCTCATCATTGCAGTTACTTTCAAGTGTGTGTCATGAATGGTCCACCCTCAAAGATATCTAGCCAACTCGATATTAGGAAGGTGTTCTTAATGTTTTGTACTCCGTTTATAATAGCTTCAGTTTAGCAGTCATGGATCTGTACTTAATTTCTGCCTGTTGCTGGTCCTGTGTAGCGGAGGTGAAGAGGGTGGGAGATACTCTCCTAGGAATGGCCACTCAGTGTGTCCAGGTGAAGAACGTGGTGAAGACGTCCCCCCAGACCCTCTCCAACCTCTGCCTCAAGATCAATGTCAAGCTGGGGGGAATCAACAATATCCTGGTGCCTCACCAACGGTAAACTTTCACCAACTCTCTCCACTCGGTTGGGTGGGTTCGTTTACGGCACACAAAGTCCCTTCCTTTTTCAGTCCGTTTTGTTCTGTTTGGGACCTAATGGATACGACCTTGGTCTGAATGTGCTCTGGATGGAAACCCATTTATGTATATGAGCACTCTTTAAAATCAGACAAACTCCTGTGAGTTTGACTGAATTGGTCCCTTCTCCCTTCCTGTCTCACAGGTCAGCAGTGTTTCAGGAGCCTGTCATCTTCCTGGGGGCCGATGTAACACACCCCCCTGCTGGAGATGGGAAGAAGCCCTCCATTACCGCTGTAAGGCTGCTTCTACAATACTACCACTACACCATGTTAACACAAATTATTATGTATTAAGAGTACATCATATTTTAAGAGGGAGAGATGAGGAAACAAAGAAGAGGTGGAGAAGGGGAAGAGAGTGGCTCAGTGCTGACTCACTGACAGGGAGGAAATGACGTCACCCCGATCCTCACTGTCCCACAACCCAGGCCTGGCTGTGGTTGGCTGTGTAGTTGCCAAGCAATCATGGCCGGCTGTTGAGTCACACAGCCCTCTGTGTGCGTCTGTATGTGCTTCTGTGTGTGTGTGTGTGTGTGTGTGTGTGTGTGTGTGTGTGTGTGTGTGTGTGTGTGTGTGTGTGTGTGTGTGTGTGTGTGTGTGTGTGTGTGAGCTTATAGAGGTGGTCAGGAAGGATGACCATTTTTCTCACAATAACAAGCCGTAAGGCTACAAGGTTACTGTTATAGATGCTGACGATCCAGAGCTCCCCACACTGCCTATCCTGTGCCTCTAGAGGATGCTAGTGCTCACATTGTATCATTAGCAAGAGGTGAATCATAGAACACTGAATTAAATATGGATGTTTTGGGTTGTCTATCTGGTCTTTGTTTTTCAGCTCATCTCTGTATTTCCAAAGCTTTTGCTTTTTAGGAGTGGTTTCTGAGTTTTGGGCCTGGATTGACAACGAGTCTCAGAGTAGTAGTGCTGATTTAGGATCAGTTGCCTTTTGGCTAATCGTGAATAAGATTACGTGGACAGGAGGACCAGATGATGGAGCATCACTTTTATACGCTTTCTGAATACAGGTCCTAGTCTCTGTCTGTATGGTTAGTCCCCTCATTTCTATCTTATTCTCACCCCTCTCTCTGTTCTTTCTCTCCCTCACTCTCTCCAGGTGGTCGGCAGTATGGACGCCCACCCCAGCAGGTACTGTGCCACAGTCCGGGTCCAGAGGCCCAGGCAAGAGATTATCGAAGACCTTTCTTACATGGTCCGAGAGCTGCTGATCCAGTTCTACAAGTCGACCCGCTTCAAGCCCACCAGGATCATCTTCTACAGGGACGGAGTGCCTGAGGGGCAACTGCCGCAGGTACTTACTGGTCTCTGTCATTAGGGGCAAAAATAGTTATCAATAGAGATGGGGATCAATTTTTCATTATTTATAAGTGACAGAGTTGGATTGGCCAGCTCACTATATTTTTTCCCCAGCACTTTGACCAATAGGCCTAGTAGTTTATAGCAGTTAAATAATGGTACATAGTTAATCTCTGATTAAGTATGATTTGATATTATATAGCATGTGACAATAATGCACAATACTGGGAAGAGTTACAGAAAGAGGTGAGCAATGCAACTACCTCTAAAGATGTCAGTTGGACAGATAACGAGTAAATATTTTATTTTTCTGCATAGATACTCCACTACGAGCTTCTGGCCATCAGGGATGCGTGCATCAAGCTGGAGAAGGACTACCAGCCTGGTATCACCTACATCGTGGTCCAGAAGCGCCACCACACACGCCTCTTCTGTGCCGACAAATCTGAGAGAGTGAGTCAACAGTCAGAGCTATTCTAACCATAACTGTATCATGCTTTATAGGTTTCACTCTAGAACAGGGGTCTCAAACTATCGGCGCACGGGCCAAATGCGGCCTGTGAGCTTATTTGAGGTGGTCTGCGGTTGTAATGT
Source organism: Oncorhynchus nerka (assembly GCF_034236695.1). Taxonomy (NCBI): domain Eukaryota; kingdom Metazoa; phylum Chordata; class Actinopteri; order Salmoniformes; family Salmonidae; genus Oncorhynchus; species Oncorhynchus nerka. The sequence goes on along the minus strand of NC_088409.1, from coordinate 44,273,513 downwards.
TAGCGTTTGGATTTTAAAATTCTGGTCCTGTATTGTCTTTCCTTTTTCTGTAGATCGGGAAGAGTGGTAACATTCCTGCAGGGACCACAGTGGACACCAGCATCACTCACCCATTTGAGTTTGACTTCTACCTTTGCAGTCACGCGGGTATACAGGTGAGTGGGGAGGTGCTTCCTGCGGCTGTCCAGCTGTGTTTGTCTAACCTGAGCCATTCTAAACCTCCTGGCTCTGGAGTCACATGCAGCTCTTTAACGCTCCTTTGTGGCTCCATGGCGATTTTAATTAGTTTACTTTTATTTATTTAACCATAGAAATCACATTGAGATTTACATCTCTAACAAAACAACATGCATATATTTACACGATACATAACAATGAATGTAAGTTAAAACAGTGCGTATGAAAACTTTAAAAAAGCAGGTTTAAAAACATATAGTTAGGGCCCTGTGTTTTGCACAATCATGTGACATAGCAAGATTCTATTCTGTATTTTAATCCTTATTCAGAAATGAGAATTACACCAAAGATTAAACAATTGTCAGAAGATGGTGCTGGACCATCTGACATGGAAATTTTATACAAAAATGTAAAATCCAGGTGAAACACAGGGCCCTAATACTAGTTATTCATGTTTTCAAGTAATCCCCCCCCCCCCCTCTTGAGTGTTGAAATGGTCTTTCCTCTCTGCAGGGGACTAGTCGGCCCTCACATTACTACGTCCTGTGGGACGACAATCGTTTCACCGCCGACGAGCTGCAAATCCTCACCTACCAGCTGTGCCACACCTACGTGCGCTGCACCCGCTCCGTCTCCATCCCCGCGCCAGCCTACTATGCCCGCCTCGTGGCCTTCCGTGCCCGCTACCATCTGGTGGACAAGGAGCATGACAGGTGAGCATGGTGGTCTAGTTAACATTTAGAGGGACGTTACACTTAAATCTGTTGTCAGATGTTGACTTCAAATGTAGTCTAATGTTAAGATGAATTCAAGTTCCATGCCATCGGTTTTGTAGATCCAGCTCTGCCTCAACCTAAAATGAAGGAAAAGGGTAAGCGCCATAACATTTCCAGATCTTATTCGGTACTTATTGCGTCCTGTGTCTTTCTGTCCATACTGTAGTGGGGAGGGGAGCCATGTCTCTGGTCAGAGTAACGGTCGGGACCCCCAGGCTCTGGCCAAGGCGGTGCAGATTCACCACGACACGCTGAGGACCATGTACTTCGCCTGAACACCACCGCCACCACCACTGTCCTTAAGACTCACCATCCCTCGGTGAGGGGCCTGGGAGCCCACAGGAAGCCTTCCACCTTTCCTCCTCCCCCCATGGCTGTGACCACCCACACACTCCACATACCCTCTCATGACTGACCCACCACAGCCAAACCACCCCAGTACCAGAACTATACATCCCTCACCTGATCAACCCAGGCAGACTCTGCAGCGTCCTGCACTACGGTTATTATTATCATTATTGATATTATATGTTTATTTTTTATTTACTTTACCAGGACTGTGTTTTTATGTTGACTTCAAAACAAAAAGAGGGTATTATTGTATTGTATGCGACCTTCCACACTCCTATGTATGCAATACGGAGGGGAGGAAAACGGGCGCTGAGCTGCCCCGAGACTTTTGACTGCCACCACAATGCTGCCTCTTACCTATCCGCGTGGCGGATGCCAGTGTTCTGTTCCAAGCCCCTGGTACAACAGGAGTCATGGGAACCCTGGACGGGGGAAGGGTGACAAAAAGGACACACTTATTATTGTTAACTTTTTATCATGAACTCCATTCTTATGTTGCCGTTCAACCTTTTTTTTGTTATGGCCTTGATGCGCGCAACGGGACGTATGGTACATTAGCACTTAGAGATTAGCATGTAGTCAACGCCGCTCACCCTGCACCTATATGAAGTGTTTATGTCTGTGTGAGACTAGCCCTCTGCTCTTAATTGTGGAAATAGAAAGAGCAGGTGTAGCATGTCGTAGATACATTAGACTAAGTGCTTCTTCACTTCATCTGTGCAGGTTGGGAGTCTCCTCTTAGAATTAGCCAGTAGAGAGAGGTCAATGTAGAAGTTAGAGGGACCATTGCATTGAGTGTATTGAATATACTCACACCCCATGCACCTAAACCAGCATTATTATTATTATTATCCAGCCTAATGTGATGCTTACCAGTGGAAAATGGGCACCTATGTAAACAGGACGAAGATAATCTTTTGTGTCAGAATGCATTTACTCTACGGAGGAATTACGAGGCACTTTCTTTACCTGATTGGTTTATGTTACTTCAGAATGGGGAGATTTGTCTTCCCTGAGGCTTCACACACAGGCCTACACACACCCCCACCTACCTACCTACATAATACATATTCTCACACCTACAACCTCTCTAAGCTTGCTGAACCAATAGAGTAACAGTAGCAATACAAGGTCTTCATCTTGGCTTTGTAGGTGTGAAAGCTGCAAAAAGACGTGGGCCAGAGAACATTGATTTAAGTGTTTCTCCCTCACTTTTAGCACTTGGCCTTGGCTACATGATCATTCTACACATTCTAGGTACACATTCCAACCTGTCAATGGAGACGATGTACACACCAAAACACTACGTTGACATACACACACACATACTGTACGCGCACACAGCGTCTCTTTTTAAAAAATATTGTAAATAGCTTGTCCTACCTACAGACATCGACCACAGCATCGTCAACACAAGCACACTCATGCCTCCTCACCCTGTCACATTCTCCTACGGAGTGTGTACCGAGCCGCCTCCACGCATGCACTTGCCCCCTTAAAACTCCCACATGAATACTTGCCCCCCTCCTTCAAACACCACCACCCATTTTCCCCCTATCAATACCCCGCTCAACCCTCTGCCTCAGCTCCCCTCCTCCCAGCCTAGTGTATGATTCCCCATTGGTGCGCTGTGTGCATGGACAACACAGATAGGGGTTTGCTACACAGGTTATTGGGGGGGTACTTACTCAATATGCTCTGCCTTCACTTCTGATCACTTTCTGACTTTATGAAATGCATGAAACACATTTTTATTATGACTGGGTATTCTGAGCCACCTTAGTTTTCCTAGGAGCTTATTACGCTCACTTCTGCCTTTCAGTCATAGCCTCTTTTGTGTAAACGGTGAACTGAAAGGCTGCTTTTTGTTTTCTGTATTGTGTTGAGTAGTGTCAGAGTGGATCCTCAAGGTACTATGCGAAAAGTAGTCTGACGACTTTCACTTCTTGGCCTTCAAGCGCCTCCAAACATGTCTGATGGGTTGTAGAGCCGCTTTATGTTGGAAGGGAATGACGATAGAGATTGAATGATATGGGGGAATTCATGTTTATGAATTTACGCAATCAAAATGCTTTTGTACACCATTTTACTGACCCCACATGTCCCAGGTAATTTGTATATAACCTGTAATGAATTTGGGCTCACCAATGTAGCGGGGCCTTTGCAGTTGGGGTTAGTCCCCCCCCCAAGCCCCTCTGTGTTCAAATTCAGCTTGGGTAAGCCCAACGCCACTGATCCAGATGCAGTTCTTATCTTCACTCTGGGAAAAGCATCATGATGAGGACACAAGCGAATCTGCTCCACACTGACTAAGCAATATAAAAGCCACTGATCAAGAACAGTCTTTGTCATAGCACTTCCCAATAGGTTGAATGAAAGGAAATGGAAGCAACTTATTTAGGCTCTGTATGGTGTAATAGTATGGGGACTCTGTTGGGGAGGGCTATTTTTTAAAGAAAATACATTTGTTTTTTATTACTCTTGTTGATTGTTGTTGTTCTGACAAACCTAATGGATTTATGGTCAGTCCTGAAAGACTCATGTGTATGCAGGTTTTTATTTTTTATTATGACAGATACCGACACTTCTGTAGCTTAGCCTAAATCACATCATAAAGCTCCAACCACTATCTCTGAAACCTTAATACATTTAAAATAAATGTACGTCAGTCTGTAGAGAGGAAAGGGGAAACATTTTAACGTAAGAACTTACATGGTTTCTGTGTTATCTGTAATATAATTAATTCCCATTGGCTAAAGTCGAAGCACAGAGTTTGTAAACAGAGGCGCAACATCGCGAGACTTGCAGGAATGCTTGCGAAACTGGCCAAGCAGACCAGGCCGGGGTTTGGGGTGAGAAGTCAATGAGAGAAGTGAGAAAAAAAATTCCTTCGTTAATTTTTCGAAATCTAAAGGCACAAAGTAATTGAACATGTTATTACTCTAACCTCGTGAAAGTGACAAACGGACTCGTTTTCATTTTCGTCAAAAATAACTTATAATGAAGGGGGTGCTTTTTGATTGACGGCGTGCACATGCGCAATTAGCCGCGAGACGACCGTTAGATCCAATAACTTATTTCTGCGTATGAGCTTAGCTAGCTAACGTGATCGGGGATTTCAATTGGAGAAGCAGTTTCTGCCTATCTTCATACTGTACTGTCTTTGGGCGAAGTGCTTCATTCTGACGTTTGGCGTTTCCTATTGAGATCGAACACACCTCTTCCTGTCGGTGTCAGAGTAGTAACTTCACCATATTTAGTTGGTCAGAGCCCCATAGAGTTGAGCACAGAAAATCTGAAAATCTTAGTCATATCGGCGAATGCAACCGGGAGTTGACAGCCTAGAAACAGCGAGACTGGCCGCTGTTGGAGAGTGACATCAGTGGAAACAAGGCTGCACATCAAAACGGGTGCAAGCTGCCTATCGACAGCAGACTTTGAGTGATAAGTAGCTGTTCAATTGTCGGATGAGAATTCTAACTAGTAGTCGAAGATGGCTAGCTAGTTTATTATCGCCCAGCCTTAAACTCGATTTCTGCTGTACGTAAAACAGAATTTATAATTTTTATAACGCGAACTGGTAAGAAACTAAAGAGCCCAGTGAATCTGCAATTATGATATCTTGACAAGTGTCAGTTAGCTATGTTTTTCTCAATCCATTTGCTAATCTAGCTAGTTGCTAGCTAGTTTATCAGCGTCGTTGAATCTCGAGCAAGTATCGCCGTGGCAGTGAAATCTGATTGGATACCTTGATCGTGTGAACAACTTGCAGACGCTGGGACACGGAAGACCCTCGTCCAAAGGGACTGGAACAGGGGCTCGTTTGACAGTGAGTGGAGAGGAGAACTCTGGGGAACCCGTAACTACTCGGCTGCATCGCCTGTGAGGCGTTGAACTGCCGATAAACCAGATTGAACCAAGCAAGAGTTCCTGACGTTTGACATCTGTGATCCGGGGAGTAAACCGGACAGGGACCTCATGAATGGAAATCGGAACTACAGGTAACTAATTGGTTGTCATTGCTCTTATGCCAAAATTATCTACTAAATTGTTGCATGTGATGTTTCCCAACACTGACATTGCAACACAAGCAACCAACCTTCCTGCACAGTAAGTTGAAATGGAATTGTATTTAACTTCTGGCTTCACACGGACTGTTTTTGTTAAATACAGTTGAAAGTAGAGGTCGACCGAATTATGATTTGTTTAACACCGATTATCGGTATCGGTGTTAAACAAATCATAATACATTAAAAAAATATATATATAATAATGACAATTACAACAACACTGAATGAACACTTATTTTTTATTTAATACATAAATAACATCTATTTAGTCTCAAATAAATGAATCCTGTTCAATTTGGTTTAAATAATGCAAAAATAGTGTTGGAGAAGAGTAAAAGTGCAATATGTGCCATGTAAAAAAAGCTAACGTTTAAGTTCCTTGCTCAGAATATGAGAATATATGAAAGCTGGTGGTTCCTTTTAACTGGTGGTTCTTCAATATTCCCAGGTAAGAAGTTTTACTTTGTAGCTTTTATAGGACTATTAATCTCTATACCATTGTATTTTTTAATATTATTTATTTAGTTATCTGTTATTTTACCAGATAAGTTGACTGAGAACACGTTCTCATTTACAGCAACGACCTGGGGAATAGTAACAGGGGAGAGGAGGGGGATGAATGAGCCAATTATAAACTGGCGATTATTAGGTGACCGTGATGGCTTGAGGGCCAGATTTAGCAAGGATACCAGGGTTAACACCCCTACTCATACGATAAGTGCCATGGAATCTTTAATGACCTCAGAGAGTCAGGACACCCGTTTAATGTCCCATCCGAAAGACTGCACTCTACACAGGGCAGTGTCCCCAATCACTGCCCTGGGGCATTGGGATATTTTTTAGACCAGAGGAAAGAGTGCCTCCTACTGGCCCTCCAACAACAATTCCAGCAGCATCTGGTCTCCCATCCAGGGACTGACCAGGACCAACCCTGCTTAGCTTCAGAAGCAATTTCATAGACCTTTGACTATAGGATGTTCTTATAGGCATTTTAGGATTTCCAGCCTAATCTCGGGAGTTGATAGGCTTGAAGTCATAAACAGCGCTGTGCTTCAAGCATTGCTAAGAGCTGCTAAGAGCTGCTGGCAAACACTGTAAAGTGCTGTTTGAATGAATGCTTACGAGCCTGCTGCATTCTACCACCGCTCAGTCAGACTGCTCTGTCAAATATAAAATCATAGACTTAATTATAATAAACACAGAAATACGAGCCTTGGGTCATTAATATGGTCTAATCAAGAAACTATTGAAAACACAACTTTTATTCTTTAAGTGAAATACGGAATCATTCTGTATTTTATCGAAGGGGTGGCAACCCTAAGTCTAAATATTGCTGTTACATTGCACAACCTTCAATGTTATGTCATAATTATGTAAAATTCCAGCAAATTAATTACGGTCTTTGTTAGGAAGAAATGGTCTTCACACAGTACTCAACGAGCCAGGTGACCCCAAACTGCTGCATATTCCCTGACTCTGAACGCAAGAGAAGTGACACGATTTCAGGCACCGCATTGATTATATGCAATGCAGGACAAGCTAGTTAAACTAGTAATATCATCAACCATGTGTAGTTAACCACTGATTATGTTAAGATTTATTGTTTTTTTATAAGGTAAGTTTAATGCTAGCTAGCAACTTACCTTGGCTCCTCGCTGCCTGCACTCACGTAACAGGTGGTCAGCCTGCCACACAGTCTCCTCGTGGATTGCAATATAATCAGCCATAATCGGCTTGCAAAAATGCAGATGACCGCTTATGAGAACTTGAAATCGGCCCTACATAATCGGCCATTCTGATTAATCGGTCAACATCTAATTGAAAGCAATGCTAATGCATGTAAATACACCCATTGTTGCTAAAATCACCTTGGTAAATTCATGAATGGCTACTGGCTACTATTTGTTTAACTGTAGCTAGGGGAGTTCCTCAACAGTTGTCTGTTGGCCATGTGTGAGTCACAGGTGAAATGTAATTCAATACATCCCCAATGTGGGAGTACAGTGTCTTTGAAGTCTTGTAGTTAGGTTATTCATAAGTGGAGCAATGCTATGAAATGGAGATTTAACAAACGTTTTGTGGCATCACAATTCACACTTCAGCCTTCCTGGGTATCTTCCTACTCACGTCGTTTAATCGTTAGTCATAGAAAAGTCCACATGGTTATGCATGAGTCGTTCAGCACACGTGATTGGCGGCACCTTAATTGGGGAGAACAGGCTCGGGGTAGTATCAAACACATGGTCTCCAGCCATCTCCTGCCATTCCATTTCAGCTGTTCCGGACATAATTATGAGTCGTTCTCCCCTCCGCAGCCTCCTGTGGTTCAGCAATAGGATCGTCTTGTTTGTCACAGCAGACATGTGTCACACTTTTTATCAGAGCTCAGTAGGGCCCTATAAAATCAGTTCCTGAACATGAGGACAAAATCCAGACATTAAAACGGAATTCAACAATATTCAAAAATGTATTGAACTTATTAGAAAAGGTATTATTTTGCTCAAGTTAATCATAAGACATGAACAAAATGCTTCAGTGATTTGTATTTTCCTTCAACTTTCTGAAACGGGAATTCCCCTGTGTGCCTTTAAAAAATTAAATAAATGTATCCCTTATTTTACCAGGTAAGTTGACTGATAACACGTTGTCATTTACAGCAACGACCTGGGGAATAGTAACAGGGGAGAGGGGATGAATGAGCTAATTGTAAGCTGGGGATGATTAGGTGGCCATGATGAGGGCCAGATTGGGAATTTAGCCAGGACGCCAGGGTTAACACCACTACTCTTTTGTAAGTGCTATGGGATCTTCAGTGACCACAAAGAGTCCGTACACCCGTTATTAAAGTCCCATCTGAAAGACGGCACCCTACACAGGGCAAGGTCCCCAATCACTGCCCTTTAGACCAGAGGAAAGGGTGCCTCCTACTGGCCCTTCAACTGTCTCTAGCTGGTGCACACTTTGCATTAAAGGGTAACTACATCAACATTTCTTAGATTTTTCCCAGACTTCAAAAGTGGTCTCCTGATGTTTGAGCATTGTTATGGACTTCGAAAACAAACAAAAAATAACCATGTTCTATTAGAAAAGTTTGATTTTATAAGGGCCTAGTTCAGGAGAGGCAAAGTTACTGACTAGTTTTCCTTATTCAAAGCATTTCAGTTTGAATCGTAAGTTGGACTGCATGGTCATCTTTTCTCATGACTAGACTGCAAAACAGTGGTGATGTGTAGGCTAGGCCTAAATCAAAAGGGAAAGCATCCATAATAGAGGAGACCCTGTATAACCTAGATGGGAGCCTAGGTCAGACGGTTCCTTCTTGCCGTTTACAATGACAGGCAGGGAAACTGTTTTTTACAGTTTGCTTTGTCTGTTGTCGTAACGGAAGCTTTCCACTTCTCCTGCAACGATACCCTAGCAGGTAGACCCAGTGAGTGACACCTGATACGGTCATGCCAGACAGAGCTATATTGATTCCCCCCCCCCCCCCCCCCCCCCGGCAACTGACCTCCGAATCTCCTCAGGTTATAGAGTTTAAAAGGGGAATAACTGGGGATTCGACTGATAAGAAGCTCTCTTTTTGCTTTTCTGTTTCAAAACATTTTTCTACAGTGTGCCCTTAAACAAATTAATTCCAATGGTAGTCTGGCATCATGCAAAGATTAGCTAGAGCTCATAGCATATGACTCGAGCTTTTAACCCTAAAATCTCGTCCATCATGCACGTTTGTATGGTATTTGAAAGGCAACACATGATCATAAATCTTTGTTCGTATGAGGTTGGATATTACACTGAACAAAAATATAAACGAAACACGTAAAGTGTTGGTCCCGTGTTTCATGAGCTGAAAAAAATAACCCAGAGATATTCCACATGCACAAAAAGCTCATTTCTCTCTAATGTTGTGCACAAATTTGTTTACATCCCTGTTAGTGAGCATTTCTCATTTGCCAAGATAATCCATCCACCTGATCGTTGTGGCATATCAAGAAGCTGATTAAACAGCATGATCATTACACAGGTGCACCTTGTGCTGGGGACAATAAAAGGCCACTCTAAAATGTGCAGCTGTGTCACAACACAATGCCACAGATGTCTCAAATTGAGGGAGCGTGCAATTAGCATGCTGACTACAAGAATGTACACCAGAGCTTTTGCCAGGGAATTTAATGTTAATTTCTCTTCCATAAGCCGCCCCAAGTCTTTTTCGAGAATGTGAGGCCGGTTGGACGTACTGCCACAAACGCAGCGGTTTGCTTATGTCAACAGTGTGCCCCATGGTGGCAGTGGAGTTATGGTATGGGCAGCCAACGAACACGGTTGCATTTTATCATGGCTATTTGAATGCACACAAATACTGTGAACGAGGCCCCTTTTTTTCCCTTTTTTTTTTTTTCTTCAAAAGTTCTATATTTTTGCCGTATAGTATTTTGCGTTAAGATTAGTTCTATTGTCAATTAGTTTTGGATGGGTAACCTGGCACGCTTGATAGTCCATGATAAGTGCAGCTGCTTCCTGTTGTAATGGATACGCCCGTGACATACACAGCCTCATCTACACACACACTTGTGTGGGGTTTACCAAAAGACAAAGTGACACCACACAGGCAGTACAGGGGACCCCCCCCCCCCCCCCCACACTCTGTCCCCTTACACCTCAGGCTAGTTACCAACTATCAATGGGGTCTTCTAGGTAAATGTGGTTGAGGTACTTAAAGTTTGTTAGCAGTAGCTAATTTTGAATGGGCATGTATAGCAGTTCTGTCTTTCTGATTCACACTTTCCTTCGTCTTGTTCTTCCCGCTCTTTTTTTGTTTTGTTTCACTTAACCCCCACGCCCACCACCTTTCTTATCCTCCCTCCTTGATCTCTCTCTCCCTCTCTCTCCCTCTCTCTCCCTCTCTCTCCCTCTCTCCACTTTACTTGATGAAAAAAGGCGGGAATTCGAGAACCACCTTTTTGATTTTCAAATCCTTGTCCAAAGCTAGCCCATTTGGGACACATTGCACCACTCACATTAGTATGATGTTGACGATCAGCTGGAATATTCACACACAGGCTAGACCTGAGTAGTTGGTATTCATTAGGCACCAACCAGAAGGAAAACAGACAAACAGGGAGGGACAACCTGGAGTTTTCATATGAGAAATACTCAATTTCTCTTTACCGTTGCAAGGTGTTTTTTTGTTTTGTGCCCTAATGAACACGAGCCTGTGTTCGTTAGGATCTTGCAGCCTGTGTTTCCATAGCCTAGAAAGGAATGTTATTTTTCACTTCTAACAAGTTTTAATTAAAACAGCCCATGCATGGGTGCTAGATTGAGAAGCATCTGTCTGTGTCGACCTTCACATGTTGTGAGCGTGGCTAGAATTGAACTCATGAGGGGGAGGGAGGGCGATAAATCAGCGGAAGAGAGAGTGGGAGAGCCAGAGAGAGTGAATCACTGAGCCAGAGAGGGAGAGAGTGTGGGGATAGATGGAGAGGACTGACTGAGTCAGTAGGAGGGCCCAGTAGAAGTGGGCTGTGAGGCTGGGGGATGTCTGTTTCAGCTCAGTGGGATGAGGGGGAGGCCTGGATTGGGCACTTCTCTCCTTCCTGAGCTCTGTTTTGTGAGGACCATTTAGCCTAAATCTATAGGGGGAACACAAGTGGCACAGTGCGAGGGGGGGGACGACCCAGGGCTGATGTGAGGGGTGTCTTAAAGGGGTAACCAGCTTTGTTTTTGTGTGAGAGACAGCTTGATGTTGTTGAAAGTGAGAAATTACCCCAGAAAAGTCATCTTTTTGTGTGCTGTCTTGAAACAACGCATTTGATTGGCTGGCACTAGGATGTCTTTTTTTTTGTATCACTGACTGATTTCATTGAGATAAGCCTACAGAGATTTGAGTTCATAAATCTTCATTTTCAAAACGCAGACCATCAAAAATCTGCGTTTTTAAACCATTTCACCTGCGTTTTGTTGGAAGTTTTCACTTCAATAGAGTGATCAGGGGCCTGCGACTGTAGTTTTCCTTCACAGAAAATGCTTTCGAGAAACACCATTCGTCAGAAAATGGCTTCATTTTCAGAAGTGCATTGATGCATGGCCATTATATTTCTAATGTTGATCATGGAAAGAATGTAGCCAGCTAAGTTTTCAAATATTTAGCTAGATGTTCGTCTTGCATTTTACCGGAGAAAATGAGCTAGACATCAGAGCACTGTCTGCTGATAGAATGCCTTTTCATGAATTCTCATCCGGGAGAAGTGCAACTGAAGCACAAAATGAGTCTTGATGCTGAGCAGAAATTACAATAAGAAGCATTTTAGATCTGTGTTTACAAAACGCAGCAAGATATTTGTTCTGCGTTTAAAAAAAATATATATTTTCTGTTACAAATACATCATTCTGGATTAATGCAACCCCTGGCCTAACGCCAGTCCATATCCCCCCCCCCTCCTAGTCCTAATCACAGAGTTGGAGGTTCTCCCTCACCACTAAACGTGTTTTAATTGTGCCCTCTGCTCGTACCAAGGGGTTTGTTCTGACCAGGCTGGGCTTGCCCTGGTTTACACAGCGCTTCATTTAACATTCACCTGTGGAATCCTCAGCCATCTCATTCACGTGTATCTGTGTCCACTCTAGGTCCAGCCTGCCTTGCTTCCCCCCCCCCTGCCATCCATCCTCAGAGTACGTCATGTTGCCTCTCCCTCCTCGGTCTCCCTGCACAGCTTTGGCTTGTGTTTTGATTGTGGAGTGAGTGGCAGCTGTGGTGGCTCGGGTCGGTGCCCAACACTCTCTGAGCACTGAGGTAGATGGAACAAGTGACAGAGGGGGGAACAAACTATTTGTTTGACACACATCAGTCCCTCCCAGCCCCGCGGCGTTCTGTCACCGTGCGTCCGTCCAGCCATGTTTGCCTGGGCCGCTGCCTGCTGTGACTGATGCCTTGTGCTCCACATCGGAGCGCTCGCCCTGTTCCCACAGCCCAGGCCTGTCCAGATTAGACATACAGCTGTGTGGGTCTGCCCTGCGTCTGTGTGAGTACGTTTGCAGCCAATCATTGTTGAAGGCAGCGGGAGTGAGGAAGGGAGAGCCCAGACTTGATGTGTATTGGTAACTAGGTCATGTTCATTAGTGCACACAGTTGTAATATGGTTTAAGAGTTTCTTGTTGGAGTTCATTGAGTTCAGGTAGCAGAATGCATCTCTCAGTCTGTTTTTATCCATTCTGTGCCTACTGAACATGACCCCAGTCAGTGTGGGTATCCATTGCTTTTCAGGGATGTGGCAACTGATTTCTCTCCTAGCCTGTAATAATATTGCCTAGTACTTTTTCACCTCAGAACGTTACCCAGTGTCCAATCTTTGAGTGTGGCAAGCTGAGGTCGCCTGAGATTGAATGCAGGCTTGCTCTTAAAAGACACTTAAATCAAATAAATGATGGAACCAACCTGGCAGTTTGTTGCTTTGTACCCATTTTGGCACATCCAAAAGGTCATAAGGTCAGTTCAGTGATGCCTCCTTATCTCTCCTCATACCCACTGACTTTTTCTTTCTAATATCAGGGGCATATTCATTAGGCACCAAACGGAGAAAGCAGTTATTTCTGTTTCTGACCATCTGACCTTGTCCAATAACGCTCTTTTTTGTTTTCTGTGTTACGCCGTTTTCCTACGGTATGCCCTAACGAATACTACCCAGTTAGCTGCCTCTTTTTAGTTGGTGTTTGTACTGTAGTCCGTAACATGAAGGTCATAGGATCAGGAAACAAAATGAGACAAAGCGTTGAAAGACTTGAGTACCTAGAATTTTTCTGTTTGGGAAAAAACGTTCTTCCTTTACGAATCTTCTGACCGCACAGTCTTTCAGAGTAAACACACGAGTGGTAGGTTTCCTTGAACCTGCTACCTCTCTCACCGCTAAATGACGCAGACCACAAGCCTTTGATTCCTCAACATGGGCTTTTGAGTAGGCCATCTGTCGTTGCCGGAAATCTTGTTATGTCTATGGGAAGGCCTACAGGTCATGGTATTCAAGGATAGGTGAGTACTAATTTTGGTGTGCAGTTTAGGCCTCAACTTTTTTGTTTTGTAGAGTTTGACATTTTTGGTTGATCCTTTGGTGTGTTTCTCAGGTCGAGTTCATTGGAGCAGTTCAGCTTCACGTGTGTGTGTGTGTGTGTGTGTGGGCGCCCTTACAATTCTGCTTGTTTGTGTGTGTTCCTCTGAGACACCGGTCTCTCTCTGCTGTGTTGCTTGCATGGTACTGAACATGCCTTATATGGGCAGTGGGTGACCTGAGGACAGGGCCAGCTCGGGGCCACTGGGGCCGACAGTGTCAGAGAAACCTCAGACTAGAGGAGTCAGCTCCCCCCACTACGTAACTCCCTGCCCTGGCCCCTGACAGCCGCATCCCTCCAATGTTCCCCTCACTCTACAGTTCCCAGGGGCGTGCTTGTACTTGTTTTGTCTGCAAGGGGCTGAAATAGTTTAGACGGGGGGAGAATTGAGATACTAGGCCGTGTGTGTGCTTGAGAAGCATTCGGAATGATCAGTAACAGAGAAAATAGGCTAGCGTGCCTTGGAGGGGATTTTGCGACGAGGCTTTTTGCCATCTAGTTTAGTTCTGCACACAAGTGTGTTTTGAATCAATTTCTTTGAAAGTCTGAATCAGAAATAGGCAGGAGGGTCAGGTTTAATAACCGGAAGTGTGGAAATGTTGAGTTGTTTCTGCCACTCTTTTGTTGTTTTTTTGCAGTGTTCTGCATTTCTGATCCGCTGTTTGTGGGTGTGTGTTATCCTTTTCTCTCTGTGGCCTTGGTGTTTCTTTGTCTCGTTCGCTGCATGGTGGGATGATGACGTTGCAGCTGCTTTCCTGTGTGTGTGGTTGTTCGTGCTTGCTTGCGTGTTTCGTTAAGGGCGTGTCAGAAGGCACCTGTGTGTAAGACAGCATCAAATTGTATTTGTCACATGCACCGACTACAACAGGTGTAGACCTTAATGTGAAATGCTTACACACACACATCAGGAGGACATGTATGCGCGCAAGGTCTTGTCAGAAGGTTGGGTTGGGTTGGGTTGGGGGGGGTGTACAAAAGAACATCAGGACTAGGAGGAAAGTGTCGTTTTACATTTTGAGAATGCCTGGCACAGTGTCCAGAGGCAGGACACTCCTCCTGTGTTTCTCTCTCTCTCTCTGCGTTGGCCCAGTGACTCAAGCAGCGTGGAGCCTAGTTCTACGATATGAGTGCCTGAGCGGAATACCAGCCCTCCCTGCCCACTCCCCCAGCCATCCTACTCCTCCCTCTCCTCCTCCTTGGCTTACTCACCCCCACCGCAGCACAGGAAAAGCTCTGTGTGGCGGTATGTGTAAACTAGTCTCCCACCGGCCCCCTGGATAATATCCATCACAAAGGGCTGGTGTGTGTCCGTGGGACAGCTTCGGCTGGAATTCCAGACGTCTCTAACGATCCCCCTTTCTCTGCTGTCATTCGTGACCCACCGAGGTCTAGCCTTAGCCTACACCCAACCTGTATCTGTCACCCCTGTACCTACCCCTCAAGGTCCACCAGGCGAGAGAAACAGAAGGGGAGACGACCATGAACGCTCCGGCTTCTGAAAGACAGCCCTAAACAAACCTCTTCACTCGTGCACCAATCCCATGAGCTGGCAGCACCTGAGAAAGGGTTCTGTTATGTTTTTTTATCCCCCTGCGCTGGGGCTCTGAATGAACTGACACCCACTCATGTATGCTCATCATGACTCAATAGGAGGTGAATCATTCATAGCACTGACACTCATTGATCAAAGACACATTGGGGCAGTTTGGTTTTGGTGGTGGAGAGTACCAGAGAGAGGCTGAGGGGAAACTCCCATGGTTTACTTTCTGCCTGATTGAGAGATGGAAGTGTTGAATAGGGGTGATGAGGATATGTATACTGAACAAAAATATGAATGCAACAATTACAGTTCATTTAAGGAAATCAGTTATTTGAAATCAATTCATTAGGCCCTAATCTATGGATTTCACGTGACTGGGCAGGAGTGCAGCCCTGCCAAGTCCATCTGAATTTTTCCCCACAAAAAGGGCTTTATTACAGACAGAAATACCCCTCGGTTTCAGCAACTGTCCATGTGGCTGGTTTCAGACGATCATGCAGGTGAAGAAGCTGGATGTGGAGGTCCTGGGCTGGCGTGGTTAAACTTGGTCTGCAATTGTAAGGCTGGTTGGACGTACTGCCAAATTCTCTAAAACTATGTTGGAGGTGGCTTACGGTAGAGAAATTAACATTCAATTATCTGGCAACCGCTCTGGTGGACATTCCTGCAGTCAGCATGCTAATTGTGCCCTCCCTCAACTTGAGACGTCTGTGGCTTTGTGTTGTGTGACACAACTGTACATTTTCGAGTGGCCTGTTATTGTCCCCAGCACAAGGTGCACCTGTGTAATGATCATGCTGTTTTAATCAGCTTCTTGATATACCACATCTGTCAGGTGGATGGATTATTTTGGCAAAGGAGACATGTTCACTAACAAGATTGTAAGCCAATTTGTGAGATAAGCTTTTTGTGTGTCTGGAACATTTCTGGTATCTTTTATTTCAGCTCATGAAACATGGGACCAACACTTTACATGTTGCGTTTAAAAAAATATCTTTGTTCAGTTTAGGATGGACAAACAATATACTGACTGACTCCCCTCATCTGAACTCAGTTGTTAGACTGAGTGTTGCGCAATAGTTAAGCAGCTCACACAGGCCAGCGGAGCAACGTCATAGCAAATGTCTGGCTAAACCAGCACAAAGCTTCAAAAGGCGAGCCCCCCCCCCTTTCACATCAGCTGCCCCTGATGATGGGCAGGCCACGAGACGGCAGACCCAACATGGCACTGGGATGAGTGTGGCACACACAATAACTGTCTACTGGGTTATTGTTACTCCTGTGTAAGACATCCTGTGTCTGGTGGTGACAATGTGTGTTACGTACCACTGTGCACACACGTCTGTGTGTTAGTTTTGTTGTTGGGTTTAATTTTTTATAGTGGAACCAAACCTTTTGTATCCCCCCATAGCATTCCTTGCTGTCTCTGTACTTTCTAAAGTGATTCCTTCCAGTAGATTCTTTCAGCCGACATCTCTATCTTCTTGGCACACTGGCAACAAGTGATTTTACATGTCATTTTTATATAACTAGTTAAGTCAGTTAAGAACAAATTCTTATTTACAATGACAGCCTAGGAACAGTGGGTTGCACCTTGTTCAGGGGTAGAACGACAGATTTTTACCTTGTCAGCTCCGGGATTCGATCCAGCAACCTTTTTGTTACTGGCCGATCGCTCTAACAACTAGGCTACTGGCCGCCCCATTTAGACCTAACTTTTTAGTAAAAAAAAAAAAAAAGTGTCCACGTCAAAGCTGATTTTTAGCAATTTACTAATCTAAGCCTATTTCTCAAAGAGCTGGTCTGTTGTAATGGAAGTTGAATGATTGTTCTTTTTCCATTTCCCCCGCTCCCTCCTTCCATCTCTAGGAGCCGTTGGAGCCCAGCCCCTGTTCACTGTGCCCCGGCGGCCTGGCTATGGCACCATGGGAAAGCCCATCAAGCTGCTGGCCAACTGCTTCCAGGTGGATATCCCCAAGATAGACGTCTACCTCTATGAGGTGGACATCAAGCCCGAGAAGTGCCCGCGCCGCGTCAACAGGTACGCCTAGAATAATGCCTTTCGCTAGGATCTCAATGTTTCACGTGGTATCAGATTATGGCTTGTTGAAGTGTGACTAGAGGTAATTTGATGTGTCTATTCTATTTCTATGATATTTGATGTATTATTTCTTTGAATACTAATTATAGAGCTACATATGGGTAGTTTAAGAGCCGCATGTGGCTCCAGAGCCACAAGTTGCAGACCGTTGAACAAGTTTAAAAAGAGGTTAACTTGTTTTGGTCTTGTGTTCTGTAGGGAGGTGGTGGACTCCATGGTGCAGCACTTCAAGGTTACCATCTTTGGGGATCGTCGGCCAGTCTACGATGGGAAGAGGAGCTTGTACACAGCGAATCCGCTGCCTGTGGCAACCGCAGGGGTAAGATGGATGTAGACTGACACCCAGCCACACACAGTCAGTCCTACTCTACCTGGCGCTCCTACAAGGGTAAGACTGAAAACACACACACTCTCTCTCACACTCCCATACTTCTTGATCTGTTAACGCACACACACAGGTGGATCTGGATGTCACTCTACCGGGTGAGGGGGGCAAGGACCGGCCCTTTAAGGTCTCAATCAAGTTTGTGTCCCTGGTGAGCTGGCACATGCTGCACGAGGTGCTAACGGGCCGCAGCGTGCCTGAGCCCCTGGAGCTGGACAAGCCCATCAGCACCAACCCAGTACACGCTGTGGATGTAGTGCTGCGACACTTGCCCTCCATGAAGTGAGTTGGACAGTCGCCACCCAAGTGGTCATAATGGGGAATGTTATAACTTTGTGATTGTGTTAATTATTTGATCAACAGGATGCATGTATTTCTGAAAAGTTGAGCATTTATCCCTGGAAACCTCAGTGAACTGATTTTAAAAGCAAACGACTCAACTCTGCTACATGTTAATTTAACTTTTGAGGCAGATTTATTTATTGGAGATGTAGGCCTAATAAATAAATAATAATACAGTTCATTTGCTGGCACGCGAGACTGATTTTTATTTCAAGATAATTTCCTAAAATGACAAATCAAGTAGAGGTCGACCGATTAATCTGAATGGCCGATTAATTAGGGCCGATTTCAAGTTTTCATAACAATCGGAAATCGTTTTTTTTTGGACACCGATTTTACATTTTTTTTAAATTTAATTTTATATATATATTTTTTTACACTTTTATTTAATATTTATTTAACTAGGCAAGTCAGTTAAGAACACATTCTTATTTTCAATGACGGCCTAGGAACGGTGGGTTAACTGCCTTGTCCAGGGGCAGAATGACAGATTTGAACATTGTCAGCTCAGGGGATTCAATCTTGCAACCGCACAGTTAAGTAGTCCAACGCAATAACTACCCGCCTCTCTCTCGTTGCACTCCACAAGGAGCCTGTTATGCGAATGCAGTAAGCCAAGGTAAGTTGCTAGCTAGCATTAAACTTATCTAATAAAAAACAATCAATCATAATCACTAGTTAACTACACATGGTTGATGATATTACTAGATATTATCTAGCATGTCCTGCGTTGCATATAATCTGACTGAGCGGTGGTAGGCAGAAGCAGGCGCGTAAACATTCATTCAAACAGCACTTTCGGGTGTCTTGCCAGCAGCTCTTCGTTGTGTGTCAAGCATTGCGCTGTTTATGACTTCAAGCCTATTAACTCCCGAGATGAGGCTGGTGTAACCAAAGTGAAATGGCTGGCTAGTTAGCGCTCGCTAATAGGTTTCCAACGTCACTCGTTCTGAGCCTTGGCGTGGTTGTTCCCCTTGTTTTGCATGGCTAACGCTGCTTCGAGGGTGGCTGTTGTCGTTGTGTTCCTGGTTCGAGCCCAGGGAGGAGCGAGGAGAGGGACGGAAGCTAAACTGTTACACTGGCAATACTAAAGTGCCTATAAGAACATCCAATAGTCAAAGGTTAATGAAATACAAATGGTATAGAGGGAAATAGTCCTATAATTCCTATAATAATTACAACCTAAAACTTCTTACCTGGGAATATTGAAGACTCATGTTAAAAGGAACCACCAGCTTTCATATGTTCTGAGCAAGAAACTTAAATGTTATCTTTCTTACATAGCACATATTGCACTTTTACTTTCTTCTCCAACACTTTGTTTTTGCATTATTTTAACCAAATTGAACACGTTTCATTATTTATTTGAGGCTAAATTGATTTTATCGATGTATTAAGTTAAAATAAGTGTTCATTCAGTATTGTTGTAATTATTATTATTACAAATAAATCAAATGTAAAAATCGGCCGATTTCTAATCAGTATCGGCTTTTTTGGTCCTCCAATAATCGGTATCGGCGTTGAAAAATCATAATCGGCCGACCTCTAAAATCAAGTACTGAATTCCAGTGAAGACTCACTTCTGCTTAGTGCCACATTGGAAATGAAACGCGTGAATGTATGCTCTTGCAAAACAAGTGTGCTTGTTTTCACGGCATGATGATAATTCGGCAGGAAACCAGATTTATTCCTATGCCGTCATACCTGACTTCAATCATAGCCTCATCCACTCAAAAGCAATGTGTTATCAGTGTGCCTACCAATACTGAATGAAAACCTTTTTTAACCTCTTTGGGCTGAGATCCTGCTAACGGGATCGATATGACAACAGCCAGTGAAAGTGCAGGGTGCCAAATTTAAAACAACAAGTCCCATAATTAAAATTCCTCAAACATAGAAGTATTTTACACCATTTCTTGTTAACCAGTGTCCCATTTCAAAAAGGCTTTACAGTGAAAGCAAACCAAACAATTATGTTAGGTCAGAGCCAAGTCACAGAAAAACACAGCCATTTTTCCAGCCAAAGAGAGGAGTCACAAAAAGCAGAAATAAATTAAACACTTACTTCATGTTACACAATACATGTATGTTTTGTTCGATAAAGTTCATATTTATATAAAAAAATCTGTTTACATTGGCGCGTTATGTTCAGTAGTTCCAAAACAACCGGTGATTTTGCAGAGAGCTACATCAATTTACAGAAGTACTCATAATAAACATTGATAAAATATACAACTATTATGCACTGAATTATAGATACACTTCTCCTTAATGCAACCGCTGTGTCAGTTTTTTTTACTTTACGGAAAAAGCACGCCATGCTAAAATCTGAGTACGGCGCTCAGACCAAAACAACCCAAACAGATAGATATCTGCCATGTTGTGTAGTCAACAGAAGTCAGAAATAGCATTATAAATATTCGCTTACCTTTTGATGATCTTCATCAGAATGCACTCCCAGGAATTCCAGTTCCACGATAAATGTTTGTTTTGTTCGATAATGTCCATTTATTTCCAAATACCTTTTTATTCGTGCGTTTAGCCCAGTAATCCAAATTCATGAGGCACGAGCAGAAAAAGGTTCCGTTACAGTCCATAGAAACATGTCAAACGATGTATATAATCAATCTTTAGGATGTTTTTAACATAAATCTTCAATTTTCCAACCGGAGAATTCCTATGTCTATAGAAATGCAATGGAACTCAAGCTAACTCTCACGTGAACGAGCATGGCCAGCTCGTGGCTTTCTGGCAGACCTCTGACTCAGAGCCCTCATTCCCCCCTCCTTCACAGTAAAAGCATCAAACAAGGTTCTAAAGACTGTTGAAATCTAGTGGAAGCCTTAGGAAGTGCAATATGACCCCATAGACACTGTGTTCGATAGGCCAAAAGTTGAGAAACTACAAACGTCAGATTTCCCACTTCCTGGTTGGATTTTTTTTCTCAGGTTTTTGCCTGCCATATGAGTTCTGTTATACTCAGACATCATTCAAACAGTTTTAGAAACTTCAGTGTTTTCTATCCAAATCTACTAATAATATGCGTATATTAGCAATTGGGCCTGAGTTGCAGACAGTTTACTCTGGGCACCTTATTCATCCAAGCTACTCAATACTGCCCCCAGCCATAAGTTTATTTATTTCACCTTTATTTAACCAGGTAGGCTAGTTGAGAACAAGTTCTCATTTGCAACTGCGACCTGGCCAAGATAAAGCGTAGCAATTCGACACATACAACAACACAGAGTTACACATGGAATAAACAAAACATACAGTAGAACAAAATAAAACAAAAAGTCTATGTACAGGAAATAAATAGGCCATAGTGGCGAAGTAATTACAATATAGCAATTCAACACGGGAATGGTAGATGGGCAGAAGTTGAATGTGCAGGTAGAGATACTGGGGTGCAAAGGTGCTAAATAAATACCAGTATGGGGATGAGGTAGGTAGATAGATGGGCTGTTTACAACTAAGTACAGGTGCAGTGATCTGTAAAATGCTCTGACAGCTGGTGCTTAAAGCTAGTGAGGGAGATGTGAGTTTCCAGCTTCAGAGATTTTTGCAATTCGTTCCAGTCATGGGCAGCAGAGAACTGGAAGGAAAGACGACCAAAGTAGGAATTGGCTTTGGGGGTGACCAATGAGATATACCTGCTGGAGCGCGTGCTACGTGTGGGTGCTGCTATGGTGACCAGTGAGCTGAGATAAGGCTGGGCTTTACCTAGCAGAGACTTTTAGATAACCTGTAGCCAGTGGGTTTGGCGAAGTGTATGAAGCGAGGGCCAACCAACGAGAGCGTACAGGTCGCAATGGTGGGTAGTGTATAGGGCTTTGGTGACAAAACGGATGGCACTGTGATAGACTGCATCCAGTTTGTTGAGTAGAGTGTTGGAGGCTATTTTATAGATGACATCACCGAAGTCGAGGATCGGTAGGATGGTCAGTTTTACGAGTGTATGTTTGGCAGCATGAGTGAAGGATGCTTTGTTGCGATATAGGAAGCTGATTCTAGATTTAATTTTGGATTGGAGATGCTTAATGTGAGTCTGGAAGGAGAGTTTACAGTCTAACCAGACACCCAGGTATTTGTAGTTGTCCACGTATTCTAAGTCAGAGCCGTCCATAGTAGTGATGCTGGACGGGCGAGCAGGTGCGGGCAACGATCGATTGAAAAGCATGCATTTAGTTTTACTTGCGTTTAAGAGCAGCTGGAGGCCACGGAAAGAGAGTTGTATGGCATTGAAGCTCGTCTGGAGGTTAGTTAAGTGTCCAAGGAGGGGCCAGAAGTTTACAGAATGGTGTCGTCTGCGTAGAGGTGGATCAGAGAATCACCAGCAGCAAGAGCAACTTCATTGATGTATACAGAAAAGGGAGTCAGCCCGAGAATTGAACCCTGTGGCTCCCCCATAGACTGCCAGAGGTCCAGACAACAGGCCCTCCGATTTGACACACTGAACTCTATCAGAGAAGTAGTTGGTAAACCAGGCGAGGCAATCATTTGAGAAACCAAGGCTGTCGAGTCTGCCAATAAGAATGTTGTGATTGACAGAGTCGAAAGCCTTGGCCAGGTCGATGAATACGGCTGCACAGTAATGTCTCTTATCGATGGCGGTTATGATGTCGTTTAGAACCTTGAGCGTGGCTGAGGTGCACCCATGACCAGCTCTGAAACCAGATTGCATAGCAGAGAAGGTATGGTGGAATTCGAAATGGTCAGTAATCTGTTTGTTAACTTGGCTTTCGAAGACCTTAGAAAGACAGGGTAGGATAGATATAGGTCTGTAGCAGTTTGGGTCCAGAGTGTCAACCCCTTTGAAGAGGGGGATGACCGCGGCAGATTTCCAATCTTTGGGAATCTCAGACTATACGAAAGAGGTTGAACAGGCTAGTAATAGGGGTTGCAACAATTTCGGCAGATAATTTTAGAAAGAGAGGGTCCAGATTTTGCAGCTCTTTCAGAACATTGGCTATCTGGATTTGGGTAAAGGAGAAATGGTGGGGGCTTTGGCGGGTTGCTGTGGAGGGTGCCGGGCAGTTGACCGGGGTAGGGGTAGCGATGTGGAAAGCATGGCCAGCCGTAGAGAAATGCTTATTGAAATTCTCAATTATAGCGTATTTATCGGTGGTGACAATGTTTCCTAGCCTCAGAGCAGTGGGCAGCTGGGAGGAGGTGCTCTTATTCTCCATGGACTTTAGTGTCCCAGAACTTTTTTGAGTTAGTACTACAGGATGCAAATTTCTGTTTGAAAAAGCTTGCCTTAGCTTTTCTAACTGCCTGTGTATATTTGTTCCTAACTTCCCTGAAAAGTTACATATCACTGGAGCTATTCGACGCTAATGCAGAACGCCACAGGATGTTTTTGTGCTGGTCAAGGGCAGACAGGTCTGGCGTGAACCAAGGACTTTATCAATTCCTAGTTCTACATTTTTTGAGAGGGGCATGCTTATTTAAGATGGTGAGGAAGGCACTTTTAAAGAATAGCCAGGCATCATCTACTGACGGGATGAGGTCAATGTCATTCCAGGATACCCCGGCTAGGTCGATTTAGAAAGGTCTGCTCGCAGAAGTGTTTCAGGGAGCATTTGACAGTGATGAGGGGTGGTCGTTTGGTCGCAGACCCATTACAGATGCAGGCAGTGATCGCTGAGATCTTGATTGAAAACAGCAGAGGTGTATTTGGAGGGCGAATTAGTTAGGATGACATTTGAGGGTGCCCGTGTTTACTGATTTGGGGTTGTACCTGGTAGGTTCATTGATACATTTGTGTGAGATTGAGGGCATCAAGCTTAGTTTGTAGGATGTCCGGGGTGTTAAGCATGTCCCAGTTTAGGTCACCTAGTAGCACGAGCTCAGAAGATGGATGGGGGGGGGCAATCAGTTCACATATAGTATCATGGGCACAGCTGGGGGCAGAGGGAGGTCTATAGCAAGCGGCAACAGTGAGAGACTTGTTAATGAAAGTATTTTCCCAAGTCTTAAATAAAAACTGGCTTCTGTGTATCGACACCTGCCATAAGGCTATGTTTGCTATAGCTTCAGGCTACTGCATTGACAGAATGTGTCCAGTATACGCTGTTATTAATGAGTCTTTGCCGCTCAGTGATCAGTTGTCGATAAGGCCATGTGGAGTTTTCACCCTCTTGTTTCGTTGCTGTTCAGTGTCAACTGGGAAAATAGCTTGTTGTCAGACTGTCGTTGTGCAAAGAGCCATTGACCAAGATCTTGGTCCAGGTTGTGGATACTAACTTCCCCATTATCTTATCTGTCTGTCCCCCTTCTATTTCTCTCTCCTTATTTTGTCGCTCTTCTCTCTCTCCCCCTCTCCAGGTACACCCCGGTGGGTCGCTCCTTCTTCTCAGCCCCAGAGGGCTACGACCATCCTCTGGGAGGGGGGAGAGAGGTGTGGTTTGGTTTCCACCAGTCTGTACGTCCCGCCATGTGGAAGATGATGCTCAATATTGACGGTGAGGACAGCGCACATCACTTTGCAACCAATCTTAACCGTAACCATTTAGGGGGATAAAAAAATCTGGGGCCATATGGATAAGAGTAGGAGATCTGATCTAGGATCAAGTCCATGTAATCTTATTCAATGTGATCTAAAGGGCTAAACTGGTGTTAAATCATCACTCCTACTCTGAGACGCTTTATGAATGCAGGCCCTGAACCTGTATCGGTGTTTGAGGCAACTTCTACCTAATATGGGAGGACTCCATAGTGGGTGTTGTGCTGCATGCTGGCAACAGGGGGGTTTGGAAAGAGGGTTCTGGTAATAGGTGGGTGGGCTGGCCGTAGGCTTTGTAGAAAGTGTATTTTGGGGGGGGTTCTTGCTTTGTGGAACTGTCTAGGCAGTTGCTGTGGAGACAGACTTACAGGGATCTGAAGGGCCCTGTGTTTGGGAGCTATTTTTGGTGGGCTGCTTTTGTTTTGGGGAGTGCCTGACTGCTCTGTCTTCGGGCCTCTCACTCAGGCGGTTTTCCCGCTCTCCCTCTCTCGCAAATCATTTTGCTTCCTCTCGCCCATTCGCCACCAAAGGGCAGATAAGTCCAGCCATCTGCAAATGATTCTCTTTCATTAGTCATTGTGTGCTCAAGGAATGAGGAGAATAGGCCCTAAAAGAGCGCGAAAACAAATAGGCGCCAATGATCTGTTTTTATATCTCACCAGGGGACATGTATAAAATCACACATATCCTAGCTGAAGATATAGCAACACTGAGAAAATGTACCAGTACATACAGTGGGGCAAAAAAAGTATTTAGTCAGCCAACTTACTTTCCACCATAATTTGCAAGTAAATTCATTAAAAATCCTACAATGTGATTTTCTGGATTTTTTTCCCCTCATTTTGTCTGTCATAGTTGAAGTGTACCTATGATGAAAATTACAGGCCTCTCTCATCTGTAAGTGGGAGAACTTGCACAATTGGTGGCTGACTAAATACTTTTTTGCCCCACTGTAAGCAACAAACAAAAATGTGCTCTATTTAAAACCCTTTCATTTTCACACTCCCAAGAGTAATGTATCAGCACTCTCACAAACCGACATCAAAACAAACATGAAATTGCTGATGCCATTTCCTGTTTATGGGGATGAGAACCCTACTGTCTGTGTGGAGAGTGACCGTGACCTGTACTCCCCATCATTTCTAATCGCATGTATGCTCCGGTCGTCAGCGTCGCTGTCAGACTTGGCCCTGACGTCACTGTGAAGTCAGTGCAGCATCTGTTTCCTCTCTTCTCATCTCTCAGGTGGAGAAAAGCATTAGGGCCTTCATCTAGGGGCCAGCTACCTCTAACGGCACATAAAGCCAGAGGAATGTTGGCTGTTCCTCCTAGGTTTTATTTCGTGGCTACAGGCCTTGAGCTGCTGTACTTGGTTTGATTTGAGATATAGACCTAAATAGCTAAAAAAAAAAAAATGATGATGGCTGATAATTGATGACAAATGGCTGCTTCTGGCGTGACGTATTTGGCAGACCAAGATCAATTCACATTTTGCATCGACAGTAAAGAGCTAGGGAGATTGCTCTCGGTTTGGCAGGTATTGCCAGTGATTGGTAATTCTGAGTGAGTGTGAGCGAGTGTTTAATGGCCCTGTCTGTCCTGCAGTTTCTGCCACGGCCTTCTACAAAGCCCAGCCTGTGATCCAGTTCATGTGTGAGGTCCTGGACATCCACAACATAGACGAGCAGCCCCGACCTCTCACAGACTCCCACCGGGTCAAGTTCACCAAAGAAATCAAAGGTAGTGTATTTTGTGTGTGCGTTTGTCTGTGTGCGTGAAAGAGGATGTAAACTAGGCTTTTGGGCGTGCCTGTGGACACATATTTGTGTCATTGCCACGTCCCTGAGGTCCTAAAAGCTGTCCTGTCCAGGTCTGAAGGTGGAGGTGACCCACTGTGGAACCATGCGGCGGAAGTACCGCGTTTGCAACGTAACCCGTCGGCCCGCCAGCCATCAAACGTGAGTCACGAGAGCCCCGGAGGGAGGGTGGGGTGGGACAGGAAGTAGATGAGATTGGGTGGAGTGGAACTAGGGAGAGAGTGGGGTGTGGTGGGACTAGGAGAGGCCAGAGAGAGACTGGGAGGAGACGCACATGGAGCCTGGGGGGTGGGGTGGGGCGGGATGGGAGAGGAGAGGAGCGTGCACTTGAATGTAGGTTGACCTGTTCACAAGAATTCACCAGAACCACAAAATGTCTGAGTCAGATCCTTGTCTCGAGGTCAATGGGTGTTAGTCATCGTTGGCCAATATGCTATTACATGCAGCTGTTTATCTACTGCTGCTTCTTCTTTGCTTTCCAGTATCTACTGATGCTCAATGTTTTGATGGCTTTGTGAGGCCGTTTCTGTATCTTCACTGTATTGATCTGAACTAGAAATTGAAGACCATTTTAGCTGTTGATAACCTTAGTCTACGTAGACCCCTCTTGCGCAGCCGCCCCTTTCAATGTTAGTAAAGAGTTCTTAACCCTTGCCGTTCCATCTACCGGTTGTGGTCAGGTTCCCTCTGCAGCTGGAGAATGGTCAAACGGTGGAACGCACGGTGGCCCAGTACTTCAGAGAGAAGTATAGCCTGCAGCTCAAGTATCCCCACCTACCCTGCCTCCAGGTGGGGCAGGAGCAGAAGCACACCTACCTGCCCCTGGAGGTGAGAAATATTCATTTCTTTGCCTGATTCACACTATAGGACCGACCCAAACCGTACTGTGATGGCTCGGATTTCACATGGTCCTTTTTAGCATGGCTTCAGTTTGGCCAAATAGTGTGAATAAAATACTTTGCAATATACTCTATGCTTTTGTGCTGTGTCCCTGCAGGTGTGTAACATAGTAGCAGGGCAGCGCTGCATCAAGAAACTGACAGATAATCAGACGTCCACTATGATCAAAGCCACGGCTCGCTCTGCACCTGACAGACAGGAGGAGATCAGCCGGCTGGTGAGTCAGTGGCGCCGCCTAGTGGCACGGAGTCTTATTTACAGTTATACAAGGGGTGGGTCTAATCCTGGATGCTGATTGGTTAACCCCATTCCAGCCGGTGTCTATTCCACAACTCAACACCGGCTAAATCTATGAAGTTGAAATGCCAATTGACTCTGTTCCATCTGTCTGCGTAATCCAAGGTCTTGTCAGTTCAGCCAGGTCATTTGTATACAAGATCTTCACTGTAAAAAGCATCTAGACATTATCTCCCATTTTTCTTTTAGACTTGCGTTTAGTTTTCAACAGCAAATATTTTCAATAACTTTGCTGTCTGTCTCTGACATTTGCAACATTGTTTCAATATTGAAATTCGATCTCCAGTTGTCCTATGGTAATGACCGCTATCGGGGTGGGCGAGACACAGGCTGGCAACTTTGGACACCTACTCATTCAACGATTTTTCTTTATTTTTACTATTTTCTTCATGATATGGAATCGTGTAGTAACCACAAGTGTTAAACTAATCAAAATATGTTTGATGTTCTTCAAAGTAGCCATCCTTTGCCTTAAAGACAGCTTTGCACACTATTGGCATCATCTCAACCAGCTTCATGAGGTAGTCACCTGGAATGCTTTTCCAACAGTCTTGAAGGAGTTACCACATATGCTGAGAACTTGTTGGACTGCAGAGTGAAGGAAAAGCAGCCAACTTATCCCAAACCATCTCAATTGTTTTGAAGTTGGTGTGATTTGAGGAGGCCAGGTAATCTGTTGCAGCACTCCATCACGCTCCTCCTTGGTCAAATAGCCGTTACACAGCCTAGCGGTGTGTTGGGTCATTGTCCTGTTGGAAAACAAATGATAGTCCCACTGAGCGTGAACCAGATGGGATGGTGTATCGTTTCAGAATGCTGTGGTATGCATGCTGGTTAAGTGTTCCATGAATTCTAAATAAATCATTGTCACCAGCAAAGTACCATCACACCACCTCCATGCTTCACGGTGGTAACCACACATGTGGAGATCATCTGTTCACCTACTCTGCGTCTCACAAAGACACGGCGGTTTGAACCAAAAAATCTCAAATTTGGACTCATCAGACCAGACATTTTCTGGATTGACTGACCTTCATGTCTTAAAGTAATGACAGACTGTCGTTTCTCTTTGCTTATTTGAACTGTTCTTGCCATAATATGGACTCAGCCCTATTTGGTAAAAGACCATCTTGTGTATACCACCCCTACCTTGTCACAACTGATTGGCTCAAACACATTAAAAAGGAAAGAAATTCCACAAATGATTTGTAAAAGGCACACCCAAATCAAATCAAATCCAATTTTATTTGTCACATACACATGGTTAGCAGATGTTAATGCGAGTGTAGCGAAATGCTTGTGCTTCTAGTTCCGACAATGCAGTGATAACCAACAAGTAATCTAACTAACAATTCCAAAACTACTGTCTTATACACAGTGTAAGGGGATAAAGAATATGTACATAAGGATATATGAATGAGTGATGGTACAGAGCAGCATACAGTAGATGGTATCGAGTACAGTATATACATATGAGATGAGAATGTAGACAAAGTAAACAAAGTGGCATAGTTAAAGTGGCTAGTGATACATGTATTACATAAGGATGCAGTCGATGATGTAGAGTACAGTATATACGTATGCATATGAGATGAATAATGTAGGGTAAGTAACATTATATAAGGTAGCATTGTTTAAAGTGGCTAGTGATATATTTACAACATTTCCCATCAATTCCCATTATTAAAGTGGCTGGAGTTGGGTCAGTGTCAATGACAGTGTGTTGGCAGCAGCAGTGGTGGCTGTTTAACAGTCTGATGGCCTTGAGATAGAAGCTGTTTTTCAGTCTCTCGGTCCCAGCTTTGATGCACCTGTACTGACCTCGCCTTCTGGATGATAGCGGGGTGAACAGGCAGTGGTTCGGGTGGTTGATGTCCTTGATGATCTTTATGGCCTTCCTGTAACATCGGGTGGTGTAGGTGTCCTGGAGGGCAGGTAGTTTGCCCCCGGTGATGCGTTGTGCAGACCTCACTACCCTCTGGAGAGCCTTACGGTTGAGGGCGGAGCAGTTGCCGTACCAGGCGGTGATACAGCCCGCCAGGATGCTCTCGATTTTGCATCTGTAGAAGTTTGTGAGTGCTTTTGGTGACAAGCCAAATTTCTTCAGCCTCCTGAGGTTGAAGAGGCGCTGCTGCGCCTTCTTCACGACGCTGTCAGTGTGAGTGGACCAATTCAGTTTGTCTGTGATGTGTATGCCGAGGAACTTAAAACTTGCTACCCTCTCCACTACTGTTCCATCGATGTGGATAGGGGGGTGTTCCCTCTGCTGTTTCCTGAAGTCCACAATCATCTCCTTAGTTTTGTTGACGTTGAGTGTGAGGTTATTTTCCTGACACCACACTCCGAGGGCCCTCACCTCCTCCCTGTAGGCCGTCTCGTCGTTGTTGGTAATCAAGCCTACCACTGTTGTGTCGTCCGCAAACTTGATGATTGAGTTGGAGGCGTGCGTGGCCACGCAGTCGTGGGTGAACAGGGAGTACAGGAGAGGGCTCAGAACGCACCCTTGTGGGGCCCCCGTGTTGAGGATCAGCGGGGAGGAGATGTTGTTGCCTACCCTCACCACCTGGGGGCCCGTCAGGAAGTCCAGTACCCAGTTGCACAGGGCGGGTCGAGACCCAGGGTCTCGAGCTTGATGACGAGCTTGGAGGGTACTATGGTGTTGAATGCCGAGCTGTAGTCGATGAACAGCATTCTCACATAGGTATTCCTCTTGTCCAGGTGGGTTAGGGCAGTGTGCAGTGTGGTTGAGATTGCATCGTCTGTGGACCTATTTGGGCGGTAAGCAAATTGGAGTGGGTCTAGGGTGTCAGGTAGGGTGGAGGTGATATGGTCCTTGACTAGTCTCTCAAAGCACTTCATGATGACGGAAGTGAGTGCTACGGGCGGTAATCGTTTAGCTCAGTTACCTTAGCTTTCTTGGGAACAGGAACAATGGTGGCCCTCTTGAAGCATGTGGGAACAGCAGACTGGTATAGGGATTGATTGAATATGTCCGTAAACACACCAGCCAGCTGGTCTGCGCATGCTCTGAGGGCGCGGCTGGGGATGCCGTCTGGGCCTGCAGCCTTGCGAGGGTTAACACGTTTAAATGTCTTACTCACCTCGGCTGCAGTGAAGGAGAGACCGCATGTTTTCGTTGCAGGCCGTGTCAGTGGCACTGTATTGTCCTCAAAGCGGGCAAAAAAAGTTATTTAGTCTGCCTGGGAGCAAGACATCCTGGTCCGTGACTGGGCTGGGTTTCTTCTTGTAGTCCGTGATTGACTGTAGACTCTGCCACATGCCTCTTGTGTCTGAGCCGTTGAATTGAGATTCTACTTTGTCTCTGTACTGACGCTTAGCTTGTTTAATAGCCTTGCGGAGGGAATAGCTGCACTGTTTGTATTCGGTCATGTTGCCAGACACCTTGCCCTGATTAAAAGCAGTGGTTCGCGCTTTCAGTTTCACGCGAATGCTGCCATCAATCCACGGTTTCTGGTTAGGGAATGTTTTTATCGTTGCTATGGGAACGGCATCTTCAACGCACGTTCTAATGAACTCGCACACCGAATCAGCGTATTCGTCAATATTTTTATCTGACGCAATACGAAACATGTCCCAGTCCACGTGATGGAAGCAGTCTTGGAGTGTGGAGTCAGCTTGGTCGGACCAGCGTTGGACAGACCTCAGCGTGGGAGCCTCTTGTTTAAGTTTCTGCCTGTAGGCAGGGATCAACAAAATGGAGTCGTGGTCAGCTTTTCCGAAAGGGGGGCGGGGCAGGGCCTTATATGCGTCGCGGAAGTTAGAGTAACAATGATCCAAGGTTTTACCACCCCTGGTTGCGCAATCGATATGCTGATAAAATTTAGGGAGTCTTGTTTTCAGATTAGCTTTGTTAAAATCCCCAGCTACAATGAATGCAGCCTCCGGATAAATGGTTTCCAGTTTGCAAAGAGTTAAATAAAGTTCGTTCAGAGCCATCGATGTGTCTGCTTGGGGGGGGGATATATACGGCTGTGATTATAATCGAAGAGAATTCTCTTGGAAGATAATGCGGTCTACATTTGATTGTGAGGAATTCTAAATCAGGTGAACAGAAGGATTTGAGTTCCTGTATGTTTCCTTCATCACACCATGTCTCGTTAGTAATGAGGCATACGCCCCCGCCACTCTTCTTACCAGAAAGATGTTTGTTTCTGTCGGCGCGATGCGTGGAGAAACCCGTTGGCTGCACCGCCCCGGATAGCGTCTTTCCAGTGAGCCATGTTTCCGTGAAGCAGAGAACGTTGCAGTCTCTGATGTCCGTCTGGAATGCTACCCTTGCTCGGATTTCATCAACCTTGTTGTCAAGAGACTGGACATTGGCAAGAAGAATGCTGGGGAGTGGTGCGCGATGTGCCCTTGTCCTGAGTCTGACCAGAAGACCGCTACGTTTCCCTCTTTTTCGGAGTCGTTTCCTTGGGTCGCTGCATGCGATCCATTCCGTTGTCCTGTTTGTAAGGCAGAACACAGGATCCGCGTCGCGGAAAACATATTCTTGGTCGTACTGATGGTGAGTTGACGCTGATCTTATATTCAGTAGTTCTTCTCGACTGTATGTAATGAAACCTAAGATGACCTGGGTTACTAATGTAAGAAATAACACGTAAAATAACAAAAAACTGCATAGTTTCCTAGGAACGCGAAGCGAGGCGGCCATCTCTGTCGGCGCCGGAGCGAGGCGGCCATCTCTGTCGAAGCGAGGCGGCCATCTCTGTCGGCGCCGGAAGCCCCTGTCAATTTTAAATGCATTCCAGGAGACTACCTCAAAGCTTTTTGAGAGAATGCCAAGACTGTGCGAAATTGTCATCCAAGGCAAATGGTGGCTACATTGACGAATCTCAAATATAAAATCTATTTTGAATGAACACTTTTTTTGGTTCCTACATGATTCCTACATGTGTTTACTACATGTGTTATTTCATAGTTTTGATGTCTTCACTATTATTCTACAATGTAGAACATATTAAAAATAAAGTAAAACTCTTGAATGAGTAGGTGTATCCAAACTTTTGACTGGTCCTGTCCATGAGGAAATGTCAATAGAAAAACAGGAAATGCAGCTGGTTTACTGTATTTTGGCTACACTGTTTGACGTGACTGTGTTAGCCAAAGTTGGCTAGCTAGCTAGCAAGCAAGTAAGGGATAAAAATGTTTGCCAGCCATCATGTCAACGGAACATTTAGAACAAACGACTGGGTTGTGTCCATAGACTTAGAACAAAAAGACTTAGCGACTGGGTGGCTGGCCGATAGAACGAAGCCTTTTAGATCATAAATTAGATCCTAGATTAGCTCTCCAACTCTGAGCCGTTTCGTCAAACCGAACCGATAGAACGAATGACCAGCCGGGTTGGGTAGCAACCATAGATTTTTGTCGGGACAATATCTTGTGGAAGGATGAAATTGTATGAATAAATTGATCAAAATAAAGTTAAATGAAAATGTCAATCATTATTTGAATATGTTGGTAATGCCCTCAACCGGTGTTTTGGAGGATGTATTGGTACGGTTTGCCGAAATGTCTAATCTAGGATCAGGTCCCCCGTCTTGTTCTTTATGATCTAAAAGGCTAAACTGATCAGGTCCCCCGTCTTGTTCTTTATGATCTAAAAGGCTAAACTGATCATCGATCGGCACTCCTACTCTGAGACACTTAATGAATACGGGCCCAGGTCAGTTTTAATTGAGGTCAGTGAAAGGCTACTTTGAAGATGGTATTGTTGGCTAGCTGTCACCAGCACTCTGCCTGGCCATGGTGTTTTCTGGAGGATGAGAGAGGCTAACACCTCTGCCATTCGACTCCAATAGATGGCATTTAATTCAGGCTATGCTTCGGCCACCTTATTAAACAGACTTCCGATCTCCCACCTGGGATTAAGACATACCTCTGGCTGATAGTACACTGCCAGAGACAGTAAACTTCTAATTTAGATGCAGAGAACCATCGGTGAATAGTAACTGAATTAAAGTGTGGGTGGAATAACTGTGAAATATGCATAACGATTGGACAAACCGAGGGGGAAGTTTGACAATGTTTTAAAGATGTCTAAGGTTATTTCAGGATGTTGCGTGTGACAGAATTCTGGGGGAAATGTGAACTAAAAACAATCTACATACTTGTGAGTTGTCTCAATATCAACCTCCTCAAAAGTGGGTCATATTCATTAGGGCATTCCGTACCAAATTAATGTTTTATTTTTTGACAATTTGAGTGTTTCTAATAGTTTTAGTGCATTGTGAATATGACACTGCCTTCTGGATTACCAACTTACCTCACCACCCTAAACACCCCTTTCTCTGTCTCTGTGTGTGTGACCCCTGCAGGTGCGTAGTGCCAACTACGAGGCTGACCCCTTTGTGCAGGAGTTCCAGTTCAAGGTGCGCGACGAGATGGCCCACGTGACGGGGCGCGTGCTGCCCGCCCCCATGCTGCAATACGGCGGCAGGGTGAGCACAGAGCACTTTATGGTACCCTTCCTTTAAATCACGCTCCATACTCTGTTTGTTTGACACGCTACCTACCCTTGCTATATGAGGGAACTAACCCCCTTGCTTTGGTTTGATCCGTTTGTCTTTCCCCTCTGTGAATCGTCTAGGAGCAGGTGTGCTGATCTAGGATCAGGTCCCCCTCTTCTTCATAGTGATTTCAAAGACAAAATTGATCCTAGATTCGGCACGCCTACTCTAAGACAATTTATGAATACAGGCTCGTCTGTGTGGATTAATATAAACTAGTAGTCTTTGCTCAAAGCTAACACGGCTACATAATTTTTCATTTCTGCTTTTATTGAGAATGCATAGTACAGATCGTTTTGACATAATATGCTTTGACTCAATTTTAGCTTCCATTTGTGGTGTTCATGCTTTTTTTTTTTTTTTTTTTTTTTTTTTTTTTTTTTTTTTGGCAATTTCACTTTTTGCAATTTGTGAGAGTAGATGACACATTAGTGGGATTTTACTGGAAACAGTCAAATCAAATTTTAAGCCTTAATCCCAGACCCAGTTTTGTATTCAAACATTTTAAAGTGATTAGGACTGCCCAAGGAGAACTCCAATAAATCTGTTTTTCTGGACAGTAGAGGTAGTCAGCCTAAAGATTCTGGTTTCATTTTGTTAAGACACTCCAGGACCTGACTTGTTTTCGTATTTCTACCTTGTCTGTAAGTTACTAAACCATGTACGTAAACAGCATATTTGGTGCATATTTTCAAATAAAATGTTATCAAATTCAGATTTTTAACTATAAACAAATTTTGTGACGGCTAAATTTGGAGAATGCAGAAGATTCTGAAGCTGGGAGAGTTGGAGTGTTGGAAGAGTCTGACTTTCAGGAAATAAATGGCCATTAAAGTGAAGTACAATGAATTTACCTTACCAATCGCAAAACACCTATTGAGACCTAATCACGATCTCTTCAAATGAAGTTACTACATATACAGTGCCTTCGGAAAGTGTTCAGACCCCTTGAATTTTTCCACATTTTGTACATTATAGCCTTATTCTAAAATGTATTAATTTGTTTGAGGAAAAACAATCTACACACACTACCCCGTAGTGACAAAGGGAAAACAGGTTTTTAGAATTTTTTGCTAATTTATACATATATTTTAATCACATTTACATAAGTATTCAGACCCTTTACTAAGTACCTTGTTGAAGCACCTTTTGGCAGTTATTACAGCCTCAATTCTTCTTGGGTATGACGCTAAAAGCTTGGCACATCTGTGTTTGGGGAGTTTCTCCTGTTCTTCTCTGCAGATCCTATCAAGCTCTGTCAGGTTGGATGGGGAGCATTGCTTCACAGATATTTTCACGTCTCCAGAAATGTTCGATCGGGTTCATGGTCGGCCTTTGGCTGGGCCACTCAAGGACATTCAGAGTCTTTGCTGTGTGCTTAGGGTCGTTGTCCTGTTGGAAGGTGAACCTTCGCCCCAGTCTGAGATCCTGAACCTGCTCGAGTGATTTCATCAAGGATCTCTTTGTACTTTGCTCCGTTCATCTATCCCTCGATCCTGGCTAGTCTCGCTGTCCCTGCCGCTGAACAAGAAACCCACAGCGTGATGCTGCCACCACCGTCCTTCACCGTACGGATAGTGCCAGGCTTCCTCCAGACGTGATGCTTGGCATTCTGTCCAAATAGTTCAATCTTGGTTTCATCAGACCAGATAATCTTGTTTATCATGGTCTGAGAGTCTTTCGGTGCCTTTTGGCAAACTCCAAGTGGGCTGTCATGTGCCTTTTACTGAGGGGCTTCCGTCTGGCCACTCTACCATAAACGCCTGATTTGGTGGAATGCTGTAGAGATGGTTGTCTTTCTGGATGGTTCTCCCATCTCCACAGAGGAACTCTGGAGCTCTGTCAGGGTGACCATCAAGTTCTTGGTCACCTCCCTGACCAAGGCCTTTCTCCCCCGATTGCTCAGTTTGGCCGGGTGGCCAGCTCTAGGAAGAGTCTTGGTGGTTCTGAAAATCTTCCATTTAAAAAATGGAGGCCACTGTATTCTTGAGGACCTTCAATGCTACAGAAATAGTTTGGTACCCTTCCCCAGATCTGTGCCTCAACACAATCCTATCTTGGAGCTCTACGGACAATTCCTTTGACCTCATGGCTTGTTTTTTTTCTCTGACATGCACTGTCAACTGTGGGACCTGATATAGACCGGTATGTGCCTTTCCAAATCATGTCCAATCAATTGAATTTACCACAGGTGGACTCCAAGTTGTTAAAACATCTCAAGGATGATCAATGGAAACAGCATGCACCTGAGCTCAATTTCGAGTCTCATAGCAAAGGAGCTGAATACTTGTGCAAAAAAAAGTATTTCTGATATTTTTTTATACATTAGCAAAAATGTCTAAAGCCTGTTTTGTCATTATGTGCTATTGTGTCGCTTGTTGAGGATTTTTTTTTTTTATGTATCAATTTTAGAATAAGGCTATAACGTAACAAAGTGGAAAAGTCAAGGGGTTTACTTTCCGAAGGCACTGTTGTCCAGTTTGTATTGGCCTTTTAAATGATTTATAGTTAATTACACGTAGTGAGCTTTGAAATGATGTCCATTAATGAATGTGGTTAAAATTCATGACATTTTGATGTTAGTATGATGATAAACAAACAAAATAAAATGTGTACATAGTTTTGGACATTTTTGTTTACTTTTTGAAAGTACTAATATTAAAGACTCAAATATAGAAATGTCATTTCAGCCTGTGGTGCCTTGCCTTAAAGGGTTAATGTAAAGGTTAGGGGCAGCATTTTTAAAAACAGCACCTGTCTTTCAGTCTATACGTGTGTGTGTGTTTTAAATTTGACTCTGTATCCAGTGTTGGTGTCTACACGCAATTTTGTGTCATTTCTACATGTGTGCCTGCATGAATTGTCTGCATGTCCTACTCTATTGGGTGTATGTGGTTACTGTGCAATTTGTTTCTATCCTCGTGGGGACCTGACATCCCCAAATGTCCCCAAGGATACTAAAACATGGAAAATGATCCCTCATGGAGACATTTCCCACATCCCCATGATGACAAATGCTATTTTCAACGTAGGGGTTAGGTTTCTGCTTACAATTAGGGTTAGGGAAAATAGGATTTTTATTGGAAATAAATTTTTAGGTCCACACAAGGATAGAAAAACAAGTGTGTGTTTGCGCAAAAGTGTGTGTACACGCAGCAGATCAACCGTACTACACTGTGGTTTCAGAACCGGACAGTGGCCACCCCAAGTCACGGGGTGTGGGACATGAGGGGCAAACAGTTCCACACGGGAGTAGAGATCAAGATGTGGGCCATCGCGTGTTTCGCCACACAGAGGCAGTGTCGTGAGGAGATCCTCAAGTAAGAACCAGCCAGTCTTATCTGTTTCACCCACTTACTATGTGTACAACTGGGTTATGCTCGTTAGGGCACACCGTGGCAAAATGTTCAACGGAAAACAAATGAGCGTTTCTTATTGGTCCAGGTAGTCCTGCCCTGTTTCAGTACATTTTCTTCCATTTGGTGCCTAATAAACATAACCCCCCTATTCATTAAGCAGCTTCTCACATAGCCACAGGGATACATGGAAAGGAATCCCTCCCTGTTACGGATGTTGGAGATGGCCTTCCAGATAAGAAAGTGATCCTTGTGTAATTAGTTTGTCCTCTACGCCTCCGATACAACCTTGTTAGAATTTACACAGCAACTCTCAAGGATGACATTACTAAACCACTCCCTAACCAACTAGATTAATATTTGGTCTTTACAACCTTCCCTTTTCCCTACTCCCTCATTCCTCCATTACTGTCTCTTCATTACTCTTTCCCTCCCTAATTCCTCCATCCATTACCCACCTCTTATA
The DNA here is from genome assembly GCF_034236695.1 of Oncorhynchus nerka. Classification (NCBI taxonomy): domain Eukaryota; kingdom Metazoa; phylum Chordata; class Actinopteri; order Salmoniformes; family Salmonidae; genus Oncorhynchus; species Oncorhynchus nerka. The sequence continues at coordinate 44,235,794 of NC_088409.1, read as the reverse complement.
GGGGTTTCACAGACCAGCTGCGTAAGATCTCCAAGGATGCTGGGATGCCCATCCAGGGCCAGCCGTGTTTCTGTAAATACGCCCAGGGAGCCGACAGTGTGGAGCCCATGTTCAGGCACCTGAAGAACACCTACTCTGGACTGCAGCTCATCATCGTCATCCTGCCCGGAAAGACCCCCGTCTACGGTAGGCGGCACCCATAGACATACATATTCACATGATATTCATTGGAATCAATCACATTTATTCATAAAGCCCTTCTTATATCAGCTGATGTCACAAAGTGCTGAACAGAAACCCAGCCTAAAACCCCAAACAGCGCAGGTGTAGAAGCACAGCGGCTAGGAAAAACTCCCTAGAAAGGCTTGAACCTAGGAAGGAACCTAGAGGAACCAGGCTGTGAGGGGTGGCCAGTCCTCTTCTGGCTGTGCCGAGGGAGACTCTGCGTTCACCTTCACACTCCTGGGCCAGACTACACTCAATCATAGGACCTACTGAAGAGATGAGTCTTCAATAAAGACTTAAAGGTTGAGACCGAGTCTGCATCTCTCACATGGATAGGCAGACCATTCCATGAAAATGGAGCTCTATATGAGAAAGCCCTGCCTCCAGCTGTTTGCTTAGAAATTATAGGGACAGTAAGGAGGCTTGCGTCTTGTGACCGTAGCATACGTGTAGGTATGTACGGCAGGACAAAATCGGAAAGATGGGTAGGAGCAAGCCCATGTAATGCTTTGTAGGTTAGCAGTAAAACCTTAATCAGCCCGAGCCTTAACAGGAAGCCAGTGTAGAGGCTAGCACTGGTCCTAAATGGAGCCTTGAGGAACACCGAAATTTACAGTCACCTTATCCATGCTGATTAATTGTCTAACATTTTCTGTATCTATATAATCGTTCTACCAAAGCATCTGCTTTTCTTTGAAATTCTTGTGCTGCTGAAGCAGCTTTGATAAGGGATGTGTGTTACCAGACAGATGTACACTATCTGTTATCTATCAATACCTTCCCTTTAAAGCATAGGTGGTACCTTACTCTTTACTTCCCTAATCTGACTAACTGTTAATTGCACAGAGATTGATTGCTCACTGCATGTTACTGGTCCTGTGTAGCGGAGGTGAAGAGGGTGGGAGACACTCTCCTAGGAATGGCCACTCAGTGTGTCCAGGTGAAGAACGTGGTGAAGACGTCCCCCCAGACCCTCTCCAACCTCTGCCTCAAGATCAATGTCAAGCTGGGGGGAATCAACAATATCCTGATGCCTCACCAACGGTATGTGGCCACCATGGCTGGAGGATAGAAGGACTGGAATGACCATACAAATATTTTTAATCAGCTGAAAGCACATTTAGTCATATTTATCTTCCATTATAAGTGTGCACCACTTTGTTTTGAGACGTGAAGTGGGGCATCCGTTTAAACAGCACATTTACTTTGTTAATCCTTAGAACTTACTACAATAGTCCATATCTGTTTCAAATGCCATATGTAGGAGAATGTTTTTGTTTTTTTGTACACAGATTACATCAATAGCAATCTCCCAATCAAGTGTCCTCCAATTTATGATTGACATAATGTACATAGTGTCAAATCTAAACCCTTAATCATTTTAGAGAACCTTTGTTTGAACTCTGTCCTCACTGGTCCTTCCCTCTTCCTCCACCCAGACCCTCAGTATTCCAGCAGCCAATCATCTTCCTGGGGGCGGACGTTACACACCCCCCCGCTGGAGACGGGAAGAAGCCCTCCATCGCTGCAGTGAGTTCACTTAACTCCTATTGGCCTATACCAGGAGTCTTGAACTCATTTAGCCCAGGGGCCACATTTATATATTTTTTACTATTCCAACCATGGGCTACATTTTACTAAGATAACCGCATGTTTGAGACTTCTGTGGCCTGGTCTATACTGTATTGCCATTGCATTCGAGTTCATAATGTTTGTGCAGAGCTATTCAATTTGCTCAGTGCTGGTGTCTCACACACACACACACTCTCTCTCTCCCACCCTGTTTTTCTCTATACATCTCCAGGTGGTCGGCAGTATGGACGCCCACCCCAGCAGGTACTGTGCCACAGTGAGGGTCCAGAGGCCCAGGCAGGAGGTGATCCAGGATCTGGCCTCTATGGTCCGAGAACTGCTGATCCAGTTCTACAAGTCGACCCGCTACAAGCCCACCAGGATCATCTTCTACAGGGACGGAGTGTCAGAGGGCCAGTTCAGACAGGTGAGCAAAGGCCAAGTGACTATCCTGGGGGGAAAAATGTAAGTCGCTCTCCACCTCCAGAACTTCAGAAACTAGAGGGTCAAAGGTTGCAAGTCAAATGTCCCTCTTTAATTAAACTGATGAAGTTAGGTAGATGCCCTATCTGTTTAAGTAAACCATTGATGCACATCATGAAGATCCACTAAGAGGACATTAGAATAACATGCACGACTGTGACCAAAACATGAAAACAACCTCAACTGGTGCGATCTATAAAAACTGCTCAGAGCCGAGATGGTGGACATCCAAAACCATATCGTCCGTAATGGATGTTTTAACCCCGTTTTATCCCTCTGCCCACCCCAGGTGCTGTACTACGAGCTGCTGGCCATCCGCGAGGCCTGCATTGGCCTAGAGAAGGAGTACCAGCCCGGCATCACCTACATTGTGGTCCAGAAACGCCACCACACCCGCCTCTTCTGTGCCGACCGCAACGAAAGGGTGAGCGGGCCCACTTGACTTCCGGCCACCCTCCCAGCTACCTTACGGTCATTCTGACATGATACTCATGCCTGAGTCACACTATAGGGACGACACCCACCCAAACTGTGCTGGCTCTTATATTTTCTTAGGCCAGCTCACTACAGCTTGGTTCAACTCTGTTTGGCACAGCAGTGTGAAAAGCCCTTTTATAGATTAGGGGAGGGGGGGGGGGGGGCTGTGTGTTTGAGTTGGTCCGTGTTCTTTATTACCCCCTAGTTTATTAAGCGCTCTAAATGGTTGTCCTAATTATCCAATTACCCTGTTGTCAATGGGCCTGCTCTCTTGGTAATTATATTCCATTATAGCATTAGGCCTGATGTGGATTGACGGACCTGGAGTGCCACTCGAGGCCTGGGAGAGCAGGGCTTTTTGGCGTTTATCACCTTGTTTACAAGTGAAGTGCACTTTTACAGACGGGGAGAAATCCATTTGGTCATTATTCTGGTCATTTGTAGATTACATCATTCAGAACTGTGGATATGGGGCGGCTCACAGTTGTCCCGGCGTCATTGTAAATAAGTATTTGTTCTTAACTGACTTGCCTAGTTAAATAAAACATTTAAACATTCTACACCTCCCTCCCGCTGTTTGTTCGTTCACTTTCTGCCGTCGTTAAATGAGTCCAAGGGATGGACGTGTGTTTGTGTGACGCTTGGTGTTGAAGAAGAACAGGACCGATGGAAGGACGTTTTTAACTTTTGCCAGTTTATTAATAATAACCCCAAATTGACGACAACTTTTCTTTCAGGTTGGACGTAGTGGAAACATTCCTGCTGGCACCACGGTGGACACGGACATCACACACCCCTACGAGTTTGACTTTTACCTCTGCAGTCACGCTGGAATACAGGTACTGGGGCATTCACCATCTGTTCATCTAGCCTGCTGCCTCACTGCACTTTACTCTCAGGAAATGACTTTACTCTCAGGAAATACGCCTCCTTTTTAGAATTTAAACACACTGTGTATTGTTTTTTTGGTAGGTAAACCATTTTTTACTGAAACTAAACTACAAAATTTGTAAATAAGTAGGCCTATAGTTCATTCTAAAAACCCAATTGTCCTGAATTTCAGTTGAAAGCCATTGTCTTTCTACTTCAGTCTTTATACCACATCTCTATTAAATCCCCATATTGAGGCTGTGTAGTATGTGTAACGTCTGCTGTCCCCAGGGCACCAGTCGGCCCTCCCACTACCACGTCCTGTGGGACGACAACTGCTTCACGGCCGACGAGTTCCAGCTGCTCACTTACCAGCTGTGCCACACCTACGTGCGCTGCACCCGCTCCGTCTCCATCCCCGCGCCAGCCTACTACGCCCACCTGGTGGCCTTCCGTGCCCGCTACCATCTGGTGGACAAGGAGCATGACAGGTGATTGGCAGGGATGGGGGGTGGGGGTTACTCTCACTGCACAAAACAGACTGATTTAGTCTTTCTGCATGCTTCGCCTCTGTTGTGCTCAACTTTACGTTTCATATTTCCTATCTATTTTGGGTGAGATGTACAGTATTGCAATACTGTTTTTGTGTGTGTTCTACTGCCCCCAAAGCAGCGCTAGGTATTATACTGCCCCCAAGGCAGCGCTAGGTATTATACTGCCCCCAAGGCAGCGCTAGGTATTATACTGCCCCCAAGGCAGCGCTAGGTATTATACTGCCCCCAAGGCAGCGCTAGGTATTATACTGCCCCCAAGGCAGCGCTAGGTATTATACTGCCCCCAAGGCAGCGCTAGGTATTATACTGCCCCCAAGGCAGCGCTAGGTATTATACTGCCCCCAAGGCAGCGCTAGGTATTATACTGCCCCCAAGGCAGCGCTAGGTATTATACTGCCCCCAAGGCAGCGCTAGGTATTATACTGCCCCCAAGGCAGCGGTATTATACTAGGTATTATACTGCCCCAAGGCAGCGCTAGGTATTATACTGCCCCCAAGGCAGCGCTAGGTATTATACTGCCCCAAGGCAGCGCTAGGTATTATACTGCCCCCAAGGCAGCGCTAGGTATTATACTGCCCCCAAGGCAGCGCTAGGTATTATACTGCCCCCAGACAGCGCTAGGTATTATACTGCCCCAGACAGCAGCGCTAGGTATTATACTGCCCCCAGACAGCAGCTAGGTATTATACTGCCCCCAGACAGCAGCGCTAGGTATTATACTGCCCCCAGACAGCAGCGCTAGGTATTATACTGCCCCCAGACAGCAGCGCTAGGTATTATACTGCCCCCAGACAGCAGCGCTAGGTATTATACTGCCCCCAGACAGCAGCGCTAGGTATTATACTGCCCCCAGACAGCAGCGCTAGGTATTATACTGCCCCCAGACAGCAGCGCTAGGTATTATACTGCCCCCAGACAACAGCGCTAGGTATTATACTGCCCCCAGACAACAGCGCTAGGTATTATACTGCCCCCAGACAACAGCGCTAGGTATTATACTGCCCCCAGACAACAGCGCTAGGTATTATACTGCCCCCAGACAACAGCGCTAGGTATTATACTGCCCCCAGACAACAGCGCTAGGTATTATACTGCCCCCAGACAACAGCGCTAGGTATTATACTGCCCCAGACAACAGCGCTAGGTATTATACTGCCCCAGACAACAGCGCTAGGTATTATACTGCCCCCAGACAACAGCGCTAGGTATTATACTGCACCCAGACAACAGCGCTAGGTATTATACTGCACCCAGACAACAGCTAGGTATTATACTGCCCCCAGACAACAGCGCTAGGTATTATACTGCCCCCAGACAACAGCGCTAGGTATTATACTGCACCCAGACAACAGCGCTAGGTATTATACTGCCCCAGACAACAGCGCTAGGTATTATACTGCCCCCAGACAACAGCGCTAGGTATTATACTGCCCCCAGACAACAGCGCTAGGTATTATACTGCCCCAGACAACAGCGCTAGGTATTATACTGCCCCCAGACAACAGCGCTAGGTATTATACTGCCCCAGACAACAGCGCTAGGTATTATACTGCCCCCAGACAACAGCGCTAGGTATTATACTGCCCCCAGACAACAGCGCTAGGTATTATACTGCCCCCAGACAACAGCGCTGCCCCCAGACAACAGCGCTAGGTATTATACTGCCCCCAGACAACAGCGCTAGGTATTATACTGCCCCAGACAACAGCGCTAGGTTATACTGCCCCCAGACAACAGCGCTACTGCCCCCAGACAACAGCGCTAGGTATTATACTGCCCCCAGACAACAGCGCTAGGTATTATACTGCCCCCAGACAACAGCGCTAGGTATTATACTGCCCCCAGACAACAGCGCTAGGTATTATACTGCCCCAGACAACAGCGCTAGGTATTATACTGCCCCCAGACAACAGCGCTAGGTATTATACTGCCCCCAGACAACAGCGCTAGGTATTATACTGCCCCCAGACAACAGCGCTAGGTATTATACTGCCCCCAGACAACAGCGCTAGGTATTATACTGCCCCCAGACAACAGCGCTAGGTATTATACTGCCCCCAGACAACAGCGCTAGGTATTATACTGCCCCCAGACAACAGCGCTAGGTATTATACTGCCCCCAGACAACAGCGCTAGGTATTATACTGCCCCCAGACAACAGCGCTAGGTATTATACTGCCCCAGACAACAGCGCTAGGTATTATACTGCCCCAGACAACAGCGCTAGGTATTATACTGCCCCAGACAACAGCGCTAGGTATTATACTGCCCCCAGACAACAGGTATTATACTAGCGCTAGGTATTATACTGCCCCCAGACAACAGCGCTAGGTATTATACTGCCCCCAGACAACAGCGCTAGGTATTATACTGCCCCAGCGCTAGGTATTATACTGCCCCAGACAACAGCGCTAGGTATTATACCTTTGAGACAACAGCGCTAGGTATTATACTGCCCCCAGACAACAGCGCTAGGTATTATACTGCCCCCAGACAACAGCGCTAGGTATTATACTGCCCCCAGACAACAGCGCTAGGTATTATACTGCCCCCAGACAACAGCGCTAGGTATTATACTGCCCCCAGACAACAGCGCTAGGTATTATACTGCCCCAGACAACAGCGCTAGGTATTATACTGCCCCCAGACAACAGCGCTAGGTATTATACTGCCCCCAGACAACAGCAGACAACAACAGCGCTAGGTATTATACTGCCCCCAGACAACAGCGCTAGGTATTATACTGCCCCCAGACAACAGCTAGGTATTATACTGCCCCAGACAACAGCGCTAGGTATTATACTGCCCCCAGACAACAGCGCTAGGTATTATACTGCCCCCAGACAACAGCGCTAGGTATTATACTGCCCCCAGACAACAGCGCTAGGTATTATACTGCCCCCAGACAACAGCGCTAGGTATTATACTGCCCCCAGACAACAGCGCTAGGTATTATACTGCCCCAGACAACAGCGCTAGGTATTATACTGCCCCCAGACAACAGCGCTAGGTATTATACTGCCCCCAGACAACAGCGCTAGGTATTATACTACAACAGCGTATTATACTGCCCCCAGACAACAGCGCTAGGTATTATACTGCCCCAGCGCTAGGTACACTGCCCCCAGACAACAGCGCTAGGTATTATACTGCCCCCAGACAACAGCGCTAGGTATTATACTGCCCCAGACAACAGCGCTAGGTATTATACTGCCCCCAGACAACAGCGCTAGGTATTATACTGCCCCCAGACAACAGCGCTAGGTATTATACTGCCCCCAGACAACAGCGCTAGGTATTATACTGCCCCCAGACAACAGCGCTAGGTATTATACCTTTGCCCAGACAGCGCTAGGTATTATACTGCCCCCAGACAACAGCGCTAGGTATTATACTGCCCCCAGACAACAGCGCTAGGTATTATACTGCCCCCAGACAACAGCGCTAGGTATTATACTGCCCCAGACAACAGCGCGGTATTATACTGCCCCAGACAACAGCGCTAGGTTATACTGCCCCCAGACAACAGCGCTAGGTATTATACTGCCCCCAGACAACAGCGCTAGGTATTATACTGCCCCCAGACAACAGCGCTAGGTATTATACTGCCCCCAGACAACAGCGCTAGGTATTATACTGCCCCAGACAACAGCGCTAGGTATTATACTGCCCCCAGACAACAGCGCTAGGTATTATACTGCCCCCAGACAACAGCGCTAGGTATTATACTGCCCCCAGACAGCAGCTGGGTATTATACTGCCCCCAGACAACAGCGCTAGGTATTATACCCCCAGACAACAGCGCAGACAACAGCGCTAGGTATTATACTGCCCCCAGACAACAGCGCTAGGTATTATACTGCCCCCAGACAACAGCGCTAGGTATTATACTGCCCCCAGACAACAGCGCTAGGTATTATACTGCCCCCAGACAACAGCGCTAGGTATTATACTGCAACAGCGCTAGGTATTATACTGCCCCCAGACAACAGCGCTAGGTATTATACTGCCCCCAGACAACAGCGCTAGGTATTATACTGCCCCCAGACAACAGCGCTAGGTATTATACTGCCTCAGACAACAGCGCTAGGTATTATACTGCCCCCAGACAACAGCGCTAGGTATTATACTGCCCCAACAGCGCTAGGTATTATACTGCCCCCAGACAACAGCGCTAGGTATTATACTGCCCCCAGACAACAGCGCTAGGTATTATACTGCCCCCAGACAACAGCGCTAGGTATTATACTGCCCCCAGACAACAGCGCTAGGTATTATACTGCCCCCAGACAACAGCGCTAGGTATTATACTGCCCCCAGACAACAGCGCTAGGTATTATACTGCCCCCAGACAACAGCGCTAGGGATTATACTGCCCCCAGACAACAGCGCTAGGTATTATTGCCCCCAGACAACAGCGCTAGGGATTATACTGCCCCCAGACAACAGCGCTAGGGATTATACTGCCCCCAGACAACAGCGCTAGGGATTATACTGCCCCCAGACAACAGCGCTAGGGATTATACTGCCCCCAGACAACAGCGCTAGGGATTATACTGCCCCCAGACAACAGCGCTAGGGATTATACTGCCCCCAGACAACAGCGCTAGGTATACTGCCCCCAGACAACAGCGCTAGGTATTATACTGCCCCCAGACAACAGCGCTAGGTATTATACTGCCCCCAGACAACAGCGCTAGGTATTATACTGCCCCCAGACAACAGCGCTAGGTATTATACTGCCCCCAGACAACAGCGCTAGGTATTATACTGCCCCCAGACAACAGCGCTAGGTATTATACTGCCCCCAGACAGCAGCGCTAGGTATTATACTGACCCAGAAAGCAGCGCTAGGTATTATACTGCCCCCAGTAAGCAGCGCTAGGTATTATACTGCCCCCAGTAAGCAGCGCTAGATATTATACTGCCCCAGACAGCAGCGCTAGATATTATACTGACCCAGACAGCAGCGCTAGATATTATACTGACCCAGAAAACAGCGCTAGATATTATCCTGACCCAGACAGCAGCGCTAGATATTATACTGACCCAGAAAGCAGCGCTAGATATTATCCTGACCCAGACAGCAGCGCTAGATATTATACTGACCCAGACAGCAGCGCTAGGTATTATACTGACCCAGACAGCAGCGCTAGATATTATACTGACTCAGACAGCAGCGCTAGATATTATACTGACCCAGACAGCAGCGCTAGATATTATACTGACCCAGAAAGCAGCGCTAGATATTATACTGACCCAGACAGCTAGCTTTCTCTGTAAATATTTTTTTTTAGCTTCAAATAAGTGTGTATCATAGTTGACCTGTCTTTCTGATCCATTCATGTATGTCTCTGTCCTGATGAATGTCTTCTCTTCTCCCAGTGCGGAGGGCAGCCATGTCTCTGGTCAGAGTAACGGTCGGGACCCCCAGGCTCTGGCCAAGGCGGTGCAGATTCACCACGACACGCTGAGGACCATGTACTTTGCCTGAGCACCAGCCCACACCATCATCACCGCACTTAAAACACACACCCCCACACCCCTGCCTGCCAGTCAAGGAGGGTTGCAGCCCCCCACAACCAGTCAATCCGGACCTGACACTGTGTAGAGGGAAGAGGGGGGGTGGGGGAAGCCCCCCGCAATGGACTGAGGATGCAGACAGACGCTGCTTTAAAACAAGAGAGGAAGAACTCAGCACTATTATGCAATATTAAACCAGCCCCCTGCTTTTCCTGGGCACCCTAACTCCGCCCCCACCTCCTCCAGGCCCTCCCTCCTTTTCTCCGGTCATGAAAGAGATCTGTGGTTTTGATTCCGGATGTGTATGGTCGACGTTGCAGAGTTCGTTCCCTTTCGTCATCATGCCTTTTACCTCAACTCAGTTTAACGGCATCACTTTCTGCCCTTTTTCGTTTGTTAGTTATGTTTTGACTTTTCTTTATCAAAGTTTGAGGAGAGAAGAAGAAAAGGATGAGGTGTTTGAAGGGTGGATCTCGATCTGTGCAGAACTATCACGGCTTGCCATTTATTTTCCTCCTCCTTTTTTTTTTAGCCAATGGTGACTTATCAAAAGTGTGAGCGTGTCAATGGACACTGTGTACTAGGAGACGAACACGAGCTCTTATTTTGAGCACAGTGCCACCTGGAGTCTGAACGGTGTAAATGCTCTCTTCAAAAGTCCCAACCTCTGGGGAATAAGCTATGATGCTAATCATATGATTTCTTACTCGTTATCATTTGACTTGACCCAGTAAGTAATGTGCGTATACAGTGGCACACATCCGTAGAGGGTAATACAATGATATCAAACCCGAGGTCAGTCCCCTATGACATCGATCTAATGTGCTGTCACAGCAACATTGCAATGTGACCCTGTTTGGAATTTTCTTTCCTGTACATCATGTTTGATATTTAAGATGCTTGTTTTTTTTACCATTCTTTCCAGTATTTATTAGTACGCTCAAGATATAGTAATTTAATGAGAAGAGCATTTATTTCTGCATTCTTTCATTCTATCTGCTCTCTTGGATTTGAGTTGTGTTGTGGAAGATCCTACATTGAATGACAGATCATGTTGCTTTCCTCTAGTGCAATAATGTTTTAGCTGAGGGAAGGAAGCGTCTTCTAGAGGATACGACTTGAATGTCTGGAAGTCTGCAGCGGTGAGTTTAGGAGAATGTACTAGAACCCAGATCTCTTACGAGAGCTCTCGGATAGTAAGAGAATGTTTTTGAGCCACACAATTGGCACTTACCCCGTTGCTCCTCTTTATGAAGGGAGTATCGGGGTTCATAGGTCGAAGGGTTATGCCAATGAGTGTGTTATGGGTTAGAAATCAAGTGCCTGGTTTTGGAAATGAACGGTTAAATGGCTGGTTGTAAGGATGGATTATGACGTGGCGGTCCTAGCTTTCAAAATGTATTCGAACAAGGAAGTTAAAGGGCAAGGTTTAGCTGGAGAAAGTTGACTTCAAGCTACATTTTGCCTCATTTGACAGAAGTTGCATCACATTGAAATCCTTGCGATAGAAAATATATAATGTGTGTGTGAGTTTCTCCAATCGTCTTTGCCTAATAGCAGCGGTATTTTAGCAGATCAAGTCATGCTGCACTCTGCCTCATCAGACACGGATCTAGCTGCTATATCTACATGTACTCAAGGTGACTAAGAATCGAGGCATGCCTCAGTCATGAGCGGCAGGAGAGCTAAGCCGCTAAGACAAAAATGAAATTTCCCATATAACTGACCATCCAAACCAATAGTAGCTAGCTGTCTTCTAGAGTCAACAATTCGATGACTCTTGGAAGTCCGGGAAACTGAGTGAGTGACTTGTGTGGTCGCTGCTTAGCTCCTACGTGCTCTGTGACATGAGGCATGCCTAGTGGTGTTCAAAAGAGACAATTATCTGCACTAAAATAAGTGTGTGTTGGACCGAACACATGCCTCTGGTGCTATGTACCGTAGTAAACCTCCTAATGAAGTAGACGAGAGGGTCTGTGTTATGTGGGGAACTGTAGGGATTTCTCGTCCTAACTGTTAGTGGAAATGGTTGCCATTTGAGAATCTCTTGTTTTTGACGGTACAATGATACAAGGACGCAGTTCTCAAGGCAAGGACTGCCCCAATAGGTGAACGGTAGTGTGGTCCAATGGTAGAATCCTGTGTGTCCCCCCCCCCCCTATAGTCACGTTTGACTGCCTTCCCAACTCTAGCCTTCCCCTGGCTGGAAGCCAATGAGTTTGAGCCTTCATGATCTTCACTAGTGTCCAAAAAGCCTTTTTCAAAAGCCAGATTGGAAGTAACAAAAAATCTAACATGTAGTTCTATAGTTATTCATCATTAAACGTGAAGGGTAATAAAATGTGGCAAGAGTTTTGAGTCGACTGTTGTTGACTCGTGTCCTGTGGCAATGTATACTGTTATTTGTGTATTTTGTCGTGCGTACAGTGCCGGTGGCTCTATTTCGACATGTAGCGTGTGTCTGGGTTGTTATACTGTTATGGATCGGGATGCGGTGGACTTCTATAAGTAAGAGGTGCTTCTATTTCTGTCACTCCCTGTTGTCAAAGAATACAAATGAAAATCATTGGCCTTTTGTTTTTTTTAAGTTTTTTTTTTTAGAGCATAATTGTTCTGATCCTGCCTGATCGTCTCTCTCAGGCAGGAGTTGATGCCTGTAGAACAGGGGAGAGCGGGAGAAACCGGGGCTTGTCAAAGTGTTGTAGACCCACTTTAAAAGATGTAGTTGATTTAAAGAATGAGATGGTTACCTGGACTGGTCATCTTGAACGTTGAGTACCAATGTGGCCCGCTGTGTTTTATTTTAAGCCTTGTGGGCGATGAGGCCCCTATAGAGCGAGACTTGGCCTTTTTAACTGTTGTTGCTTTTCTCCTCTCTCCTTGCGCAACCACGGGCACTTCTTGTGCTCAGAAATACAAAGCCTTAAGGCCTCCGGTAAAGTCTGCAATGTGACAAAGTATATAATCTCATTTAGTTTTTTCCACTTTCTCCTTACTTTTGATTCCCAGAGGACTACATTCCGTAGCCTGTAGATCTGCCATCTGATTCCCCTGAGAGCTAATTGAAGAAAATATGGAAGACTAGAGGACAGAAGAAGTTAAGTTTGCTCCGTAAATGTATGATCCAATAGTGTCTTGTATCGGTTTGTTGGTGTGTGCTTGGTTGGTAAAGAGTAGGGTATTTTTGTTAGATGGGTTTTTGTGCATGTGGCTGGTTCTGGTGTATGTAAAGTGAGAAGTAGGGCTGCCATTTGAGGGAGGTGGTGTGTATGGATCGGTACATGGTTTAGCAAGCGACCAAGCGTAGTGATCATCCAAGCTGACATGATGATGAACGTCAAGGACTGTATAGAACATTCTGATTTTCCTGGGCAAAAGAACACATGTTTACATATAGCAGATGTGTTTGCCTAACACCTTTTTTTACTTTTCAACTCGCTAAACCGTCAACAGTAACGTTTTTCAGATGTTCGTTTGTGTTCAGCAGTTTTTTTTTTGTGTTTTTTTTTTTTTTTAAGACCTTCTAGGTCAACCCAGAGATTGCTATACTCTATGGAAAAGTAGCTATGTGTGTTCATTCCATTGCCTGTGACGCACAGATATACTGGATTTTGAGGTGTAGGTTCTTTCTTTTCGGCGCGGAAGGTAAATCTATGGCAGAGTGAAGAAGTCCACAGGAAGTGCCTTTCTTTATGGTGGTGCTGTAAAACAAAAGTCAAATGGTAAAAGACATTGATCTCATTTTTGAAGAAAAAAAAAAAAAAAGCATTGCAATGCAGAAACACATGCACAGTAGTACACACACTATACATACCAAGATGCATAAAGACAGTATATGATTGTGGTTGAGCGTTCACTTAGTGGCGCATTTTGAGTTTGGACCAATCGACTCGGTTGGTTGGTACAGTGGAACTTGCGTTGACAAGCGAGGTCATAGTTAAAACCGATGTGTGTGTGTGACACAGCCTGGGCCACGAATGACGAACATAGCACAGCACTTTATAGACTGCCACTCTCACTCGGACACACAGCCACAACGTTTTCTGTCTGTGTACCTCATCCAATCCCCGCCTCCCAGATACAGTGGCGTGTCGAGGACTTGTTATGTGATTTGAGGAGATTTTCCTCCTCGGGGAATTGGATTACGACACCAAACCAAAACGGTTCCTATCGCTACTAAGTGGTCATTTTAAAGGTGTGCCTCCAGCTCATGTGACTCCGCTGATGATGATGACTGTTTTGAGTCGGCCTGCAGTTTGTGGTTTCTCATTAAGAATCTGAAACCACCAACGGTTCTTAAGTGTTCCAATGTAAGGAAGTTGGAAGTAATGGCATTCATATTAGGATGTCGGCAGTTGTCTGGCCCATGGCATTCTCATCCCAGTGCAATGCCTCGCCCTGCCGCGTGTCTGTCTTGTCCTTAATGGAAGGATAGTGGGCCCACTTTCATTGGGGTTTTGGGGCAGTTCGGGTTTGGAATAAGACTCCGAGAGGGTCTGTATGAGTCATTTGGGGTACCCATCAGTCCAGGGGGGGGGTGGTATCTTTTTTACAAGAGATTAAAAAACAATGCGCCTCACTTACCTTTGTATGCTGCATACGTTATACTACACGAGAGGAGAAACTGCAAATATTGCTTTGGTTATTACAGTATAATGCTTGATTAATACCCGATTATGATATTCTCATAACTGTTTTAGAGACGGAAGTATAACTAAGATTCTCTTGTTTATTTTTTTTTGTCTTAACACTTATCTGACTTGAGCCGAATGTTTTATTTTGTCCTATTTAAATGTTATTTTTAATATGTATATGAAATATATATTGCAAAATATTTTATGCTGTATTTATTGAGTGCATAAACGAGCAGCTAGTTAGAGTCTCCGCAACATTGGCAGCATGGTGGAGGTGCAGCTAGGGGACGAGGCCTTAAACCCCTCGCAAGCACAGCAACGTGTTGGAGGGCGAACGGAGGGGCACAGTTGAGCAGGGGCATCTGTTTTTAAATGAGGTATTACTTATGTAGACCCCTGCTTTTAGCTTTCTGTTTGGGGGAAGAGGCCTTCTCATATGTCCTCATCACCGACTTGTACTCTCTAGTCCCGCTCTCCTCTCCGGTTCTCTCCTCCCATCTTGTTGAGCCCACCCACCACCCCCACATGTTGCATCTCATCTCTGTAGGGGTAGGGAACCTTCACTGAACCACACGGACTGGGCTGAGCCTTGTAAAAACTGACTTCCTCATCCAGAGCTGCTAATGTGTTAGCCATGTGAACTCCCCTGGCCTGGTGGAGTACAGGTGGGTGAGAATAGAGGGGAGGAGGGAGGGATGGTGCTAAGGCAGAGGATGTATGGTTAGGTGTGGCTTCTGTGCTTTCATGTCTCCTCTGGAGTTTTTTTTTCCTTTTGCCAGAGACTTTTACACAGTAAGGAGTAGAGACTAAAGTCCCATTCCACTCAAATGCAAGCCTCAGTCTTAAGTGTGTTCTTACTTCGTTGTTGGGTTTTATTTACAACTACAGAATGCCTGAGTTGAGTACAAAAAAAGGCCCGACTCCAAAATGTAATCTTCATGTTTATTTTCAAACCACTAACAGTGCTACAGTAGTTGGTGAGCCCCAACGTACAAAAGTGTATGTTTCCCCACGTGAGTGGATGTAAGAACAGGAGCCCGAGGGTTCTGTGTGCTGTACTTAGACTTGTACCTGTGTAACGAATCAAGGTGTTGTAATAATGAGTTGCTGTTCTGTTTGCCCACTGCCTGTTAGTCGTTCCCACCTCACTCTAGGGTCAGAGGCATGGAGCTTTGAAGGGGTCGTCAACCCTGTTCAGAACTTCAATAGGCTTTTCCTACCTATTACCCACAGACAAATAGTTTAAGACACGTTGACTCCATTTAGCTCTCTGTTTTGATGTGCAAACAGACGCTGCTTGCTTTCAGTCCATTCACAGTCCCATGTTAAGGTTTTGAAATCCCGTTTACCCGAGAGATTATCGGATGCTGTTTTCCCAGTGTTAAAACTGGTTTGAAGACCGATTTTGTCAGTGGCCAAGGATGCTGGACTTTTTAAAGGGTTTCCTATGTGTTTCATCCTTATCTTGAGGTTATTTTGTATTTTGATGTGCGGTCGGTTTGTGTCATTACTTTTTAATTGAATGTCAGTCAGGATTGTGTCCTGTGATACCATTTTGAGTCCTGAGGCACCTGCTAAAATCAATGGGTGTTTGATGATACGAACAAGGTAGCCACATGAGTTCCATGCCTCTGGCTCTGTTTCGGTCTCTGTCTCTGTGTCTTTACTCTGTATGTTTCAAACTCTCTGTTGTACCAACAGGTCTTTTTATTTTAGTTTTAAATGTCTTTGTTTTGTATTTCTCTTTAGGCCTTTTAGTGTTACTTTGCTTAAGTTTTTGAAGTGTATCTTTCACGAATACTTGCAATAAAAAGCTTTGCTTTCATACCTTCCGCGTTCTGAAATGTGTTTCTAGACCACGCACGCACAAGTGATCACACACACCCACCCGCTTTAGTTTATGTTGGAGTATAAATAAAATACTCCAGCTATTTGGCTATACCGCTGTAGTCACTAGCCAGTTCTAGTGAAGGTAGGTTCAGCGCAGATGTAATGTTACTAAATGATTATGAGGTCATTGCACCTTATGTCATTACACATGGTCATTGTTCAAATTCTATTGTTCTAGTATTCTTCTGATTTTCTGTTGTTGCACCAGACAGTTCCCTGTGGTCTTGACCCATTGTGGTATTAGTCTCTTCATTTCAAGGAATGTGAAGAATTTGTCTTGAGAAGTAGAAGTCAAAACATCTTTTTTGGTATGTAACTCCTGTATAGTGTGGCAATGGGAGTGTATATTACTGGAAACGTTCAAAGTTTTACAAGTAAACTACTAGAATTTTGGTAACTTTCAAGGAGTATATGGAATTTTATGACAGCTGGTGGCATTTTTGGGTACTTCAGATTATCACAGGTGTCAAATCATGTAAAATTATATTTATCTAATAAGGATATAAAATTAAACTTTGAATGACAACGGTATAAAACAGGAGCCCTAATTATAAACCAATTTAGTGAATTAATGAGGGTTTCACCATGATCTTTTAATTAATTTTTTTACACTTTTTACATTGTCAGTATGTGTTATAAAAATGTTTTGTGGCAGTATTTGGAAGAGTTGCAGAGTTAATTATAAATAATGCCATTGCGGAAAAGTTGCTTTAAAAAATGTTTTTGTCAATTTTCTCATAAACCATATGGTTTATCCACTTGAATCTCATGGCAAATATAGATGCAGTATATATATATATACACACACACACATTCAAGCAAACAAATACGTATGTCGACAACCCCTTCAAGTTAGTGGATTTGGCTATTTGCTGACCCTGTATAAAATCGAGCACACAGCCATGCAATCTCTATAGACAAACGTTGGCAGTAGAATGGCCTGTGCTGAAGAGCTCAGTGACTTTCAATGAGGCACAGTCATAGGATGCCACCTTTCCAACAGGTCAGTTCATCAAATTTCTGCTCTGCTAGAACTGCCGTGGTTAACTGTAAGTGCTGTTATTGTGAAGTGGAAATGTCTAGGAACAACAACGGCTCAGCCGCGAAGTAGTAAACGGGACCTCCGAGTGCTGAAGCCTTGGTCCTTGTCCTTGGTTGCAACACTCATTAGCGAGTTCCAAACTACCTCTGGACGCAACTTCAGCACTAGAACTGTTTGAAGGGAGCTTCATGAAATGGGTTTCCGTGGCCGAGCAGCTGCACACAGCCTAAGATCACAATGCCAAGCGTCGGCTGGAGTGGTGTAAAGCTCACCGAAATTGCACTCAAGTGCAGAATCACGCTTCACCATCTGACAGTCCAAAAGACGTATCTGGTTTTGACGGATGCCAGGAGAACACTACCTGCCCAAATGCATAGTGCCAACTGTCAAGTTTGGTGGAGGAGGAATAATGGTTGTTTTTCATGGTTTGGGCGAGTCCCCTTAGTTCCAGTGAAGGGAAATCTTAACACTACAGCATACAATGACATTCTAGACAATTCTGTGCTTCCAACTTTGTGGCAACAGTTTGGGGAAGGCCCTTTCCTGTTTTAGCATGACAATGACCCCGTGCACAAAGCGAGGTCCATACAGAAATGTTTTGTCGAGATCAGTGTGGAAGAACTTGACTGGCCTGCACAGAGCCCTGACCTCAACCCCATCGAACATCTCTGGGATGAATTGGACAGCCGACTGCGAGCCAGGCATAATTGCCCAAAGTCAGTGCCTGACTTCACTAATGCTCTTGTGGCAGAATGGAAGCAAGTCACATCAGCAATGTTACATCTAGTGGAAAGCCTTCCCAGAAGAGTGGAGGCTGTTAAAGCAGCAAAGGGGGACCAACTCCGTATTCATGCCCATGATTTTGGAATGAGCTATTATTTAATTTAGTTATTTAAGTATAAATTACCATAGATTACCTACTAATTACAGAAACTTTAGTCAATTACCAGTAGCTCTGCAACCATACTCCTGTACAATGCATTATGAATCCGATATAATGTATTGTAGCCTGCAGTATAGCCTAGCCTACTTTGGAAATCTGAACCTGTCAACGTTTCAGGTTAAAAACTTCTTATGGCTGGGGGCAGTATTGAGTAGCTTGGATGAATAAGGTGCCCAGAGTAAACTACCTGCTACTACTACTACTACTCAGGCCTAGTTACTAATATATGCATATCATTAGGAGATTTGGATAGAAAACACTGAAGTTTCTAAAACTGTTTGAATGATGTCATTGAGTATAACCAAACTCATGGCAGGCAAAAACCAGAGAAAAAAATCCAACGTGGGATAGTGGGATATCTGAGGTTTGTAGTTTTTCAACTCTTTGCCGATCCAAGATAGTGTAAATTTGGTCCGATTGCACTTCCTAAGGCTTCCACTAGATGTCAACAGTCTTTAGAACCTTGTTTGATGCTACTACTGTGAAGGAGGGGGGAATTTGGAGCTGAATGAGTCTGCCAGAGTGGCATGAGCTGATCACGTGCGTTCAGAGTTAGCTTGCGTTCCATCATATTCCTACAGACAAAGGAATTCTCCGGTTGGAATATTATTGATAATTTTTGATAGCTTCCTAAAGATTAATTCTATACATCGTTTGACATGTTTCTATGGACTGTAACGGAACCTTTTGACTTTTCGTCTGCTCGTGCCTCATGAATTTGGATTACTGGGCTAAACGCACAAACAAAAGGGAGGTATTTGGACATAAATGATTGACTTCATCGAACAAATCAAAAATGTATTGTGGAACTGGGAGTCCTGGGAGTGCATTCTGATGAAGATCATCAAAGGTAAGTCAATATTTATAATGCTATTTCTGATTTCTGACTCATGGCGGATATCTGTATGGATTGTTTTGTTGTCTGAGCGCTGTACTCAGATTATTGCATGGTGTGCTTTTTGGGTAAAGCTTTTTTGAAATCTGACAGTGGTTGATTTGAGAAGTTTATCTAAAGTTCCATGTATAATACTTGTACACTGCTCAAAAAAATAAAGGGAACACTTAAACAATACAATGTAACTCCAAGTCAATCACACTTCTGTGAAATCAAACTGTCCACTTAGGAAGCAACACTTGGGCTACAATACCTCTTTTGCCAATTGGCCTGGACCCTTTATTGTCGACACGGAGCACCGCTGATCCATCATGACTGGTCTGCCGGCGTAATCGTCCGATGTGGTCTCAATAGGCTTTTCCGTTGTGATGTCGCCAAAGAGCCATCTGCTATCCCCGGCCCGCTAGCTTTCTGAACGCAATGTCTCCCGCTCGCCTAGCGTAGTAGCGACTACCGAACGGCTCCCTGACACACCTCTTGCTGCTCATTGGACCCTATGATCACTCGGCTACACAGCTGATGCCTGCTGGTCTGTTCAATAACACTACCTCATTTTGTTTATCTTTCGGCCCCAGCCTCAAACTCAGGTCCTTTGTGTACCGAACTGACCCTCTCTGCCCATTTCATCACCATTTACCCGTTGTTGTCTTAGCTCTCCCGACCAACACCCGTGTTTGCTTTATGCCTGTCTCTAATGTCAATATACCTTGTCTACTGCTGTTTCGCTTAGTTATTGTTTTATTTCACTGTAGAGCTCCCAGTCCTGCTCAACATGCCTAAGATAGCTCTTTTGTCCCACCCCTCACGCATGCGGAGACCTCACCTGGCTTAACTGGTGCCTCCAGAGACCCAGCCTCTCTCATCGTCACTCAATGCCTAGGTTTACCTCCACTGTACTCACATCCTACCATAACATTGTCTGTACATTATGCCCTGAATCTATTCTACCACGCCCAGAAATCTGCTCCTTTTACTCTCCATCCCCAACGCACCAAACGACCAGTTCTTCTAGCCTTTAGCCGTACCCTTCTCCTACCCCTCCTCTGTTCCTCTGGTGATGTAGAGGGTAACCCAGGCCCTGTAGCCCCCAGTCCTACACCTATTCCCCAGGAGCTCTCATTTGTTGACTTCTGTAACCGTAAAAGCCTTGGTTTCATGCATGTTAACATCAGAAGCCTCCTCCCTAAGTTTGTTTTATTCACTGCTTTAGCACACTGCGCCAACCCTGATGCCCTAGCCTTGTCAGAATCCTGGCTTAGGAAGACCACCAAAAATTCAGAAATTTCCATCCGCAACTACAAAATTTTCTGTCAAGATAGAACTGCCAAAGGGGGCAGAGTTGAAATCTACTGCAGAGCGAGCATGCAGAGTTCTCTCTTACTATCCAGGTATCTGCCCAAACAGTTTGTGCTTCTACTTTTAAAAATCCACCTCTCCATAAACAAGTCTCTCATTGTTGCTGCTTGTAATAGACCCCCCTCAGCACCCAGCTGTGCCCTGGACACCATATGTGAATTGATTGCCTCCCATCTATCTTCAGAGTTCATACTGTTAGTTGACCTAAACTGGGATATGCTTAACACCCCGGCCATCCTACAATCTAAACTAGATGCCCTCAATCTCATACAAATTATCAAGGAACCTACCAGGTACAACCCTAAATCCGTAAACATGGGCACCTTCATAGATATCATCCTTACCAACTTGCCCTCCAAATACACCTCTGGTGTCTTCAACCAGGATCTCAGCGATCACTGCCTCATTGCCTGCGTCCGTAATGGGTCCGCAGTCATTCGACCACCCCTCATCACTGTCAAACACTTCCTAAAATATGTCAGCGAGCAGGCCTTTCTAATAGACCTGGCCCAGGTGTCCTGGATGTACATTGACCTCATCCCGTCAGTAGAGGATGCCTGGTTGTTCTTTAAAAGTGCTTTCCTCACCATCTTAAATAAGCATGCCCGTTCCAAAAATGTAGAACTAAGAACAGATATAGCCCATGGTTCACTCCTGACTTGACTGCCCTTGACCAGCACATCCTGTGGTGTGTACTGCATTAGCATCGAATATCCCTCGCTATATGCAACTTTTCAGGGGAGTCGGGAACCAATATACACAGTCAGTTCGGAAAGCA
This sequence comes from Oncorhynchus nerka, assembly GCF_034236695.1. Taxonomy (NCBI): domain Eukaryota; kingdom Metazoa; phylum Chordata; class Actinopteri; order Salmoniformes; family Salmonidae; genus Oncorhynchus; species Oncorhynchus nerka. Next base: position 44,214,551 of record NC_088409.1, on the reverse strand, counting down.
AAGTCTAGCTTTTTAAAACCGATATTTGCATCTTGTAGCCCTAATTCCAAAAAGTTTTGGAACACAGTAAATTCCATGGAGAATAAGAGCACCTTCTCCCAGCTGCCCACTGCACTGAGGCTAAGAAACACTGTCACCACGATAAATCTACGGTAAACGATCATTTCAACAAGCATTTTTCTACAGCCGGCCATGCTTTCCACCTGGTTACCCCTACTCCGGCCAACAGCTCTGCACCCCCCGCAGCAACCTGCCCAAGCCCCCCCCACGCTTCTCTTTCACCCAAATCCAGATAGCAGATGCTCTGAAAGACCTGCAAAATCTTGACCCCCTACAAATCAGCTGGGCTAGACGATTTGGACCCTCTCTTTCTAAAATTATCCGCTGCAATTGTTGCAACCCCTATTACTAGCCTGTTCAACTTCTCGTATCATCTGAGATACCCAAAGATTGAAAAGCTGCCACGGTCATCCCCCTCAAAGGGGGAGACCCTCTAGACCCAAACTGTTACAGACCTATATCCATCCTGCCCTGCCTTTCTAAAGTCTTTGAAAGCCAAGTTAACAAACAGATCACCGACCATTTCGAATCCCACCGTACCTTCTCCGCTATGCAATCTGTTTTCCGAGTTGGTCGTGGGTGCACATCAGCCACGCTCAAGGTCCTAAACAATATCATAACCGCCATCGATAAAAGGCTTTCGACCGTACGGGAGTTGTAGCGATGAGACAATATAGTAATTGCTAACAACAGGATACCACGAAATTGGGGAGAAAAAGGGGGTAATGAAAAGAAAAATGCAGTAATTGACAGACTACATTTTTCTTTTCATTACCCCCTTTTTCTCCCCAATTTCGTGGTATTCTGTTAGTCGTGTGATGATAAGAAAACAAATGTAGAAACTTAGGCCAGTTGGTTCACATCAGGAAGTGCTATAACAGCCTGTGTGCACATTATGGTTGGATTTTAACACTCTCAAAAATGTCATTTTAGTGGAAAGGAATTTCTCTTTGGATCTAGACCTGCATACAGGTCTCTACAGCCTTTGACTGACTAACTTAATTCAAGCTGTCTATTTATGTTGGTAGGAATGGCCACTACGAGTAGGAAGCCCGGTCAGCGTTACTGGCTGACAGACTGGGAGACCAATAACAAGCTGCTCACGGACACTGCCGAGCATCAACGCCACCATTCACAGCAGACAAGGCAGGAGGGGCGGGCCCTGAGGCACCAGACAGCCTGTAAGGTACAGAGACGGAGAGACAAGGGACTGTTATGAATGCCTGATGCCAGCCAGCAGGGAATGCATTGACAGAGAGATGACCAACTCATGTTCACCCTCCTATACCCCATAATAACAAAGTTAATACTGTGTGTGACCGTGGACTCTTCTCCGTCTCTCTGTCAGACACGCTGGGATGAGAGTGACAGCCGAGACAGGCTGGTTGATAGGATCAATGAGGTCACTGAGCAGAAGGACAGACTGCAGTTCTGCGTACAGGCAATGGAGAGAGAGATCAAAGCTCTGACACAGGTCACTAATACTTGTTATGGCAGGAAATGTGGGAGAACTACTTCATGTTCAAATCAATTTACTAACCAAAAACGTCATCAACACTTATACTGTAGGACGCATGTCACAGAACACAATCTGTCAGTGTCTCTAATTTGTTAACTCTAGGGACCTTCGGGAATCCACTTTCTACTATGCTATTTGTATGCATTGTTGTGTAGTCTGGTGCAGTCTACTCTACCCAAATCCTACCCGTATTAAGTAAGATAATCATAATCTAATTATGCCTGAGGGGTGTTATTTTTGTTCTTTCTGGAAGTATGTGTGTTGGTTGACAATGAATGATAGAACACATGTTTTATCATCTAGCGGATCGTCCTTGGGCGTTTAGTACAAACTGTATTGTCAACCCGGTCTGTCTGTTTCTGTCTCTCTCCCAGGTGAAGGAAGAGACGGAGAGGGCCCTGGCGGAAACGATTGTGCCCCTGGAAGTGGTAGTGGAGTGTCTGACCCAGAGAGAGGGCCGGAAGGGGAGCGAGTTGGTCAGTGACCCCCTGGAGGGACAGCTGAAGAGGGAGGCCCAGATGATTGACACCATGCAGCAAGAGCTGCAGCAGCACATCAGCAAGGCCTTCGAGCAGCTCTGGTAAGACGGGATAGAGATTTAACTGCCGAAGGTCTTTGGTTGTGTCTGGGGATATGGTTTAATTGATCCATGGAACATAAAGGGTTTCTATCTAACAGGCAGCTGTGTTGCTCTTAAAAATGAAGGATAATGCGATGTGAAACCGAAACGGGTGGATGGTACTGACAATTGGAGGCATGCGTGTCGTCCTGATTTCATTTCACCATTGCTTCATTAAGATGAATTGCAGCAAATTTGACAGGATTCGTTAACATTCCACTGCGTTCTGTAGCCTGTGTGTGCTGATGTATGCATATCATTAGGAATTAGAACACTAGAATGGACATGAACTATCTTATGACAGTATAAAAGTTAGCCATTTTGGTCAGGGAGTTGGGCAGCCAGTGCTGTGATTAAAATATTGTGAAAACAATCAATTTAGAGATTATCTTCACAGTATGTTTATTAGCTCACTAGTCAGACAGTTTTATTTTTTTCAAATTAACTGCCAATATGCCAATATTCCATACAAACAATGCAGTCAATCCACAGCCATGCACCGGCTGAAATCAGTTGATGATATTTCAGAGGCTATTTATACAGAAAATTGGTCTAAAACCTGTGTAAACTGTATTCATAATTATATGACAATATTTTAGGTTGACAATTCTTTTACACAATTTCTGATACATCACATGCCTTTCTTTTATTTTCCTGCATAAGTAAAAGCAGGAAATGTATCATTTATGCCTCTACTGCCATTCATTCCATTTGGATTTCTCCCCGACCAAAACGGCTGCCATTATCACACCGTTCTGGAGCTTTGAGGGTTTATGATATATCCCCTCTAGTCATTTAATAGGATCTCCTGATGTATGCTTGCTATAGTTCTATGCGGGTGATAAATCTAATGTCCCTTCTTAGCAATGTAGTGTCAATAAAGTTTATTCCATTTAACTTCAAGCTGTCTCAAGGAAGCCCACCAACAGCTGACCTTTGACCTAACCAACAAGACCGAAGCCCTGGATGTGGACCTATCATGCCTGTCACTCACAGACAGGTCACCTGACATATCTTTCAAGCCTGACCCCACCCATGTACCCACTAGGTAAGGATGGGAGCAGAGTAGTGCCTTGTCAACCTACTGAGTCAACATGTGTAGAATAAAGGAGATGATCATGAGTGAAATTATACTGTATATTTCTAGGAATTTTGTTTTACATAATCGTCACCCCTAAATACTATGTATTGTTGTTCAGATTCCAGAACACTCAATGGCAGACCAATTCTCAGCCTTTACCTAAATCTTGATTTATGTTCTTTTGAACCACTAAACCTCAACTGATCCTCTAAACCTAAAACATTTTCTAATTTATAACACAGTACTTGTAGTGTACAGTACTTACCAATGTATAACTGTGGCTGATTTATTGTCTTGTACCCTGCAGTGCCTCCACACACCAAGAGTGGGAGCAGTTCACCCACTACAACGTGACCCGGGCTGAGGAGGAGATGCAGGCTTCCCTACAGCTGAGGGAGACGATGACCTCTACAAGGATACAGGTGCTAGAGGACTGATCTAGAATCAGTTTACCCTCCCCAAATCCTAACCTTAACCATTAGAGGTCAAAACACAAGACTGAGCTTTGATCAGTGTCTAGGGGCAACTTAAACCTACTCCTACAAAATAATGTGTGAGTGGAACTATCTGTGTATTGGGGGAGGAGGAGAGCGATACATGTTATTAGTAGCACAGGAAGTCATGGTCGGGGAATGGAAACTGGGGAGGGTGGGGGCTCGTCTGGATGTACGGTCAGAGACCAATTTACGCAGTATGAACATTTATTCCATAAGGCGTATAGGGCAACTCCCATAACAAACTAATAAAAAAAGGAATGTTTGGTATTTCTAAGTGTTTTTGGACTGTATTTTAATAATATGCTTGCTGCCCATTTCAAACTGTATACGTGCCTGAGGCTGGTCGAGCCAGAGTGGGTACAAATCCTGGCCCATACCCTATTCTGCATCTCCCTCCTTCTGTCTCCCCTCTCATTTCATGCTAGCCCCATTTGAATAGAATGAAAATACTTTAAAAATAAATATATATACCACCGAACAAAAATATTAAAGGAACATGCAACAATTTCAAAGATTTCACTGAGTTCATATAAAGAAATCAGTCAATTGAAATAAATACATTAAGCCCTAATCTATGGATTTCACATGACTGGGAATAAAGATATGCATCTGTTGGTCACAGATACCCTTAAAAAACAAAGTAGGGTCTGGATTAGAAAACCAGTCACTATCTGGTGTGACCACCATTTGCCTCATGCAGTGTGACATCTCCTTTGCATAGAGCTGATCAGGCTGTTGATTGTGGCCTGTGGAATGTTGTCCCACTCCTCTTCAATGGCTTTGCGAAGTTGCTGTATATTAAGCGGGAACTGGAACACGCTGTCGAACATGTCGATGCAGAACATCCCAATTATGCTTGATGGGTGACATGTCTGGTGAGTTTGCAGGCCAGGGAAGAACTGTGACATTTTCAGCTTCCAGGAATGGTATACAGATCCTGATGACATGGGGCTGTTCATTATCCTGCTGAAACATGAGGCGATTGTGGCGGATGAATGGCACAACAATGGGCCTCAGGATGTTGTTGCGGTATCTCAGTGCATTCAAATTGCCATCGCTAAAATGCAATTGTGTTCGTTGTCCTTAGATTATGCCCTTCCTTTACCATAACCCCGCTGCCACCATGGGGCACTGTGTTCACAATGTTGACATCAGCAAACCATACACGCTGTCTGCCATCTGCCTGGTACAGTTGAAACTGGGATTTATCTGTGAAGAGCACACTTCTCCACTTCTCCTTCTATGGCCACAACACCGAACTGCAGTCAGGTCAAGAGCCTGGTGAGGACGACGAGCTTCCCTGAGATGGTTTCTGACAGTTTGTGCAGAAATTCTGCGGTTTTGCAAACCTACAGTTTCATCAGCTGTCTGGGTGATTTGTCTCAGACCATCCCTCAGGTGAAAAAGCTGGATGTGGAGGTCCTGGGCTACCGTGGTTACACGTCGTGGTCTACGGTTATGAGACCATTGGACATACTGTCAAATTCTCGAAAATTACGTTGGCCTCCAATAGAGAAATTACATTGGCTTATGGTAGAGAAATTAACATTCAGTTCTCTAGCAACAGCTCTGGTGGATATTCCTGCAGTCAGCATGCCAATTGCACGCTCCCTCAAAACTTGAGGCATCTGTGGCATTGTGTAACAAAACTGCACATTTTAGAGTGGCCTTTCATTGTCCCCAGCACAAGGTGCACCTGTGTAGTGATCATGCTGTTTAATCAGCTTCTTGATATGCCACAATTTAAAAAAAATAATATTACAGTCAGGTCTGTAATTATTAGCAGCCTTGATAAAGATGAGAAAAAAAGACAGTATAAAATAAATAATACAAGTACTGAGCTATATTGCATGCACATTTTTGGGGTGGAAAATGTATTATTTTATACTAATACAATTGCTCAGATATAGAGATTATGTTTAACAACTAATAAAAAAAACTCACAAAGATGGGGTTTAAAATGATTGGCACGCCTGTTTTCAGTGCTCCAGCACACTCCCCTTGAGAGGATAACGGCACTGAGCCTTTTTCTAAAATGTTTTATGAGATTGGAGACCACGTTGGGAGGGATGTCAGACCATTCCTCCACACAGAATCTTTCCAGATCCTTAATATCCTCCATCTGTGCTTATGGACTGCCCCTTTCAAATCAAACTACAGGTTTTCAATGGGGTTCAAGTCTAATTTCTCCTGTAACTCCCTCTGGATAAGAGCGTCTGCTAAATGACTAATGTAAGTCCAGAGACTGAGATGACCATTGAAAAATGTTGATTTTGTGGTCAATTAACCACTTCTTTGTGGATTTTGATTAGTGCTTGGGGTTATTGTCTTGCTGGAAGATCCACTTCCGGCCAAGTGTCAGTCTCTTGGCAGAGGAAGCAAGGTTTTGGGTTAAAATGTCCTGGTACTTACTACTAGGTAAAAATAAAAAGTTAATGATGCTATTGACCTTAACAAGGGCCCCAGTACCAACAAAATAGCCCCATAACATCAAAGATCCACCACCATATTTTACCATAGGTATGAGGTACTTTTCTGTATACAGTGCCTTCGGAACGTATTCAGACCCTTTCACTTTTTCCACATTCTGTTACGTTACAGCCTTATTCTAAAATGGGTTAAATAAAAAAAATCCTCATCCATCTTCACACAATAGCCCATAATGACAAAGCAAAAACAGGTTTTTAGACATTTTTGCAAATGTATTAAAAGTAAAAACATAAGTATTCAGACCCTTTGTAATGAGACTCAAAATTGAGCTCAGGTGTGTCCTGTTTCCATTTGTCATGTTTGAGATATTTGTACAACTTGATTGGAGTCCACCCGTGGTAAATTCACTTGATTGGACATGATTTGGAAGGGCACACTCATGTGTGTATATATAAGGTCCCACAGTTGACAGAGCATGTCGGAGCAAAAACCAAGCCATGCGGTCGAAGGAATTGTCCATAGAGCTCCGAGGCAGGATTGTGTCGAGGCACATATCTGGGGAAGGGCACCAAAACATTTCTGCAGCAATGAAGGTCCCCAAGAACACAGTGGCCTCCATCATTCTTAAATGGAAGAAGTTTGGAACCACCAAGAGCATTCCTAGAGCTGGCCGCACGGCCAAACTGAGCAATCGGGGGAGAAGGCCTTGGTCAGGGAGGTGACCAAGAACCCAATGTTCACTCTGACAGAGCTCAAGAGTTCCTCTGTGGAGATGGGAGAACCTTCCAGCAGCACTCCACCAATCAGGCCTTTATGGTAGAGTGGCCAGACGGAAGCCACTTCTCAGTAAAAGGCACATGACAGGACAGCCTGCTTGGAGTTTGCCAAAGGCCATGAGAAACAAGCTTTGGTCTGATGAAACCAAGATTGAACTCTTTGGCCTGAATGCCAATGGTCACATCTGGAGGAAACCTTGCACCATTCCTTCGGTGAAGCATGGTTATGGCAGCATCATGCTATGGGGATGTTTTTCAGTGGCAGGAACTGGGAGACTAGTCAGGATCGAGGGAAAGATGAACGGAGCAAAGTACAGAGGTATCCTTGGTGAAAACCTGCTCCAGTGCGCTCAGGACCTCAGACTTCACCTTCCAACAGGACAATGACCCTAAGCACACAGCCAAGACAACGCAGGAGTGGCTTCGGGATAAGTCTCTGAATGTCCTTGAGTGGCCGGGGCCCAGACTTGAACCTGATTGAACATCTCTGGAGAAACCTGAAAATAGCTGTGCAGCGACGCTCCCCATCCAACCTGACAGAGCTTGAGAGGATCTGTTGAGAAGAATGGGAGTAACTCCCAAAATACAGGTGTGCCAAGCTTGTAGCATCATACGCAAGAAGACTCATGGCTGTAATTGCTGCCATAGGTGCTTCAACAAAGTACTGAGTAAACGGTCTGAATACTTATGTAAATATGATATTTCTGTTTTTTATTTTTAATACATTTGCAAAAAATTTTGCTTTGTCATTATGGGGTATTGAGTGTAGATTGAAGAGAATTTGTTTTTTGGTATCCGTTTTAGGAAAGTCTGTAACCTAACAAAATGTGGAAAAAGTTAAGGGGTCTGAATTCTTTCCAAATTCACTGCTTCTGTATATGTGGCCAAATAGCACTGGATCCAATTCAATTGCCAATGGCGTTCATCAAACTCCAGGCGGTGCTATGGTCAGATGCTACGGTCAAATATTATATACAATATAGCTCAGAATTTATATTATTTATTTTATACAGTCTTTTTTGCTCATCTTTATCAAAGGTGCCAATAATTATGGACATGAAGGAATTGCAAAGACACCAGCAAGTGGACTTCAGTAACTGTTGTATTGGAATGCTGGTGTCGGGGATTGTTTAAGCTGAGGAGGACATATGGGTTTATTTCAAAGGCATGAGGTAGCACTTGTTTTTTTTGGCTCAGGCTGAAGCGGTGTAAACTGTATCTGAGGAATATCATCCTGATCGATATACAGTACAGAAGCATTCAACAGGAACGGGAGTCTGATCAATAAATGCTGAAGATCATCTTTACGAGGGGATTGTAGTAATGTGTTCCTGAGGGTTGCTGGTATTCTCACTCACACAGTCTGAAGAGGACATTGTTATCCCCTTTTGAAAACATCATAAGCATGTTTTTGGGATAAGTTTGAAGGACATGTTACTTTAAAAAACAACTGCCATGATTGGCCATTTTCATAAACTGACGTGTATCTGACTAAGTATAGCAAGATCATCCTCTCCAAGAGTGTCTCAGAGTAGGAGTGGTAGTCTACTGTAGGATCAGGTCCCCCTTGTCCATATAATCTTATTCATTAGGATCCAAAAGGCAAGACTGATCCTATATCAACCCACCTACTCTGAGACTTTCTGAATACGGGCCACATATTCCTTATTACTTCACCATAAGACTCTTATTCATCTCTCTCCTCTGTATGGTGTCTAATGCCCCCATCTCTTATGTCCCTTTAGAGCCAGAATGACCTGGAGGGGCAGTGGGTCACCACTGGGTTCAACCTGCGCAAGAGGGCCCACCAGCTCCAGCAGGCCTGCAGTCGGCTGCACTGGCAGCACATGGCTGTGAGTACGGAGTTCTGCTCATTAGGGCGCACAATGGAAAATGTATTTCAATGCAAAATACTGTTTTGACTAAATGTACAACCTTGTATCAAGAGCTAAGCCTTTGAAAGGCTCTTGTTAAGCATTAATGACATGCTTAGCTCTTACACTGGGTCCTTCTCATGCTATACATCCACTAAACCCTTTAGACCTCCCTCCCCCCGTCTCTCTGAGACGCACTGACCTAAAGCTGCTCTCTCCACCCTTCAACTGATCTCCCTTCTAATCAGAGCAGCACAGCCATTTTCCTTTGTTAGCGCTCCACTGGGCCCTATCCATCTCCATAGACATGAATACATAAAGTCCTGGTAAGGAAGTCCACTCCAGAGGCAATAACAATAGCAGTGTCTGGAATGCACAGGGTGGGATTATGTAAGACTGGGGTCAATGCAGGGAAGGCAGATCGCCTAGGTTTCTCATGAATGTGTTCTGGATCAGTAACATCATATATACCTTAGAGTACAGTAGATCCGAACAAGAAGTGGAATCTATGAATCAGCTATTGTGTGAGAGCTAGAGGCTAGACCAAGAACCATAGAGAGCAAAGATGGTGATAAGGTAGTATTGACTAGCATAGAGTTTACAAAGCAAAGAGGGCAATTCTAGACGGCCCTTCTTAGCTGTTGGAGGTTTCTCAGGCTTCTCAGTGCTGACTCTGTGATCCTTTGGCTCTGTCTGTCCCACCAGACCAGAGAGGAGATCACAGAGCTGTTGAGGGACATCCACCATCTTGAGCAGGAGCTGCTGGCTACAGAGTGTCCCCTGAAGCTGGTCCATACCAGGCTGGAGAACAGGAACTCGAGGCCCGGAGTGGACCTCTGCAGAGACCAGGTAGAACCATAATAATAGAATTACTGGAATGCGGAAAAAGCCCCTCAATCCAGGGCAATTTGACAGTACACTCACTATGAACGCTGGTCCACACGTCAAGGGAAATCGACTTGAATGGCAATGTTCGTTCTACTCATTCTATTTCTATGGTTGATTCTAACTTGTAAAGCAGGAATGGGTATTCTTTGGTCCTGGAGGGTCGTTGTGTTTTCAGACGTTTGTTCTATGAAAGCCTGCACAGATTGACCCTTCAGAGGACCTGAGTTGTTGTAAAGGTTGATTTTTGTCATGGAAAAGGAGCAGTGTCTCTGTTTGTCATAGTATACTGGACAAAAATATAAACTCAACATGTAAAGTGTTGGTCCCGTGTTTCATGAGCTGATGTAAAATATACCAGAAATGTTCCATGTGCAATTTTTCTTTTCTCTCAAATGTGTGCATTAGTTTACTTCCTCATTAGTGAGCATTTCTCCTTTTCCAAGACAATCCATCCACCTGACAGGTGTGGCATATCAAGAAGCTGATTAAACAGCATGATAATTACACAGGTGCACCTTGTGCTGGGGACAATAAAAGGCCACTCTAAAATGTGTAGTTTTGTCACACACCACAATGCCACAGATGTCTCAAGTTTTGAGGGAGTGTGCAATATGCATGCAGGATTATCCACCAGAGTTGTTTCCAGAGAATTGAATGTTCATTTCTCTCCCATAAGTAGCCTCCAATGTAGTTGTAGAGAATTTGGCAGTACGTCCAACCGGCCTCACAACCGCAGACCACGTGTAACCTCCTTATCCGGCTTCTTCACCTGCAGGGTCGTCTGAGACCAGCCACCTGGACAGCTGATGAAATTGAGGAATATTTATGTCTGAATAAAGCCCTTTTGTGGGGGAAAACTAATTCTGATTGGCTAGGCCTGGCTTCCCAGTGGATGGGAAGCCATGCCTTGTCATGTCAAATCCTTAAATGAATGAATTTATTATCATTGACTGATTTCCTTCTATGAACTCTAAATCAGTAAAATCATTGAAATGATTGCATGTTGCGTTCATATTTTTGTTCAGTATATAATGTGTGTCCGTACCATGACTCTGTGATCTCTGAAGGTGCATTCTGGACTGGTGGAAGAGGCTAAGCAGTTGGGAGCCACCATAGAAGCATTACAGCAGAATCTAGCCAAGTCTAGGTGAGTGTATGTGTTATTGAGTTGCTATGAAAGTGAGCACGTCATATATCCACCTCGTATCACTCTTTCACAGCATATTGAACATATGATGTGCTCCCTTTCATAGCATATTGCCGTTTAATGTAAGGACCCCCTCACACCATCTAACCCTGTGTTGCTGTTCTGTGACCCTGTGTACCAGGCACTCTCTGCAGTCCCTAGAGGAGCAACAGGCCTGTATGGGTGAGGACCTGTCCAGGAAGCAGGAGGCCCTGGAGCTGGAGCAGCGTAGCGACCACATCCGCCAGCACCTGGAGGTCCTGTCTGAGGCCGAGACAGTCAAGATCATCCCTGGAGTCACTGTCCCCATCCCCGGCTTCACCAGAGAGATGTTCTGATGAGGTGGACACACACGCACGAACGCAAGCACCCTTTTATTCATGGCTGTAAAGCGTTTTGAAATTCACTACGTATGGAGCGGTTGTACTTTGACTCCCATTCCCTGACTGAATTGTGGATTTACAATAGCGACCAATTTAACTGAAGCCTCACACAGTTTAAAAACGGCTTTTTACTACAAAGAATACACAGCAAAATATACAATATGTTTACAATATAGAACAATTACAGAATAAGGAATTGTTTTTAAAACGAATCATTTTAGAGCGTTATATAAAAACATGTCAAGTGTAGTTCAGGACAATGAGAGGCGGGGTAAGAATGTCAAGTGTAGTTCAGTACAATGAGAGGCGGGGTAAGAATGTCAAGTGTAGTTCAGTACAATGAGAGGCGGGGTAAGAATGTCAAGTGTAGTTCAGGACAATGAGAGGCGGGGTAAGAATGTCAAGTATAGTTCAGTACAATGAGAGGCGGGGTAAGAATGTCAAGTGTAGTTCAGTACAATGAGAGGCGGGGTAAGAATGTCAAGTGTAGTTCGGTACAATGAGAGGCGGGGTAAGAATGATGGCTACTACAAAAAATAGGCAACACACTGGGAAAAAGTTAATATTTCCAATTTTAGAACTCGCCAACAAAGCAGTTCACTTTCTACATTGTTCCAATGCACTGAAAAGTCTTGCTGCTCACAGGGAAGGAAGCTCCTCCCAAAGCGTTTTACACACTTACTGTCCTTTCATGAGTCCATCTTTGAGTTGGGGAGTGTAGCGAAAGTACTTGGGTACTGTAATCAGTGGTTCACCATTACTAGTTGTCCTCAAAATGCTCCTGAAGCCTCTCTCCTCTGTTACTGTATCGCCTGTGTCTCCTGAACAGAAACCAACAGAAGCTCTAATATGTGTAAATACAACCACACACTGATTTAAAAAAAATATTGTAGTCATTTAGCAGACACTCTTATCCAGAGTGACTTACAGGAGCAATTAGGGTTAAGTGCCTTGCTCAAGGGCACATCGGCATATTTTTCACTTAATCGGCTCAGGGATTTGAACCAGAGATCTTAACTGTTAGACTACCTGCCGCCCATATTCTGCACTGATAGAATAAACAAAAGAATCGTAATATCAACTGACAATGTCAAGCGTACAATGCCTTGATGTGATATCGTAGCTTCCCATTTTGAGTTATCTATCCCTTTTATTTATTAATTTTTTTACATTTCTTTTATCTTTTTCCCTTCTGCCGTCTGTCAGCGACCTCTGTTTCCTTGCTATATACGGCGCTTTATCTTCCATTACGTACCGTAGCTCAAAACGAAATGTGTATCTGCACTGTGTGACTGTCCGTGTGTGTGTGACCGTGCCTCCACAGTAGAAAAGCTAGCACTGCTCCACACACCAGCAGGATGACGAGCGAGACCACCGCCACCGTGGTCCTTTTGCCCTCTCTCTCACACGGCTCTGACGGACCAGACGGGACAAGGTCACGACCAAACAATATGGGAAAATGTTACGGTGTCCATAGGACAGCCTCGGTGTCACTCAGACTTGGCTCTCGAAATATAGACCGTGTACATATTAGCCCGAAAGCTACATAGGGCACGCCACTCACACCCACGGAGAAGGCTGTACATTCAATGGATATGAACGGTGTGGCGCTAGCTTGGGCGCCGACTGTTTCTGCATTCGACAAGGCCTTTGAGGAAAAGTTACTTACCTGTTCTGTCTGTCAAGGAGACAGAGAGACCCATGCTTTGCACTACTATTACATAGAACATTGGTCACCAACCCCGGTCCAGAGACTGACAGACAGATGGAGTTTGTGTAAACTTATGGCTGATTCATAATATAGGGCCAACATGATCCTTTCTATCACGGTTCCAACAAAAACAGTATGGTGGATGCGTAACCAGGCCATGCCAGTACAGATTGGCTTGGTTTGGCCCTGTAGTATGAATCAGGCATGAGAGACAGACGGAAGACAGTTTGTGTAGAGACTGAGAGACAGATGGGGTTAGTTAGTGCGTGGGGTTCCATACCTGCTGTGTAGGTGGCAGAGCTGTGGCCCAGCTTGTTGCTCACCATGCAAGTGAAGTGACCACAGATGGGTGAGGAGGAGATGAACAGGGTCTTCCCATCAGGCGACATGTGTCCCACAGCATCGGTGATGTCTGCCCGCTCGTGGAGCCGGCTGAATTTAAGGTCTGTCCCCCAGGTCTCCACACAAAACAGGGAGGAGTGGGACACGTTCACTCTCACTGAGGGGTGGTGCACAGCCTCTGAGAGGAAAGACAAGAGACAGAGAAGGAGACCAGGTGTGAGAAAGGTGAGACTTGGAAGTTGCAACTGAAAATTGTCTCAAAAAGGAGAAAGAGAGACAGAGTGGAGAGAGAACAGAGTGGAGAGAGAGGTTGGTTGTGTTGTGAAGTAACAGGGTGAGTTGAGCGTGCTGTCTACTGAGGCTTGGTGGTGGTGACTTGAGGAGTATGAGGCTGTGAGGAGAAAACAGATCAGAAACTTAGAAAGAAGACATTTGACAGAGATAAATATAAAGCTTGGAACTATTGAAGAGGGATTGCGCGAGACAGTCATTGGACTGATAACCTGAAATATTACCGACTCAAAGTTGAGTGTTGGACTGCAGTGAAGCATACATTTATATTATAAAGACAAAGAATGAGCTTAGGCAGAACTGACCCAACAGTTATTCCTCTATAAGAACATAACTCCATGGGGACAGGAAGGAATGTCTAGGAATGTATTCAAAACAGCAACGTAATCAGAACGTCTGTCAGCTGTATTGTCACATAACTAACACCTCATTATAGTTACATTTAAGTAATAAGTCAGCATAGGTGACATAGAACAACGGTTAAATGTCACAATTTTGATATATTCTAATGAGACCATGTTGATCGTCGTACCGTACTCCTTGACGATACACTGTGCAGAGGTCTTGACGCCAGCCTGGTCAGTGACGGTCACAATGTACACTCTGCTGTCCGCCACGCCAAAGTCCTCCAGCTTCAGTATTGACCCCTGCTGCTTCAGACTCAGACGCCCGTCCAAGCGTTTTTCTTGACCGGGGTACGTAATCAACGTCATTTTCCCAGGATTCCCGGGGGTTTTTGCATTCTCTGGCTCCCGCTACCAGGTTATCATGGAGATATTTTCTTTGGGACCGCGGTCGATCTGGACCTGGAGAACTAGACGTTCCGCTGGGAGAACATTGACCGTCTGCGGGGTCTGGAAGTGGACCGACACGCACTGGTACCCACAAGTCACTGGGGACAGAAGCATGATCATGCGTTGTTATCGTATTGCCTGGGGTGATTGGAAATCAATACCTTACCAACCTTCGATGGAGGCTGACAGAGAGAGAAATTGGAGGAAGGGCTCATTGTATTGGCAAGAGTGGAACGAATGGCCATTTCAATGAGCCTGTCCTCCGATTTAAAATGACACCAGCCTCTACTGATACGGTTGGTTTCTATGCTTTTCATGACTTAGCTCATGATTTCTCAAATTTATATTGAGAATGGAGTGAAGAGGACTTTCATCGGTTCGTCAACCAGTGACTGGGGCGGCAGGGTAGCCTAGTGGTTAGAGCATTGGACTAGTAAACGGAAGGTTGCAAGTTCAAACCCCCGAGCTGACAAAGTACAAATCTGTCGTTCTGCCCCTGAACAGGCAGTTTAACCCACTGTTCCTAGGCCGTCATTGAAAATAAGAATTTGTTCTTAACTGACTTGCCTAGTTAAATAAAGGTTAAACAAAAATAATAAAAACAGAGCACATGACAGTTCTGCCTGACGTGATGTTTGTCAAGCTTTGTTGTTACATCACATAACCTCTGTGGAAACCTCCATCAAACACAAAGGGAAGTAGACATCATTTCCTCAGAAGACGCATATTGAAACACACCCTATTGTCTCAATCACCTCAGATGACCAGAGCTGCACGCTCCTTGGCTCGTTCTAGACATGTAAACTTCCTCTGCCAACTGCGTTTATTTTCAGCAAACTTAACATGTGTAAATATTTGTATGAACATAACAAGATTCAACAACTGAGACATAAACTGAACAAGTTCCACAGACATGTGACTAACAGAAATTGAATAATGTGTCCCTGAAACAAAGGGGGGGAGTCAGTAGAAAGGCCTCTTTAGTGTCCTAGGATTTCATAACTGTGACCTTAATTGCCTACTGTCTGTAAACTGTTAGTGTCTTAACGACTGTTCCACAGGTGCATGTTCATTAATTGTTTATTGTTCATTGAAACAGCATGGGAAACTGTGTTTAAACCATTTACAATGAAGATCTGTGAAGTTATTTGGATTTTTACAAATTATCTTTGAAATACAGGGTCCTGAAAAACTTTTACAATAGTACAGTATTCCTTGGCTTTGAACTCAAACCGTTTTCTTTCAAAAGTGTGGTGCAAGCAACTACGACATAGGTTGAGTGTGCACTGAAGACAGTGTATCACACACAAACCGAAAAACTTGAGAATCAATGTTCATGTAATCTCGACACCCAGAACCAAATGTTAAGTCTGTCACGTGAGACTACTGATAACCTATCAGTTCAATACTAATATGGCAAATACATCATACACAAATGGTCAAATAGAGCAGTCAAATACACTGCACCTGGTTGCACCAATACACTTAGATACAGTAGTGCGACATTTTTACGTAGTGTATCATGTTGCACAGAAGCACTTACACAAGAGCAGAAGTAGCAAAGAGAGGCTCCAGGAGAGGCAGTGTTGCATCCTCATGGCACCTGAAAGAGAGAGAGAGAGAGAATAACAGACAGTCTGAGAGACTGAGAGGACGTTTGTCTTGGATGGTTCCTGTGACTTCTCTGATAAGAGACCGATAAGAGACCCAGTTTTCCAAAGATGAGGTCATTGTTTCACTTCCTTTTCAAAGTCTGACTTGGTAGTTTGGTCTATATTTAAGCTTAGGCAATGACTTGCACTGGAGTAAAGTCAGCAGCAGTTTGAAATGCACTTACCTTCCCAACTGTACCATGGATTATGAGTCTGGAAGTGGCAAGAGTG
Organism: Oncorhynchus nerka; assembly: GCF_034236695.1. Lineage (NCBI taxonomy): Eukaryota > Metazoa > Chordata > Actinopteri > Salmoniformes > Salmonidae > Oncorhynchus > Oncorhynchus nerka. Next base: position 44,198,217 of record NC_088409.1, on the reverse strand, counting down.
CATTCATTCAAAAGCAAGCCCACTTTCCAGGGGTAGGGCACGGCACTCCAGGAAGCTTGGATGCAGTTTTAGAATATAAAAACAAAAAAATCCTTTAGCAAATAAAACAGAAAAATGTCAACCATCAAAAACAACCCAAAGAAAAGGCTGTAGTGAATTTAAAGTTGCTCTGATAGATTGCAGTCTGGTGCAGGACTTTGTACTCAGTTAGGTACTTGGACGTCACGGTGCAATTTCCCCTTTCCTGCACAATGAAGTCCACCACTCAGCTGTGTTTAAACAAGTGGATTCTATTGTATTCTGTTGTAAAATGATCCCACTGATAATCACTCCTCCCCCTCCATCTATTTGTGTCCAAGCACCCTTTTCAAATGCCAACGCAACAAATCATATTGTCCGGACACAAACTTTGACACCAAGCTTTGGACACAATAAGCAAGTAGTAAATAGAATTAGAATAGCGTTCTATGGAATGTTGTTCAAAAATGTGCTTTGTAGTTTTTTGGTGTTTCAATTTTTTGGGGGGTTGAAACTGGACACATGATATAGTCTTCATTATTATTCGGGTTATGATGATGGGTTTTTCTACAACATTATCAAGCTATTCCTTAAAGACGCACACCAGCTATTTCAAAAAAAAAAAAAAAACTTTTCATGTTGAAAAACAATATCCCACGTATAAATACAGTAATGTACACACACTTAAGGGTAAAACACTTGATCAAATCACATTTTATTGGTCACATACAAACGGTTAGCAGATGTTATTGCGAGTGTAGCGCAAATGCTTGTGCTTCTCGTTCTGACAGTGCAGCAATATCTAACAAGTAATATCTAAAAATTCCACAACAAAAACCTAACACACACATCTAAATAAAGGAATGGAATAAAAATGTATAAATATATGGATGAGCAATGTCAGAGGGGCATAGGCTAAGATGCAATAGATAGTATAGAATACAGAATATACATATGAGATGAGTAATTAATGCAAGATATGTAAATATTGTTAAAGTGGTATTATTAAAGTGACTAGTGTTCCATTTATTAAAGAGGCCAATGATTTCAAGTCTGTATGTAGGCAGCAGCCTCTCTGTGCTAGTGATGGTTATTTAACAGGCTGATGGCCTGTGAGATAGAAGCTGCTTTTCAGTCTCTCGATCCCAGCTTTGATGCACCTGTACTGACCTCGCCTTCTGGATGATAGCGGTGTGAACAGGCAGTGGCTCGGGTGGTTGTTGTCCTTGATGATCTTTATGGCCTTCCTGTGACATTAGGTGCTGTAGGTGTTCTGGAGGGCAGGTAGTTTCAAATCAAATCAAAGTTTATTTGTCACGTGTGCCGAGCCGAATACAGTGAAATGCATACTTACAGGCTCTAACCAATAGTGCAAAAAAGGTGTTAGGTGAACAATCGATAAGTAAAGAAATAAAAACAACAGTAAAAAGACAGGCTATATACAGTAGCGAGGCTATAAAAGTAGCGAGGCTACATACAGACACCGGTTAGGCAGGCTGATTGCGGTAGTTGGTACATGTAGATATGGTTAGAGTGACTATGCATATATGATGAACAGAGAGTAGCAGTAGCGTAAAAGAGGGGTTGGCGGGTGGTGGGTGGGACACAATGCAGATAGCCCGCTTAGCCAATATGTGGGAGCAGAGTTTGGTCGGGCCAATTGATGTAGTATGTACATGAATGTTGATGCGGTAGCACAAAAAGGGTCTCTGAGGACACCTCCTTCGCTGGATCAGCACACACCGGCTCCGCCTCTTGAGTGGGGGCTGGATAACTGGCCCGAGGAGATGCCTTGCATTCGGGCACCACCCCCAGAAGGGGGAGAGAGCGAGCCATCGATGGAACGAGGAAGAGCTAGACTAGCAGTAGAATATAAATGAGTTAAATTGATGCAAGAGTTGGGGATAGAGGATGCATCTGTCATTAATGTTTCACAGTAACATGTCAAACTAACCCTTTACAGAAATAGCTCGCCACAAGGTTAGAATATGACTCAGCACTAAAGCCGACCTGGTCCCGAAAAGAGTATGTAAGGAGAGTGTCTTCCTTAAGAGGGCATGAAAGTGCTACTTGACTTATCACCGACAGACAGCTCGTGATACTTCAACTATCATCAACCTAAAAGGTAATATCTGACTTTCATACTCTAGAACAATTGTACCTCTTGACTTCTGATTTCTGAACAAGACATACTGAGACTGAGACAACTACCCTCCACACTCCTCGTGCTGAATAAATCAACCTCCTAACCGAGGTGGATGAATAGCAACGTGGATGAATAGCAACGGTGGTGTTATAAGTTTTTTTTGTCTCGAACCGTTCTAATCAGTAAATCATAGTGCAACTTCTAGTAGGAGAAACGGATACATATCTGACTTTCATACTCTAGAACAAGTGTATCTCTTGACTTCTGATTTCTGAACGAGACATACTGAGACAACTACCCTCCACACTCCTCGTGCTGAATAAATCCACCTCCTAACTGAGGTGGGTGAATAGCAACAGTGGTGGTCTAAGTTTTTAGAAATTAATAGTAGTAAGTGTTTTGATGATTGTTGATGTTATAGATTAAGGACAAAGAAGAAACTGAAATAACGTGTACAACTGTGTGACTTGCAAACATTGAATTAAAAAGTAGAAACTAGACCCAAAACCCTAGGGGAGAGAACGCCTCTGACACTCCCATTCTAGGGGAACAAGTCTAGTTTCTACACAAAAGACAATTTAAAGGACTGGACAACCAACTCATTTATATTGTAAAAAGCAAAGTTACTCTGTATTAATATTCAAGCAGTATTAACCGATGGGTGTAGGCATTAAATCGTAAATCGTTTGTCTAGATACTAAAAGTGATTGGGAACCCTATAAGAGCAATGGCGAGTTGAAGAGTCTACTCTTTGGGAACCCTATAAGAGCAATGGCGAGTTGAAGAGTCTACTTTTTGGGAACCCTATAAGAGCAATGGCGAGTTGAAGAGTCTACTCTTTGGGAACCCTATAGAGCAATGGCGAGTTGAAGAGTCTACTCTTTGGGAACCCTATAGAGCAATGGCGAGTTGAAGAGTCTACTCTTTGGGAACCCTATAGAGCAATGGCGAGTTGAAGAGTCTACTCTTTGGGAACCCTATAAGAGCAATGGCGAGTTGAAGAGTCTACTCTTTGGGAACCCTATAGAGCAACGGCGAGTTGAAGAGTCTACTCTTTGGGAACCCTATAGAGCAACGGCGAGTTGAAGAGTCTACTCTTTGGGAACCCTATAGAGCAACGGCGAGTTGAGTCTACTCTATAAAATGTAAATAGGGATTCAATCGTAAATCGGCTGGCCACCGATTTATATGGTTTATGTCTGGATACAAGAGTCTTTGGGAATCCTATAGAGCAATGTAGAGTTGAAGAGTCTACTCTTTGAGAACTAAAGATGCCTGGTAAAGGTACCACAGGGGAGAGGTACTCTAAGTCTGATTGATATTATCTAAGATCCTGAAACACCCCTAACGGCACCACAAAGGCTAATCTCAGAATAAAAGGGCAGGATACATAACCAGACCAGACCAGTCCGGCGGGCCTGTGAGTCACCTGTTAGCCGGGTGACATAAGAACTTGAGTGAGACGACTTGTATCACTCTCGACGGGGCTACCTTAATGGTATTCTAGCAAAATCTCCTACCGCGACACTGTATAGTTAGTGACTATGCATATATGATAAACAGAGAGTAGCAGCAGTGTAAAAAGAGGGGTTGGGGGGCACACAATGCAAATAGTCCGAGTAGCCATTTGATTACCTGTTCAGGAGTCTTATGGCTTGGGGGTGAAAACTGTTGAGAAGCCTTTTTGTCCTAGTTTGCCCCCGATGATGCGTTGCGCAGACCGCACCACCCTCTGGTGAGCCCTGCGAATGTGGGTGGTAGAGTTGCTGTACCAGGCAGTGATACAGCCCGACAGGATTCTCTCAATTGTGTATCTCTAAAAGTTCGTGAGGGTTTTAGTTGACAAACCACATTTCTTCAACCTCCTGAGGTGCTTTTGTGCCTTCTTCACCACACTGTCTGTGTGGGTGGACCATTTCAGTTTGTCAGTGATATGTACGCCAAGGAATTTAAAACTTTACAACTTCTCCACTGCTGTCCCATTGATGTGGATGGGTGGGTACTCCCTCTGCTGTTTCCTAAATTCTACTATCATCTCCTTTGTTTTGTTGACATTGAGTGAGAGGTTATTTTCCTGACACCACACTCTGAGAGCCCTCACCTCCTCCCTGTAGGCCGTCTCGTCGTTGTTGGTTGTAGTGTCTTAACACTTAGTACTTATTTATATAATAAGAAAGACTCTGAATACAAGCAATTGAACTGGAGCTTCACATTTACTCAAATGAGTTAGTACCAGAATAACATAGAACAACACTGCGCATGACCAAGGGTGCTCCATCCTTAAAGGGGACATCAGTAATTAGCAGAACATAACATTGGTAATCAAGTCTACTACTGTTGTGTCATCTGCAAACTTGATGATTGAGTCGGAGGCATGCATGGCCACACAGTCATGTGTGAAAAGTGAGTACAGGAGGAGGCTGAGCACACACCCTTGTGGGGCCGTAGTGTGGAGGATCAGCGAAGTGGAGATGTTGTTTCCTACCTTCACCACCTGGGGGCAGCCCGTCAGGAAGTCCAGGACCCAATTGCACAGAGTGGGGTAGAGACCCATGGGCTCAAGCTTAATGATGATCTTGGAGGGTACTATGGTGTTGAATGCTGAGCTATAGTTAATGAACAGCATTCTTACATAGGTATTCCTCTTGTCCAGATGGGATAGGGTAGTGTGACGGCAATTGCAGCCAGCTGGTCTGCGCATGCTCTGAGGACGCAGCTAGGGATGCCGTCTGGGGCTTGGCAGCCTTGCGAGGATTAACACGTTTAAATGTCTTACTCACGTGCCAACTCAGTGGCACTGTGTTGTCCTCAAAGTGGGCAAAGAGCGTGTTTAGCTTGTCTGGCAGCAAGATGGAGGTCTCGGCGACGTGGCTGGTTTTCCTTTTGTAGTCCGTGATTGTCTGAAAAACCCTGCCACGTGTCATGTCTGAGCTGTTGTAATTGCGACTCAACTTTGTCTAGATATTGACGTTTTGCATGTTTGATTGCCTTGCTGTTACAGGAATTAAAGGGAACTACTACTCTATTTGTATTCTACCATATTCCCCGTCACCTTGCCAAGGTTAAATGTGGTGGTTCGTGCTTGGAGTAGGCCATTCAAGGAGTTGGTCTGATAGTGCCCTCTAATGTCATAGGTCTCCCCCCTTGCTCGCAGAAACAATAGAGAACAAATGCAGAGGAGTGAAATTGTCCCCCACATTCTGAATTCGCTTTTTTGTCCCCCCTCCCCAGTTTTATCATTAGAATGTCATACAAAACGAGGCAACAGTGTTCTTTAGGACCATGCAGACGCCTCCAAATGGTCAGGTAGGATGTTTGGATTTTATTTATCCAACTGGATTAAAATTTTTAAAAATTCCCCCCCTTCTCAAACCAGTTGCAATTTGAAGTGATATTATGAATTGAGGAATTTTTAAAACAAGCCAGTGGATGGCGCTATTAAATAGGGGGTGCTGTGCTTTTCCTCACTTATCCAGACTGCTGTGTTTCCATGTCTCTTCACTGTCTCCTATGGAAGTGTAGCAAAGTGGACGTTTACAAAGATTTCCTTACAGGTTATGAAACACAATAATGTAAAAAAAAAATCCCATTTGCTTTATATCATACATAGGCATCACAAAAGTAGGTTCAGGTTCATTTGAACATATTTGTACATGTGCACAATGTAAATGTGATGGCATACAGTACTTTTTTTTAAACATTTAACATTTAAGTCATTTAGCAGACGCTCTTATCCAGAGCGACTTACAAGATACAAAGACATAATTAGTGAAAATATATGTGTGGACTTCGCAACAATAAATACCACAAATACACCAATAACAAGCATTTCGCTATACCTGCAATAACATCTGCTAAATATGTGTATGTGACCAACTTAATTTGATAAATAGGCATGTCAATATATTGTATTGATGGCGAATAGGGCCACAGCTCTTGATTGGAATGATATTTGGTCTGGTATTGTGACTTGTTGCAACAGAATAATACCGTCTCATATCACTATGTCCCTATGTGCCAAAGTCTTGTGTAGTGTGTAACAAAGTGTCATAGATGAGACTGATAACGGAACGCGATGGACCTCCTAAAGGTCATGTATTCCCATTCGTCCTCCGCTGTACGCATTTCCTGTTAATAACACACAGCAATGTCAAAAGAGTGCACGTACCAAAAAACAATACCAGGAGTTTATTAATGTGCCAAATGAATGTAGTACAGTAGAAGACAAGCCAGGGAGATGTTCTGTAATCTTACCAGTAGAGAGTTCCACATGTGATTGGAAGCACTATGACGATGCCCAATAGTACACCACATAGAGTCTTACAGGATTGGTTACTTTGGGATGGTGTTGGAGAATCTAGGCAACAGCAAAGAAGCATGAAAGACACAAAAAAACTCAATAGTCATAATGAATAATCATAACGCATGTATACCAGTGACGTAGTGTGTGACACTTGTCCCCAGACTGCTGTTGACAACACAGGTGTAGTTGTGGCCCTTCATTCCGGACAAGTCGAGTCTCTTGCCATCTGCAGAGATATTGGCTGTCTGATTGGACAGCTCTACCCCATCCACCAACCAGGAAAACACTGGGCTGTCCCACTGTGCCCTGTCATTGGCCACCTCACACTGGAGCGACAAAGACGCCACAGGAGCATCAACTAGGCGAGAGGGAGAGAGAGAAAAAGTTAGGCAGAACAAATAGTCCAAATATAGTTATATTGGTTTTTGCATCCTTACATAGTTCTGCACATAAGGGTAGCCTCGGAACCCAGACGTCACTCACATTTTTCGGAAGGTGAGGTGAAAGCCTGTGACTGAGGCTAATGTCAAGGTTATTTGACTTTTTAGTTTGCACAATATTTGACCCAAACTAAATCTAGGTAGTGACCAGAATTATTGGTGTAGCTGTTTCTCACCCATCTCTCGAACAACTATATTTGCTGATTGCTCGTTCCCCTTCTGGTCAGTCACAGTGATGGTGTAGACTCCATAGTTAGATGAACTTATATTCTCCACCCTAAATAAGGCCCCCTTCTGGTCGAGAGGATTGCCAGGTGCGTCTTGGTGATCGGCCAGCCTGACCTGTCCCTGACCCTTCTCAGTCTGGCGGTCCCAAATCACCATGATGATCTTCTCTGTTGGAGTAATCTGGAACTGGGTCCGCAGGACCAGGTCTCTCCCCAGAGCCACATAAAGGAGACCCTTGTTTTGGAAATGCACTGACAGGCATTGGTGCGGGTGGGGCACTGAGGAAAGATAGACAAGGAATTACTGTACGTCTTATGTACACGTTACTGTACCATAGTTATTTTTGCAGGGCAGTATTATAAAAACCAATAACTCACAGAGGGCCAGGATCAGACAAATACGCCAGACCAGGATGTGCAGTGTTTCCATCACATCTGCAGAGCTATTTAGATTTTACAATGCTGAGGACAAAGAGCGAAAGGGTTTGCAACAGCATTTAAACGTGCACTCTATCACTCCCGTTGTCAGGGGCAGAGGCATATCCCCCTAATATATTTGAAGAGGCTTTGATGGCAAAATGCTCTTCAAATGAAACAGCAAGCTGTATTTTGATCATTGTTAGCTACTGTATATGCATAAAATGTGTTTCAATGTTTTTTTTTTTCACCTTAAAGATGGTTCTGTGGCAACATAGTACGGTGAAAATGACAAGATTATGTTATAACGCTATTATTGCATCAAATGGTAGTTTTTTGCAACAGAATAAGGGGTTGTTGGAACACTCATCTGTGTGTGTTCTACTGAGGATGGGCCTCTGGGAGATAACACTGACGGGAGATTTATGATGTCTTTTGGGTGATAAAACCTAAAGAGACCTCATTCCAGAGCATGAGTTAATGTTTCTGTTTTATACGGTACCAGGGAGACATGGCTCCTGTACGGAGATGGGGGGCCAGACACTACTCTCTACACAATAAAAACGTTTTTTTTTTGTAGCAAATACTGTCTGCTGTGAATTACAAGTATCTTTCATACAAATCTTAACCTTGTGACCCATTCTATACATCTGTTATTCGTCATGTAGGTTGAAAGGGATGTATCTTGGCTATAAAATACCTTTGTACTTTTGTCTCGGGGCTCTCAACGAATCATCTGAGGGTGATTCGTCGACCAGCCATCATTATCGTAAAGCACTCAATCTATTCACTTTATGTGTGTGTGTTGTATTGACCTGCTCCCTTATTTATAAGTGATTAAAGATTTAGCTTAAGTATACCTCTGACTTGTGTGGTGAGTTTGTCTCTCCTCATTTCATAGTAAAGAAATTAACCACCACAAAATATATAAAACAATACTACGCATTCAGAGCAGTTTCAGAGCATTTTGAATTGCTATTAAAATATTCAAACTTTTCTGGCGTATTTTTAACCTGCTCTGTATTACTGTACAATGGGACACGACATATATTTATTTGGCGGCATCCTATATTATATAATACGGTTTCCTTTTCCTGTCAATCCCTTCCGTTCATTATTTTGTACCTGATACAAGCAGACATTCTAAACATGGTCAAAAGCCATGGTAACAAGATAATATGCTCAGTTGGCTAGTTAAACCTTGAGCTCACGGTTACTGTTGACTATAACACTTGCCTGGGTTTCAGTGATTCTGTTATAGCACCCCTTTCAACTTGTTGTCATGCCAAAGAATGCCAAATATGACAACTCAAAGCAGCAGCATCCAGGTTATTCAGGAACACAAAAGACCGTTCTTCATAGCTTACCTTTTTCATTTGGATATTCTGTAGGGTGAACGTACAGGTCAAGCTTGCTGTGTTTCTATTTTCTTGCCTAATGTTTCCTGATTTGAAGGACATCAAACTCGATGCCTACTGGCACTTAAAATAGCTACTGTATGTAAGTGTGTACCTGTTTTTCTTCCCTTCCCACAATCCAATATGGCAGGAATGAAGTTTAGCCTGGTGATAAGGGAGTGACTCCGACAGTATCTAGGGGAGTAAACAGAACGTGACTCCTACTGTACAGTGTCTCCCTTGTACCAGCTTGTACTCCTGACTGAAGAGGCATACATTTGAATTCATCCTAGTTGCGGATGCGGTGCAAGGCACACAAATGCCCTTAAAAAAAGGAAACAATTCCACATTCCAGACTTTTGTTAGAACCCTCCTTTGGATGAAACAGTATTTTCAAGACTATCGCTGTTTTCAATTGTCATTCCTACATTCATGTTCAGTGTTGTAAAGTACTTAAGTAAAAATACTTTAAAGTATCTGTATTGGTATCTTTATTTTACTATTTATTTTTTGACAACATTGACTTTTTACTTCACTACATTCCTAAGGAAAATAATGAACTTTTTACTCTGCACATTTTCCCTGACACCCAAACGCTCTCGTTACATTTTGAATTCTTAGTGGGACAGGAATATACTCCAATGCACACACTTATGAAGAGGTCATCCCTACTGCCTGATCTGACAGACTCACTAAACACATGCTTCTCTATCCGTGGAAAAAAAAGAAAAGAAATGGTGCTATCTGGTTTGCTTAATATAAGGAATTAGAAATGACTTATACTTTTGATACTTGAGTATATTTTAGCGATTACATTTACTTTTGATACTTAAGTATATTTAAAACCAAATACTTTTAGACTTTTACTCAAGTAGTATTCTACTGGTTGACTTTCACTTTTACTTGAGTTATTCTATTACGAAATCATTACTTTTTACTCAAGTATAACGATAGTGTACTTTTTTTTGTTGTTGCAAGAAATATATTGAAATTCATACATATCAGTCAACATCAATGCTGGATCGAGAGCAGAGACCCAAGTCACATTCATAACAACAGCATCCCTTCAAATACATAGAGATCCACTCACAAACAATGATCTATATTATCAAAGATGTTCAGATACCTAAGTAAGGAGTCACGTTACCCTCGGGCCTACTGAGCCCATGTCCATGCGTGCGGACAAGCAGACGCACATCCTCCCGCCAAGACACATGTCCATCCCCCGTACACACCTCCTTGTGCACGCATTTACAAATGCATCGATATGACACTGACAAATAATGGTAGGGTCCAAAACGTAACACCGGCCTGAGCCATCCGAGCCGCACATCCAGCCACCACAAAGATCCTTTGTTTTAAATACAGAGTGACCTATAGATCGGCCAGACCGCTCAGCCAGCCCGACCCGCTCGCATGTCGTGACCCCCAGCCGGTATAGTCAGTAACTCTCACCCCAACACTATTTACCCCAACACTTTCCCATTTAAATCGTTTCCCAAGGGGAAGGTTTGTTAGCAAAGTACACCCCCCTCAATAAAGAATCTCACACATATATACGCTGAGTGGACAAAACATTAGGAACACCTTAATACTGATCCCTCCTCCATTGCCTTTAGAACAGCCTTAATTGGTCGGTGCATGGACTAGAATGTGTCAAGTGTTCTAAAGGGATTCTGGCCCATATTGACTCCAATGCTTCCCTTAGTTGTGTCAAGTCGGCTGGCTGTCCTTTTGGGTGGTGAACCATTTTTTGATACGCACAGGAAACACTCTTCAAGTGCTGGTGTTGTAGCACTGGAAAATGAAAACGGAATATTCCTTTTAGAATATCAGTCAAGCAAATATTGTATGTATTGCACCTGGACAGATGATCAGATTAATGTGGTAATTGCTTTAGGGTTTGAAATGAAAATTTAAAGCAAATATTAACACTACCACTCGTTGTGTTATTTTCAGTATTCATTTCATTCAACATCACCACCACCACCACAGGTTGGTAAGACATTTTGAAAACGGTCCCTGTTGTTTGTGTATGTAGAGAATATTGTCACAAAGAGAGAGAGAGAGAGGTCAATACTGATATTCACTGTTATAGTCCGCAGCAGGGGCTTGGGGACTGTCTCAACATGAATGGACTGAGATGGATCCACTTTGATGCCACTCTTGGTTGTTTACTGTACATGTAAACAGAGGAAGACAATTAACATATAATATAACCTAACAATTTATTCTGCTATTTTCAGGAATGTATTTTTTCCTCTCGTCTTAATTAATTGTCACATCATCCGTTACCCACAAGGATTACATGCACACATGAACTCATTCTGCATTTCCTAAAGACACTACGCTCTACCTTTTTCTTGATGCTAATTTTCCTGAAGCCTTTGAAGAAAGTACATCTTCTTGCTCTCCTCAGTTGTCCCTGGTTTGGCTGTGGGGAGGTTAGGATTGGCGACGGCCTGGAACCACTGGACCGCTAGTCTCTGGTTGGGATCAAGTTTCTTCTCCTGGGGATCCTTTTTGAGCGCAAACTGGGTTAGTGCAATTAACAGTTTCCTTTACAGCTCTCATTGATGGAAGAGAGCTACGATTCACCAGTTGGCCTTGCATCAGGAATCAGGTGCCCGGAAGTCTGAGGCAGAGTTTCTGCCATTTTATTTTGCCATCACTCGTGTGAAGAGATTGACTAATCCTTGGCGGGTCTTGGAGAGTGGTTTAGAACACCCTGAGCTGAGCTGGCCTGTATGTGAAGGAGAAGTGGGTGGTCAGACTCACAATGACTCTGACAGAGGGAGAGCAGAAGGCCACATCAGTATCTCCTAGTGGAGAAAGGAGGTATTTGAGGAAGTGCTCTCGAAGGGATTTAAGAGACTGCTCTGTGAAGGCATAGCCATCCCCCAGTATCCCTCTGCTGATGGCTCCCTCTGGAGCTCACCTGTCTGCCTTCTGCTCATGAGAGCAGATTCAGGCCACAGAAGACACCGGGGTGCTGTTCTGCAGAAGGAAGCTGCAGATCTGCTCCACCAGGTGGTCTATGAATGGTCGGAGGATGCCTGTGGAGAGAAGGGCCTTGAAGCTTTCTCTCAGCTGAAGCGGCATCCTCCCACGCTGCCAACATATTGCCATGGTGACCTTATCTAACACCTCTGACTGGGAGACAAGGCTGGTTGTGCCACTTCTAGCTCTTTCCCACAGTGCTTTAATGACCCGAAGGGTTCTGTCCGTGAGGGAGGGTGTTCCCTTAGATGTGGGAAAATCAGTGATACTTGCAGATCTGGATAGCTTTCAGCTCCTTGTCCAGGCTCTCTCTACTCATTGTGCTGTCACAAAGTCCAACACTAGCTTTCCCTGGCTTAATTGTGAGGCTAGTAATGGGGGCGGGGGGATGTTGGCTGGTCATATGGGATTATGGGCATGGTGGAAGAGGTGCAACTCAGGATAGATTTATCCTGGTCTTCAACACTCTCTGAGCCCACTGTGTGATCAGATCTTGTCTCATTCAGATGTCTAGGAGCAACAGCGGCTCAGCTGCGAAGTGGTAGGCCACAGAAGCCCACAGAACGAGACCGCCATGTGCTGAAGTGTGTAGCGTCTGTCCTCGGTTGCAATACTCACTAGTTCCAAACTACCTCTACAAGCAACTTCAGCACAAGAACTGTTCGCTGGGAGCTTCATTAAATGGGTTTCCATGTCCAGAAATGGAAACGCGTTATCTGGAGTGTTGACTCGTGCTTCACCATTTTGCTGTCCGATGGACAAATCTGGGTTTGGAGGATGCCAGGTGAACGCTACCAGCCCGAATGCATAGTGCCAACTGTAAAGTTCGGTGGAGGAGAAATAATGGCCTACGGCTGCTTTTCATAGTTCGGGCTAGGCCCCTTAGTTCCAGTGAAGGGAAATCTTAACACTACAGCATACAATGGCAGTCTAGACTATTCTGTGCTTCAAACTTTGTGGCAACAGTTTGGGGATGGCCCTTTCCTGTTTCAGTATGACATGCACAAAGCGAGGTCCAAACAGAAATGGTTTGTTGAGATCGATGTGGAAGAACTTGACTGCCCTGCGCAGAGCCCTGACCTCAACCCCCTCGAACACCTTTGGGATGAATTGGAACGCCAACTGCGAGTCAGTCCTAATTGCTCAACATCAGTGCCCGACCTCACTAATGCTCTTGTGGCTGAATGGAAGCAAGTCCCTGCAGCAATGTTCCAACATCTAATGGAAAGCATCCTCAGATGAGTGTAGGCTGTTATATCAGCAAAGGGTTGACCAACTCCATATTAATGCCAGTGATTTTGGAATTAGATGTTCAACAAGCAGATGTTAGATGTTCAAGATACTTTTGACCATGTAGTGTCAGTTCAGGGAGCTGGGCAGTGACTACTGCCACTAGTTGAGCAGCTATCTGGGCATTTCACAAGCTCCCGAGTGGCGCATCGGTCTAAAGCACCGAATCTCAGTGCTAGAGGCATCACTTCAGACCCTGGTTTGATTCCAGGCTGTACCACAACCGGACGTGATTCGGGGTCCCATAGGGCGGCGCACAATTACGGTTTGGCCGGGGGAAGGCCGTCATTGCAAATAAGAATTTGTTCTTAACTGACTTGCCTGTGTCATATGTACAGTAGCGACGGGCCTGAAGTTGTGTATCTACTACCAGTAGATTGGTGCAGAAAGAATGCACAGAAACAATACGTAAGACGTGGCTACTAGGCATAATCAAGAGCTCAATTCTTTCATTTATTCAGGAAGAAAACCTTTTCACTTTGCTGTGACAGACTGTGTTAATTTCACTGATTCACTGAATTTCACTAATCGTAATGATGCTTTGTGTCCCGCCCTTGCTTTGGCTCCCTTGGGATGCGAACATGTGCATGCTGCTTTTACTGCCGGCTGTTTTCCTCTTCCAGCTCTCACTTATAGTGCTTGTTAATGAATGTATCTTTCTCATGGGACTACAATGCATTCTTGACCATAAGGTCAACATACTGTATAGTTCCACCAAGTAACATTCCACTGGAAGAAAAGAAAAACTATGAAAAAAATACACTTTTTACTTTAGTCCATTTTTTTGGGAGCTAATTTCTCTGGATTTTTTAAAATAGATATAATTGATAGAACTGAAGCTTTTTATACCATGTATGTTTTTATTTTATTAATCATTTTGAGCTTTAATAGGTAAATACATTTTCCACACAGCCTACAATATGCGCTTGCGAGTTTGATCATTCCCTGTCTCTGCTAAAGGGCCGCACTAGCACATTCGTATTTTCACAATCAAATCATCTCAAAAGAAATTCAGCTCCCCACTTTTATAAGTGTAAAGCATGTGTAAAATATTCAACACAGATACAACTTGCTCTTGAATTAAAAAATGTTAAGTTTTCCCACAAGCATCAACTGAGACAGAACAGCAGGATATGGTTGTGATTTTGAATGGAAACTAATTGGTGTCATCGGCTACTAATGTTTGTAGCTGGTGTGCCTAAATAAACAAACCCAGCATGGATTGCGTGCTCTCTTGGCCCATAGGCTCACAATGCTGCTTTCAAGTAATTGAGGCGAACGATCCCTTTAAGAGGACAGGTGTGTCTGCAAGACAGGGGTGTATTCACTAGGAACCACACAGAAGAAAAAGGGTGAAACAGGGAGGGACCTATCTGAATTTGTCCTATAAGAAACGTTTGTTTTTATTGCTCAACGTTTTCCGTTGCAAGAGGTTTTACTAAGGTGTCAACTAATGAATACACCTGTGGAGACAGGTGAGAGTGGAGAAACAGGAAATGAAACCTTTCACACATAAACAAACTGGTTTTCCCAAAAAACTGCTTATGGCTTTTACAACTGAAACATGAGAGAAGAGAGAAAAGTCTGTCGTAAGTGTTGACATTGAAAATCTTTCAAGACATGTTTTTAATTAAGTGAAAGTGAGTTTATTCACAATAGATTAACCCTATGTACTCTGTCTGGTTTAGAATGCTAGCACGCTAAGCTACTAGCATATCCTATTTGTGTTTTCAGAAGAACACAGCCTGGGTTTCTTTCTGTGTTTTAAATAAGTCTTAAACAGACATATTTCATTCACTTTAATTTAGTTGTGATTTGAGTCTGAGTCAAAAATACTCCACAGGCTATCCTGACTGATGTGATGAACCTACACCTGCTTCCCGTAGTTCTGTCATTGGCAGGTAAGGCATCTCTCCTCCCTCAATTTTCTGACAGGGGCTTCAATGTTGACTTCAGTGAGTACCCTACCTCAAGCTGAAAATAATGCTGATGGTGTGTATTTTTAAAATGTTGGAGGAGTAGCTCCAAAATTCCAAGGTGACAGAAACAATGACTCCTCCCCAGCTCGGCTGCATTCTTAGTCCGTGTGTTCTGTTGCATAAATGAAAAATAAAGTCACACACTCATCTCTCCTTCTTGTGAATTTATTCAACCAAAGTTTTGGCTTAACAACCTTTGTCAGGGTGTGTGATATCCTAATACACAATGTCCAATGGCTGATCAGCCCTGCTGAGCCCTATGGGCCCTGATCGGAGCGCTATGTAGTACACTACAAAGGGAACAGGGTGCCATTTGGGACACAGTCTCTGAATCCCATACATACTTACTCTTTCCAGTGTCCACCTCTACTGAAGTCAGTTAAGCACTGTATGGTTTTTAACAATGCTTTAAACGTGTGCTGCTGTTTTACGGCAAATGATCAACGAGGGAACCTCGGTGCAATTCATCTCAATTTTTGTCCTTCTCATGCACACCTTGTAAAGTCAATTCACCATGACTGATCAGGAGCATATTCATTTGATTTAGTATAATTCATCTGCTGAAGACTTGTGGGGCCTTTTATATGCTTGTAAAGTGTTTAGATAATTCCCCCAACTATATACCCCTCAAACTCTCTCATACCAGTGTTATAACAACCTGTCATAATCACTGTAAGCAGGTAAATGAGTGATAAGCAGTGTATTCCTTCTCCCCCCTCTCCTACCCTCTAGTCTTCCTCTCCGTCGCTCTCTCCCAGGACCTGGTCTCAATCCAGTTTAAATCAGATCCAGTCCTGGTGCAGACTGGCACTGATGCGGTCTTCACGGTGGTCACAGTGTTCCAGGTGTTTTCCATCACATGGGGGTACCCAGGTGGGGTGACCCCCCTGGGGCTGTGGGTGGGGGGCAGTGCGGTGCTCAACACTGTGACCCAGTACCAGGGCAGGGTCACCATCACAGCCACCCAGCTCCGTATCAGCAGTGCCCAGCTCAGAGACGCGGGGAACTACACAGTGATGGTGGACCCCTTGCCCACCACGGGCCTGGCCCAAAACACCAGGTCCATACAGCTCAGGGTGTTCGGTAAGGAGGGTGGGAGGAAAGGAAGGAGGGATGTAGTGAGAGAGGAAGGAAGGAGATATGTAGTGAGTGATGTAATGAGGGAGGAAGGAAGGAGATATGTAGTGAGTGATGAGGGAGGAATGTAATGAGCGAGGAAAGGAAGGAGGGATGTAGTGAGTGATGTAATGAGGGAGGGTGGGAGGAAGTGATGGAGTGAGGGAGATAAAGGAGGATGGGAGGGAATATTACAGAAGAAAGTGACTAGCAGTGGTGTAAAATCGAGCATGTAAGTGTAATGTGATTATAGCCACTTGTTTGCCCAGACCTGTTAGTGTTTGTAATTACTATTGTTTTTAGTTACAGATGGCACTTCTATCTTTATTTTCTCAGTCCAGGCTTAGCGCTTATTGGCATTTTGTCTGCCCCTTTACCATCTGCTCCCATGTCTGGATATTGTTTCTTCTCCCAACCCTCCATTATTTTCATTAAACAAAATTAGTTTAGGCAGAAAACACTAAGCGTCCCTCTATTTTTCAGCGTATTTTGAAGCTTGAATTGATTCCCCCTCTGTCTGTGATTACACTGTGAAAGCCCAGTAATGGCTCATTCAAAAGCTCTCCCTGTGTGTGTATCTCCCAATCAGTCTACTACTCCAGTATTTACATTCATCTCACAAGCCTGGTCCCAGAATAGTTTGTGACATGATAATGAATATAGGAGTTGTCAATGACCATACTAGGAGTTGACAATTACCATAGGAGTTGGCATGTCCATAAGAGTTGTCAATGGCTGTAGGAGTTGGCAAGACACCACAAACAGATCTAGGCCCAGTCTATAGTCTCCCTGCTTCTCTTCTCTCCCCACCCTAGATGCAGTGGATGGCGTGACTATGTTTGTGCCGTCTGTGGCTCTGGAGGGGGGCAATGTGTCTGTGCGCTGTACCTGGACCAAGGGGACAGAGACCAGTGTGCTGTGGGGTAAAGGGGGCTCTGCTCTCACCTCGAACTCCAGGGTCACAATCAAAGGGGGCGACTTGGTGATCAACCCGGCCAGGAGGGAAGATGCTGGGCTCTACTCCTGCACCGTCTCTAACCTCGTCAGCGCTCAAACCGCCTCAAAGACCCTCACAGTTTACTGTGAGTAATTGCATGCTCAGCTGCTAATGCTAATAACATAAGCTAATTAGACTCCCACACATTCTCACAAGTGAGCAGGGCTGGATTACCGATTTGGCACGCAGGGGTAATCCAGGGGCAATTAGATAGCATATGAGCACGTGATAAGCTATTGCAAAATATGTAGAATTGTAATTAACCTGAAATTAGCTTTAAAACTGCAACATTTTCTCTCAGCCTCATAATGGCAAAATGTGTAGAATAGCATGGGATTAGCTATATACTGTAACTGCACAGTTTCCTCTAAGCCTCATCCCACTGCTGTCTTGCTTCTGAAGCTAAGCAGGGTTGGTCCTGGTCAGTCCCTGGATGGGAGACCAGATGCTGCTGGAAGTGGTGTTGGAGGGCCAGTATGAGGCACCCTTTCATCTGGTATTAAAAAAAGATATAATGAACAAAAATGTAAATGCAACAATTCAAACAATTTTACTGAGTTACAGTTCATTTAAGGAAATCAGTCCATTTAAATTAAGAAAGTAGGCTCTAATCTATGGATTTCACATGACTGGGCAGGGTCGCAGCCATGGGTGGGCATAGGACACCCACTTGGGAGCCAGACCCATCCAGTGGGGAGCCAGGCCCAGCCAATCAGAATACTTTTTCCCCTGGATGTGGAGGTCCTGGGTTGGCATGGTTACACGTGGTCTGCGGTTGTGAGGCCAGTTGACGTACTGCCAAATTCTCTAAAACGATGTTGGAGGCAGCTTATGATAGAGAAATGAACATTCAATTATCTGGCACAATACTCTGGCAACAGCTCTGGTGGACATTCCTGCAGTCAGCATGCCAAAACTTGCACCCTCAAAACTTGAGACATCTGTGGAATTGTGTTGTGACAAAACTGCACATTTTAGAGTGGCCTTTTATTGTCCCCAGCAAAAAGTGCACCTGTGTAATGATCATGCTGTTTAATCAGCTTTAATCAGGTGGATGGATTATCTTGGCAAAGGAGAAATGTTCACTAACAGGGATGTAAACACATTTGAGCACAACATTTGAGCGGAGTATGAAAAATGCGTCGATTTTGTATTTATTTCATCTAATGAAACATGGGACCGACACTTTACACGTTGCATTTATATTTTTGTTCAGTATAATAATACCCCAATGCACCCGGGCAGTGATTGGGGACATTGCCCTGTGTAGGGTGTCGTCTTTCGGATGGGATGTTAAACGGGTGTCCTGACTCTCTGTGGTCACTAAAGATCTCATGGCACTTAACGTAAGAGTAGGGTTGTTAAACCCCGGTCAACTTACCTGGTAAAATAAGGGTTACAAAAAATACGTAAGAAAATTGCTGAATGTGTAGACTAGCATGAGGTTAGCTGTAAGTCCACACCATTAGAATCACAGGGGAAACTGTGGCCCCAGATGTGGTGGTCCGGCTCTGACTGTGAGTCACTATCTGGTGTCCAGGGTTGTGTTAATTAGGGCACACACATAAAAAATGGTGTCTGATTTGAGAAGTCAGTTGTCTTTCCTTGTTTTAGTCTGTTTTCTTTTGTTTGGTGCCTAATGTACACGACCCAGCAGCTAAAATGCTAATGCTAATACTATGAGCTAGTTGTTTTACTAGCTAGCATTACACCAAGTAATGGAACTGCCTGTTAGCCACAGAAGCACATCACTATAAGGGCTACAGGGCTAATTCGCATTAGCAATAACAACTCGTGAAGCCACTAGTCATACCCAACCCCAGTAATATTGACCCCATGCATTTTGAGGTGAAACTTTACTGTGACAGTCTGTGAGTCTGTCTGTTGATGTCCCCCGCCCCCCTCCCATCCCCTCCAGATGGTCCCGACACCCCCGTGCTGAGCAAGGCTTCCCCGGCAGACTGTGTGGTAGGAGCGGATGCAGTGGTAGGCCAGACGATCCGACTCACCTGCGTGTCTGACTCCCTGCCCCCTGCCACTTTCTCCTGGAAATACAACAATGAACCCGTGGCGTCTGGCCAACTGGACAGTGGCGTGATCAGCCTCAGACCTTCTCCACCAACCAGAGCGGCCAATACAAGTGCGTGGCTAGCAATGCCATCACGGGCGCCACATCGGCGCAGGGGACGGACCTGGCCATCGTGGGTGAGTTATGCAGGACGGACACTGACGTGACTCATTCTGATGACTGTTAGTTTTGGACAGCGCAGCGGCATCCATCTTCGAGTGAAGAGAGGGGAACATTTTGGCCCAGCCTAGCCCATCAGCAAAAGATTGATCAATCCAAATGCTCTCACAATGAGAATCTAACTCTTTTTCTATGACTTTCAGCTGTCTTCACTGATGTTCCCTTCATTTCCACCACTCGTTCTCTCTCACCTCTCTTCCCCTGACATCACTTCATCATACTCTTTCTTTTCCATTTGTCTGTCTGGGCTCCGTGTCTCAGACTCATTATCATTATTAATTATCCCCCTGCTCATCACTTTTTCTGTCTCGGCCTCCCTCCCCCTCATCCCTCCTCCTTCCCTCTCTCTTTCAGGCACATGCCTCAGTGCAGGGGCAGTCGCAGGCATAGTGATTGGCTGTGTGGTCGCTCTGATCTTAATCGTCATAGCCATCGTACTCCTGGTGCGCTGGAAGAGAGGTGAGTGTCTGTCTCAGTAATATCTTGTAAACTCTTTGAAAGCATTCACATTGACCTGTGTACACTATGCTCATGTAAACGTAGGTTTCTGTGTTTGAATACAGTATGTGACAATGTTGCTTATTGCAGTTGACCGAAGACTGAAGGAGGCCACAGGACAAAAGAGACACCCAGAACTCATGCTTACAGTAAGACACTCTTCTTTTTCCCAGAATATTAGGATTCTGAAAGCAATTAACCCATTCATGTATTTCCTTCTCTTCTCTTTCTCCCTCTCTTTCAGCCCACTGAACCCCCTCCACATGGTACCCGGACTTTAGGCAGAGGCCGTCACTCAGACCCACTGCTACACACAAACCCTCACAACTTCTACACTGTCCCACCCGATGGCCACGATAACACACACACACCGCCACGCAACACTAACACACTCCAACACAATGGCCACGCCAACAGAAATAGGTTCCCACACAATGCGCAACATCCGAATGCCAATTCATTTCTACAGAATGGCACCACGCAGGACCACGACACTTCCACACACACTGCTGCACCTCAGAATGCCAACACACTCGACACCTTCCCACAGATGACTCAAAATCACCCGAACAATCCAAACATACTCATACAAGCGGGTTCTACTCAGGTCGGTGTTAACCTTAACACACTGCCACACAACCAGCAAAATAGCAACGCACAGGTGGCAACGGTTCACGTCAATCTCAATTCCTATCCAACTAATGGTCAACAACCCAACCAACAGTCACAGCAACAATTTACAAGCCCACAGGACAGTACAATGCAGAAGAGCGCCACCAATGTAGCCAACAGTGCTAGTGCTCTTCAAGTTCAAAATATCAACCCACAAACGTTCACACAGACTGGACAGTCATACTCCAATCCCATGATGCAACTTGGCTTGTCATATCCTGGTGATCCTTCACAGGTTGACCACAGTAACTTAGACACTGGTCCTCAAGTCTCTACTGGTCCTATTCCTACTGGTTACACACACAGGGGTCGAAGTCACACTCTCCAGCGAAACGCCAACACGCAGACCTACCAGATGGACCAGGCTACTGATATCCAGCCTAGACACTCCAACCCAGCAGCGGCCAATTCTGTGCCACGTGATGCCAGCCATACCACACCAAGTGCCAGCTCACACCGCCAACAAATGCCTTGGGACCGTCTGAGGGGCACCCCGGCGTACCCCAACGAGCCCCCCAGAAGGGTACAGGCTTCCCCCGACAGCAGCTACACCTCTGAGGGCACCTCTGAGTCCCCGTCCCAGGCTAGACGATCCAGACCACACACCAGGAAGAGTGGGCCAGGAGCACAGACCCAGAGTCCCCCACAGAGCCGATCTACACCCAGGAAGGCTGCACCGACGGCGGGCAGACAGACCCAGAACCTCCCCCACACTCATGGGATGAACACTGAGCCTGGGGCTCCAAGCCACACACAGTTGCATATCAGTCCCCATGCACACGGTACACCAAGGCAGAGAGCCCAGCAGGATGTCAGAGCTCAATCCCAGATCACAGCTCAGACCGCTTCTCAAAGCCAGACTGGCCCCAGGCAACAAAATGCCTCCCGCAGCTACCACAACCCCCAGACACAACAACAGGGACCAGGCGCCCCACAGGGACTAATAACCACCATGCCCCAAGGCACCACACTCGACATTCGAGCTCTCGCCAATCCAAATCACATCCCACAGACACAAACCGGGATTCAGTATGGTAGGGGAAACACACACATGATACCGCAGCCCACACAAGACCAGAGACAGACAGCAACACAAGGTTGGGGTGCACTAACACAGCCTGTTACACAGAACCCCAGTAGCCTCACTCAGATGGCCTTGGAGATGCACACACTGACGACCCCGAACCCTTTTCACAACCGTAACCACCAGACACAGGCCGCCCTGCTCAACACCCAAGCTCGAGTCCCTAACCCTGGGCACCAGCGGCCCCCCACGCCCCCTCCCGTGATCCCTCTGGCTCAGTTCCAGACTATTCCCAGAGAACGCACCCAGCACCAGTCCCCAAACCGGGGCCCCACTGGCCCTCTCAGGGCCCCGGTCAATGTACACAATGCACAGAGACACCCCAATGCCCACCCGCCCCACAGACACCCCGGTGCTAGCATGCCGGCCAACCTGCACTCGGGAAATGCCCACCCAGTGCACGCTGATAACACACACAGGCACGGTCAACATACTCATCATGCCCACAGGAACACTGCCCACCCACGCCAGGTAAGTAGACACCAAAGTAGTGCTTGATATCAGAGCCAACCGTTCCCATATGTTTGATATATGTTCATTAGCCATTTCATGTTTCATTAATCGCCACATGGCTCTCTGTCTCAGATGTGTGATCATTATGCCTGTCTCATCCTGTCATGTCATTCTCTGTGCATTTAGTTTCTTTGGTTTCCCCACCTCTCATTCTCACTGACAGTTAGTCAGCATCCCAAATGGAACCCTATTCCCTTTATAGTGCACTATGTTTGACTAGAGCCCATAGGGAATAGGATGCAATTTGGGACGCACAATGTGTGTGTCACGTGTGGAGTTACCGGTAATTTACCCAAGTTACTGTAATCTTCTGTAATTTTGGTAAGTAACAGGTAATCAATGGTAACTTTGGTAATTTATACTTGAGTCATTTTAAAAAGATTTATTAATATGTAGTATTTATTGTTTATATCTGTGTCCATATTGTCCATGAGTTTCTAGTGGATGGACCATATGGTACAAGAGAAAATTGCCCAATTAATGAAAAAAGCATCTAATCAACTATGGCATTATTTTCAATTAACTCTGCAACTCTTCCAACGATTTACTTTTTTCACCAGTTTGCCGCCACAACATTAAATAACAACAAAGACATATTGACATGGTCAAATAAATATATAAAGGATCTTTCATGTTGAAAGTCATATTAAACACCAGTGGTCTTCACTGAGATGATGGTTTATATTTAGGATCTAGTTTTACTTTGTCATTTATTTTGTATTTTAAAATCTTATTTGATTATTTTATACATTTTTATCTGTGATAGGGACAGAGATAATGACAGACACCTGTGATAATCTTAAGTACCCAAAAGAACTACGTAAAATTGTTGAAACTTCAAAAGTTTCCAGTAAGATACCCTCCCTTTTGCAACCCTAGTCACAGGGAAGCTTGCCAAGCAGCTTTTATAGCAGGGCCTGCACTTTCTGTTGAGTGACAAGTATCTGTCTACTGGAGTAATGACAAGAGTATTTGGCAGGGATACAGCCAGGGTAGTTTGGCTGGGTGTTTGTCTGCCTATACCTTACCCAGTGTTTCAGTGTCAGAATT
This sequence comes from Oncorhynchus nerka, assembly GCF_034236695.1. Classification (NCBI taxonomy): domain Eukaryota; kingdom Metazoa; phylum Chordata; class Actinopteri; order Salmoniformes; family Salmonidae; genus Oncorhynchus; species Oncorhynchus nerka. Next base: position 44,174,822 of record NC_088409.1, on the reverse strand, counting down.
GTGTCAGTGGCTATGTTGAACATGACTTGTATATAATTAAGGGCTTGTTCTTTCTCTCCAACACCAGACCCACCAAGGGCGACCTAGACACTGAGAGATGCCAACGGACACACACACACCAGCAACTGACAAGAGGAGAAACACAAGCACGGATGACTATGGGAGCCCCACTCTAAAGCAATGGAGACCATGCAAAAACACACATATGCGCGTGCGCACACACACATACACACACACACACACACACACTTCCCGCAGTCGACTCCCCTTGCCTGTCAAGTGAATGTTATCTGTTGATTTTCAACAGTACCGACAATGACTCACTGGAAAACACACACAGATGTGTTATTTCTGAAGCACCATATAACCAAATAGTAGTAATGAGAAAAAGGCCTGTTTGAGGCGAGACACTCCAGGCCGCGTGTACGTGGCCTCTCCCATTCAGCGTGTTCAGAGCGAGAATGAGGCACGACCACAACAATGAGGACTTGAAATGTTTCCATTCGTGTCTGTGTGTGTGTTGCTCCTTGTGACTAGAATAAACAGTAAAAAGGACAGAAAAAGAGACCCCTTGCTGGACTGATTCCAATTGAATGGACTTGGCCCCTGGGAACTACTGTGTGAAAATTCAGAAGGAAAAAAGCCCCTCTGCGACTTGCTTTATTTAATATTTCCATGGAAGTATTTATGTGGTGACTTTCTGTTTACAGATGCTTCTCTTGACACCGCTCAATTAACGGGATTCGGCTCGGCGCCTGGGCTTCAGAAGCAATGCTCAACTAACTGTGAAGGAGACCCCACAAATGGATGGGCCGCTTATTAATTAAGTGCTTTTATGCGACTTAAATGACTCGGAAAATAATAACGCCCATGCGTGGAGGAGGTCAGCACAAAGAGGCTGCTGAGCTGCCACGTTTTCCCCGACTAAGCAAAGCAAAACAATTTGCTCTGGGACTACGATGCTCGTTTGTGTGGAGGATTAGCACATTAAAAGGGATCTCTATTGGAAAGAATCTTAGTTTTCTTTCGAACAAAATGTATATTTAATGTTTTTATTTTTCTGTTACGTGCTAAATATGTTGGACTGCTATTGCAACATGTGTCTTTGTGACTCAGGGAGGCTGTTTTATACTCAAATATATGTTCCATTAAAATACAGAAAAGAGGATAAATATGGTTTTTAAAGATTAGGGGTCTCCATTGAACATACTTTTTCCAGGACTAGGCCGCCCCCATATGTTTTGTTGATGATAATAAAGTATTTTGATTTACAGGAAAATACTGTATGTCAGTGTATTACATGACATTCATTTTGATATAATGTTACCTACCTAATGGCATCATCTTAACTGCTTTTGAAATAATCTTGCCCTCCAGGCATTCTGATCTTTCAGCTGTTACAAATATTCCCAGAATATTGTATTTACTTAACCGTTTTTGAGTTGAAGAATCTGCACTGTAAAAATGTCCCTTCTTAATTACAGCACAATTGTTTGCAGAGTTGCCAGATTAATACTGTAATATAGCTTTACAGCAGAGATGTTCCTTCCTGTAAAACATGTTACAGTCTTCCTGCTGTAAATGTGGCCACCTGATTCCATGGCAGAATTTAGTGGATGTGTCATGGTTGATTGATAGAGTGAATATGCCCACTGAATCTCAAGCCATATCTTAAAGCAATAACAATAAGGAAGATATGTTGACCTCTGCATTCAGGACTACGAGTAGGAGAAAGTCCTTTCGAGAAATGAGTAGCTGCGTTGAACTTTTGAATCCTGTTTTGTATGTGCTGACACTTGGTGAGTGAGAAAGGTTTGAATTGAATAAAATACTGTTATGTTTTTGTGAGTATCCCTTAGGGAGCTGTTGATTTTCCACATTAGTGAAATGCATGTCTGTTTCCTCAGCTTGTTATGGAGGAATTAGGAGCTTCTGGCTTGCTGTTCTATCAGTCCCTCAGCACAGCTCCCACTTGTGAGTACATCAAATACAGTCCTGCTCCACAACTGCTAAGGTAGAATGACTTTGTACTGTTGAGTAATGGTAGAAAACATCTTATAGTTATCCTCCAAAGCTAAATGACTGTCTGTTCTTCCAAAATGATAGGAATATGTCACGTAGGAAGACCGACTGTATATGCTGATACGGCTCCTTTCCAGAACTCAATTTGCATGTACATTTAATGTGGTTGTTTTACTCTCCTTCCATGATATACTGTGTTTACTGCAGCAAATTGTAATTGTTTCTGGTTCACATTAGAGCATAAATTAGCGTACAAAACAACAAGGCAACAGGAAGGTATGTGCAACATCTGCATTTCTGTTGTGATTACATTTCATAATGGTGTGTGTGTCTCCTCTTTATCACACAGTGGCTCCACCCAGCCCTCCTGACCCAGATGAGCCAGTGCTGCTCATCGTGTGTGTAACCCTTGCTGTGGTTTCGGTGGTGGTTTTTCTGGGGATCTACTATGGCTTCCAACGCCACCGGTAGTATAAACCCTAGAGGGTGTCTCACACACAGGACAGTCAATGGACCTATTCAAATACCTATTCAAATACATGTTGCTCCTTCTTTCCATTGAGGAAATCCACTTTGATTAAAGCAATGGGGAATGCACGTTTTCACTCTTGTACTGATCAGTGATTACCTCAGGGAAGGGAGGAAAGAAAGCCTCCATTTTAGAGGTATTCACTCACTGCGCAGATGTAACATGGTGGTAAGTCTCCTCTTCGTTTCCATCAGTGCTAAGAAAAACAGAACTGACGTCACCAGGAGACATGGGTCCATGAGGATGAGTCCTGAAGTAAAAGGCTTAAATCCTTCTCATTTTGAACACCTATCTGTTGTTTTCTATTTCAATTCCATTTTTAACGCATGTCTCTCTTTGCAGGGACTGGCTGGAACATAGGCGTGTTTGTCTGCACAGGATGTGCATCTGCATGCAAATGTATTGGCTGAAGCCCAGTAGCAACATATTCCAAATGGCTCCCTATTTAGTGAAACTATTTTGACCAGAGCCCTATGAGTCCTGGTCAAAATGAGTGTACTATAAAGGGAATAGGGTGCCATTTCTAACACAACCATAATTTCAACAGAGTCTGGAGTTAAGTATAACATCAGTCTGTCTGCAATAAACATTTTGAGCAGCAAAATCAGACAGGAGTTTTTATATATTGTAACTCCACTAGGGGGAGCCAAGCATGCAAGAGAGACTTCAGGGGCCTCATCGATGAGAGCAAATGTACTTATTTTTATTATTTTTTTTGCCTCCGATGTCTTTTCTATTAGATAGGATTTTACGACACTGCTTGTTCAATATCACAAAATTAAAACAATAGACTTGCGCCATCGGCATGGAATCCCTTGGCTGCAATTCAATAAATATACTGAACACAGATAAAACTGTGTTGAATAGCAACAAGGAAACCCACAGTCATGTTTAGCTCGTCTAAAAAATGATCACAGTCAGATATTGATGTAAACCACAACAGAGAGAACAGAAACCCAAGACAGAGTATGCTTGGACTATTTCCTGGTCTGGTCATCAAGTCTTATCTTTAAGTGGCCATCAGCAATCAGCAAAAAAAGCCGAGGGATGGGTCTGGAGAAATGTCACCACTCTCCTATTCATAGACAGAGCTATGGATGCAAAGACTGATCATCCATGATGTCGAATTATAGTCACAACCATGCTTTGAGGCTATATATAGTGTTTGTTTACATTTGCTTTGTTTATAAACATTGGAGTAAAACAGTATATTTTGGGCATTTACAAGTTACATTCTTCAACCATCAATGGGTGGGTACATACAGTATCATTAATTCACAAGTCCAAAAATGGACGAAGCAACTGCAGATTGCCCCTTTAAAGGAAATAGATTTATATGTATTCTATTTGTGCATTACCGTCGTGCATTTATTTATTACCAGGGAGGGGTTGGGCAGAGGCCTATCAGCTGTTATGAGCTCATAAGAACAAAACATATCATCAACAATAAGTAGTAGAGCTAATGTGTGATCTCCCCCATCCATTGCACTGCTACTGTACTTAGTGGTATTTCTATAGCTCTACCACAGTAAGGCCTTGGGAGGCATGAAAAGGAATTCAACCACTGTTCAACCACGTTGTCTTAGAGATGACGGTAATGCTCCTCCATTTCTTTAAGGGCCTCTAAACAGAATGTAATCTTCATAATTGTCAATGTCAAGAATTGAGACGTAATATATCTTAGGACTCATTCTTAAATATCTTAGAATATATCTTAGAAATGTTGCTGCTAGGGATAACACATTAACCTGAAGTTTCTTGAGGGCAACAGCTGAAATCTTTTCGCATCGAAAAGATAAACCTGATCTCATTCAGCCAAAAGCCTGATGGTTAATTGCGACAACTCCAAGGTCTTGCGGGAACTCATTGGATGATCGGACAATGACTCAGGGCATGCAAGCACATACACACTGACAGCAGGAGGGTCACAGTGACGGACACAATAGTGACATTGTATACCCAGGTCTGGTGAGAGAACACACAGTGGAAATCAATGCATGAATCGGCCGCTGTAGACAGTCAACCATGGTGCAGTGCCAAGCACGAGACGCCAGCCAGTCAGATCGTACCGTTTTGATAAACAGCGCTCGACTTGTTCACGCCACACACGGACCACGCTGAAGTTTCCGGGTAATTACGGGGAGAGACTAAGAATAAAGCATTCTAATTATCACATGGCTCCATCTATCAGCACACCACACACACACACACACACACACACTGTAAGCACAAATGTCAGGGAAGGCAGCGCTCGTCGTGACAGTCCCTGATTAAACACCCTCCAAGATGGCAGCTTTTCATCTGAAATGGTGTGCGCTCCCCTGATTGCCCCCCTATCTTACCTTCATCAGTACAACCAGGGTGTTCTAAATGCCCTGCTAGATAGAGGACTCTGTCACTGCTGTGAAATGCTGTGTCATTATGTCAAACGGATGACACGTATATTATACCTGGCTTTTCACTATACAATTAGTGTTGGATTGGAGCCTGGATGGGTGGCACACACAAAAACATAGTCTGTGTCCCAAATGGCACCATAAACCTCAGATCAAAAGTAGTGCCTTACAGAGCTGTGAAAAAGTGTTTACCCCATTTCTGATTTTCAACATTTTTGCATATTTTGATACTGAACGTTATCAGATTTTCAACCAAAACCTAATATTAGATGAAGGGCTCCTTCGATATATGAAGGCAAGTCGTCCAGGTCCCGAGGCAGCAAAGAATCCCCAAACCATCACACTACCACCACCATTCTTGCCATTGGTATAAGGTTCTTGCTGTGAAATGCAGTGTTTGGTTTTCGCCAGGCATAATTGGGACCCTTCTCATCCAAAAAGTTGACTCAAGTTTTCAACAACAACAAAAAATCACCTGGATGATCATCAAGACTCTTTGAAGAATGTTCTATGGAGCAGATGAGTTCAACAACGTTTTGGACGACATGGGTCCCTTATACCCAACGGTCAAGCATGGTGGTGGTAGTGTGATGTTTTGGCGGTTCTTTGCTGCCTCAGGACCTGGACAATTGATCTTAATAGAAGGAACCATGAATTCTGCTCTGTATCAGAGAATTCTACAGGAGAATGTTGGGGCTATCCGTCTGTGAGCTGAAGCTAAGCGCAGCTGGGACATGCGGCAAGACAACTATCCTAAACACATAATCAAGTCTACATGAAAATGGCTATGAAAGCAACAATGGCCGAGTCAAAGCCCAGACCTAATCCCAATGCAGATGTTGTGGCAGGACTTGAAACGAGCGGTTCATGCTGGAAAAAGCGGCACAACCAGTTATTGAGTGTAAGGGTACTTTTTCCACACAGGGAAATTGGATGTTGCGTGACTTTGTTAATTATTTGTTCACTCAATTTCCCTTAATCTAATATTAGGTTTTGATTGAAGGTCAATATAAAAAATATGCGAAAATAGAGGAAATCAGTAAGGACCTAAATACTTTTCCATTGCACTGTAGATGTACTGTAGGGAATAGGGTGCTATTTGGGACTCTATTTGGGACTCATACTTAGTATTGTTGGATGTAAACAAATATTTCCTCACTACTATGAATCCCTCTTCTCTAGGCTCTATCTTGATTTGTGCAATATGAAAACCTGCTTTTGAACGGAGAAGTGTGCGTGTGTACGAGCGTGGGTTCATGTATATGTACATGTGTGTATATACGTGCATATGTCTGTGTATACGTGCATGTTCGTGTGTGTGTGTTACGTGAAAGACAGACTGGAAAGTATTGAAACCGTTTCCTTGAAGAGACTTTGACCAACTCACGTCTGGTCTGAAGCACAACCAATCATGCCATTTATAGATACTTGTGTGGTTGCTTTGCTCTATAAATGGTAACTGCTACTCAAGTTTCTCCTAAACAGTTTTTTGTTTGTTTTTGTTTATAGTAACTGTGTAGTTACTAGGGACGATACATTGTAACTTAGTGTCCACTAACTACTCATTCCTTAATTTCGTCATACAGTTTGCGTCTGCACTCTACAGTACACATAAACTCCTTGCTCAAGCAACAAATAGAAATGTCCTTTTATTCAAAAATCCAGAATTTCTCAAATTAGACTCAACTACTACACATGTTCAGTTGGCATTGTACTCAAATAGCACAAGGTTTTAGCCATTTTGTTGTACAGGGAGGTTTGAATTTTTATGCTGAAAAGTAATTTAAAAAAAAATTCTGTAAAGACTGAATAAACTCAATGGCATGAACTGTGATTTCACAGGGTTTGTGTGAGTTCTTGTATGAAAACATTGAACATTTTCCTATAGTCAGATAGGCTATGTTCAAATGAATTAGAGGGGACAGTATATCAGAGAGCTTGATATTTCCCATATGTAATTAATATTCTCCACATGCCAAATGATCCATGTAAAAGGTTGGGCGAGAGGTTTGTATTTTTTAAGTTTTTAGATTATTTAACAAGAACTGGTATTCATCCATAACCCTCCTACTAACCCCAACTTTAAACCTCACTGTGACTACACACCTAACACATAATCCGTAACCCTAGCCTCAGCTTCCAGGCCTCACATCTTAACTCTAAACCTAACCCTAAACCTAACCCTAAACCGAAACTGTAATCTGAGTAAGCTGTTGCATATCAACAGAGTTGCAGTTGAAAGTTTTTTTTTTCTTTCAATAGTTTGAGCGTCTACAGACAGATCTGTTGTGGACTATCCAAATAAAGTGTGATCAAAATGGAGAGTCCCCCACCCTTCAAAAAAGGAACATGTGCAACTTCTTTCCTGTTTAGTACGTGACATGAAGTACGTTACATTGAGACATTACCATTAAAAGCACCGTTTATTTGAAGCCAAGCGTTTACTCAGCATTTGACCAGGGGACGTTTGTGTGCGTGTTTGCTGACTAAGGTATGTACAGTGGAACTCTTGATGTCATGCTCCTTGTGCTATTATCAGGAGCTTTTATGTAAATGTTGGCAAAGTAGACAGACTACGCTTTTATATATTTCACAAGGAAGACATACTAAAACACCAAATACCTGTAAGCCTTTTGAAATCTGTTCAATCTAAGGTAAATATAAAATACTTACCATGGATCTGGAATATATATATTTGAACATATTTGGGTAAAAACAGTTGTCACGGCATGTGTTCCAAGCATAGTGCACTCATACAGTACTGATTTCCGTTGAGAAGATGGTACTTTTTATGATTTTTTAAAGTGGCAGTGAAAAGTTGAATTTTTGCTTTAGGAATATATATATACAAATTTGCTGAGTAATCAACCTTTTTACATATCCATTTCAGGAATGAGATGGTATAGGTATGTTCTGTGTCTGTACTACACTCTGTCTAAATTGTCATGGTTACTGCAAACTCTTTAGTTTTTTTTGTCCTTTGGGAATGAGGATGTGATGTTCCAGTCTAATGGCTGCTATCCCAATGGGCATCTCTGTCTCACCAATCACTCTCGGTAAAATGTTGTTATAGTACCTCTGTAATAATGGGCTGCATTTAAAGTGATGGGTTGTTTTAGGTGAGCATTGTTTATCATCATTGACCAGGTGAAACTCTCTGTTCCAACCCATGTTACTTTTCTTATCTTACTAAAGAAATAAGCTGTCAAGTGAATGTGGAACCTCAAACATTTACCCTGACATGAACAGCCACATGTCCAGTGCGTGGTGTTTTCTCATAACGAGCTACTGTACCTCCGCAGACCAAAACGCATCCGCTAGACAGCCTTTTTATCAGTCGAGGGTTAACAACACCTTGACGACTCCCCAGCAACATCAGATAAACTGATAAAAGCCGGCTACCTCCTTCCTGCACGTGTATGTCTTGGCACCATTCCCTAGATGACTGAGGTGTGTTTTGAACATCTGAAGCCATGTTTCTTCTCTTGTTTATTGTAATTTAGGTACCATATACCCTTTTGGAGAACTTAGGCTTCACATGACCCAGTTTTGAATAATTATACCCTTCCTCCAAGGGTGCGTTTTAGCACAAATTGATTGCAAAATTAGTAAGTGTTGAGTCAGTGTTGGGAAAGAAAATGAGAAGTAGATGATCGTGTTGATGTTTGTGTTAATCAGTATCGCCCAAGGAATAGAAAAATAGGATCCAGTTCTCACAAGTCATTGGGCTCCCGAGTGGTGCAGTGGTCTACGGCACTGCATCTCAGTGCAAGAGGCATCACTACAGTCCCTGGTTTGATTCCAGGCTGTATCACATCCGACCGTGATTGGGAGTCCCATAGGGCGGCTCACAATTGGCCCAGTGCCGTCCGGGATAGGCCGTCATTGTAAATAAGATTTTGTTCTTAACTGATTTGCCTAGTTAAATAAAGGTTGCATTTAAAAAATACTGACCAATGGAAATGTATGAAGTGTAAAGAGCTTATGAGCTGATTAGGTTGATATTTGTGCACATGTAGATGTAGCCTACACCTGACACACTAAAGTAAATGTAGCCTAGATTAACTTGACAATATCTACAATTCAATTTTAATTAGATGCTATCAATATCTGAAATGTGTTCCCAAATCCAACTCATTTAAAAAAATATCAACACCTGGGGACACATGAACATACACCTTAAAATGCTGCACTCAACATTTCAAAACCATAACGGTCGCATTAATGACCATAACAGAAATAGTACAAACGTTAATAGTGTCTGAGACCTCTTTCCAGTATTCACGCGATGGTCATCTGTTCAAATCCAATGCACAATTCAGGCTTTATAAATGACACCTGAAGTTGTGTTCTGTTGTCCAGCTGCCTGTCACTGTAGTAGACAGTCAGAAGGAGTGGCGCTGCTGTTTGCAAGACACAGACATTTCCTTCACTGAATAAGCATCAACCCCCAAGCGCTAGCCTCCCTCTGTAATATCAAATGATCATCAGATTTTTTTAAACTCAAATTTACTAGTGAGATACATCAAGCTTCACAAGGAGGGCAACATCCACTGATTCCTTTAAATGTATACAAATATATAATCCAGTGGCTAGTAAATTACACACAAAGCTATAGCCCCTTGCAATATTTATCTTTATTTATATTTTTCTATAAATGTTTTATGTCAAAGGAATACAAGTCAACAGTAATTCGACCAGAGATTAAAATCCACAAATGTAATGAAATAGTCAAGTATTAAGTATTTTTTTTTACAACGAGTTCCAGGGGCAATCCCCTGGGGCAATACCTGTTCAAGACACCTGTGGCTGATGGTAATTACACATGCAGAGGTCATCCTTCATAACACTGCTAGCCCCAAAATATTTGACTGTAAGGGTTTATAAGGGAACCAAATAAACCTTACTCTGTAGAAATTAAAATCATTCTTCAAATACCATCCTCATGGCTTACCAGCCACTGAACACTTGTGTCATGATGGGAGTATTATGTTGTTAGTTTGCTCCACCATGAATAGAAGGAAGCTTAGGGGTTCATGCGTGCGCTGGATATTAACACTGGGATTAGCCGAGAGGCATCTGGAAAACTCGAGGCTGGGAAGCACAAACAGACTGCTCCCTTTTATTGTTGTGATGGGTACCTTGTTTGCCACAATTAATGGCTTCACTCCAAAGCATGCCACTGTGCCTACATCGGCATGGTCTTCCTAGTTTGGAAAGGGGGGAAGGGTTTGCTAACAAGTCCCCTGCTTGAGGACCATTATGACATTGACGTTTGTCTACTGTAGAGAGTCCAACCATAGACATGCCATAGACTCAAAGAAACTCTTGTTAGACAGAATGACATGGCTTTGTTAACCAACTGCATCACAGCTATCCTTGTGACTGAATTCAGCCTTCGTGTGTAATTTTGCATACAAACTAGTGACACCGCCTCTATTTTTATTTTATTGCTTCACACCTTCACTGACTAACTCTGCATATCCTGAAATGACCCCAGATTGAGTACCTGCATTAGCTAACACAAACGTTAGCTCATTGTCTATATCCTTCCTCTTTTGCAGAATGATGTCTGAGAAGGAAGTCATGGAAAGATACGGCCACAGCAGCCTGGTGCTTGTGGTCTACATCATCACCTTGCTGATTGGCTTCCCCGCCAATGTTGTGGCCTTTTACACCTTCAGCAAGAAGGTGAGGCAGAAAGCCATGCCCGTCGACATCCTGCTACTCAACCTGACCATCTCGGACCTCATCTTCCTGCTCTTCTTGCCCTTCAAGATCAAAGAGGTGGCGGACAACATGAAATGGATCATGCCCCACTTTCTGTGTCCATTGACCAGCTTCGTCTTCTACACCACCATCTACAACAGCACCTTCTTTCTGACCGCAATCAGTGTCGAACGCTACCTGGGAGTGGCCTTTCCCATCAAGTACAAACTAAAAAGACGGCCTTTGTACGCCACGGTGGCTAGCGTCGCCTTCTGGGCAATCTCCATGGCGCACATTAGTATTGTCTACATCATTCAATATTTCGACTATTCCAACACCACCCGGGCAGACGCTTTGAACCTGGACATGTGTTATGAGGATTTCACCCCGGAGCAGCTGCAAGTCCTGATTCCTGTCCGTCTGGAGCTCTTCCTGGTTCTATTCTGTGTACCTTTCTTTATCTGCTGCTTCTGCTACATCAACTTCATCCGAATCCTCTCTCAGCTGCCCAGCATCAACCGCAAGAAGCGTCAGCGGGCCATCGGCCTGTCTCTGGGGACCCTGCTGGTGTTTATCGTCTGCTTCGCACCCTACAACTTGTCACACGTAGTGGGCTTTGTAAAGTGGGAGAGTTCCACTTGGCGTGTGGAAGCACTCTTGTCCAGTACCGTCAACGCCAGCCTGGACCCCATCATCTTCTACTTCTCCTCAGCGGCCCTCAGGTCTACCTTCCACCTCTTCATGAAGAACCTGGTGGAGAGGATGCAGCGGTTGTTCTTCTGCAATAAGGTCCTCTACTGCCCCCTGTTGTTCTGCTCCAGAACTCAGAAGGACAGCACACCAAGCACCAATGACAGCTCCTTATAGTGTACGTGTCAAACTCATACCACAGAGGACTGAATGTCTGCGGGTTTTCGCTCCTCCCTTGTACTTGATGGATGAATTAAGGTCACTAATTAGTAAATAGCTCCCCTCACCTGGTTGTCTAAGTCTTAATTAAAACATTTAAAATAAAACCTGCAGACACTAGCTCCTCCATGGAATGCGTTTGACACCCCTATTATAGTGTGTAGTCAAGCCATATGCTACACATGCTAAATGCTAGCCTGTTCAATGTATTTATTGCACTTAGGTTCTTATTGAAAAGACTGAGGACTTTGCTATCTGTCTTTATAAGTAGCCTATACATTAATCAGTGCCAGTCGGTGCCAATTAGGATGAGGGAGGATGCTACTTTTTTTTATGAGCCTTATTTCTATTACAGAATATTGGATGACTGTCATTCATTTTCCATTCCCCCAGCCCAATGTAACATCGATAGTTTTGGGCTACTGTATGATAGTCAAATTTGACCTATACCCATCATGAGTTTGCAACAAACTAGCCTATGAATGAAAATCTACAATGTAGGTGCAAAGGGTTGAGAGAATTTTGAGTAACCAAGGTGATTACTGCCTTGCACACTCTTGCTTGCATCTAGCTGACCAAGGGTGTAATCATTAGTCCAACATTTGCAAATGAGAGTTTCTATTGGACAAATTCAGGTATGTTTATCCCCTTTTTGTTCCATTTGCTTCTTTTTAAGAAACATTTTTCAACAGAATCGAAGGAATGAATACACCCCTGATCATACAAAAACAGTTCACTTTCAAAGCAGCCTTATGTAGACAGCATGATCACGTTGCTCGTTGTTTATATAATTCCTTGTTTATATAATTCCTATAGTTCCTGTTTATATAATTCCCAACTATCCATGCGCTTTCCTCCTCTCACCTTTTACCTTTGCTTGTGGACTTCAGTGCATAACACCTGTCTGTGACCAGGAAAAATATCATGACTACTAACCGCTACATACAGACTACATCATTGTCACCTCATAGTCAATATAGCTATAGTACTAGAACTAACGAGTTAGTAAACCCGGTACAATCATGCAGTACAGTGTACAGTCACAAAGCAGTTTAACAGTTCCACTGCGGGTGCTGGTGGTAATAAATTATTCAAACCAAAAGCTTACCTAGATTTGGAAGAGTTCCAGTGTTGGATAGCCAAAGCCAGCTAGCTAACATAGCATCACTCTCTGTTTGAGCCAGGTGTTTGAGTATGCTAATCTAGCTAGCTGCATCCAGCTAGCTTAAGTGAAAGTGAAGTTAAAAAAATATGAACAAATATAGCTAGCTAGTTCTCTCTCTATCTTGCTTCTCTTTAATATTTGAATCAATACATATATTTATCAATACATATATTTTCAAAACTGTTAAACTATTCTCTCTTTGAGTCAACTATTCACCACGTTATGCACTGCTGTGCTAGCTAGCTGTATCTTATGCTCTCAGTACTAGATTCATTATCTGATCTCTTGATTGGGTGGACAACATGTCAGTTCATGCTGCAAGAGCTCTGATAGGTTGGAGGATGTCCTCCGGAAGTTGTCCTAATTACTGTGTAAGTCCATGGACAGGGTGAGAACCAAGAGACTCCTAGGTTTTGCACTGACGTCAAGGAAGCTAGCTGTCCTCCAGCTACACCATGGTGCACTACAGAGTGCTGCTGAGGCTACTGTAGAACTTCATTGTGTGTTTTAATGAATTATTTGGTAACTTGAATATATTTAGTAAAGTTTTATCTAAACATGCAAACTTTTTAAATGTTCCACTATTATCATTTTATGAAATTTACTGAGGAGCATGGTCCTCCCCTTCCTCATCCGAGGAGCCTTCACTAACATTAATGTATGTGTAGTATGCATTTATATGTGTATTTATAAGCTTTTGAAGGTTTTATATTATTTCTGTTCCCCTTTATTTTATGACTTTTTTTTACTGATGACATTAAAATCTCTTTTTACATCATACTTCTGGGAATATTTGAAGTGATGCCTTCCCCCCCATGAAAATGTTTCACAAAATGGGATACACAAACTTGCATAATACACTCTGATTGTCTGTGTCGGCTGTAGCTCTTGGGTTTTATAGATATGTGATTTCGTAATACTTTGAAGGGTTCTTCCAGTCATCAAAACAATGTAAAACAGGAAGTTGAGTTTCAGGCGTATTTACAGTGGGCTCCAAAAGTGTGTAACTTTCTCACTCATCCTTATTCATGATTCATTCAGGACTATCCGTAATCATGGTAGCATCCACGTTAATGTAGAAGTGTTGAGAAACATATTCCATTCTCATTTACAATAAAAGTTCATCCAAAATGACACAATACATAATTTACCATTAATTTCTATTGGGCACAAAATAATTTGAAACAATCAAAACCAACAGCAAATGCTTCCGACAAGTTTGTAGAGTCACAATCTTGATGTAATCATTGTGTGCTAGGAATATGGGACCAAATACTTAACTTTTGACTACACATACTGTATAAGTGAATTAGTCCCAATACTTTTGGTCCCCTAGAATGGGGGGGGGGGGGGGGGCAATGTACATATGAATGAAAACACCCTAAAATTAAAGATGACAGTCTGCACTTTAACCTCATAGTCATTATATCATTTCAAATCCATCCCCCCAAAGAAAGAAAAATGTCAATGTCCCAATACTTTTCGAGTTCACTGTATATCAAAATGGAATATATTTATTATTTTACCACATGCTTTTCCCTACCTAATGATTGCCTCTGAATATCTAAAGTAAAGATACAATGCCCCCAGAAAGTATTCATACACCTGGACTTATTCCACATTTTGTTATTACAGCCTGAATTTGACATTTCCCACCACCAAGCACACTGACAATTATGATACACAAGTAGGACAACTAAATAAATATTTTGAACACATTTGCTAGTATGAGTGTGTATTCTGTTGTGGGATTTCCCACTGCAGTTAGCCTACAGAATGAAAGAATGAACTCTCACCCCCGCAGTCAATGTTAAATTAGTCAAACTGGTATGGTAGCGAGGGAGGAGCAGTTATAGGCGGCTTATAATAGACGTGAGTCACTTTTCTTCCTCGTGCAGTGTTTTCTCCCTCCTCCTCTCTTTCTCTCTTAATCAAGAGGCCAGATAACAGTCTACATCTATTAAGCAATAGAGCAGACAGGCTGGTTCCTCAAAGCCCTAAGACCATCCAGCTTCTATCGCAGGACAGTGTTACTACGGAAACCATGTTTGGAGTGCGCTGGTGATAGATATCAGCGGTGTTTATCTAATAATAATTTGCCGGTAACTGCGCTGGATGTTTAGATTCGGCTGAAAACAGCGTGGCTGGCTGTAGTCGATAGGCGGTCGGAGCTACAGAGGGAGGAATGAAGTAAAGAAGATCCAGGTTCAATTGTCAGACCTGGCAGGATATCCACGGTGGAATAATGTAAGCTTTAATACTCTATTTCTATTTTGGCTACTTCAAAAAGTATCTACAAAAATTCTAGTCAAGTTAGTTTTTCCGTCATGTACACATGATATATTGTAAGACTACATGGAGTACACAGTGAATGAAATGCTTACTTGCAGGTTCACCTCTCGACAATGCAACATCAATAGAAAAAACAAGTAAGTGAATATAAAGAGTAGTACAAATAAAAAATAATCGTATTTTAGCAAAAATATAATACAGAAGGCTCTCACAAATTGAAGTTGGATATTTACAAGACTGGGAAATTGTGCAATAGATATGCAATGTCAATAATAAATAGACATTGTGCAGTAATAATAAATAGTATTCCAGTAGCAGCAGTCATGGAGTGTGTGTGTGTGTGTGTGTGTGTGTGGCCGTGGAAAGTAGTTTGGGGGTGAGGGTGCTGAGATTTTAAATATATAAAAAAAATTATAACATTTTTTAAATTCCGATTTTCAGGGGGCACTCTCAGCACCCCTACTTCCCACGACTATGTACAGTACCATTCAAAAGTTTGACCACACTTACTCATTCAAGGGTTTTATTTTATTTTTTATATTTTCCACATTGTAGAATAATAGTGAAGACATCAAAACTATGAAATAACACATATGGAATCATGTAGTGACCAAAAAACAAATGATTTCAGACTCTTCAAAGTAGCCACCTTGATGACAGCTACGCACACTCTTGGCATTCTCTCAACCAGCTTCATGAGGTAATCACCTGGAATGCATTTCAATTAATAGGTGTGCCTTGTTAATAGTGTATTTGTTGAATTTCTTTTCTTAATGAGTAGGAGCCAATCAGTTGCGCTGTGACAAGGTAGTGTTGGTATACAGAAGGTTGCCCTATTTGGTAAAAGAACAAGTCCATATTATGTCAAGAACAGCTCAAATAAGCAAAGGGGAATAACAGTCCATCATTTCTTTAAGATATGAAGGACAATCAATGCGGACCGCCACATGAAAGGAAGACCAAGAGTTAGCTCTGCTGCAGAGGATAAGTTCATTACAGTTACCAGCCTCAGAAATCGCAACCCAAATAAAAGCTTCACAGAGTTCAAATAACAGACACATCTCAACTTTTCAGAGGAGACTGAGTGAATCAGGCCTTCATGGTCTAATTGCTGCAAAGAAACCACTACTAAAGGACACCAATAGGAAGAGACTTGCTTGGGCCAAAAAACATGAGCAATGGACATTAGACCGGTGGAAATCTGTCCTTTGGTCTGATGTGTCCAAATTTGAGATTTTTGGTTCCAACCGCCGTGACTTTGTGAGACGCAGAGTAGGTGAACGGATGATCTCCGCATGGTTCCCACCGTATGGAGCATGGAGGAGGTGGTGTTATGATGTGATTCAAGGCACACTTAACCAGCATGGCTACCACATCATTCTGCACCGATAAGCCATCCCATCTGGTTTGCGCTTAGTGGGACTACCATATGTTTTTCAACAGAACAATGACCCTTAACACACCTCCAGGCTGTGTAAGGGCTATTTAACCAAGAAGGAGAATGAATGTATCAGATGACCTGACCGCAATCACCCTACCTCAACCCAATTGAGATGATTTGGGATGAGTTGGACCGCAGAGTTAAGGAAAAGCAGCTAACAAGTGCTCAGCATACATGGGAACTCCTTCAAGACTGCTGGAAAAGCATTTCAGGTGACTACCTCATAAAGCTGGTTGAGAGCATGCCAAGAGTGTACCAAGCTGTCATTAATACAAAGGTTGGCTACTTTGAAGAATCTCAAATATGAAATATATTTTGATTTTAACACTTTTTATTTGCTTACTACATGATTCCATATGTGTTATTTCGTAGTTTTGATGTTGTCACTACTAATCTACAATGTATTAAATAGTACAAATATAGAAAAACCCTTGAATAGTACTGTATGTGTGTGAGTTTGAGCTTACGTGTGAGTGTGTAAGCATGTGTGGTGAGGTGCAGAGAGTCCGTGCAAGAGACCGTTGGTGTTCTAGCAGTCAGTCCCGGTCACAGTGGAATGGAATACTGTAGCTATCTATGGTAGAAAATGTACAAAACAACGTGAAGAGTTGGTAAAGAGGTCAGCGAGTTGATTGGACTTGCTGGCAATCCTCCACTGTCATCATATCTGCCAGTAAAAGTGTCAGTGAGGAATTTCCCATACGTACAGTATATTAGCTAGTCGTTGGTCCATACAAGGAGGTAATGTTGGTTTAATTGTCTCCTACGCTCATGCCTTACCTACAGTATATGCCTTATTACACTGCCCTTTATATGATGCTGGAAGTACATGGAGGGTAAGATAATACAATTCAGTTCAGTGCAGACACGCTATGATAACTCTCTCGAATGCTTGACCTGAGTAGCGACAGCCTCTCAGCACAAGGCTGGTGAACAAGACTATAGTAAGGGCTACTTGGTTGTGGCAGAATGAGTTATAGCGCTTTCTTAATTGTGAGTGTTGTGTTTAGGACTTCCCTTTGATGATGTCAGAGATGGTTTCATCCATTGTTGACCTATTGGAGATGTTTAAGAACAGGAAATTAAAACACTGTTGTACTAACAAGGATAAAGAATGGTAGCAGCTAAGACCATGCATTACCCCTTTGTGGACGTACGCGCCAATATATTTACAAGCTGTTCTGTGTTTGTGTGTATAAGAAGTACAGGTGTCCATCCAATGATAAGACAATATTATAACTACGACACAGGAAGCAATAATGTCGTGTTGAGACTGTTTGTATACAGAACCATGTGCCAGACACACACATCCTGAGTCATCACATTAAACAAAACCCAGATGCCCATCAAATCTAAAGGTATACAGTAAGTTCCCAACAGATACTGACCATATTGTCTCTCCGAGTGTTTGGTTTTATTGTAGTTATTTTGCATGAAATTCACATTAAAACTTTTTATGGGCAGGTGGGACGGTAGCTTCCCACCTGCTCAACATCCGGTGAAATTGCAGAGCGCCAAATTCAAAATACAGGAATAGTCCAATTAAGCATTAATAAAAATACAAGTGTTATACATCGCTTAAAGATGAACTTCTTGTTAATCCAGCTGCTGTGTCAGATTTCAAAAAGGCTTTACGGCAAAAGCATACCATGCGATTCTCTGAGGACAGCGCCCCGCTTGCAAAAGCATACAAACATTTTACAACCAAGTAAAGGAATTTCAAAAGTCAGAAATGGCTATAAAATAAATCACTTACCTGATTAATTTTTTCTTCATATGATTGCAGTCACAAGAGTCCATGTTACACAATAAATGTTTGTTTTGTTCGATCAAGTCCCTCTTTATGTCCCAAAAACTCAATTTGTTGGTGCATTTTGTTCAGTAATCCACTGGCTCAAAGGCGGTCACGCCATGCAGAAGAAAACATCCTAATAGTACCGGTAAAGTTCGTGGAAATATGTCAAACAATGTTTATAATTAATCCTCAGATTGTCTATTGTCTAAATAATTGATCATATTTCAACCGGGCAATAGCGAAAAACAACGAACGGCGCACAATCGGCACAAACCAGCTCTGCTTCTTTCTACAGCACTGAAAGAAAGGTCTCATTCTTCCTTGTTTTTCAGAATACAAGCCTGAAACAATGTCTGAAGACTGTTGACATCTAGTGGAAGCCATAGGAACTGAAATCTATGTCCTAACCCAACAGATACTGAATAGGTATTCAATAGAAAAGTACCCACATCAAAAATTTTCCTCAGGTTTTCGCCTGTCATATCAGTTCTGTTATACTCACAGACATTATTTTAATAGTTTTGGAAACTTTAGAGTGTTTTCTATCCAATACTACCATGCATATGCATATCCTAGCTTCTGGGCCTGAGTAACAGGCAGTTTACATTGGGCACCTCATTCATCCAATATTCAAAATACTGCCCCCTACCCAAGAGAGGTTAATCTGAACCCTATTTCAACTGCTAGTATTGTATTGTGATTATTGAGCACATGGATGTTGTTTCAATTACACCCTCCACTTGGCATACTTAAAAGGGGTGAGTAGTGAGTAACAAAAGGCATTAACCGTATTGTGCCGTGTGGTAATCTCTTTCTATCCTCTCTTGCCATCAGAGTCTTGGAGCCCATGAAGAGACGATGAGTTGGTTTTATTGTCAGGGACAGGAAAACCACGCTGTCTAACCGGGTTTGTTCCAGGCTGTTGACCCAATAAGCAGCCTTCACCTCTGAAGCCTCAGACTGTCTGACAGATCAAGCCCTTTGCACTGCAACGTTTTCATCCCCCCAGACTGCACTGAGATGATGTGACAGATCTTGCTCCCTGTGCCTTCCAGTGACTGTACCCACCTCCAAGGCCACCATGCAGGAGTGCCACACTGCACTGTGTCTGTCCGTCTACCTTGTCACCTTTTTGACGGGCCTCCCGGCCAATGCTGTGGCCTTCTACACCTTCAGCAAGAAGGTAAGGCAAAAACCCACACCCATCGACATCCTGCTCCTCAACCTGACCATCTCGGACCTCCTCTTCCTGCTCTTCCTGCCCTTCAAGATGCAGGAAGTCACGGACGATATGACCTGGAGTCTACCCTACATCCTCTGTCCTTTATCTGGCTTCTTCTTCTACATGACCATCTACGTTAGCACCTTATTCCTGACAGCGGTCAGTGTGGAGCGCTACCTGGGCGTGGCCTTCCCCATCCAGCACTCGCTGAAGCGCCGGCCCCTGTATGCCGTGGTGGCCAGTGTATTTATCTGGGTCTTCTCCATCCTCCACCTGAGCATTGTCGTCATCATGCCCTACTACAACCCACCGCAAGACTCCCTCAGTTCCACAACCAACTCTTCCAACATCTACGAATTCTCCAACGTCTCCAACGTGCTCATTAGTGACAGCGACAACATTGTGTCTTCCAGGAATGTGTGCTATGAGGACTTCAGCAAGAAGCAACTGGCGATCCTCCTGCCTGTGCGTCTGGAGCTCTGCCTGGTTCTATTCTGTGTACCTTTCCTCATCTGCAGCTTCTGCTACATCAACTTCATCCGTATCCTCTCCGGCCTGCCCCACATTGGGCGTCGCAGACGCCTCCGTGCTATCGGCCTGGCTCTGGGGACACTGCTGGTGTTTGCCTTCTGCTTCGGCCCCTACAACGTCTCCCACATTGTGGGCTTTATAACCAGGAAGAACCCCGACTGGAGGGACATGGCCTTGCTCTGCAGCACCTTCAACGCCTGCCTGGACCCCTTTATCTTCTACTTCTCCTCCTCGGCCGTCAGAGGGACCCTAGGGAGTATGCTGCAAGGGGCCAGAATCAAGCTGGCCAAGTGTCACATTCACTGGTCCCCTTGGAAGGGAATGAGCGAGCCTCAGATAGATAAGGGAGCCAAACAAGCAGAGATGAATGCTATCTGAAGCTAATTGAATAGGGCCTGTATTAACTGAAATGAGATGTTGTGCTCTCCATGCCTAGAGGCAAGATATGAGTGCTCTGATGTTGATGTTTTTTACATGTGAGACGGGAGAGACTGTCATTTACTGTATATGCGTCTCTGTTTGATCATTGGCGGGCAAACTTCCTACTTAGATTAGAGACAGGATATGGGAGATACGGAGCCTGCCTTCCCCCTGAGAGACACAAAACAAGGGCTCACAATAGGGAGTTACTGCCTTGCTGCAGATAGCTGGAATCAAGTGCAGTCATTGCCAATTATGTATTATAAGTACACACCTACTGTGACATGAAATACGTTTGAGAGTATATTTGTTGTATAGGGTTGCCTGATAAGATTGTAAAACAGAACAGAAAAGTATCATTGATTAGCAGGTGAAGTGTTTATTTCAACATTGTTGAAAATTGTATTTCACAAGGTTGAAGCCCATTTACACAACTAGGAGCAGTTTATGGTGATGTCAACTGTGGAGAACATCAGCTCTAACATCTGAGAGACGCATCAGAACAACATCTCTCAGCACTAAGAGATAAGCATCTCAAACAAGTGTCACAGTAGTATCGCATATGGTTGAAAAGGAACGATGATACAGTATGCACTGTGTGTGCTAGCTATTCAATTGAATCTGAGCACTGAGCTGTGTGTGTGTGTGTGTGTGTGTGTGTGTGTGTGTGTGTGTGTGTGTGTGTGTGTGTGTGTGTGTGTGTGTGTGTGTGTTTTCTTGTGCAAGCATGAGCACACATGCATAAGTGAGGGATTTTGTGTGTACTTGTGATTCATTGTGTCCATAGATTACTACTATTGGCTTTGTAAAATGAATGTGGACTCACTGTCCCATTTTGTATACACCTCTAACATCTGGGACCTCCATTGTTTGATTCTGGGACCAAATAAAAATATTGATGTTGAAATAAAAGCATGTTCATTTCGTGAATTACAGGAACAAAACTCCTATAATAGTTGAACAGCATTGAATAGGTTAAACAATTACAAGCAAAACGTTTGGCAATGGCATAGTTGAACATAATCAGGTTGTTGTGGAACCCTGGTTCTTGCTACTGTTTTGGAGTCATAACGTACAATATGACGGCCATCCCTTCAGAGATACTTCCCAATACCGTGTAACTCATGATGATACTTGATGAGCCTCTCAAATATTTACACAGAGACTATAGTCACTGATAAGGTATCATGGGTGGTGCATGTATACTATACAGCCAGCTGCTGTACAGTACCTGTAACACGAGCAAGGAAAGCCCACACCACCAACATAAACCCATAGATTCAATACTTTCACGCCAGGAAGTGCCTTGACTTTATTTAATCCGGTTATTCAGGGATTACGCTCCAACAGAGGTTGAGTTGATTATTGCATATATCTATTTGACAGCCACACCATCCATGAGACATTCATTTTGACACTAGAGTACAATATGACTAATAAAAGCATTCAGCAGCACAGTAGTACTTGACACGATTGCAAAATGGCTTCCGTTCGACACGCAACATAGACCTAAAGCTTCACATAGCATCAGTGTTGTATCATGATTTGGGGATGCTACAGAATGTGTGAGCTGGGTAGAATATACATCAAGGAGGACAAGTGAGAGAGTGTAGAGCTCGTTTTTAAAACCGTGCTGAGGCATGTGCTTACAGTATAGACAAAACTACTGGTCCCCCCCCAAAAAAAGTCCCTCAGTAAAAACCCAGCATACTCTCTGACATAAAAAGTGTGCCATTTGATCAGGAAATGTATCATGCAGTAAAAATCTGTATAGAGGCTGTTGTGGGTAGCCTATTAATTACAGAAAATCAGATTCTCTTGGACTTTTTCTCACAATGTTGGATAGCTAAACAGATAGAGCTGTATAACAGAATGTGTGTGTGCATGCTTGTGTGTGTGTGCATGTACTTACCGTACATAGGACACAAGAGTTTTTCCCCCCCACACTTGTCAGTGCTGCGGAGAAAAAGACGATATCTTAAACAACCCAATTGACTGATGCTCAAGACATGGACCACACAATTATTTACACGACTCCATTTCCCATGATCCTTGTGTGATCTTGTGAGTGCGACCATACAGTACTTACCTGCAATGGAAAACGCCACAGTCACTCCACAGAAGACACAGATCTTAAGGATATTCAAGCATCCAATCACCTCATCGGGGGCTGCGTCTGTGAGCGTAGACAAAAAGGCAATGCAGAGTTATACAGTTATGGACCTCACACAATGAGGACAGACCTGAGGGTGAATTCAATTTACAGTCGTTGAAGGCCCATGATTGACTGAATCTGTGTGTAGTGGAAGCACACATGTATAAAAGTTGATAAGGAAAACCTTGATTCCACTCAGGTATGCCATGCAAGCTGTTGGCTGAGACTAGATATTTGAGCCATATGAGAACTAGTCTAGTGAAATATACGGTAGTGTTAACTAAAGCTCACCCCAGGAAAAGGAGGCAGACAGGGGTCAGTCCAGTGCAGGGTGATCCTGCACACTACAGGTGTAGGAGATCCCAGCATCCACAGACCCCCGCGGGGGGAGGGACAGCACACTGATTACGTACACTTCGTTTCTGGAGCTGTCCATCACCTGTAAACAGTAAACTCAACTCCCATCCAATTAGGAGTTGAGATCTTTGGAATCAGGCTGTGCGATTGGTTGGTGTGAGGGTAGGCAGGGTGAAGGGTGCAGTTGCTGCCAACAAAGTGGTAGGGGCTATCTTCCCCACTCTGGTGTGTCCAGGTTAGGGTGAGGTGGTGTGGGTGGAAGAACCCACTGGTCCGTCTGGGGGTGTGAGGGGACCTGGAGGAGGAGTTGGGGCACAGAGGGGGGTGCTAGTAGGGGCAGGAGGAGATGCAATACCATCTATCTCATGACATTTACATTTTAGTAATTTAGCAGACACTCTTATCCAGAGCGATTTACAGGATAAATTAGGATTAAGTGCTTTGCTCAAGGGCACAACAGTATATTTTTTGTTGGCTCAGGGATTCAAACCGGCAACCTTTCGGTTACTGGCCCAATGCTCTTAACCACTAGTCTACCTGCCGCTCGTTAGAAATATGTCAGATTGTTGACATTTAACCATAGTAGTTATACTGTATGTCATATTTCACTATTTCGACATATTCAGGCCATGTTGGTAATGCAGTTGTGGCAAAATAACACACTCATGGTTCTGTAAATGGTGCAGGACTTTGTAACGTGCACCCCACTGGAGAAACGCTGGGAGAAACCTTCTCTTTCGCATGAGGGGTTTGCACATAATCATTTCACGTTCCCTCTTTGCCTTGTTCTGTGGTGAGTTTCAATTCCCTGCAAAGATCAATAGAATCCACAATGCATTGTGCCGGGGTGATTATATCTGGATCTGTCACGAAACCACTCAGGCAAAAAGATGAACTGAAAGGAAATTTCCATGTGGCTAGAATTTTTATAGATTTGAGCTTGGTTAGGCTTCTTTATGGTGATGCATAGCCCACTGGTTTAAATTGAATTGCCTCCCTGCTAACCGTTTGGGTTCAAACAAATTCTCAAAGGATACAAATGAGAGACAATTACAACAATGACAACAACAACAACAATACCAACAAAGACAGAAAAAATGACGATAAACTCTAATGAGTTACAATAAGACATTCCAAGAATAAAGGCAGATGTGTTCATTTCTTATCAGAGCTAGTTCTTAGCCTCTAATGCTTAATCCTATGGTCATTACCGTGCCAAGCAACAGCCATATGAGTTGTCAAGATAGCACAAACAGATTTGGGAACCATGCAAATGTGTTTCTGTCTTACCCAGGACAATGAGCTTTGTGCTGTCCCCTCGCTCTCACCTTTAACCTCTCTGCCGTTACCATCCTTAACGGGGCTGAGTGAGGGCGCAGACAGTGAATGCTTCCTTATCAAGGTAACGAAACAAAACGAAAACAGCAAGACCTTCAGTTCAAAGGCATTTGCCCCAAAGCTTGCCCATGATGTTGAGGTGTATTTGGAGATGTTCACAGTATTTTTATTCAAAAAGTCCAAATGAGAGAGTTGGAGTGACTTTCTCCCTGACTAATGAGATTTAGTCCTCTTATCTTGACAAACAAACAACTCATGACTCTATACACTTCTGAAAGTAATTAGATCATTAGTGTTGTCAACAGGAGTCTTGTTATTGCAAGAATGGAAGTCAAAACAGAAAGGCAGAATTTATGCAATTAGGTAAATCTATATGCACTGTAATATGCTTAGGGATATTGTATAATAAGTATTAATTATGACACTGAATGTGCTGAAACATCATAAACATAAAAAAATGTATTTGTGAGATTATTTGCATCCTAGTATGATTGGAAGACACTAACCTGGTATTGGGCCTGCTATCAACAGAAGCACGCACAGGTCCAGGTTATTTGTCATGCGTTTGTTTCTCATTACAAACTCCAGTGGTGAAAGGACTGCTCAAACAGTGTCTTAGAATGTCAAGCTTCCCTCCAACGACAACGAGATGTCAGCTTGTTTTTTTTGTTGCTTAATTATGTTCCAATGTTCATTAATAGGCCCAGGCTCCAAAACAAGACAAATCTCAGCGCCTGTTACGTCAGAGACAACACGAGTCTATGTCTTACAGGCAAATAGGCCTCACTCTTGATGTCTGCACAAACCTTTATGCAACAGCAAGCAAAAGGCAGTCTACAGTCACAAGCAACGCCAAAACCATCAGTCTCTTTCGCAATGATAAGGTGCTCATTGGACAGAATGTCAGCTAGCTAATTACTTACCAACAAAGTGGTTACTGTGTGAAGAATACAATGTCAAGGTTTGAGATTGTATCTCATTTCAAATGAATTTGTTTACTTTGAAAAGAACTAGCAAACCATCATTAAAGCTGAAATTAGTTTCAAGTACAAAAAGTTTAGTTAAAAAAAAATTCTGAACGTTTTTGTAGAAGTGTGTAGAAGAGCAGTCCTTGTATGGTTGACATATATTCTGATGAATAGTGCAGTATGTCATACTGCGTGTTTAGGATACTTTTGGATATGAGGAGTGCGACTCATCATCATCAATGTTTAGGTAAATCGTTTAAAAAAGACGCTCCGAGTTACTTTGACTCCGCTGTCCACCCAGTATGAACCACAGCTTTGACCTCACCCAAAAGCTGACCCCCAAACCCATACCACTCACAGCCAGAAGCAGTTTGACTGAAAAGGAGACAAACAGCCTAACCCTTTTATAGCCCCTTTCACTGGATTAAATATGTTCTACATAGTCATAAACAAGAGAAGTGGGGACTGACCTACTCTGTGCACCTCAACAGAAACATTAGCATAACATTTGGCAACCGTTTCTGACATGTATTAGTAAACTGCCGTTTCCATCCATCTCTCAGTGATCTTTACTCCCGTTGAAAGTGTGTAAATAATTTACAGCAATCTAATGGGACTTTAAGGTCATATTGATTAGGTACTAAGGTATTATATTTTCAGCTGTCTGTTTTCCTCTGCATTTAGATATCCTCTTGATTTACTCCTATTCAAAAAAAGACAATGTACATCTTGGCATCAAGCACCAGGTGAAAAGTTTAAACAACGACAACAATCAACCACTCACACAGAGTTCTGTTAAAAACAACATTATTTGTTTATTTTTTTTCTCCCTCTGATATATTTTCTTTTCTTTTTTTTTTAACTCCACTTCTATAGATTTGGAGAGAAAAAATTGTCCACTCACATAGATATGACAGAAACAGAGACAGAACGGAGATCAAATGAACCAAAAGAGTCATCCTAATCAACATCGCTTCACTGCACAGAAAATATGTCAAGATGGAAGACGATGCTGCTTGTGTTCCTTTGCTTTGTTCAGTATGTTATATCGATGCAATCTTGAAAAGTCAACACAGACAGAAATAATAATGTTGAGGTCCAGGGGTAGATTGAAACCAACATGCCTGCAATGTGAAGGTCAGATGTCAGATAATCCACACACACACACACACGGACACACACACTCACAAATCAATAACACAGATTTACCAGGGTGGGAACTTGGCCTACAGAGAGGTGGCAAGGCAGCAGGCAGCGGGATTGGCATAGAGGGGGGGGGGGGCACAGGTGCCACAGGTGCCAGGTTTTCTCCACAGAGAGGGAAAGGAGATGGAGAAGGACGTGGGCCAGAGGGGCAACGAGAGAGAGAGAGATGGGCATGACATCCCCATAAGATGTCTGCAAACACTAACCAAGCATTCTAGAGTAGACTCATCCACTGGATTGCATTGGACACCTAAGACACCCTAATATTTGTTATTAGTTCTCGCACTGATAAAGATGACATTTGTCTTTGTGCATTGTTATTACCTGATTGTCATTTTTCCCCCAGAAGTTTCAAAATTGCTCTGGTGAAACAACACTGTCATGACAACCCAATCGTATATTGTGTCATAAATTCAAATCTATACATCTCACATTAATAGGACAGTCTCAGACAGTTTGCGACTTAATCACACCGTACAGGTTCTCTCCCATTTTATCATACGAACACACGCCAGAACATCACTTGATGCTGTCATTCGACAAGAAAGAAATATAGTTCCATTGTCAGTTTTCGCCACGGCAACCAATATTTACCCAGCTGATTGACTGGCCAAATGGCAGGTTTGTGCTGGTGACTCACAAAGGCCAAGTAATGGGGCACTCAGCATTGGAGATGTTAGGCAGGCTTCTAATTTATTTATTTATTACCTTTATTTAAACTAGGCAAGTCAGTTAAGAACACATTTTATACTTTTTTACTGCCTTGTTCAGGGGCAGAACAACATATTTTTACCTTGTCAGCTGAGGGATTCAATCTTGCAACCTTTTGGTTAATAGTTCAACACCCTAACCACTAGGCTACCTGCCACCCCATGACTAAGGAGGCTGGCTGGTGGGCGCCTCCATTGTTGCCTGGTAGTGTGCAGACTCTGTTATTCCAGCTGTGGATGGACCAACACTGGTACACTGTTAATTATCCACTAGCTACATTCTTAGAGAGGAGAGGGTGGTTGACAAGCAACCAGCTGTAGTGCCGGCCTGTCTGTGTGGATGGAGGTGGGAGTAAGTGACTGCTGCTCTTGCCTATGTGGCTCACAAGTGTTACTTTAACCCACTATCCACACAAACAAATACTGTCAATGTTTTACATGAATAATAATATATCCTAATTAGAATTCAGAATAGAAACGATAAACTAACAAAATATCCACCTATCTACATAAATGTATATTTTTGCTCAATCAATTCTGTCCTTGTGTGTCTATCGATTCAACTACTACCAACTTTACTATATAACCTAGCTACCTCATTCAACTTCCAAGCTTAGCCCTCAGTGAGTCAAGGCAAATATCACTTCCTCTGCTTGGCAACATGTAGTCAGCATGTTTATCTAATAATGACCTATTTCCATCATGTAGCTCACCTCAGTCCAGCATGTTGTGTATCGATTCACTCATTAGTACAGCTAATGGAAATCTACTGGAGCTTAAATACACTCGCAACGTTGACTCTGCTCATAAGAATTGAACAGGCCTTTAGAATAGCTGGTGAACTATAGATCATTAGGATAACACATTGTTATCTAACTAGTGGGCTATTGTGTGAAGGACAAAAGCTGGAGAGACCTGGCTGGTACTAAGGAAATCATTTATATATCAATGAGTCTGTCCCTTAATAAGACACATCTTCTTGTGTATAACCGATACATAGTACCGGTACTGAAAATCGGACATATTTCTGATAATTTATCATGTTAGTTGAATATTGACCAAATACTATCATGGCTACGGTTCTATTCCCCTTTATCTCGTCTTGTTCTATTGTACATCCTATCGTTCTAGACTCTACTCCTACTAAAGAGTCGGCTGTGTTTGTCAGACATAAGCCTCTAGATACACAGTATCGATAGGTACTGACATTTCCAAAAATTAACATTTGGTATCAATCATTTAATCGAGTACAGTAATAAAAATATAATGTACTAGAAGGTGCCATTATACAGACAATTGTTAGACATCTCATTATCAGAAAGAACAAAAATGCGCCTTGACTAGCTACTCTTTCAACTGACATGAAAGTAAGACGAATGACTCATTCTTCATTGTATGTTCTCTAAACACATAGTTACCTTAGTTGACAATATAGCTCGGCCAAATCGTTTCGGAGATGGGGAGAAAATCAATGCGCAATTAGGGGTGTCTTGTATCAAGGCATGATAAATTATGCTCTTTATTCTAAGGCCTTGCTATAGACACTTGACAATTCTGTCTTTGGGCCCTTGTAAAGTGACCCTGGGGAGAAATTGCTCTATTTCATGCGATCCAGTCCAATGTATCGATTAACCATTGCATTTGGAACCGAATGTGTGTTGAGGAAGTGTTCGATGTGGGAATATAGTGGTTATAGTGATTCAGGATCTAACACAAAAAATGAGTACATTCAAACGGTGACTGGGTGTATAGTTATCTAGATTCTACTGCTATTCTACCACTGTATTTTCATATACTACTAGACTTGTCACTCATAAATTTAAAAAAACACACCACCCAAATATGGTTATAATTTTCTTCAAAACATTTAAATAATCTAATATATAAATGAAGCAAGTTCGTTTATATTATGTACATCAACATAAGCCAAAAAGTGCTGCTTAGCAATGCTCGAGTGGTGCCCGTAGAATTAGCATCCCCCCCCCCCCCCCACCATATGTGAATGCACCACCACTCACGACCATTGGAATCACACAGTATGTCTCTGTGCTGTAATTACGGGTCAAGCTACATGACACCACACCATCTCATTAAAGTGTAAAGCGCTCGCTTGATAGGCTAGCAGATCAGGAGGGACGACGCAGCGGCCATTTTAGGAATGCTATCTGAGCTGCTATCCTATCAAGTGTCTTCCCTGTCTTTTCTCGTTCTCCCCCATGGAGAGAGTTCACTGTCTGGTCAGAGTCATCCCATCTCCCTCTGCCTCAGAGCTTTGTCCCCCACCAGTCTGGGCTTCTTCTCACTGTCCATCAAGGAAGTGCATTTGCTGCATCCTTCCTTTTCCCATTTCCAGTCCTCTGCACCACACAGAGTCTGATTAACTTTCACATTTAACTCACGGAGACACTCAAACTCATTTGGGGTTATTACAAATGCCCACCATACATATCGCCCTCCATTGCATGAACTTAAAAGCACATCCCCCAGCCTTTCCCCCAGCCTAAAGCCCAAACACAAGATACAGCTTTTTTTTCTTCAAAGTCCCCCCAAAACAAACATTTACATGCTTTTTTTCAAACCCACATTGAGAAACATGACAGTATGTTTTTGTTATTTTTTTTTGTTATTTTCTTTTAGTTTTTTCTTCAAGGACAGAGTATGTACATACAGAAGTTTATTCCACTGATAAAATTGAGCTGGGTGCTGACATGAGACAGAATATGTGAAAGAGAGAAGACAGACAGAAAGACAGCGGGAGTGAGAGAAAACGACAAAAGAAGGAAAAACAGAATCACTGACCAAAACAACCTGCTCTTGTGCTTGAAAATCGATACCAATCAATGTCCTGTGACTCTGAGCAAAACATGATGAACACAAGTGGGTCTGTCTGTTGCCCTTCAGACATACCAGTGACTGACTACATTGCATAGAGCAACGGGCATCAACAGAACACGTCTCACACTATATTCAGTGAGACAAACAGATTTTCATTGACTAGCCTCCTACTAAAGGGGACATTCACTCTCGCTAGGGCTTCACATCTCTTCATATATTAGCACACTTCATACAATAGTATTACTAAAACAGTTCCATTCTTGAATAGATTGTTAGGGGCGCCCTTAAATATCATAGCACAGATTAACCCGATTGGATGCCTCTCCTATATCTTAGTTAGCAGGTTGGTTAAAATGAAATCAAACAAAAAAAGATGACAGCTATTCGCAGAATACTGAATACGGATGCTGCATATTCCTGTAAGGTCACAGGAATTGTGGGTAGTCAGCTAGTTGCTAGTGTGAGCCAACCTCTCCATTCAGGTTGGCTCACTATGGGGAAGTTTGCATATAGACATAGACACAGCAGGACATGACAGAGAGACAGCGGATGGGTAGTTGGGGTGTCATCGAGCCTCATAGCACACGTCTCAGTGGTTGATCTGTGCAGGTAAAGTGACTGGATAATTGAACCCTGGGGGGGTTCAATCAGGGCCCAGGTGTGGTGGTTTGTGAGGACGCGCCGCGTCTGCTTTACAGGGACGAGGGTGTCCTTGAGGAGGATGCTGTCAGGGCCAGGATTGAACGTGATTTATGGGGCCTGTCCATGGCTGGCGGGAAGGACACCGGGGGAAGCGGAGAGTGTAGGCCCTGTCGCTTATCCAGCCATAGGTAATGGCTAATTACATCTTTATCTCCTGGTGCGCCTGTCCTGCCATACAGGGGCTGACTGACTTACAGGGACGCTGCTTTACATACATCGCTTTAAGTCATTTATCCATGGAGCTGGTCTGTCTGGAGAGTGACACGCTAAGGGTAGCTGGTTGAATATATGTAATGTGTGTAGCATGTATTATACAGTTAACAGCATGAAAACAAAGGTTTTAATACAGACACGTTCACAAACGATATTACATTTCATTGACTGTGGACTCTTTTGGATGAAAAGACTCCCTCGGGATCAACTTCCATGTGTTTTTAAAATCCTTGTCAAAAAGAGCACAACTTGAAAACCTGACAACTTCGTCTTTTGTCGTCGTCGTTCAGTTCAACGAGTGTCGATTTCTCCGAGGGATTAAGTACAAAATATGTTTTTGCACACACGGCTCGTCATGAGCTCTGGAGTAGTATGTGTTCTTTTTTTTCTTTTTTTCTCACATGGAATTACTTTTCATATTTATTTAAATACTTATTAACATCATCAGTATTATTATCAACACCAAAAAAGTTATAGCAGTTTAACCTTGCAGAGTAAAACGGACACAGTGCAGGGGAGGAGGGGGAGTGGGAGGGAGGTTTCACGACAGGAACATCTCTAACCGGTACATGCTATCAACAAGCGACAAGGAAGGAGGATGACTGGTCAACGCCTTCAAAGCAGGAGACACGATTGTTATTTCTACAGTCCCTTCCTGGTTATGAAAACTGTAATAGAGGCTGATGGGTAATGTCATTCTGCTGGATATTTTTATGAGGATATTTTATTAGGATCCACATTAGCCACTGCCAATGGGAGGGTTGGATGTGGATAGACTGCCTCTAGTAACGGCATGGCTTCTGTACTGCATTATATTTACACACAAGACAGAGCACAAACCACCTTAACGATGAGGGGGCTTCTCACATGCTTCGTCTTGATTGCGATCCCAAAAGGATCCACTAGAAGGGCAAAGACTATATAGAACCCCCCACCACCCACCCTTCATGTGTGTTTTGACATCAATCGTAGCAGCCGCGTCCTATACACTGCCACGCGGTTAAAAACAAAATAAAACGGTACTTGTGTGATCATAGGGTCAAATGTCACAGGGCCAACGGGCCAATGGACAGCTTTCAACAAGGTCACGTGACCCTCATCATAATAACTAATCATTGTTATTATAGAGTAGTTCCAACCATAAATAGGAGTGTTGTTACTCCTAGTTTTCAAACGTATATGAGACCAACAGTAGTGTAGATCAGTCATCATTTAGATTTATAATAGTATTATTCTGGTGTTAAATATCTGTTTTCATCATCATCACAATTATCATTCTTAATAAACACAGACATCATAGACATCACCAATGTGACCCTCATTGGAAACAGCATGAAGTGGTGATAGTGGCAATAATAGTGATAGTGGCAATATAGGTAGCAAGGGGGGAGGTAGTGGGGTGAGGAATAGGGGGGAGTTGGTGTGGGTGTGAGATGCGATGCGTCAATGGCTCCTGGAAGAATGCATATCAATTTTGTTTCACAGTGATGGGTTCGTAATTAAAGAAATTCCTTCTTCCTTCCGCAGGCGGGACGGGACTTCCAGGAAAAGCTCTTAGACCTTCATCAGGAGAGAGACAGAGAGGCAAAGCCAGAAGCCGACGCCCGCACTCACCCCCACGTTGACGGCCACGCCTCGCCCGTACACGGCTCCCGGCCCTGCGGCAAGGGGCCCGGGAGAGAAGGACAGGCACCGGAAGGAGAGAGGAAACCGAGGGAAGAAAGAGTGGAGAAGAATTCGTAAGGGGAAAAGGAAACAAAAGGAGAAAACGTAAGCTACAAGTAAAAAGAGGTCAAACATTTTGGGATAGAAATGAAGTCTGAGTGTAATGACAGGGACAGAGAGTAAAACCATCCCCGAAGCGATCTGATATTAGTCAGAGTGGTGTGATTTTCAGTCTGTGTCCCATTCGTATAGACGGTTCAGACCCAGCTTGTTATAATGATGGAAGATTGATGATGAACGATTTATAATGATGAAGATTAGGTAAAAGAGGAGAGGAGAAGGACAAATGATGGGAGAGATAAGACAAAGAGGCAGGCGGAGTGGAGGGAATGGAGCAAGGTGGAGTGGAGGGAATGGAGCAAGGCGGAATGGAGGGAATGGAGCAAGGCGGAGTGGAGGGAATGGAGCAAGGCGGAGTGGAGGGAATGGAGCAAGGCGGGAGGGAATGGAGGGCGGAATGGAATGGAGCAAGGCGGAATGGAGGAATGGAGCAAGGCGGAGTGGAGGGAATGGAGCAAGGCGGAGTGGAGGGAATGGAGCAAGGCGGAATGGAGGGAATGGAGCAAGGCGGAGTGGAGGGAATGGAGCAAGGCGGAGAGGAGGGAATGGAGCAAGGCGGAGTGGAGGGAATGGAGCAAGGCGGAGTGGAGGGAATGGAGCAAGGCGGAGTGGAGGGAATGGAGCAAGGCGGAGTGGAGGGAATGGAGCAAGGCGGAGAGGAGGGAATGGAGCAAGGCGGTGTGGAGGGAATGGAGCAAGGCGGAATGGAGCAAGGCGGAGTGGAGGGAATGGAGCAAGGCGGAGTGGAGGGAATGGAGCAAGGCGGAGTGGAGGGAATGGAGCAAGGCGGAGTGGAGGGAATGGAGCAAGGCGGAGTGGAGGGAATGGAGCAAGGCGGAGAGGAGGGAATGGAGCAAGGCGGAGTGGAGGGAATGGAGCAAGGCGGAGTGGAGGGAATGGAGCAAGGTGGAATGGAGGGAATGGAGCAAGGCGGAGTGGAGGGAATGGAGCAAGGCGGGGTGGAGGGAATGGAGCAAGGCGGAGTGGAGGGAATGGAGCAAGGCGGAGTGGAGGGAATGGAGCAAGGCGGAGTGGAGGGAATGGAGCAAGGCGGAGAGGAGGGAATGGAGCAAGGCGGAGTGGAGGGAATGGAGCAAGGCGGAGTGGAGGGAATGGAGCAAGGCGGAGTGGAGGGAATTGAGCAAGGCGGAGTGGAGGGAATGGAGCAAGGCGGAGAGGAGGGAATGGAGCAAGGCGGAGTGGAGGGAATGGAGCAAGGCGGAGTGGAGGGAATGGAGCAAGGCGGAGTGGAGGGAATGGAGCAAGGCGGAGTGGAGGGAATGGAGCAAGGCGGAGAGGAGGGAATGGAGCAAGGCGGAGTGGAGGGAATGGAGCAAGGCGGAGTGGAGGGAATGGAGCAAGGCGGAATGGAGGGAATGGAGCAAGGCGGAGTGGAGGGAATGGAGCAAGGCGGGGTGGAGGAATGGAGCAAGGCGGAGTGGAGGGAATGGAGCAAGGCGGAGTGGAGGGGAATGGAGAGGAGGGAATGGAGCAAGGCGGAGAGGAGGGAATGGAGCAAGGCGGAGTGGAGGGAATGGAGCAAGGCGGAGTGGAGGGAATGGAGCAAGGCGGAGTGGAGGGAATGGAGCAAGGCGGAGAGGAGGGAATGGAGCAAGGCGGAGTGGAGGGGAATGGAGCAAGGCGGAGTGGAGGGGAATGGAGCAAGGCGGAGAGGAGGGAATGGAGGCGGAAGGGAATGGAGCAAGGCGGAGTGGAGGGAATGGAGCAAGGCGGAGTGGAGGGAATGGAGCAAGGCGGAGTGGAGGGAATGGAGCAAGGCGGAGAGGAGGGAATGGAGCAAGGCGGAGTGGAGGGAATGGAGCAAGGCGGAGTGGAGGGAATGGAGCAAGGCGGAATGGAGGGAATGGAGCAAGGCGGAGTGGAGGGAATGGAGCAAGGCGGGGTGGAGGGAATGGAGCAAGGCGGAGTGGAGGGAATGGAGCAAGGCGGAGTGGAGGGAATGGAGCAAGGCGGAGAGGAGGGAATGGAGCAAGGCGGAGAGGAGGGAATGGAGCAAGGCGGAGTGGAGGGAATGGAGCAAGGCGGAGTGGAGGGAATGGAGCAAGGCGGAGTGGAGGGAATGGAGCAAGGCGGAGTGGAGGGAATTGAGCAAGGCGGAGTGGAGGGAATGGAGCAAGGCGGAGAGGAGGGAATGGAGCAAGGCGGAGTGGAGGGAATGGAGCAAGGCGGAGTGGAGGGAATGGAGCAAGGCGGAGTGGAGGGAATGGAGCAAGGCGGAGTGGAGGGAATGGAGCAAGGCGGAGTGGAGGGAATGGAGCAAGGCGGAGCAGAAGGTATGTATGAGACTGACTGGCTGGGGGTGAGTCATTGGAGGGAGACTTGCCGAGAGAACAGCAGAATGAGGGAATAAAAGAGGAGAACAGGAGGAGATGAAGGGGCTCACTTAAGATGGCAGAGTGTGGAAGGCGGGAGAGAGGGTGGGATAGAGGGAGAGAGAGAACACAGTGTTGGAAATCGCTCATTGGGAAGGGCTAATGCGAGACGTGAGGAGCGAGAAGGAGAGAAACGACAACTTCCTGGGGTAGCAGAACAGGACAGGACAGAGGGAGAAATGGAGGAGAAAAGCTCTTTGGCGTAATGGGGTGGCGAATAAAGAGATGGAAAGACGGAGGGATTGGGGAAGGAGGGAGGGGGATGAGGAGATCCAACACCGCGAGCAGGGAAAGGAAGAGAGATGGGGATGGGGCAATGCAGTGTTTGACTAGGTGTATGTTTGCATTGGTTTGCTTCTCTAAGTATGTGTGCATGCACATTTGACTACTTGTGTGATTGAGTGAAGTAGAATGAGCTTAGACACATGTATGGATGTCTGTGTGTGTATGCATCACAGGAGGCTGCTGAGGGGCTGCTGAGTTTGATGTATTTGAACCCATTCCACTCAGTCTTCTCCAGTTATTACCACAAGCCCGTCCTCCCCAATTCGGGTGCCACCAACCTCCTGTGGTATGCATGCATGAGTGTGTGTTTGCATGTGGCTAGCTGTGTGTACGTATGTATGCTTAAGTATGTGTGTGTGTTTGTGTGAATGCTTTAAGTGACTCACGGAAGAGCAGCATGCTGGCGTTGGAGGCTCCCAGCCTGTTGGAGGCAAAACAGGTGTAGTTGCCAAAGTGTTTGTCCGTCACGTTGGTGAAGAGCAGCAGTGAGCGCGTCTTCTCGTTCTTGATCCTCAGAGTATTGTCGTTCTCTACCGGCCTGATACAGAGAGAGAGAGAAGGGAGAGAGGGAGCGAGTTGGGCGAGATAGAGAGAGAGGGCGAGGCAGAGAGAGAGGGGGGAGGTAGATAGAGAAAGAGGGGTAGAGTGGGGGAGTGGGGGCGACAGACGGAGAGAGGGAGAGAGAGAAATAACTTTATATCTGAAAGAATGTGTTAGCAATACTGGAAAGAATCTACCTAAACTATCAAATCAAATGTTATTTGTCACATGCGCCAAATACAACAAGTGTAGACCTTACCGTGAAATGCTTACTTACAAGCCCCCTCTTCTCTGTCACTACCTCACCTGACAATTCTAATAGTCAAACTCTAACAGCAATTAAATCTACAATACTCTCTGGTGTGCCCTAATAGAGTGCGTTCTCTCTCTCTCTCTCTCTCTCTCTCTCTTTTTCTCTCTCTCTCTCGCTCTCTCGCTCTCTCTCTCTCTCTCTCTCTCTCTCTTTTTCTCTCTCTCTCTCCCATGGTATTTTGATTATATTTGAAAGGATTGGATAAGTGTTACCAATACAGAGCTGAGTTTTTACCATATTACTCATTACAATCCAATCCTTTGCCATTGAGAGAGACAGAGAGAGAACATTAAATCACACCTCTTAGCGGGAAATGGTTATTATATTCTCCCCAGAGATCTCAGAAAAACACATTCCCCCTCCACTCTGTCACTACCTTACCTGACAATTCCAATACAAATCTAACAGAACTTAAACCTGCAATACTTCCTGGTGTGACCCATTGGATGTGAAAAAAATCGACCTAACCTATTAAATCAAATCAAATCAAATGTTATTTATCACATGCGCCAAATACAACAGGCCTTACCATGAAATGCTTACTTACAAGCCCTTAACCAACAATGCAGTTTTAAGAAAATATTTTGCTAGGCAATTTGTACATTAGGGTAGGTGTAAAGTGACTATGCATAGATAATAAACAGCGAGTAGCAGCAGTGGGTGGGGGGGGGCGGCAAAGCAAATAGTACGGGTAGCTATTTGATTAGTTGTTTGGCAGACTTATGGCTTGGGGGTAGAAGCTGTTAAGGAGCCTTTTGGACCTAGACTTGGTGCTGCGTTACTGCTTATCGTGCGGTAGCAAAGAGAAATGTCCATGACTTGGATGACTGGAGTCTTTGTTAATTTTTCGGGGCTTCCTCCGACACCGCCTAGTATATAGGTCCTGGATGGCAGGAAGTTTGGCCCCAGCAGTTTTTATACCAGGCGGTGATGCAACCTACATGTTGACCAGTATAAAGTTCATGCTCACATCGGTTACGGAGAGCGTGATCACACAGTCGTCCTGAACGGCTGGTGCTCTAATGCATGCTTCACTGTTGCTTGCCTCGATGTGAGCATAGAAGGCCCGTCTGGTAGGCTCGCACCACATCCGACGAGCATCAGAGCCGGTGTAGTAGGATTAAATCTTTGTCCTGTATTGAAGCTTTGCCTGTTTCATGGTTTGTCTGAGGGCATAGCGGGATTTCTTATAAGCATCCAGCAGCTCTAGCCTTTAGCTCAGTGCGGATGTTGCCTGTAATCTATTCATTTTGGTTGGGATATGTACGTATGGTCACTGTGGGGTCGACATCGTCCATGCACTTATTTATGAAGCCGGTGACTGAGGTGGTATACTCCTCAATGCCATTGGATGAATCCTGGAACATATTCCAGCCTGTGCTAGCAAAACTGTCCTATTAGAGAAAAAGTGAAGGAAAAGGAGAAGGAGGAGGTATTTTTCTTACCTGCGGTCATCTCTGTACCACTCAAAGGAGGCCGTGGGTACTGCCATGGCCTCACAGCGCAAAATGGCCGTCTTTCCCAGCTGGGCTGGCAGGTTCTTCACGTCTGTGATCATGGGAGGGTCTGAACAAGGGAGAAGGAGGGAGAAGTGAGAGAAATCTTTAACATATGTACACAACGATAGTGATTAAAAGTTAAGCTCAGACAAAGAAAGGCTCAGTTACCTTCAAGGTCGAGAAAGGTTGAGGTTGATAAATACACGCCATATAAATTTCTTAAGACATACACTACCGACCAAAGGTTTTAGAACACCTACTCATTCAAGGGTTTTTCTTATTTTTTAAATATTTTCTACATTGTAGAATAACAGTGAAGACATCAAAACTATGAAATAACACATATGGAATCATGTAACCATATATATTTGATATTTCAGACTCTTCAAAGTAGCCACCATTTGCCTTGATGACAGCTTTGCACACTCTTGGTATTCTCTCAACCAGCTTCATGAGGCAGTCAGGTGTGCCTTATTAAAGTGAATTTGTAGAATTGATTTACTTCTTAATGCGTTTGAGCCAATCAGTTGTGTTGTGACAAGGTAGGGGGGGGGATAAAGAAGATATCCTTATTTGGTAAAAGACCAAGTCCATATTATGGCAAGAACAGCTCAAATAAGCAAAGAGAAATGACAGTCTATCATTCATTTAAGACATGACGATCAGCCAATACAAAAAATGTCAAGAACTTTGAAAGTTTCAAATACAGTAGCAAAAACCATCAAGCGCTATGATGAAACTGGCTCTCATGAGGACCGCCACAAGAATGGAAGGCCCAGAGTTACCTTTGCTGCAGAGGATATGCTTATTAGAGTTACCAGCCTCAGAAATTGCAACCCAAATAAATGCTTCACAAAATTCAAGTAACAGACACATCTCAACATCAAACGTTTAGAGGAGACTGTGTTTTTAATTTATTTTTAATTTCACCTTTATTTAACCAGGTAGGCTAGTTGAGAACAAGTTCTCATTTAGAACTGCAGCCTGGCCAAGATAAAGCAAAGAAGTGCGACACAAACAACAATACAGAGTTACACATGGAATAAACAAACATACAGTCAATAATACAATAGAAAAAGTCAATATACAGTGTGTGCAAATGAGGTATGATAAGGGAGGTAAGGCAATAAATAGGCATAGGGGCAAAATAATTACAATATAGATATTAAACACCGGAGTGAAAGATGTGCAGAAGATGAGTGTGCAAGTACAGCTAATCGGGTGCAAAGGAACAAAAATAAATAAATAACAGTATGGGGATGAGGTAGTTGGATGGGCTATTTACAGATGGGCTGTGTACAGGTGCGGTGATCTGTGAGCTGCTCTGACAGCTGGTGCTTAAAGTTAGTGAGGGAGATATGCGTCTCCAGCTTCAGTGATTTTTGCAGTTCGTTGCAGTCATTGGCAGCAGAGAACTGGAAGGAAAGGCAGCCAAAGGAGGAATTGGCTTTGAGGGTGACCAGTGAAATATACCTGCTGGAGCGCGTGCTACGGGTGGGTGCTGCTATGGTGACCAGTGAGCTGAGATAAGGCGGGGCTTTACCTAGCAAAGACTTATAGATGACCTGGAGCCAGTGGGTTTGGTGATGAATATTAAGCGAGGGCCAGTCAACAAGAGCATACAGGTCGCAGTGGTGGGTAGTATATGGGGCTTTGGTGACAAAACGGATGGCACTGTGATAGACTGCATCCAATTTGCTGAGAAGAGTGTTGGAGGCTATTTTGTTTTTATATTGCCGAAGTCAAGGATCGGTAGGATAGTCAGTTTTACAAGGGTATTTTTGGCAGCATGAGTGAAGAATGCTTTGTTTTGAAATAGGAAGCCAATTTGAGATTTAATTTTGGATTGGAGGTGTGACTCTGAGTCTGTGAGTCTGGAATGAGAGTTTACAGTCTAACCAGACACCTAGGTATTTGTAGTTGTCCACATATTCTAAGCCAGAACCGTCCAGAGTAGTGATGCTGGACGGGCGGGTGGGTGTGGGCAGCGATCGGTTGAAGAGCATGCATTTAGTTTTACTTGCATATATGAGCAGATGGACGTCACGGAAGGAGAGTTGTATGGCATTGAAGCTCATCTGGAGGTTAGTTAACACAGTGTCCAAAGAAGGGCCAGATGTATACAGAATGGTGTCGTCTGCATAGAGGTGGATCAGAGAATCACCCGCAGCAAGAGCGACATCATTGATGTATACCTAGAAAAGAGTCGGCCTGAGGATTGAACACTGTGGCACCCCCATAGAGACTGCCAGAGGTCCAGACAACAGGCCCTCTGATTTGACACACTGAACTCTGTCTGATAAGTAGTTTGTGAAGCAGGCGAGGCAGTCATTTCAGAAACCAAGGCTGTTGAGTCTGCCGATAAGAATGTGGTGACTGACAGTCGAAAGCCTTGGCCAGGTCGATGAATACAGCTGCACAGTATTGTCTCTTACCAATGACGGTTTGGATATCGTTTAGGACCTTGAGCGTGGCTGAGATGCACCCATGGCCAGCTCGGAAAACCAGATTGAATAGCGGGGAAGGTACGGTGGGATTCGAAATGGTCGGTGATTTGTTTGTTAACCTGGCTCCCGAAGACCTTACAAAGGCAGGGTAGGATAGATATAGGTCTGTAGCAGTTTGGGTCTAGAGTGTCTCCCCCTTTGAAGAGGGGGAAGACCGCGGCAGCTTTCCAATCATTGGGATCTCAGACACGGGTTGCAACAATTTTGGCGGATCATTTTAGAAAGAGAGGGTCCAGATTGTCTAGCCCGGCTGATTTGTAGGGGTCTAGATTTTGCAGCTCTCTCAGAATGCCAGCTATCTGGATTTGGGTGAAGGAGAAATGGAGGAGGCTTGGGAAAGTTGCTGTGGGGGGTACAGAACTGATGACCGGGGTAGGGGTAGCCAGGTGGAAAGCATGGCCAGCCGTAGAAAAATGCTTATTGAAATTCTCAATTTATTGGTGATGACAGCCTCAGTGCAGTGGGGAGCTGGGAGGAGGTGCTCTTAGTCTCCATGAACTTTTGGAGTTTGTGCTACAGGATGCAAAATGTCTGTTTCAAAAAGCTAGCCCTTGCTTTCCTAACTGCCTGTGTATATTGGTTCCTAACTTCCCTGAAAAGTTGCATGGGCTCGGCTAATGCAATCAGGCTATTCATGACGCTAATGCAATCAGGCCTTAAAGGACACCAATAATTAGAAGAGACTTGCTTGGGCCAATTGCATGAGCAATGGACATTTGGTCCTAACTTCCTGGGTGGGCTACAACAGGCCACTACTAAAGTGAAAAATAATTAGAAGAGACTTGCAAGAAACATGAGCAATTTAGACCGGTGGAAATTTTGTCCAAATTTATTGTGAAACATGGTGACACTGGTGGCTACAACAGCATTCTGCCTCTGGTTTGGGCTTAGTGAAGTGATGGGAGTGCTGCATCAGATGACCTGGCTTCCACTATCCCCCGACCTCAAACAAATTGAGATGGTTTGGGATGAGTCGGACCACAGAGTGAAGAAACAGTTGCCAACAAGTGCTCAGCATATGTGGGAACTCCTTCAGTACTGTTGAAAAAGCATTCCAGGTGAAGCTGGTTGAGAGAATGCCAAGAGTGTCATCAAGGCAAAGGGTGGCTATTTGAAGAATCTCAAATATAAAATATATTTCGATTTGTTTAACACTTTTTGGTTACTACATGATTCCATATGTGTTCTTTCATAGTTTTGATGTCTTCACCATTATTCTACAATGTAAAACATAGTAAAAATGAGTAGGTGTTCTAAAACTTTTGAGATATTGCATTCATACATATTGATACATAACTGAATCTTACATATTCAGTGATATTTTACATACATTGAATAAAAATATAAATGCAACATGTAAAGTGATGGTCCCATGTTTCTTGAGCTCCAATTAAAGATCACAGAAATGTTCCATATGCACAAAAAGCTTATTTCTCTCAAATTTTGTGCACAAATTTGTTTACATCCCTGTTATTGAGCATATCTCCTTTGCCAAAATAATCCATCCACTGACAGGTGTGGCATATCAAGAAGCTGATTAAACAGCACGATCATTACATATGTGCACCTTGTGCTGGGGACAATAAAAGGCCACTAAAATGTGCAGTTTTGGCATACAACACAATGCCACAGATATCTCAAGTTTTGAGCGAGCGTGAAGTTGGCACTCTGATTGCAGGAATGTCCACCAGAGTTGTTGACAAATCATCGATTGTTCATTTCTCTACCATAAGTCGTTATAGAGATTTTGGTAGTATGTCCAACTGGCCTCCCAACCACAGACCATGTGTATGGCGTCGATTAGGCGAGTGGTTTGCTGATGTCAACATCGCGAACAGAGTGCCCCATGGATGCAGTGGGGTTATGGTATGTGCAGGCA
The DNA here is from genome assembly GCF_034236695.1 of Oncorhynchus nerka. Lineage (NCBI taxonomy): Eukaryota > Metazoa > Chordata > Actinopteri > Salmoniformes > Salmonidae > Oncorhynchus > Oncorhynchus nerka. Next base: position 44,132,706 of record NC_088409.1, on the reverse strand, counting down.
TAATCTACGGACAACGAATACAATTGCATTTTATCGATTGTCAATTTGAATGCACAAAAATACCGCGAAGAGATCCTGAGGCCCATTTGTTTTTTACGGTATCTGTAACCAGTCATGTGAAATCCATAGATTAGGGCCTAATGAAGTTATTTCCATTGACTGATTTCCTCATCTGAACTGTAACTCAGTAAAATACTTTAAATTGTTGCATGCTGATTTTATATTTTTGTTCAGTATAGTATTATCTTATGGGAGGTATACTATGTGTGGGGTGTCTGTTTCTGTGACTGTTTCTGTGTGTCTGTGTATGTGAGTGCATGCATGTGTTTTTGGTTTGTAGGGACACTCACAGTTGACAGTGACCTTGACTTTGCGTATGTCGGGCTGCGTCACTCCATTGTTGGTGATGCACTCAAACTCCTCCGCCTGATGCCGCTTGATCTCTGTTATGTCCAGGAACTCCCCCTCACTCATTAGACCATCTGATTGGACAAAGGACAGGGTCAAAGGATAGAAGCCAGAGGTTATCACAGGCTGAGATGTGCATTTCTTCAAGGTCAATTAAATAAATTAGTGTGAAAATACCAGGTTTTTCCCACTAGATGCCACTGTTGCTAATACTGCCACCACACCCTTTTATACATTTTTCTGATCTCTTGTGTTTATTAAATGTGACTCGTTTCAGGAAACTAGGCATATGTCACACGTCACTACTTCACAGGAGAGTTATTTGCATATAAACATACATTTTTGGGGTAGAAGTGCATTCTGAAACATCTGACCTTTCATGTGCAGTAATAACAAACTTGTACGCCATCTGTAAATACGAATACAATTGTTAAATTACGAGACTAGTTGATTTAGCCATGGAAAAAGTCAGGAACCTTCCCGCTAGCCATGATTGGCTGAGATAATGGATGGGCTGGACATGCCAAGAGATGAGTTCAGATTGGTCTGACATGTAGCACGCTTCTGTCTATAACAAATGGCTGCTCAGTATGTGTAGGTCATACATTCTAACGCAGCTTTTAAAAAATATATCACAAATAACTGCAATAGTATTGCACTCCACTTTCTGCAGGACAGAGTTTTGAAATCAGTGGAATGCCCGGTGGAAGCAGAGTATGATAGCTAAGGAGATTCTAGAGTTACATTACATTTAAGTCATTTAGCAGACGCTCTGATTGCAAATATGCGAAGGAAGTCGAAAAGAGAACACAAGCCTGTTGTATGAAACCCCTGTCTACAGTCTACAGAAAAAAGGCAAACTCAGCTCCATCATTGATTGAATCAGATGTCTCATTCATCACAAAACACACCGATTTTGCCAACTACTTGAAAGACTTGTCATTGGCAAGATATGCAAACTTAGGTATGACTGATGTGCTAGCAACAAACAATAACAGTACACATACAAGCATATCTGACCAAATTATGAAATTGTACTTCTGAATTCCGTAAAGTCAGTGTGGAATTCAGTTTTTCTTTATTTTTACTATTTTCTACATCGTAAAATAATAATGAATACATCAACACTATGAAATAACGCATATGGAATCATGTAGTAACCAACAAAGTGTTAAACAAATTCTTCAAAGTTGCCACCCTTTGCCTTGATGACAGCTTTGCAAACTCTTGGCATTCTCTCAACCAGCTTCACTTGGAATGCTTTTCCAACAGTCTTGAAGGAGTTTCCACATATGCTGAGCACTTGTTGGCTGCTTTTCCATCACTCTGCTGTCCAACTCATCCCAAACCATCTCAATTGGGTTGAGGTTGGGTGATTGTGGAGGCCAGGTCATCTGATGCAGCACTCTATCACTCTCCTTATTGGTCAAATAGCCCTTACACAGCCTGGAGGTGTGTTGTGTCATTGTCCTGTTGAAAAACAAATGGTAGTCCCACTAAGCGCAAACGAGATGGGATGGCGTATCGCTGCCGAATGCTGTTGTAGCCATGCTGGTTAAGTGTGCCTTGAATTCTAAATAAATCACTGACTGTGTCACCAACAAAGCAACCCCACACCTCCTCCTCCATGCTTCATGGTGTGAACCACAAATGCAGAGATCATCCGTTCACCTACTCTGTGTCTCACAAAGACATAGCGGTTGGAACCAAAAATCTCAAATTTGAACTCATCAGACCAAAGATATTTCCGGATTGACTGACCTTCATGTCCTAAAGTAATGATGGACTGTCCTTTCTCTTTGCACATTTGAGCTGTTCTTGCCATAATATGGACTTGGTCTTTTACCAAATAGGGCTATTTTCTGTGTACCACCACTACCTTGTCACAACACAACTGGCTCAAACGCATTAAGAAGGAAATAAATTCCACAAATTACCTTTTAACAAGGCACACCTGTTAATTGAAATGCATTCAGGTGACTACCTCATGAAGCTGGTTGAGAGAATGTGCAAAGCTGTCATCAAGGCAGATCGTGGCTACTTTGAAGAATCTCAAATATAAAATAGATTTGGATTTGTTTAACACTTTTTTGCTTACTACATGATTCCATATGTGTTTTTTCATAGTTTTGATGTCTTCAGTATTATTCTACAATGTAGAAAATAGTTTAAAAAATAACGAAAAACCCTGGAGTGAGTTGCTGTGTCCATCGACTAGCTAACATTACGTGTATGATCTGTGTAGTAATATTATTTGTATCTCAGAGCCATTTGCATTGCTAGTTATAGCCTAATGTTAGCTAGCTAGCTAACATTGAATCTAGTTGGTTAGCTACCTGCAGGTTGATGTAGCATAGTAACATTATGAGTTGGGATTATGGTTAATTGTTTAGCTAGTTAGCTAGCTGCAGGTCTAAACAAAATACTCCACTATGCAAGGTACCATATCACTGTACCGTTTACACATTCTGTATTCTGTGCCTGTGACAAATAAACTTTGATTTGATATAGTGTGGGTTTTCCAGCGACGGTAACGTGAAGGACAACATTACCTGCATTAAAGTCAAATTAGGATATAACGTTGGGCCAACGAGACATGACCAAGTTCTAAAATTCTCTAGTAGAATGCCCTGCTTTTATTTTGTCACACTCGCAACCATAAGCTATTTTCTGTAATTAGCTGGCCGTTAACTTGTAAATGATGATTGTGTTGTGAGTTTATTTTCCTGTAACTTATTAACGTTAGCTCGCTAGCTAACAAGCTAGAAACAAACCAAAATATTGTTAAGAAAGTTGCTATAAATTGCCTGGTTTGTAGATTAATTTTTAAACTGATGGGTTTATTGGTGTTAATATACACCAGTCATGCTGTCATGTATGTGAATCCTTAAAGAGATGGGCGGGGCTAAGGCTTAAGAGGGTGTGAATGATGCTGAATGGGTGTAGACAAAGAAGAACTCTCCAGTACGTGTACAAAAACATTCCAGGGCTATTTTCTCAGAAGTGGGGTTACAAGTTGATCAACTTTCAAAGCAGTATTACTTTCCCATTGTTCCTCAACTGTAGTGTATGATATACCATTTCCTATGTAAAGAACACCATTTCAAATGTTGCTATTTAAGACCGAATCGAACCGGTTGGTCACAAATGGATCACAATATTTTATTTTCAACTTTGGGTAGAAAACCAATAGCTTTTCCTCATGATGAGATGAAAAGGTTGTGATGGCAGCAGCAGGAATAGTGGCATCAAGTGGGAAAAACTTGGTACCTTCACAATCATTTATGGTAAAGAATACAAGTGACTTCAATGGGGAATGAAACCATAAACAGAATCACAAAGGTTGAAGAAGCAATACCACAAGCAGCAGCTCCATACTACGTGTCAGAGATAGAGAGACGTGATACTGTATACTGTTTGTTGGTGTGGGATTGGTGTCTGTGGTCTGTGGGTGACTGCTGATAATTCTATTGGATTCCTCCTGTCTTACTCATTGTCAGAAATAATTATGGTTCAAATTGAATGTTAGGTACTATATTTATTGGAAATTACATGAATACTATAAATTAAAATGGCCAATTTGGGTGTAATCAATTAGCTTCATTTCTCAGAGATCAAATGATATTCCTTCCATTTGGTGCCTAATGAACACGACCCAGATGTAGAATAATGTTGCCCTAGATGCTGATTTATGGTCCGTTTGGGGGTTTTGCCAGGTGTGGATTGGAGGAGGTGGAAGCTGATCCTAGATCTGTGTTGGGATGTTACTGTATGTCCATGAGCAACAGATACTGAAGCTAGGGACTGAGGCTTGACAACAATGTTACATCACTCCTTCACAAAGCCTCTACATAAATAAATAGGTATTTATTTTTAAACGAGTTTGGCCACACCAAACTCGACAGGGGTAACAGTGTGTGAGTCACTATGCAGTAAGAACAAAATGGAGCTGTTACGTGGTGTTTGACAAAACTCCCTAGTACACTGACAAGCGAATTAGTCTGTCGCTCACTTCGGCACCCCTCGTTGTCCTATGGCAACGTGACGGAAAAAGGCTTTACCGAGTCAAAGAGACCGGCTGGCTAGAATATATTGGCTTTATCCATGTAAGGGAATGGATGCTCCACACAGCTAGATGTTTCTGGCAGCCTCCAAGCTCCAACACCATTAAGCTTTTCTCTAATTTTGCCCATTAAAGAAGTCAGGCTGTGGAACACGACATAATACATCATCTGTCTGCTAACAAGGAAATCCACAGCTTAAATTGCTGCTCAGTTATCAGAATAACACATTTTAAAAAGCCAGCCAGTCAGTGGACCACTGGCCTCCACACACACACACACACACACACACACACACACACACACACACACACACACACACGCACGCACGCACACACGCACACACGCACGCACACACCCACACACACACCCAGTGTTGTCGAGCAAACCCCCCCCCCTGCCCCCCCACAAACACACATGTGCCTAAACCCGCGTAACAATTGACGCACGACACACTAAACTGTAGCAATAATTCCTGTCAGAGATTAGCGCGGAGGTTCCAATTGAAGATTATACTGGGGGATTATTAGCTGCGGCTACTGAGCTGGAGATGATTATCTGCAGCTGCTGCAGTGGCGATACAGCCTGCCACCCGCCACCCTGTAGCGAGTAGTGGCAGCGGTGGCGAGACGCGCTGGGGGTTTACAGCAATGTTATTCACTCATAACACTAGCCTAATACATTTGGCTCCCCTGTGACATCCCCGATGACGCTGGCTGAGCACCCAACTCTGCCCCCGGGGAAGAAGGGAAGGCAAGGGAAGGGACACAAGCCAGAGATCCAAATCGCTGAGACACAACCAGGGCGGCAGAATAAATATTTAAAGAGACTGGCCTAATATATTATAGACGGCTTCTAGAAAGGAGGGAGAGAGAGAAAGAGAGAGAGAAATACAAAAAGATACAGAAAGTGAACGAGTGGTTGAAATCAAAATAAAGAGAAAGGTAGGTCCGGTTGGGGTATTTCATGTGCACTTTTGTGGCTATTTTCATTCTCAGCAGCTGTGTGATGTAATGTGTCAGTACACAGCACACCCCTTCATTCCCTGCCTCCCTCTGACTTGTCTCTGACCGTTCCTCCACGGGGAGGTCATATCAGGGAATCAGTCCTCCAGTGAATTCTCATGGCTCTCACAATGGCCTGTACAACACTGCAGTTCCATCAGACGCTTAAACAGACACTACTGGAGGAAGACCTAGGGCTTTTGTGATCATTTGTGATCATTTTTTTAATTTGATCTTTATTTCACTAGGCAAGTCAGTTAAGAACAAATTCTTATTTACAATGACGACCTACCAAAAGGCAAAAGGTCTCCTAAACAGTTTCCCTATTCACTCTTTAATGCATTCATTTGACCAGGACCCAAGAGGACTCCCCTAGGGCTCTGATTAAAAGTAGTGCACCATATAAAATAGGGAGTGCTTATATTTGTCCTGTTTCACACATGTACAAGTTTGTAACCTGTACAAGTATGACATGGAAATGTGTTTTCTGCTTATCCCACTCCCCTGAGAGTGGGGTCATGGCCAGGGATCAGCCATTATTGACAGCGACCCTGGAGCAATTAGGGTTAAGTGCCTTGCTCAAGGGCAGATTGACCGATTTTTTCACATAGTTGGCTTGGGGATTCGAACAAGCACTCTTTTAGTTACTGGGCCAATGATCTAACCGCTAGGCTACATGCCGCCATACAGTAACTGAAAGGTTGCATGTTTGAATCCCGAGCCGACTAGGTGAAACAAACCTGCCGATCTGCTCTTGAGCAAGGCATTGCTCCAGGGTTGCTGTCAATAATGGACGTGCCTTTCTCTTTATTTCGATTTTGACCACTCGTTCTCTTTGTCTTTTTTTTTGCCTCTCCGTTTCTCTCTTTCTCTGTTTATTTCTCTCTCTCTCTCTTTTTCTCTCTCTCTCTCTCTCTCTCTCTCTCTCTCTCTCTCTCTCCTTTCTAGAAGCCGTCTATAAGATACTAGGATAGTCTTCTGCAGCCCTGGTTGTGTCTCAGCGATTTGTATCCCTGGCTTCTTTCCCTTTCTTTGCTTTCCCTTCTTCCCCGGGGGCGGAGTTGGGTGCTCAGCCAGCGTTGACGGAGATGTGTGGGGGTGCCATTTCAGACACAGACCTGGACTTCCACCACCAACCAAACACTTAGATTAGACCTGAGGGGAAAAGAGGAAGCCAGACCGATGGTTGAAAGGAAAGAGGTCAAAGTTTAGATCTGCCCTGCAGTGAAACTGTAGTCCATTTCCCTATAGCACGTTGACACTTTAGGAGCACTGAGCAGTCAGACTCAGTCAGAGCCTTTGAGTTCTATTGCAGTGGAGTGTATCTGTAGCAGAGGTGGTCTGGTTCTTTCTAGCTCTATCAGCGGTAGTCGAGCATCTGTCAGACATTGTTTGTTTAACTGAGACCATAGTGAATGGCGTCTCATGCGATGGAGTGGGTGGGCCAGAGAGCATCAATGTGGAGTGCTGTTTGTATGTGTGTGTGTGTGTGTGTGTGTGTGTGTGTGTGTGTGTGTGTGTGTGTGTGTGTGTGTGTGTGTGTGTGTGTGTGTGTGTGTGCGCGTCTTGTCTAATGGATGGGATGTCCAATGATAAGAGCTTGATGTCTCAGATTTAATGGGGGTTCAGGTGATGTCTGTGAAAGAGTGTGAATGGGAGATGGAGATGGTATCAGTGAGATATAAAGTGGGCAGGAGCAGTACTCGGAGCTGTGTGTACATGTCACAGACTCACGGTGGTACACGTCTGGGTTGTATTCATTAGGCATCCATTGGAAGAAAATAGACTGTCACAGGAAGGGACTACCTGTTGTTTTCTGTTGCAAAACGTTTCAAAACTATTTCTGTTGCATGCACTAATGAATAAGGGCCCTGGTGACCATGGGAATGATGGCACCACGGTCCCAATGTACCAGGTGCAGAGGATTGTCCTCAAGTTGTGTGTCTCTACACCTACGTAGGGGTCCCACTGTGATCTATCCCCCAATGCAGTGTCTGAGTAGAGTGACAGGTGCATGGTGGATTGTCTTGAAAGTGTGTGTCCCGACTCCCTCCACCCAGGCGGGACACCCCACTACCACTTTGTCTCCCACCCACTGCAGTGTCTGAATAGAAGGACAGATATCTCGCAGCTTCTCACTGTTTCTCTAGGCTTCTCTTTCCCCTCCCTCTCTCCTCCCCACCACCACTCCCCCAGCAGCCCATGGCTTCGCTGCAGTGACTCCCACAGAATAACAATGCTGCCCTATCTCACAATCCACACTGAAGGGGTGTGTGTGAGGGAACGAGGGTGGGGGAGTATACTGCTGACAAGGAAGAAATGCTGTAGGTCTGCAGACAAGCACAGCAAGTGGCTGTAATGTACTTTAAGGGTGTGTGTGTGTGTGTGTTATCTTCCAAGCTGTTGCACCCCCAGTAGTTCACTATAACACAGTGTAACACCGTGCTAAACCTATCTAATGCCTAGCAGGGTAACCTCAACATGCTCAACACATTCTATGAGATGCATCAGCATGAAATAAATCATTTAAAATCTTACCATTGATGGTGGCAGACATGGTAATAGGACAGGAATCATTTCACAAACAAATCTAAATGGATATGAATTAGCTTGTTAGACGTTTTATCACGACCACCCTCAAAACCAATGTGATTTATTTGGATGATGATGGAAGACATAAATAGTGTTCTAATGACAAACATCATTATTAGCATTGTTGCCATGGTAAAGGCGGCGACAGTGAGGATGGTGACAGATGCTGATGATTGTGGCTGGCACGCGTTATTTGTGGATAATTATGTGTGATGTGTATGAGAGGGAACTAGCAGCCACAGCCTGGGTGTGATGGAAATGGCAACAAGGGCAGATGACAGTGGACATGGGACAAATAAAGGGACTGGGACAGAAGGTTGGGGACTATGACAGGAAACAAGGACAGAAACAAGGGACTGGGAACAGGGACTAGTTAGTATAGACTACGAGAGCGAACAGAGGACAGGAGACAGAGACTGGTAAAGGGACAGACTACTGGGAGAGGAGACATGAGGACCGGGTACTACGACAGGAGACAGGGACTGGTAAAGGGACAGACAACTGGGAGAGGAGACATGAGGACTGGGTACTACGACAGGAGACAGGGACTGGTAAAGGGACAGACAACTGGGAGAGGAGACATGAGGACTGGGTACTACGACAGGAGACAGGGACTGGTAAAGGGACAGACTACTGGGAGAGGAGACAAGAGGACTGGGTACTACGACAGGAGACAGGGACTGGTAAAGGGACAGACTACTGGGAGAGGAGACATGAGGACTGGGGTAAAGGGACAGACTACTGGGAGAGGAGACAGGGACTGGTAAAGGGACAGACTACTGGGACAGACTACTGGGAGAGACATGAGGACTGGGTACTACAGACAGGAGACAGGGACTGGTAAAGGGACAGACTACTGGGAGAGGAGACAAGAGGACTGGGTACTACGACAGGAGACAGGGACTGGTAAAGGGACAGACTACTGGGAGAGGAGACAAGAGGACTGGGTACTACGACAGGAGACAGGGACTGGTAAAGGGACAGACAACTGGGAGAGGAGACAAGAGGACTTGGTACTACGACAGGAGACAGGGACTGGTAAGACAACTGGGACAGACTACTGGGAGGGAGAGACAAGAGGACTGGGTACTACGACAGGAGACAGGGACTGGTAAAGGGACAGACAACTGGGAGAGGAGACAAGAGGACTGGGTACTACGACAGGAGACAGGGACTGGTAAAGGGACAGACAACTGGGAGAGGAGACAAGAGGACTTGGTACTACGACAGGAGACAGAAACTGGTAAAGGGACAGACAACTGGGAGAGGAGACAAGAGGACTGGGTACTACGACAGGAGACAGGGACTGGTAAAGGAGACAGGGACTGGTAACAGGAGACAGGACTACAGACAACTGGGAGAGGAGACAAGAGGACTGGGTACTACGACAGGAGACAGGGACTGGTAAAGGGACAGACAACTGGGAGAGGAGACAAGAGGACTGGGTACTACGACAGGAGACAAGGACTGGTAAAGGGACAGATAACTGGGAGAGGAGACAAGAGGACTGGGTACTACGACAGGAGACAGAAACTGGTAAAGGGACAGACAACTGGGAGAGGAGACATGAGGACTGGGTACTATGACAGGAGACAGGGACTGGTAAAGGGACAGACAACTGGGAGAGGAGACATGAGGACTGGGTACTACGACAGGAGACAGGGACTGGTAAAGGGACAGACAACTGGGAGAGGAGACATGAGGACTGGGTACTACGACAGGAGACAGGGACTGGTAAACAGACAACTGGAGGAGACAGACTGGGTAACTGGGACTGAGGGACAGACATGGGAGGACTGGGTACTACGACAGGAGACAGGGACTGGTAAAGGGACAGACAACTGGGAGAGGAGACATGAGGACTGGGAGGAGACAGGGACTGACAGACAACTGGGAGAGGAGACATGAGGACTGGGTACTGACAGGAGACAGAGACTGGTAAAGGGACTGGGAGAGGAGACAAGACAGGAGACAGAGACTGGTAAAGGGACAGACTACTGGGAGAGGAGACATGAGGACTGGGTACTACGACAGGAGACAGGGACTGGTAAAGGGACAGACAACTGGGAGAGGAGACATGAGGACTGGGTACTACGACAGGAGACAGAGACTGGGAAAGGACAGACAACTGGGAGAGGAGACAAGAGGACAAGAGGAGACTGGGAAAGGACAGACAACTGGGAGAGGAGACATGAGGACACAGGAGACAGAGACTGGGAAAGGACAGACAACTGGGAGAGGAGACATGAGGACTGGGTACTACGACAGGAGACAGAGACTGGGAAAGGACAGACAACTGGGAGAGGAGACATGAGGACCGGGTACTATGACAGGAGACAGGGACTGGTAAAGGGACAGACAACTGGGAGAGGAGACATGAGGACTGGGACAGGAGACAGGGACTACTACGACAACTGGAGACAGGGACTGGTAAAGGGACAGACAACTGGGAGAGGAGACATGAGGACCGGGTACTACGACAGGAGACAGGGACTGGTAAAGGGACAGACAACTGGGAGAGGAGACAAGAGGACTGGGTACTACGACAGGAGACAGGGACTGGTAAAGGGACAGACAACTGGGAGAGGAGACATGAGGACTGGGTACTACGACAGGAGACAGGGACTGGTAAAGGGACAGACAACTGGGAGAGGAGACAAGAGGACTGGGTACTACAACTGGGACAGGGAGACAGGGACTGGTAAAGGGACAGACAACTGGGAGAGGAGACATGAGGACTGGGTACTACGACAGGAGACAGGGACTGGTAAAGGGACAGACAACTGGGAGAGGAGACAAGAGGACTGGGTACTACGACAGGAGACAGGGATGGGCGTCTTACATTTGTTCTCCTTCCAGGTGACAATCGGTTCAGGTCGTCCCACCGCCAGACAGAAGAGGTATACGTTGCCCCCCTCGTTCACTGACACATCTTGGGAGATGTTGACGATTCTGGCTGGCACTGCAAGACGAAAGAGTTGGGTTTTATTGACAGTCATGACTTGACAAAAAATAGAAACTAGACCTATGCTGCCCTCCCCTCACTGTTTGCACTACCAAAAACAAGATATAAAACTGAAGTGTCAAGAATAAAAGTAAGGGGTTACAAAAATAACAATATTACCAATGACAAACACTGATTCTCTGACTACTATTATAACAAGACAAAGCTATAGAATGTTCTTCACTTTGGTGTTGAATATAGGGATGGAAACCTTCACTCAAGGTCTAGAAGTTTCTGTCTTTGGCAGTTGCCTTGTTTTTTCTTTTCACAGCATGACCACCGTCAAATGCTGTTTTGTTCTAAATTGCCATTCCAGTGCAGGCACTATGCATATAGTTAGAAAGATAACTAGATGGCCCTTGAATTTAAATGGCCCATTATCGTTGCTTTTAATGAGCTTGGCCATGAGGCTGTTTTTCTGCGACGCATCTAACTACTGGATCCCATTTTTAACTATCTGGCCAGGCGAAAATACTCTCGTGATAAAGCAAAGATTGGAGCCATCGCTAACCCACCATGGCCATCACTTTTTGATGCAGTGACTCTGGGGTGTAATTATTTTGTGTGATATCGCGGCTTAGACTGAAATGTGAGGCGACTTGGAAACTAGGGAAACATGGTCATCTGTGTGCCCGTTTGCCCTGCGGATAAATGCTTCTCCTTGGCGCCTGCACTATGTGAACAGTCTGTTGGAGAGCGGCTGGCTTAGCCTTCTGGGTAATGCTGCCTGTACCCTGCCTATATACAGACGCATGCACACACACACACACACACACACACACACACACACACACACACACACACACACACACACACACACACACACACACACACACACAAGACTGCTGAAACTTTCCCAGCTTGCTCTCTCTCTCTCTCTCCATCTCTGCAGCAGCATGGTATGTGTGTGTGTGTCTGTTGGCCAGTTGATATATACCCTAATATTTTTCATTTTTATTCCACCAGTCTTGTATTATTGCGATATGCTAGTACACAAGGTGCAATATACATAACAATTGACAGATACAGGGAGAAAAGGTCTGCAATCCATCAGCCGAGCAGCCGGGCGCCAATAAATCACGTCATTCAGGATCAGTCAAACTCTCACTCACTCCACCGTTGCCTTGACGATAGGCCCAGATCTGGTCCTGCATTGTCAATGATTCAGTCAGGCAGTTGGACAGCCCCCTGTACGCCCATATGGTCTTACCAACTTACCCCAGGATCTACCCACCCCTCTCAGTTCTGAGGTAAACTTGCATCAGTGCTAATGTATTGGCTCGAGGCACAGTTGCTAAGGACTCAGTTGGCTGCTTTCTTTACTCAGACCAAGGCTCCATCCACTGCACAACACTAACAAAGGCCTTGGGTCACTTTACATTTTTTTTGTAAAGTAAAAGTAAAGCTGTGTTTACAATTGCTGGACTAAAACCTGGAGGTGAATAAATAATCCCGTAAATAAAGTGGTACATGCCCATTACGGAACCAGGTCTAATATGTGTTGTAAACACATTCAAATATAGCAATTAAAGGGCTAATACACCTAAATATGTGTTTACTTACCCTGTAAACAAACTTTGGACAAAGAGATAGATAAAGCCATACTTTTTTTTGTTTTTCCCTGGCTGCTGTCAACAAATCATAACTCACTAGCTTTCCTTGTCCAAATACCAAGTCCATATCCCCCAAATTAGCATGTTTTAAATATCCTTTGACGAATTCACCGGTGTACGCAACCAACGTCAGACACTTTGGGATGATTTGGGCTTGAGATTTAAAACAATGTTTTATCCTACCCCCCAGGGACTCACCTTGGACGATGAGGAAGACGTGGGCTATGCGGGGCTTGTTGCTGGCCTGGAAGCTGCAGGTGTACAGCCCCTCGTCAGCCACCTCCACCCTCTCTATCTGGATGGAGAAGTCACTGGTGTTACTGTTGACCAGCGACACCCGTCTATCCAGCGACCACTTGTCTGTCCCCGCAAACAGGATGTTTGAGCGGTTCAACCACGCCTTGTGGGTCACCTCCTCGTCGATTTTACACCTTCGAGATAAGAGGGGGAGAAAACAGGGGATAAGACAGGACCCAGATAATGTATTAATAATCATTTAACTTGAATAGTGCTTTTCATTACAGAAAATAATCTGAAAGCCAAACAAAGAAACAACACATTACAATTTTGATGGATATTGAATGTCTCTATTTGGCATGGGATGAAAGGCTGGGAGATGAGGCCGTTTGGATTGGAAAGGCAGTGTAGCTTCAGGGGGGGGGGCATCAATAGAATAGCCAGACAGAAACAAAGACAGTCTGACAAACAGGCGCTTTATCAGTGCACCACATCTGCTTTTCCTCCATATGACCCGCTCTTCTGTAAGTACCGGTCCTCCACATGACCCGCTCTTCTGTAAGTACCGGTCCTCCATATGACCCGCTCTTCTGTAAGTACCGGTCCTCCATATGACCCGCTCTTCTGTAAGTACCGGTCCTCCATATGACCCGCTCTTCTGTAAGTACCGGTCCTCCATATGACCCGCTCTTCTGTAAGTACCGGTCCTCCATATGACCCGCTCTTCTGTAAGTACCGGTCCTCCATATGACCCGCTCTTCTGTAAGTACCGGTCCTCCATATGACCCGCTCTTCTGTAAGTACCGGTCCTCCATTTCCTGGGTGATGCCGCGACTGCTGAAAAGTGCCCGAAAAGCCACCACATCTTGGCAGTGGTTAAGACCGGTCCCTGAGCCTCTTCTGCCATCGCTGGACACAGCATCCAGTACTTGTTGTAATTCTTCCCGGCAGATGAAACAATAAAGCCGGGGCTGTATTATTTGAATTCAAACAGCCTGTTAGCTTGCTAACTGTAAGACAAAAATATGACTTTTCATCGCAATTCTGCAACTCTGAGAGTCAAGACAACAAGATGTAAGTGATCAACCATCACAGCAGTCAAACCCCAAAATAATAATAAAAAAATGCCACAATTTTGTTTTTTTAAAGTACAAAAGTACAATATTTACAGAGATTGGCTTGATGGGCACTTCTTACCTACCACACGGTTAAGCTGCTCCCACAACAGCTCAATCGGGTTGAGATCTGGTGACTGTGCTGGCCACTCCATTATAGACAGAATACCAGCTGACTGCTTCTTCCCTAAATAGTTATTGCATAGTTTGGAGCTGTGCTTTGGGTCATTGTCCTGTTGTAGGAGGAAATTGGCTTCAGTTAAGCGCTGTCCACAAGGTACGGCATGGCGTTGCAAAATAGAGTCATAGTCTTCCAGATTAATTTGACCCTGTACAAATCTCCCACTTTACCACCACCAAAGCACACCCAGACCATCACATTGCCTTCACCATGCTTGACAGATGGCGTCAAGCACTCCTCCAGCATCTTTACATTTTTTCTGTGTCTCAGGAATGTTCTTCTTTGTGATCCGAACACCTCAATCTTAGATTCGTCTGTCCACATAACACCTTTTTCCAATCTTCCTCTGTCCAGTACTTATGTTATTTTGCCCATCTTAATCTTTTATTTTTATTGGCCAGTCTGAGATATGGCTTTTTCTTTGCAACTCTGCCTAGAACGTCAGCATCCCGGAGTCGCCTCTTCACTGTTGACATTGAGACTGGTGTTTTGAGGGTACTATTTAATGAAGCTGACAGTTGAGGACTTGTGAGGTGCCTGTTTCTCAACCTAGACACTCTAATGTACTTGTCCTCTTGCTCAGTCGCGCACCGGGGCCTCCCACTCCTCTTTCTATTCTGGTTAGAGCCAGTTTGCGCTGTTCTGTGAAGGGAGTAGTACACAGCGTTGTACAAGATCTTCAGTTTCTTGGCAATTTCTCGCATGGAATAGCTTTCATTTCTCAGAACAAGAATAGACTGACGAGTTTCAGAAGAAAGGTCTTTGTTTCTGGCCATTTTGAGCCTGTAATCGAACCCACAAATGATGATGCTCCAGATACTAGTCTAAAGAAGGCAAGTTTTATTGATTCTTTAATCAGGACAACAGTTTTCAGCTGTGCTAACTTAATTTCAAAAAGGTTTTCTAATCATCAATTAGCCTTTAAAATTATAAACTTGGATTAGCTAACACAGCGTGTCATTGGAAGACGGTGATGGTTGCTGATAATGGGCCTCTGTACGCCTATATAGATATTCCATAACAAATCTGCCGTTTCCAGCTACAATAGTCATTTACAACATTAACAATGTCTACACTGTATTTCCAATTTTACATTATTTTAATGGACAAAAAATAACAAGGACATTTCTAAGTGACCCCAAACTTTTGAAAGGTAGTGTACATACTGTTTATTGAGGTGAGTCTGTATGTGCTTATGTATGAACAAAGATAACATATACCTTTTTGAGGAGGAGCAGAAGTGAACCCTGGAACCTCAAAGAACGTCCGAAGTGTTTGAAAACAACAGCTGTTCCGTTGCCGCTGGAAACGGCTAGCTAACTTAGTAGTTGTTTTCTCAAGGTCAAAATTACAACCGGGGACAACAAGACAGGCGTGAAGAGGGCACGACAAAACCTATTCCCCCTCAGGAGACTGAAAAGATTTGGCATGGGTCCTCAGATCCTCAAAAGGTTCTACAGCTGCACCATCGAGAGCATCATGACTGATTTCATCACTGCCTGGTATGGCAACTGCTTGGCCTCCGACCGCAAGGCACTACGGAAGGTAATG
The DNA here is from genome assembly GCF_034236695.1 of Oncorhynchus nerka. Classification (NCBI taxonomy): domain Eukaryota; kingdom Metazoa; phylum Chordata; class Actinopteri; order Salmoniformes; family Salmonidae; genus Oncorhynchus; species Oncorhynchus nerka. Next base: position 44,116,940 of record NC_088409.1, on the reverse strand, counting down.
CGTACGGCCCAGTACATCACCGGGATCAAGCTTCCTGCCATCCAGGACCTCTATACCAGGCAGTGTCAGAGGAAGGCCCTGAAAATTGTCAAAGACTCCAGCCACCCTGTTCTCTCTGCTACCGTACGGCAAGGAGGTACCGGAGCGCCAAGTCTAGGTCCAAGAGGCTTCTAATCAGCTTCTAGCCCAAGCCATAAGACTCCTGAACATCTAATCAAATGGTTACCCAGACTATTTGCATTGCCCACCCCCCACCGCCTCTTTTACACAGCTGCTAGTTTCTGTTATTATTTAAACATAGTCACTTTAATAACTCTACCTACATGTAAACTCAGCAAAAAAAGAAACATCCCTTTTTCAGGACCCTGTCTTTCAAAGATAATTAGTAAAAATCCAAATAACTTGCATATACTTGCATATAGCCTCCATTACACCACTGGCCCTCTGTGTTTTACTAAAAAGTGTACTCTCCTCCATGAGTCCGCTGGTATTGCTGCTGCTGCCTTTTCAGCGTCATTACCCTGTCACACACTGAAGGCCTAGGTCCGATAGGTTCGCCACTGTGCAAACATGTTGATAATACAGTGCATTCGGAAAGTATTCAGGCCCCTTCCCTTTTTCACATTTTGTTACGTTACAACCTTATTCTCAAATGGATTAAAACATTTTTTTTTAATCCTCATCGATCTAAATACAATATCCCATAATGACAAAGTGAAAACAGGTTTTTAGGAAGTTTTGCAAATGTATTAAAAATATAAAACAGAAATACCCTTTGTTATGAGACTAGAAATGGAGCTCAGGTGCAACCTGTTTCCCTTGATCATCCTTGATATGTTTCTAAGACTTGATTGGAGTCCACCTGCGGTACATTTAATTGATTGTACATGATTTGGAAAGGCACTGTCAAGCCCTGACCATAGAGAGCTGTTTATTCTCTATGTTGGTTGGGGTTGTGATAGTGACTAGGGCGGGTCATCTAGGTGATTAATGGTTTATGTTGGCCTGGTATGGTTCCCAATCAGAGACAGCTTCCTTCAATGAGTTTCCTCATGTGCTTGGTGGGATCTTGTCTACAGATAGTGCACACCAGTAGCTCCACGTTTCATTTGTGCGTTATTGTTTTGTTCGGTGAATTTTGATTTATTAAAATATGTGGAACTCTACGCACGCTGCACCTTGGTCCAATCATTTCGACGAGCGTGACAGGCACCCACCTGTCTATTTAAGATCTCACAGTTGACAGTGCATGTCAAAGCAAAAACCAAGCCATGAGGCCTCCATCATTCTTAAATGGAAGAAGTTTGGAACTACCAAGACTCTTCCTAGAGCTGGCCGCCCAACCAAACTGAGCAATCAGGGGAGAAGGGCCTTGGTCAGGGAGGTGACCAAGAACCCGATGGTCACTCTGACAGAGTTCCTCTGTGGAGATGGGAATACCTTCCAGAAGGACAACCATCGCTGCAGCACTCTACCAATTAGATCTTTATGGTAGAGTGGCCAGATGGAAGCTACTCCTCAGTAAAAAGGCACATGACAGCCTGCTTGGAGTTTGCCAAAATGCACTCAAAAGACTCTCAGACCATGAGAAACAAGCTTCTCTTGAACCCGATCGAACATCTCTGGAGAGACCTGAAAATAGCTGTGCAGCGACGCTCCCCATCCAACCTGACAGAGCTTGAGAGGATCTGCAGAGAAGAATGAGAGAAATTCCCCAAATGTATTTGTGCCAAGCTTGTAGCGTCATACCCATAAGACTCAAGGCTGTAATCACTGCCAAAGGTGCCTTTACAAAATACTGAGTAAAGGGTCTGAATACTTGTAACGCTCAATGAGTGAATAGGTGTGGAGTCAGGCGCAGAGAGCAAAGGATGCGGGAAAAACACGCTTTAATGTCCAAAAATAGTATACCCAAACCCGGTATAACTACAAAACAAAAATGTACCCTATCGTGAAATATAAGGACAGCGAGAAACCCGACGAAAACACTAACCACTCTAACACATACAGATGAACAAGCCCGCACAAACAGAAGCGGGCTAAACTAACTTAAATAACCCCACCCTAACAACCAAACAAGGAACAGGTGAAACCAATGAGACAAAACCAAACGAACACAGAACAAAGGATCGGTGGCAGCTAGTAGACCGGCGACGACGACCGCCGAGCGCCACCCGAACCAGAAGGAGAGCCACCGTCGGTAATATTCGTGACAATACTTTTTTTTAATACATTTGCTAAAATGTCTAAAAACCTGTTTTTGCTTTGTCATTATGGGGTATTGTGTCTAAATTGATGAGAAAAAATAAGAATAAGGCTGTAACGTAACAAAATGTGAAAAAAGTCAAGGGTTCTTAATACTTTACGAATGCACTATATAGACTGTTCAGGTGTTAATGTTCTAAAAAAGGAGTGAATATATTTGGCCTGGCAATGCGGTTTTGTACGCTTACTGAATGGAAGCCGATAATTATGAGTTTTTCGAAATTAAGAGTCGAAATTAAGAGACCGAGTCAAGACAGAGTACAAATGTATCCGACAATGAGACAAGACCGAGACACTCAAAATGAGGTCTCGAGACCGTCTCGAGTACTACAACACTGACTCAAACGTTAGCTTGATCTACTAGCTTGATCTTTTTTTATGTGAACTGTTTTTGAATCTGTTTTGCTATTGGGACTGGGCATCAGACTCTAGTGGTCAGTTTTCAATTCACTAACACTGAAATATGGTGCGTTGGGATGTTATCGGAAACTTTGAAATTTAAACAAGCATGGTAACAAGCATTCCCCCCTTATCTCAGCTCGCTGGTCACCATAGCAGCACCCACCTGTAGCTCGCGCTCCAGCAGGTATATCTCTCTAGTCACCCCCAAAACAAATTCTTCCTTTGGCCGCCTCTCCTTCCAGTTCTCTGCTGCCAATGACTGGAACGAACTACAAAAATCTCTGAAACTGGAAACACTTGTCTCCCTCACTAGCTTTAAGCACCAGCTGTCAGAGCAGCTCACAGATTACTGCACCTGTACATAGCCCATCGATAATTTAGCCCAAACAACTACCTCTTCCCCTACTGTATTTATTTATTTATTTTGCTCCTTTGCACCCTCTTATGTCTATCTCTACCTTGCACATTCTCCCACTGCAAATCTACCATTCCAGTGTTTTACTTGCTATATTGTATTTACTTCGCCACCATTGCCTTTTTTTGCCTTTACCTCCCTTATCTCACCTAATTTGCTCACATTGTATATAGACTTATTTGTCTACTGTATTATTGACTCTATGTTTGTTTTACTCCATGTGTAACTCTGTGTTGTTGTATGTGTCAAACTGCTTTGCTTTATCTTGGTCAGGTCGCAATTGTAAATGAGAACTTGTTCTCAACTTGCCTACCTGGTTAAATAAAGGTGAAATACAATTAAATTACAAATTAAAATAAAACATTTGTTGTTACACCCCTGTAATTACAGACTGCAATTACCACCAGTTACATGTTAAAATACAGTGTAACTATAAATTATTACAATTGTTTAGAATACTTGTTACCGTGTAATTACATATGTAATTACACTTTAATAGGGACCCCTTAAGATGAAGTGTTACCTTCTCTTTTTCATTAAACAATTAATGAGGCTAGCCATGTTGATGGATACCAGATTTGACTTTTACAGCTACTGTACATGTTTCATGAAATGGATTAGTGCAAGCCCTACCCTTGTAATGAAGGTAGGCCTTAAAGTTTCAAAGCGAATGACAGATCTATAACTCCAATTTCTATGGGATTTTGGTCAGGTCGCAAATATCACTATCATGAGGGAGTGCAGAAAGGAATATTTTAAGGTTCATTTGAATTCATTTCAAATTACATTTTGATCATCCTGTTGTAATTATATGCGTTTGTATTATAGTTTTGTAAACAAACCACTAGCTAGGTCTCGTAATGTGAGGTTGATAATACATACCAAGCACAAGGTGGGAAATACCAATACATACCAAGCACACTACGTGGGAAATACACCTGGGTAAAATATAGTTGTGTTTGGAGGAAGCATATGAAGAGCTAGAAGAGACAGATTGGTGAGGGGTGAGAGGGGCTGAAAGTGGTAATTAATGCTGCTACCTAACTTTTGATGTAAACAATGTGGCCGTCAAACATTGGACTTGTAGGCTAGCTACATTTAGTTTAGTTATATTGTTGGCTGTTGTGAGAGAAATGTATTTATCCAGCTGGCTAACAAGGTAAGTGGATCTTTCTCTACCTTCACATCCAGCTAGCTCTGTATAAGATATGCATATTATTAGTAGATCTGGATAGAAAACACTCTGAAGTTTCTAAAACTGTTTGAATCATGTCTGTGAGTATAACAGAACTTATGTAGCAGGCAAAACTCTGAGGACTAACAATTCGGATTATTTTTTTTAGGTCACTGTCTATTCAATGAGATTTCATTGGGGAACTAGATTTCTACGGCACTTGTTTGCAGTTCCTACCACTTCCACTGGATGTCACCAGTCTTTGGAAAATGGTTGAGGTTATTCCTTTGTGAAATGAAGAAGTACGGCCATCTTGAAATAGTGTAACACTGTTGAGAGTTGGGCAAGACTAAAAAAGTAGCGTTAGTATGTTGTTGTCCTGTATTGAAAACAGATAGACCCGTCTTCAATTTGATCGATTATTATCGTTTAAAAATACCTAAGGTTGTATTACAAAAGTAGTTTGAAATGTTTTGGCAAAGTTTACAGGTAACTTTTGAGATATTTTGTAGTGACGTTGCGAGAATTAGAAGCTGTTTTTTTACTGGATCAAACGCGACAAATAAATTGACATTTTGGATATATATGGACGGAATTAATCGAACAAAAGGACCATTTGTGATGTTTATGGGACATATTGGAGTGCCAACAAAAGAAGCTCGTCAAGGGTAAGGCATGATTTATATTTTATTTCTGCGTTTTGTGTAGCGCCTGTAGGGTTGAAATATTATTTTTCTCTTTGTTTACTGTTGTGCTATCATCAGATAATAGCTTCTTATGCTTTCGCCGAAAAGCCTTTTTGACATGTTGGCTAGATTCACAACGAGTGTAGCTTTAATTTGGTATATTACATGTGTGATTTAATGAAAGTTTTAATTTTATAGCATTTTATATGAATTTGGCACTCTGCATTTCCCTGGCAATTGGCCAGGTAGAACATTTGCGTCCCCCCTATCCCAGAGAGGCTAACAAGGTAAATGGATCTTTCTCTACCTTCACATTGCGCTAGCTCTGTGGTTATTTGCTGTGCTAGTGAAATGTAGCTAACACCACCAGAGCAAATGGATAATAAACGGGAAATAAATGTTGCTTGATGATTTTGTTTTGTTTATCTGGTAGCAAGAAGTCAATGTGTTTATAAAACTAATTTGTTCTGGTTTTTGGTTAAACTTTTAATTTTATGCTAGCTACTGTAGTCAATTAATTAACTAGCTAGCTAGTCAATAATGGCGCTGGGCAGACGTCAATTGAACATCTATTCCACGTTGGTTAAGGGTAATTTCATTTAAATGATGTGGAAACAACGTTGACTCAACCAGTGTGTGGTTCATCTCTTGGTTGTGCAAACAGAACATGTTATTGTTTAAACATTAGAAAAGGTCTAAAGTAGATTAGTAATAGTTTTTCAGAACTGTCTGGTATAACCTCAAGCAGGTTAGACTGGGCAAGTTCATTCCAGGTGAAATCTCCACCTCCATGTACCCCAGGCACCGGGTAATACAAAACAAACTCGCCCACTCCTTTGTCTACTTTATTTTCTTTAATATACAAGACTTTCTTGAAAACCAGATTTGACCTCAATGTAACTACCCTGGTTATATACACTGAGTGTACAAAGCAATAGGAACACCTTCCTAATATTGAGTTGCACACCCCTCAGAACAGCCTCAATTTGTCGGGGGATGGATTCTACAAGGTGTCGAAAGCGTTCCACAGGGATGCTGGCCCATGTTGAGTCCAATGCTTCCCGCAGTTGTCCTTTGTGTGATACCATTCTTGATACACATGGGCAATTGTTTAGCGTGAAACACCCAGCAGCGTTGCAGTTCTTGACACACTCAAACTAGTGCGCCTGGCACCTACTACCATAACCCGTTCAAATGTGTTACCCATTCACTCTCTGAATGGCACACATACACAATCCATGTCTCAATTGTCTCAAGGCTTAAACATCCTTCTTTAACCTGTCTCCTCCCCTTCATCTACACTGATTGAAGCAGATTTAACAAGTGACATCAATAAGGGATCATAGCTTTCACCTTTTCACTGTACACTCAGTCTATACGTATATATGAAAACAAATATTATTTAGAGTTTGGAATGTAATTTTCCTAGTTTCTGAACTAGAAATGTTTTGTGACATTATGACTACAGTACTGTCCTTCACCACTAGATGTCCTTAGAAGCTTCAGCTGGGGACCAGGCCAGGAGAGGATAAGCCTGAGTGCTTATGTTTAATTGATGTGGCCAGGCTAAAAAAAAAAAAATCTCTGTGAGGTAGATCACATGGCCTCCAGTGAATAGGCCAGTGATATTACCTTTAATCACCCATGCAATGAATAGATGAGCCTGTAAGTATGAAAGGGCATCATATATCAACTACAGGAGCCTGACAGTGGTCTATGGTTCTAGGGCTAGGCAATATGAGATGACAGTGAGGGTGACCAGATTTGGAATGACACCTGACAGCGGGTTAAATAGTTAAAATGTTGATTGACAGTAGGCTTTTATGAAGGCCTCAGAGTCCAGGATATTGGCAAAATATTCTGAGGAACATTTTTCAACCTAGTTGGGGTAAAGCTCATGAGGTTTTTATGACAGTGAATTGGCAATTAAGTCAGCATGATGAGGGGAGGAAAAAAAAAACAATTTGAACATGTAATTAGTAGGTGCAGGTGTAGGATCAAAGAGTTACCTCAGAATGATGCTCTCTCCTTCCAGCACTGTAATGTTGTCGGGCAGGTGGCCGAATTCAGCTCCGTGCACACTTGGCCCTGCCAAGGAAAATGAGAGAAGAGAGGGAGGAGGGTGAGCATAATGCCGTTATAACAACAACAGACGGTCCATTCGGATTTTCAATACCCAAATCCCCTGGTTGGCATCTCAGCCGCCGTGGTGCTGAGTACCTCATTGATCCAGGTCAGGCTGGATGTGTTTGGCGGTTGACTTAGTTATTTGGGAAAGTCAGAAATATACAAACAAAGGTGTTGTCGCTTATGCACTGACCCCCTGTATTATTTGAATAATGATTTGGTCCCCCCCCCCGCCCCCCACCATGTGTGTGTGTCTCATTGAACCATCGTTGATAATGAGCCGGGGGAAGAGGAGGATTCACGCAGGGCGTCGGAGCGTGAAATGAAGGGACACCAACGGCAACCGGAGGGATGCGTACAGTGAGGCTCACCCTGCCTACAAATAGACACACGCACACTCACCAAGACTGTCACACAAGCGCACGCAAACACACACTACCACAGAAATTAAACTAAATGAAAAACTGGGGTTGATATGATATGTGGGGCATCGTCTGTCTATGATAATGCCCTTTTTTGTTACAAATGTAACCAGATCCATGCATAATACACATTCACTAATAATGACTAACTTTATAGAAAATGAACACAGGTCTCATAAACAATATCTCAAGCACGAGCCCACGTGCTAGTGAGTAGCCAGCTAATCTTTAGCCAACTAACTAACTAGCCAACTTTATAGCTAGAAACCAAGGTAGGCCAGTTGAATGGTTATGAACACATCGTTCTGTCCCTCTCCAACTGTTTGAATAGCATGCTAGCCTGTCTACCTTGTTCAGATGTTGAAATCAAGTGGCCTAACTTATTTCTCAGAATGGGAACGAGTTATGTAATAGTGTTGAATGCTTTTTGCACAGTTATAAAACACAGACTAGACAGCTAGTATAACAGTCTTTGGCTAAAATGTTACTAGTGGTACATGGTACCGCAATGCCACGTGTGACAGGCTGAGCATTTATTTTCCAGAATCAATGTTCATTGATACTCCAGTTTTAGAAGTGTTCGATCTGCACGCAATTTGAGGAGTTGAGACCTAAAAAGGGTATCAATGGAAAGGTTCATTTCTCCTCTACTACAGTAAAATAATGTCTCAATGTGTTTCGGTGTCCAATATGATCGATTATGTTAGACCACTCTGCAAATACAGAGTTGAAACAATAGTGTGTGATTGCAGCCAGCAATTCGGGGCATTCCCATGGGTTCCTGCAATCGAGCATGCCATCTTCATGCTTGTGTGACACTTGATGTTCTGGATTTCCCCTGATAGTCTATGCGATTAAAATGTGGGTCAAGAGGCGTCTACCGATGTCCTAGCTAGCTAGCTACCAGTGGCGCCCCCACTTCCCGCCCGTCGTGTTCTGGAGTCCTCCTAGCTACATAGCTAGCACACAGTGTCCTTCGCCCCCACTTCCCGCCCGTCATGTTCTGGAGTCCTCCTAGCTACATAGCTAGCACACAGTGTCCTTCGCCCCCACTTCCCGCCCGTCGTGTTCTGGAGTCCTCCTAGCTACATAGCTAGCACACAGTGTCCTTCGCCCCCCACTTCCCGCCCGTCGTGTTCTGGAGTCCTCCTAGCTACATAGCTAGCACACAGTGTCCTTCGCCCCCACTTCCCGCCCGTCGTGTTCTGGAGTCCTCCTAGCTACATAGCTAGCACACAGTGTCCTTCGCCCCCACTTCCCGCCCGTCGTGTTCTGGAGTCCTCCTAGCTACATAGCTAGCACACAGTGTCCTTCGCCCCCACTTCCCGCCCGTCGTGTTCTGGAGTCCTCCTAGCTACATAGCTAGCACACAGTGTCCTTCGCCCCCACTTCCCGCCCGTCGTGTTCTGGAGTCCTCCTAGCTACATAGCTAGCACACAGTGTCCTTCGCTCCCACTTCCCCGAAGACCTGCCCTTGCTGTCTTTAACAGAGCTGTGGGAAATCAGTGCCTGACAGGTGGGAGCGAAGGACACTGTCTACCTGTGTCCTAGCTATCGTTAGCTAGCTAGCTACCTATCCAGTCCTAGCAAAACAATGTACCAATAGAAGTATAAAGAGGTGTTCATGCAGGTGCAGGAATTAGACTTGGGCGGTATACCGTGTATACCTTATACACAGGTATTTATTTGGAAATAGTCACAGGATGGTTTTTTCAATACCGCCAATAACGTTGAAACTACTTCTTTGATGTTTCTCTATACATTTGAATATTTGTATCTACTTTTTAAAAGTAAATACCTGCAGTCAACTTGTGCAATATGTTAGAAATTAAAGCAGACTGTGTTCATCATTACACCTGTGACATTATTTTACATTATGAAGCGTACCATAGTTCTCCAGAACAGATGAGACAATCACATGTTTGTTTGTAACTTGCACAACTGGAGAAAGTGGGAGCAGGTGAGTCCAGCTGTGTGTTGACAGAGGTCACGTTTTATATTGAAAGTCAACCGTGTTCTTTTTGCTTCTCGATGAACATAAAGAGTGATCAGGGACTTGCAACTACAGTTTTCCTTCAGAGACAATATATTAGTGCAACACCTTCGTCAGAAAATAGGCTCATTGTCATTACATGACAACAGAAGTGCAACGCTATTCGGCTGGCAGCCACACAATTAGGCTAAATGAGCTTACAAGGAAAAACACGTATTTTTTGCAAACACTATGCATGGCAATCGTATGTCTGTTTATCATATAAAGAATGTAGCCAGCTACATTTCCTAATGTTCTTCTTAAAGTTAATTTAGCATTTTACTGGAGAAAAGTAGACTAGCTACACCTAGAAAAGTACCAGAGAAAAGTAGCTAAACATCAGTCAGAACACTGTCTGCTGATAGAATGCCCGTTTGTGAATTCTCATCCAATTTGGGAAGTGCAACTGAGGCACAAAATGAGTCTGATTCCGATCAGAAATTACAATGGTGGTGGAAGCAAGATATTTCTTATGCATTTTATATTTTTTTGCTGTATGAAAAACAAATCATTCTGTATTAACACGATCCCTAAGTTTAACTTGCTAGTTATCTAAGTAGCTGAATTAATAAAGTGATGGTGAATCATACTGTGTTGGCGTTCTGCTGTATTCAAGAAGTCAAAGCCCTTTGGATGAGTTATCTGTACAACTGCCACTGCTATTTTAAAATGTCCTTGCATTTTCTCTACTTCTCGAGCAGAGCAGGCAGGCAGGTTGCCCTAGCGACTCCAGAGTCCTCACAGACCATGTGTATGCTGCTCCAGAGTCAGTACTGTTCATTTACACAATATCTCTCGATCACAATCACTTGTAAATGTCCAAACTCACCAAAAATGACATTCGATAGCTCCTGCCTATATATATATAACTTTATGAGCTGGACTGCCTGTCTTTGCAATTTGTTTCTTTTTTCATATGCGCTCGTTAGCATATTTGCTGGGCTTGGTGTGTGTGTGTGTGTGTGTGTGTGCGTGTGTGTGTGCGTGCGTGCGTGCGCACACAGGATATAAGGAGCGATAGAGATGAGACAAAAAAGACAACATGTAGACATAAATGCTCATAAAAAATTAATAAATAATTTGATTCTTGTGATACAGACATTTGGAATACCGTCTTAAAACATAAATTCAAATTAATTAAATGAATTCTATATAACACCCAGCCCTAAAGCGCTTGTATTTTCAAAATGACTCGGCTACAGTAGTCTTGAAGCTTCCCTTCCTTGAATTATATTTTGTAAATTTGCATCAACTGACTCCGCAAACAAAGATAACAACAGCCATACAGTGCTATCTTAGCAGTGACATACTGAGGCAGGTCTACACTCAAATCAAATCAAATGTATTTATAAAGCCCTTCTTACATCAGCTGCCACAAAGTGCTGTACAGAAACCCAGCCTAAAACCCCAAACAGCAAGCAATGCAGGTGTAGAAGCACGGTGGCCAGGAAAAACTCCCTAGAAAGGCCAGAACCTAGGAAGAAACCTAGAGAGGAACCAGGCTACATTACATTTAAGTCATTTAGCAGACGCTCTTATCCAGAGCGACTTACAAATTGGTGCGTTCACCTTATGACATCCAGTGGAACTGCCACTTTACAATAGTGCATCTAAATCTTTTAAGGGGGGAGAAGGATTACTTTATCCTATCCTAGGTATTCCTTAAAGAGGTGGGGTTTCAGGTGTCTCCGGAAGGTGGTGATTGACTCCGCTACGATGGGTGGCCAGTCCTCTTCTGGCTGTGCCGGGTGGAGATTATAACAGAACATGGCCAAGATGTTCAAATGTTCATAGATGACCAGCAGGGTCAAATAATAATAATCACAGTGGTTGTCGAGGGTGGCTTTTCATAGCCAATCGTTCAGAGTATCTCTACCACTCTTGCTGTCTCTAGAGAGTTGAAAACAGCAGGTCTGGGGCAGGTAGCACGTCCGGTGAACAGGTCAGGGTTCCATAGCCTTAGGCAGAACAGTTGAAACTGGAGCAGCAGCACGGCAAGGTGGACTGGGGACAGCAAGGAGTTATCAGGCCAGGTAGTCCTGATGCATGGTCCTAGGGCTCAGGTCCTCCGAAAGAGAGAAAGAAACTCAGCATGACACCAGCTCTGTCCCTCCAAACTCCGCCAAATTCCAGCATGCACATCAAGTCCACCCTTACGGTGCCCATATTAGGACACCCTCACTGTCTGAGGGTCATGTTTAAATTTGACCTCAAAGGTGTTTTGGGTTTTACATTTTAGCTAACTCTAACCCTCTTCTTAACCTTAACCTAATTATCCTAACCTGCTACGTTAATTCTCCTAACCTGCTGCATAAGTTCTCCTAAACCTGCTACGAAAAGTCAATTTTGACAAAAACCTGTATCCCTTCTGGACAAGCCCTTGCTAGATCTTCAACCAATCTCCCCTATCTCTTTCCTAACGTGTCCATAATATCTCTATGCTGCTGCCGTCTTGCCTCTAAGGTTTAATAAACAGCGACTTATGCGAAGGAAACGCTGTGCAGTCAGGAATTTAGAAGCACCCGGAGGTTTGTCTGATTAATGCAAAGAGGTGCGCTAAGACAATACGCGCTAAGCTTGGCAAGTGTAATTCCAGGCAGACAGGGGTCTGAAACGTGACAGTTGTAAGCAGTGCAGCATCTGATGGCCAATTGCTCAGGCTTTTCATTTCAACACGGGCTCTTGGTGGAATCATGGCTTGATTGCACAGCGTAATGAAAAAGGGGGCAGGCATTCTGATTCGCGTCACGGTCTCATAAACAAATAGCTAAAAAAGGTGAATCTAATTATGCGTTGAAATGATGGTCAATGGCAATGGGAAATTGAGAGATGTATTTTTCCAAAGTACTGAAATTAGTACAAAGTCTAAGCAGAGTAATACTAATAGGTTGAATATGAGTGTGTGTCTGTGTGTCTGAAGATCCACAATTCTTCATGGTCCTTTCGAGACAGTTATTGTGTGTGTGCACCTGTACAGTGTGTGTATGTGTGTGTGTCCAGTATGTGCGCATTTGCTTTAAGTGTGTCAGTCACCAGCAAGAACAGGCCATCCCACAGTGAGAACTAATGGCGCCTTGAAGGATGGAGAGGGATGGAGAATGTCCATGAAAATCCTCCGCTAAAAGCCATAATCACATTAGCGTGCTGCTTGCTGCTGTGCTATCTAGGCTGGCCAAGAAACACAGGAAGGAAGAACACACTGGCTGTATCAGCATCACTACCACTCACTGTGACTGTCCCTCTCACTGCATGGGGGAGGGGAGACATTAGTCATTGTGTCCAATGTACTGTATAACCAAGGCCTAGGAAATGTGTTTGTTAAAGGGCAACTGAACGCTAAATGTATTTGGTTGAAATCTGCATATGTGGCATCGATATCATTGAGAAACACAACAAAGTGTAAGTAGAATCATTTTGGTCATAAAGTCAGTATATTCCAAAACATAGTTTTGTGAGATTTGTGTAAGTGAGATCATCAGAACTCTTGTTTTTCTTAATGACCAGCAGAAAATCAGATGCAGAATTGGTGAGTTAAGCCGCTCTTTCAGGTTATTTCTATGAAACAACCTTGGATATACTGTAAACCCTATACCATCCTCTGTGCACCTGCCACACTGCACAGTAAGCTATATTACTGTGCGTCCTCAGTTGTTCTGTGCGTCATCAGTTGTTGTACCCGCAAAACACCAGTCTCAACGTCAACAGTGAAGAGGCGACTCCGGGATGCTGGCCTTCTAGGCAGAGTTGCAAAGAAAAAGCCATATCTCAGACTAGCCAATAAAAATAAAAGATTAAGATGGGCAAAATAACATAAGTACTGGACAGAGGAAGATTGGAAAAAAAGGTGTTATGTGGACAGACAAATCTAAGATTGAGGTGTTCGGATCACAAAGAAGAACATTCCTGAGACACAGAAAAAATGTAAAGATGCTGGAGGAGTGCTTGACGCCATCTGTCAAGCATGGTGAAGGCAATGTGATGGTCTGGGTGTGCTTTGGTGGTGGTAAAATGGGAGATTTGTACAGGGTAAAATTAATCTTGAAAAAGGAAGGCTATGACTCTATTTTGCAACGCCATGCTGTACCTTGTGGACAGTGCTTAATTGGAGCCAAAAGAATACAGACACTGGACAGAGGCTCTCTGCCTAGAACGTCAGCATCCCGGAGGTTGCCTCTTCACTGTTGACGTGGAGACTTGTGTTTTGCGGGTACTATTTAATGATGCTACCAGTTGAGGACTTGTGAGGCGTCTGTTTCTCAAACTAGACACTCTAATGTACTTGTCCTCTTGCTCAGTTGTGCACCGGGGCCTCCCACTCCTCTTTCTATTCTGTTAGAGCCAGTTTGCGCTGTTCTGTGAAGGGAGTAGTACACAGCGTTGTACGAGATCTTCAGTTTCTTGATAATTTCTCGCATAGAATAGCCTTCATTTCTCAGAACAAGAATAGACTGATGAGTTTCAGAAGAAAGGTCTTTGTTTCTGGCCATTTTGAGCCTGTAATCGAACCCACAAATGCTGATGCTCCAGATACTCAACTAGTCTAAAGAAGGCCAGTTTTATTGCTTCTTTAATCAGAACAACAATTTTCAGCTGTACTAACATAATTGCAAAATTGTTTTCTAATGATCAATTAGCCTTTAAAATGCTAAACTTGGATTAGCTAACACAACGTGCCATTGGAACACAGGAGTGATGGTTGCTGATAATGGGCCTCTGTACGCCTATGTAGATATTCAGTTTCCGGCTACAATGGTCATTTACAACATTAACAATGTCTACACTGTATTTCTGATCAATTCGCTGTTATTTTAATGGACAAAAAAAATGTGCTTTTCTTTCAAAAACAAGGACATTTCTAAGTGACCCCAAACTTTTGAACGGTAGTGTACGTAGATACACACACACACACACACACACACACACAAATGATGTATGCATAAGCTGAAACCTGAAAACAACACGGTGAAGGTTGCACACCAGAGGGCTGCTATTCCCTATTCCCCACTCAATTCACATTTTTACAGCTCAATTGGCACCTTCATTCTAAAACCTGTATCACCCTGCCTTTACCCTCCCTCACTGCACACGGTGTTAACCAGGTCAACACACACAGCCCAGACTTACTCAGTCACACTCACCCACAGCCATGTGTATAAGTACACACCGAAACACACAGAAACCGAGTCAGTGATCAACACACCACAAACACACTCACTCATGTATACACACTATCACAACCCCTGTCTCCTCTTGTCACTCACTTAAGAGCGTGCGATGTGCATAAAGGCTGCCTCTTTGACCTTGGTAGGGGGGTGAAGGGTGTCACATCGAAGATGAGAAGCTAAAGGGGTGTCTGTGGTGTCTCACTACTGGACAGTTGGATGTGCAGAGTCAGGGTCTTGTCAATTCGAATACTACACAGTCGAGAGGGGGGTGTAAGGGTTGATGGGGTGGACGTTGGACAGATGACGACAGAGCGTGAAAACACCTGATAGACTGCACATGCCCGCCACCCTTCAGCATTAACAACACAGGGAGAGAGACGGAGAGAGAAATCCAAACATTTCAATCAGAAAACCTAAGAAAATTAACAACAAGTGAAAAAATTTGATTTGATGAAGAATGCAAAAACCTAAGAAAGAAATTGAGAAACCTATCCAACCAAAAACACAGAGACCCAGAAAACCTGAGCCTAAGCCGTCAGTATGGCGAATAACTAAAACAATACAGAAATATCTAAGGAAAAAGAAGGAACAGCACGTCAGAAATCAGCTCAATGTAATTGAAGAATCCGTAGACTATTAACACTTCTGGAAAAATTGGAAAACACTAATCAAACAACAAGAAGAGTTGTCTATCCAAAACCACTTTTCCAATCTTTTTGGCCCTATAAATTATATTAAGGAGGCTGCGAATTTTTTCAGCTTTTTGTTAAAAATCGTGCAAAGTTTCAACGTCCTGCTACTCATGCCAGGAATATAGTATATGCATATGATTAGTATGTGTGGATAGAAAACACTCGGAAGTCTCTAAAACTGGTTAAATCATGTCTGTGACTATAACAGAACGTGTGTAGGAGGCAAAATCCCAAGGAAAACTGTTCACAAAAAACAAAACAAAAATATCCCTCCGCCAGTCTCTATTATTGTCTATGGCAAGGGAAAATAGATAGCGTCCAGTTTACAATGCCTACAGCTTCCACACGATGTCGCCAGTACTGGCAATTGGCCTAAAGTTTATCCTTGGTTAGATGAGGAATAGGCACTTCCTGTCTTCGGGTACACCAGAGGAAGTTATGAAAGGGAGAATATGGACCATGATTTCAAGACTTGCTGCTATCGAATACAGATCGCCCTGTGATCAATTTGATCGATTATTAACGTTTACTAATACCTAAAGTTGGATTACAAAAGTAGTTTGAAGTGTTTTGTCAAAGTTTATAGGCAACTTTTTTAATTTACAAAAATGACGTTGCGTTTTTGAAAGCAGTTTTTTCCTGATCAGACGGGCTTCATAAATGGACATTTTGGGTATACATGGACGGATTTAATCGAAAAAATGACCCAATTGTGATGTTTATGGGACATATAGGAGTGCCAACAAAGAAGCTCGTCAAAGGTAATGAATGTTTTATATTTTATTTCTGCGTTTTGTGTAGCGCCGGCTACGCTAATTGTTCTGTTTACGTCCTCTTTGGGTATTTCGGGGGTTGCATGCTATCAGATAATAGCTTCTCATGCTTTCGCTGAAAAGCATTTTAAAAATCTGACATGTTGGCTAGATTCACAACGAGTGTAGCTTTAATTGAGTACCCTGCATGTGTGTTTTAATGGAAGTTTGAGTTGTAATCGAGTACTATTAGTTGTCACTCTGAAATTTCCGCTGATTTCCGCTGATGTTAATCCCTGTACAGGGCTGCAGCCCTAAGAGGCCCTATAACAAAGAAGAAACAGAAAAAACATATACATGATCAAATTCAAATCTTAGTATCAACTATTGAAGACTACCAGAACCCACTGGATTCTCCAATTACATTTAATAAACTACAGGACAAAATACAAACCCTCCAAACATAAAGACCTGTGGTGTTGATGATATTCTAAATTAAATGATCAAATATACAGACCACAAAGAGAGAGAGACCGAGAGATATATAGTGAGTGAATGAGGGAGGAAGACATAGGGAGAGGAGCTAGAGAAGTGGAGGTAAGGGAGAGGAAAAGCCTAGAGCCAGCGTACTGAACTGTACTCTATGAACTGAGAGTAAACAGACAAACAACCTTGTGGCATTGTGTTGGAAGATTAAGTGCAGTAGTTTTTCTCCCTGTCAGGTGCAGGATTGCAAGATTCCTACATGGTGCATGAGAGTGTCAGTGTGTCTGCATATTGAATTTCGCTCAGCACCAGACAGGGACGATCCCGGCTGACTCTCGTCCTTGATGTGACCCAGGTTTTTGGCATTCGATCAGCACCGCACCAACATACATGGACGCACGCACACAATCACACAGACACACACGCGCGCGCACACACAGAAGCACAGATGCACACACATACTCGCACGCATGCTCGCACACACACACACACACACACACACACACACACACACACACACACACACACACACATCTCTCTGTCCAAACATCCATAACCCACAGCATAGGTCCTCATCAGGACTAAACACTGAGAACCAGATTTAATATTCCCTTTCCCAAGTAAAAAGGTTTTCACCTGTTAGACAATACAACATTCAGAGGAAAATATACACGAACTAAGCTAAACCATGGGGCAGTGTTTATGAATACTTTATCCCTTTATTTTCTTCCCTGTTTCATTCCCCCTAGATAATAATAGCTACTATTTTTGCACTAGACTACAGCAAACACTTGAACAGTAAACACTCAACCTGGCCCATAGTTCTCCATGTCCATCCAAAGACACTCTGTGCTTTCTTCCTACACACTCCTCCTGCTTTGTGTGTCATCTCTGAAAACGCTCCAGGGCCTTTTTCCCACAGGCCCCACGAGACATTCATTACATGATTTGTATTCTGTTGACTTTTACATGCACCCCTTTGTAATTGCACTTGCTGCTGGAGCTAACTTATGAACCGTCATCCGATTGAAGCGCCAGTCAGTGCATTAGCCTGTAGAGAGTCTGTGTAGTCTACATCTATTTCCCGTTGCCCTTGACGATCAAAGAAAAACGTTGGGAGAAAGAGAACTTTTCAAAGCATGGGGCGTCAAGGAGGATAACAGGCAATGGTATGAATAATGAATTACACAACAATAATCAGTTTAACAGAAGCTCGGTTTGAAAGGGAGGGACAAATTGAAAAGGGAGAAGGAGCGAGGCAAAGAGCGAGAGATGGAATGCCAAAAAATAAAGAGAGCGAGCGGCGACTCCGGCGAGAGGTTGTCCACAAAGGGAGATGTCAAGAGAGAGCAACAATGGTAGAATAGATAGAGAAGACGGAAATTGAGTGGAAACACAGGGAGACAGTTTCCTATCTGAGACAGAGCGACTGAGCAAAGGAAGGTATGGAAGGAGGACGGAAAAGGAAAGAGGGAGGAGAGAAGAGATGGAGAAAAGGCACACCCGCATAATTAACAGTGGCATGCTGCAGCCAATTAAATATTTACAGAGGCACTTCTCTCCGACACCTTGATGATGAAGAGAGGTAGCCCAAGGATTATCACATGGTTGGAGCCTGGGGTGGGAGAGGATTAAACATTAACCGCCAGATAGATCCCTTTTCTTCCCCGTCTGATCCCATTAACTCTGGCTGGCCCAGCTCTTACCTCAGCGACTGGTTTTCTCCTCTCCACCCAGCATGCCCCTGACAGCCAGGCTCCTAGCTACCTGCCCTGTGTTCCCCATAAAAGATCCAGCCCGCCCCCCCACTTTCCTCTCCACCTCTCACGCCCCTGAGAGCCAGGCTCCTAGCTACCTGCTCTGTGCTCCCCCTAAAAGACCCAGCCCGCCCCCCCACTTTCCTCTCCACCTCTCACGCCCCTGACAGCCAGGCTCCTAGCTACCTGCTCTGTGCTCCCCTAAAAGACCCAGCCCACCCCCCCACTTTCCTCTCCACCTCTCACGCCCCTGAGAGCCAGGCTCCTAGCTACCTGCTCTGTGCTCCCCTAAAAGACCCAGCCCGCCCCCCACTTTCCTCTCCACCTCTCACGCCCCTGACAGCCAGGCTCCTAGCTACCTGCTCTGTGCTCCTCCTAAAAGACCCAGCCCGCCCCCCACTTTCCTCTCCACCTCTCACGCCCCTGACAGCCAGGCTCCTAGCTACCTGCTCTGTGCTCCCCCTAAAAGACCCAGACCGCCCCCCCCACTTTCCTCTCCACCTCTCACGCCCCTGACAGCCAATCTCGCCAGCCTCCTACCTGCTTCCACCACTCCTCCACCACCTGTCAGGCCCAGCATGGCGAGAGCAGCAGCTAAGAGTGATGGGCAGCAGACGAGCACCACCTGGACACCTCTCACACGGCAGAACAAGATGGATACAGGTAGCCTGCTCTCCCGAATGACTAGGTCGAAATGGATTTGGGCTGGACTTTAGCTGACAGGGAAATCTAAGAAACGTCAGGGAAGTTGTAGTGAATAGATTGTTCTGAATTTGTGCTGCATCATGTTTTCGCCAAGGTGTTTATTTCATCTGAAGGCTGAATCATTTAGTAGGACAATTATGGATATACATGACTAGGAATGAATTACCGTAATGTATAAATTAATGTATGAACATCTATGAATCATCAGATGTGAAGAAGACATTGTTTCAAGTGCCCTTTTCTCTTAATGTTTGTGGTCAGTTCTGTTGCAGATTCTGAAGGTCAGGCAAAGTGTTGTCTTCCAAACGCAATTCATCAACAATATGTCACAGTGACTACCAGAATATCCTAAAAGACCCACCATCAAAACCGTCAGCTTGATTGTGCTATTAGATCACACACATGCTGTTATTCTGGCCTCAGCCAAAAGAGTACGACATCTGCCTCTTTTCTACTGTCCATGTGCTGCATCCACACTTCTTCATCCACTCCCCCACCCTTCCATCGCTCCACCTCCATCCCTCCCTCCCTCTCTATAATCCTTCTCCACACAACAGTCAATAGAGCAGTGCAGAGTGCACACAGCCATACAGCACTCAATCTGCAGAGTGGTACGACTTCAATAGGCGGCCACAGATCTTTACCATTGAATCCTCTGGAGAAAAACCAAGCGTCGACACCTTGGACGACGCTTCCAGAGCGGTATTGTACCCCATTTTCCTTGGACTGGAGCCTAAACCCCTTAGCACATTGAAATCGATAGGGTAGTTAAACTGTTACTTCCCTCCCCCAGACAACCACACACCCACCACGCACCAGCCCCCCTTCAAGACCAAGTGGAGTACTGTCAATAAACCCTTAGCGCAGATCATTTGACAGATTGGTGGGTGAAGTGCTGCCATCAACGTAAAGGCCTAAAATAGTCCTTCTCACTGACAAGATGTCTGGCTGTAAAGCCTGTTTCCCTTGACAAGTTAGGGGGGAAAACTCTCCACCTGTAGGATTGCAGTATGTCTAGAATATCATACATCCAGACATCTTTTGGATTCTGAGTGGCACAGCGGTCTAACAGGTGTCACTACAAGACCCCGGTTTTATCGCGGGCTGTGTCACAACCGGCCGTGATCGGGTGTCCCCATAGGGCGGCGCACAATTGGCACAGCGTCGTCTGGGGTTAGGGGAGGGTTTGGCCGGGGTAGGCCATCATTGTAAATAAGAATTTGTTCTTAACTGACTTGCCAAGTTAAATAAAGGTTCAATTAAACATATAAATCAAACAATCATGTAAATATGGGCTGTGTAGACACATAGTTGTCTTCCTATCTGAAACATGGATGTATTTCAACCTAAATCCTTTGGAGTTGAGGCTGTAGACACATTACGCCGGCCTAGGCAAAACATAAGTGCTTTAGCCGCCAATCTATCTCTGATCTTACAGATTCACTTGCACCAATACATGTACAGAGCTGAGTACTTCACGTTCTCAAGTTCTTTTCAACCTTTCAAACACAGGCCACATGCTACTTGTGTGCTTTCTCATACTCAGACATCTAACAGCAGTTGCATTAATTAAAACGACAGAAAATCTACACTGATTACAAATAGACAAAAGAGAGTTGTAGCTTTAGAGTGGGGATTGACAGTGTTGATAATCCAATTCCCTGAAAAAAAGCAGTTAAGCACATTGAGCGATTGACAACAATCAAACATCTGTTCAATAGATGTGAGAAGCGTGTTAAGAAATGGCCAGAAATGTTGCCTGTGTCCAGAAATGTTGTCTGTGGCCGGAATTGTTGTCTGGTACCAGAATTGTTGTCTATGGTCCGAATTGTTGTCTGTGACCAAAATTGCTTTCTGTAGACAGAATTGTTGTCTGTGGTCAAAATTGTTGTCTGTGGTCAGAATTGTTGTCTGTGGTCAGAATTGTTGTCTGTGGTCAGAATTGTTGTCTGTGGTCAGAATTGTTGTCTGTGGTCAAAATTGTTGTCTGTGGTCAGAATTGTTGTCTGTGGTCAGAATTGTTGTCTGTGGTCAGAATTGTTGTCTGTGGTCAAAATTGTTGTCTGTGGTCAGAATTGTTGTCTGTGGTCAAAATTGTTGTCTGTGGTCAGAATTGTTGTCTGTGGTCAGAATTGTTGTCTGTGGTCAAAATTGTTGTCTGTGGTCATAATTGTTGTCTGTGGTCAAAATTGTTGTCTTTGGTCATAATTGTTATCTGTGACCAGAATTGTTGTCTGTGAATGGAATAAATCAATGATGTGTTTTTATAGTGCGCAGCTGCATTAGACCAAAGCCCTACATCTCTCTCATTTGATCTTCATAGTCATAGCATCTGTAGAATAGTAGCTGGTATGGAATTAAGAGTTGATTGAGCCAAGTTTCACACTAGACAGATTATGAAATACACACACACACACTGGTTTCCAGAAAATAAACATGGCATAGATAAAGTGCTGAAAATTCATTAGCAAATTAAATTCTGAACAAAATATGAATTCAATTGAGTGCCTGGCTAAAATATCTAATTTGGCTTTTGTTTAGTTTTTGCATGCATGAGCCGTATAGCAGTTCACAACAGACTAAGCTTACTTGTTAATTTTGTACATTTTCTGCTCGATAATGACATATTTTGTCTTGAATATGCAAATATATTTAGATATGCTCAAACATACAGTATAATAAGGCCAGTTAATTGTGATGACTGGAATGAAGGAAATTAGCCAGTTAGAAGTTAGTTTCAAGCTGCAACACAAATGAAGAACATAAAACAAGTTACCATGACGTTTCCTTTCTCTTCACAACTACTTAACAAGACCAGGAAGAGACAACATTTATCAGAGTAACTAGAAATATCATAACATCTTAAACCACCATCACTATCCGCTAACTCGGTGTACTGTAGAAGCTCCAAAAAGCTCTCAAACCAACAACTGCATGGGTGCAATTCTGGTTTTAGAAGTGGGGGGGACATTTGGGAAGGACTTTTTTTTACCAACTTAAACTAATTTCCTGCATTTCCTGCATCAATATTGTTTTGCACCT
Source organism: Oncorhynchus nerka (assembly GCF_034236695.1). NCBI lineage: Eukaryota > Metazoa > Chordata > Actinopteri > Salmoniformes > Salmonidae > Oncorhynchus > Oncorhynchus nerka. The sequence goes on along the minus strand of NC_088409.1, from coordinate 44,094,818 downwards.
TGAACCAGTAGCCTAACAAATGATCAACTCTCCAAAAAAAATACAAAGACTTGATTGTCTTTATTAAGACATCCCGAGGAGGAGTATTTCTGTTTTTAATAAAGCCCTTTTGTGGGGAAAAACTCATTCTGATTGGACTCCAATGGGTGGGAATGGGACCCCAGTGGGTGGGCATGGCTCCCAAGTGGGTGGGCCTATGCCCACGCATGGCTGCGCCCCTGCCCAGTCATGTGAAATCCATAGATTAGTAACTAATGAATTTATTTAAATGGACTTATTGCCTTTCATGAACTGTAACTCAGCAAAATCTTAGAAATTGCTGCATATTAAATGTATATTTTTGTTCAGTATAATTCATATCATGGTCCTAATAGTACTGTAGAGCTCTTTGTACTTGCACACAATATAGCTGGGTCGCCCCGCCCTGTCCCTAGGGGTCCACTACCCTGCAGCGCCCCAACTCAACACACCCCACTCAGCTTTAGGATCTTAGTGAAGCATTCATGATTGTTTTCAGGTGTGTTAGGCCAAGGCCAGAGTGACAACCCACCGGACGGCAGACCCCTAGGCAAGCTAGAAATAGCCTAAATATGTATCTTCCCTGACGTGGACATGTTTTCAATACAGACTCCTTTTATCGTGCTGTATTCCATATAAGGCATCCAGGCCTTATGAGAGTTGCCCAGTATACCCTTAATCTTGTAATAGATCAAATCTAGTGATAGATAACTTGACATTTCTGCCATCCATTGTGACATTGTGGAAGGATAACCAACCTTCCAATTAATGCCAATGCATTTCTTAGGCACTTTAAATGCTTGGTTACACAGTTTCTTCTGATAACAGTCTCCAGTATCAACATTTCCAAGCAAACAAAAACAGGGAGCATCAGTAGACATGTTGAGATAAAAGTGTTTTACACCTCCAGCAGAGGAATTACATGTATGTTTCACTGGCATATAATATGTTATATGGATGGTCTTAAGCTGCAGTAATTTATGTCTGAGATGATACAAACATGACTGGGCATTCAAACATATCTGTATCCATTCATCATCATCAGTAACTTCTAACAGGTCTTCCTCAAATTTTAGCTTGACATGTTTTGTGTCATTGGGAAAATCCAGTATCAACCCTTAATACGGTTTGGAAATCAACTTTGTGTCACGTTTTGACCTTAGTTCCTTTATTTTGTCTTTGTGTTAGTTTGGTCAGGGCGTGAGTTGGGGTGGGTAGTCTATGTTCTTTTTTCTTTGTTGTATTTCTGTGTTCGGCCTGGTATGGTTCTCAATCAGAGGCAGCTGTCGATCGTTGTCTCTGATTGAGAATCATACTTATGTAGCCTTTTCCCACCTTTTCTGTTTAGTGTTTTCTTTTTCACGTTGTTATTTTGTATTTCAGTGTTCAGTACTAAAACATCATGAACATATACCACGCTGCGCATTGGTCCGATATTTCATACTCGTCGTCAGACGACGAAGACAACCGTTACACTTTGGAGGTTTGTCAGACTACCTTAAAATAGTTTCAATCTTTGAAGCATCTGTCTTGTCCAGTGTTTGCTGCACAGAGAAAACAAAGTGTTGCATCTGCAAAGAATTCACCTCCGCTCCGTCTCAGACTGATCTTCCCTGGCTGCTAAGATGAGGCATGACAAAGAATCACCTTGGTGTACATTTATACATTATATTATCCAAGAATAGAATCAATGGTTCAATAATTGAAATGACCAGATCCCAGAGTGTAGCTTTAAGCTTAAGCTACTGTCCTGTAGCTACTGTAGGTCTACCCATCATTCCAGATGGATCTTTGTATCATTTACTGATATTGTTAATATACTGCAAAATCCTCCTGAGCTCCATAGACTGGTCTTCCCTGGCTGTCTAACCCTGCTGGGAACCCTGTCACCATCTGATCCTGCTGAGACATGATGAGCATAATGTTGTGTACTGATTGTGCACCATGAAGACTGTCAAGCTGTTTATTACTGTGTTTGTTTGAAAAGTAAGGAATTAGCTAAGGAAACTGACAGATCAATAACATTACATTTCTATACTGAATATTAAAAACTCACATTGCACTGAAAAAAACGTCAGAATATGGGTCTTCAATTTGGCCGCTGATTTCATCATTTGTTTCAGGTCTAGTGTGATTGAGGCAAAAATAACAGCTAATGTTAGCCAACCTTTGGACAGCTCTCTCTCTCTCTAACGATACGTCAACTGGCAAAAGCTAGCGAAGTTCATTCACTTCTGTTGAAATGGGACAAAATAAAGGCTACAAAACATTTCCATACAAACAACAGCTGATAGATAGTAATAACAGCCACCTCATATCATCTGAAAGACAGCTAGAGGCTAGAGCTGAACTGGCTGTGGTAAGTTAGTTATTAGCAAGCTAATTCATTGACCTCAGTCAAGTAGGGATGAAACATTGGCTAAGGTTACATGTCAGTTACACTAGCTAATCACTTAGCACTGGGAATAAGCACTAGTTAATTTTTTTCTGTTAAGTTAAACAGCAGTTACCTTGCCAGCTACAACAGTGAGCTAAAGTGTAGCCAGTTTCTGCTCTGCTTGCTTTTACAACTCGGAAAAAGAGCACAACACACTGACAGCAGCTGTCTCTGTTCAACCCGCCCTTGCTGGTGCAGCCAGCCTTCCAGAAGCTTTGCATTTCACACAGCCTGTCCGCCCGCTCTGTGTTGTCCATGCGGTTCTAAATTCAGAGGCTGAAAACTCCAAACAGCCTACCCAACCGTTCTGAGGCATCCGCTTGGTCCTAAAGCACACTGTTGCACTTTTAGTATCACATTGCAATGATAAAACTGGGGGTGGGGGGACAAAAGTGCAATTTAAGAATGTGTGTGTGTGTGTGTGTGGGGGGGGGGGCATGACCCCAGTCACCCCATCCGTCCGTCCCCAGTGAAAGTTTCACCCCTGCAAGTGTGTGTGTGCGTGTGTGTGAGGGGAGTTGAGGGGTTGTTCTTAGAGCAGCAGGTTGCACATCCAGGAGCTGCAGAGTCATGCTCCTTCGTGAGTAGAGTTGAGAGAATGAGAGATTTGAGAAGAGGAGGAGGGGAAGGAGGGAGAAACGGTGGAGAGGTGAGGTAGAGGAATGGAACAGAGGGATTGCCAGAGAAAGGGATTGCCAGAGAAAGGGGCAAGAGCCCAGGAGTCAGTGCTGTCAGGATCATTCACGGCATCAGCACCACTTGCGCTACGAACAAAATAGAATTACCTCGGGGAGCAGAAATAAGCTAATCAGTTTAGGAAGGAGCCCCTGGGGAAGACAGAGGGAAGAGGGCGGGAGAAGGGGGGCATAGTGCACTGCACTGGCAGACTGGCAGGTATCAGGGATGTGTGTGTGTGCGTGTGTTTGTGTGCGCGTAGTTGACATCGGATTCACCTGTACTGTGCATGCAGATCTTCCTACATTTAAATAATTTAATCACAACAGTTCTGCCATTGTTATGCTACCACTGTTGGTCTGCTAGCCTAGCCACTCTAGCAGTGCTTTTGTGTTAGCTATGTTTGGCCAGAGCAGGGTGCTTTGGAGAGCCTCTATGGCACGCACTCAGCTTCCACAAACTCTTGTATGGTGGGTGGGGCAGGGGGATTACTCAGCTCTGGCTTTCTTACAATGCTCTCTTGGCCTCATCGCTCCTCACTCTGACGTACCTTCCCTCGCTCTTACCGTCTCAATTGTCTAGACATTACACAATTATACGGTGTCAATACTAGGATAGCCTTAGTCTCAGCAGGACTTCCTAATATGGACCCCGTACAGGTACACCCCCTTCTTTCCACGTGGAAGCAACAGAAGCTAAGGATCTCTCACTTTCTCTCAACACAGCAGAAGGAAACAGAGTTCCCCCATTGTGTGGCTGGGATGAAACCCGTTCTCGCTTGTCGTCGCAGCAAGCTGCTAGCTCGCGTACACAAAAGCCTCATTCCCTCGACAACCGCATTAGCAAACCGCTTGCAAGCTCGCATGTTCGCCGGCGAAACACACACAGACCACCACACACTCTTCATCTAGCTGAGAAAAGAGAAAAGAGGCCCTCTGAGTGAAACAAGCCCTCTCGTAAAAACAGCCGCCGCCAGCCTCTTATGATGATGTATCTGGGTATTTCTTCTGGGAAGGAGGCGAGCGAGGAGCACTAGAAAGCAATCGATGGAGAGCCATTTAATATTTACACTTTTCACCGAGCCAGGCTGAGAGCGTGAGAGGGTCTTGTGTAAGGGAGAAATAGCTAAGGACTTGGAATTAAGCCCGGCAACACTAACCTCTGTCTTTTTGGACCAAATATTATATGAATGTTTTATTGTCTGGCTGAAGAGGGAACAAGCAAGTATGGTGCCCGTAATAAAAACAGCCTCGGTCTCAACAGGACTTGTGGATTGTCACCTGAGGGAGGGGGAAACATCCCATTGATGGAATTGCCACAGATGGTGTGAAATAAAGCTATGATATTTTTTCACTGGGGGCTAAGGTGGTTTCAGCGACCTAGCCGAGGCAATTAAATATGTAATAAGTAATAAAACATGGTATTAACTCATTTGTCTTTCATTTCATTTCTAATATCCGTTTTGTTGGTCTGTTTGTCTTTCCCGAATTCAATTTGTTTTTTGGGAACGCGTCCTAATAATGTTCATATTATGACGATGTTTCTTAAATCGGTTATTAATCTCTTTGGTGAATGTTAAATTCGTAAACAAATCCAAGCCACCAGATGTTATTAGCGGTCTGTCTGTCTCCTCCGAGCCGTTTGGTTTGGATTAATGCCTTGTCGGCGTGCACGGCTCAGAGAATTATCTCTGGCTCTCTACTCCCAATGGTACAGTGCCTTCAGAAATGATTCACACCCCTTGACTTTTTCCACATTTTGTTGTGTTACAGCCTGAATTTAAAATGGATTATATTGAGATTTTGAATCACTGGCCCTCACACAATACCCAATAATGTAAAAAAGAAAAAAAAGAAAAAGCATTACAAATGAAAAGCTGAAATGTGTTGAGTCAATAAGTATTCAACCCCTTTGTCATGGCAAGGCTAAATCAGTTCAGGAGTAAAAGTTTGCTTAACAAGTCACATAATAAGCTGCATGGACTGCAATAATAGTGCTTAATAGGATTTTTGAATGACTATCGCATCTCGGTACTCCACGCATACAATTATCTGTTATGTCTCTCAGTCGAGCAGTGCATTTCAAACACAGATTCAACCACAAAGACCAGGAAGGTTTTCCAATGCTTTGCAAAGAAGGGCACCTATTGGTAGATGGGTAAAAAATAAAAGCACACATTGAATATTCCTTTGAGCATGGCGAAGTTGTTAATTACACTTTGGATGGTTACAGAGTTTAATGGCTGTGATATTAGAAAACTGAGGCTGGATCAACAACGGTTGTAGTTGCTCCACAATACTAACCTACACCTAAACCTTTATCCTAACCTAAAGAGTTAAAAGAAGGAAGCCTGTACAGAATATATATTTTCCAAAACATGCATCCTGTTTACAATAAGCATCTAAAGTCAAACTGTAAAGAATGTGGCAAAGAAATGAAACGGAATAGAGCGAAGCACAATGCAAGAGGAAAAGTCTGCTTTCCACCAAACACCGGGAGACAATAACCTAAAACACAAGGCCAAATATACACTCGAGTTGTTGACCAAGACCACATTAAATGTTCCTGAGTGGCCGAGTTACAGTTGTGACTTAAATCGGCTTGGAAATCTAAGGCAAGACTTGGCTGTTCATAAAATGGCTGTTCATATTATGACGATGTTTCTTAAAATGGGTTTTTAATCTCTTTGGTGAATGTTAAAATCGTAAACAAATCCAAGCCACCAGATGTTATTAGCGGTCTGTCTGTCTCCTTCGAGCTGTTTGGTTTGGATTAATGCCTCGATCAACAGCCAACTTGACAGACCTTGAAGAATTTCTTTTAAAGAATCATGTGCAAATATTGAAGATTCCAGGTGTGCAAAGCTCTTAGAGACTTACTCGGAAAGACTCACAGCTGTAATCGCTGTTAAAGGGTGATTTTAATGTATTGACTCATGGGTGTGAATACTTCTGTAAATGAGATATTTATGTATTTCATTTTCAATAAATGTGCAAAAATGTATAAAAACATGTTTTCACTTTGCCATTATGGGGTATCGTGTGTAGATGGGTGAGAGAAAAAAAAATATTTAATCCATTTTGAATCCAGGCTGTAACACAACAAAATGTGGAATAAGTCAAGTGGTAAGAATCCTTTCTGAAGACTCTGTATGTGTTAATGTGAGAATGATCTGTAAATAAGTAGCAAACTGCTCTGCCAGCAGTATACCACACACATTGACACAGACTCAGACACAGAAATGTACGCATGCCACACACACACACACACACACACGCAGACACACACACACACATGCAGACACACACACACACACGCAGACATAGGCAGACACACACCCTTTGACAGCTGCTGTCCATGTGCATACTGCACAGTGGCAATATTCATTTATTTTTCAACAATCATACACGTTACAGTTCACAGCACACTAAAGGATACAGAGACATCAAACATGGCATACTTGTGAGACATGTATCATTGAAATCCGAATAATAGAACATGCTGAAACTGCCAGACTTCATTGTCAAAGCCAAAGAGTGACAATATGATCTTGAATCCCCCAGACGATGCCTGTTCTTTTAAAAATGTATCTAGTCTACATCATTTGCAATAAGACAAACTATTATAAACTGTCATTATCATAGCTATTCTTTCTAAATCTAATTTGTAAAGGTGAATGCAAAGGTGACCTCACCATCCAGGATCAAGTCTCACAATGCATTACAACCACAAGAGTTACACAGGTACTTGTAAGCTTTTCTTTTAAGGCATTCTATCATTGTGGTGTTCCACAACAGCCTTCAACTTTACATGACCGGGAAAAAAACACAAATCCAACGTTAGTCCTAGCCTTCCAAATGTTCCCATACAAGCATCGCAACTACGAATAATGCCTGGTTGCCTGGTTCACGTAGTTTCCACCACAAACCGATTGAAATAACTTTTCATTTCGTGATGAGAGGGAAGAAATATCAGTCGAAGCTCATTACTTTCATTTTCATACCTCTTCAGCCCCTTTTCAGATATTGTATATGCCTTAGTTCCATGTATTATCCCCAAAGCAATTTTCGGACATCTTTTTATGGGGGGGGGACCTTCTCTGAGTTCAAGTCCCTCCATGGTACTAAACTGGGGCTTACTGGTGTTGAATGTAAATGTATCCTACTCCCTGCCAGGAGGGTGTGTGTGTGTGTGTGTGTGTGTGTGTGTGCATGTGTTTGAGTGTATGTGTGTGTGCTCCAAGTTTACAGAGTGTTTCCAGGAAGACAGGGAGGCCTCCAGTTCCTCTCTTCCTCTCTGAACTCATCACTGACACCACTACTGATCTCCACCCTCTAATTCCCCAGCTTATCTGAGCACACAAATTCCTACATAGCTCTCTCTCAGCCCGCCACCTCTCAGCCCCCCAGAGAGACTTGAGTCAGAGCCAGAGGAGAAAAGAGATGGTGGGAATAGGATTGGGGGAAAGGGTGAAGAGAGAAGAGAGTGAGAGAAAAAAGACTGAGGGAGAAAGAGAGGAAGAGTGAAAAAGAAAGAGTGAATAGACAGACACAGAGAGAGTAGGGATGCAGGGATTCCCATGGCCAGAGATAAAGACAGAGAGAGGGAGAGACAGGCAGGAAGTCTTTGATGGAGATGTCGTACAGATGTGTCACACAAATCCAGATCTTTAGTCAGTCTCCAACAGGCTCAAAGCCATAGCTCTGCCACACAGAGCCCTCCTCTCCGCCCCTCTCCTCTCCCCTTCACTCCTCTCTGTCTCTCTCTGACTATCTCTATATCTCCAGCTCTAGTCCCCTCTTCTTTCTCCTCCCCTTTCCCTCTCTCCTCTCCCCCTCACTCTTCTCTTTTTCTCTCTTCCTTTCCCTCTCACTCGCCTCTCCTCTCCTGCTCTTTCCTCTCTGCCTTCGCTCCTCTCCCCCATCCCTTTAGTTCCATCTCCTGGTCTCCCAGGACCTGTCCTCATCTCCTGCTCCCCTCTCCAGTGGCCTGTTAATGAATTTTTGGCACTTTGCAGCCACAGATGGTGAGGCAGGCAGCCATGCTGGCTTCAGGGCTCCAGTTGGGCTAAAGATGAGCGCCTCAACCATCGTTTGCCTCTGCCTTTTCAAACACAATGGCCCCAGCTCACTGCATTCAAATGGGACTGTTCTTCCTTCAGCTAACTCTCTCTGTGTTTCTCTCTCTTTCTCGCTCTCCCTCTCCCTGCTCTCTCCATTCTCTACTCTCTTTACCCATCTCCCCTCGTCACTCCATCCCACCATTCCTCCATCACTGGATATCTGGTGAATTGCAAAGCCCTGTTCATGTAACCTCGCAGGCCTAAAACTGCTCTCCCCGCATCAGCCACACGCCTAATAAAACATCCAGAGTGATATGTGTTTCTTTTATCCCTCCTCCTCTCACTCTTATTCATTTGACACACATTTCAGAATGTTATGCCTCATTCATACCTCCCCCTGGTCTGAATGGTCTGATACCTGAAGTGTGTTGTATAGTGTGGGTTGGCGAGCACCTGAGTGAATGCTATAGCAGAGAAGCTAGAGATAATTCCCACTAAGATCCAGTCCGAGGTCTCTGTGAAATCCGTCTATTCAGCTATGGAACTTTCCCTTGAGCTAGTGTACTGCACTGCTGAGCTCAGGCAGGACATGTAGAGTACATTGGGTTATCCTCTCTTAACCCTGGAGCATTGTCAGCATTGCACAGTATGCTTCCTGTACGTTGAGAGTGGTACGTTAGCCCATGGGAAGGATGTTGTTTTTAGATTGCTTCTAATCTGTACGCTGGTTATATTTAAGACATTCTGACACACAATTACAGGATTATTCATATTTTCGATTTACGAATAGCATGATTTACCGGATTTACAAATACACAAATTGTGTTTATGTTGTACATTTGATTTGTATCTATTGCAGTCTATTTATAGCACCACTGTGGCTATGGGTTAGTTGCTTCACTCAAGGGCATCCAGCTGTTTTTACACCTGATCGCTGATCCTTTTAATGAAGCGGTAAAAACACACACGTCCTTGCACACGCACGCACACGCACGCACGCACACACACACACTTACTAATCCTCAAACAACATGACTCTCATCATACCTTTCAAGGTTCTATCCACTGCTCCAGGAAGAATTATTCCTCTGGCACAGATCTAGGATCATCTTACCCTTCCCCAATTCATATCTTAACCATTAGGGGGGAAACGTGAAACTGAGGTTGGATCAGTGTCTAAGGGCAAATACGCTACTCCCTCCCCTTCAGTGCCCCAAATGAAGTGTCCTACTGGTCCCAGTCCCCCTGCTGTGGACATCCCAGCTTCACTCGCTCTCTTCCCAGTGAAGTAAACAAACAAACAACAACAAACTCAAACTGCTCCACTCATCTCTCCCTCTCGTCCCCGTTCCCTCTCTTATCCGTCTCCCTCTTCTTTCCGGAAGGCAGGGTAAAGTGTGACGGAATAGACAGCCACCATTGCATCGTTTGTCAACTCTAATCTGCATGGCATTAATAATTGATTGGATCCCGCAACCACAGATCTGAGGTAGACTCTCTTTCTCTCCTTCTTTCCCCTCCAGCTCTCTCCCTCCTTCCCTCACTGTCACGCTTCTCCTCTCCGACTATCTTCAAGTTCCTCGGTGTCCTCATCACTAAGGATCTATCATGGTTCACACACCAACAGTCATGAAGATGGAACTACAATGCCCCCCCCCCCAGGAGGCTGAAAAGATTTGGCCTTTGGCATGATCCTCAAAAAGTTCTACAGCTGCACCATCGAGCATCTTGATTGGTTGCATCACCGCTCGGTGTGGCAATTCCATGGCATCTGACCGCAGGGCGCCACAGAGGGTAGTGCGTACTGCCCAGAACATCACCGGGGCCCGAGCACCCCTCCATCCAGGACCTCTATACCAGACGGTATCAGAGGAAGGCCCTAAAGATGGTTCAAGACTCCAGCCACACAAGTCATAGGCTGTTCTCTCTGCTACCGCACGGCAAGCGGTACCGATGCACCAAGTCTGGAACCAACAGGAGGACCCTGAATAGCTTCTACCCCCAAGCCATAATATTCCAAAATAGTTCAATTTGTTAACTAAATAGCTACCCCGGATGATCTGTATTGACCCTTCTGCACACATTTTATGACTAATTACATACTGTATGCTGCTGCTACTGTTTATCATCTGTCACTATATTCCTAGTTATATGTACATATCTAACTCAATTACCTTGTACCCCTGCACATCGACTCGGTACTGGTACCCCTTGTATATAGCCAAGTTATCGTCATTGTGTATTTAATTGTACTTTTATAATGACATGCTTCACTTTTCTATTATTTCTCTATTTTCTTTCTCTCTGCATTGTTGGGAACCATTTCACTGTTAGTCTACACCTGTTGTCTCCGAAGCATGTGACGAATACCATTTGGTTTGATTCGGAAACATCCTTATCTTTCGCTTCTTCGTCTCCTGCTTCCAAAAACACTTTTTTTCCCCTTTAATCTCTGTCTCTCATTTTTCCGTCTTGGTAAATCTCTCTTTTCTTGCCTCCTTTCCGCCGTTCTCCTCTATTTTATCTCATATTTCCCTTCAGGTTTTTTCTCTCTCACCTGTACAGTAAAATAGATGTGCTTTGTCAAGTCATCCAGCTGTCTTTGCTGTAGGGGCAACATTTTCTATCCTCTTCTTTGTTAAACAATACAGTGTTAGCTCCCAACTTGTCCCATACAACACCTCATCTCTACTTTCTACTTGACAATGGAATCCTGCCTCACTGCTGTCTGTGATTTATGAGTCCTGGGTAAAAACATGCACCCTCTCTTTTTCTTGTGCAGTGATGGACTGCCCTCTTCAATTCAAACCACAGGTTTTCAATGGGTTTCAAGGCAGTAGACTGAGATAGCCATTGGAACATTTTGATTTTGTGGCCAATTCACAGTCTTTTTTTGTGGATTTTGATGTGTGCTTGGGGTATTGTCTTGCTGGAAGATTTGACATATACATTTTATTCATTTAGGGGCGGCAGGGTAGCCTAGTGGTAAGAGAGTTGGACTAGTAACCGGAATGTTGCAAGTTCAACCCCCCCCCTGAGCCGACAAGTTACAAATCTGTCGTTCTGCCCCTGAACAGGCAGTTAACCCACTGTTCCTAGGCCGTCATTGAAAATAAGAATTTGTTCTTAACTGACTTGCCTAGTTAAATAAAGGTCAAATAAAAATTTAGCAGATGCTCTTAACCTATTTTTCACCTAGTTGGCTCTGGGATTCAAACCAGTGACCTTTGGGTTACTGGCCCAATGGCTTTAACCGATAGGCTACCTGCAAAGTTTCAATCAGAGTCAATCAGTTTTTTTGCCAAAATATCCTGGTACTAGGCAAAGTTCATGATGCCAAAACCACCACTGGTGTGCGTGGCAAAGGACCTGTATTTTTCATGTCATCTGACCAAAACACCGGTTCCAATCCAAGTGCCAATGCTGTTTAACAAACTCCATGGTTTACATTTGTTGATTGGCCACGCACACCAGGGGTGGTTTTGGCATCGAAATGAGAATGCATGAGCAGAAAATAACCCCATACCTACTGTAAAATATGGTGGTGGATCTTTGATGTTATGGGGCTATTTTGCTGTCACTGGTCCTGGGGCCCTTGTAATAATGGCTGGAATGGAGTGAATGGAGGGAATGGAATGGTATTGAACACATGGATGTGTTCGATACCATTCTATTAATTCCATTCCAGCCATTACTATGAGCCCGTTCTCCCCAATTAATGTGCCACCGCCACACACACACACACACACACACACACACACACACACACACACACACACACACACACACACACACACACTGGGGCCGTGATAACACTGCAACTACAGCTTTGGCTAGAGACAAGGCTTTGGCACGAGCCCTGTCTGCCTGCTCAGACCGTGCCCCGGTCGTTAGTCACAATACCTACTTCACCCGCCACTCCCAGCAGGTCACTGGTCATTAAGGAGAAATGGAGATAGAGAGGAAGACACAAACACATGCGTGTCTGTGGAAACACGTCCATACAAGTGCATATGCACACTCACATGCTCTCTCTCTCTCTCTCTCTCTCACACACACACACACGCATATGCACACTCACATTTACACATGCACGCACGCACGCACGCACGCACGCACGCACGCACGCACGCACGCACGCACGCACGCACGCACACACACACACACACACACACACACACACAGCAGTACTAGAGAGTGTCTACTCCACACACATTCAGTCCACAGACTCTCCTCAGAGGGGCAGGTCCCACATGGGCCCCATTAAGAGAATCATCTATTCAATTAGAAAGCCTGTCGTTCACCACCCCAGGGCCCAGTGTAGTTCTCAGCACGGACTCTGTCAAAGCCAATCACTGAGGTCACTGCAGAGGGTAAGCTGAACTGCTGGGAGGGCCAAGCCAATGATATCATCTCCAGGACAGATGGCTGGATATGTGGATGATTCAATGATTGTACTCAATAAGTGGATTAGTAGTGATTCTATGAGTTGTGGTCACTGGTTTGGACCATTGTGAAGCAGCAAATGGCATGGTCTTGTCAATGTAATAGTAGTAGATATGCATTTAGAGCATCAGAGGCTTGTTGTGTTTACACTACAACCCTATTTCAGTGTAACCATATTTATCTTTGGTGAAATAAGTAAGATAAAAGTGCAGACAAATAATTCAAATCTGCAGAAGGGTTTCAAATAATCAAAATCTACAAGAGTGAGACACTCCCTGAATTGAGGATTTTAATCCTCCCCCAAACCCAGTCAGGAGCGAGATGGATAGCCCAGAGTAGGGGAGGAAAGAAAGAGAGCAATGGCAATGATGGATGGAACATTTAAACCTGACTGAGAGTGTCTCGTTAAAATGGAATTGATCAATTGATCCTCAACGGTGAGTCTTAAAAAGATCTAGCCATTAAAAAGGTGAGATCCTTCGACTCAACTCACCATTAGGGAGTAGATGATACCTCAAGATACCTCAACATCTGCTGTGACTACAGAGCCTTTGAGTCAGCCAACGGTCTGCTTTGTGAAACACCTGTGGATCATCTAAAGGTCTTCCCTGCGTGTTATTTGGGTGAAAACCCCCATGCAGACATTGATTCCAGAAGGTTCAATACTTGTGACTTTCAACCCGAGACGTCCCCACCACTCAATAAATCTTGGTTAATTTGGTGGCGGTGGCTTTTTAACAGGGATTGGAGACTCTTCACTTTACTTCACATTCCCCTCATTTCTACTGAGAGAGAGAGAGAGAGAGAGAGAGAAAGAGAGGGGGAGGGAGGGAGGGGGAGGGAGGGAGGGAGGGGGAGAGAGAGTTGGTTGGTGTAATATTTGCCTGGTGAGTAGAGTGGTAGAAGATATCTGTAAGAAACCATGAAGGTATGTAATGACCTTGGCAGCAGCTCAACTAGTCCGCCCGCCTGGTCACTTTGCTTCACTCTCTGCCCTTTATGATTGACCAGGTTGCTGGTCGGTCTGAATTCTGGCTCCATGCCGGACCAGTGACTACTACATCCCACTCCTAGCTTCCTCTGTGACATCCCATATGCACACAAGTATAGTCGTAATAACACACATGCACGCACACGCTTACACACACACACACACTTACATGCACAAACACGCACGCAAGCACACTCAAACACGCAAACACACACACACACACATCTATTCATCACAACACACCATATTCTGACTGCATGGCTAGAACAGCTAGAATCAATGATTAGTGGAGAGTGCCTCCTTTTAGATGTTAGATTGGTCATTGGATTACATGTCGCGCCGTGTTACGGTCAGCTATTACTATTCAAATTTTCCTTGCAGGGGGGGGGGGGGGGGGTCCGCGTGTGTTTTTGTCACAGTGTGTGACCATGCGTTGAGGGCCAGCCAGCACCTCAGACCCAGGGCTCATGAATAAGACATGGCCAGAGAGGGTCCCGCCGGGTGCACTCTGCGTCGTCCATTTGCCATTTGCACGCTTGGCCAAAGCCATGGAGGACGAGCGAGGACGGGGTACGCTTTAGGAATGCAGGGCCGAGACACAAACTACTACCCAGGGTGCTTTAGGGCCAGAATTCCAAAGCTGCTTAATATTCATTCCCCTCCTATTTAAATTCCAACCGTGGTGTAACTGTGGAGTAACTTGCATGTCATGCCGTGTTATATGAGGTGTGCCTGGGGTTTGACTCATTGGGGTTGGTATCTTCCCATGCCATTCTTTTCCCAATCATGCTTTGGTGCAATGAGCCTGTTGATTTCACAAAGATCCGAAACAAAGGCACCACGAAACTATTAGGGATCTTACTGATGTAATAGGCAGAGTATTTCTCAGTTGCTCTCTATTTCTCTATTTCTGCAGTTGGATCCAGACATTTTAACTTTGGCATCTGCAAAGCCAGTGCTCCCGTAAAGGCCTATTGACGCCTCGCAATGATTGAGAATAATAGGCGACATCTTGCGGTCACAGCATTTGCAAATTCAATACGGCAAAAAGAGCAAAGTAAATTGCATGAAAATCTGAACATTGGGTGCTCTTTGGAAGAAAAAGAAAATCGGTATTTCACTATTTCTGTCCAGGCTGGCAGATCAGAATGGGTTAATGACTTCCCCCCCTTACACACCCGCCTGATAACCCCGCGGGAGGTCACACCAGCATCGACCCGTCCTCCTCCCATCCCTCTCTTTCCTTCTTCTTCTTCCCCTTCTTTTTCGTGTTCTCCTTTTCCAGCCAAGCAAGGCAGAAGGGAATCAATAGGAAATCATGGAAACGGCTGGGAAATCAGTTGCTCGTAAAACGTTACAGAGTAAACTTTTACTTCAAAGGGAACTTCTGAAACGAGGGAAGAAGGGGGGAGAAGAAGGACGCGACGGCCTGTGAAAGAAACTTTGATGCCTCGGCTTGCCAATGTGGAGCAGCAAATTGAGGTGAGGAGTCACACTGGGGAATATGGGCGCACAGTGGGGATCAGAGGTCAAAAACACCACTGACGGATGTGACAAATGAATGGTTCTGCTGGGTAAACGCAACCTGACAGAGCCTGTCTGAAGGGGTTACTAAGGATGCTGAACACGACTTGTTTTCTGATGAACTTCGAACAGGAGAGGTGATTGGTGAACCACATCTGAAATTGGGTCTGGATACCGGTCTGATCTACGGATAGTCCCTGGCACTACACTATAGTACTCTCCATCCCTACACCCTACACAAAAAAAGGTGCTATCTCGATCCCTTTGAAGAACCCTTTTTGGTTCCAGGTAGAACACTTTCGTTTCCAGATAAAAAAAACTTTTGGGCATCCATGTAGAACCCTTTTCATAGAGGGTTCTACATGGAACCCATAAGAGTTCTACCTGGAGCCAAAAAGGGTTCTGCCTGAAACCAAAAAAGGTTATCCTTTGAGGACAGCAGAATAACCCATTTGGAACCCTTTTTTGTAAGAGTGTACACACTTACTTCTACAGCGTTTTATCCAGTTCTACACCAGCTACTCCAAAGTCCCTGTCCTCCTTTAGGCTTCTTCACTTCTCTAATGTTTACTGCTCTGAAAGGTTGACATAACCCTGTACCTCAGAGCCCATGGGCCCCCTCAAGCTTTAAAGGCACCTTTCAATTAGAGAAATGATCGAACTGCAAAGGGGAGGCAGGACAGTACGAGGAAGCAGTGAGGAAGCTGCTCTGGTGACCTCAGGGTTGATATCCCCATTTAGCAGAGTGAGAGATCACCAACGCTGGCCTCGGCCATCAGGCTAAACAAATGAGAGCAAACGAGGGAAAGGGAAAACACCGGTTTGTGCCCCGGAAGCCACCTATAGAGAACGTGTCTAGACCAGCCAGACGATTCCTGACTTATTTAAAAAAAAAAAAAATTTAAGACACAAGACAAAAACTTGGAGCGAGACAAGGCTGTTATGCGAGGAACCTGGAAAAGAGGGAAGAAGAGCTTGTGGGGGAGGGACACCTTTGATCAAATGAGTACTGCCTATGCCCTAGAAACAGTTCCCAGGCCAGCCCCCACATAAAACACACCCAGTGTATAGTGTATAGAGTATACTGAGTACATCAAACTGCCAAACAGCCTGGCACACAACCTCCCAGGATCTTAACCCATGCATGGCCACGATGAACAAATGAAACCCATTATACACACACACATACACGCACGCGCACCCGCACACGCAGACACACACACGGAAATGTTCATAAGCCTTCTCTCTCTCTAACATGCACACACAGAAACAGGCGAGGACCCAAGATCAACTGCCTAGTGCCTAGACACACTTCCCAGGCCAGCCCCCACATAAAACAAGCTCAGTATACAGACATAGTACATTAAACAGCCAAACAACCGAATAC
This sequence comes from Oncorhynchus nerka, assembly GCF_034236695.1. Lineage (NCBI taxonomy): Eukaryota > Metazoa > Chordata > Actinopteri > Salmoniformes > Salmonidae > Oncorhynchus > Oncorhynchus nerka. The sequence goes on along the minus strand of NC_088409.1, from coordinate 44,078,278 downwards.
AGGACACATCCTCCCAGGCCCTTAACCTTTTATTGGGTGATTCTTGGTAGTCTTTAACAAATCTAATTTGAAACAAAATGATACACCTCACACACATGGTTATGGGCTTAAAAAAAGAAGGCACCTGGTACCACGTCAGATGTACTGTGGAGTTGAAATGTATTCAATTTGAAGTTTGAATCCCGATATTACACTTTATATACATCACAGAAGACTGAAATATAACAGAACTATCAAATCAAATCAGATGTTATTGGTCACATACACATGGTTAGCAGATGTTATTGCGAGTGTGCCGAAATGCTTGTGCTTCTAGTTCCGACTGTGCAGTAATATCTAACAAGTAATCTAACAATTACACAACAACTACCTAATACACACAACTATAAGTAAAGGGATGGAAAAACAATATCTACCTATAAATATATGGATGAGCGATGACCGAGCGGAATCGCTCATCCATATACCATCTAGGCAAGATGCAATAGATGGTATAAAAATAGAGTATATAGATATGAGTAATGCAATATATGTAAACATTATGAAAGGGACTATGGATCTATTTATTAAAGTGGCCAATGATTTCAAGTCTGTATGTAGGCAGCAGCCTCTCTGTGTTAGTGGTGGCTGTTTAACAGTCTGATGGCCTTGCGATATTTGCTATTTTTCAGTCTCTCGGTCCCAGCTTTGATGCACATGTACTGACCTCGCCTTCTGGATGGTAGCGGGGTGAACAGGCAGTGGCTCGGGTGGTTTTTGTCTTTGATGATCTTTTTGACCTTCTTGTGACATCGGGTGCTGTAGGTATCCTGGAGAGCAGGTAGTTTGCCCCCGGTGATGCATTGTGCAGAACCACACTCTGGAGAGTCTTACGGTTATGGGCGGAGCAGTTGCCGTACCAGGCGGTGATACAGACCGACAGGATGCTCTCAATTGTGCATCTGTAAAAGCTCTACTGTTGTGTCGTCTGCAAACTTGATGATTGAGTTGGAGGCGTGCGTGACCACGCAGTCATGGGTGAACAGGGAGTATCGGAGGGGGCAGAGAGGGGCGGCTCGTCATGAAGCCCAGGACCGAGTTGCACTGGGCGGGGTTGAGACCCTCGGCCTCAAGCTTAATGATGAGCTTGGAGGGTACTATGGTGTTGAATGCTGAGCTGTAGTCAATGAACAGCATTGAAACACCGGATTTGTGTCATATTTGTATTATTGTTTAAATTGTAAAAAAATATGAATGATATTCCACCCGTGAGGCCAAAGAGGGCCCATTTGGTCACTTGACTTCAGGATAGGGCTACCTTATGCATGGACCACAATGAACTAATGAAACCCATTACATTACACACACAAGATGTCTAACAAGGCAGTTAGTCAGCTCTGGTATCCTGTACAGCATGGGGCTGTATACCAATGTGGGAACCAAATAGGGCAGACCATTAGTGAACTAGTGTTCTTTCCTCATACAACATGAGAGGCATGGGGAGTAGCAGAGGTAGGCAAATAGAAGAGAAGAAGGCTTTGATATGCTTCACATATGTATTAATGGGAGTGAATAGACATAACTGTTATATGTTCAATGAGAGGAAAGGAGGGAATGGGGGAAGAAATCGGGGTAATGAGAAATGTGAGAGCGACCTTAATTAAAGCTGAGAGGAAGGCGTGTGGGAGACTAGGGAACACGGCACGCATTTCAGGGAATTTGGCGGGAAGGTAGGGAGAGGGGGATGGAGAGAGGGAGGGGAAGATGAAATACAGTATCTACAGTAATGGGGGGAAATTGGAGAAAACAAAATGGAGGGCAGGGGTGATAATTGTAAAAGTGTGTGCGAGGAAAGCGGAAAGAGAGGTGGTGGAAGAGAGGAGGAGGTGGGAGGTGGAAGACAATCAGGAGGGGGACCAGCAGGGGAGCAGACTTTGGTGTTGTGAGTAATTGGAGGTGATAGCAGCTGGGCCACTAAGCAGGGAGTGTAGTTTAGGAAGAAGGGGAAGAGGAGAGTGGATGGGTACAGTCAGTGGGAGGGAAGGTGAGTAGGCGAGTATGTGTGTGAGGGTTTGTGTGTGTGTGTGGGGGGGGGGTGTTGTAATTGGTTGGCAGGATGCTGGCGAGAGTGATCTCTGTGCTGCCCAGGGGTGTGTGTGTTTTAGAGGTAAGGGGGGAATGAAGGGAAGAGAGAGAGAGAGAGAGAATTGGGAGAGAGAGAGAGAGAGAGAGAGAGAGAAAAAAATGTGACAAAGAGAACGAGACATAGGTCAAAAAGAGAAAAAAAGACGAGAAAGAGAGAGAGAGAGAGATATGGAAAACTGGAGCCAAAAAGAAATGGAGAGAAAACAGATAAAGGAGAGAAACACTGACTCATGGGAGGATTAAGAATCAGATGCAGCAAAAAAAGGAAAAGCTCAAATAAAGAAAGAACTGGGTCAGAGGCATCATGGAGGTTCACAGAGATGAGTTCAGAATTTCAAAGCAGCTCTGCTCTGACTGTCAGAGTGGCTTCATCCCAGAGAGGGCAAAGTGCAAAGGTCTCGGCCCTGTCAACCTCATAGTATATGTATAGTGGCTCATTCACGATATATAAGGAAAGCTGGTATTCGAGCGGCTTCTATGAGGCTGAATCAGTGTTGAACAGAGTAAGATTGTGAGTGCTTGGTGCGTTACCGTGTAATGGAGTTGGAAATAAATGTCAAGGAAGATACGCCTTTTTTCTCACAACCTTGGGCTCACAACAGTCTTTAGCAGTCCATACACAATCCTGAGTGGTTAGAGAAACTGTTAAGAGTCAGGCATTCCAAACATTCTTGCTGTGTCACCGGTGCATTGTTCCAGTTCAACCCTTAGAAACATCGTCATTATTCGTTACAGCCTCTTCCTTCTTCTCATGAGCTGACTGAAAAGTATGTGCACATGGAAATCTATTGGGAGGAGGAAGCCCAGAGATCCTTCGACTGACACATCTCTTAAAATGCCTATACGTTTTGCTTCAATTGAAGTCAAGTGCTTTGGGATTACCCCTTGATATGTCGTTCACTTGCATTTTTTGAAGTTTGGCCTCAAAGTTTTGTGGGGGAGAAGACAAGGGGAGAGCAAGAAGGGTGAGGAAACAACAGCGGGAGAATGTACAAGAGAAAGGGAAGGAGGGGGAAGAGAGAAAGAATAGAGGGTGTCAGGGGTTAACTGAGGCAATGGAGAGCGAGGGAAAAAGAGAAAAAAGAGAGAACTCTGATGTGTCGTACAGTCACACAGTCGGGAATCTCTACCCACTGTGACAAAACTGGTTGAATCGCCGTTGTTTCCATGTAATTTCAACCCCCCAAAAATCTATTTGATGACGTTGAGTCAATGTGGAAAACTGATTGGATGTGCAAAAAGTCGTCAACGTCATGGAATTTCATCTGTTTTTCATCCAATTTTTTAAAAAAACTTAATTTTTTATTGATTTCACATTGAAGTGATGTTAGTTGACTACTATCTACAAATGTAAATCAAAGCTAGTCGTTGAACTGACGTCTGTGTCCAGTGGAAAGAGAGTCATTTAGGGGTAGAAAGGAAGTGGAGGAGGAGAAGTGGGTGATGGAGAAGGAAAGAGAGAATGTAGGCTACTAACTCAGTCAAGCAGGACACACCAGGGGGCTGCAGACAGTGGCTAACAAACCCAACCTGAGCTGTGGGCCGTTCCAAGCAGGTGAGCCGTTCCACAGCCCAGACAAACCAAACACTCCAACCCAGAAATCTCTCCTTGTGGGAGGCAATCAGACAGCAGTTGAATGGAGCTGCATTTATAATGTGTTTCTCAATGCTTAAGGGAGATAATTCTGCGTGACTGAAGGATTTGCAGCAGGCACTTACATGGCCTCCCTTTTCACTCTGTCAGGGTTATACAGCAGTGTGCCTTGATAAGCATTCAAGCCACCTCCACCAACTTATACATCCCGTGATGCGTTAGTTGGAACTCTAGGCTCTTACATGTAGTATAGAATAGTCAGGTTTCTTTAGAGGGGAATTTGACTGGAGGATAAAGAGGGGAGTAATTATCAGCAGTATGTCTCCTCCTTCATGCACCCCTGACCTACATGGCAGGCCTCTTCAGGCCCTCAAGCCAACCCCCATTCACATGGCAGCAAATGTTTTCATGCCAATCAGCACTCCCAGGCTAATTTAAATAAACAAGGAATGGGGGAAAAAAAGAGCAGGTTGATCACTATTCTGCCCACACCTGCTCCTTTGCTTTCCCCCTTCATCCCTCTCTTTCCTCCCTCTGTACCTCATCCCCCTCTCCTCCCTTATTCACTCCCCCACCGCCCGCCCCCTGGAGGCTGCTCACACTTCCTGTCAGCTTCCACTTTTCAGCACCAGAAACTGGAGCTTGTTGCCATGGAAACAACCAGCACGGGGAGAGGGAAAAAATAAAGACCTATGCCGCATTGCTGGACTTGTGTGTGTGTGTTAGAGAGAGAGAGGGCTCATGAATGAGCGTAGGTAAACATTTCCAATTGAGTGAATACTGTGTGTGTGTGTGTGTGTGTGTGTGTGTGTGTGTGTGTGTGGTGTGTATGTGGGGGGAGAGGATCTGTGTCTGCACCACGTACTCTCCCTTCTGGTGTGCCCCAGGGCTCAGTTCTAGGCCCTCTCCTTCTCTCTATACACCAAGTCACTCGGCTCCATCATATCCTCACATGGTCTCCCTTATCATTGCTTTGCGGATGACACTCAACTACTGTACTTTCCTCCTTCTCCCCTTCTGACACCCAGGTGGCGATAAGCATCTCTGTATGCCTGGCAGATATCCTACCACCTCAAGCTCAACAAGACAGAGCTGCTGTTCCTCCTGGGGAAGGCCTGCCCACTCCAAGACATCTCAATCATGGTTGACAACTACCCGGTGTTCCCCACCCAGAGTGCAGAAAACCTTGGATGTGACCCTGGACAACACCCTGTTGTTCTCTTCTTACATCAAAGCAGTGACTTGCTCTTGCAGGTTCATGCAGCTATTACCAACCAGGGGTACGTGCAATGCCGTCGGGGTGCGCCAAATAAAAATGTGATTCACATTAAAATAAGAAATGTACAAAAATCTTCACATTTTCAAACAGTCCATTTATATTTTCCAACGGGGCTATACATTTGAGTGAATTTTTTTCCTCTCGCCTGAATAGCCTCATTTCACTGCCAAAAACAGAATTAAACCATCTAGTGTTCAGCAAAATAACAACACAATGTCAAATACAGGTAGCATAGTCAAATAATTAACATCCAATCACATGAACCTTTTTGGGATAGGGGGCAGCATTTTCACTTTTGGATGAATAGCGTGCCCAGAGTGAACTGCCTCCTACTCTGTCCCAGATGGTAATATATGCATATTATTAGTAGTATTGGATAGAAAACACCATGACGTTTCTAAAACTGTTTGAATGATGTCTGTGAGTATAACAGAACTCATATGGCAGGTGAAAACCTGAGAAAAATCCAACCAGGAAGTGGGACATCTGAGGTTAGTAGTTTTTCAAAGCTTGGCCTACCGAATACACATTGAGATATGGATGAGGTTGCACTTCCTAGGGCTTCCACTAGATGTCAACAGTCTTTCGAACCTGGGTTGAGGATTCTACTATAAAGGAGGGGCTCATGAGACCCCTTTGAGTCAGTGGTCTGGCAGAGAGCGTCAGTCTCATGACAAGCGCTCCCGACAGTTACCTCTCTTTCCAATGCTTTTCTGAAGACAAAGGAATTCTCCGGTTGGAACATTATTGATGTTTTATGTTTAAAACATCCTAACGATTGATTCCGTACATCATTTGACATGTTTCTAAAGGACTGTAACGGAACTTTCAAGTTTTTGTCTGGACGAAATGCTCGTGCCTCATGAAGATGGATTACTGGGCTGAACACACTAACAACAACTGGCTATTTGGACATACATGATGGAACTTTATGGAACAAATCAGTCATTTATTGTCAAACTGGGATTCCTGGGAGTGCCTTCTGATGAAGATCATCAAAGGTAAGTGAATATTTATGGTGTTGTTTCTAACTTTGTTGATTCCAAAATGGCGGATATTCCTCTGGCTGTTTTGGGCTCTGTGCGCCGTACCTCAGATTATGCTTTTTTGCTTTTTTTTAGTTTAAAAAAAAAAAATCTGACACAGCGGTTGCATTAAGGTAAAGTCTATCTTTTATTCTGTGAATAACACTTGTGTCTTTCATCAATGTTTATTATGAGTATTTCTGCCAAATCACCAGATGTTTTGGAAACAAAACATTACTGCACCTAAGGCGCCAATGTAAACTGAGATTTTTGGATATAAATATGCACATTATCGAACAAAACATACATGTATTGTGTAACATGATGTTCTATGAGTGTCATCTGATGAAGATCAAAGGTTAGTGATTCATTTTATCTATATTTCTGCTTTTTGCGACTCCTATCTTTGGCTGGAAAAACGGCATGTTTTTTTCCGACTTGGCTATGACCTAACATAATCATATGTTGTGCTGTAGCTGTAAAGCATTTTTTAAATTGGACACGATGGGTAGATTAACAAGATGTTTGTCTTTCATTTGCTGTATTGGACTTGTTAATGTGCGAAAGTTACATATTTCTAAAACCTATTTTTTATTTCGCGCACTGCCTTTTCAGCGGAATGCTGCGCTAGAAAGGTTAACCGTTACTCTCTCGCGGGGATTCTACTATCGGTCCGTATGGAGCCAAACGTAACTGCTGCTCATCCAGTTTGCTCAAAAATTGATAAATGGTTTTAAAAAAGTACGGCCCGCATCCATAGAGACACATACCAGCACTACTTGTAGTACTGCTACTATCAGCAGTACTACACCTGCACCTGTAGACGACACACGTTGTTCTGCTTCCACGAGCAGATCCAATGCTAGCATCAGTAATTCTACATTTGTTGTTTGCCCAGCTAGCAGGGACACTGACAGTTGTGAATCTGATGCAGCCGAAGAGCCACTGCCCCCTTACCCGGGAAAGCACCGAACAACAGACAGGGACGTTGGACCATCGAAGAGGCGCAAATATGATGAGAACTACATTGGTTCAGTTATATAGGGGGTAGTGCCTTTCCTGCCACAGTGTGTTATATGTGCAGAAGTACTATCTCACAACTCAATGAAACCTTCACTCTTGTGCAGACAATTAGAAACAAAACATGCCAATTTGAAAAATAAGCCACGGGAGTTTTATGGGCAAGAATTAAGATGACTTTCGAGTAGTAAGACATGTATAAAAGCAACAGATACCATTAATAAGAAGGGCTAGAAGAGTCTTATATGGTGAGCTACCAAGTGACTAGGACAGGCAAGCCCCATACTATTGTGGAGGACTTAATTCTTTATGCTGCCACGAATATGGCTGGGACAATGCTGGGGAAAAGGCCAAACATCAAATGGACTTTGGTGGTCAAGATATGTTGGTATCTGTACCGATGGCGCAAAAGCCATGACAGGGAGACATAGTGGAGTGGTAACGTGAGTGCAAGCAGTTGCTCCCGACGCCACTTGGGTACACTGCAGCATCCACTGAGAGGCTCTTGCTGCCAAGGGAATGCCTGACAGCTTGAAAGACGTGTTGGACACTACAGTAAAAATGGTTAGCTTTGTTAAGGCAAGGCCCCTGAACTCTTGTGTATTTTCTGCACTATGCAATGATATGGGCAGCGACCATGTAACGCTTTTACAACATACAGAAGTGCGCAGGTTATCAAGGGGCAAAGTATTGACAAAATTTTTTTAATTGAGAGACAAGCTTAAAGTTTTATTTACTTGACCATCATTGTTCACTTGTCTGACCGCTTGCATGATGACGAGTTTCTCACACGACTGGCCTATCTGGGTGCTGTTTTTTTCTCGCCTGAATGATCTGAATCTAGGATTACAGGGACTCTCCGCAACTATATTCAATGTGCGGGACAAAATTGAGGCTGTGTCACGTATACTCCCTCTCCGGCCCCTAGGTCATCAGGCTGCTGATTATCCCGCACACCTGTCACCATCGTCTCGCGTACCTGCGCCTCATGACACTCACCTGGACTCCACCACCTCCTTGATTATCCTTCCTATATCTGTCACTCACCTTGGTTCTTTCCTTAGATGTTATTGACTCTGTTTCATGTCGGTGCATTGTTTGTGTTTCGTGTTTATTGTTTTGGTCATTTATTAAAACACTCCCTGTACTTGCATCCCGACTCTCAGCACACTCGTTACACTATGATTAAGAAGTTGGGGCTCTTCTCTGTCTGCATTAACAAGGACAACACACAGGTCTTTCCTTAATTGTGTGCAAGTGAACTCAAGCTTACGGACAATGTCAAATGCGATATAGCAAAGCACCTGAATGAGTTGGGTGCGCAATTAAGCAGGCACTTTCCCAAAACGGATGACACAAACAACTGGATTCATTATACCTTTCATGCCCTGCCTTCAGTTCACTTACCAATATCTGAACAGGAGAGCCTCAAGAGAACCACACCAATTCATTCTTTTTTCGATTTACTGTGTGTGAGGCTCCGGATCATATCTTTGATCATGACACTGGGGAGGAGGAGAGAGTCCTTGTTAAACGTTGACACAAAGTAGTCTGTGATAAATAGAACAATGTGTTTCATCTGAGTATTTGTTATAGTCAAAATAATCCATACATTATGCTTTTTTACTCAAAAACAAGTTGTATGAGCTCAGGTCAATGAGGCCTACAGGCCATAAATAGCAAATAGAAGTTCAAAACTTGTAATGAACACAATAACTTAAGTTGATAAAAAAAATCTAAAACAACATTAGGTGATAATATATGGATTATTATGGATTTATAATCAGCTATAATTTGGTGGTAATTTTGGACAGGGAACACAGAATTAATTCACATGAAACGAACACAACAGGAGGGTTAAGACACTGATGCCCTTTGCAACCACGTACCTATGTGAGAGTGGATTCTCGGCCCTCACTAGCATGAAAACGAAATACAAGCACAGACTGTGTGGAAAATGATTTAAGACTGAGACTCTCTCCAATACAACCCAACATTGTAAAGTTATGTGCATCCTTTCAAGCACACCCTTCTCATTAACCTGTGGTGAGTTCATCACCATTTTCAATGAACAAATAAAGTTTTATATGTTAGAGGGCTAAATAAAGAGCAAAATTATTCATTGTTATTACAGTATTATTTGTGCCCTGGAGCTCTTTGTCCGTTCCCAAGAGCCGGGTTGTGACAAAAACTCACACTCATTCTTATGTTTAATAAATGTTTCGCATAGTGTGTGTAGAGTAGGCTTACAATGATGGCACAAAAGCAAAATTTCAGAGTCCGCACACTCCACTGGTTTTATAACATTATAACAGGGGAGGTTAGCATGTCATGGGTGCATGATCTTTGACCCTCTCTGTAACTTTATCACTCATCCGGACTCATGGTAGCATCTACATTTGGTAGATGTGTTTAGAAACATATTATATTCTTATTTCTAATAAAAGTGACTCCAAAAGGACAGTACATACAGTTGAAGTAGGAAGTTTACATACATTTAGGTTGGAGTCATTAAAACTTGTTTTTCAACCACTCCACACATTTCTTGTTAACAAACTATAGTTTTGGCAAGTCGGTTAGGACATCTACTTTGTGCAAGACACAAGTAATTTTTCCAACAATTGTTTACAGACTATTTCACTTATAATTCACTGTATCACAATTCCAGTGGGTCAGAAGTTCACATACATAAATTGACTGTGCCTTTAAACAGCTTGGAAAATTCCAGAAAATTATGTCATGGCTTTAGAAGCTTCTGATAGGCTAATTGACATAATTTGAGTCAATTAGAGGTGCACCTGTGGATGTATTTCAAGGCCTACCTTCAAACTCAGTGCCTCTTTGCTTGACGTCATGGGAAAATCAAAAGAAATCAGCCAAGACCTCAGAAAAGAAATTGTAGACCTCCACAAGCTTGGTTCATCCTTGGGAGCAATTTCCAAACGCCTGAAGGTACCACGTTCATCTGTACAAACAATAGTACGCAAGTATAAACACCATGGGACCACGCAGCCGTCATACCGCTCAGGAAGGAGACGCGTTCTGTCTCCTAGAGATGAACGTACTTTGTGCGGAAAGTGCAAATCAATCCCAGAACAACAGCAAAGGACCTTGTGAAGATGCTGGAGGAAACAGGTACAGAAGTATCTATATCCACAGTAAAACGAGTCCTATATCGACATAACCTGAAAGGCTGCTCAGCGAGGAAGAAGCCACTACTCCAAAACCGCCATAAAAAAGCTAGACTGTGGTTTGCAACTGCACATGGGAACAAAGATCGTACTTTTTGGAGAAATGTCCTCTGGTCTGATGAAACAAAAATAGAACTGTTTGGCCCTAATGACCATCGTTTTGTTTGGAGGAAAAATGGAGGCTTGCAAGCCGAAGAACACCATCCCAACCGTGAAGCATGGGGGTGGCAGCATCATGTTGTGGGGGTGCTTTGCTGCACGAGGAAGGAAAATTATGTGGATGTATTGAAGCAACATCTCAAAACATCAGTCAGGAAGTTAAAGCTTGGTCGCAAATGGGTCTTCCAAATGAACAATGACTCCAAGCATACTTCCAAAGTTGTGGCAAAATGGCTTAAGGACAACAAAGTCAAGGTATTGGAGTGGCCATCACAAAGCCCTGACCTCAATCGTATAGAAAATGTGTAGGCAGAACTGAAAAAGTGTGTGCGAGCAAGGAGGCAGGTTACACCAGCTCTGTCAGGAGGAATGGGCCAAAATTCACCCAACTTATTGAGGGAAGCTTGTGGAAGACCACCCAAAATGCTTGACCCAAGTTAAACAATTTAAAGGCAATGATACCAAATACTAATTAAGTGTATGTAAACTTCTGACACTGGGAATGTGATGAAAGAAATAAAAGCTGAAATAAATCATTCTCTCTACTATTATTCTGACATTTCGCATTCTTAAAATAAAGTGGTGATCCTAACTGACCCAAGACCGGGTATTTTTAGTATTAAATGTCAGGAATTGTGTAAAACTGAGTTTAAATGTATTTGGCTTATGTAAGGTTTATGTAAACTTCCAACTTCAACTGTACCATTTATTTCTATTAGGCACAAAATAATCTGAAACACAACCAAAATTAACAGCATACGCTTCCAACAAGTAAAATGGGAACAAATACTAAACCTGATACTACTTCATTTATAGGGAGTGGCTCCTAATCCATGACTGGATATTTTATTTCTGCGGCTCTGTGTCCGTGAGTGTGCAAATTCTTGCAGTTTCTCGCGGGAATTTGGGACACTCATTTTCTCATGCTGAAACCAGATTAGATACATAAGTAGTTAAATCAGAGTTAAAAGCCAAAAAGATGATGTCACTAAGCAAAAAAACAAACAACAACAAAACAGCACGCATTTGTTGTGTCATCATACTGGTCTCTGCTCAACAAACTTCATCGTTTGAATTGAATGTCATTGAGAAAACAGAAAGCTGTCATAATGTATATTTTTGCAAACATCCTTTCTGGATTTAAAAGTACTAATCATCTATTTTTTCAAAAGTATCTGTAATCTGATTACAATATTTTTGCTAGTAAACATAACTGATTAAATACCGTTTTTTTGTAATCATATTCATGTAACTGATTACATGTAATTAGTTACTCCCCAACCCTGGCTCCATTTAAGACCCGGCTATTGAATCGTCTCTTTTTGCCATTGTATCCCAGCATCCCCCAATAAATGGATCCTTCCACCAGAGCTGTCTCCATAGCCTTTCCAGCTCGCCCTCTGCCGTGAGGTGACATGGTTTAGTAGAACATCAGGATAGGTTAGGGAGGAGCGGCCCGAGTGACGCCCATTCTCATTCAACCCCAGCCCCACAGTCCCACCAGCCCTAGCAGCCCCCTTCTCTCCCCTATTCTTTATTGATCCCACAATCGCATCAAACATGTTTCCTTGAAGATGCAATTTCCACCACATCAACACAGAGGGCTGGAGCACTCTGTTCCAGCCGCAGCCGCGGCGCGATTGATCTTACCCCTACCTTGCCGTTACCGGTGTCAATATTCTCACACACACGCGCACAAACACTCACGCACACACACACATTTGTTTTACCATCTTTGTGGGGACCAAACAATTAATTCCCATTCCAAATCATATGTTTCCTAACCCGTCCCCCCTTGTTTGAATGTTTTACTATCCTTGGAAATACCCCCCCCCCCCCCCCCAACTCACTTACATCTCAACAGTCTGCTTCCAATGCCTGTGTCTCTTTGAGTGAATGAGGAGTTCATAGGCAGTGAACCAAAATACAGCCTTCAGAGCCCAGGGAGCAGAAGGATGTGGCCCCCATCAAGACTGGTGTGGCTGCCCAGCACCACCATGGACAGGGAAGATGGGTGAGGATGATTGCTGAGAAGGTTCATATCTACATACACACACGCCTGCCTGCATATACGCAGAGTCAGATACATATCTGTACATATGTGTACACATGAACACACACACACACACAGTATGCATATTTAAACACACACATACATTATCCAATGCACGGTCAGTACACATCTATGCAACCTCACATACACAAACACATCTTAGTAAACACACACACACACACGTCTTCCTCCCCCAGAGTTGTCAGAGACCTTCAGCAGTGAGGGCACAGCGGTCTGTAGCCCCAAGCCTCTGAGACCTCATCTGATTCCACCCCCCTCTCCTCCTCCACCCCCCTCTCCTCCTCCACCCCATCTCTAATCCGCTTCTGTTTTCTTCTCTGTAATCTTGTCGCGAACGCATTTCAGATATGACTAACACCTTCCCCCACCATTCCTCTTCCTTTCTTCTCCTCCTTTCTCGCCTTCCTTCTTAAATTACCGAGGCAATCATATTTAGCGATTCCCTAGGCTTGTTTATCCTTCCCGCAACTGTTTGAATATTGAAATTGTAATATTTATTCATTTGCTTCCCCTTTTTTTCTCAGGGAAGAAAGAATTGTAGAAGGCGCTGCCGACAGAATCGTCTGGGATTTAATTGAGTGGGTCAGTGGCTTTGGATGAATTATTAAAGTCGAAACAAACAACTACAACACGCAGGCTGTGGCAGAGCTGGAGAATGATGTGATTAAAAACGCTGCGTGCTTGCTCTGGCCCCTCTCTGTTTCCTCACATCCACCCTCCTTTCCTCCCTACATTGTTTCCTAACTCCCCCATACTGAACGTCCAAGCTGTCTGTCACATTTCTTTTTAGCAGACTCTGCTAGTGACTGGCCTTTGCCAGTTAATGTCAGTGTTTATTTTTATGTTTGCAATTATGCCGCTCAGCATTCGACGTCAGTGTCGCCTTGAGTGATAGGTAGGAAAACAGGAGAGGACACACACACACAAAAAGTATGAACACACCCACCCACACACAAACACCTCTGACCGATTTTACCTGCCACTGTTTGATGTCTAATACTTAATTACTTAATTAATACTCCATACTTAATTACTTAATTAATACTCCATACTTAATTACTTAATTAATACTTCATACTTAATTACTTAATTAATACTCCATACTTAATTACTTAATTAATACTACATACTTGGAAGAGGAAGAACATTCTAACAGTTTGCCTAATTTCTGTTTATGTGACAACACAAGCTGGTATAATGTAGAGAATCATTGTACCATCTAAACTGCAGTGAAATACAGTGTATTTTCAATTACATTTTTTTTTGTATATTCAGCAGGTTTTTTTTAAAGCTGAACATAACCAAAAGTAAAATACTAAAAAACGAAACTTGTCAAGTTGAAAGCTCGAAATGTGTGTGAGAATATCACAGCGAGATGAAATGAAAATGTCTGGACCCACTAGACGGTTATTGTTCATATGCCATCTCACAAGCTGGGCTCACTCGAACAGAGGAAGAGTAAATTCATTATTTGTCCGGATAGGCTTTCTGACATGATGTGGCACTGAACCCTACGGCCTTAACAGAGTGCTTTGTACACCAAAATGTCAGTCGGAACTGGTCCAGAACCGCTCAAAGTTCCCCATATGGAGGACTTAACATCTAAAAGTGAATAGATAGATAACTCATTAGGCGGGCTAAATAAATAAGATGAGTGTCACACTGATGAATGGCGGTCACAAAGCAGCGGGCTGTGTCCCTCTTGAATCAGGAACCAGCAGCTGTGACGCAGTCACATAGCTGGACTGTCATCCAGTGACATATTTGGTTAAGTGGCACGGAACATTGGAAGTAGTTGCCCCCGATCACATCCCATCAAGGGGAGCCGTCACATAATCACATCTCTACACATCATTAATTACATGGAATAACCTCTATTTCTACACAGGCTCCAGAAACATACACTGCCATATGGAAGCATTTGCCCTCTACATGTCCTATACAGAGAAATAGAATGAAAAGAAAGGGGCCTTTTCCTGAACATTGAGGGTGACAGTACACAAGGGGGGGCCTTCCAAGCCTTTAGCCTTCCAAGAACACAGTGACCTCCTTTCTCTTTCCTATCCTCTTTCTCCCTCCCTCGTTTATTAAACAGAAGGAGATTCTAATGCCTGGAACCAATACTTCCAGCGGCTCTGTCTCATCCCCCTGCTCCTCTCCTCCGTTTAATCAGTGAAAAGCTGGGGCTCACCGGCCTGTCTGAGGTAATCAACATCAGGGGCCGTAAACTGCCGCTAATTGAATGGTCTCCTCATTGTCATGCACAGGGACACTCCATCACTCCTTCCCCTCTCTCCACCCCTCTCTTTCTTTATCCGCCTCCTCTCCTTACAAGGCCCCCAGAGCCCTTCGATGGTCTACTCTGCCTTTCCTACCGAACGGCGAAAGAAAACAGGCCTCGTTTGAAGTAGATAGGGGGAGCTGATGGGGGAATTGAAGAGGGAGGGGGTTCTCTAGAAGGAGGGGGAGGGTTTTGAGAGGAGTGACGCCAAACAAACCAGTTCAGGTATGCCTGCACTACAGCCAACAAAGAAAATTAGGAGGGGTGCTGGACAACCATGACAGAAATACAGCAAAATGGTTTAACAGGTAAGTCCTTTTGCTGGACACAAATACAAACATTTTGGTGGAGGTGGGATTGGTGGAGGTGCCCCGCTCTCCTTTCGGAAAAGCTGACCACGACTCCATTTTGTTGCTCCCTGCATACAGACAGAAACTAAAACAAGAAGCTCCCGCGCTGAGGTCTGTTCAACGCTGGTCCGACCAAGCTGATTCCACACTCCAAGACTGCTTCCATCACGTGGACTGGGATATGTTTCGTATTGCATCAAACAACAACATTGACGAATACGCTGATTCGGTGAGCGAGTTCATTAGAACGTGCGTTGAAGATGTCGTTCCCATAGCAACGATTAAAACATTCCCAAACCAGAAACCGTGGATTGATGGCAGCATTCGCGTGAACCTGAAAGCGCGAACCACTGCTTTTAATCAGGGCAAGGTGACCGGAAACATGACCGAATACAAACAGTGTAGCTATTCCCTCCTCAAGGCAATCAAAAAAGCTAAGCGTCAGTATAGAGACAAAGTAGAATCTCAATTCAACGGCTCAGACACAAGAGGTATGTGGCAGGGTCTACAGTCAATCACGGATTACAAAAAGTAAACCAGCCCAGTCACGGACCAGGATGTCTTGCTCCCAGGCAGACTAAATAACTTTTTTGCCTGCTTTGAGGACAATACAGTGCCACTGACACGGCCCGCAACCAAAACCTGCGGACTCTCCTTCACTGCAGCCGACGTGAGGAAAACATTTAAACGTGTTAACCCTCACAAGGCTGCAGGCCCAGACGGCATCCCCAGCCGCGCCCTCAGAGCATGCGCAGACCAGCTGGCTGGTGTGTTTACGGACATATTCAATCAATCCCTATCCCAGTCTGTTGTTCCCACATGCTTCAAGAGGGCCACCATTGTTCCTGTTCCCAAGAAAGCTAAGGTAACTGAGCTAAACGACTACCGCCCCGTAGCACTCACTTCCGTCATCATGAAGTGCTTTGAGAGACTAGTCAAGGACCATATCACCTCCACCCTACCTGACACCCTAGACCCACTCCAATTTGCTTACCGCCCAAATAGGTCCACAGACGATGCAATCTCAACCACACTGCACACTGCCCTTACCCATTTGGACAAGAGGAATACCTACGTGAGAATGCTGTTCATCGACTACAGCTCGGCATTTAACACCATAGTACCTTCCAAGCTCGTCATCAAGCTCGAGACCCAGGGTCTCGACCCCGCCCTGTGCAACTGGGTACTGGACTTCCTGACGGGCCGCCCCCAGGTGGTGAGGGTAGGCAACAACATCTCCACCCCGCTGATCCTCAACACTGGGGCCCCACAAGGGTGCGTTCTGAGCCCTCTCCTGTACTCCCTGTTCACCCACGACTGCGTGGCCACGCACGCCTCCAATTCAATCATCAAGTTTGTGGACGACACAACAGTGGTCAGCTTGACTACCAACAACGACGAGACGGTCTACAGGGAAGAGGTGAGGGCCCTCAGAGTGTGGTGTCAGGAAAATAACCTCACACTCAACGTCAACAAAACTAAGGAGATGATTGTGGACTTCAGGAAACAGCAGAGGGAACACCCCCCTATCCACATTGATGGAACAGTAGTGGAGAGGGTAGTAAGTTTTAAGTTCCTCGGCGTACACATCACAGACAAACTGAATTGGTCCACCCACACAGACAGCATCGTGAAGAAGGCGCAGCAGCGCCTCTTCAACCTCAGGAGGCTGAAGAAATTAGGCTTGTCACCAAAAGCACTCACAAACTTCTACAGATGCACAATCGAGAGCATCCTGGCGGGCTGTATCACCGCCTGGTACGGCAACTGCTCCGCCCACAACCGTAAGGCTCTCCAGAGGGTAGTGAGGTCTGCACAACGCATCACCGGGGGCAAACTGCCCTCCAGGACACCTACACCACCCGATGTCACTGCCTGTTCACCCCGCTATCATCCAGAAGGCGAGGTCAGTACAGGTGCATCAAAGCTGGGACCGAGAGACTGAAAAACAGCTTCTATCTCAAGGCCATCAGACTGTTAAACAGCCACCACTAACATTGAGTGGCTGCTGCCAACACACTGACTCAACTCCAGCCACTTTAATAATGGGAATTGATGGGAAATTATGTAAAATATATCACTAGCCACTTTAAACAATGCTACCTAATATAATGTTTACATACCCTACATTATTCATCTCATATGTATACGTATATACTGTACTCTATATCATCTACTGCATCTTTATGTAATACATGTATCACTAGCCACTTTAACTATGCCACTGTTTACATACTCATCTCATATGTATATACTGCACTCAATACCATCTACTGTATCTTGCCTATGCCGCTCTGTACCATCACTCATTCATATATCTTTATGTACATATTCTTTATCCCCTTACACTTGTGTCTATAAGGTAGTAGTTTTGGAATTGTTAGCTAGATTACTTGTTGGTTATTACTGCATTGTCAGAACTAGAAGCACAAGCATTTCACTACACTCGCACTAACATCTGCTAACCATGTGTATGTGACAAATACAATTTGATTTGATTTGATTTTTGTGGGTGAGAAGAGGTGGGGGGGTTCAAGGGTTGAATGGGGTGAGAGAGGAGAGTGTATGAG
The DNA here is from genome assembly GCF_034236695.1 of Oncorhynchus nerka. Lineage (NCBI taxonomy): Eukaryota > Metazoa > Chordata > Actinopteri > Salmoniformes > Salmonidae > Oncorhynchus > Oncorhynchus nerka. The sequence goes on along the minus strand of NC_088409.1, from coordinate 44,060,611 downwards.
CACGTGAGCATGTGTGTGTGTGTGTGTGTGTGTGCATGAGCGTGCACATTGTGTTAAACGGCTGAGAAGTCTCATGCTTTAGGCTGGTAGAGGTAGAGCGGCTTTAGAGCATATTTCTGTTAGATGTCTGTTCTGAACAAAACGAGAGAATTACCGTAATAACCTACCAATTTCGGGGACAGACAGTTTTGCAGCCACCAGGCAATTTAGTATTTTTTATTATTGAGTGGGGTCCATTGTGAGCATCCATTTTGTACCCAGCATCTCCCTCCTGCCTCTTTCTGAGCCACTCAGTAAATACCCAGACACAGGCCATCAATGTGACCAAGCACATCTGCTCTGCTAGACAGAAGAGGTATGGTACCAGACTATGGATGCATCCAGAATGGCACCCTATTCCCTATATAGTGCACTACTTTTGACCTGAGCCCTATGGGTCCTGGTCCAAAGTAGTGCACTTTACATGGAATAGAGTGCCATTTGGGGCGCAGCCAGAGAGAGTAATTAGGGTTACATCACATAATTGGATCGAAATCACATGACACATGAGTCATAATTGGTAGAGACAGGGGTTTTATGGGGACTTAGGCGTCCCTATTTGTAATACAGTTGTTGCATATGGTGTCTGCTTAACCTGAACCAATCACATTGCTCACACTTTAGATCACTGGTGCATCTGCATATTCACAATGAAACCCCAGTGAGATACCTTGCTCCAGGCTCATACGGTATGGATGTCTTTGGGGAGCCACACACACACACACACACACACACACACACACACACACACGTGCCACTCTCCAACCAGAAGCCCCATTCCTTATCCACCACTACACCACTGTAGGCTGGAAGCAACACACCAACCCACCACCTCTTGCAGACTACAGAATCACTCAGGCAACACTCTAGCCACACTACAGCACACTCCAACAACTGATTATCTTTTGTGTGTGCCCCTCTTTCACCTGGGCGCCTCACAAAACTGTAATCATTCTTCCTGGTACACCCTCGCCTCTGCTTCCCGCCTCCACAGCCCTCTGGCAGCTGCTGCTCAGCCAACCATCTGGAGAGAAACTGACGACCCCTTATCCCCCCTGGCCCATCATACAGCTGGCCTACTGAGGGAGAGACGGAGGGAGCGAGAGAGAGAAGGGAGAGCGAGAAAGAGATGGGAGAAAAAAGAGGTGGAAGGTAAAGTGGGTGAGAAGAGAGTTGATAAAGAGAAAGGGTGAGAGGAGAGATGAAGCAGGAGAAAGAGACAGAGAAAGAGGGAGACGTAGGAACAGTCGGAGTGACACCAGTGTGGCTGTCCATTATACCTCATAAATTGTCTTTCAGGGCATCAACGTAAGGGCTATTGATCTGAGAAAGACAACCCCCCTGGGCCCTAGAGACCAGGCCTCGCCTTCCATTGATGATGTTGCCCGCTCTAGATTTTATCGCATTTCATTCATCTCTCTCAGGCAGGACTTGTCTCTAGGACCTCTCTCCCGTCTCTTTCTTTTTTGCTTCCTTGCCTCTTTGACTCTTGGCATCCTGGCTCAACATTCTAGGCAAACCTTGTAGGTTTCTTCTCCTAATCGCTCTTCTTCCTGTAATGAGATTCCTTGTCGAGGTGAGTTGTTGTGTCAGCCTTCCTGGTGAGTCGGTGTGTAAGTCAGACAGCCACTCTGAATCAGGGAGTGTGTCAGCAGTGTTAAATGGTACATAGTCCACTGTATATCTCGCATCAGCTGTCATAAATCTTTCTGACGTTGAAGGAGATTAAAATCAAAGGCCCCTGTTCGCCTAAGCAACCAGGCTTGTTTCACTGGCATGTTCACACCGGGTTGGTCTTTAACCAATGATGGCCCTCCTTACTGCATGAAGGAGCCATGATTTCCCTGGAGGATGACAACCTGCGGATGTTTCTTCCTTTCTTTCCCTCCCCTCCTTGTTACCAGACGCATATTTTAAAGGCATCACACTGCACTTTCCATCGCACACCGGGCGCTCATTTTCTCAGGCAGGATTTCATGATGAGATCAGTTGAGTGAGTCTGGCAAGACATTATCAAGTGTTTCATGCGCTCTGCAAGCTATATTTGCCAACCCCCCCGCCTCCCTCCATCTTGGCTCTAAATTGATCCTCCAGTGCCTGGATTTCACTCAACTGTGCAGCTGTGGGAGGCCTGTTCTGCCACCACAGGGGGCTCTGGCTCCACGATGGCTTGCTGGAAAAGGTTAGTGGTTAAGCTCCGCCAGGTGTGGCCATAGCTCCTCCGAGACTCTGGCTGGCTTTGCTCATTTGCACTCTACCTCAGGACTTAATTACCAAATTCAACTCGTTATTTGGATAATAACTCACACCGGCTGTTCAGTTAGCTTTTTCCACCGGTTCCTAATGAGTGGCTAATTAAAAACTACCTGAAGGAGCTCGCCCCTGGTGAACCTAAACAGTCCGTTTTCTAACTGGGGAGCTGGGTCGGCGAGCCATCGTCGCCTGGTTGTCAGCACCAGAGTAGGAGCCACCAGCGGCCGCCTCGGAGGTACGCAACTCGGCATAAACCAGCACGACTCAATTCAGGCGTTGAATCCTGATTAGATCAGCAGATTTAATTTCTCTCTGTTGTTAGTCCCTGTTGCCTCTTTGTTCCAGTATGCTTCCTTTCCAAAGTGCTTCTGGTGGGGAAAAGGGGAGTAGAACAACAGCGGCAGCCGCACCATCTTTTTTTCCATCCCTCTAAAGGGATAAGTGTTTCTGAAATGACTGGAATGTTCCCCCCCCCAAAAAAAAATTACACCCAATATTTTTTTCCCACCCATATCAGCCCACAGCCATGAGCTACCAAGGATTCAGGGGGGACAGTATGGCTTTAGTGCTTCTGACGTCTTGCCACACACAGAAGCGACAAGGAACAAAGCAGCAAGGCCGCTTCATGCTCATTCCCCTGCCATCCCTGGCATCTGCACAGAGAGCCGTCAGAGGCTCCATACTGTACGCCACAACGCTGTGGGCCTACATGATGAGTGAAGATGGAGGGTTTGGCTGTCAGGCTAAAGGTCAGAGTGTGTTGGACGGGCTTCTTCGTCCGCCAAGGTGTCATCCGCCCGGAAATGATTTACAGTGATCCTTTTAATTAGGCCCGCTCAAGCATGTTAGCGGACCTGCTACGCAGATCAGCTGTAACTTATTACGCATGCACTACTGCAGACCTGGATTTATGAGAGGTTTGGACAGAGCAACACGCGTTGTTGCTCCCTCCTCTGTGTTCCCTCCTTTTACCGGAGCCGTGTCGCCTTTTGTTCTCGTCCCAATCTAACATGCCAGAGGAGACGCAGGGCTAGCATTAGCCTACTGCCAAGGGTTAGCATTAGCAAAGGCTAGCGCCTCATCCATCAAAGCTAGGGGTTAGGTTAGAGCCGCTGCCTCTGATGCTACCTGTTTCCTGGCTGATCACTCCTAAGCCCACATGTCCTTGTTCGCTTGTTGCTCCCTGGAGAATTTCAGCTACCAATTCGAAGTGACTGATCCAATTCCACACAAGCTCAGCGATTCCAGGTTCCATATCAGCACATGGAAACGACTGTGAAATCTTTGAAAGTCAATTTTCTTCTAGTTTACTTGCCCTTTTCTCTGTCCCGTGGTGCTCATTTGGGCTTGGTAGATGTTCCATTGAATCTCTGGCATGATGCGAGGCAAGCTGATGAAGGAACAACAGGTATCAGACTGAGATTGCTCAGATCAAAAACACTGGCTATGATTGGCCTAAATACAAAGGTATCCAGCTGTATTACAGTGACAAATTGGTATGCAACTCTATAGCCTTATGAATGGTGCTCACTGCTCAGCAACGATACAGGCTCAGCATACACACAATCAACAACAACACTTGCTATGAGGGAATGAACCCTGTCACAGTGAATGAAGGAGACATGCTTAATTACTGTTACTAAATGCATGTCTGTCAGTATCAGGTCTCTTCTGTGGGGGACGACAACCACCGAGCTCTCTGACTTCCATTATGCAACCACTTCATTTGCTAATTATGTGAATAGCTCGGCCCACTTCCTAATTCCCAAAAGCATGCAACAGAGGCCGAGGTCTTGACCCCTGCTGTCTAAAGTGGGCAAGCTCTGGGTTTTAGAGCCTCCCCCGCAGGGTCTCCGGGATTTTGTGAAAATCTACACAGTAGTTCAGGGGTGTCAGTGCAACTCATTTACATTTGATGGAGACATAAAAATGCATGCTGGGCCGCCGCTCAGTATGAGGATGTGAAAAAAACTGTCAACATGAGCGACAGCTGCAGAGCGAGTGCTAGAGCGTGATTGCACTTCACAAATCGACTTGCAGGGTTAGGGTCAACTTAACTCGAAATCTGACAAGATTTTTGTTTAAGTCAGCAAACCAATAAAGTTGAACTTTGCATAATTTAGATGTGATTTGATGTGGTGAGAGTGATGTTCATTTGATGGAACATTTGATGAGACGAGGGAAGCGTTTGGGAAAGACTCATCTTGATGTCACCATCTCTCTCAACCCCCCTCCCTGTTCACCCTCTCTCTCTTTTTTGTCTCACTCTCTCTCTGTCTTGCTCTCTCTCTCTCTCATACACACAGTCTCCCCACACACTACATACTCTCTCCCACACTACATACTCTCTCCCACACTACATACTCTCTCTCCCCCACACACACACTCACACTCACCAAGCCAAGCTGAGTCTGACCAAACCGAGCTGAGCCTCACAGAGTGGCCCTCGGGTGCCAACCATCAGGGACAATTAAACCCAGTGATCTGTGACTCTAGCAACACTCCACATGACGGGTCCCTTTCCGGCCCCTTACGGGAAGAGGAGAGACTCTGGGCTGAGTCTCAAATGGCACCCTATTCCGTGTATTGTGTTTCACTTTTGACCAGAGCCATATGGGCCCTGGTCAAAAGGACTGCACCATATCGGGAATAGGGGGCCAATTGGGACTAGGGACAGTCACGGACTGGGGAAACAGAAAAATAAAATAAAAAGGGGAAGAAATCTGCAGTGACTCACGAGGTATGTTCTCCCTTTCCCTCGTTCTTTCTCCCCCCCCCAGGACTCTCATGCGGTATAACTAATTCCTCTCAAAAGCATGGCTCTATGTATACAACTGTCAAGTACATAGCAGTGCACTCTTGCGTTTATTTATGCAATTGCATAACGGAATAAAGTGGTCTGGTCCAACAGGATGCAGAATGTGTTTGAGCTTACATTTGTTTTTAATTCGCTGTTTGGGGGCTTTCGGATATATACAGACAGACTGTTGATATAGGGAAGCAGAATGTGGAGAAGATAAGAAATCATTACCCACAGCGCACCTGGGTGTGAAAGCAAGGAAGCACTAGTTTTAGATCATCACACCGGCTTGTGTTTATACTATTAGGTCCGTCATTCCCCCAATCATCCTCAACCCAAAACCCTGACATGCCTGTGAATTCGCTAATTTGTTGTTACTTTTAACTTCCCCAGTAGACTCGTTTGGCTTGTCGGTTGAACAGAGCCATGTACATAGCAATAGGTTCACAGTTAATTAAACAAAACACAACGCAACTGAATGGGAAAACAAATGGTTTCGTAGATCATTTGTGCTTCTTGTAACACCCCTTGCAAAACTCCCCCTGTAAAGCAGATCTGTGCGTTCTGTTTCTGCCAATAAGAAATCCCAGGGAGGCGCTAGTATTTTCTGAATGCAGCTCGCATAACAGAGCCAGCTACTTATGAGAACGCCAGGCGTGTGTGGGCGGACTGCTTTTTAGTCAAGTGCAAACATTTTAGCCTTGAGAGGAAGATCTGCTAGGGTCCACTGCCAATGAGAACACACCATTAACGCCCCTGCAACGTCCAGGGATGCACACTGGCACACACACTAAAAACAGAGTGTACAGCACACCCCCTGGCAGGTATTATCAGGCTCATCCTGGCTGATTTTCTTCCCCCCTCAGTGCCCCGGTGGAATACTGCAGTCTACAGGCCAGTCCATCACGGCATATCTCTCTCTCTCTCTCTCTCTCTCTCTCTCTCTCTCTCTGTCAACAGTGTGACTAGAGCATCTGAAGGTGAGAGAAAACTAGAACATAACACTTCAGTTTTATTCTTAGTTTGTCAAAGGAGGTCCGGAGAAGACACCTACCGCTGTGTCCTGTCGGAACTGAGTGAGGTTGAGCCAAGCAGTTGATCCTCTCCTCTGACGAGGCAACGTCTTCAATCATCATAACGAAATAAACGCTTGGCGCGAACCTGAGACATCCTGCGCGGGTTCCAATAAACTTGCGCACGCCTCTCTCAAGCCTCTCCAAGTCAGAACTCTATGAGTTTCTATCAATCACCGTCCCTCTTCTTCCAATCAGTATTCCTCACAGTGTTTCGCTCCATGGACCCCAAGAGCAGGTTGAAGGATGAGACGGGGAATATAAAAAATACAGCACGGGAGAAAAAATGTGTTCCGTTCCAACTTCCTCTTCTATCTTTAGCGGTAATAGAATCGGGAGTACCTCCTACTCCGGGTTGTTATGATGAGCTGGGTTGTGTTCATTAGGGCAACCGTCAAAACACATTTTGCAATAGAAAACAGAAATATTCATTTGTTATTGGACAAGTCCAGGTAGTCCTTCCCTTTCTCCGTTCATTTTCTTCCCTTTAGATGCATAACGAACACGTTTGGATTGTCTGTTGGTTTGTTCTCATTACAGTTCCCCTCATAACTGATTAACTAAAGCCATGGTGCTAATTAAAGGTCACCTCTCACCCGGTGTTCCGGTGTGAGATTGAGGGCAGACTGAAAGGTTGCACCAGTCCAACACTAGGATGGTGAGCTGATGATGAGCCACCAATCTGCCAACATTTATTTAGTCACTTTGAGAAATAGAATGACTAGAACAGCTTACCCCATACAAGTCAATGTACCTTGATTCTATATCTATGGTGTCCTCTCTCTGTGTCCGCTGACTCCTTTTCCCTCTGTCTGATTGGTTAAGACACAAGCCTCCCTTCTTTTCCCTTCCTCTAATTGGTTCAGATGCAGAGCCCTGCTTTGTTGCCATGCCTCTGATAGGTTTAGACACCACCATGCTCTCTCTATATGAGGGGGTTGGTTTATCTGGCTCGGGTTACCCCCGGTGGGAGGAACCGGGTGTGAGCCAGGTGCCCCGTTCAAAGCCCACGGTGAAGTTGGCTCAAAACAAAAGTGCTGCAATTCAGCACATGCAAAATGTATTGCTTTTGATAAAAGCGCTTTATCTGCCTTCCCAATGCAAACTAGTTTGAAAATTCAAACATATGTTTTATGGAAACGAGATGTTGCATGTTTCAGAACGAGCTATGCAGATTACTGTTCGGTTTGAAAAGGACGCTCCACCCTCACCACTTTGGACTGTTCACGTCAAGGTTATAGACCAGTGCCCTGCGGCTCAGCATAATCAAATCTGCCCTATCTCAATTTGTAGACCTCCTATCTCTGTTTGTAGACCTCCTATCTCTGTTTGTAGACCTCCTATCTCTGTTTGTAGACCTCCTATCTCTGTTTGTAGACCTCCTATCTCTGTTTGTAGACCTCCTGTCTCTGTTTGTAGACCTCCTGTCTCTGTTTGTAGACCTCCTATCTCTGTTTGTAGACCTCCTATCTCTGTTTGTAGACCTCCTATCTCTGTTTGTAGACCTATCTCTGTTTGTAGACCTATCTCTGTTTGTAGACCTCCTATCTCTGTTTGTAGACCTCCTATCTCTGTTTGTAGACCTATCTCTGTTTGTAGACCTCTTATCTCTGTTTGTAGACCTCCTATCTCTGTTTGTAGACCTCCTATCTCTGTTTGTAGACCTCTTATCTCTGTTTGTAGACCTCTTATCTCTGTTTGTAGACCTCTTATCTCTGTTTGTAGACCTCCTATCTCTGTTTGTAGACCTCCTGTCTCTGTTTGTAGACCTCCTATCTCTGTTTGTAGACCTCCTATCTCTGTTTGTCGACTTCCGATGAATGACAGCCAAACCATTCTGGCTGCCCAGGGAGCAATCACCATAACAGGCCAATTAAGTCATCAAGAGCTCGTTTAGAGCCTTAATGAGGAACATGGACTCTGTTTGTGTAAATAAACAGGGATTTTTGACTCCATTAAAGCTCTGTTTTTCATTGTTTGTTGTTCAGCAGTAGAGGTCAATAAAGGGAAACGAAAATAAAATAGGACGTCCACAGTGCACACACACACACACACACACACCATGTTTTGCCAATAGGTAGTTCCTTCTCCGAGTAAGAAGACAAGGCAATATGGTGATTCATTTATTTTAATGATACTGCTGACATCAGCCAAGTAGCAAGCTGATTGGATCTGACTGATGGCAACAAATAGGGGAGTTGACTGTGAACTCGTTGAATTGCAGTGAAGTGTAATGGAGTCGTGCGGGCGCATGCGTATATACATGTAAACACATGCATACGAGGGGATTGTTACAGATTACCTTGTCCTCTGATATCAATCTACATCACCAGACATCGTGCTCATTGATCGAGGAGCCGACTCGCACACATGCTTTGATGAAATCGTTCTATAAATTAGAGGGCGCATGATGGAAAACCGGAATATGTAACATTCCTCACTCTGCATATGGAAAGCTGAATATGCAGTGTATATTAAATCACACCCATGTATATGAATGGTTAAACCCCAGGCAATAGCTGCAATCAGCAGAGGGTAATGTGGGGGTTGAATATGCCCTTCAAGTCCAATAGAATGTCTGTTTGATGATTAATTCGTATTGATGTGGAAATATGGAATACGCGTGGGGATGTGTGCCATGCATACATAGTTTCTCCTCTGGTCTGAGATGTGGTGATTGTGGTCTGCTCTGGATGCAGTATGAGGGCCCATATTCTCAAAGCATCTAGGAGTGTGGGCCAAACAGTGCTGATCTAGGATCAGGTCCCCGCTGCATCTAATTATGAGCTAATAGGCAAAACTGCATTCTTACTCTGAGACGCTTTGTGAACATGGACGCAGGAGTTCATGGGCTCCATGTGAGTAAGATGCAGACATCATTTGAGGACCCCAACATAGTGTCCAGACCCAAACCTGGCACCAGCGCTGCAGAGAGCCTGATCAACTGCCTCTAATCCTCTGAGACCTCTCCATGGGCTGCAAGACGGCAGGGGGAAGAGCCAGGTAGGGAGGTGTGTTTGTGCGGTGGGGGCCTCAGCAGGGGAGGGAAGAGTGGAAGGGTGGAGGAGTGGAGGAACACAGAGAGGGAAGAGGAGGGAGCTGATGCATAAAATAAGGAATGAGATGGATGAGACAGAGACGAGAATGAGAAAGATGGGAAGGGAAATTGGAAAATTGGATTGTGCAAAAATGCTGAACAGCAAGGCGGATAGGAGGAGCAGTCATGTCTGATACGGGATAAGGAATGGGAAGGGGAGAATTGAAACTATGAAAGCAACAGGAAGAATAGGGGGGAAACGGGGTAGACGAAAAGAGAACCAAAGAAGTGGCTGTCTATTTTTTTAGGGGCAGAGGGGTGGAGAGAAAAAAGAGCTAAGGGTTCTTCTCTTTTTTTTGTCTCCCTCCGTTTTCTGCCCGGAGTCGACAGGCTTGGGGTTGGACTACGAGGAGTGGATCAATGTGAGTTTCTATAGCCAGAACACTCTCCACCATCTCTGACACCGTGATGGGGTGATGGACCAAGAGGAGGAGGGAGAAAAAGAGGGAGGAGAGGAAGGAGAGCCGGTAACCTCACTGCATATCCACCACGCAGTGTTGTAGCTGTTGTAGCTGTTACTCTAGCATGGCTTTTAACTAATATACAGTATACAGTTGAAGTCGGAAGTTTACATACACCTTAGCAAGATACATTGAAACTCAGTTTTTCACAAATCCTGACATTTAATCCCAGTAAAAATTCCCGGTCTTAGGTCAGTTGGGATCACCACTTTATTTTAAAAATGTGAAATGTCGAGAGCCTCCCGGGTGGTGCAGTGGTGCTAGAGACTCTGGGTTCGAGCCCAGGCTCTGTCGCAGCCGGCCGTGACCATGAAGTGGCGCAAAATTGGCCGAGCATTGTCTGGGTAGGGTTTGGCCAGTAGGGATATCCTTGTCTCATCGTGCACTAGCGACTCCTGTGGCGGGCTGGGCGCAGTGCAAGCTAACCAGGTCACCAGGTGCACAGTGTTTCCTCCGAAACATTGGTGCGGCTGGCTTCCGGGTTGGATGCGCGCTGTGTTGGTTGGGTTGTGTTTCGGAGGACGCATGGCTTTTGACCTTCGTCTCTCCCGTACGGGAGTTGTAGCGATGAGACAAGATAGTAACTACTGACAATTGGATACCATGAAAATGGGGTAAAATTCAACAAAAAAAGAATGTGAAATGTCAGAATAATTGTAGAAAGTGATTTATTCCAGCTTTTATTTCTTTCATCACATTCCCAGTGGATCAGAAGTTTACATACACTCAATTAGTATTTGGTAGCATTGCCTTTTAAATAGTTTAACTTGGGTCAAACATTTTGGGTAGCCTTCCACAAGCTTCCCACAATAAGTTCCTCCTGACAGAGCTGGTGTAACTGAGTCAGGTTTGTAGGCCTCCTTGCTCGCACACGCTTTTTCAGTTCTGCCCACAAATGTTCTATAGGATTGAGTTCAGGGCTTTGTGATGGCCACTCCAATACCTTGACTTGACAATGCCTTGATGTTGTTGTCCTTAAGCCATTTTGCCACAACTTTGGAAGTATGCTTGGGGTCATTGTCCATTTGGAAGACCCATTTGCGACCAAGCTTTAACTTCCTGACTGATGTCTTGAGATGTTGCTTCAATATATCCACATAATTAGTACATTCACAGACCGCATCTCCTTCCTGAGCGGTATGACGGCTGCGTGGTCCCATGGTGTTTATACTTGCATACTGTTGTTTGTACAGATGAGCGTGGTACCTTCAGGCATTTGGACATTGCTCCCAAGGATGTACCAGATTTGTGGAGGTCTACAATTCTTTATCTGAGGTCTTGGCTGACTTCTTTTGATTTCCCCATGACGTCAAGCAAAGAGGCACTGAGTTTGAAGATAGGCCTTGAAATACATCCACAGATACACCTCCAATTGTCTCAAATTTGGTCAATTAGCCTATCAGAAGCTTCTACAGCCGTGACATCATTTTCTAGATTTTTCCAAGCTGTTTATAGGCACAGTCAACGTAGTGTATGTAAACTTCTTACCCACTGTAATTGTGATACAGTGAGTCATTGTAAGGGTTTTCTTCTGGTGAAAGAGAGGCAGACCAAAATGCAGCGTGGTGGTTATTCATGTTTAATTTATAAAGACACTATACATGAACAGACTAAACAAAACAAGAAAAGTGAAAACCTAAACAGTCCTATCTGGTGCAAACACAGAGACAGGAACAATCACCCACCAACACACAGTGAAACCCAGGCGACCTAAGTATGATTCTCAATCAGAGACAACTAATGACACCTGCCTCTGATTGAGAACCATACTAGGCCGAAACATAGAAATACCCCAAAACATAGAAAAACAAACATAGACTGCCCACCCAACTCACGCCCTGACCATACTAAATAAATACAAAACAAATGAAATAAAGGTCAGAACGTGACAGGCATAAGTGAAATAATCTGTTTGTAAACAATTGTTGGAAAAATAACTTGTGTCGTGCACAAAGAAGATGTCCTAATCGACTTCCCAAAACTATTGTTTGTTAACAAGAAATTTGTGTTGGTTGAAAAACGAGTTTCAATGACTCCAACCTAAGTGTATGTAAACTTCCGACTTCAACTGTATGTTCAATTCCCCATATGGAATGTCGATGCCATGCCCTTGATGAACTCATTTCAGTTTGTTTCGCCTCAGTCAGATACTGAGGTCAAATATTATGTAATTCTGAATAAGAAGTGGAAAGTTAGCCTTGGCTTTCTCCAATGAAGACAACAACTCAGTGTGTTGAATGAGTGGGTTGTCTTAGTGTGCTGCTTGTTGTCAGGGCTGTGCTATGCTGCAAACACACACACACACACACACACAATGCAGTACCAGAATTCAGCACCATGGACAGTACAATCAATGCCGACACATACTTCCCTCTTACTGGTAAGTGGACTTGTTTGACACTTGGAAGTGTCTGTCCTCTACAATAGTTTATTTGCAATATGCATGTACATATATATTTCGTACACTACTGTACCCTTGGATTTTACATGTTGTTTTGCATATGTTAAAGTCCTACTTCATTTACAGGGTGGAAAAACATCAACATTTATACACTACCTTGATGGCCTGTGTTACGCACTGAATTCAACGGTGATCTAAGTAAGTTGGATTAGACATGATGTGATTCACCATACTGTATGAGCCTTTAACTATTCTCAAACCATAGCTCCGCCTTTGTGGGACCCTACCATGCATAGAACATGACATACTGTCTACTGCAGTATCAAAGTCATGTACTGACAAGACAAATGGCTTTTTTTTGGAGTGGAACCAGGCCATCCACACCAGTAAATGGGTTTTGAGATACCTATCAAGGGGTGCCAGTGTGTCAGTGCCCTCCGAGCCACCCCACAGAGAGGGACTGAGAGGGTCCTATGACGGGCGAGCCTGGTGGCAGTGCCCTCTGAGCCACCCCACAGAGAGGGACTGAGAGGGTCCTATGACGGGCGAGCCTGGTGGCAGTGCCCTCTGAGCTACCCCACAGAGAGGGACTGAGAGGGTCCTATGACGGGCGAGCCTGGTGGCAGTGCCCTCTGAGCCACCCCACAGAGAGGGACTGAGAGGGTCCTCCTGGTGGCAGTGCCCTCTGAGCCACCCACAGGGGGACGAGCCTGGTGGCAGTGCCCTTGAGGAAAAGTCCTTAACCTGGTCCGCTCAGGCACGACTAAACCGCTAATGTGCACTATGAAAAATGTAAGTGGCTTAAATCGCATTAGATTAGGCCGTCCGTGAAGCGAGTACATGACAGAATAAAACAATAAGTCCGGATGAGGGGAGCGAGGGGCGGCCCGGGGCTGCGGTGGAAGAGCATGTAGCTGTGGCGCCCAGATGAAACGGAGCGTCAGCCTTGGCGGCGGCGGTGTTAACCTTCACTAACGCCGCACCAGCGCTGACAGACGCTTGGACACACGGCACTGCCAGGTGGGGAGGATTTCATGCTCGTTCCCTTAGTCTCTGTGTGAATATTGAGTTCAATTACACTTATATAAACTCAAACCACTTTCCATTATTTTTCCTTTTCTGGTCATTTATATGCGAGCCCATATGCCACCACACCTGAATTGGAAGTACTGCACTGTCATTGTTATTTGCTTTCTGGAGTGCCAAAGATAAATGTACACTTGCTGCCATATGACAAACAATAACAAAAAAGAACCAACAGCGTTATTTCTCCCACTGTGTCCCTTGATCCCAAAATGCCGTACACTGAATCTTGCAAACGGTACAGTCAAGGACCCTAAAGGACACACAAGACACACGGGCACTTTTTCACCCAGGAGATTTTTCATCCAACCCAGCTATATGTTATACTTGAAATGTTTTGACAATTAGCATATACGTGTGTTTCATCCCCTACCACAGTTGCCAAGGGAAGTTGAAAGGCATTTGGGAGAGAATCAAGTTCGATTATGTAAAAAAACGGTTAAAACAGGAACTCTAGGCACAGGGAACAGGGAGGGTTCAGTACAGTATCTAGGCCACATTTGGATGCTCTTAGTTTACCTTCAGGCTCTGTGAGCTTCAGAAGCCTGAGGCTTGGCAAAGATACTGTATCTACAGTGCAGCGCCAGATTCTCCCCACTAATAAAATACTAATGGTATCACAAATAGCATATAAACCAGAAATATGAATTTATATAACATGCAGTAGCATTTGCCCTACATGTGTCTATAACATTAAAATGTAGTCCGATTATGCAGGTTGTCAATCCCATCCCTAGCCAAACGAGACCAGCAAGCGTTTAGTTAGATATTAGAATGCACAGCATGAATTTGGTTGAGCTCATTAATAAGGCCGCTGTCTGTCCTTTTATATCTGAAGCCTCTGCAGTCCTATCACTCCTACACACTTGGGATCCTTAATGATGACACGCTTATTTGCAGTTATTTCAGGAAACTCAATGACCTACTTGCCAGGGTCATGAGCAAAATGAACAAGACAAGCATCTTTGAAGATTATGATAATGGAAACGAGGGGAGAGAAACAATTCACCGGCACATTCTACATCTTATTATCGCTCTCGGGGTTGGCAGACGCCCATTTCGAGGACGTGATAAAAATAAGCTATGTCAGCTATGTTTTGTTAGCTAGCATTGCATTGTAGGCCTATTTTACGGCCTGTAAAGCTCTGCGCTCGCACCAGGAAAACAAACACTCATAACATTTTGCCCCTAAAAGACAAGTGTCAGAGAAGTGCGATGAAAACAGATGCCGGTCCATCCACCAAATTGTTCTGGAGATTTACTCGGAGCGTAGCAGCTGGAATGTGCCCTGGTATATCATGTAATTGGCTCTAAATTTCAGGCGCCTGCTCTATAGCAATACCGCAGCCGCTGCATTGAGATGGAAATTGATACATTCATCAGTTCTCGGTGGGAGAATGAAGACAAGGAGTTTGATAGAGCTTGATATACAGTTTGATACAGCGTGAACCAAGGGCCAGATGGTGCAGACTTAAACATACTGTAAGAGGGAGGATATGGGTTCAAAAAGCAATTCATGCAAATTACCTTGCAGTGAAAGACGTTGACTCGTGCAATTTTGCCGTGTTTACCAATAACAAATTGGAAAGGGAAAGTAATGGAAGTGCTTTTGGTGCAGAAAACCTGGATACAGTGCAACTACATGTGTTAGCAACCAACACCAATGCCAATGTATAGTCAACATGTTTCATGAATAGGAAGTATTATGGCTGCATTTGCATGTGGCCTATATAATGGTTGCCTGGGAATGGAGTGTGACCTAGCAAAATACACCCATTCCTTAAGAAGGAGAGCTGAGCGGTTGGTCTGGGCCCTTGATGTGTGGGAAATAATCGCTGAGGTGAACAAAGCGTATAGAAATCACACTGACTGGGCAAAGCAGAACCCGCTCCTGCACTCTCATACCGTATGTCATTGTGCCCTGTCAGCCTCACTGCGAGTTTCATTATCTCATACACTACATCCTATTGTTTTTTTCTCTCTCAAAGCAGCAAACTAAATAGATTTCACATATTATCATTCCAAATAGACCATTTATTTAACTCTGCTTTATGGAAATGAGATGAGTATAGATTTCTAGGGTATTATGCAGTATTTTGGACTAGGGCATTGGTGGGGACTAGTAACCTAGCTCATTACATATCTAACTAGGTCTACCTTATACTGGAGATTCCTGCTATAGCTCCACTTTCATATATCTAATGCATTACTACTATGATAATCAAATGCACAGAAACGACTTCCCCACTAGAACCACTACAAAAAGATGGCTCCCTTGTTTGCTGAGTGAACATTTGGAGTGGAGGCATCGCTAGAGGAGTTTGGAAGGACGAAGCACTGCAGAGCACTAAACTGTAGGTGTGTGTGTGTGGGGGGGGGGGGACAACCAGGTGCTGTTAAGTGTGAGACTCTCCACTGCAAGATGATGATCAAAGACAGCTGTAACGGCCACGTATGCTTATGGCTGCCGGCCAGACCAGCCAAATCCACAGGGGTGGGGAGTGGAGGGGGGCGCGACAGGCCCTGTCGGTGGAGATGAGCCAGATCAAGGAAACCGAACGATGAAAAAATTCTGCTGCATATATAAGCACCGGTGCGTCTCCAAAAACAAACTACCCCTCAGATCACCTATCTCTACGTTTTAGACAGGACCCACGTTGACAACAAGTCTCAGAGTAGGGGTGCTAATCTAGGATAAGTTTTTCCTTTCAGATCACAATAAATAAGACAGGAGGGGGGGGGGGGGGGCTGATCTTAGATCAGCACTTATTCTCTGATTCTCCACCCGACTTATTTTGTCCTCCAATGATCACCACTCTATAGGCCTAGTCATTTGTGAGGGATTCTCGAGTGGGAATTATTGAAGATGTTCCGGGGACAGTGGGTGGTTTTCCTGCAGCAGACTGGAGTTGAGATAATACTAATGATGTCTTTTGGGATCCTGCACTGCCAAGGTCCCTGATCTTGATCCGTGAGAAGCCCCAGTGTGACTTCTAGCAGTACTCTGCGAACACTGAAGCTTACGATAACTCGGGCTAGCAATTCTTTGGTTAATGGAATTACTGTCGATAATACCTGGCCATAAGACGATTACTTATCATAGGTAGATAACTGAACATGAGTCCATGTGTGTTGAATAGAAATGTCACGTTCTGACCTTTATTTCATTTGTTTTGTATTTATTTAGTATGGTCAGGGCGTGAGTTGGGTGGGCAGTCTATGTTTGTTTTTCTATGATTTGGGTATTTCTATGTTTCGGCCTAGTATGGTTCTCAATCAGAGGCAGGTGTCATTAGTTGTCTCTGATTGAGAATCATACTTAGGTAGCCTGGGTTGCACTGTTTGTTTGTGGGTGATTGTCTATGTTGATGGCTTGTTTCAGCGCAGCTCACATTAGCTTCACGGTTGTTATTTTGTTTACTGTTTTTTGTATAGTGTTTCAGTGTTCCGTTCTTTCTTTAATTAAACATTCAACATGAACACATATCACGCTGCATATTGGTCCTCCGATCCTTCTCGCCTCTCCTCTTCAGATGAAGAGGAGGACGACCGTGACAAGAAATAACTTTCCCCCCAAATGGCAGTCATGGCCACTGATCTCATAAACTATGTAAAATCTCTAAAGTGGGAATTATTTTTGCATCAAGTGATAGGAATGGACATGAATTGTGAGTGCAAATAGCTTCCCATTGTGATCTTTTGCGAACCAACACTCACAAAGCATTTCTTATCGCTCTACACAAGTCATTGCACGATGGATGATACTAACGCACCGCTAACTAGCTAGTGATTCCACATCGGCTATTGACCTGGGGGGGGAATTCTGACCCAAGTTAAGCGCACGTAAATGGTACATAATTCCTTTTTTGTGTACTTTTCTCGCGATGCATATTCTGACCTTGAACGTAAGCATAAGAATAATGTGCTATTCACCCGCAGTTTGTTCATGGTGGAGCTGTAACGGTTTTCTAATGGTGAAGGAGAGTCGGACCAAAATGCAGCGTGTAGATTACGATCCATGTTTTAATAAACAAACGTAACACGAATCTAAATACAATTACTACAAAAAACAATAAACGTAATGAAAACCGAAACAGCCTATACTGGTGTAACCTAACCTAGACAGGAACAAGGCCATCAAGACACTAAGGACAATCACCCACAATACAACCAAAGAATATGGCTGCCTAAATATGGTTCCCAATCAGAGACAACGATAACCACCTGCCTCTGATTGAGAACCACTCCAGACAGCCATAGACTTTCCTAGAACACCCTACTAAGCTACAATCCCACGAACATACACACCAAAACCCCCAGACAAAACACACCACAATACAAAAACTCCATGCCACACCCTGGCCTGACCCAATACATAAAGATAAACACAAAATACTTAGACCAGGGCGTGACAGAACCCCCCCCCCCAAGGTGCGGACTCCCGAACGCACCTCAACACAATAGGGAGGGTCCGGGTGGGCGTCTGTCCATGGTGGCGGTTCCGGCGCGGGACGTGGACCCCACTCAGTTAATGTCTTAGTCCCTCTTCCTCGCGTCCCTGGATAGTCCACCCTCGCCGCCGACCATGGCCTAGTAGTCCTCACCCAGAACCCCACTGGACTGAGGAGCAGATCGGGACTGAAGGACAGCTCGGGACTGAGACAGCTCGGGACTGAGGGGAAGCTCGGGAGTGAGAGAAAGCTCGGGAGTGAGAGAAAGCTCGGGAGTGAGAGAAAGCTCGGGAGTGAGAGAAAGCTCGGGAGTGAGAGAAAGCTCGGGAGTGAGAGAAAGCTCGGGCAGGTAGATAGATCTACCAGATCCTGGCTGGCTGGTGGTCTCAGCAGATCCTGGCTGACTGGCAGATCCTGGCTAACTGGCGCTACTGGCAGATCCTGGCCGACTGGCACTTCTGGCAGATCCTGGCTGACTGGCAGATCCTGGCTGACTGGCAGATCCGGAAGAGTCTGGCTGACTGGCAGATCCGGAAGAGTCTGGCTGACTGGCAGATCTGGAAGAGTCTGGCTGACTGGCAGATCTGGAAGAGTCTGGCTGACTGGCAGATCTGGAAGAGTCTGGCTGACTGGCAGATCTGGAAGAGTCTGGCTGACTGGCAGATCTGGAAGAGTCTGGCTGACTGGCAGATCTGGAAGAGTCTGGCTGACTGGCAGATCTGGAAGAGTCTGGCTGACTGGCAGATCTGGAAGAGTCTGGCTGACTGGCGGTGCTGGGCAGACTGGCGACGCTGGGCAGACTGGCGGCGCTGGGCAGACTGGCGACGCTGGGCAGACTGGCGACGCTGGGCAGACTGGCGACGCTGGGCAGACTGGCGGCGCTGGGCAGACTGGCGGCGCTGGGCAGACTGGCGGCGCTGGGCAGACTGGCGGTGCTGAACAGGCGAGGCGCACTGAAGGCCTGGTGCGTGGTGCTGGAACCGGTGGTACTGGATCAAGGAAACGCACAGGAAGCCTGGTGCGGGGAGCTGCTACCGGAGGACTGGGGTGTGGAGGTGGTACTGGATAGACCGGACCGTGCAGGCGCACTGGAGCTCTTGAGCACCGAGCCTGCCCAACCTTACCTGGTTGAAAACTCTCGGTTGCCCTGCCAGTGCGGCGAGGTGGAATAGCCCGCACTGGACTATGTAGGCGAACCGGAGACACTGAGCGCAAGGCTGGTGCCATGTACACCGGCCCAAGGAGACGCACTGGGGACCAGATGCGTAGAGCCGGCTTCATGGCATTTGGCTCGACGCTCAATCTAGCCCGGCCGATACGTGGAGCTGGAATATACCGCACCGGGCTATGCACCCGCACTGGGGACACCGTGCGCACCACTGCATAACACGGTGCCTGCCCGGTCTCTCTAGCCCCCCGGTAAGCACAGGGAGTTTGCGCAGGTCTCCTACCTGGCGTAGCCATACTCCCTGTAAGCCCCCCCCCAAGAATTTTTTGGGGCTGATTCCCGGGCTTCCATCCACGTCGCCGTGCTGCCTCCTCATACCAGCGCCTCTCCGCTTTTGCCGCTTCTAGCTCGGCTTTGGGGCGACAATAATCTCCAGGCTGATCCCAGGGTCCTTTACCGTCCAGTTCCTCCTCCCATGTCCATTTCTCCAGGTGGTGCAGCCTCTCCCACTGTAGCTGCTGCTGCTCCTGCTGCTGCTGCCGCCTCTGTTGCCTCTTCTCCTGCTGCTGCTGCCTCTGTTGCCTCTTCTCCTGTTGCACCTTTGGGCGGCTACACTCCCCTGGTTTAGCCCAGGGTCCTCTCCCGTCGAGGATCTCCTCCCATGTCCAGAAATCCTTCTCACGCATCTCCTCTTTGGGCTCTCCTGCCTGTTGACACGCTGCTTGGTCCGTTTGTGGTGGGTGATTCTGTAACGGTTTTCTAATGGTGAAGGAGAGTCGGACCAAAATGCAGCGTGTATATTACGATCCATGTTTTAATAAACAAACGTAACACGAATCTAAATACAATTACTACAAAAAACAATAAACGTAATGAAAACCGAAACAGCCTACACTGGTGTAACCTAACCTAGACAGGAACAAGGCCATCAAGACACTAAGGACAATCACCCACAATACAACCAAAGAATATGGCTGCCTAAATATGGTTCCCAATCAGAGACAACGATAACCACCTGCCTCTGATTGAGAACCACTCCAGACAGCCATAGACTTTCCTAGAACACCCTACTAAGCTACAATCCCACTAACATACACACCAAAACCCCCAGACAAAACACACCACAATACAAAAACTCCATGCCACACCCTGGCTTGACCCAATACATAAAGATAAACACAAAATACTTAGACCAGGGCGTGACAGGAGCTCTAATAAATTAAGGTGTGGCGGAGGTGTGTCTACAGATACACCGTATTCTGAACTTGACTTAATTCCCTTATAATTCCACTACCTTTACGTGCGAGGAAATCATGAATAAGGTCCCAAGTAGAAAAAGCATCTGCTTTATTTTTTCCAAAAGAAATAACAGCATTCTCCACGCACAGTAATATATACATGGATAAGACCTAGGAAAATGACTAATCCATTTGGAGAAAGGGATTGTAAATACACATAGCATTTAAAAAAAGAGACGAATGTGAAACTAGTCATATTGGAATCCAACCGCACCTTCTCCGCTATGGAATCTGGTTTCAGAGCTGGTCATGGGTGCACCTCAGCCACTAAACGATATCGTATATGCTATCGATAAGAAACAATACTGTGCAGCTGCATTCATTGACCTGGTCAAGGCTTTCGACTCTGTCAATCACCACATCCTCATCGGCAGACTCAACAGCCTTGGTTTCTCAAATGATTGCCTCGCCTGGTTCACCAACTACTTCTCCGACAGAGTTCAGTATGTCAAATCTGAGGGCCTGTTGTCCGGGCCTCTGGCAGTCTCTATGGGGGTGCCACAGGGTTCAATTATTGGGCCGACTCTTCTTTGTATATATCAATGATGTAGCTCTTGCTGCTGGTGAGTCTCTGATTCACCTCTACGCAGACGACACCATTCTGTATACTTCTGGCCCTTCTTGGGACACTGTGTTAACAACCCTCCAGACGAGCTTCAATGCCATACAACTCTCCTTCCGTGGCCTCCAACTGCTCTTAAATACAAGTAAAACTAAATGCATGCTCTTCAACCCATCGCTGCCTGCACCTACCCGCCCGTCCAGCATCACTACTCTGGAAGGTTCTGACTTAGAATATGTGGACAACTACAAATACCTAGGAGTCTGGTTAGACTGTAAACTCTCCTTCCAGACTCACATCAAACATCTCCAATCCAAAGTTAAATCTATAATTGGCTTCCTATTTCGCAACAAAGCATCCTTCACTCATGCTGCCAAACATACCCTCGTAAAACTGACCATCCTACCGATCCTCGACTTCGGCGATGTAATTTACAAAATAGCCTCCAACAGTCTACTCAACAAATTGGATGCAGTCTATCACAGTGCCATCTGTTTTGTCACCAAAGCCCCATATACTATCCACCACTGCGACCTGTACGCTCTTGTTGGCTGGCCCTCGCTTCATACTCATCGCTAAACCCACTGGCTCCAGGTCATCTACAAGACCCTGCTAGGTAAAGTCCCGCCTTATCTGTGCTCGCTGGTCACCATATCTGCACCCACCCGTAGCACACGTTCCAGCAGGTATATCGCACTTGTCACCCCCAAAGCCAATTCCTCATTTGGCCGCCTCTCCTTCCAGTTCTCTGCTGCCAATGACTGGAACAAACTACAAAAATCTCTGAAACTGGAAACACTTATCTCCCTCACTAGCTTTAAGCACCAGCTGTCAGAGCAGCTCACAGATCACTGCACCTGTACATAGCCCATCTATAAATAGCCCAAACAACTACCTCTTCCCCTACTGTATTTATTTATTCATTTTGCTCCTTTGCACCCCAGTATTTCTACTTTGCACACTCATCTACTGTCAAATCAACCATTCCATTGTTTTACTTGCTATATTGTATTTACTTTGCCACCATGGCCTATTTATTGCCTTTACCTCCCTTATCTCACCTCATTTGCTCACATTGTATATAGACTTCTTTTTCTACTGTATTATTGACTGTATTTTTGTTTTATTCCATGTGTAACTCTGTGTTGTTATACGTGTCGAACTGCTTTGCTTTATCTTGGCCAGGTCGCAATTGTAAATGAGAACTTGTTCTCAACTTGCCCATCTGGTTAAATAAAGGTGAAATAAAAAATAGAAATAAAAAATATATATGTTCCCGTATTCCACAGTGAAGCAGGCTTTAAATAGCTGTGCCGTTATTCCGAAGTGTAAGCCCTCATACGTGGATGAAATTTAGAGACCCAGGCTATAAGCTTCTGTAGGGCTGAACCTGCTGAGTAGATGTATCCTCCTAGGCTTTTCTCCATTTTATTTTACAATTTGTATCATGTTAAATATTAGCCACTGTTGGGAATACCCACATACGTTTATAGCTGTCACTTTAGTGTTAGTTTCCTTCAATTTGTAGCCTACATTTTGAATCATTCCATTCCCTTTACCTTTCGCTAGCATTAGTGGATCATATTAGGCTAACATTGTGTAATCATTTGGGACATGTAACCTATGTGAATCATTATGGAACTCAAGACTACACGTAGCAGGTTAAACTTGATGCCTTGGGCACGGGTCACGACGACTAGACCATTGTCATCACGGTTCCATAATTACCTGAGGATTAGAGTAGATTTACAGGACTTTTGTTCAACCACTATTGTACACTTTTTTTCCACCTTCCAGTATTTCATGGATTGAATTTGAATATGACAGCTTTCAGGATGAATCAAACCACTGTTTTTGGTTCACCAATATACTTTGTGCGTAAGAGCTCTCCAAACCATAATTTCCTAACCCTAAAATTTGCCTAAATAATATACAAGATCAGAGTATTTTTTTTATCTACCAGCTGGTGCTGAAATGGAGACAAATATGCATATATTTCGATGTCTTTCTTTCTTTGATCCCTATATTCGAAACCTTTTCTCTCAATGTATTATAATGAGTCAATCGTCAAAATTCTTAATGGTACACCGTATTTAAACGGATAAATGTACTGATAAATGTACTGAAAACCCTATTGAATGAAAACTTCACCAGAAAATCTGTTGGCCAGCAAATGGGAGGGTTTTCAGTGGTTGAATGAAATGTATTCAGCCCTCACAGGGGAACCACGCCTGCAAACCTCATTATGCACCTGCATAAGGTAAGTCTGAATACCAACTACTGAGAAGTGCGTAGTATAGGCGTGTGTAGGAAAGACGTACATTTCCTCATTCTGAATTGGCCCCTACTGAACAAACTTCCATTATAATATGCTTCCAGTTTATAGACTTTGGAAATAGTATACCATTCATTAGTGCACTCACATAATACATATAAGTGAGATATCCGGTCACTAATACATTATGTTCCCGATACAGCTTTCATAATGTGCTTTAAGTTCATGAAGTACTGATGTACTGTACTTGTAGTCTTTTGTCAATGCAGACATACTGTACTCTTTACAGTAAAAACACTTCAGAGATCAATGGATTCAAGGGCACTACCTGAGCTGCCTGGAGCCCTACTAAAAGCCTCCCAGTCTCGTCTTGAGACAGAACAGATTTCCCAAAGGACACAATTGTGAAGCACTGAATGGGAAAGCCCTCCGAGTCTGAAGTTTGGGAGCTCCGCTGCAGGAACGTCCTGAGCTGGGAATCGATATGATACCTAGCAGCTGGATGAAATTATATTTGGTTTTGTTTGTGTAATAATTCTGGCTTTAATTAACTTCCTGTATCGGAGCTCCCTCCTCGCTGCTCCGTGGGCCCATTGGTCGAGCTGGCGGAGTGACAACGCACTGGGCTGAATGTCACGCTCTCCTTGGGCAGATCAATCCAGGCGATCAGATATCAGACTCCTGAAGGATGGCTGCAGGCCACAAAGTGTGTGTGTGTGTGTGTGTGTTTGAAAGAGAGCACACATTCATGTATACGCACACACACACACACACACACACACACACACACACACACACACACACACACACACACACACACACACAGCTAACGGCTAAGGACTGATACCGGCAGACTGGCCCCCCCAAAAAAAGCTTCTCTTTTCAGTTAGGTACGCTTTGTCTTCTTCTATTTCCTTTATGCTCATGATTACCATCTGTGTAATAATAATAATAATAATAATAATAGCACAGTATCTAAATGTCTGCCTCTTGGCACAGTATCTAACTGTCTGCCTCTTAGCACAGTATCTAACTGTCTGCCTCTTAGCACAGTATCTAACTGTCTGCCTCTTAGCACAGTATCTAACTGTCTGCCTCTTAGCACAGTATCCAACTGTCTGCCTCTTAGCACAGTATCTAACTGTCTGCCTCTTAGCACAGTATCTAACTGTCTGCCTCTTAGCACAGTATCTAACTGTCTGCCTCTTAGCACAGTATCTAACTGTCTGCCTCTTAGCACAGTATCTAACATGTCTGCCTCTTAGCACAGTATCCAACTGTCTGCCTCTTAGCACAGTATCTAACGGTCTGCCTCTTAGCACAGTATCTAACTGTCTGCCTCTTAGCACAGTATCCAACTGTCTGCCTCTTAGCACAGTATCTAACTGTCTGCCTCTTAGCACAGTAGCTAACTGTCTGCCTCTTAGCACAGTATCTAACTGTCTGCCTCTTGGCACAGTATCTAACTGTCTGCCTCTTAGCACAGTATCGAACTGTCTGCCTCTTAGCACAGTATCCAACTGTCTGCCTCTTAGCACAGTAGCTAACTGTCTGCCTCTTAGCACAGTATCTAACTGTCTGCCTCTTAGCACAGTAGCTAACTGTCTGCCTCTTAGCACAGTATCTAACTGTCTGCCTCTTAGCACAGTATCCAACTGTCTGCCTCTTAGCACAGTATCTAACTGTCTGCCTCTTAGCACAGTATCCAACTGTCTGCCTCTTAGCACAGTATCTAACTGTCTGCCTCTTAGCACAGTATCTAACTGTCTGCCTCTTAGCACAGTATCCAACTGTCTGCCTCTTAGCACAGTATCTAACAGTCTGCCTCTTAGCACAGTAGCTAACTGTCTGCCTCTTAGCACAGTATCTAACTGTCTTCCTCTTGGCACAGTATCTAACAGTATCTAACTGTCTGCCTCTTAGCACAGTATCGAACTGTCTGCCTCTTAGCAGTATCAACTGTCTGCCTCTTAGCACAGTAGCCAACTGTCTGCCTCTTAGCACAGTATCTAACTGTCTGCCTCTTAGCACAGTAGCTAACTGTCTGCCTCTTAGCACAGTATCTAACTGTCTGCCTCTTAGCACAGTATCTAACTGTCTGCCTCTTAGCACAGTATCTAACTGTCTATCGCTGTCTCTCTTAGCACAGTATCGAACTGTCTGCCTCTTCGCACAGTATCGAACTGTCTGCCTCTTAGCACAGTAGCTAACTGTCTGCCTCTTAGCACAGTATCTAACTGTCTGCCTCTTAGCACAGTATCTAACTGTCTGCCTCTTAGCACAGTATCTAACTGTCTGCCTCTTAGCACAGTATCTAACTGTCTGCCTCTTAGCACAGTATCCAACTGTCTGCCTCTTAGCACAGTATCTAACTGTCTGCCTCTTAGCACAGTATCCAACTGTCTGTCTCTTAGCACAGTATCTAACTGTCTGCCTCTTAGCACAGTATCTAACTGTCTGCCTCTTAGCACAGTATCGAACTGTCTGCCTCTTAGCACAGTATCTAACTGTCTGCCTCTTAGCACAGTATCTAACTGTCTGCCTTAGCTTAGCACAGTATCTAACTGTCTGCCTCTTAGCACAGTATCTAACTGTCTGCCTCTTAGCACAGTATCCAACTGTCTGTCTCTTAGCACAGTATCTAACAGTATCGTCTGCCTCTTGGCACAGTATCTAACTGTCTGCCTCTTAGCACAGTATCTAACTGTCTGCCTCTTAGCACAGTATCTAACTGTCTGCCTCTTAGCACAGTAGCTAACTGTCTGCCTCTTAGCACAATATCTAACTGTTTGCCTCTTAGCACAGTAGCTAACTGTCTGCCTCTTAGCACAGTATCTAACTGTCTGCCTCTTAGCACAGTATCTAACTGTCTGCCTCTTAGCACAGTATCGAACTGTCTGCCTCTTAGCACTGTGTCTGCCTCTTAGCACAGTATCTAACTGTCTGCTTCTTAACTGTCGAACTGTCTGCTCTTAGCACAGTATCCAACTGTCTGCCTCTTAGCACAGTAGCTAACTGTCTGCCTCTTAGCACAATATCTAACTGTCTGCCTCTTAGCACAGTAGCTAACTAACAGTGTCTGCCTCTTAGCACAGTATCTAACTGTCTGCCTCTTAGCACAGTAGCTAACTGTCTGCCTCTTAGCACAGTATCTAACTGTCTGCCAGTCTTAGCACAGTATCTAACTGTCTGCCTCTTAGCACAGTAGCTAACTGTCTGCCTCTTAGCACAGTAGCTAACTGTCTGCCTCTTAGCACAGTATCTAACTGTCTTCCTCTTAGCACAGTATCTAACTGTCTGCCTCTTAGCACAGTATCTAACTGTCTGCCTCTTAGCACAGTATCGAACTGTCTGCCTCTTAGCACAGTATCCAACTGTCTAACAGTGTCTGCCTCTTAGCACAGTATCTAACTGTCTGCCTCTTAGCACAGTAGCTAACTGTCTGCCTCTTAGCACAGTATCTAACTGTCTGCCTCTTAGCACAGTATCTAACTGTCTGCCTCTTAGCACAGTATCGAACTGTCTGCCTCTTAGCACAGTACAGTATCTAACTGTCTGCCTCTTAGCACAGTATCTAACTGTCTGCCTCTTAGCACAGTATCTAACTGTCTGCCTCTTAGCACAGTATCGAACTGTCTGCCTCTTAGCACAGTATCTAACTGTCTGCCTCTTAGCACAGTATCTAACTGTCTGCCTCTTAGCACAGTATCCAACTGTCTGCCTCTTAGCACAGTATCTAACTGTCTGCCTCTTAGCACAGTATCCAACTGTCTGTCTCTTAGCACAGTCTGCCTCTTAGCACAGTATCTAACTGTCTGCCTCTTAGCACAGTATCGAACTGTCTGCCTCTTAGCACAGTATCTAACTGTCTGCCTCTTAGCACAGTATCTAACTGTCTGCCTCTTAGCACAGTATCCAACTGTCTGCCTCTTAGCACAGTATCTAACTGTCTGCCTCTTAGCACAGTATCCAACTGTCTGTCTCTTAGCACAGTATCTAACTGTCTGCCTCTTAGCACAGTATCGAACTGTCTGCCTCTTGGCACAGTATCTAACTGTCTGCCTCTTGGCACAGTATCTAAATGTCTGCCTCTTAGCACAGTATCTAACTGTCTGCCTCTTAGCACAGTATCCAACTGTCTGCCTCTTAGCACAGTAGCTAACTGTCTGCCTCTTAGCACAATATCTAACTGTCTGCCTCTTAGCACAGTAGCTAACTGTCTGCCTCTTAGCACAGTATCTAACTGTCTGCCTCTTAGCACAGTATCGAACTGTCTGCCTCTTAGCACAGTATCGAACTGTCTGCCTCTTAGCACAGTAGCTAACTGTCTGCCTCTTAGCACAGTATCTAACTGTCTGCTTCTTAGCACAGTATCGAACTGTCTGCCTCTTAGCACAGTATCCAACTGTCTGCCTCTTAGCACAGTAGCTAACTGTCTGCCTCTTAGCACAATATCTAACTGTCTGCCTCTTAGCACAGTAGCTAACTGTCTGCCTCTTAGCACAGTATCTAACTGTCTGCCTCTTAGCACAGTATCGAACTGTCTGCCTCTTAGCACAGTAGCTAACTGTCTGCCTCTTAGCACAGTATCTAACTGTCTGCCTCTTAGCACAGTATCGAACTGTCTGCCTCTTAGCACAGTATCGAACTGTCTGCCTCTTAGCACAGTAGCTAACTGTCTGCCTCTTAGCACAGTATCTAACTGTCTGCCTCTTAGCACAGTATCTAACTGTCTGCCTCTTAGCACAGTATCCAACTGTCTGCCTCTTATCTAACTGTCACAGTATCGAACTGTCTGCCTCTTGGCACAGTATCTAACTGTCTGCCTCTTGGCACAGTATCTAACTGTCTGCCTCTTAGCACAGTATCCAACTGTCTGCCTCTTAGCACAGTATCTGCAACTGTCTGCCTCTTAGCACAGTAGCTAACTGTCTGCCTCTTAGCACAGTATCTAACTGTCTGCCTCTTAGCACAGTATCTAACTGTCTGCCTCTTAGCACAGTATCCAACTGTCTGCCTCTTAGCACAGTATCTAACTGTCTGCCTCTTAGCACAGTAGCTAACTGTCTGCCTCTTAGCACAGTATCTAACTGTCTGCCTCTTAGCACAGTAGCTAACTGTCTGCCTCTTAGCACAGTATCTAACTGTCTGCCTCTTAGCACAGTATCTAACTGTCTGCCTCTTAGCACTGTCTGCCTCTTAGCACAGTATCGAACTGTCTGCCTCTTAGCACAGTATCTAACTGTCTGCCTCTTAGCACAGTATCTAACTGTCTGCCTCTTAGCACAGTATCCAACTGTCTGCCTCTTAGCACAGTAGCTAACTGTCTGCCTCTTAGCACAGTAACTGTCTGCCTCTTAACAGTATCAACTGTCTGCCTCTTAGCACAGTATCTAACTGTCTGCCTCTTAGCACAGTATCTAACTGTCTGCCTCTTAGCACAGTATCTAACTGTCTGCCTCTTAGCACAGTATCTAACTGTCTGCCTCTTAGCACAGTATCTAACTGTCTGCCTCTTAGCACAGTATCTAACTGTCTGCCTCTTAGCACAGTATCTAACTGTCTGCCTCTTAGCACAGTATCTAACTGTCTGCCTCTTAGCACAGTATCTAACTGTCTGCCTCTTAGCACAGTATCTAACTGTCTGCCTCTTAGCACAGTATCCAACTGTCTGCCTCTTAGCACAGTATCTAACTGTCTGCCTCTTAGCACAGTATCGAACTGTCTGCCTCTTAGCACAGTAGCTAACTGTCTGCCTCTTAGCACAGTCTAACTGTCTGCCTCTTAGCACAGTATCCAACTGTCTGCCTCTTAGCACAGTAGCTAACTGTCTGCCTCTTAGCACAGTAGCTAACTGTCTGCCTCTTAGCACAGTAGCTAACTGTCTGCCTCTTAGCACAGTATCTAACTGTCTGCCTCTTAGCACAGTATCTAACTGTCTGCCTCTTAGTATCAACTGTCTGCCTCTTAGTATCTAACTGTCTGCCTCTTAGCACAGTATCTAACTGTCTGCCTCTTAGCACAGTATCTAACTGTCTCTTAGCCAGTATCTGTCTGCCTCTTAGCACAGTATCTAACTGTCTGCCTCTTAGCACAGTATCTAACTGTCTGCCTCTTAGCACAGTATCTAACTGTCTGCCTCTTAGCACAGTATCCCTAACTGTCTGCCTCTTAGCACAATATCTAACTGTCTGCCTCTTAGCACAGTAGCTAACTGTCTGCCTCTTAGCACAGTATCTAACTGTCTGCCTCTTAGCACAGTATCGAACTGTCTGCCTCTTAGCACAGTATCTAACTGTCTGCCTCTTAGCACAGTATCTAACTGTCTGCCTCTTAGCACAGTATCTAACTGTCTGCCTCTTAGCACAGTATCTAACTGTCTGCCTCTTAGCACAGTAGCTAACTGTCTGCCTCTTAGCACAGTATCTAACTGTCTGCCTCTTAGCACAGTATCTAACTGTCTGCCTCTTAGCACAGTAGCTAACTGTCTGCCTCTTAGCACAGTATCTAACTGTCTGCCTCTTAGCACAGTATCTAACTGTCTGCCTCTTAGCACAGTATCTAACTGTCTGCCTCTTAGCACAGTATCTAACTGTCTGCCTCTTAGCACAGTATCGAACTGTCTGCCTCTTAGCACAGTATCTAACTGTCTGCCTCTTAGCACAGTATCTAACTGTCTGCCTCTTAGCACAGTATCTAACTGTCTGCCTCTTAGCACAGTATCCAACTGTCTGCCTCTTAGCACAGCATCCAGCACAGTATCTAACTGTCTGCCTCTTAGCACAGTAGCTAACTGTCTGCCTCTTAGCACAGTATCTAACTGTCTGCCTCTTAGCACAGTAACTGTCTGCCTCTTGCACTGTGTCTGCCTCTTAGCACAGTGTCTAACTGTCTGCCTCTTAGCACAGTATCTAACTGTCTGCCTCTTAGCACAGTATCGAACTGTCTGCCTCTTAGCACAGTATAACTCTCTGCCTCTTAACAGTATCTAACTGTCTGCCTCTTAGCACAGTATCTAACTGTCTGCCTCTTAGCACAGTATCTAACTGTCTGCCTCTTAGCACAGTATCCAACTGTCTGCCTCTTAGCACAGTATCTAACTGTCTGCCTCTTAGCACAGTATCTAACTGTCTGCCTCTTAGCACAGTAGCTAACTGTCTGCCTCTTAGCACAGTATCTAACTGTCTGCCTCTTAGCACAGTAGCTAACTGTCTGCCTCTTAGCACAGTATCTAACTGTCTGCCTCTTAGCACAGTATTGAACTGTCTGCCTCTTAGCACAGTAGCTAACTGTCTGCCTCTTAGCACAGTAGCTAACTGTCTGCCTCTTACCACAGTATCTAACTGTCTGCTTCTTAGCACAGTATCTAACATGTCTGCCTCTTAGCACAGTATCCAACTGTCTGCCTCTTAGCACAGTATCTAACTGTCTGCCTCTTAGCACAGTATCTAACTGTCTGCCTCTTAGCACAGTATCTAACTGTCTGCCTCTTAGCACAGTATCTAACTGTCTGCCTCTTAGCACAGTATCTAACTGTCTGCCTCTTAGCACAGTATCTAACTGTCTGCCTCTTAGCACAGTATCGAACTGTCTGCCTCTTAGCACAGTATCTAACTGTCTGTCCTCTTAGCACAGTATCTAACTGTCTGCCTCTTAGCACAGTATCTAACTGTCTGCCTCTTAGCACAGTATCTAACTGTCTGCCTCTTAGCACAGTATCTAACTGTCTGCCTCTTAGCACAGTATCTAACTGTCTGCCTCTTTAGCACAGTATCTGTCTGCCTCTTCGCACAGTATCGAACTGTCTGCCTCTTTAGCACAGTAGCTAACTGTCTGCCTCTTAGCACAGTATCTGCCTCTTGGCACTGTCTGCCTCTTAGCACAGTATCTAACTGTCTGCCTCTTAGCACAGTATCTAACTGTCTGCCTCTTAGCACAGTATCTAACTGTCTGCCTCTTAGCACAGTATCTAACTGTCTGCCTCTTAGCACAGTATCAACTGTCTGCCTCTTACTGTCTGCCTCTTAGCACAGTAGCTAACTGTCTGCCTCTTAGCACAGTATCTAACTGTCTGCCTCTTAGCACAGTATCTAACTGTCTGCCTCTTAGCACAGTATCTAACTGTCTGCCTCTTCTGCCTCTTAGCACAGTATCCAACTGTCTGCCTCTTAGCACAGTATCTAACTGTCTGCCTCTTAGCACAGTATCTAACTGTCTGCCTCTTAGCACAGTATCTAACTGTCTGCCTCTTAGCACAGTATCTAACTGTCTGCCTCTTAGCACAGTATCTAACTGTCTGCCTCTTAGCACAGTAGCTAACTGTCTGCCTCTTAGCACAGTATCTAACTGTCTGCCTCTTAGCACAGTATCTAACTGTCTGCCTCTTAGCACAGTATCGAACTGTCTGCCTCTTAGCACAGTATCTAACTGTCTGCCTCTTAGCACTAGTCTGCTAACTGTCTGCCTCTTAGCACAGTATCTAACTGTCTGCCTGTTAGCACAGTATCTAACTGTCTGCCTCTTAGCACAGTATCCAACTGTCTGCCTCTTAGCACAGTATCCAACTGTCTGCCTCTTAGCACAGTATCTAACTGTCTGCCTCTTATATCTAACTGTCTGCCTCTTAGCACAGTATCTAACTGTCTGCCTCTTAGCACAGTATCTAACTGTCTGCCTCTTAGCACAGTATCTAACTGTCTGCCTCTTAGCACAGTATCCAACTGTCTGCCTCTTAGCACAGTATCTAACTGTCTGCCTCTTAGCACAGTATCTAACTGTCTGCCTCTTAGCACAGTATCTAACTGTCTGCCTCTTTAGCACAGTATCTAACTGTCTGCCTCTTAGCACAGTATCTAACTGTCTGCCTCTTAGCACAGTATCTAACTGTCTGCCTCTTAGCACAGTATCTAACTGTCTGCCTATCCAACTTCTGCCCTTAGCACAGTATCTAACTGTCTGCCTCTTAGCACAGTATCTAACTGTCTGCCTCTTAGCACAGTATCCAACTGTCTGCCTCTTAGCACAGTATCTAACTGTCTGCCTCTTAGCACAGTATCTAACTGTCTGCCTTTAACAGTATCTAACTGTCTGCCTCTTAGCACAGTATCTAACTGTCTGCCTCTTAGCACAGTATCTAACTGTCTGCCTCTTAGCACAGTATCTAACTGTCTGCCTCTTAGCACAGTATCTAACTGTCTGCCTCTTAGCACAGTAGCTAACTGTCTGCCTCTTAGCACAGTATCTAACTGTCTGCTCTTAGCACAGTAGCTAACTGTCTGCCTCTTAGCACAGTATCTAACTGTCTGCCTCTTAGCACAGTATCTAACTGTCTGCCTCTTAGCACAGTATCGAACTGTCTGCCTCTTAGCACAGTATCTAACTGTCTGCCTCTTAGCACAGTATCTAACTGTCTGCCTCTTAGCACAGTATCTAACTGTCTGCCTCTTAGCACAGTATCCAACTGTCTGCCTCTTAGCACAGTAGCTAACTGTCTGCCTCTTTAGCACAGTATCTAACTGTCTGCCTCTTAGCACAGTATCTAACTGTCTGCCTCTTAGCACAGTATCTAACTGTCTGCCTCTTAGCACAGTATCTAACTGTCTGCCTCTTAGCACAGTATCCAACTGTCTGCCTCTTAGCACAGTATCTAACTGTCTGCCTCTTAGCACAGTATCTAACTGTCTGCCTCTTAGCACAGTATCTAACTGTCTGCCTCTTAGCACAGTATCCAACTGTCTGCCTCTTAGCACAGTATCTAACTGTCTGCCTCTTAGCACAGTATCTAACTGTCTGCCTCTTAGCACAGTAGCTAACTGTCTGCAGCACAGTATCTAACTGTCTGCCTCTTAGCACAGTATCTAACTGTCTGCCTCTTAGCACAGTATCGAACTGTCTGCCTCTTAGCACAGTATCGAACTGTCTGCCTCTTAGCACAGTAGCTAACTGTCTGCCTCTTAGCACAGTATCTAACTGTCTGCCTGCTTAGCACAGTAGCTAACTGTCTGCCTCTTAGCACAGTATCCAACTGTCTGCCTCTTAGCACAGTATCTAACTGTCTGCCTCTTAGCACAGTATCTAACTGTCTGCCTCTTAGCACAGTATCTAACTGTCTGCCTCTTAGCACAGTATCTAACTGTCTGCCTCTTAGCACAGTATCTAACTGTCTGCCTCTTAGCACAGTATCTAACTGTCTGCCTCTTAGCACAGTATCCAACTGTCTGCCTCTTAGCACAGCATCTAACTGTCTGCCTCTTAGCACAGTATCTAACTGTCTGCCTCTTAGCACAGTATCTAACTGTCTGCCTCTTTAGCACAGTAGCTAACTGTCTGCCTCTTAACTGCACAGTATCTAACTGTCTGCCTCTTTAGCACAGTATCGAACTGTCTGCCTCTTAGCACAGTATCTAACTGTCTGCCTCTTAGCACAGTATCTAACTGTCTGCCTCTTAGCACAGTATCTAACTGTCTGCCTCTTAGCACAGTATCTAACTGTCTGCCTCTTAGCACAGTATCTAACTGTCTGCCTCTTAGCACAGTATCTAACTGTCTGCCTCTTAGCACAGTATCTAACTGTCTGCCTCTTAGCACAGTATCTAACTGTCTGCCTCTTAGCACAGTATCTAACTGTCTGCCTCTTAGCACAGTAGCATTAACTGTCTGCCTCTTAGCACAGTATCTAACTGTCTGCCTCTTAGCACAGTATCTAACTGTCTGCCTCTATTGGCACAGTATCTAACTGTCTGCCTCTTAGCACAGTATCTAACTGTCTGCCTCTTAGCACAGTATCTAACTGTCTGCCTCTTAGCACAGTATCTAACTGTCTGCCTCTTAGCACAGTATCTGTCTGCCTCTTAGCACAGTATCTAACTGTCTGCCTCTTAGCACAGTATCTAACTGTCTGCCTCTTAGCACAGTATCGAACTTTAGTAGCTAACTGTCTGCTAACAGTATCTGTCTGCCTCTTAGCACAGTATCTAACTGTCTGCCTCTTAGCACAGTATCCAACTGTCTGCCTCTTAGCACAGTATCTAACTGTCTGCCTCTTAGCACAGTATCTAACTGTCTGCCTCTTAGCACAGTATCTAACTGTCTGCCTCTTAGCACAGTATCTAACTGTCTGCCTCTTAGCACAGTATCTAACTGTCTGCCTCTTAGCACAGTATCCAACTGTCTGCCTCTTAGCACAGTATCTAACTGTCTGCCTCTTAGCACAGTATCTAACTGTCTGCCTCTAGCACAGTATCTAACTGTCTGCCTCTTAGCACAGTATCTAACTGTCTGCCTCTTAGCACAGTATCTAACTGTCTGCCTCTTAGCACAGTATCTAACTGTCTGCTGTAGCCTGTCTGCCTTAGCACAGTATCTAACTGTCTGCCTCTTAGCACAGTATCTAACTGTCTGCCTCTTAGCACAGTATCTAACTGTCTGCCTCTTTAGCACAGTATCGAACTGTCTGCCTCTTAGCACAGTATCTAACTGTCTGCCTCTTAGCACAGTATCTAACTGTCTGCCTCTTAGCACAGTATCTAACTGTCTGCCTCTTAGCACAGTATCTAACTGTCTGCCTCTTAGCACAGTAGCTAACTGTCTGCCTCTGTCTGCCTCTTAGCACAGTATCTAACTGTCTGCCTCTTAGCACAGTATCTAACTGTCTGCCTCTTAGCACAGTATCTAACTGTCTGCCTCTTAGCACAGTATCAACTGTCTGCCTCTTAGCACAGTATCTAACTGTCTGCCTCTTATCCAACTGTCTGCCTCTTACAGTATCTAACTGTCTGCCTCTTAGCACAGTATCCAACTGTCTGCCTCTTAGCACAGTATCTAACTGTCTGCCTCTTAGCACAGTATCTAACTGTCTGCCTCTTAGCACAGTAGCTAACTGTCTGCCTCTTAGCACAGTATCTAACTGTCTGCCTCTTAGCACAGTATCTAACTGTCTGCCTCTTAGCACAGTATCTAACTGTCTGCCTCTTAGCACAGTATCTAACTGTCTGCCTCTTTAGCACAGTATCCAACTGTCTGCCTCTAGCACAGTATCTAACTGTCTGCCTCTTAGCACAGTATCTAACTGTCTGCCTCTTAGCACAGTATCTAACTGTCTGCCTCTTAGCACAGTATCTAACTGTCTGCCTCTTAGCACAGTATCTAACTGTCTGCCTCTTAGCACAGTATCTAACTGTCTGCCTCTTAGCACAGTATCTAACTGTCTGCCTCTTAGCACAGTATCTAACTGTCTGCCTCTTAGCACAGTATCTAACTGTCTGCCTCTTAGCACAGTATCTAACTGTCTGCCTCTTAGCACAGTATCTAACAACTGTCTGCCTCTTAGCACAGTATCTTCTGCCTCTTAGCACAGTATCTAACTGTCTGCCTCTTAGCACAGTATCTAACTGTCTGCCTCTTAGCACAGTATCTAACTGTCTGCCTCTTAGCACAGTATCTAACTGTCTGCCTCTTAGCACAGTATCTAACTGTCTGCCTCTTAGCACAGTATCTAACTGTCTGCCTCTTAGCACAGTATCTAACTGTCTGCCTCTTTAGCACAGTAGCTAACTGTCTGCCTCTTAGCACAGTATCCAACTGTCTGCCTCTTAGCACAGTAGCTAACTGTCTGCCTCTTAGCTCAACTGTCTGCCTCTTAGCACAGTATCTAACTGTCTGCCTCTTAGCACAGTATCTAACTGTCTGCCTCTTTAGCACAGTATCTAACTGTCTGCCTCTTAGCACAGTATCAACTGTCTGCCTCTTATACAGCACAGTAAACTGTCTGCCTCTTAGCACAGTATCTAACTGTCTGCCTCTTAGCACAGTATCTAACTGTCTGCCTCTTAACTAACTGTCTGCCTCTTAGCACAGTATCTAACTGTCTGCCTCTTAGCACAGTATCTAACTGTCTGCCTCTTAGCACAGTATCTAACTGTCTGCCTCTTAGCACAGTATCTAACTGTCTGCCTCTTAGCACAGTATCGAACTGTCCAACAGTAGTAACTGTCTGCCTCTTAGCACAGTATCTAACTGTCTGCCTCTTAGCACAGTAGCTAACTGTCTGCCTCTTAGCACAGTATCTAACTGTCTGCCTCTTAGCACAGTATCTAACTGTCTGCCTCTTAGCACAGTATCTAACTGTCTGCCTCTTAGCACAGTATCTAACTGTCTGCCTCTTAGCACAGTATCTAACTGTCTGCCTCTTAGCACAGTATCTAACTGTCTGCCTCTTAGCACAGTATCTAACTGTCTGCCTCTTAGCACATATCTAACTGTCTGCCTCTTAGCACAGTATCTAACTGTCTGCCTCTTAGCACAGTATCTAACTGTCTGCCTCTTAGCACAGTATCCAACTGTCTGCCTCTTAGCACAGTAGTCTGCCTCTTTAGCAGTATCTAACTGTCTGCCTCTTAGCACAGTATCTAACTGTCTGCCTCTTAGCACAGTATCTAACTGTCTGCCTCTTAGCACAGTATCGAACTGTCTGCCTCTTAGCACAGTATCGAACTGTCTGCCTCTTAGCACAGTATCTAACTGTCTGCCTCTTAGCACAGTATCTAACTGTCTGCCTCTTAGCACAGTATCTAACTGTCTGCCTCTTAGCACAGTATCTAACTGTCTGCCTCTTAGCACAGTATCTAACTGTCTGCCTCTTAGCACAGTATCTAACTGTCTGCCTCTTAGCACAGTATCTAACTGTCTGCCTCTTAGCACAGTAGCTAACTGTCTGCCTCTTAGCACAGTATCTAACTGTCTGCCTCTTAGCACAGTATCCAACTGTCTGCCTCTTAGCACAGTATCTAACTGTCTGCCTCTTAGCACAGTATCTAACTGTCTGCCTCTTAGCACAGTATCTAACTGTCTGCCTCTTAGCACAGTAGCTAACTGTCTGCCTCTTAGCACAGTATCTAACTGTCTGCCTCTTAGCACAGTATCTAACTGTCTGCCTCTTAGCACAGTATCTAACTGTCTGCCTCTTAGCACAGTATCTAACTGTCTGCCTCTTAGCACAGTATCCAACTGTCTGCCTCTTAGCACAGTAGCTAACTGTCTGCCTCTTAGCACAGTATCTAACTGTCTGCCTCTTAGCACAGTATCTAACTGTCTGCCTCTTAGCACAGTATCTAACTGTCTGCCTCTTAGCACAGTATCTAACTGTCTGCCAGTATCCAACTGTTAGCACAGTATCCAACTGTCTGCCTCTTAGCACAGTATCTAACTGTCTGCCTCTTAGCACAGTATCTAACTGTCTGCCTCTTAGCACAGTATCTAACTGTCTGCCTCTTTAGCACAGTATCCAACTGTCTGCCTCTTAGCACAGTATCTAACTGTCTGCCTCTTAGCACAGTATCTAACTGTCTGCCTCTTAGCACAGTATCTAACTGTCTGCCTCTTAGCACAGTATCTAACTGTCTGCCTCTTAGCACAGTATCTAACTGTCTGCCTCTTAGCACAGTATCCAACTGTCTGCCTCTTAGCACAGTATCTAACTGTCTGCCTCTTAGCACAGTATCTAACTGTCTGCCTCTTAGCACAGTATCTAACTGTCTGCCTCTTAGCACAGTATCTAACTGTCTGCCTCTTAGCACAGTATCTAACTGTCTGCCTCTTAGCACAGTATCCAACTGTCTGCCTCTTAGCACAGTATCTAACTGTCTGCCTCTTAGCACAGTATCTAACTGTCTGCCTCTTAGCACAGTATCTAACTGTCTGCCTCTTAGCACAGTATCTAACTGTCTGCCTCTTAGCACAGTATCGAACTGTCTGCCTCTTAGCACAGTAGCTAACTGTCTGCCTCTTAGCACAGTATCTAACTGTCAAGCTGTCTGCCTCTTAGCACAGTATCTAACTGTCTGCCTCTTAGCACAGTATCTAACTGTCTGCCTCTTAGCACAGTATCTAACTGTCTGCCTCTTAGCACAGTATCTAACTGTCTGCCTCTTAGCACAGTATCCAACTGTCTGCCTCTTAGCACAGTATCCAACTGTCTGCCTCTTTAGCACAGTATCTAACTGTCTGCCTCTTAGCACAGTATCTAACTGTCTGCCTCTTAGCACAGTATCTAACTGTCTGCCTCTTAGCACAGTATCCAACTGTCTGCCTCTTAGCACAGTATCTAACTGTCTGCCTCTTAGCACAGTATCTAACTGTCTGCCTCTTAGCACAGTAACTCTAACAGTATCTAACTGTCTGCCTCTTAGCACAGTATCTAACTGTCTGCCTCTTAGCACAGTATCTAACTGTCTGCCTCTTAGCACAGTATCTAACTGTCTGCCTCTTAGCACAGTATCTAACTGTCTGCCTCTTAGCACAGTATCTAACTGTCTGCCTCTTAGCACAGTATCTAACTGTCTGCCTCTTAGCACAGTATCCAACTGTCTGCCTCTTTAGCACAGCATCCAACTGTCTGCCTCTTAGCACAGTATCTAACTGTCTGCCTCTTAGCACAGTATCGAACTGTCTGCCTCTTAGCACAGTAGCTAACTGTCTGCCTCTAGCACAGTATCTATATCTAACTGTCTGCCTCTTAGCACAGTATCTAACTGTCTGCCTCTTAGCACAGTATCAACTGTCTGCCTCTTAGCACAGTATCTAACTGTCTGCCTCTTAGCACAGTATCTAACTGTCTGCCTCTTAGCACAGTATCTAACTGTCTGCCTCTTAACACAGTATCGAACTGTTCGCCTCTTAGCACAGTATCTAACTGTCTGCCTCTTAGCACAGTATCTAACTGTCTGCCTCTTAGCACAGTATCCAACTGTCTGCCTCTTAGCACAGTATCTAACTGTCTGCCTCTTAGCACAGTATCTAACTGTCTGCCTCTTTAGCACAGTATCCAACTGTCTGCCTCTTAGCACAGTATCCAACTGTCTGCCTCTTAGCACAGTAGCTAACTGTCTGCCTCTTAGCACAGTATCTAACTGTCTGCCTCTTAACAGTAGCTAACTGTCTGCCTCTTAGCACAGTCTCTAACTGTCTGCCTCTTAGCACAGTATCTAACTGTCTGCCTCTTAGCACAGTATCGAACTGTCTGCCTCTTAGCACAGTAGCTAACTGTCTGCCTCTTAGCACAGTATCTAACTGTCTGCCTCTTAGCACAGTATCCAACTGTCTGCCTCTTAGCACAGTAGCTAACTGTCTGCCTCTTAGCACAGTATCTAACTGTCTGCTTCTTAGCACAGTATCGAACTGTCTGCCTCTTAGCACAGTAGCTAACTGTCTGCCTCTTAGCACAGTATCTAACTGTCTGCCTCTTAGCACAGTAGCTAACTGTCTGCCTCTTAGCACAGTAGCTAACTGTCTGCCTCTTAGCACAGTATCTAACTGTCTGCCTCTTAGCACATTATCTAACTGTCTGCCTCTTAGCACAGTATCGAACTGTCTGCCTCTTAGCACAGTATCTAACTGTCTGCCTCTTGGCAGAGTATCTAACTGTCTGCCTCTTAGCACAGTATCTAACTGTCTGCCTCTTAGCACAGTATCCAACTGTCTGCCTCTTAGCACAGCATCCAACTGTCTGCCTCTTAGCACAGTATCTAACTGTCTGCCTCTTCGCACAGTAGCTAACTGTCTGCCTCTTAGCACAGTATCTAACTGTCTGCCTCTTAGCACAGTAGCTAACTGTCTGCCTCTTAGCACAGTATCTAACTGTCTGCCTCTTAGCACAGTATCTAACTGTCTGCCTCTTAGCACAGTATTGAACTGTCTGCCTCTTAGCACAGTATCGAACTGTCTGCCTCTTAGCACAGTATCTAACTGTCTGCCTCTTAGCACAGTATCTAACTGTCTGCCTCTTAGCACAGTATCTAACATGTCTGCCTCTTAGCACAGTATCTAACTGTCTGCCTCTTAGCACAGTATCTAACTGTCTGCCTCTTAGCACAGTATCCAACTGTCTGCCTCTTAGCACAGTATCTAACTGTCTGCCTCTTAGCACAGTATCTAACTGTCTGCCTCTTAGCACAGTAGCTAACTGTCTGCCTCTTAGCACAGTATCTAACTGTCTGCCTCTTAGCACAGTAGCTAACTGTCTGCCTCTTAGCACAGTATCTAACTGTCTGCCTCTTAGCACAGTATTGAACTGTCTGCCTCTTAGCACAGTAGCTAACTGTCTGCCTCTTAGCACAGTAGCTAACTGTCTGCCTCTTAGCACAGTATCTAACTGTCTGCTTCTTAGCACAGTATCTAACATGTCTGCCTCTTAGCACAGTATCCAACTGTCTGCCTCTTAGCACAGTATCTAACTGTCTGCCTCTTAGCACAGTATCTAACTGTCTGCCTCTTAGCACAGTATCCAACTGTCTGCCTCTTAGCACAGTATCTAACTGTCTGCCTCTTAGCAGAGTATCTAACTGTCTGCCTCTTGGCACAGTATCTAACTGTCTGCCTCTTAGCACAGTATCTAACTGTCTGCCTCTTAGCACAGTATCCAACTGTCTGCCTCTTAGCACAGTAGCTAACTGTCTGCCTCTTAGCACAGTATCTAACTGTCTGCCTCTTAGCACAGTAGCTAACTGTCTGCCTCTTAGCACAGTATCTAACTGTCTGCCTCTTAGCACAGTATCTAACTGTCTGCCTCTTAGCACAGTATCGAACTGTCTGCCTCTTATATCTGTCTGCCTCTTAGCACAGTATCTAACTGTCTGCCTCTTAGCACAGTATCTAACTGTCTGCCTCTTAGCACAGTATCTAACTGTCTGCCTCTTAGCACAGTATCTAACTGTCTGCCTCTTAGCACAGTATCCAACTGTCTGCCTCTTAGCACAGTATCTAACTGTCTGCCTCTTAGCACAGTATCTAACTGTCTGCCTCTTAGCACAGTATCTAACTGTCTGCCTCTTAGCACAGTATCTAACTGTCTGCCTCTTAGCACAGTATCTAACTGTCTGCCTCTTTAGCACAGTATCTAACTGTCTGCCTCTTAGCACAGTATCGAACTGTCTGCCTCTTAGCACAGTATCTAACTGTCTGCCTCTTAGCACAGTAGCTAACTGTCTGCCTCTTAGCACAGTATCTAACTGTCTGCCTCTTAGCACAGTATCTAACTGTCTGCCTCTTAGCACAGTATCTAACAACTGTCACAGTATCTAACTGTCCTCTTAGCACAGTATCTAACTGTCTGCCTCTTAGCACAGTATCTAACTGTCTGCCTCTTTAGCACAGTATCTAACTGTCTGCCTCTTAGCACAGTATCTAACTGTCTGCCTCTTAGCACAGTATCTAACTGTCTGCCTCTTAGCACAGTATCGAACTGTCTGCCTCTTAGCACAGTATCTAACTGTCTGCCTCTTAGCACAGTATCCAACTGTCTGCCTCTTAGCACAGTATCCAACTGTCTGCCTCTTAGCACAGTATCTAACTGTCTGCCTCTTAGCACAGTATCTAACTGTCTGCCTCTTAGCACAGTATCTAACTGTCTGCCTCTTAGCACAGTATCTAACTGTCTGCCTCTTAGCACAGTATCTAACTGTCTGCCTCTTAGCACAGTATCCAACTGTCTAGCACAGTATCTAACTCTGCCTCTTTAGCACAGTATCTAACTGTCTGCCTCTTAGCACAGTATCTAACTGTCTGCCTCTTAGCACAGTATCTAACTGTCTGCCTCTTTAGCACAGTATCTAACTGTCTGCCTCTTAGCACAGTATCCAACTGTCTGCCTCTTAGCACAGTAGCTAACTGTCTGCCTCTTAGCACAGTATCTAACTGTCTGCCTCTTAGCACAGTATCTAACTGTCTGCCTAGCACAGTATCCAACTGTCTGCCTCTTTAGCACAGTATCCAACTGTCTGCCTCTTAGCACAGTATCTAACTGTCTGCCTCTTAGCACAGTATCTAACTGTCTGCCTCTTAGCACAGTATCTAACTGTCTGCCTCTTAGCACAGTATCTAACTGTCTGCCTCTTAGCACAGTATCTAACTGTCTGCCTCTTAGCACAGTACAGTATCTAACTGTCTGCCTCTTAGCACAGTATCTAACTGTCTGCCTCTTAGCACAGTATCTAACTGTCTGCCTCTTAGCACAGTATCTAACTGTCTGCCTCTTAACTGTCTGCCTCTTAGCACAGTATCCAACTGTCTGCCTCTTAGCACAGTATCTAACTGTCTGCCTCTTAGCACAGTATCTAACTGTCTGCCTCTTAGCACAGTATCTAACTGTCTGCCTCTTAGCACAGTAACTGTCTAGCACAGTAGCTGTCTGCCTCTTAGCACAGTATCTAACTGTCTGCCTCTTAGCACAGTATCTAACTGTCTGCCTCTTAGCACAGTATCTAACTGTCTGCCTCTTAGCACAGTATCTAACTGTCTGCCTCTTAGCACAGTATCTAACTGTCTGCCTCTTAGCACAGTATCTAACTGTCTGCCTCTTAGCACAGTATCTAACTGTCTGCCTCTTAGCACAGTATCTAACTGTCTGCCTCTTAGCACAGTATCTAACTGTCTGCCTCTTAGCACAGTATCCAACTGTCTGCCTCTTAGCACAGTATCTGCCTCTGCCTCTTAGCACAGTATCTAACTGTCTGCCTCTTAGCACAGTAGCCTATTAGCACAGTATCTAACTGTCTGCCTCTTAGCACAGTATCTAACTGTCTGCCTCTTTAGCACAGTATCTAACTGTCTGCCTCTTAGCACAGTATCTAACTGTCTGCCTCTTAGCACAGTATCTAACTGTCTGCCTCTTAGCACAGTATCTAACTGTCTGCCTCTTAGCACAGTATCTAACTGCACAGTATCGAACTCTGCCTCTGCCTAGCACAGTATCTAACTGTCTGCCTCTTAGCACAGTATCTAACTGTCTGCCTCTTAGCACAGTATCCAACTGTCTGCCTGCACAGTCTTAGCACAGTATCTAACTGTCTGCCTCTTAGCACAGTATCTAACTGTCTGCCTCTTAGCACAGTATCTAACTGTCTGCCTCTTAGCACAGTATCCAACTGTCTGCCTCTTAGCACAGTATCTAACTGTCTGCCTCTTAGCACAGTAGCTAACTGTCTGCCTCTTAGCACAGTATCTAACTGTCTGCCTCTTAGCACAGTATCTAACTGTCTGCCTCTAGCACAGTATCTAACTGTCTGCCTCTTAGCACAGTATCTAACTGTCTGCCTCTTAGCACAGTATCTAACTGTCTGCCTCTTAGCACAGTATCTAACTGTCTGCCTCTTAGCACAGTATCTAACTGTCTGCCTCTTAGCACAGTATCTAACTGTCTGCCTCTTAGCACAGTATCTAACTGTCTGCCTCTTAGCACAGTATCTAACTGTCTGCCTCTTAGCACAGTATCTAACTGTCTGCCTCTTAGCACAGTATCTAACTGTCTGCCTCTTAGCACAGTATCTAACTGTCTGCCTCTTAGCACAGTATCTAACTGTCTGCCTCTTAGCACAGTATCTAACTGTCTGCCTCTTAGCACAGTATCTAACTGTCTGCCTCTTAGCACAGTATCTAACTGTCTGCCTCTTAGCACAGTATCTAACTGTCTGCCTCTTAGCACAGTATCCAACTGTCTGCCTCTTAGCACAGTATCTAACTGTCTGCCTCTTAGCACAGTATCTAACTGTCTGCCTCTTAGCACAGTATCTAACTGTCTGCCTCTTAGCACAGTATCTAACTGTCTGCCTCTTAGCATCAGTAGCTAAGTAGCTGTCTTAGCACAGTATCTAGCACAGTAGCTAACTGTCTGCCTCTTAGCACAGTATCTAACTGTCTGCCTCTTAGCACAGTATCTAACTGTCTGCCTCTTAGCACAGTATCTAACTGTCTGCCTCTTAGCACAGTATCTAACTGTCTGCCTCTTAGCACAGTATCCAACTGTCTGCCTCTTAGCACAGTATCTAACTGTCTGCCTCTTAGCACAGTATCTAACTGTCTGCCTCTTAGCACAGTATCTAACTGTCTGCCTCTTAGCACAGTATCTAACTGTCTGCCTCTTAGCACAGTATCTAACTGTCTGCCTCTTAGCACAGTATCTAACTGTCTGCCTCTTAGCACAGTATCCAACTGTCTGCCTCTTAGCACAGTATCTAACTGTCTGCCTCTTACAGTATCCAACTGTCTGCCTCTTAGCACAGTATCTAACTGTCTGCCTCTTAGCACAGTATCAACTGTCTGCCTCTTAGCACAGTATCTAACTGTCTGCCTCTTAGCACAGTATCTAACTGTCTGCCTCTTAGCACAGTATCTAACTGTCTGCCTCTTTAGCACAGTATCTAACTGTCTGCCTCTTAGCACAGTATCCAACTGTCTGCCTCTTAGCACAGTATCGAACTGTCTGCCTCTTAGCACAGTATCTAACTGTCTGCCTCTTAGCACAGTATCTAACTGTCTGCCTCTTAGCACAGTATCTAACTGTCTGCCTCTTAGCACAGTATCTAACTGTCTGCCTCTTTAGCACAGTATCCAACTGCCTCTTAGCACAGTATCCAACTGTCTGCCTCTTAGCACAGTATCTAACTGTCTGCCTCTTAGCACAGTATCTAACTGTCTGCCTCTTATCTAACACAGTATCTAACTGTCTGCCTCTTAGCACAGTATCTAACTGTCTGCCTCTTAGCACAGTATCCAACTGTCTGCCTCTTTAGCACAGTATCTAACTGTCTGCCTCTTAGCACAGTATCTAACTGTCTGCCTCTTAGCACAGTATCTAACTGTCTGCCTCTTAGCACAGTATCCAACTGTCTGCCTCTTAGCACAGTATCTAACTGTCTGCCTCTTAGCACAGTATCTAACTGTCTGCCTCTTAGCACAGTATCTAACTGTCTGCCTCTTAGCACAGTATCTAACTGTCTGCCTCTTAGCACAGTATCTAACT
Organism: Oncorhynchus nerka; assembly: GCF_034236695.1. NCBI lineage: Eukaryota > Metazoa > Chordata > Actinopteri > Salmoniformes > Salmonidae > Oncorhynchus > Oncorhynchus nerka. The sequence goes on along the minus strand of NC_088409.1, from coordinate 44,015,860 downwards.
GTCTGCCTCTTAGCACAGTATCTAACTGTCTGCCTCTTAGCACAGTATCTAACTGTCTGCACAGTATCCAACTGTCTGCCTCTTAGCACAGTATCTAACTGTCTGCCTCTTAGCACAGTATCTAACTGTCTGCCTCTTAGCACAGTATCTAACTGTCTGCCTCTTAGCACAGTAGCTAACTCCTCTTAGCACAGTATCTCTGTCTGCCTCTTAGCACAGTATCTAACTGTCTGCCTCTTAGCACAGTATCTAACTGTCTGCCTCTTCGAACTGTCTGCCTCTTAGCACAGTATCTAACTGTCTTAGCACAGTCTAACTGTCTGCCTCTTACACAGTATCTAACTGTCTGCCTCTTAGCACAGTATCCAACTGTCTGCCTCTTAGCACAGTATCTAACTGTCTGCCTCTTAGCACAGTATCTAACTGTCTGCCTCTTAGCACAGTATCTAACTGTCTGCCTCTTAGCACAGTATCTAACTGTCTGTCTGCCTCTTAGCACAGCACAGTATCTAACTGTCTGTCTGCCTCTTAGCACAGTATCAACTGTCTGCCTCTTAACAGTGTCTGTCTGCTCTTAGCACAGTAGCTAACTGTCTGCCTCTTAGCACAGTATCTAACTGTCTGCCTCTTAGCACAGTATCTAACTGTCTGCCTCTTAGCACAGTATCTAACTGTCTGCCTCTTAGCACAGTATCTAACTGTCTGCCTCTTAGCACAGTATCTAACTGTCAGCACAGTATCCAACTGTCTGCCTCTTAGCACAGTCTAACTGTCTGCCTCTTAGCACAGTAGCTAACTGTCTGCCTCTTAGCACAGTATCTAACTGTCTGCCTCTTAGCACAGTATCTAACTGTCTGCCTCTTAGCACAGTATCCAACTGTCTGCCTCTTAGCACAGTATCTAACTGTCTGCCTCTTAGCACAGTATCTAACTGTCTGCCTCTTAGCACAGTATCTAACTGTCTGCCTCTTAGCACAGTATCTAACTGTCTGCCTCTTAACAGTATCTGTCTGCCTCTTAGCACAGTATCTAACTGTCTGCCTTATAATACAGTGTCTTAGCACAGTATCTAACTGTCTGCCTCTTAGCACAGTATCTAACTGTCTGCCTCTTAGCACAGTATCTAACTGTCTGCCTCTTAGCACAGTATCTAACTGTCTGCCTCTTAGCACAGTATCTAACTGTCTGCCTCTTAGCACAGTATCTAACTGTCTGCCTCTTAGCACAGTATCTAACTGTCTGCCTGTCTGCCTCTTAGCACAGTATCTAACTGTCTGCCTCTTAGCACAGTATCTAACTGTCTGCCTCTTAGCACAGTATCTAACTGTCTGCCTCTTAGCACAGTATCCAACTGTCTGCCTCTTAGCACAGTAGCTAATTCTGTCTGCCTCTTAGCACAGTTCCATAACTATCTTCCAGTTTATAGCTTTGGACAGTATACTAATTCTGTCTGCCTCAGCACAGTATCTAACTGTCTGGTCACTAATACATTAGCACAGCTTTCATAATGTGCTAACATGTCTGCCTCTTAGCACAGTATCTAACTGTCTGCCTCTTAGCACAGTATCTAACTGTCTGCCTCTTAGCACAGTATCCTGTCTGCCTCTTAGCACAGTATCAACTGTCTGCCTCTTAGCACAGTAGCTAACTGTCTGCCTCTTAGCACAGTAGCTAACTGTCTGCCAATTGTGAAGCACTGTGGGAAAGCCTAACTGTCTGCCCTTAGCACAGTAGCTAACTGTCTGATCTTAGCACAGTATCTAACTGTCTTGCCTCTTAGCACAGTAATTAACTTCCTGCACAGGAACTGTCTCCTCCTCACAGTATCCCATTGGTCTGCCTCTTAGCACAGTAGCTAACTGTCTGCCTCTTGGGCAGCACAGTATCTAACTGTCTGCCTCTTAGCACAGTATCTAACTGTCTGCCTTTGAAAGAGAGCACACATTCATGTATCCAACTGTCTGCCTCTTAGCACAGTAGCTAACTGTCTGCCTCTTAGCACAGTATCTAACTGTCTGCCTCTTAGCACAGTAGCTAACTGTCTGCCTCTTAGCACAGTATGCTAACTGTTACCATCTGTAGCACAATAATCGTCACTGTCTGCCTCTTAGCACAGTATCCAACTGTCTGCCTCTGCCGTTGCACAGTAGCCTGAACTGTCTGCCTGTTAGCACAGTCCTCCTGGGGGAATGAAGCAGCAGCAGTAGCTAACTGTCTGCCTCTTAGCACAGTATCTAACTGTCTGCCTCTTGGCACAGTATCTAACTGTCTGCCTCTTAGCACAGTATCTAACTGTCTGCCTCTTAGCACAGTATCTAACTGTCTGCCTCTTAGCACAGTATCCAACTGTCTGCCTCTTAGCACAGTATCTAACTGTCTGCCTCTTAGCACAGTATCCAACTGTCTGCCTCTTAGCACAGTATCTAACTGTCTGCCTCTTAGCACAGTATCTAACTGTCTGCCTCTTAGCACAGTATCTAACTGTCTGCCTCTTAGCACAGTATCTAACTGTCTGCCTCTTGGCACAGTATCTAACTGTCTGCCTCTTAGCACAGTATCTAACTGTCTGCCTCTTAGCACAGTATCTAACTGTCTGCCTCTTAGCACAGTATCCAACTGTCTGCCTCTTAGCACAGTATCTAACTGTCTGCCTCTTAGCACAGTATCTAACTGTCTGCACAGTAGCTAACTGTCTGCCTCTTAGCACAGTATCTAACTGTCTGCCTCTTAGCACAGTATCTAACTGTCTGCCTCTTAGCACAGTATCGAACTGTCTGCCTCTTAGCACAGTATCCAACTGTCTGCCTCTTAGCACAGTATCCAACTGTCTGCCTCTTAGCACAGTAGCTAACTGTCTGCCTCTTAGCACAGTCTCTAACTGTCTGCCTCTTAGCACAGTAGCTAACTGTCTGCCTCTTAGCGCAGTATCGAACTGTCTGCCTCTTCGCACAGTATCGAACTGTCTGCCTCTTAGCACAGTAGCTAACTGTCTGCCTCTTAGCACAGTATCTAACTGTCTGCCTCTTAGCACAGTATCTAACTGTCTCCCTCTTGGCACAGTATCTAACTGTCTGCCTCTTAGCACAGTATCTAACTGTCTGCCTCTTAGCACAGTATCGAACTGTCTGCCTCTTAGCACAGTATCTAACTGTCTGCCTCTTAGCACAGTAGCTAACTGTCTGCCTCTTAGCACAGTATCTAACTGTCTGCCTCTTAGCACAGTATCTAACTGTCTGCCTCTTAGCACAGTATCTAACTGTCTGCCTCTTAGCACAGTAGCTAACTGTCTGCCTCTTAGCACAGTATCTAACTGTCTGCCTCTTAGCACAGTAGCTAACTGTCTGCCTCTTAGCACAGTATCTAACTGTCTGCCTCTTAGCACAGTATCCAACTGTCTGCCTCTTAGCACAGCATCCAACTGTCTGCCTCTTAGCACAGTATCTAACTGTCTGCCTCTTCGCACAGTATCGAACTGTCTGCCTCTTAGCACAGTAGCTAACTGTCTGCCTCTTAGCACAGTATCTAACTGTCTGCCTCTTAGCACAGTATCCAACTGTCTGCCTCTTAGCACAGCATCCAACTGTCTGCCTCTTAGCACAGTATCTAACTGTCTGCCTCTTAGCACAGTATCTATCTGTCTGCCTCTGCTAGAGCCTTGAGAGGGAAACACACCACGCAGTCATTTGTAATGGTGAGTAGTAGTCACTCAAAAACAACCAAGAACAGGAAATATATGTATTCTCTCTCTCTCTCTCTCTCTCTCTCTCTCTCTCTCTCTCTCTCCTATGGGTATTATTTGAGGTCAACAATAGTTAGCTAATTTTTACCCCCTTTTTCTTCCAAATGTCATGATTACGATCTTGTCTCATTGCTGCAACTCCCCAACAGGCTCAGGAAGCCACGCTTCTTAAACACCCGCTCGCTTAACCCAGAAGCGGTGTGTCGGAGGAAACACTGCTCAACTGACGTCCGAAGTCATACTGCAGGCGCCCGGGCCGCCACAAGTAAAGCCCCCCGGCCAAACCCTCCCCTAACCCGGATGATGCTTGGCCAATTTTCCGCCACCCTATGGGACTCCCGGTCACGGCCGGTTGTGACACAGGGTGTAGTGGCGCTGCAAGACTGCGATGCAGTTCCTTAGACCGCTGCGTCACTTTGGAGGCCTACCACAAGTCTTTTAAAGCTCACACATATAAATAGATGATGTTTACATTGTCAAGACGAAGCATTTACGGCAGCCGGGTGTGGCATTGGGTCCTTAAACTTTGTTTACCTCGGTGAATGGGGTAATAACAAGGGCTCAGATATCTGACGTTACTGTCTACATCCTCTCATCATCCATTGTTTCTCACCACCTCTCTCTCAATCGCAGACGCTCTCAAACCATCTCCTCCTTTTTCTCCCTCCCCGCTAAATCAATAGTCCAGCAATAATGTATCAGTCCAGCAAGGCTCCCTATCACTCCTTCCCTCTCTCTATCCTCTCAATACAGAACACGTCTGTCCGTCTCCACCATTCCTAACTTCTCATCATTATCCCTCCCTACTTCCATTCCAGATTCTACATTCTCCGTTTCTATGTTATTTCCCGTCCCTCCGGAAAAAAAAATAAAGAATTCCCCTCGTTTTCCATTTTGTAGTTCCTCTTACACATCTGGTATTTACATGTCTCCCTCCCCTCCCTCCCTCTCCATCCTCCCCTCCCTATGACTTTTGTCTCCATCCCCATCTCCCTTCCTCCGACAAACGCTCCTATTATACCCACTCTGTCTATCTCCTCTCTTCCCCTCTCTTTATCTCTCTCTCCCACCCACTCACTCCTTACTAACAATCAACTGGAGACGAGTCATCGGAACAGGAGCCATTCTCCTCGGAACATCGACGGCCCCTCAGCACTGCAGGCAGGCAGGCAGGCAGGCACGGTAAGGTGGACACACATCAGTCTCCCACAGAATGTATTGCTAATCCTAAAGGGATCATATCACAATGTATGGAACGGCTTTTGTGTGTCATTTAATCATTTAAGCTAATGGAAAAAAATAGAAGCAGGGCTGATAATCGTTGCCAGCTGTACACTCTTAGAATAAATGGCTGTCTCTGTAGAACCCTCTATCTGGAACCAAAAAGGGTTCTGCATGGATGGAATCAAAAAAGGGTTCTCCTACAGGGCCAGCCAAATAACCCGTTACGGTTCTAGGTAGCACATTATTTTCAAGCAACATGTCACCCAAGATATGGCGACCCATACACAAATACGAGACCAAAACAGACAGACTAAAAGATGTGATGCTTCACGTCAAGCAGTGGAGGCTCCTCAGAGAAAGAACGGAAGGACCATCCTGCTCAGTGAATTTCATAAAAATAGTGAAACATGCATTTTTAGGTACAATTATAATAAATATATCCACGTCACCAAATAACTGATTAAAACACAATGTTTTGCAATGAAGGTCTACAGTACCCTCAACATCACCCTCTAGGGTAGCACCATGGTCTAGCTGGAGGAACAGCTATTTTCTGGACTCATCTGTGTACATTGACTTCAATATAAAACCTATAGACTTACACATTAATTCTGACAACTCCCAGAAGACGTCCTCCAACCTATCAGAGCTCTTGCAGCATGAACTGACATGTTGTCCATCCAAAGGATCAGAGAAAGAATCTAGTGCTGAAAGCATAAGCTAGCTAGCACTGCAGTGCATCACGTGTGGTGTGTAGTTGACTCAAAGAGAGAGAAACAGTTTTGAACAAATACATTTCTTAGCAAATTAAGGAGAAGCAGCAGAGAGAGAGAGAGAGAGAGAGAGAGAGATAGCTATATTTCGTTGTATTTTTTCTTCTTCTTAGTTGAACTTTCATTTACTTAGCTAGCTAATGGCTGCAGCTAATTTAGCATACAACCTGACTCAAACAGAGACAAATTATATTTATGTTAACAAGGCTATCCAACCCTGCAGCTCTTCCAAGTCAAGGTAAGCTTTAGTTTTTATTGCCACTGGGGCCCGCCGGTGTAACTGCTAAATTGCTTGCTATACATGTACTGCGTGATTGTACACATGGATTGGATTCATGTCAAATCTAATTTTATTTGGCACATGCTTTGTAAACAACAGGTTTGGACTAACAGTGAAATCCTCACTGTCGGGCCCTTCATAACAATGCAGAGAGAAAGAAAATAGAGAAATTGTGAGTTTACTAACGCGTTAGTTCTAGTAGCTATGTTGACTTAGCTAATAGAGTGACAACGATATAGGCTGTGTAGCGGTTAGCGGTTTTCATCGGAAAGTTTGGCTTTTTTTCACCTGGTCACCGATAGCTGTTGTGTTGTGCACTGAATTCCACAAGCGAAGAGAAAAGTGAGAGGAGGAGAGTGGGTAGAATTCCATAAATAATGATACACCAAACAAAGTGATCATGCTGTATGTGGCTGCTATGAAAGTGAACTGTGTGTGCTGGAGATCAGGGACATATTCATTCCGCTGACTCCATTGCAAAATATTTCTTAAACGGAAACAAATGAAATGGGATGGACCTACCTGAATTATCCAATAGAAACTCTCGTTCTGTTTGGACTAATGATTACACACCAGATCAGCTAAATTCAGGCAAGAGTGTGCAAGGCGGTATTGAATGTGTCAATGTCTGTCACCTTGATTACTCACATTTCTATCGACCTGTGCACCTACGTTGTAAACTTCCATTCATAGGCTAGGTTGTAGCAACCTTATGATGGGTAGAGGGAAAATTCTAGTATCATGTAGTAGCCTAAACTTCTCAATGTTACGTCGACCTGGGTGAATGGAATTTGAATGACAGTCATCCAATATGCTGTAATAGAAGTAAGGCCAAATAATCATCCTCCCTCATCTCAAACTGCACCGACCGCCACTGTAGTCTAGCTAACTAAAAGGGCTGTGACAACCAGACGAACAGACCCTTAACGAAGGGTCCCACTGGGCAAAAACTGGTTCATCAACGATGTTTCTACATCATGTTAACCAAAACAAATCAAGGTGATGATGTTGAATCAACATTGAAAACTGACTGGATTTACAAGAAGTCGTCAACATAGGGCATTTCATCTCTTTTTCACACAACTTTGAACCTACAGTTGAAGTCAGAAGTTTACATACACCTTGGCCAGATACATTTAAACTCAGTTTTTCACAATTCCTGACATTTAATCCTAGTAAAAATTCCCTGTCTTGGGTCAGTTAGGATCACCACCTTTTTAAGAATGTGAAATGTCAGAATAATAGTAGAGAGAATTATTTATTTCAGCTGTTATTTCTTTCATCACATTCCCAGTGGGTCAGAAGTTTGTGGAGTGATTGAAAAATGAGTTTTAATGACTCCAACCTAAGTGTATGTGCTCTTCCTACTTCAACTGTATGTATATCCAATGACATGGTGAATAATTATGTTGATTTCACATGAATTCACGTTAGTTGACAACTCAACCAAAGGCTAACGTTCCTCTTGAGACTCAGTCCCAATCCGAGCTTGTCCATTTACTCGACATCGTACTGCACTACCAACACGAATATCCCTCTTCCTGGATTCACAAATAATCCAATGAAAATGCAGCATGGGGATAGCAATATGCGCTCATTTGGACGGCCACAAACCGTTACAAAAATCAATATCAGTCCGTCCGTGTCTCCTTTTAAAAACTTCAAATTAAGTTTGCAAAACAAATCAAATCATACTTTTGTTTCTCCTCCTGCAGCAGAAACAACGACAAGCTTATCTTTACCATTACTGAGTAAAAAAAAAAAAAAGGTAAAATCTTCCAATCTTTTGCTTTGGATTTGTTACACAGTTAAATTGGCTAGAGAATGAAGAAGGGGCGAGATAGTCTTGGGAGAACCGGGGAGATGGATAATTTCATTTTCTCTCTCTCTCAGAGTGGAAATAGGTTTAGGAATTCAATCAGCTTTCGCAATGCAACCTCCAAGGCAAGCTGTATACATTCCCTGCCTCCGCCTTAGTGTCGGTGTCTTTGTACATTGAAGAAGTGGAGAAGCATTCACCAAGCAACAGAGCGTGAACATAAATAGGACGCCAAGGCTGGTCAAATCCACCCTACAGTTACACTTCTTGTCTTCCAAAAAGTGGAAAAGAAATGACACAAGCAAAACTTTTTGAAGAGCAAGCATCACTACACCATCTCTGTTACCAGTCTTATAGACTAGACATAAAATAGTAAATGTAAATCCAAGACACTCTATTTAGTATGATATGTTATGTTTGCTATGGTTACATAAAACAGAAGGTTACGTAAGGTAAAAACTAAAGGAAGGTGGTTTGTCGGGGTGGGTGGGCGTATAACGCAACTGTCTAGCAACTCAAAGGTTTTCGTGTTCGAATCCCATCAAGGACAATATTAACATTTCAGCTAATTAGCAACTTTTCAAATTCTTACTACATTTTTTTCTCCTTTGCAACTACTTAGCATGTTAGCTGACCCTTCCTCTAACTGTAACATGAACCCTTTTAGCTAATCCTTCCCCTAACCCTAACCGTAAAACCCTTTAACCTACCGTAACTCCTAACCTTAAGCCTAACCTTAACCCTAACCCCTAGCCTAGCTAATGTTAGCCAGCTAGCTAACATTAGCATTAGCCACCTAGCTAATGTTAGCCACAACAAATTGGAATTTGCGTCATATGTTACTTTATGCAAATTAGGAACATATTGTACGTTTTTCAAATTCGTAACATATCATACGAATTGTAATTCGTTATATATCATAAGAAATGGATGATGGACAAGACGTAACATACAGTATCATAGGAGTGTCTCGGATTTACGTACAGAATCATACGAAATGCTCTGAGACCCAGTTGCCGTCACACCTTTAGACTCCACAATGGGAGGAGAGTGACTTGATATTGATCCAATCCATGCACTTCTTTTATTATCTCTTTTCCCAACCAATGTCTGCTACTTCCCACTTCCCTGTTTTGATAGCGCAGCTGTCACCGTTATGTGACGCATACATTCCTGGGCCCATTTGTGGCGCGAGGGCGGATAAATGGATGTGAAATCAAGCCATGAAAATCCAACATCGCATGGCAGGGAATTTCAACGGGAGCTCATTAGCAAAAGCATGTTCCTCATTCCTCTGCTGAAATGGCAAGGCCATGCTGATTAAGTGTTTTTCTCCTCCCTCATGTTCTTGCCCTTATGCCATTTTCATGGATGACATTTAATCGGAAGCATTTGGGGGATATTTAAGTTAATTTTCTGTGGCGAAAACCAACGGCGTGCGGATCAAGGATTGAAAGAGTCTTTGGCGGGTTGTGACTGACACTGGGTCTGGGTCATAAAAGCTAGCTAGGGGAAGACTAAAGAAAATCTTCCTGAAGCCCTCCCACCATGGACAAAGGGCCGGCTGTGCTGTGGCCAGACCAGACCAGAGTCAATGTGAGGCTGTGTGGATGGAGTCAGAGCCGGGCCCTGATCAAAGGTTCCTCTACCCAGCTGCCTGCTGCAGAGCCCAGAGTCCCCTGTCACAGGCCCTGCCTGCCTGCCTGCCTGCCTGCCTGCCTGCCTGCCTGCCTGCCTGCCTGCCTGCCTGCCTGGCTGACTGGCAGCCACAAGGACAGCAGCCCTAATGCCCATGGTACCTGGGCACAGGCAGATATCACACGCCCCCAAAAAGAGATCTGAGAACTGCCCCGGCAAGACAACATCAGATAGGATGGTCGACTGACCTCAATGCACGGGTGTGTGTTTATCTGTGTGTGTTTTTGGGTGTTTTGAAGGATAAACAGCATCCCTCCAACCTCATGTTGCCTTTTAAATCCAGTGCTGCCTTGACTTTTAAATCCTAAGCAAAGCAAAGCTGCACAGGTAAGAAACGGTCCAGTGGGGAAACTGTGTGCATGTCTGTCTCTGTGTGTTTGTATGTGTGTTCGGGGGCAGAGTGAGAGGATGAAAGTAGCTGCAGTACACACGTGGTAAAGGCCCAGAGGTACCTAGCTGCCACCAACAGGTATGCTAATGAAAGCTGCTAAGGGCTAGAATATTTATACTGTTTGTCTTCTTATAGAGCAATGCTACCTTGAGGGGGACTACTACACATATGTGAGAGTGTGTGTAGGTGAGGGAGAGTGTGTGTTTTTTCACACATCACACACACACACAAACTGCCTCAACATGACTCATACATTACATGTGAGAGAGTGTGTTGGCGTGTGTAGGTGAGGGAGTGTGAATGTGTGAAAGCGCACACATCACAAGGACACACACGCACATACCAATGCCCCAAGTTACCATTACTTTCCCCTTCTTCCACTTGGTATTGTCTTGCTCCCTCCCTTTTCCCTCCTCTCTCACCACATGGTACCGACGCCACAGGCTAGCGCTAACTTCAATTAGGAAGCAACACACCGTGCCGTTTCCGACTGTAGTGCCAGCTCTCCTTGCGTTAGCTAGCTCATCTGTGCATACCTTGCCGTATACCTTCCTTTCTGCACCGCGCCGACGGCTATCATGCAGGGGGCTGAGCCGTGACTTGCCATGTTTGAGCTCGCTTTGGCTAACAGGTGCTATCATCTCCGCAAACCTTCAGCACTTCTCCCCCTCGCAGCACCCGCACTTAGCCCACCAGGCAGAGTATAAAGAGGAAGGCATTTAGGTATTCTGACCACAAAGACTTGGCACAGCGTGAAATCTGAGCGATAGGAAAATTGAACGGGAACATTTAGAGGGGAAAAAGGGCCAGTTTCCAATTGCGGAAAGGTGGAGGATTCCCAGAACTTTTTCGGCCAAAACCTGGGTAATAAATAATTTCAAATACTTTGGCTGTGCTTGATTAAGCTCGCCTGTTGCGATGGGACAAATAGAAAAGTTCCAAATGCTGCAAACTCCGCCCACCTGGCACTCCAGGGAGGCCAAAGCAAACGCTTCAAGTATTTGAGAGATTTCAAATAGTATTTGAACCCATGATGTCTGGTGTTTGCCGAAATCAGTTGTTTTCAGCTTCAGCTCAGCCCAGACGGTCCTCCTAAAATCAGTTTTAAGACGGAGGGGGAAGATGGAGGAAGGCGATGGACGGAGAGAGAGGGCCTTTGATGAATGAAGTGGGTCACATTTTAAATGTGGCATCCTTGAATGAGGAAATGTTGGTTCCCTAAAGGCTACTTAAAAAGGCCTGAAATAACCAAGACCTCTACCTCATCTATCAAGATGACACATCACATATGATTTGGACGGGGGGGTGGGGGGGGGGGGGTGGAAGGGGGGACTCTATAAATCTTACAGGATGGCTGGTTGGTCGCTGGGTGGACTCTGGACTCTTACAGTGTTAACAGGACAGGGTTTAGCTAAGAGGCTTCTCTCTCTCTCTCTCTCTCTCTCTCTCTTTCTCTCTCTCTCTCTCTCTCTCTCTCTCTCTCTCTCTCTCTCTCTCTATTCTCTCTCTCCTGTTTCTTAAGGTTCCTCATCCACTCGCCTCCCTCACTCCAAATCACAGCCCTTGTACCTGTAACCCCCAGGAAAGAAATGATTACACCTTCCAAACTAGAAATTGAACTAAGAGCGTGGCACTGACCTGCCACAGACACCTCTCGCCCACAATGAGAAACCTGGCAGAATACACACAGACACACACACTTCCTGTGCATCCCAGTTAGTTGTGCTGTTAGGGGAGAGAAGAAGAGAGGGATGGAGGGAGGGATAGAAAAAAAAGGAGCAGAGAGAGGGGAGGGAGAGAGGGGGAGACATGAGGGATTGAAAAGAAGAAGGCGACGAGAGAGAAGGGAGAGTGAGGGAGGGGAGGAAGAGAGGGGGAGACATGAGGGATTGAAAAGAAGAAGGCGACGAGAGAGAAGGGAGAGTGAGGGAGGGGAGGAAGAGAGGGGGAGACATGAGGGATTGAAAAGAAGAAGGCGACGAGAGAGAAGGGAGAGTGAGGGAGGGGAGGAAGAGAGCGACACACTTTCCGGGCTTATTTACAAGTAGCTGCCAGTATGACAGGTAATTTGGGCAAATTCTCCACAGAGCCCGCAGCAGACGGCAAGGGGATAAAGATGGAGAGGGAGAGAGAGAAAGAGAGAGAGAAATGGGAGAAGGGAGGGGAAAGAGGGAAGAAGTTAGTGGGGGACGTGTACAGACTACCTGACATGGCCTGGGCTTGGGGAGGAGAGGAACAAAGAAAATGGTTTTCCAGATTCCAATCTGGAGAGTGTGGGGGGGGTGGAGAGAGGGAGGGAGGGAGGGGGGGAGGAAGGAAGGTTGGTAGTCAGCCTGTTGACAGATTGTGACAATTGTATTTATCGGGCGGCGAGAAAGAGATATCAAAAGCATTTTTTTTATTCAGTCTCTCGTTTCCCATTTAGGCTGGGGAAAGATCAAGCAAAAGGAAGGACAGGATGAGACAAAACATATAATAATCCTCCCTCCCCAAGATCCTGCGATTTATTCAGCTTCTTATTTATGAACGTGTTTGTATCTGTCTATCTTGTGTGTGTGTGTATATGTGTGTGTGAGTGTGTGCGTGCGTGCGTGCATGGGTATGTGTGTATGTTCATCACTCTCTCTCTCACTGCACTATGGGGCACAGCCAGTCTGTTGGATTGTATTTATAGAAAAGCTCCTTGTCTCGTACGGCGCTCCTTGGCTGTCTGTCAGCACTCACAGCCAATTAGTAAACACTTGTTAATAGCGCTAACGCGTCGTTCTTCTTCCTTTGGCTGTGTGGGCGTGATGATTTTCTTCCTCCAGACTCGTATTGGCAGCCGGCTCCGAGGTACGGACGACATTCAGAGAGATTGTGGTGTGGGGATGTGTGTGTGTGTGTGTCTCTCTCTCTAATGAAGCCCCCCGGGACTGCTCATTTGCTGGACTCTCGGGTTCCTGTTCCATGCTGTGACTCGGTGTGACGCTGATCTTGAGTCAGTTTAGCATTTTCCCCACTATGGTTAAGGTTAGGTCTGGGCAAGAGGAAACTTCATTGCGCAGCCTGTGACTCAGGGTCCTGCATTGACATTGTCACTCCACCTCCCCCTGCTACCTAAGGGTACAGACACGCCTCACACAGGCAATCCATCCTGTCACACACACACCCACGAACACGACACTGTAGCCACATATAGCAAACGAGAATTAATGCACTGTATTTTGGCTTGATATGGAGTTCTACAGTCTAGAGAGAGAGAGAGAGAGAGAGAGAGAGAGAGAGAGAGAGAGAGAGAGAGAGAGAGAGAGAGAGAGAGAGAGAGAGAGAGAGAGAATCTCCCAAGCCTGTAGATGACTGAACAGATAGCAAAGAGGGAGAGGAGTCCAAATGAAAAACGAGTGCAATAAAATACAATCAGAGACAGTGAGGAAGGGGATTACCTCGTCTGCTTCACTGGAGTATGTAATTGTGGTAAAGAACACCACAGCTCTTTCCATACCCCAACACAACACCGCAGAACAGAGCTGAATGTGTTACCAGGAATTAGCACCGGTAATAACAGTTTGAGAAAGAGGAGGAAGGTTAATAAAATAAAATGAATGTGAAGATGATGATGATGACGCTGATGACAACGATGACATGGTTTGTATTGTCGCTTACTAGAACTATCAGTAGTAGGTTCCTCGAAATATTCAAAACAGGTTTTATGCATCATACAGGTTTTATGCATCATCAAGTATGTCTGGAGGGTATACACGGATAAGATTGTTCTTCATAACTTGGTTAAGCGGTAATACAGCGTCTCCAACCACTGCTCTGCACCGTGGGCATTTGTTTAAACAAAGCTTTGATTAGTGTGACCTCTGTACATAAGCCACAGGAGTGCAGTTACCCCCACCATTTACTCCCCATGCTTTACTTTACACAGGCAGGCGTCAGTCACCTCCTCATAATTAACTGTCCTAGCCTGAAGCACGCCTTTAGGAGACCATTAACCCTCGCTGGCCTAACAAGGCGAGGCAAACAAAGACTAAACACATAGAGAGAGAGAGAGAGAGAGAGAGTGGGAGAGGGAGAGAGAGAGGGAGGGAGAGAGAGAGAGAGAGGGAGGGGAGGGAGGGAGGGAGGACGAGAGGGAGGGAGAGAGGGAGAGAGAGAGAGGGAGGGAGGATGAGAGGGAGGGAGAGAGGGAGAGAGGGAGAGAGGGAGGGAGGGAGGGAGGGAGGGAGGGAGGGAGGGAGGGAGGGAGGGAGGGAGGGAGAGAGGAAAATCTATTTCTTGAATATTAGATTTCATTTTGAGGGAGAGAAAAAAAGCTAGCCTTGCTCAAGCTCATTCTTTAATGACCTAAAGCCCACACACATGAATCTTTTAGCAGTGGCTGTCTGTGTGATATGGGCTAAGATATGGGAGAGAGGTCGGGAGGAGGGAGAGAGAGGAGGGGAAGGAAGGTTCATTCTGGGGTTTAGAGTGTCCGCGAGATGAGGGGGGCACTGATAGAGGCAATCAGTGGGTTAGTGCATCTGTTGGACAGACGGGAAGTCCGGTTTCAGCCAACACAGAGGCCAACTCAGGTCCCTAGTTTTATACAGCAGGGCCTGTATTCATAAAGCACCTTAGAGTGGGAGTACTGATCTAGGATCAGTTTTGTCTTTTTGATCAAAATGAATAACATTATACTGTATGGACAAAGGGGACCTGATTCTAGATCAGCACTCCTACTCTGAGACGCTTGATGAACAGCCCCAGTTGACTAAAACAGGCTTGGATTATTAAAATCCAGTTGATGTGGTTTCTTATTCAGTAACAAATAACAACACACTGAAAAAACCTGGAAACAGATCAAATGGAAGTTTTCATTTGACCCGGTGATGATTCTGGCATAATACCTGTTTCTCCAGTTGGGTTTGTTTTGAGTTTGAAGAGAGCCAGCAATCAGAGCCAATAAGAGCCTAGCTCCCGCTCTCTCTCACATCCAGATGTATCATCACTGATTAGCCAGGAGGTCAGAGACTTTTCACTTGGTGAGCTGTAGAGCTGCCGCCGGCTGGCCTTCAAGTGCTGATGCTTTATCGTTAGCAATCTGCTGTTAGCTACAGACAATGTAAAGACCTAATGTGGTCTCAGCCCTTGTTTGACCTCGACAGGTGTGTGTGTGTGTGTGTGTGTGTGTGTGTGTGTGTGTGTGTGTGTGTGTGTGTGTGTGTGTGTGTGTGTGTGTGTGTGTGTGTGTGTGTGTGTGTGTGGCTGGTGGGTATGTGAAGGGCAAAGGACCAGTGCCATCCTGAAGACCATTAGTGAGCACAACCTTCTACTGTAGTCACAGCCCTTTAAGAAGCTCTCTTACAAACTATCATATTCAAACAGGGGCCGACTAGTGGGGTAATAATGGTGTTATTAATATCTGTGGCATTCCCATTAACCTTGCTGTGAAGCGGTGCCGCAGAGGTGGTAGAGGGCTCTTATTACGGGGTGTGAGGGTCTAGGGGTGAGGGGAGGGTGGGCGACTGGGCTGGAGGTACAGGATCCCGCCTCCAGGACCGTACCTCGGCACTAGCATATGTCCCAATGGACCCAGGTCTGCCCAGGAAAAAGGCTAACAGATGGTATGTGTGTGTGTGTCTGTAAAAGAGAACTCAGGGCAGAGGGTGGGAGGGATGCTACTGCAAGAGGTGGTAGGTACAGTGACTGGGCTCTCACAGAGGCTGAAGGTTCTCCACACAATGATGCAGAACATACAGGAGCACACCACAGGAATAGCAAAACAGTGTTCTACGCCAACGCAATGCTACTTACTTATAAACAGCCTACACACGGAATAGGGAATTCACTCAAGCATTATACTGTGCAAACTCCGAGCTATTATAACATTGACATTGGTATGGATGCATATGAGAAACATATTAGTGGAGCGTGATACCAGAAAGAATGAATGGAAGGCAGTGGAAACTATATTAAATGGTTTACGGTCAGAACATGTTATCTGACACGTCTTACAGAACACGTTTAATAACGCATTATCGATAAAGTCTGAGTGAAATAACCGTCTGTACTAAATTGAACACACAGGCAAGTGTACGCACACACCATGATAAACCCTCAAAATAATCCCACCACACCAACCAGGACTTGTAAAAATGTAATTATGACAAAATCAATGACACTAACTGAATCCCTTCCAAGTTTGACCTCATAAACGCTCGGAGAGCTGAAACATTACTGAAACAACTATACTAAGCTGAAACCTTTTCCCTCCCAAATCAAGTGAGCCACCATCTTGGATTTTTTTATTTCTTTACAGAAATCCTAAGGGC
The DNA here is from genome assembly GCF_034236695.1 of Oncorhynchus nerka. Lineage (NCBI taxonomy): Eukaryota > Metazoa > Chordata > Actinopteri > Salmoniformes > Salmonidae > Oncorhynchus > Oncorhynchus nerka. The sequence continues at coordinate 43,999,637 of NC_088409.1, read as the reverse complement.
ATCTTTCTGTCGATGCGACTAGATCATGATTGATTCCAGAGAAGACCAATCCAGTCTGGCTAATTGAGAAAACACCTGAACTGTAGCCACATTTGTCTTGTCTGATTCAAAGAGGCTCTGTCTCGTATCCAGATCAATTTTGATCACAGCTGTCAAAGTGAAAAGAACATTCAGAGATTCATCATGTTACACCTGTGGGTGTATATCAACATCATAAGTAATAAACGCCGTGCTTTCTTTACACTGCTGGGTAACAGTACTGTTCATTTAGCATATTTCTATAGACACCGATCTCTTTGCATCTTCACTAGTCTGGGTCTTCAGAAGTCTGAGTTTGTCTTTTTTTAAGCACTACATCATATTTAGCTGTAAGTTCTGCATTCACATTTCACTTAGTTCCCTCTAGACTGGGAACAGTAGGTTCTCAACAGTAAAAAAAAAGAAGAAAATCGCCCAAAATCAGTCTCTTACCATAGATAATGTTTTTGGGGACAGATATTGACTTGTCAGCAAAACTATCCGGTATTAGTACTGTTGCCTGACATTAGGCAGCTCATTGTCCTTTCCGACACCTTCATTATTTTTAATGGGAATCGGGGGTCTGCTGACCGTATAAAGGTTGCGTCGATACAGCCAGTGCTCTGTGACATAATGTGATATTATGTCGCTCTAACCTGGATTTAAATACTATTTGAAATATTCACAATTATTATTATTATTTTAATGTTTTATACCCTGCCTGGAGTGTTAGATGGGCGGGTTTGAAGTTTTGTGACAATTTTATTGGTTCTATTGAGTCAGGCAAGGTCAATGGCACAAAGATATCATACAAATTATTAAAGAAATACATCATTTAACCTAGGTTTGCTGAGATGCAGATCAAGAGACTTCAGGGAAAATAAACTTTCTTGATTGTGTTAGTTAGGGTTAGGGCGTATTAGAATATGCCTCAATCTACACTGGATCTATAATTCATGGATATCAAATAAGATTGGGGAGAATGTGTTACGCTCCGAATGAAGTTATAATTTGCATGCTGAAATAACTGCATTAATTATGAATTCCTTTATTTCTGGAATGTACTGTAAATCTTAGCCTCATTTATTGTAAGCCTCATTTATCAAGTATGCTTATTCACAGTTGATCTAATTAAGAGTCATCAGAAACTATATGTGCTATATAGGCTAGCTATATCTTATTCTATGTGCTATATAGGCTAGCTATATCTTATTCTATGTGCTATATAGGCTATCTATAGCTTATTCTATGTGCTATATAGGCTAGCTATAGCTCATTCTATGTGCTATATAGGCTAGCTATAGCTTATTCTATGTGCTATATAGACTAGCTATAGCTCATTCTATGTGCTATATAGGCTATCTATAGCTTATTCTATGTGCTATATAGGCTAGCTATAGCTCATTCTATGTGCTATATAGGCTAGCTATAGCTTATTCTATGTGCTATATAGACTAGCTATAGCTTATTCTATGTGCTATATAGGCTAGCTATAGCTTATTCTATGTGCTATATAGACTAGCTATAGCTCATTCTATGTGCTATATAGGCTAGCTATAGCTCATTCTACGTGCTATATAGGCTATCTATAGCTTATTCTATGTGCCATATAGACTAGCTATAGCTCATTCTATGTGCTATATAGGCTATCTATAGCTTATTCTATGTGCTATATAGGCTATCTATAGCTTATTCTATGTGCTATATAGACTAGCTATAGCTCATTCTATGTGCTATATAGACTAGCTATAGCTCATTCTATGTGCTATATAGGCTAGCTATAGCTTATTCTATGTGCTATATAGGCTAGCTATAGCTCATTCTATGTGCTATATAGGCTAGCTATAGCTTATTCTATGTGCTATATAGACTAGCTATAGCTCATTCTATGTGCTATATAGGCTAGCTATAGCTCATTCTATATAGTTCACTGCTCAGAATTGATCAAAGTCAGCACTTGATTAGAGCTCCAGATTTGAATGATTTAAATCACACATTCATCCCTAGGGCAACAGTACACAACCATACACAATTTTAGATTATAATTATAGAATTATCCTCACACACACAGACTAAGGCATCTTCTTTGGATGGAGGCTGACATTTTCAAAACAACCAGAACCCTACAAGACAATACTGATTGCAATTCTCTGCATGCGGCAATCCACACCATCCTGTTAGAAAACCCCTCTTCTGTCCTCCCCACCACACAATACACTAATGGAATCTCACTCTAACGTGCATTACTGAACTGGCAAGACAACGCAGACGTTTAGCAAGTGTGGTATCTAACACCACATCCAATTAGTTAGAAATATCACCACACAATAACCTGGCCCAATCTCCGTCTTAACCCAATTACAGGACTATTGCCACACAAATCACTCAGAGCAATCTCACCTTAAACTAAATTACGGGAAACATCACAAAACAATAAATCATTTACTTCTCCCCGTCATCTCATTCCAAATGAATTAAGTGTCGGAATATGGGAATATTTTAGATCAGACACATGCCAAGATTTTTTCATACCTATTAATCAAATACCCACTGGTAATAGAGGGAGAGGAATCGTTTCATACCGGTGTAAAACAGCTCCTGTAAGTGTCGTTAGGGAGCTGTCAGAGTGAAATGTGCGGTGAAAATCCTGCCTGACTGAGTCTTTACTGTCAGATGCGTGCGGCTAACATAGACTCTTTATTACCAGAAAATCCCACTGGAACCTTCACAGCTGGAACAGCCGACCACATGCCAGCCCTAAATGACAACAAAATTGCCGTGATTCTCTTCATGGTGGCAGAAAAGTGGCACAGCGATGGTGAGTAGGGGGCATTGCACTGCGCCCACCACCGCCTACTCACTGTGCATCATGCTGGAATGCCTTACCAATTATGTTGCTTCCCGAAATGGTACGAGTCCCACAGTCCCGCTGCTAACCCACTGACACAACCCACTATTTCCTATACACAGGCAATTTAAAAAGGGATATTTCACGGGGTATGTGGTGGCCTTATTTGGCCATTGGCGGTCTCACCAAGCTCCTAACCACTTATTGTCATGCAGTGTGCAGTGGCACCCGCACTGCAAGAGCATCTTATTAGAATGATTCGAGGTATGTGCCTCCCTGGAACGGATCCCTAATGAGTCGAACATCACATTAGCGACAAATCCTTACCGCCGCAATATCACACAGCAACTGACCCTGAAACAGTTTTACAACGCCCACTCGCCGAGAATAGTTTTTTATTGGCAGGGATAAAACCTGCCATTGACTACTTAATCGAATCATCTGTCCCGCGAATCAATCCACCTCGATCACCGCCTGTTTCCATCCTTTTCCTTCCATCCTCCTCCTCCCTCTTGCCATCTGTCTCTCTTTCTCCCACTCCCTCTCTCTATGCACCCTTCTTCAATCATATTCTCATAACTCGTATTCTCTCCGGCCTGTCCACTTTCATATACTCTTTATCTCTCTAGCTCCTTCCCCCTGTCTCCCACTCCCTCCCTTTGAATTAAACAGTACATAGTAGAACATCTCATTCCAAAATCATATGGGCATTAATAAGGAGTCGGTCATCCCTTTGGTGCTACAACAGCCTCCGCTCTTCTGGGAAGGCTTTCCACTAGATGTTGGAAATTTGCTGCGGGGACTTGCTTCCATTCAGCCACAAGAGCATTAGTGAGGTCGGGCACTGGTGTCGGGCGATGATGCCTGGCTCGCAGTCGGCATTCCATTTCATCCTAAAAGTGTTCGATGGGGTTGAGGTCAGGGCTTTGTGCAGGCCAGTCAAGTTATTCTACACCGATCTCGACAAACCATTTCTGTATGGACCTTGCTTTGTGCATGTGAGCATTGTCATGTTGAAACAGGAAAGGGCCTTCTTCAAACTGTTGCCACAAAGTTGGAAGCACAGAATCGTCTAGAATGTCATTGTATGCTGTAGTGTTAAGATTTCCCTAAACTGGAAAGAAGGGGCCTAGCCCGAACCGTCAAAAACAGCCCCAGACCATTATTCCTCCTCTACCAAACTTGACAGTTGGCACTATTCATTGGGGCAGGTAGCGTTCTCCTGGTATCCACCAATCCCAGATTTGTCCGTTGGATTGCCAGATGGTGATGCGTGATTCATCACTCCAGAGAACGCGTTTCCACTGCTCCAGAGTCCGATGTGGCGAGCTTTACACCACTCCAGCAGATGCTTGGCATTGCACATGGTGATCGTAGGCTTGTGTGCGGCTGCTCGGCCATGGAAACCCATTTCATGAAGCTCCCGCCGAACAGTTATTGTGCTGACGTTGCTTCCAGAAACAGTTTGGAACTCAGTAGTGAGTGTTGCATCCGAAGACAGACGATTTTTACACGCTACATGCTTCAGCACTCGGCGGTCCCATTCTCTGAGCTTGTGTGTCCTACCACTTCGCGGCTGAGCCATTGTTGCTCTTAGTCATTTCCACTTCACAATAACAGCACTTACAGTTGACTAGGGCAGCTCTAGCAGGCGAGACATTGGACAAACTGACCTGTTGGAAACCCTAACCCTATGACGGTGTCACGTTGAAAGTCACTTAGCTCTTCAGTAAGGCCATTCTACTGCCAATGTTTGTCTATGGAGATTATATGGCTGTGTGCTCGATTTTACGCATGTCAGCAACGTGTGTGGCTCAAATAGCCAAATCCACTCATTTGAAGGGGTGTCCACATACTTTTGTATATACAGTATAGTGTATAATGCTCTGCCTTGAATCACTATGAAATGAGCAGTAGGAGGGCAATGCATGGAAAGTATCCGTTGATATCTCAGCAACATGTTTCTCTCAGTCTCCATGGCTGACTCCCCGTGTCGTGAGTCACCCTTCTCTCACCTTGTCTCTCACCCTGTCTCTTGCTCCCTCTCTCTGTCTATGTACATCTGGCACTCTCTCTCCCACTCCCTCTATCTGGTTCCCTCTCTCCCACTCCCTCTATCTGGTTCCCTCTCTCCCTCTCCCTCTATCTGGTTCTCTCTCTCCCTCTCCCTCTATCTGGTTCCCTCTCTCCCACTCCCTCTATCTGGTTCCCTCTCTCCCACTCCCTCTATCTGGTTCGCTCTCTCCCTCTCCCTCTATCTGGTTCTCTCTATCCCTCTCCCTCTATCTGGTTCCCTCTCTCCCACTCCCTCTATCTGGTTCCCTCTCTCCCACTCCCTCTATTTGGTTCCCTCTCTCCTACTCCCTCTATCTGGTTCTCTCTCTCCCACTCCCTCTATCTGGTTCCCTCTCTCCCACTTCCTCTATCTGGTTCTCTCTCTCCCACTCCCTCTATCTGGTTCCCTCTCTCCCACTCCCTCTATCTGGTTCTCTCTCTCCCACTCCCTCTATCTGGTTCCCTCTCTCCCACTCCCTCTATCCAGTTCCCTCTCTCCCACTCCCTCAAATCTGGTTCCATCTCAACCACTCCCTCTATCTGGTTCTCTCTCCCTCGCCCTCTATCTGGTTCTCTCTCTCCCACTCCCTCTATCTGGTTCTCTCTCTCCCACTCCCTCTATCTGGTTCTCTCTCTCCCACTCCCTCTATCTGGTTCCCTCTCTCCAACTCCCTCTATCTGGTTCCTTCTCTCCCACTCCCTCTATCTGGTTCCCTCTCTCCCACTCCCTCTATCTGGTTCCCTCTCTCCCACTCCCTCTATCTGGTTCCCTCTCTCCCACTCCCTCTATCTGGTTCTCTCTCTCCCACTCCCTCTATCTGGTTCCCTTTCTCCCACTCCCTCTATCCAGTTCCCTCTCTCCCACTCCCTCAAATCTGGTTCCATCTCAACCACTCCCTCTATCTGGTTCTCTCTCCCACTCCCTCTATCTGGTTCTCTCTCTCCCACTCCCTCGAATATGGTTCCCTCTCTCCAACTCCCTCTATCTGGTTCCCTCTCTCCCACTCCCTCTATCTGGTTCCCTCTCTCCCACTCCCTCTATCTGGTTCCATCTCTCCAACTCCCTCTATCTGGTTCCCTCTCTCCCTTTCCCTGTATTTGGTTCCCTCTCTCCCACTCCCTCAAATCTGGTTCCCTCTCTCCCACTCCCTGTATCTGGTTCCCTCTCTCCCACTCCCTCTATCTGGTTCTCTCTCTCCCACTCCCTCTATCTGGTTCTCTCTCTCCCACTCCCTCTATCTGGTTCTCTCTCCCACCCATCTCCCTCTATCTGGTTCCCTCTCTCCAACTCCCTCTATCTGGTTCCTTCTCTCCCACTCCCTCTATCTGGTTCCCTCTCTCCCACTCCCTCTATCTGGTTCTCTCTCTCCCACTCCCTCTATCTGGTTCTCTCTCTCCCACTCCCTCTATCTGGTTCCCTCTCTCCAACTCCCTCTATCTGGTTCCCTCTCTCCCACTCCCTCTATCTGGTTCCCTCTCTCCCACTCCCTCTATCTGGTTCCATCTCTCCAACTCCCTCTATCTGGTTCCCTCTCTCCCACCCATGTTTGCCATTACCTCTCTCTCTCTCTCTCTCTCCCTCTCTCCATCCCTCTCATTCTCCATCCTTTGGCTCGAGGAGGAGTGTACGAGCTGCTGAAATTTTTATTGATCTGTTTTTCTCTGCTTTATTTATTTCCCACCCTCCCTTTTGCCATCTATTCCTCTCTCCCACCTACCTTCCCTCCTCTCCTTCCCTCCTCCGACCCCAACAACCTCCAGCCCCGATAGACCAAGAGAGGCAGTGGAAGGAATAAAAACCACAACATGACACCATTATTTAGCATTCATTGCATCTCGGCATATAGTTGTACCACTGTGAACAACACTAGAGTTGCCGGAGATGTGTGTGGGCTAAAAACAACTTCTGACAAGTTGAGCACTTGACAGACAGTATTTGTTACGGCAGGATATTTTTTGCATTAGTTGCAGCCTGTAGTTGCACTGTCAACAACACAAGAGGTGTAAGGACTTGCGAAGGATAAGACTATGCTGTAGCATGAAAACAGCTTCTGACAAGCTGAGTGCTTAACAGATAGTATTTCTGAAAGCAGGTTAAGCTGTTGTTAGAGTGGAACAGTGGAGGCTCCTCAGAGGAGGAAAGGGGAGGACCATCCTACTAAGTCATTTTCATAAGAAATAAAAATGGTGAAACATTAAAAAAAGTTATATATTTTTTGTAAAACTGTACTAAATATATTCACAGCTGACCAAAGAACTGATTAAGAAACACTGGTTTGCAATGAAAGTCTACAGTAGCCTCAACAGCACCCTCTAGGGTAGCACTATTGTGTAGCTCTGGATACATTGCATAGACGTGTGTGTGTGTGTGTGTGTGTGTGTGTGTGTGTGTGTGTGTGTGTGTGTGTGTGTGTGTGTGTGTGTGTGTGTCCAATATTCAGAACAGGTAAATTCGTCACCCCCCAAAATGTCTTAAAAATCAAAATATTTGTTTTATTTTTGGGGGTAGGGGTTGGAGTTCATAGGCCCCCCAGATAGCATATGAAGATGTCATAAGCAATGGCAACATGTGTAGAATTGCAGGTAATTAAGGTTGACTTGAGTACGAAAACGGTCCAACTCCTACTCTTTCTCAATTTTCAAACAGCAAAGGAGTGTGCCTTTGGTGATTCATTGATGTGTCATTCTTGTCCTGCACGCCGTGACTGACGTAGCTACTTCGTTAGCTAAGCTAGCCCCTTGTAGCTAACCAGTAACTCCTCCAATATGTGTTGATGTAATTTCACAGGATTTGTTTTTGGACGGAAGATGTAGAGAGTGGTAAGAAATTTCATTTCTGTAGCCAAATATCTTATTCATCCATTTTTAAAGCATTATATTACCAGGTATAATGGTGCATTGATCATTTATACCGTTTAAATACTGTATATTTATAGTTATTTTAGCATTTTGTCCAAAGTCTACCTTTAAAATAACTGTCCAGTGTTTCCAGATTTCTATTAAATCTGACCTATAATTAATTACAATATGAGTGAAATAGTTTTCATTCCAAAACATAGTAATTAAGTATGTTAAAAAGCATATTTTCTGTGTTGGAATGGTCTGGGCGTACCCCAACAACAGAATGGTCTGGGCATATATCGGTCATTAAATGTGATTAAACTAGCACTAGATCAGCAGTAGCGCTAGCACAGCAGTAGTATAGTAACAATAGTAGGGTACTCTGTCTACCACTAGTTTTGAATTAATTCCATCAAAACGATTTTGAGGTAAATTGATCAAATTGTTTGTAATTTAGAAAAAGTTTTATATATAATCCAATTAAGTTAGATCCATTATTTTATATATTTAGTACCAGTCAAAAGTTTTTGGGTTACCATGTGTTATTTCATAGTTTTGATGTCGTCACTATTATTCTACAATGTAGAAAATAGTACAAATAAAGGAAAACCCTTGAATGAGTAGATGTGTAATTTAGGCACTGGCTCGCCCAGTTAGCTAACTAGCAACCTCCCTTGCAGAAAGTCTAAAGTTAAATAAATGCTAGCCAACTAGTTAGCATAAGCTAATGTCTGCTAGCATAGCTAGCTAACCCCCAGTTAGCTGTCTAAGGATTAGGGTTAGGGGTCAGAGTTAGAATAAGGGCCCGTGTTAGGATTAGGATAGGAGTTAGGGTTAGGTTAGTGTCAGAATAAGAGTTAGGGTTAGATTAAGTGTCAGGGCACAATGAAGCACCTCTTTGTCAGTGTGTGTGTGTGTGTGTGTGTGTGTGTGTGTGTGTGTGTGTGCGCGTGTGTGTGTGTGTGTGTGTGCGCGTGTGCGTGTGTGTGCATGTGTGTTTAATCAATATTTAATCTGTTATATTCCCAAAAATGTATAAATATGACAAACTATTTGAAAACCGTTTGCTCTTGAATTTCATTTTAGAGACTGCTGCGATTTAAAATCTTCTTCAAGTGAATATGAGTTTAGTTTAACTGTACATAATGAAGTGTAAGGAAAAGGTAAAAGAAGTATGAGTATTAACTGTACATGCAGGTGTGGTTAAAATAAAAATAGGGACACTTCTGTGAAACCCTATGGGGGGGGCATCTTACCCCGGGGGGGGGGGGGGCATCGTACTCCATGTTACCCTATTAGTATTGCAATAAAATGGATTCTGATTATGAATCTAATGTTATCTCAAAGTAATTATAGGGCTTCTGCGGTATCATATCCCAGTGGTAAATATTACCATGGTTAACCGGGTGCGTGGAGAGTACTCTAACAGACCACAATAGAGCAGCAGGGTGGAAACTAATGTTTGTCTCCCCTGTGTTGTTGTACAAATTAACACACTCCTTCACATAGCCAAACACAAGACAATTACGCATTTGCACACGCACACACACACACACACACACACACACCCCACCCCCACCCCACATGCACACACACCCACAGTCCCATCAGGCATGGACCAGGCTGCATTAGTTTCCTAAGCCTCTTCCATTGATTTGCCAGCGAAGCTTCTTGTCTCTGGTAATGAGGACAGGGAGAGAAGCAGGACCCGGGTCCCTCACAGCTCCCACAGGAGAAAGAAGCAGCGGCTGCTCTAATCTGAACTGTGTTTCCAACGATGCTAACTCCCTCACACAAAAAGACAAGAGATAGAGGGGGGTAAAATCTCTCCCTCTCCTATCTCTCTCTGTCTCTCTCTGTCTCTCTCCAGATAGCTCAATCTACATGCCCTGGCTAAAGCCTCGGCGCCGCCGAGACAAAAAGAGAGGAATGTGCCTGTGCCAGAGACATATTCGATTTTCCCTATGTGCCTGTATTGATAAGAGATCAATGAAAGTTATTTATGTGCACAAATGTGTATGAATATATAGATGTTCTTCTCTACCTCTCAAGGCTGGGCGCGCCTGGCTCCCATGGGCTTCATTGATTTACTGTTCACACCTTCACTGGGGGAATTGTTTAAATTCATCTTGCGGGTGGCCCTATAAAGGCGGCGTTTGAGTGTGTGTGTGTGTGTGTATATGACCGTGTGTGCGCGCGTGTGTGTGTGGGGGGGGTGGGGGGATGTATGGTATACAGCACATATCCCACTTCTCTCTGCCTCTACATCCATTCTGCTGCCACTTGAATTGTGTTTCTCTTCCTGCGTTAAATAAAACATAGGCCTTTTTCCATTACTATTAGGTTGAGGGCCCATTGCTCATGCACATATTCATGCACAGGGCAGCGCTGGCCGCTGGGGTTGAGCTGGGAATAGGACAAGGAGGCGGAGTGGAAGAGAAGGGAAGTATTACACTGTATTTCTGTAATTAAACACAGTAAAAGAACCTGTCCCACATTGAAAGTGATCCTGGGTCATTTCCATTGCATTGAACTCCATATATAATAACTGTGATTATAATTACAAAAAAGCCTGGCTGTAATCACTATTTATGGGACTGACACTTAAGTATAATTGCCTCGCCAGACCCAATATGGGGGGCCAGTGAAGTGTTTATCAAAACTCACAGCAGGAAATCTACAGGGCAATGAGGTGACGGAGCACTGCCCATCACCCGTCACCCCCTTATCCTCTCCGCACTCAGAGCGCCCATCTAGAGTTTGACCCCATGACCCCATGTCACTGTTCCAGCCTGAAAGCCACTAACATTACAACACCATTCCAGAGGCCAGCATCTCACCTTCCTCACCCGGGTGAAAACAATCCAAATACCCACAGAAACATATTTGGATGTAGATGTGGATGGAATTGCCCCTAAGGCCAGTCATGTTTAAGCCAAGATAAGGTCAGTAATAAGCAGGGGTGTAAAAATGGAAGATTCCACAGAAACGCTTGGGGCCATATTCTCCATGGTGACCCTCTCCATAGCAACACTTCCTGATTTAGTTTGAACCACACAAGGCTATCTGTCCATTCTCCATCCAGCATGAGTGATACGGTGGAAGCACATCATCTATAGCACAAACCCCAGTACACAGTCTCGCATTCCCCACATACAACTGGAAAACACTTTGTGGCAATTGTTCATGTAAAAAGGGCTTTTATAAAAATCGAATTGAAAATGTGAAATAGCACACAGCCCACTTGTTTTATGTAAGGTCACTGCTATATATACAGTTGAAGTCGGAAGTTTACATACACTTAGGTTGGAGTCATTACAACTCATTTTTCAACCACTCCACAAATTTCTTGTTAACAAACTATAGTTTTGGCAAGTCGTTTCGGACATCTACTTTGAGCATGACAAGTAATTTTTCCAACAATTGTTTACAGACAGATTATTTCACTTACCATTCACTGTATCACAATTCCAGTGGGTCAGAGGTTTACATACACTAAATTGACTGTGCCTTTAAACAGCTTGGAAAATTCCAGAAAATTATGTAATGGCTTTAGAAGCTTCTGATAGGCTAATTGACATCATTTGAGTCAATTGGAGGTGTACCTGTGGATGTATTTCAAGGCCTACCTTCAAACTCAGTGCCTCTTTGCTTAACATCATGAGAAAATCAAAAGAAATCAGCCAAGACCTCAGATAAAAAATTGTAGACCTCCACAAGTCTGGTTCATCCTTGGGAGCAATTTCCAAACGCCTGATAGTACCAGGTTCATCTGTACAAACAATAGTACGCAAGTATAAACACCATGCGACCACGCAGCTCTCATACCACTCAGGAAGGAGACGCGTTCTGTCTCCTAGAGATAAACGTACTTTGGTGCGACAAGTGCAAATCAATCCCAGAAACAACAGCAAAGGACCTTGTGAAGATGCTGGAGGAAACAGGTACAAAAGCAACAGTAAAACAGTAAAACGAATCCACTGCTCCAAAACAGCCATAAAGACTATGGTTAGGAGCTGCACACGTGGACAAAGATGGTACTTTTTGTAGAAATGTCCTCTGGTCTGATGAAACAAAAATAGAACTGTTTGGCCATAATGACCATTGTTATGTTTGGAGGAAAAAGGGGGAGGCTTGCAAGCCGAAGAACACCATCCCAACCGTGAAGCACGGGGGTGGCAGCATCATGTTGTGGGGGTGCTTTGCTGCAGGGGGGACTGGTGCACATCACAAAATAGATGGCATCACGAGGAAGGAAAAGTATGTGGATATATTGAAGCAACATCTCAAGACATCAGTCAGGAAGATAAAGCTTGGTCACAAATGGGTCTTCCAAACAGACAATGAACCCGAGCATACTTCCAAAGTTTGTGACAAAATGGTTTAAGGATAACAAAGTGAAGGTATTGGAGTGGCCACCACAAGCCCCGATATCAATCCTATAGAACATTTGTGGGCAGAACTGAAAAAGCACGGAGGCCTATAAACCTAACTCAGTTACACCAGCTCCGTCAGGAGGAATGGGCCAAAATTCACCCAACTTAATGTGGGAAGCTTGTGGAAGGCTACCCGAAATGTTTGACCCAAGTTAAACAATTTAAAGGCAATGCTACCAAATACTAATTGAGTGAATGTAAACTTCTGATCCACTGGGAATGTGATGAAAGAATTAAAGGCTGAAATAAATCATTCTCTCTACAATTATTCTGGCATTTCACATTCTTAAAATGAAGTGGTGATCCTATCTGACCTAAAACAGGGAATTTTTACTGGGATTAAATGTCAGGAATTGTGAAAACTGAGTTTAAGTGTAGGTTTATAACTTCCGACTTCAACTGTACTTCCCTCAGCATCCAGCATCCCTACTTTTCTTTCCAAAAGAGCAACTCCAAGAGACCCAAACCCCGGGCTTCTCAGTCTCACATCCAATGCTGTCTGGCAACAGATGAAGAAGAACCGAGAAAAAGGCAAACAAATACAGGCTCCAAAAAAGAGGAGCATATGCAAGCCAGGCTTGAAGAACAACGGAGGCACAGAAATGGTGGCTTTCAAACGGGGGGAGGCAGGGGAGGAGGAGGGAAGAAGGAGGAGGGAGGCAGAAAAGAGGGGAAGAGAGGCCCCTCCAGATTATGAGCTCGAGGCATCTGTTGGTGCTGGCACGCAGACTCGTCTGCAGCTCTTCATCTCCCAGCCAAAGCCGGTGATTTGACCGAGCACAAACAGGGGGGCCATGCCATCAACATGTGCCACAATGTGCCACGCGCCTTGACCCCACTTGTCCCACATATGTCGCTGTAACGAGAGTGATGGCGGGCAACGCAGCGACCCCCCCTGTTTTACCTGCGCCCGATACGCCCCGTAACACTTCCAGCTACCTGCCCCTGTACCCTTTGATTCATTATGGACACCTTTTGTCCCGTGGATGCTAGTTTGGAGTAGATCGGAGCTAGAAGCATCTGTTGGGTTGTTTGAAAATGGCTTCAGCGATATAAAGGAGAGTATTTTCAAAGGTTAAGGATGACGTGTCTGAGAGGGACAAAAGACTGTAATGTGGAAGAGTAGAGAGAGGTTTATGTAGTGCACCAAATGGATTAACTTTTGATTGAGCTTGGTCTGCTACCAAGTTAAAGACCAGAGGTCAAATGTCAGGTTACGCTGATATGTGACCTTGACTTGAGGCCATTTCTCTCAGCATACAGATACAGTGGGGAGAACAAGTATTTGATACACTGCCGATTTTGCAGGTTTTCCTACTTACAAAGCATGTAGAGGTCTGTAATTTTTATCATAGGTACACTTCAACCGTGAGAGACGGAATCTAAAACAAAAATCAAAAAGTCACATTGTATGATTTTTAAGTAATTCATTAGCATTTTATTGCATGACATAAGTATTTGATACATCAGAAAAGCTGAATTTAATATTTGGTACGGAAACCTTTGTTTGCAATTACAGAGATCATACGTTTCCTGTATTTCTTGACCAGGTTTGCACACACTGCAGCAGGGATTTTGGCCCACTCCTCCATACAGACCGTCTCCAGATCCTTTAGGTTTCGGGGTTGTCGCCTGGCAATACGGACTTTCAGCTCCCTCCAAAGATTTTCTATTGGGTTCAGGTCTGGAGACTGGCTAGGCCACTCCAGGACCTTGAGATGCTTCTTACGGAGCCACTCCTTAGTTTTCCTGGCTGTGTGTTTCGGGTCGTTGTCATGCTGGAAGAACCCGCCACGACCCATCTTCAATGCTCTTACTGAGGGAAGATCTCGCGATACATGGCCCCATCCATCCTCCCCTCAATATGGTGCAGTCATCCTGTCCCCTTTGCAGAAAAGCATCCCCAAAGAATGATGTTTCCACCTCCATGCTTCACGGTGTCGTGTCTTTACTGTCCTTAACTGAAGACTTATAGTTTTTATCAAAGATTCTCTGTAATTAGTTATTACGCGATCAACTGATTAATCACGTAACTAATTAAGTAGGAAGTTGGGGCACCAAGGAAAAATATTCAGATTACAAAGTAATAATTTCCTAAAATAACTTTTCAGATATTTTATCTGATCAATTAGTCTTCGAATTAATGAATTATTTACTGTACCTCACGTTAGTCTCATTCCAAACGTCATCTGCACGAACCCAGTCTTCACTATGAGTCATCCATACATCAATTGTCTTAAATAATTTATTTATTACTAAGTAATTCACAGAAATGCATAAACAAACAAGTTAAATGTGGTTACATGAAATGATAGGAGAATGTGCCCTAGTGGGCTAAACCGGCATGGCGGCTTGTTAGACAAAAGGGGAAGTGTGGGTCGACTAAGAGGTCACTAAAGGGTTAATAATTATAACAATTGAAATGCTAATCCTTTACACATGAACGTTCACTCATTCGGGGACAATTGCAATCAATATATATATTTACACTCAGTGTGTCGTCTTGATCGCTGGTGAAAAGTTCATTTCTTTTGTAGAATTGTCCATCTCTCTCCCTCTCTCTCTCGGTTGTGGTTAGAGGGTATTGTTCAGAGTGACATTTGTTATAGAATGGATGTTTCGGCGGTTGTAGTTCTTCGCGTTCAATGATACCGAATTCCTAGCTGCAGACTAGTAATTAATATCAAAGACTTGTTCGTATTCTGTCGGTATCGATAGTCTAAGAGTTTAACAACGTGGTATGGTTAAAAGATTCAGCAACATGGTCTGCAACCTTTAGCCATCTCGTAATTGAGATAAGCTTGGTCTGCTGATCGAAAACTTGAGTTGGGGTTTTATTCGGAAGGGCCGAAGAGGGCTGTCCCAGGATGTCTGACCCTAACTGGGCTCAGGGGTGGTCCTCTGATTTAGTTCAAATCAAAAGGGAATTGTATTATTCTTCATTAAACAGTCCAAAATCATATTACACAATTATCCAAACAGTATCATACTCACTCATTCATCTTATACAACAATTAGATGTAAACCTCATATCTGAGGCTATTATATAAACAGCGTTATGGTAATGTGGCCACACTGTCTCCCATGAGCTTCCCAAGTTGTGACAAACGGACCAGTTCATAGCTGGATTCTTCACCGATCTTTTATACTTTCTCCGGAACATGAAATTTGTTCGTACCTCATGTTCTGGTTCTGGAATGAATTTGTTCTCCATGAAAATCTACTCTCTCTATACTGTGTGTCCATGAGGAGATTCTCAGGAATTTACGACGTCTCTCTGACTACAGAAACCTAGTTGAAGGAGGAAAGGGGGAGGCAGGGAGAGGGGGATGGGCTTGCTATACCCAAAGAGGCCAACGTCATGACAATGGTTGGGATGGTGTTCTTGGGGTTGTACTCATCCCTCTTCTTCCTCCAAACACAGTGAGTGGAGTTTAGGCCAAAATGCTCTATTTTTGTCTCATCAGACCACATGACCTTCTCCCATTCCTCCTCTGGATCATCCAGATGGTCATTGGCAAACTTCAGACGGGCCTGGACATGCGCTGGCTTGAGCAGGGGGACCTTGCGTGTGCTGCAGGATTTTAATCCATGACGGCGTAGTGTGTTGATGATTGATGAATGATTTTCTTTGAGACTGTGTTCCTAGCTCTCTACAGGTCATTGACCAGGTCCTGCCGTGTAGTTCTGGGCTGTTCCCTCACCTTCCTCATGATCATTGATGCCCCATGAGGTGAGATCTTGCATGGAGCCCCAGACCGAGGGTGATTGACCGTCATCTTGAACTTCTTCCATTTTCTAATAATTGCGCCAACAGTTGTTGCCTTCTCACCAAGCTGCTTGCCTATTGTCCTGTTGCCCATCCCAGCCTTGTGCAGGTCTACAATTTAACCCTGATGTCCTTACACAGCTCGCTGGTCTTGGCCATTGTGGAGAGGTTGGAGTCTGTTTGATTGAGTGTGTGGACAGGTGTCTTTTATACAGGTAACGAGTTCAAACAGGTGCAGTTAATACAGGTAATGAGTGGAGAACAGGAAGGATCCTTAAATAACAATTAACAGGTCTGTGAGAGCCGGAATTCTTACTGGTTGGTAGGTGATCAAATACTTATGTCATGCAATAAAATGCAAATTAATCACTTAAAAATCATACAATGTGATTTTCTGGATTTTTGTTTTAGATTCCGTCTCTCACAGTTGAAGTGTACCTATGATAAAAATGACAGACCTCTACATGCTTTGTAAGTAGGAAAACCTGCAAAATCGTCAGTGTATCAAATACTTGTTCTCCCCACGGTATGTAATCAGATAGAATGTGTTACTGTGTAGGAGCATGTGCTAGAATGTGAATCTGTACAGTTGCAGGTGCTATGTCTTTGTGCAGGTGCTAGCTTGTGTTGCTGTGTAGCTTGTGTTGCATACTTACATCATGAGGTCGTAAATAAGCATCTCCTATTCCTAGACCATGAAATATCATCTTTAGCAGCAGTGCAGCATATTTATCCTTACAAGTTAAGTGCATGCTAACATGAACCTCATAATAAGATACTTACCACAGGTGTCTGTCACTACAGCGATCCTCTTTGTGGAATCTAAATGGTTTAATTTGGTGTGGGGGCGTGGAGTTATATTCTCAGGCTTAGTTAGCTTTCATTGAGAAAATGAGTGGGAAGCAAAGTCTCCCAGTGTGCCATCTCAGACGTAGACGAGAAAGGTTTAGGAGAACCAGGTCCTATTAACTAGGGACCAAACATGAGAAAATAGACTGAAACAGGGAGAGACGCCCTGAACTTGTCCAATGAGAAGTCGTTTTTGTGTTCCATTGTAAAACGTTTTGCTATGGGGGCACTCCTCTCTGCCTGAGGAACAAACATAGAATTCATTAGGCACCAAACGGATAAAAAACAGACTGAAACAGGGAGGAACTACCTGAACTTGTCCAATAAGAAACATTAGTTTTCATGTTCCGCTGCATAACATTTTGCTACTGTGTGCCATAATGAATACGACCTTGGTTATCACTCTGTCTGAGGATGGAAACTAATGACTTAGCATCTCTCAGTCCAATACAGCCACAGCCATTAAGCCGAAAGGTCCATAGCACATTAAGTGCTCCTCAGAATGCTCACTAGGCGTTGTGCTTAGAGATGCCACAGCTACAACTTCGAACGTCACTGCACAGGTCAGCAGAAGCTATCATGATGTTTGACACTTCGTAGCTAATGGTAATATCCGCCTAACAGGAGTGCTGATCAATGACTAAATGGATGTAGCCCCCCCCCCCCCCCCTAGCCCTTACACCCTGTGCATCTTTGTATATCCGAGAGTACTGTATAGGTCTAAGCTCCCTGACAAGCTATAGGAGTACATTTCCATACTTTGCTTATACCTATTCAATCCTCACAGATCTACACAGGTGCATAGGATGTAACCGCTATAGGGACTAAGGGTCAATTTGGGAGTGAGGACTCCATCTGACACACTCCAATGAGCACTACACATGCTCATGGCTTTGGGGCACCTTGCATGATTTAGCAGGGAGCTGACCAGGCTTTTAATGGCTGTGTTCCATCCTTCCTCCCTCATCATTCATGCATGCCTCCACATGAGTGGGTGTGTGGCGGTAGCAGCAGCCGGGATACTGGCTACATCATGTTCTAAAGATGGCAATGATATACTCTCAGTCAACTTCATACTATAGTGTCAATGTACCACACAGAACAAAGATGAAGCTGATATACAGTATTCTCAGTCAACTGCAAACCGTAGCTTTTAATGTGCTACACACTAAAACAAGAATATGGCCTCTCTAGGCTTCATTCACCAACTGCACAGTTTAGTGCTAGAACATGTGGATATGGTAGGTTTGTAAAATGCAATTTTAGTTAAATAAATGCATATGTCCTTAGAATCTTAAAAGCAGGTTGTGAATTGGTACTGTGAACCCAATATGGGCGTTAATCATATGGTTTCATGCTGTTCTGTTTGGTGTTTGTGTCTTTCAGGGCTGTCCATCTGCCCCATTCCTGGTGTAGCCTAGGTCCTACTCGAATCCCACCATAACCAGCTGGGTACTCCACTACTCCTGCCCAGAAGGAAGGAACACGGGAGTAGGAATCTACCAGGTCCTGCCTGCATCTGTGAGCAATTATAGCATCTTATTACACTGACACATCAATTATTGTTATTAAGGCCAGGTTATTTATTTAATGTATGATTTCCCACGGGTAACGAGGGAGAATAATCGAGGCACGCATGTGTGATGTGTGGTTTAATGTGTGGTTTAATATGTGGTTTGCGTCACGGCACGTGCGCAAGGGGCGCACCAGATGTTGGAAGGAGCGCGGGGGGAGGCATAAGAGAATCTACAACAACATCAACAGTGTGTGAATTGAGATACAACAAAACTGCAGGATTGTTATACTATCGGCCACGGTAGGAAATGAAAAGCATTAGGGCTGTGACTTATATTGCAATGCTATTTATCTTCCGGTGCTTCATATGACATTGCACTTTTGTGATGCCCAAGTTTCCCTTTCAAGTTTCCCATTGTCCAATTTATGAGGCGCCTCCATCCTTTGTGGAATTAATAACAAAGCATACTGAAATCCCCTATGAATCATCCGGATGTACAAGCGAGCTCCGCAATTATCTTACAATGATCTTTTAAAACGTTAAAAGCAACAGTGGTGGATAAATAACTAGCCACGGCGAGGGAAAGTAGTGAAGGTTACTAGGCTACGCTGTTCTAATACGTGTTGGAATGCCCCAAGCTCTATCTCTCTGCCTATTGTTATCTCTCAACCTTGCAGAAAATTTTGTTTTTTTGCTACACTCTTCCCAACTGCTTGTACTGCATCGCAAAGTATGCAGGAGCAGTGTGAGCGCCATACTACGAACGTTATGTGCGCGGGTTACCACCAGATCAATCATGTCACGTATTGGAATGCGCCAGCCTTCTGATAGACCAGAGAGGATGGGAATGGGGTGTCTCGAATTTTGAAGTGAAATATGTTAACATGCACCACTCGTAGGTTACAAGCAAGCTGAAGATGGAGCCGTGCGCTGCGCAAAGGATGTAGCCTATACCTACCACATGCTAACGCACACTCACAGTTTCATCCACTCACACCTCTCACTCTCTCTCGCGCGCGCCCTCCCTATCTCTCGCTCTCCAAACTGTGAGCAAATGAAAACCGAGTGTGCACTGTAGCACACACACGCATGATTCATAAGCAGGTAGACCCCCATCACGAAGCCTCGGCATTAGTATTCACCTCCAGCACCGTACCAGAGAGAATGAAGGGGAAGATTCATGTATGGATCCAATCCAGCGGCAACATCAAATCAAAGTAGCGTACTAGAACGTACCTTTCGACAGCAGTGCGAGGAGCAAACCAGCGAACACGTTTCGTAAGACTGGGCAGCTCATGTTTTGATGTTTCGATGGATTATTAGTTGTTGTTTTCGTAGTAGAATACCGCTGTAGTCCCCTTGTATGGAGCCTTTGCAGGAAAAATGTAAAAAATCTACCTGGTGTGTTTTTATTTATGTCCAACAGCAATAACCAACTGCTTTTACATGTGACTGAACAAAAGCATGAGTCTATCCCCTTGACTTTTCTCGTTGATGATTCCCCTTAGCCAAAGAAGGGATTGTTGATGTTTTCGTAGACGTAGAGGGAATACCAAATGACAAAATCCTGGTGCAAAAATCTCAAATATTCCAGGCACTGAATTGATGTTGTTTTCAATGGTTTGGAGAGCAAATGTGTTCAAATACGCACCTAGACACGAAGGTAAATACTCAACTGTTTTCTGCCAAATATTCGACAGAACATTGCAAACTAATGGATACAATACGTGCGTTCTGTAGTAGACAATTCGTCCCGTAATTAGCCTCCTCTCCTCTATCTCTTGTCGGTATGCAGCGCGTCTTGTCGCCCTGCACTCAATGCATTGCTCCGAGAAACAACAAATGCGAAGCGCGCAAGAAAAGGCATGATTGACAGTTCAAGGAGAACTCCTTTCTTCCAATCATCGCCACCAAAGGAAGGGGGCGAGAGCTGCTATTGCACTGCAGCCTCTCTTGGAGAGGGTGGGAAAGGACGCGGACTGGCCAATCCGAGCTGCATGGTAGGCGGGTCAAAGCGCGAGGCGAAAACGGCGCGGTGATAATGCAATGTGATTTATAGCAGGCTTAGTCTTGCTGCAGTACTCGGAGAAACAGTGGTCCACAGGGGGAAAGACATACTAACTATACAACAGGGACGGAGGTAGAGTGAGAGCGGGATAGGTGGAGCTACGAGGAATGGGTGCATGGTGGGTATCTGAATTGGGCTATTGGATAAAGGGTGAAGGTTCTATTCGGGTTGTTTTGTTGGGCGTAGGCCCAGGGGTTGCCCACATGACCATAGAATGGATGGAGTTCCAATACCTTAGAATGGGAAACATCTTACAGTGAAAGATGAATAGACCAGTGAACACTTATTATGGAAAAGCAAACCATTTTGATAACAGTTACACCTGTAACTGCACTTGTTGGAAGACCATGCAATTGAGTCCACATGAGCGTTTTGGAATATCACTAGGCCTACTCGTCTAGAAAAAGCCAACTGCATTAAACAGGGTTTATATGCACATGGCTACACGCTCTGCAGTGTTGAAGCATGCAACACCTAATATTCCCTACACATCATATATTCATTCCATTGATAGTAAAATTAAATCAGTCAGAGTCACCCAACAAGCTGTACAAATGGAGATTCAGCACCATTGAAGTGGACAGCGACATAACCGGAATATGGAAGTGTAGCACAATTGAGGTGGACAGTGTGCGAATCAGAATTCAGAAGTTCAGGACCATTGAAGTGGACAGCGACGGAATCGGATTTCGAAAGTTTAGCACCTGGGCAGTGGACTGCGGCGTTTCGGGCGCACTACTGGCACTCCCTACTGGGGAATCCCTTATAATGAGATTAAGCCTAACCAGGAACGGGGAGGCTCCTCTAGGAACTCTGTAGGGTTGGGGAGTGTAATGTAACTGATTACAAAAAAAAGAAAGAACTGTAAGCCATTATGTTACCAGCTAACATATTGTTATCAGATTACCGATACTTTTGAAAACTAGATGATTACTTTTAAATTCAGAAAATATGTCTGCGGAAAAGAAAATGTACGACACTTTTCTGTTTTCTCAATTGCATTCAAATCAGTATTTGAAGGCGCAAATGTAAGTTTGTTCCGCCTGAGGGAGTCTGGCCACAAGTCATAGACCACTATGATGACACACCAAATGCTTTTGTCTTCCAATGGTGCAACTGTTGTCTGCATTCAAAGATTATACATCCAACTTGAATAAACACTTGTAGGTAAGGACGACAGCAGTGGTGTAGCCTACGGGCGATACGGATATCACTTATTATGAACATCTACCTAGCGCAATTATGTAAATCACACTCCTGCTTTCTCATTTAGCTGTTTGCGGCTTACGGATTGTGGTTATTGTGGATGACTGTTCACACATTTTGCCTATATGTGTATTTAAACCCAACGATGGTTGTTTTGAATAAGTTTAAGCTGCCCATCAATCTTTTTTTTGCGACTATGGAGAGACAGTGAAAAATATGATCTTGCAACAGTTGCATAGAGCGGATCCCACTGGGCCCGATCCCACTGGGTAATAACTGGTTGAATCAACGTCGTTTCTACGTAATTTCACCAACAAAACAAATCTATGTGAGGACGTTGAAACAACGTGGAAATCTGATTGGATTTGAAAAAAGTCATCAATGTAAGTAAAATAATATTATTTTCACCCAACTATTCACCTAAATCCAATGACAGGGTGACATGTTTTGTTGATTTAACGTTGAAATAACGTTAGAGTTGACAACTCAACTAAATGTAAATGAAAACTAGACGTTGAACCGACGTCTGTTCCCTGTGGGTTGGAATAAAAGTTTGAGAGAGTTCCTCCCTTCTGAACTCCTCCTTGGTATTGTGCTAAACATACTGTCAAAAACGAGTTTCATTTAAGAAGACCACAAGTGGGGCTTTTATTTCTCAATCTAAATCGTGCTGATAATTTTTTTTTTAAACAATAGGCCTATAGCAAATGCAACATATGGCATTCATTTTTCAAATGCAAATAGCATTTTTCGGTAGTGCTCAAACCATGCCCTTCCACGAGAGCAATGAGCCCGAAGCAATGAGCCCAATCAGTCCTCCATGACATCAAAATCATAAACAACAGAGTAGGCTAATAAGCCCTTAGTTTCTGGGTTATACTCAGGTAAAACAAATCGGCTAATCTATATTTCCAAGTCTTATTCTTGAAGATTAAGGGCTATTAAATCAATTGGAATGACTGGAAATTTGACTGAACTTTCGGGTTTTTAATGTACAGATATCTCCTAATCATATTACTATCTGTATTAAAGAAGAAAGCATTTGGTTAGATGAAACCTACATAACCCATAAAGTAAAATACAACATCCATCTAAGGCTTTAACATCGGTTTATCCTGCATTAGATGTCATTCAATTGGTAATATTCATTTTCGTCCACTAATGCCTCTTAAAGCAAAAGTAAAATAACTAATTACGTTACTGATGTTGGTTAATACAAAGTTATGTTACTGATTACAATTTTGGACAGGTATCTAGTAACTGTAATGGATTACATTCAGAAAGTTACCTACCCTACCCTGGAACTCTGTTACCTACTCTAATAATGACCCATGAGTCCATAGCCTGCTCCAAAACATCTTACACAATACTTTTAAGGGAGTTAGGCTACACATTAGTACCCAACTTGTTCTCACTTTTGCATGGTGTTATTACCATATTCATATTTGCCAGCATTTGAATATAACACACTGTAGGCTTACATTCACATCCTATCCTACACTGGAGCTCCCCAGGGGTGCGTGCTCAGTCCCCTCCTGTACTCCCTGTTCACCCAGGACTGCATGGCCAGGGACGACTCCAACACCATCATAAAGTTTGCTGATGACACAACAGTGGTAGGCCTGATCACCGACAACGACGAGACAGCCTATAGGTAGGAGGTCAGAGACCTGCCCGGGTGGTGCCAGAATAACAACCTATTCCTCAATGTAACCAAGACTAAGGAGATGATTGTGGACTACAGGAAAAGGAGCACTGAGCACGTCCCCATTCTCATCGACGGGGCTGTAGTGGAGCAGGTTGAGAGCTTCAAATTCCTTGGTGTCCACATCAACAACAAACTAGATTGGTCCAAACACACCAAGACAGTCGTGAAGAGGGCACGACAAAGCCTGTTCCCCCTCAGGAAACTATAAGTATTTGGCATGGGTCCTGAGATCCTCAAAATCTTCTACAGCTGCAACATCGAGAGCATCCCGACTGGTTGCATCACTGCCTGGTACGGCAATTGCTCGGCCTCCGACCGCAAGGCACTTCAGAGGGTAGTGCGTACGGCCCAGTACATCACTGGGGCAAAGCTGCCTGCCATCCAGGACCTCTACACCAGGCGGTGTCAGAGGAAGGCCCTAAACATTGTCAAAGGCCCCAGCCACCCCAGTCATAGACTGTTCTCTCTACTGCCGCATGACAAGCGGTACCGGAGTGCCAAGTCTAGGACAAAAAGGCTTCTCAACAGTTTTTACCTCCAAGCCATAAGACTACTGAACAAATACCCGGACTATTTGCATTGTGTGCCTCCCCCCAACCCCTCTTTTACGCTGCTGCTACACTCTGTTTATCTTATATGCATTGTCACTTTAACTATACATTAATTTACATACTACCTACATTGGCCCTACCAAACCAGTGTTCCCGCACATTGGCTAACCGGGCTATCTGCATTGTGTCCCGCCACCCGCCAACCCCTCTTTTTACGCTTTAATCATACCTACATGTGCATACTACCTCAATAAGCCTGACTAACAGGTGTCTGTATATAGCCTTGCTACTCTTATTTTCAAATGTCTTTTTACTGTTGTTTTATTTCTTTACACACACACACACACACACACACACACACACAACACACACAAACACACTTTTTTTCCCGCACCATTGGTTTGAGCCTGTAAGTAAGCATTTCACTGTAAGGTGTTGTATTAGGCGCACGTGACAAATAAAATTGGATTTGATTTGATATATTCATCTGTTTATGTAACGCAATGTAGACCGACAATATGGTATTTTCTCACAAGTTCACCCAATTAGCTACACGTCTAGACATTTGCACTGAAATGCCGCAGGATACAAAGTTTGTTCTTCATTAGCATAGAAAGACATTGACTTCATATGGAACCAAACAGATTTGATAGAGAGGTATACAGTGTCAATACCCTACTAATGGCATTCATGATAGTAATCAGAAATTCAACCAGGCTGCTGTACACAGGCTCTGCATTTAAATAAACCTGTCAAAAGTTGTTGTTTGTTTGTAATTCCATTGTTTTAGTTTTTATAAAAGACACACCTGAGCATTTTGACTCAATTTGACAAAGCCAATTACCCTCATTCTTCCAAACTCCCTGGAGTTGTCAGTCTGTGTTTTGGGGATGCAATGGAGCTGAAGAATGTTTGATTATGTATCACCAAAAGTTTGTTATAGTTTGGGAATCCCACTCCCCAGTTAGAACTTGGCTTCTGCATTCTGCATTTTGACAGAAATGTGTGTGTGTGTGTGTGTGTGTGTTTATGTATGCATGTGTGAGCTAAAGTTAACGACATTGAACAATTGAAAGCCTAAGTGACAATCATTTCACTGCCAATTAACCGATTTTAAAGGCATATGCAGTAATGCCATTTATCCACGCATTTTGGCACATTGAATCAAACCCAGGTTGATCAGAATTCAGTGCTGCAGCTTATCTGAGTCCCAAATGGCACCCTATTGCTCATAGAGAGCCCTGTGGGCCCTGGTCAAAAGTAGTTCACTACAGTGCACGATATAGGCAATAGGGTGCCATTTGGGACTCGGCCCTTATCCAAACACCCCATCTGATGAGGTTAGAATGAGACTCACCAGGGAAGTATCCCCTCAAGTGTCTGCTGTGCATGGCGCTAACAGTCTCTCTCTCTCTCTCTCTCTCTCTCTCTCTCTCTCTCTCTCTCTCTCTCTCCTGTCTCTCTGTCTCTCTGTCTCTCTGTCTCTCTTTCTCTCTGTCTCCCTGTCTCTCTGTCTCTGTCTCAGTCTCTCTCTCTCTCTGTGTGTGTCTATGCCAGGGCCTGGGTATAAGACGCCCTGCCGCCAGCCTGTTTAGTATGGTTATTTATGGAAATGCGGGCGATCTCTCAACATATTTCATACAAGGTTTGTCTCTCTCTCTCTCTTTCTCTCTCCCTCTCTCTCCCCCCTTTCCCCACCTGCTCCCTCTGTACTTAAGCCCCCCCGCATTAATTGGCATGACATAGGCGACCGGCACATGCTTGTAATGCACTGTCCCTCAGAGCCCTGCGGTGAGAGGGAGGGAATGAGGGACAGAAAGAGTGATGGAGGTAGAGGATAAGGTAGGGGGAGAGTGCGAGAAAGCCTTGAGTCCCATTGAGATTGCCCTCTGAAACCACATATCCCTAGAGGGCTAGAGTGAGAGGGAGAATAGAGAGGGAGGAACAGAGAGACAGATAGGGAGAAAGAGAGAGGATGGATGAGACAAACACAGAAAGTGGGATGGAAGAAAAGAGAGAGGGGGGTAATCATGTAAGACATTATCTCGCTTGTTGAGTGTGAAGAGGAGGGGGAAAGTAAGACAGAGAGAGAGAGAGAGAGAGATGTGGTTTGTGAAAGGTCTTTGACTTGTTAGAAATCTCCCACAGATTCCCACCTGTTGTGGCCCTAATAGGGTTGTGTGTCCCCGAGGTTCCCCATACGCCCCGCAGCCAGAGGGGAGGCCTACTCAACATGTAGAGGAAACATTTATTTGCCATATTAATCTTGTTCATTTTCACCCTTGATACCACGCCTGCTGTTACAGCGGCCTAATTTGATGTTGTTACAACCACTTTAAGCGTACAATTGTTTTCTCTGCTGATTGCCCCGGCAACACGTTACGCCTGTAAAGCCCCTTGAAATTGAAAATCTGAATCCGAATCAGAGAAAAAAAGTATCCACTGAAGGAGGCGTAGAGGAGCGAGGGAAGGAGGAAATAAAGGAAATAGAAAGAGAGGATATGAGGAAGGAGGAGATCAGGAAATAAAAATGGGAAGTCAAAGAAAACTAAAAGGAGGAGTCTTAAGAGATTTCTTTCCCTTTTGTGTCCAAAATGGCCACCCTAATACACATTAGTACTTCATTTTGTGATATGTCTCAAGACTCCTGTCTGATTATTTTTTACCCAGAAATGTGTGTGTGTTTAATCCCATGATTCCCCTGGGGCTACTGTAAATTATGTATGGTAAATCTATGATGAAACATGGTGGGGAGAGACTAGTCACCTTTTAATGCGAGTGGAGCAGAGCCGGAGTAAGCCAAAGTGTGCGGCCTTGAAGACGGATCAAAGCACCAAGCTGTAATAGATGATAGGGTTTAATCATGTCTAGCTACCGCCTCTCTTTCTCTCTCTCGCTCTCTCTCGTGTGCCAACTCTCTCTCTCTCTCTCTCTCTCTCTCTCGCGTGCCAACTCTCTCTCTCTCTCTCTCTCCCTCTGTTTTGTGAGCCATATCAGTCTCTCTCTCGCTCTCTCTCTCTTGCTCTTTAGTAAACCCTACAAGAGATACCATGGTTATCATTGTCAATCATTGTCTGACAAGAATCACAAGCCACTAACATTGCAAGCAGAGATTCAGCAGCCTTGAATTCAGAAGTTCAGCACCACATGACAGTGGACAGCAGCCTGTCAATCACACTGACGGGTGAATTCCATGTTACATGAGTAGGTCTAAACAGGAAGAAGAAGCCTGGTACGGAAACGTTCCCTATTAACTCTGTTTGCTAGCTTGTTTCAGCCATATTACATTTTTTTGATTTTCCAAACCAAACGTTACAATGGTAGGTAAAATAAAATAAAACACATTGCCCCAATGTTTCTTAGATCTGCTCCCACACAAGTTCTTAACATCCAAATCAAGCATGTTTATCTCCCGGACCATGATGTATTTCATTGTCCCCCACCCACACATGGCCATAAACTATACTGGACGCTCCGAGGTGAAGCATCTCCTAGATGCAGATCTAGGATCAGATCCCCTCCACCAATCCTAATACTAAACTGTCCCAAGATCAGCGTCTGGGGGCAACTTCATCCTATACCATACTGGACAAGTGCATAAAACATAACCACAGAGCTCAAAATGAGCAGATATCTCTTTATCTCATGCTCCTACTTCATTCTTGTTTGACTGTTTTGTTATTTTGGATCCCTTTCTCCCCCTTTCTTTTTGTTGGGTGAGTCTCATGGTTGGGTGAGTCTCATGAGTAGCCATTTAATCCTCTCCATCCCCTCTGGCCCGAAAGCCTCACTGAGCCTCACTATCCATCTACTCCTGTCCTTGGCGTTGCCCCAGAAAACATGTTACTCTTGTAAAACCTACCATGAACAATACTTGAAAAGGCCTTGAATAATATAAGATAAGGCATTGCTTCATTTATAAACCCCATGTCCATTCTGTTTATTAAGAATAAAATAGAATAGAATATATTTTTTTCCCCAAAGGAATAAATGGCATCTCTAAATAAATGGTTGGAAAGCATACGGATAATGACATTGCCTGTGGAAAAACTCATAGCTCTTTATGCTCATTTCAAATAAAATAACTTTCTCCTAAAGTAGGATCCACTATTTGGTTTCCATAGACATTGCACTTTAAACTGAGCTCGCTCATTAATCAATGGTGTGCTTATAGAGTTTATTGAACTCTGACTCAGCCATCAGAAAGCTGAGCGAGAGCTCTGTTAGGATTTAGTCAATGTTCTTGAAAGTGGAATCTTTACACTTCTCCTCTGCACTGAATTGCCACTCCCCAGGCCTGTGGAAATATGGCAGTGATGAATAACATGAGTTGGGCAGTAGATATCTATCAAATCACACCATGCCAAGTGCTATAGTTTTAAGGACTGAGCACCCGGGCTTATAACTTGCTCACACATCTCTCATCTCTCTCTGCTCCTCCCTTGTTCCATAATGGATTATTTGGCTCTGTCCTCTTTTTCTCCTTCCTTCTGTCTGCCTACTCTCTTTCGCACTCATTCCTCTTCTTTCCCCGCCTCTCTTTCCTTAATATCTCATCTGCTTCCTTCTCTTTCCTCTTCTTTCCCCGCCTCTCTTTCCTTAATATCTC
The DNA here is from genome assembly GCF_034236695.1 of Oncorhynchus nerka. NCBI lineage: Eukaryota > Metazoa > Chordata > Actinopteri > Salmoniformes > Salmonidae > Oncorhynchus > Oncorhynchus nerka. Next base: position 43,971,163 of record NC_088409.1, on the reverse strand, counting down.
CTCTGCTTCCTTCTCTTTCCTCTTCTTCCCCTGTCTCTCTTTCCTTAATATCTCCTCTGCTTCCTTCTCTTTCCTCTTCTTTCTCCGCCTCTCTTTCCTTAATACCTCCTCTGCTTCCTTCTCTTTCCTCTTCTTTCCCCGCCTCTCTTTCCTTAATATCTCCTCTGCTTCCTTCTCTTTCCTCTTCTTTCCCTGCCTCTCTTTCCTTAATATCTCCTCTGCTTCCTTCTCTTTCCTCTTCTTTCCCCGACTCTCTTTCCTTAATATCTCCTCTGCTTCCTTCTCTTTCCTCTTCTTCGCCCCCTCTCTTTCCTTAATATCTCCTCTGCTTCCTTCTCTTTCCTCTTCTTTCCCCGCCTCTCTTTCCTTAATATCTCCTCTGCTTCCTTCTCTTTCCTCTTCTTTCCCCCGTCTCTCTTTCCTTAATATCTCCTCTGCTTCCTTCTCTTTCCTCTTCTTTCCCGCCTCTCTTTCCTTAATATCTCCTCTGCTTCCTTCTCTTTCCTCTTCTTTCCCTGCCTCTCTTTCCTTAATATCTCCTCTGCTTCCTTCTCTTTCCTCTTCTTTCCCCGCCTCTCTTTCCTTAATATCTCATCTGCTTCCTTCTCTTTCCTCTCCTTTCCCCGCCTCTCTTTCCTTAATATCTCCTCTGCTTCCTTCTCTTTCCTCTTCTTTCCCCGCCTCTCTTTCCTTAATATCTCATCTGCTTCCTTCTCTTTCCTCTCCTTTCCCCGCCTCTCTTTCCTTAATATCTCCTCTGCTTCCTTCTCTTTCCTCTTCTTTCCCCGCCTCTCTTTCCTTAATATCTCCTCTGCTTCATTTTCTTTCCTCTTCTTTCCCTGCCTCTCTTTCCTTAATATCTCCTCTGCTTCCTTCTCTTTCCTCTTCTTTCCCCGCCTCTCTTTCCTTAATATCTCCTCTGCTTCCTTCTCTTTCCTCTTCTTTCCCCGCCTCTCTTTCCTTAATATCTCCTCTGCTTCATTTTCTTTCCTCTTCTTTCCCTGCCTCTCTTTCCTTAATATCTCCTCTGCTTCCTTCTCTTTCCTCTTCTTTCCCCACCTCTCTTTCCTTAATATCTCCTCTGCTTCCTTCTTTTTCCTCTTCTTTCCCTGCCTCTCTTTCCTTAATATCTCCTCTGCTTCCTTCTCTTTCCTCTTCTTTCCCCGCCTCTCTTTCCTTAATATCTCCTCTGCTTCCTTCTCTTTCCTCTTCTTCGCCCCCTCTCTTTCCTTAATATCTCCTCTGCTTCCTTCTCTTTCCTCTTCTTTCCCCGCCTCTCTTTCCTTAATATCTCCTCTGCTTCCTTCTCTTTCCTCTTATTTCCCCCGTCTCTCTTTCCTTAATATCTCCTCTGCTTCCTTCTCTTTCCTCTTCTTTCCCCGCCTCTCTTTCCTTAATATCTCCTCTGCTTCCTTCTCTTTCCTCTTCTTTCCCCGCCTCTCTTTCCTTAATATCTCCTCTGCTTCCTTCTCTTTCCTCTTCTTTTCCCGCCTCTCTTTCCTTAATATCTCCTCTGCTTCCTTCTCTTTCCTCTTCTTTCCCCGCCTCTCTTTCCTTAATATCTCCTCTGCTTCCTTCTCTTTCCTCTTCTTTCCCCGCCTCTCTTTCCTTAATATCTCCTCTGCTTCCTTCTCTTTCCGCTTCTTTCCCCCGTCTCTCTTTCCTTAATATCTCCTCTGCTTCCTTCTCTTTCCTCTTCTTTCCCCGTCTCTCTTTCCTTAATATCTCCTCTGCTTCCTTCTCTTTCCTCTTCTTTCATGCTCGCTTTCCTTAATATCTCCTCTGCTTCCTTCTCTTTCCTCTTCTTTCCCCGCCTCTCTTTCCTTAATATCTCCTCTGCTTCCTTCTCTTTCCGCTTCTTTCCCCCGTCTCTCTTTCCTTAATATCTCCTCTGCTTCCTTCTCTTTCCTCTTCTTTCCCCGTCTCTCTTTCCTTAATATCTCCTCTGCTTCCTTCTCTTTCCTCTTCTTTCATGCTCGCTTTCCTTAATATCTCCTCTGCTTCCTTCTCTTTCCTCTTCTTTCATGCTCACTTTCCTCTACTTCCCACTGGGCACACTACGTCATTTCGACATAGATAATTGGGTCATATTTGGTTGAGACGTTGATCAATGAGATTACGACCTATATTCACCCACTCAAAAAGACAGCCAAAAGTTAAGTCGAATGTCCAATCAAATCACTGCGTTTTCAACCATCTAAAAGCACCAGACAATTCCAATGGAAAAAAAACTCTCGGACGTTATGTTTAGTTGTCACCCAACCATTTAAAAGCACAGTAAAGTTCAACTGGGGATACAATGTCAGATATCCTGTTTGGTTACACAACAACTTAATCTGTTATCACTGTGCTTCATCGAATAGCACAACCAAATGACCTGGATTGCAGCTGAGATTACAATGAAGTGCATGCTGCATCAAGATTCTTCACAGATTATTACAGCAATCGTGAGGATCTCCCCAGACCTGTGACGACCTATGCATGCTACTTTGAACATGCACGTTTTATATGATTACAGAAGAAGACAAGTTACAGTGACCTCAGAATGTGTTATAGTTCCAGTAACCTCAGAATGTGTTATAGTTACAGTAACCTCAGAATGTGTTATAGTTCCAGTAACCTCAGAATGTGTTATAGTTCCAGTAACCTCAGAATGTGTTATAGTTCCAGGAACCTCAGAATGTGTTATAGTTCCAGTAACCTCAGAATGTGTTATAGTTCCAGTAACCTCAGAATGTGTTATAGTTCCAGTAACCTCAGAATGTGTTATAGTTCCAGTAACCACAGAATGTGTTATAGTTCCAGTAACCTCAGAATGTGTTATAGTTCCAGTAACCTCAGAATGTGTTATAGTTCCAGTAACCTCAGAATGTGTTCTAGTTCCAGGAACCTCAGAATGTGTTATAGTTCCAGTAACCTCTGAATGTGTTATAGTTCCAGTAACCTCAGAATGTGTTCTAGTTCCAGTAACCTCAGAATGTGTTATAGTTCCAGTAACCTCAGAATGTGTTATAGTTCCAGTAACCTCAGAATATGTTATAGTTACAGTAACCTCAGAATGTGTTATAGTTCCAGTAACCTCAGAATGTGTTATAGTTACAGTAACCTCAAAATGTGTTCTAGTTACAGTAACCTCAAAATGTGTTCTAGTTACAGTAACATCAGAATGTGTTCTAGTTACAGTAACCTCAGAATGTGTTCTAGTTACAGTAACCTCAAAATGTGTTATAACTACAGTAACCTCAGAATGTGTTCTAGTTACAGTAACCTCAGAATGTGTTCTAGTTACAGTAACTTCAAAATGTGTTATGGTTACAGTAACCTCAGAATTTGTTATAGTTACAGTAACCTCAGAATGTGTTATAGTTACAGTAACCTCAAAATGTGTTATAGTTACAGTAACCTCAGAATGTGTTATAGTTACAGTAACCTCAGAATGTGTTATAGTTCCAGTAACCTCAGAATGTGTTATAGTTACAGTGACCTCAGAATGTGTTATAGTTCCAGTAACCTCAGAATGTGTTATAGTTCCAGTAACCTCAAAATGTGTTATAGCTACAGTAACCTCAGAATGTGTTATAGTTCCAGTAACCTCAGAATGTGTTATAGTTACAGTGACCTCAGAATGTGTTATAGTTCCAGTAACCTCAGAATGTGTTATAGTTACAGTAACCTCAGAATGTGTTATAGTTCCAGTATCCTCAGAATGTGTTATAGTTCCAGTAACCTCAGAATGTGTTATAGTTCCAGTAACCTCAGAATGTGTTATAGTTCCAGTAACCTCAGAATGTGTTATAGTTCCAGTAACCTCAGAATGTGTTATAGTTCCAGTAACCTCAGAATGTGTTATAGTTCCAGTAACCTCAGAATGTGTTATAGTTCCAGGAACCTCAGAATGTGTTATAGTTCCAGTAACCTCTGAATGTGTTATAGTTCCAGTAACCTCAGAATGTGTTCTAGTTCCAGTAACCTCAGAATGTGTTATAGTTCCAGTAACCTCAGAATGTGTTATAGTTCCAGTAACCTCAGAATGTTATAGTTCCATAACCTCAGTTACAGTAACCTCAGAATGTGTTATAGTTCCAGTAACCTCAGAATGTGTTCTAGTTACAGTAACCTCAGAATGTGTTCTAGTTACAGTAACTTCAAAATGTGTTATGGTTACAGTAACCTCAGAATTTGTTATAGTTACAGTAACCTCAGAATGTGTTATAGTTACAGTAACCTCAGAATGTGTTATAGTTACAGTAACCTCAGAATGTGTTATAGTTCCAGTAACCTCAGAATGTGTTATAGTTACAGTAACCTCAGAATGTGTTATAGTTCCAGTAACCTCAGAATGTGTTATAGTTACAGTAACCTCAAAATGTGTTATAGCTACAGTAACCTCAGAATGTGTTATAGTTACAGTAACCTCAGAATGTGTTATAGCTACAGTAACCTCAGAATGTGTTCTAGTTACAGTAACCTCAGAATGTGTTCTAGTTACAGTAACCTCAAAATGTGTTATAGCTACAGTAACCTCAGAATGTGTTCTAGTTACAGTAACCTCAGAATGTGTTCTAGTTACAGTAACTTCAAAATGTGTTATGGTTACAGTAACCTCCGAATGTGTTATAGTTACAGTAACCTCAGAATGTGTTATAGTTACAGTAACCTCAAAATGTGGTATAGTTACAGTAACCTCAGAATGTGTTCTAGTTCCAGTAACCTCAGAATGTGTTATAGTTACAGTGACCTCAGAATGTGTTATAGTTCCAGTAACCTCAGAATGTGTTATAGTTCCAGTAACCTCAAAATGTGTTATAGCTACAGTAACCTCAGAATGTGTTATAGTTCCAGTAACCTCAGAATGTGTTATAGTTACAGTGACCTCAGAATGTGTTATAGTTCCAGTAACATCAGAATGTGTTATAGTTCCAGTAACCTCAGAATGTGTTATAGTTACAGTGACCTCAGAATGTGTTATAGTTCCAGTAACCTCAGAATGTGTTATAGTTCCAGTATCCTCAGAATGTGTTATAGTTCCAGTAACCTCAGAATGTGTTATAGTTCCAGTAACCTCAGAATGTGTTATAGTTCCAGTAACCTCAGAATGTGTTATAGTTCCAGTAACCTCAGAATGTGTTATAGTTCCAGTAACCTCAGAATGTGTTATAGTTCCAGTAACCTCAGAATGTGTTATAGTTCCAGTAACCTCAGAATATGTTATAGTTACAGTAACCTCAGAATGTGTTATAGTTCCAGTAACCTCAGAATGTGTTATAGTTACAGTAACCTCAAAATGTGTTCTAGTTACAGTAACCTCAGAATGTGTTCTAGTTACAGTAACCTCAGAATGTGTTCTAGTTACAGTAACCTCAAAATGTGTTATAGTTACAGTAACCTCAGAATGTGTTATAGTTACAGTAACCTCAGAATGTGTTATAGTTACAGTAACCTCAAAATGTGTTCTAGTCACAGTAACCTCAGAATGTGTTCTAGTTATAGTAACCTCAGAATGTGTTCTAGTTACAGTAACCTCAAAATGTGTTATAGCTACAGTAACCTCAGAATGTGTTCTAGTTACAGTAACCTCAGAATGTGTTCTAGTTACAGTAACTTCAAAATGTGTTATGGTTACAGTAACCTCAGAATTTGTTATAGTTACAGTAACCTCAGAATGTGTTATAGTTACAGTAACCTCAGAATGTGTTATAGTTACAGTAACCTCAGAATGTGTTATAGTTCCAGTAACCTCAGAATGTGTTATAGTTACAGTAACCTCAGAATGTGTTATAGTTACAGTAACCTCAGAATGTGTTATAGTTCCAGTAACCTCAGAATGTGTTATAGTTACAGTAACCTCAAAATGTGTTCTAGTTACAGTAACCTCAGAATGTGTTCTAGTTATAGTAACCTCAGAATGTGTTCTAGTTACAGTAACCTCAAAATGTGTTATAGCTACAGTAACCTCAGAATGTGTTCTAGTTACAGTAACCTCAGAATGTGTTCTAGTTACAGTAACTTCAAAATGTGTTATGGTTACAGTAACCTCAGAATTTGTTATAGTTACAGTAACCTCAGAATGTGTTATAGTTACAGTAACCTCAGAATGTGTTATAGTTCCAGTAACCTCAGAATGTGTTATAGTTCCAGTAACCTCAGAATGTGTTATAGTTCCAGTAACCTCAGAATGTGTTATAGTTCCAGTAACCTCAGAATGTGTTATAGTTCCAGTAACCTCAGAATGTGTTCTAGTTCCAGTAACCTCAGAATGTGTTATAGTTCCAGTAACCTCAGAATGTGTTATAGTTCCAGTAACCTCAGAATGTGTTATAGTTCCAGTAACCTCAGAATGTGTTATAGTTCCAGTAACCTCAGAATGTGTTATAGTTCCAGTAACCTCAGAATGTGTTATAGTTCCAGGAACCTCAGAATGTGTTATAGTTCCAGTAACCTCTGAATGTGTTATAGTTCCAGTAACCTCAGAATGTGTTCTAGTTCCAGTAACCTCCGAATGTGTTATAGTTCCAGGAACCTCAGAATGTGTTATAGTTCCAGTAACCTCAGAATGTGTTATAGTTACAGTAACCTCAGAATGTGTTATAGTTACAGTAACCTCAAAATGTGTTCTAGTTACAGTAACCTCAGAATGTGTTCTAGTTATAGTAACCTCAGAATGTGTTCTAGTTACAGTAACCTCAAAATGTGTTATAGCTACAGTAACCTCAGAATGTGTTCTAGTTACAGTAACCTCAGAATGTGTTCTAGTTACAGTAACTTCAAAATGTGTTATGGTTACAGTAACCTCAGAATTTGTTATAGTTACAGTAACCTCAGAATGTGTTATAGTTACAGTAACCTCAGAATGTGTTATAGTTACAGTAACCTCAGAATGTGTTATAGTTCCAGTAACCTCAGAATGTGTTATAGTTACAGTAACCTCAGAATGTGTTATAGTTACAGTAACCTCAGAATGTGTTATAGTTCCAGTAACCTCAGAATGTGTTATAGTTACAGTAACCTCAAAATGTGTTCTAGTTACAGTAACCTCAGAATGTGTTCTAGTTATAGTAACCTCAGAATGTGTTCTAGTTACAGTAACCTCAAAATGTGTTATAGCTACAGTAACCTCAGAATGTGTTCTAGTTACAGTAACCTCAGAATGTGTTCTAGTTACAGTAACTTCAAAATGTGTTATGGTTACAGTAACCTCAGAATTTGTTATAGTTACAGTAATCTCAGAATGTGTTATAGTTACAGTAACCTCAGAATGTGTTATAGTTCCAGTAACCTCAGAATGTGTTATAGTTACAGTAACCTCAAAATGTGTTATAGCTACAGTAACCTCAGAATGTGTTATAGTTACAGTAACCTCAGAATGTGTTATAGCTACAGTAACCTCAGAATGTGTTCTAGTTACAGTAACCTCAGAATGTGTTCTAGTTACAGTAACCTCAAAATGTGTTATAGCTACAGTAACCTCAGAATGTGTTCTAGTTACAGTAACCTCAGAATGTGTTCTAGTTACAGTAACTTCAAAATGTGTTATGGTTACAGTAACCTCCGAATGTGTTATAGTTACAGTAACCTCAGAATGTGTTATAGTTACAGTAACCTCAAAATGTGGTATAGTTACAGTAACCTCAGAATGTGTTCTAGTTCCAGTAACCTCAAAATGTGTTATAACTACAGTAACCTCAGAATGTGTTATAGTTACAGTAACCTCAGAATGTGTTATAGTTACAGTAACCTCAAAATGTGTTATAGTTACAGTAACCTCAGAATGTGTTATAGTTCCAGTAACCTCAAAATGTGTTATAGCTACAGTAACCTCAGAATGTGTTATAGTTCCAGTAACCTCAGAATGTGTTATAGTTACAGTGACCTCAGAATGTGTTATAGTTCCAGTAACCTCAGAATGTGTTATAGTTACAGTAACCTCAGAATGTGTTATAGTTCCAGTATCCTCAGAATGTGTTATAGTTCCAGTAACCTCAGAATGTGTTATAGTTCCAGTAACCTCAGAATGTGTTATAGTTCCAGTAACCTCAGAATGTGTTATAGTTCCAGTAACCTCAGAATGTGTTATAGTTCCAGTAACCTCAGAATGTGTTATAGTTCCAGTAACCTCAGAATGTGTTATAGTTCCAGGAACCTCAGAATGTGTTATAGTTCCAGTAACCTCTGAATGTGTTATAGTTCCAGTAACCTCAGAATGTGTTCTAGTTCCAGTAACCTCAGAATGTGTTATAGTTCCAGGAACCTCAGAATGTGTTATAGTTCCAGTAACCTCAGAATGTGTTATAGTTACAGTAACCTCAGAATGTGTTATAGTTCCAGTAACCTCAGAATGTGTTCTAGTTACAGTAACCTCAGAATGTGTTCTAGTTACAGTAACTTCAAAATGTGTTATGGTTACAGTAACCTCAGAATTTGTTATAGTTACAGTAACCTCAGAATGTGTTATAGTTACAGTAACCTCAGAATGTGTTATAGTTACAGTAACCTCAGAATGTGTTATAGTTCCAGTAACCTCAGAATGTGTTATAGTTACAGTAACCTCAGAATGTGTTATAGTTCCAGTAACCTCAGAATGTGTTATAGTTACAGTAACCTCAAAATGTGTTATAGCTACAGTAACCTCAGAATGTGTTATAGTTACAGTAACCTCAGAATGTGTTATAGCTACAGTAACCTCAGAATGTGTTCTAGTTACAGTAACCTCAGAATGTGTTCTAGTTACAGTAACCTCAAAATGTGTTATAGCTACAGTAACCTCAGAATGTGTTCTAGTTACAGTAACCTCAGAATGTGTTCTAGTTACAGTAACTTCAAAATGTGTTATGGTTACAGTAACCTCAGAATGTGTTATAGTTACAGTAACCTCAGAATGTGTTATAGTTACAGTAACCTCAAAATGTGGTATAGTTACAGTAACCTCAGAATGTGTTCTAGTTCCAGTAACCTCAGAATGTGTTATAGTTACAGTGACCTCAGAATGTGTTATAGTTCCACTAACCTCAGAATGTGTTATAGTTCCAGTAACCTCAAAATGTGTTATAGCTACAGTAACCTCAGAATGTGTTATAGTTCCAGTAACCTCAGAATGTGTTATAGTTACAGTGACCTCAGAATGTGTTATAGTTCCAGTAACATCAGAATGTGTTATAGTTCCAGTAACCTCAGAATGTGTTATAGTTACAGTGACCTCAGAATGTGTTATAGTTCCAGTATCCTCAGAATGTGTTATAGTTCCAGTAACCTCAGAATGTGTTATAGTTCCAGTAACCTCAGAATGTGTTATAGTTCCAGTAACCTCAGAATGTGTTATAGTTCCAGTAACCTCAGAATGTGTTATAGTTCCAGTAACCTCAGAATGTGTTATAGTTCCAGTAACCTCAGAATATGTTATAGTTACAGTAACCTCAGAATGTGTTATAGTTCCAATAACCTCAGAATGTGTTATAGTTACAGTAACCTCAAAATGTGTTCTAGTTACAGTAACCTCAGAATGTGTTCTAGTTACAGTAACCTCAGAATGTGTTCTAGTTACAGTAACCTCAAAATGTGTTATAGTTACAGTAACCTCAGAATGTGTTATAGTTACAGTAACCTCAGAATGTGTTATAGTTACAGTAACCTCAAAATGTGTTCTAGTCACAGTAACCTCAGAATGTGTTCTAGTTATAGTAACCTCAGAATGTGTTCTAGTTACAGTAACCTCAAAATGTGTTATAGCTACAGTAACCTCAGAATGTGTTCTAGTTACAGTAACCTCAGAATGTGTTCTAGTTACAGTAACTTCAAAATGTGTTATGGTTACAGTAACCTCAGAATTTGTTATAGTTACAGTAACCTCAGAATGTGTTATAGTTACAGTAACCTCAGAATGTGTTATAGTTACAGTAACCTCAGAATGTGTTATAGTTCCAGTAACCTCAGAATGTGTTATAGTTACAGTAACCTCAGAATGTGTTATAGTTACAGTAACCTCAGAATGTGTTATAGTTCCAGTAACCTCAGAATGTGTTATAGTTACAGTAACCTCAAAATGTGTTCTAGTTACAGTAACCTCAGAATGTGTTCTAGTTATAGTAACCTCAGAATGTGTTCTAGTTACAGTAACCTCAAAATGTGTTATAGCTACAGTAACCTCAGAATGTGTTCTAGTTACAGTAACCTCAGAATGTGTTCTAGTTACAGTAACTTCAAAATGTGTTATGGTTACAGTAACCCTCAGAATGTGTTATAGTTACAGTAACCTCAGAATGTGTTATAGTTCAGTAACCTCAGAATGTGTTATAGTTCCAGTATCCTCAGAATGTGTTATAGTTCCAGTAACCTCAGAATGTGTTATAGTTCCAGTAACCTCAGAATGTGTTATAGTTCCAGTAACCTCAGAATGTGTTATAGTTCCAGTAACCTCAGAATGTGTTATAGTTCCAGTAACCTCAGAATGTGTTATAGTTCCAGTAACCTCAGAATGTGTTATAGTTCCAGTAACCTCAGAATGTGTTATAGTTCCAGTAACCTCAGAATGTGTTATAGTTCCAGTAACCTCAGAATGTGTTATAGTTCCAGGAACCTCAGAATGTGTTATAGTTCCAGTAACCTCAGAATGTGTTATAGTTCCAGTAACCTCAGAATGTGTTCTAGTTCCAGTAACCTCTGAATGTGTTATAGTTCCAGTAACCTCAGAATGTGTTATAGTTCCAGTAACCTCAGAATGTGTTATAGTTACAGTAACCTCAGAATGTGTTATAGTTACAGTAACCTCAAAATGTGTTCTAGTTACAGTAACCTCAGAATGTGTTCTAGTTATAGTAACCTCAGAATGTGTTCTAGTTACAGTAACCTCAAAATGTGTTATAGCTACAGTAACCTCAGAATGTGTTCTAGTTACAGTAACCTCAGAATGTGTTCTAGTTACAGTAACTTCAAAATGTGTTATGGTTACAGTAACCTCAGAATTTGTTATAGTTACAGTAACCTCAGAATGTGTTATAGTTACAGTAACCTCAGAATGTGTTATAGTTACAGTAACCTCAGAATGTGTTATAGTTCCAGTAACCTCAGAATGTGTTATAGTTACAGTAACCTCAGAATGTGTTATAGTTACAGTAACCTCAGAATGTGTTATAGTTCCAGTAACCTCAGAATGTGTTATAGTTACAGTAACCTCAAAATGTGTTCTAGTTACAGTAACCTCAGAATGTGTTCTAGTTACAGTAACCTCAGAATGTGTTCTAGTTACAGTAACCTCAAAATGTGTTATAGCTACAGTAACCTCAGAATGTGTTCTAGTTACAGTAACCTCAGAATGTGTTCTAGTTACAGTAACTTCAAAATGTGTTATGGTTACAGTAACCTCAGAATTTGTTATAGTTACAGTAATCTCAGAATGTGTTATAGTTACAGTAACCTCAGAATGTGTTATAGTTCCAGTAACCTCAGAATGTGTTATAGTTACAGTAACCTCAAAATGTGTTATAGCTACAGTAACCTCAGAATGTGTTATAGTTACAGTAACCTCAGAATGTGTTATAGTTACAGTAACCTCAGAATGTGTTCTAGTTACAGTAACCTCAGAATGTGTTCTAGTTACAGTAACCTCAAAATGTGTTATAGCTACAGTAACCTCAGAATGTGTTCTAGTTACAGTAACCTCAGAATGTGTTCTAGTTACAGTAACTTCAAAATGTGTTATGGTTACAGTAACCTCAGAATGTGTTATAGTTACAGTAACCTCAGAATGTGTTATAGTTACAGTAACCTCAAAATGTGTTATAGTTACAGTAACCTCAGAATGTGTTCTAGTTCCAGTAACCTCAGAATGTGTTATAGTTACAGTGACCTCAGAATGTGTTATAGTTCCAGTAACCTCAGAATGTGTTATAGTTCCAGTAACCTCAAAATGTGTTATAGCTACAGTAACCTCAGAATGTGTTATAGTTCCAGTAACCTCAGAATGTGAATTGTTATAGTTACAGTGAACATCAGAATGTGTTATAGTTCCAGTAACATCAGAATGTGTTATAGTTCCAGTAACCTCAGAATGTGTTATAGTTCCAGTAACCTCAGAATGTGTTATAGTTCCAGTAACCTCAGAATGTGTTATAGTTCCAGTAACCTCAGAATGTGTTATAGTTCCAGTAACCTCAGAATGTGTTATAGTTCCAGTAACCTCAGAATGTGTTATAGTTCCAGGAACCTCAGAATGTGTTATAGTTCCAGTAACCTCTGAATGTGTTATAGTTCCAGTAACCTCAGAATGTGTTCTAGTTCCAGTAACCTCAGAATGTGTTATAGTTCCAGGAACCTCAGAATGTGTTATAGTTCCAGTAACCTCAGAATGTGTTATAGTTACAGTAACCTCAGTAACCTCAGAATGTGTTATAGTTACAGTAACCTCAAAATGTGTTCTAGTTACAGTAACCTCAGAATGTGTTCTAGTTATAGTAACCTCAGAATGTGTTCTAGTTACAGTAACCTCAAAATGTGTTATAGCTACAGTAACCTCAGAATGTGTTCTAGTTACAGTAACTTCAAAATGTGTTATGGTTACAGTAACCTCAGAATTTGTTATAGTTACAGTAACCTCAGAATGTGTTATAGTTACAGTAACCTCAAAATGTGTTATAGTTACAGTAACCTCAGAATGTGTTATAGTTCCAGTAACCTCAGAATGTGTTATAGTTACAGTAACCTCAGAATGTGTTATAGTTACAGTAACCTCAGAATGTGTTATAGTTCCAGTAACCTCAGAATGTGTTATAGTTACAGTAACCTCAAAATGTGTTCTAGTTACAGTAACCTCAGAATGTGTTCTAGTTATAGTAACCTCAGAATGTGTTCTAGTTACAGTAACCTCAAAATGTGTTATAGCTACAGTAACCTCAGAATGTGTTCTAGTTACAGTAACCTCAGAATGTGTTCTAGTTACAGTAACTTCAAAATGTGTTATAGTTACAGTAACCTCAGAATGTGTTATAGTTACAGTAACCTCAGAATGTGTTATAGTTACAGTAACCTCAGAATGTGTTATAGTTCCAGTAACCTCAGAATGTGTTATAGTTACAGTAACCTCAAAATGTGTTATAGCTACAGTAACCTCAGAATGTGTTATAGTTACAGTAACCTCAGAATGTGTTATAGCTACAGTAACCTCAGAATGTGTTCTAGTTACAGTAACCTCAGAATTTGTTCTAGTTACAGTAACCTCAAAATGTGTTATAGCTACAGTAACCTCAGAATGTGTTCTAGTTACAGTAACCTCAGAATGTGTTCTAGTTACAGTAACTTCAAAATGTGTTATGGTTACAGTAACCTCCGAATGTGTTATAGTTACAGTAACCTCAGAATGTGTTATAGTTACAGTAACCTCAAAATGTGGTATAGTTACAGTAACCTCAGAATGTGTTCTAGTTCCAGTAACCTCAGAATGTGTTATAGTTACAGTGACCTAGTTCCAGTAACCTCAGAATGTGTTATAGTTCCAGTAACCTCAGAATGTGTTATAGTTCCAGTAACCTCAGAATGTGTTATAGTTCCAGTAACCTCAAAATGTGTTATAGCTACAGTAACCTCAGAATGTGTTATAGTTCCAGTAACCTCAGAATGTGTTATAGTTACAGTAACCTCAGAATGTGTTATAGTTCCAGTAACCTCAGAATGTGTTATAGTTCCAGTAACCTCAGAATGTGTTATAGTTACAGTAACCTCAGAATGTGTTATAGTTACAGTAACCTCAGAATGTGTTATAGTTCCAGTAACCTCAGAATGTGTTATAGTTACAGTAACCTCAGAATGTGTTCTAGTTACAGTAACCTCAGAATGTGTTCTAGTTATAGTAACCTCAGAATGTGTTCTAGTTACAGTAACCTCAAAATGTGTTATAGCTACAGTAACCTCAGAATGTGTTCTAGTTACAGTAACCTCAGAATGTGTTCTAGTTACAGTAACTCAAAATGAATGTTTGTTATAGTTCAGTAACCTCAGAATGTGTTATAGTTACAGTAACCTCAGAATGTGTTATAGTTCCAGTAACCTCAGAATGTGTTATAGTTACAGTAACCTCAAATGTGTTATAGTTACAATGTGTTATTCTAGTTACAGTAACCTCAGAATGTGTTATAGTTACAGTAACCTCAGAATGTGTTATAGTTAACCTCAGAATGTGTTCTAGTTACAGTAACCTCAGAATTTGTTCTAGTTACAGTAACCTCAAAATGTGTTATAGCTACAGTAACCTCAGAATGTGTTCTAGTTACAGTAACCTCAGAATGTGTTCTAGTTACAGTAACTTCAAAATGTGTTATGGTTACAGTAACCTCCGAATGTGTTATAGTTACAGTAACCTCAGAATGTGTTATAGTTACAGTAACCTCAAATGTGTTATAGTTACAGTAACCTCAGAATGTGTTATAGTTCCAGTAACCTCAGAATGTGTTATAGTTACAGTAACCTCAGAATGTGTTATAGTTCCAGTAACCTCAGAATGTGTTATAGTTCCAGTAACCTCAAAATGTGTTATAGCTACAGTAACCTCAGAATGTGTTATAGTTCCAGTAACCTCAAAATGTGTTATAGCTACAGTAACCTCAGAATGTGTTATAGTTACAGTAACCTCAGAATGTGTTATAGTTCCAGTAACCTCAAAATGTGTTATAGCTACAGTAACCTCAGAATGTGTTCTAGTTACAGTAACCTCAGAATGTGTTCTAGTTACAGTAACTTCAAAATGTGTTATGGTTACAGTAACCTCCGAATGTGTTATAGTTACAGTAACCTCAGAATGTGTTATAGTTACAGTAACCTCAAAATGTGGTATAGTTACAGTAACCTCAGAATGTGTTCTAGTTACAGTAACCTCAAAATGTGTTATAGCTACAGTAACCTCAGAATGTGTTCTAGTTACAGTAACCTCAGAATGTGTTCTAGTTACAGTAACTTCAAAATGTGTTATGGTTACAGTAATGTGTTATAGTTACAGTAACCTCAGTTTATAGTTACAGTAACCTCAGAATGTGTTATAGTTACAGTAACCTAACCTCAGAATGTGTTATAGTTCCAGTAACCTCAGAATGTGTTATAGTTACAGTAACCTCAGAATGTGTTATAGTTCCAGTAACCTCAGAATGTGTTATAGTTACAGTAACCTCAGAATGTGTTATAGTTACAGTAACCTCAGAATGTGTTCTAGTTATAGTAACCTCAGAATGTGTTCTAGTTACAGTAACCTCAAAATGTGTTATAGCTACAGTAACCTCAGAATGTGTTCTAGTTACAGTAACCTCAGAATGTGTTCTAGTTACAGTAACTTCAAAATGTGTTATGGTTACAGTAACCTCAGAATTTGTTATAGTTACAGTAACCTCAGAATGTGTTATAGTTACAGTAACCTCAGAATGTGTTATAGTTCCAGTAACCTCAGAATGTGTTATAGTTACAGTAACCTCAAAATGTGTTATAGCTACAGTAACCTCAGAATGTGTTATAGTTACAGTAACCTCAGAATGTGTTATAGCTACAGTAACCTCAGAATGTGTTCTAGTTACAGTAACCTCAGAATTTGTTCTAGTTACAGTAACCTCAAAATGTGTTATAGCTACAGTAACCTCAGAATGTGTTCTAGTTACAGTAACCTCAGAATGTGTTCTAGTTACAGTAACTTCAAAATGTGTTATGGTTACAGTAACCTCAGAATGTGTTATAGTTACAGTAACCTCAGAATGTGTTATAGTTACAGTAACCTCAAAATGTGGTATAGTTACAGTAACCTCAGAATGTGTTATAGTTCCAGTAACCTCAGAATGTGTTATAGTTACAGTGACCTCAGAATGTGTTATAGTTCAGTAACCTCAGAATGTGTTATAGTTCCAGTAACCTCAAAATGTGTTATAGTTACAGTAACCTCAGAATGTGTTATAGTTCAGTAACCTCAAAATGTGTTACCTCAGTAACCTCAGAATGTGTTATAGTTCCAGTAACCTCAGAATGTGTTATAGTTACAGTAATGTGTTATAGTTCCAGTAACATCAGAATGTGTTATAGTTCCAGTAACCTCAGAATGTGTTATAGTTACAGTGACCTCAGAATGTGTTATAGTTCCAGTAACCTCAGAATGTGTTATAGTTCCAGTAACCTCAGAATGTGTTATAGTTCCAGTAACCTCAGAATGTGTTATAGTTCCAGTAACCTCAGAATGTGTTATAGTTCCAGTAACCTCAGAATGTGTTATAGTTCCAGTAACCTCAGAATGTGTTATAGTTCCAGTAACCTCAGAATGTGTTATAGTTCCAGTAACCTCAGAATGTGTTCTAGTTCCAGTAACCTCAGAATGTGTTATAGTTCCAGGAACCTCAGAATGTGTTATAGTTCCAGTAACCTCAGAATGTGTTATAGTTCCAGTAACCTCAAAATGTGTTATAGTTACAGTAACCTCAGAATGTGTTATAGTTACAGTAACCTCAAAATGTGTTCTAGTTACAGTAACCTCAGAATGTGTTCTAGTTATAGTAACCTCAGAATGTGTTCTAGTTACAGTAACCTCAAAATGTGTTATAGCTACAGTAACCTCAGAATGTGTTCTAGTTACAGTAACCTCAGAATGTGTTCTAGTTACAGTAACTTCAAAATGTGTTATGGTTACAGTAACCTCAGAATTTGTTATAGTTACAGTAACCTCAGAATGTGTTATAGTTACAGTAACCTCAGAATGTGTTATAGTTACAGTAACCTCAGAATGTTTATAGTTCCAGTAACCTCAGAATGTGTTATAGTTACAGTAACCTCAGAATGTGTTATAGTTACAGTAACCTCAGAATGTTTTATAGTTCCAGTAACCTCAGAATGTGTTATAGTTACAGTAACCTCAAAATGTGTTCTAGTTACAGTAACCTCAGAATGTGTTCTAGTTATAGTAACCTCAGAATGTGTTCTAGTTACAGTAACCTCAAAATGTGTTATAGCTACAGTAACCTCAGAATGTGTTCTAGTTACAGTAACCTCAGAATGTGTTCTAGTTACAGTAACCTCAAAATGTGTTATGGTTACAGTAACCTGTGTTATAGTTACAGTAACCTCAGAATGTGTTATAGTTACAGTAATAGTTCCAGTAACCTCAGAATGTGTTATAGTTACAGTAACCTCAGAATGTGTTATAGTTACAGTAACCTCAGAATGTGTTATAGTTACAGTAACCTCAGAATGTGTTATAGTTACAGTAACCTCAGAATGTGTTATAGTTACAGTAACCTCAGAATGTGTTCTAGTTACAGTAACCTCAAAATGTGTTATAGCTACAGTAACCTCAGAATGTGTTCTAGTTACAGTAACCTCAGAATGTGTTCTAGTTACAGTAACTTCAAAATGTGTTATGGTTACAGTAACCTCCGAATGTGTTATAGCTACAGTAACCTCAGAATGTGTTCTAGTTACAGTAACCTCAGAATGTGTTATAGTTACAGTAACCTCAAAATGTGTTATAGTTACAGTAACCTCAGAATGTGTTCTAGTTACAGTAACCTCAGAATGTGTTATAGTTACAGTAACCTCAGAATGTGTTATGTGTTACAGTAACCTCAGAATGTGTTATAGTTACAGTAACCTCAGAATGTGTTATAGTTACAGTAACCTCAGAATGTGTTATAGTTACAGTAACCTCAGAATGTGTTATAGTTCCAGTAACCTCAGAATGTGTTATAGTTACAGTAACCTCAGAATGTGTTATAGTTCCAGTAACCTCAGAATGTGTTATAGTTCCAGTAACCTCAAAATGTGTTATAGCTACAGTAACCTCAGAATGTGTTATAGTTCCAGTAACCTCAAAATGTGTTATAGCTACAGTAACCTCAGAATGTGTTATAGTTCCAGTAACCTCAGAATGTGTTATAGTTACAGTGACCTCAGAATGTGTTATAGTTCCAGTAACCTCAGAATGTGTTATAGTTCCAGTAACCTCAGAATGTGTTATAGTTACAGTGACCTCAGAATGTGTTATAGTTCCAGTAACCTCAGAATGTGTTATAGTTCCAGTAACCTCAGAATGTGTTATAGTTCCAGTAACCTCAGAATGTGTTATAGTTCCAGTAACCTCAGAATGTGTTATAGTTCCAGTAACCTCAGAATGTGTTATAGTTCCAGTAACCTCAGAATGTGTTATAGTTCCAGTAACCTCAGAATGTGTTATAGTTCCAGTAACCTCAGAATGTGTTCTAGTTCCAGTAACCTCAGAATGTGTTATAGTTCCAGGAACCTCAGAATGTGTTATAGTTCCATAACCTCAGAATGTGTTATAGTTCCAGTAACCTCAAAATGTGTTATAGTTACAGTAACCTCAGAATGTGTTATAGTTACAGTAACCTCAAAATGTGTTCTAGTTACAGTAACCTCAGAATGTGTTCTAGTTATAGTAACCTCAGAATGTGTTCTAGTTACAGTAACCTCAAAATGTGTTATAGTTCTACAGTAACCTCAGAATGTGTTATAGTTACAGTGACCTCAGAATGTGTTCTAGTTACAGTAACTTCAAAATGTGTTATCGTTACAGTAACCTCAGAATTTGTTATAGTTACAGTAACCTCAGAATGTGTTATAGTTACAGTAACCTCAGAATGTGTTATAGTTACAGTAACCTCAGAATGTGTTATAGTTCCAGTAACCTCAGAATGTGTTATAGTTACAGTAACCTCAGAATGTGTTATAGTTACAGTAACCTCAGAATGTTTTATAGTTCCAGTAACCTCAGAATGTGTTATAGTTACAGTAACCTCAAAATGTGTTCTAGTTACAGTAACCTCAGAATGTGTTCTAGTTATAGTAACCTCAGAATGTGTTCTAGTTACAGTAACCTCAAAATGTGTTATAGCTACAGTAACCTCAGAATGTGTTATAGTTACAGTAACCTCAGAATGTGTTCTAGTTACAGTAACCTCAAATGTGTTATGGTTACAGTAACCTCAGAATTTGTTATAGTTACAGTAACCTCAGAATGTGTTATAGTTACAGTAACCTCAGAATGTGTTATAGTTCCAGTAACCTCAGAATGTGTTATAGTTACAGTAACCTCAAAATGTGTTATAGCTACAGTAACCTCAGAATGTGTTATAGTTACAGTAACCTCAGAATGTGTTATAGCTACAGTAACCTCAGAATGTGTTCTAGTTACAGTAACCTCAGAATGTGTTATAGCTACAGTAACCTCAGAATGTGTTCTAGTTACAGTAACCTCAGAATGTGTTCTAGTTACAGTAACCTCAGTAACTTCAAAATGTGTTATGGTTACAGTAACCTCAGAATGTGTTATAGTTACAGTAACCTCAGAATGTGTTATAGTTACAGTAACCTCAGAATGTGTTATAGTTACAGTAACCTCAGAATGTGTTCTAGTTACAGTAACCTCAGAATGTGTTATAGTTACAGTAACCTCAGAATGTGTTATAGTTCCAGTAACCTCAGAATGTGTTATAGTTCCAGTAACCTCAGAATGTGTTATAGTTCCAGTAACCTCAGAATGTGTTATAGTTCCAGTAACCTCAGAATGTGTTATAGTTCCAGTAACCTCAGAATGTGTTATAGTTCCAGTAACCTCAGAATGTGTTATAGTTCCAGTAACCTCAAAATGTGTTATAGCTACAGTAACCTCAGAATGTGTTCTAGTTACAGTAACCTCAGAATGTGTTCTAGTTATAGTAACCTCAGAATGTGTTCTAACAGTAACCTCAAAATGTGTTATAGCTACAGTAACCTCAGAATGTGTTCTAGTTACAGTAACCTCAGAATGTGTTCTAGTTCCAGGAACCTCAGAATGTGTTATAGTTCCAGTAACCTCTGAATGTGTTATAGTTACAGTAACCTCAGAATGTGTTATAGTTACAGTAACCTCAGAATGTGTTATAGTTCAGTAACCTCAGAATGTGTTATAGTTACAGTAACCTCAGAATGTGTTATAGTTACAGTAACCTCAGAATGTGTTATAGTTCAGTAACCTCAGAATGTTTATAGTTACAGTAACCTCAAAATGTGTTCTAGTTACAGTAACCTCAGAATGTGTTCTAGTTATAGTAACCTCAGAATGTGTTCTAGTTACAGTAACCTCAAAATGTGTTATAGCTACAGTAACCTCAGAATGTGTTCTAGTTACAGTAACCTCAGAATGTGTTCTAGTTACAGTAACTTCAAAATGTGTTATGGTTACAGTAACCTCAGAATTTGTTATAGTTACAGTAACCTCAGAATGTGTTATAGTTACAGTAACCTCAGAATGTGTTATAGTTCCAGTAACCTCAGAATGTGTTATAGTTACAGTAACCTCAAAATGTGTTATAGTAACCTCAGAATGTGTTATAGTTACAGTAACCTCAGAATGTGTTATAGTTACAGTAACCTCAGAATGTGTTCTAGTTACAGTAACCTCAGAATGTGTTCTAGTTACAGTAACCTCAAAATGTGTTATAGCTACAGTAACCTCAGAATGTGTTCTAGTTACAGTAACCTCAGAATGTGTTATAGTTACAGTAACCTCAAAATGTGTTATAGTTACAGTAACCTCAGAATGTGTTATAGTTACAGTAACCTCAGAATGTGTTATAGTTACAGTAACCTCAAAATGTGGTATAGTTACAGTAACCTCAGAATGTGTTCTAGTTCCAGTAACCTCAGAATGTGTTATAGTTACAGTGACCTCAGAATGTGTTATAGTTCCAGTAACCTCAGAATGTGTTATAGTTCCAGTAACCTCAAAATGTGTTATAGCTACAGTAACCTCAGAATGTGTTATAGTTCCAGTAACCTCAGAATGTGTTATAGTTGACATCAGAATGTGTTAGTTCCAGTAACTCAGAATGTGTTATAGTTCAGTAACCTGTGTTTATAGTTCCAGTAACCTCAGAATGTGTTATAGTTACAGTAACCTCAGAATGTGTTATAGTTCCAGTAACCTCAAAATGTGTTATAGTTACAGTAACCTCAGAATGTGTTATAGTTCCAGTAACCTCAGAATGTGTTATAGTTAAGTGACATCAGAATGTGTTATAGTTCCAGTAACATCAGAATGTGTTATAGTTCAGTAACCTCAGAATGTGTTATAGTTCCAGTAACCTCAGAATGTGTTATAGTTCCAGTAACCTCAGAATGTGTTATAGTTCCAGTAACCTCAGAATGTGTTATAGTTCCAGTAACCTCAGAATGTGTTATAGTTCCAGTAACCTCAGAATGTGTTATAGTTCCAGGAACCTCAGAATGTGTTATAGTTCCAGTAACCTCTGAATGTGTTATAGTTCCAGTAACCTCAGAATGTGTTCTAGTTCCAGTAACCTCAGAATGTGTTATAGTTCCAGGAACCTCAGAATGTGTTATAGTTCCAGTAACCTCAGAATGTGTTATAGTTACAGTAACCTCAGAATGTGTTATAGTTACAGTAACCTCAGAATGTGTTATAGTTACAGTAACCTCAAAATGTGTTCTAGTTACAGTAACCTCAGAATGTGTTCTAGTTATAGTAACCTCAGAATGTGTTCTAGTTACAGTAACCTCAAAATGTGTTATAGCTACAGTAACCTCAGAATGTGTTCTAGTTACAGTAACCTCAGAATGTGTTCTAGTTACAGTAACTTCAAAATGTGTTATGGTTACAGTAACCTCAGAATTTGTTATAGTTACAGTAACCTCAGAATGTGTTATAGTTACAGTAACCTCAGAATGTGTTATAGTTACAGTAACCTCAGAATGTGTTATAGTTCCAGTAACCTCAGAATGTGTTATAGTTACAGTAACCTCAGAATGTGTTATAGTTACAGTAACCTCAGAATGTGTTATAGTTCCAGTAACCTCAGAATGTGTTATAGTTACAGTAACCTCAAAATGTGTTATAGTTACAGTAACCTCAGAATGTGTTCTAGTTACAGTAACCTCAGAATGTGTTATAGTTACAGTAACCTCAAATGTGTTATAGTTCTAGTTACAGTAACCTCAGAATGTGTTCTAGTTACAGTAACCTCAAAATGTGTTATAGTTACAGTAACCTCAGAATGTGTTATAGTTACAGTAACCTCAGAATGTGTTATAGTTACAGTAACCTCAGAATGTGTTATAGTTACAGTAACCTCAGAATGTGTTCTAGTTCCAGTAACCTCAGAATGTGTTATAGTTACAGTGACCTCAGAATGTGTTATAGTTCCAGTAACCTCAGAATGTGTTATAGTTCCAGTAACCTCAAAATGTGTTATAGTTACAGTAACCTCAGAATGTGTTATAGTTCCAGTAACCTCAGTAACCTCATGTGTTATAGTTCCAGTAACCTCAGAATGTGTTATAGTTACAGTAACCTCAGAATGTGTTATAGTTCCAGTAACCTCAGAATGTGTTATAGTTCCAGTAACCTCAGAATGTGTTATAGTTACAGTAACCTCAGAATGTGTTATAGTTCCAGTAACCTCAGAATGTGTTATAGTTCCAGTAACCTCAGAATGTGTTATAGTTCCAGTAACCTCAGTTGTTATAGTTCCAGTAACCTCAGAATGTGTTATAGTTCCAGTAACCTCAGAATGTGTTATAGTTCCAGTAACCTCAGAATGTGTTATAGTTCCAGTAACCTCAGAATGTATAGTTCCAGTAACCTCAGAATGTGTTCTAGTTCCAGTAACCTCAGAATGTGTTATAGTTCCAGGAACCTCAGAATGTGTTATAGTTCCAGTAACCTCAGAATGTGTTATAGTTCCAGTAACCTCAAAATGTGTTATAGTTACAGTAACCTCAGAATGTGTTATAGTTACAGTAACCTCAAAATGTGTTCTAGTTACAGTAACCTCAGAATGTGTTCTAGTTATAGTAACCTCAGAATGTGTTCTAGTTACAGTAACCTCAAAATGTGTTATAGCTACAGTAACCTCAGAATGTGTTCTAGTTACAGTAACCTCAGAATGTGTTCTAGTTACAGTAACTTCAAAATGTGTTATGGTTACAGTAACCTCAGAATTTGTTATAGTTACAGTAACCTCAGAATGTGTTATAGTTACAGTAACCTCAGAATGTGTTATAGTTACAGTAACCTCAGAATGTGTTATAGTTCCAGTAACCTCAGAATGTGTTATAGTTACAGTAACCTCAGAATGTGTTATAGTTACAGTAACCTCAGAATGTGTTATAGTTCCAGTAACCTCAGAATGTGTTATAGTTACAGTAACCTCAAAATGTGTTCTAGTTACAGTAACCTCAGAATGTGTTCTAGTTAAGTAACCTCAGAATGTGTTCTAGTTACAGTAACCTCAAAATGTTTATAGCTACAGTAACCTCAGAATGTGTTCTAGTTACAGTAACCTCAGAATGTGTTCTAGTTACAGTAACTTCAAAATGTGTTATGGTTACAGTAACCTCAGTAAGTTACAGTAACCTCAGAATGTGTTATAGTTACAGTAACCTCAGAATGTGTTATAGTTCAGTAACCTCAGAATGTGTTATAGTTACAGTAACCTCAGAATGTGTTATAGTTACAGTAACCTCAGAATGTGTTATAGTTACAGTAACCTCAGAATGTGTTATAGTTACAGTAACCTCAGAATGTGTTCTAGTTACAGTAACCTCAGAATGTGTTCTAGTTACAGTAACCTCAAAATGTGTTATAGCTACAGTAACCTCAGAATGTGTTCTAGTTACAGTAACCTCAGAATGTGTTCTAGTTACAGTAACTTCAAAATGTATGGTTACAGTAACCTCAGAATGTGTTATAGTTACAGTAACCTCAGAATGTGTTATAGTTACAGTAACCTCAAAATGTGTTATAGTTACAGTAACCTCAGTTCCAGTAACCTCAGAATGTGTTATAGTTACAGTAACCTCAGAATGTGTTATAGTTCCAGTAACCTCAGAATGTGTTATAGTTCCAGTAACCTCAAAATGTAACCTCAGAATGTGTTATAGTTCCAGTAACCTCAGAATGTGTTATAGTTACAGTAAATGTGTTATAGTTCCAGTAACAGAATGTGTTATAGTTCCAGTAACCTCAGAATGTGTTATAGTTCCAGTAACCTCAGAATGTGTTATAGTTCCAGTAACCTCAAATGTGTTATAGTTACAGTAACCTCAGAATGTGTTATAGTTACAGTAACCTCAGAATGTGTTCTAGTTAAGTAACCTCAGAATGTGTTATAGTTACAGTAACCTCAAAATGTGTTATAGTTCCAGTAACCTCAGAATGTGTTCTAGTTCCAGTAACCTCAGAATGTGTTATAGTTCCAGTAACTTCAAAATGTGTTATAGTTACAGTAACCTCAGAATGTGTTATAGTTACAGTAACCTCAGAATGTGTTATAGTTACAGTAACCTCAGAATGTGTTATAGTTCCAGTAACCTCAGAATGTGTTATAGTTCCAGTAACCTCAGAATGTGTTATAGTTACAGTAACCTCAGAATGTGTTATAGTTACAGTAACCTCAGAATGTGTTATAGTTCCAGTTATAGTTACAGTAACCTCAAAATGTGTTCTAGTTACAGTAACCTCAGAATGTGTTCTAGTTATAGTAACCTCAGAATGTGTTCTAGTTACAGTAACCTCAAAATGTGTTATAGCTACAGTAACCTCAGAATGTGTTCTAGTTACAGTAACCTCAGAATGTGTTCTAGTTACAGTAACCTCAAAATGTGTTATAGTTACAGTAACCTCAGAATGTGTTATAGTTACAGTAACCTCAGAATGTGTTATAGTTACAGTAACCTCAGAATGTGTTATAGTTCCAGTAACCTCAGAATGTGTTATAGTTACAGTAACCTCAAAATGTGTTATAGCTACAGTAACCTCAGAATGTGTTATAGTTACAGTAACCTCAGAATGTGTTATAGTTAACCTCAGAATGTGTTCTAGTTACAGTAACCTCAGAATTTGTTCTAGTTACAGTAACCTCAAAATGTGTTATAGCTACAGTAACCTCAGAATGTGTTCTAGTTACAGTAACCTCAGAATGTGTTAGTTACAGTAACTTCAAAATGTGTTATGGTTACAGTAACCTCCGAATGTGTTATAGTTACAGTAACCTCAGAATGTGTTATAGTTACAGTAACCTCAAAATGTGGTATAGTTACAGTAACCTCAGAATGTGTTCTAGTTCCAGTAACCTCAGAATGTGTTATAGTTACAGTGACCTCAGAATGTGTTATAGTTCCAGTAACCTCAGAATGTGTTATAGTTCCAGTAACCTCAGTAACCTGTGTTATAGTTCCAGTAACCTCAGAATGTGTTATAGTTGACAGTAACCTCAGAATGTGTTATAGTTCCAGTAACCTCAGAATGTGTTATAGTTCCAGTAACCTCAGAATGTGTTATAGTTCCAGTAACCTAAATGTGTTATAGTTCCAGTAACCTCAGAATGTGTTATAGTTACAGTAACCTCAGAATGTGTTATAGTTCCAGTAACCTCAGAATGTGTTATAGTTACAGTGACATCAGAATGTGTTATAGTTCCAGTAACATCAGAATGTGTTATAGTTCCAGTAACCTCAGAATGTGTTATAGTTACAGTGACCTCAGAATGTGTTATAGTTCCAGTAACCTCAGAATGTGTTATAGTTCCAGTATCCTCAGAATGTGTTATAGTTCCAGTAACCTCAGAATGTGTTATAGTTCCAGTAACCTCAGAATGTGTTATAGTTCCAGTAACCTCAGAATGTGTTATAGTTCCAGGAACCTCAGAATGTGTTATAGTTCCAGTAACCTCTGAATGTGTTATAGTTCCAGTAACCTCAGAATGTGTTCTAGTTCCAGTAACCTCAGAATGTGTTATAGTTCCAGAACCTGAATGTTTATAGTTCCAGTAACCTCAGAATGTGTTATAGTTACAGTAACCTCAGAATGTGTTATAGTTCCAGTAACCTCAGAATGTGTTATAGTTACAGTAACCTCAAAATGTGTTCTAGTTACAGTAACCTCAGAATGTGTTCTAGTTATAGTAACCTCAGAATGTGTTCTAGTTACAGTAACCTCAAAATGTGTTATAGCTACAGTAACCTCAGAATGTGTTCTAGTTACAGTAACCTCAGAATGTGTTCTAGTTACAGTAACTTCAAAATGTGTTATGGTTACAGTAACCTCAGAATTTGTTATAGTTACAGTAACCAGTAACAGAATGTGTTATAGTTACAGTAACCTCAGAATGTGTTATAGTTACAGTAACCTCAGAATGTGTTATAGTTCCAGTAACCTCAGAATGTGTTATAGTTACAGTAACCTCAGAATGTGTTATAGTTACAGTAACCTCAGAATGTGTTATAGTTCCAGTAACCTCAGAATGTGTTATAGTTACCTCAGAATGTGTTATAGTTACAGTAACCTCAGAATGTGTTCTAGTTATAGTAACCTCAGAATGTGTTCAGTTACAGTAACCTCAAAATGTGTTATAGCTACAGTAACCTCAGAATGTGTTCTAGTTACAGTAACCTCAGAATGTGTTCTAGTTACAGTAACTTCAAAATGTGTTATGGTTACAGTAACCTCAGAATTTGTTATAGTTACAGTAACCTCAGAATGTGTTATAGTTACAGTAACCTCAGAATGTGTTATAGTTCCAGTAACCTCAGAATGTGTTATAGTTACAGTAACCTCAAAATGTGTTATAGCTACAGTAACCTCAGAATGTGTTATAGTTACAGTAACCTCAGAATGTGTTATAGTTAACCTCAGAATGTGTTCTAGTTACAGTAACCTCAGAATGTGTTCTAGTTACAGTAACCTCAAAATGTGTTATAGCTACAGTAACCTCAGAATGTGTTCTAGTTACAGTAACCTCAGAATGTGTTATAGTTACAGTAACTTCAAATGTGTTATGGTTACAGTAATGAATGTGTTATAGTTACAGTAACCTCAGAATGTGTTATAGTTACAGTAACCTCAAAATGTGTTATAGTTACAGTAACCTCAGAATGTGTTCTAGTTCCAGTAACCTCAGAATGTGTTATAGTTACAGTGACCTCAGAATGTGTTATAGTTCCAGTAACCTCCAGTAACAGAATGTGTTATAGTTCCAGTAACCTCAAAATGTGTTATAGCTACAGTAACCTCAGAATGTGTTATAGTTCCAGTAACCTCAGAATGTGTTATAGTTACAGTGACATCAGAATGTGTTATAGTTCCAGTAACATCAGAATGTGTTATAGTTCCAGTAACCTCAGAATGTGTTATAGTTACAGTAACCTCAGAATGTGTTATAGTTCCAGTAACCTCAGAATGTGTTATAGTTCCAGTAACCTCAGAATGTGTTAGTTCCAGTAACCTCAGAATGTGTTATAGTTCCAGTAACCTCAGAATGTGTTATAGTTCCAGTAACCTCAGAATGTGTTATAGTTCCAGTAACCTCAGAATGTGTTATAGTTCCAGTAACCTCAGAATGTGTTATAGTTACAGTGACATCAGAATGTGTTATAGTTCCAGTAACATCAGAATGTGTTATAGTTCCAGTAACCTCAGAATGTGTTATAGTTACAGTAACCTCAGAATGTGTTATAGTTCCAGTAACCTCAGAATGTGTTATAGTTCCAGTAACCTCAGAATGTGTTATAGTTCCAGTAACCTCAGAATGTGTTATAGTTCAGTAACCTCAGAATGTGTTATAGTTCCAGTAACCTCAGAATGTGTTATAGTTCCAGTAACCTCAGAATGTGTTATAGTTCCAGTAACCTCAGAATGTGTTATAGTTCCAGTAACCTCAGAATGTGTTTCCATAGTTACAGTAACCTCAGAATGTGTTATAGTTCCAGAACCTCAGAATGTGTTATAGTTACAGTAACCTCAAATGTGTTCTAGTTACAGTAACCTCAGAATGTGTTCTAGTTACAGTAACCTCAGAATGTGTTCTAGTTACAGTAACCTCAAAATGTGTTATAGTTACAGTAACCTCAGAATGTGTTCTAGTTACAGTAACCTCAGAATGTGTTCTAGTTACAGTAACTTCAAAATGTGTTATGGTTACAGTAACCTCAGAATTTGTTATAGTTACAGTAACCTCAGAATGTGTTATAGTTACAGTAACCTCAAAATGTGTTATAGTTACAGTAACCTCAGAATGTGTTATAGTTACAGTAACCTCAGAATGTGTTATAGTTCCAGTAACCTCAGAATGTGTTATAGTTACAGTAACCTCAGAATGTGTTATAGTTCCAGTAACCTCAGAATGTGTTATAGTTCCAGTAACCTCAGAATGTGTTATAGTTACAGTAACCCTCAGAATGTGTTATAGTTCCAGTAACCTCAAAATGTGTTATAGCACAGTAACCTCAGAATGTGTTATAGTTCCAGTAACCTCAGAATGTGTTATAGTTACAGTAACCTCAGAATGTGTTATACAGTAACCTCAGAATGTGTTATAGTTACAGTAACCTCAGAATGTGTTATAGTTACAGTAACCTCAGAATGTGTTATAGTTCCAGTAACCTCAGAATGTGTTATAGTTCCAGTAACCTCAGAATGTGTTATAGTTCCAGTAACCTCAGAATGTGTTATAGTTACAGTAACCTCAGAATGTGTTATAGTTAACCAGTAACCTCAGAATGTGTTATAGTTCCAGTAACCTCAGAATGTGTTATAGTTCCAGTAACCTCAGAATGTGTTATAGTTCCAGTAACCTCAGAATGTGTTATAGTTCCAGTAACCTCAGAATGTGTTATAGTTCCAGTAACCTCAGAATGTGTTATAGTTCCAGTAACCTCAGAATGTGTTATAGTTCCAGTAACCTCAGAATGTGTTATAGTTCCAGTAACCTCAGAATGTGTTATAGTTCCAGTAACCTCAGAATGTGTTATAGTTCCAGTAACCTCAGAATATGTTATAGTTACAGTAACCTCAGAATGTGTTATAGTTCCAGTAACCTCAGAATGTGTTATAGTTACAGTAACCTCAAAATGTGTTCTAGTTACAGTAACCTCAGAATGTGTTCTAGTTACAGTAACCTCAGAATGTGTTCTAGTTACAGTAACCTCAAAATGTGTTATAGTTACAGTAACCTCAGAATGTGTTCTAGTTACAGTAACCTCAGAATGTGTTCTAGTTACAGTAACTTCAAAAATGTGTTATGGTTACAGTAACCTCAGAATGTGTTATAGTTACAGTAACCTCAGAATGTGTTATAGTTACAGTAACCTCAGAATGTGTTATAGTTACAGTAACCTCAGAATGTGTTATAGTTCCAGTAACCTCAGAATGTGTTATAGTTACAGTAACCTCAGAATGTGTTATAGTTCCAGTAACCTCAGAATGTGTTATAGTTCAGTAACCTCAGAATGTGTTATAGTTCCAGTAACCTCAGAATGTGTTATAGTTCAGTAACCTCAGAATGTGTTATAGACAGTAACCTCAGAATGTGTTATAGTTCCAGTAACCTCAGAATGTGTTATAGTTACAGTAACCTCAGAATGTGTTATAGTAACCTCAACCAGTAACCTCAGAATGTGTTCTATAGTTCAGTAACCCTCAGAATGTGTTCTAGTTGTGTTCAGTAACAGTAACCTCAAAATGTGTTATAGTTACAGTAACCTCAGAATGTGTTATAGTTACAGTAACCTCAGAATGTGTTATAGTTACAGTAACCTCAGTGTTATAGTTACAGTAACCTCAGAATGTGTTATAGTTCCAGTAACCTCAGAATGTGTTATAGTTCCAGTAACCTCAGAATGTGTTATAGTTACAGTAACCTCAGAATGTGTTATAGTTCCAGTAACCTCAGAATGTGTTATAGTTCCAGTAACCTCAAAATGTGTTATAGCTACAGTAACCTCAGAATGTGTTATAGTTCCAGTAACCTCAAAATGTGTTATAGCTACAGTAACCTCAGAATGTGTTATAGTAACCTCAGAATGTGTTATACCTCAGAATGTGTTATAGTTCCAGTAACCTCAGAATGTGTTATAGTTCCAGTAACCTCAGAATGTGTTATAGTTACAGTAACCTCAGAATGTGTTATAGTTCCAGTAACCTCAGAATGTGTTATAGTTCCAGTAACCTCAGAATGTGTTATAGTTCCAGTAACCTCAGAATGTGTTATAGTTCCAGTAACCTCAGAATGTGTTATAGTTCCAGTAACCTCAGAATGTGTTATAGTTCCAGTAACCTCAGAATGTGTTATAGTTCCAGTAACCTGAATGTTTATAGTTCCAGTAACCTCAGAATGTGTTCTAGTTCCAGTAACCTCAGAATGTGTTATAGTTCCAGTAACCTCAGAATGTGTTATAGTTCCAGTAACCTCAGAATGTGTTATAGTTACAGTAACCTCAGAATGTGTTATAGTTCCAGTAACCTCAGAATGTGTTATAGTTACAGTAACCTCAAAATGTGTTCTAGTTACAGTAACCTCAGAATGTGTTCTAGTTATAGTAACCTCAGAATGTGTTCTAGTTACAGTAACCTCAAATGTGTTATAGTTACAGTAACCTCAGAATGTGTTCTAGTTACAGTAACCTCAGAATGTGTTCTAGTTACAGTAACTTCAAAATGTGTTATGGTTACAGTAACCTCAGAATTTGTTATAGTTACAGTAACCTCAGAATGTGTTATAGTTACAGTAACCTCAGAATGTGTTATAGTTACAGTAACCTCAGAATGTGTTATAGTTCCAGTAACCTCAGAATGTGTTATAGTTCCAGTAACCTCAGAATGTGTTATAGTTACAGTAACCTCAGAATGTGTTATAGTTCCAGTAACCTCAGAATGTGTTATAGTTACAGTAACCTCAAAATGTGTTATAGTTACAGTAACCTCAGAATGTGTTCTAGTTAGTAACCTCAGAATGTGTTCTAGTTACAGTAACCTCAAAATGTGTTATAGCTACAGTAACCTCAGAATGTGTTATAGTTACAGTAACCTCAGAATGTGTTCTAGTTACAGTAACTTCAAAATGTGTTATAGTTACAGTAACCTCAGAATGTGTTATAGTTACAGTAACCTCAGAATGTGTTATAGTTACAGTAACCTCAGAATGTGTTATAGTTCCAGTAACCTCAGAATGTGTTATAGTTACAGTAACCTCAAAATGTGTTATAGCTACAGTAACCTCAGAATGTGTTATAGTTACAGTAACCTCAGAATGTGTTATAGCTACAGTAACCTCAGAATGTGTTCTAGTTACAGTAACCTCAGAATGTGTTATAGCTACAGTAACCTCAGAATGTGTTCTAGTTACAGTAACCTCAGAATGTGTTCTAGTTACAGTAACCTCAAATGTGTTATGGTTACAGTAACCTCCGAATGTGTTATAGTTACAGTAACCTCAGAATGTGTTATAGTTACAGTAACCTCAAAATGTGGTATAGTTACAGTAACCTCAGAATGTGTTCTAGTTCCAGTAACCTCAGAATGTGTTATAGTTACAGTGACCTCAGAATGTGTTATAGTTCCAGTAACCTCAGAATGTGTTATAGTTCCAGTAACCTCAAAATGTGTTATAGCTACAGTAACCTCAGAATGTGTTATAGTTCCAGTAACCTCAGAATGTGTTATAGTTACAGTGACATCAGAATGTGTTATAGTTCCAGTAACATCAGAATGTGTTATAGTTCCAGTAACCTCAGAATGTGTTATAGTTACAGTGACCTCAGAATGTGTTATAGTTCCAGTAACCTCAGAATGTGTTATAGTTCCAGTATCCTCAGAATGTGTTATAGTTCCAGTAACCTCAGAATGTGTTATAGTTCCAGTAACCTCAGAATGTGTTATAGTTCCAGTAACCTCAGAATGTGTTATAGTTCCAGTAACCTCAGAATGTGTTATAGTTCCAGTAACCTCAGAATGTGTTATAGTTATAGTTCCAGAATGTGTTATAGTTCCAGTAACCTCAGAATGTGTTATAGTTCCAGTAACCTCAGAATGTGTTATAGTTCCAGTAACCTCAGAATGTGTTATAGTTCCAGTAACCTCAGAATGTGTTATAGTTCCAGTAACCTCAGAATGTGTTATAGTTCCAGTAACCTCAGAATGTGTTATAGTTCCAGTAACCTCAGAATGTGTTATAGTTCCAGTAACCTCAGAATGTGTTATAGTTCCAGTAACCTCAGAATGTGTTATAGTTCCAGTAACCTCAGAATGTGTTATAGTTCCAGTAACCTCAGAATGTGTTATAGTTATAACCTCAGAATGTGTTATAGTTCCAGTAACCTCAGAATGTGTTATAGTTATAGTTACAGTAACCTCAAAATGTGTTCTAGTTACAGTAACCTCAGAATGTGTTCTAGTTACAGTAACCTCAGAATGTGTTCTAGTTACAGTAACCTCAAAATGTGTTATAACTACAGTAACCTCAGAATGTGTTCTAGTTACAGTAACCTCAGAATGTGTTCTAGTTACAGTAACTTCAAAATGTGTTATAGTTACAGTAACCTCAGAATTTGTTATAGTTACAGTAACCTCAGAATGTGTTATAGTTACAGTAACCTCAGAATGTGTTATAGTTACAGTAACCTCAGAATGTGTTATAGTTACAGTAACCTCAGAATGTGTTATAGTTCCAGTAACCTCAGAATGTGTTATAGTTACAGTACCTCAGAATGTGTTATAGTTCCAGTAACCTCAGAATGTGTTCCTAACAGAATGTGTTATAGTTACAGTTCAGAATGTGTTATAGTTCCAGTAACCTCAGAATGTGTTATAGTTCCAGTAACCTCAAAATGTGTTATAGCTACAGTAACCTCAGAATGTGTTATAGTTCCAGTAACCTCAGAATGTGTTATAGTTACAGTAACCTCAGAATGTGTTATAGTTCCAGTAACCTCAGAATGTGTTATAGTTACAGTAACCTCAGAATGTGTTATAGTTACAGTAACCTCAGAATGTGTTATAGTTCCAGTAACCTCAGAATGTGTTATAGTTCAGTGTTATAGCTACAGTAACCTCAGAATGTGTTATAGTTACAGTAACCTCAGAATGTGTTCAGAATGTGTTCTAGTTACAGTAACCTCAGAATTCTAGTTACAGTAACCTCAAAATGTGTTATAGTTACAGTAACCTCAGAATGTGTTATAGTTACAGTAACCTCAGAATGTGTTATAGTTACAGTAACCTCAGAATGTGTTATAGTTATAACCTCAGTTGTTATAGTTACAGTAACCTCAGAATGTGTTATAGTTACAGTAACCTCAAAATGTGTTATAGTTACAGTGACCTCAGAATGTGTTATAGTTCCAGTAACCTCAGAATGTGTTATAGTTCCAGTAACCTCAAAATGTGTTATAGTTCCAGTAACCTCAGAATGTGTTATAGTTCCAGTAACCTCAGAATGTGTTATAGTTCCAGTAACCCTCAGAATGTGTTATAGTTCCAGTAACCTCAGAATGTGTTATAGTTCCAGTAACCTCAGAATGTGTTATAGTTCCAGTAACCTCAGAATGTGTTATAGTTCCAGTAACCTCAGAATGTGTTATAGTTCCAGTAACCTCAGAATGTGTTATAGTTCCAGTAACCTCAGAATGTGTTATAGTTCCAGTAACCTCAGAATGTGTTATAGTTCCAGTAACCTCAGAATGTGTTATAGTTCCAGTAACCTCAGAATAGTTACAGTAACCTCAGAATGTGTTATAGTTCCAGTAACCTCAGAATGTTTATAGTTACAGTAACCTCAAAATGTGTTCTAGTTACAGTAACCTCAGAATGTGTTCTAGTTACAGTAACCTCAGAATGTGTTCTAGTTACAGTAACCTCAAAATGTGTTATAGTTACAGTAACCTCAGAATGTGTTCTAGTTACAGTAACCTCAGAATGTGTTCTAGTTACAGTTTCAAAATGTGTTATGGTTACAGTAACCTCAGAATGTGTTATAGTTACAGTAACCTCAGAATGTGTTATAGTTACAGTAACCTCAGAATGTGTTATAGTTACAGTAACCTCAGAATGTGTTATAGTTCCAGTAACCTCAGAATGTGTTATAGTTCAGTAACCTCAGAATGTGTTATAGTTCCAGTAACCTCAGAATGTGTTATAGTTACAGTAACCTCAGAATGTGTTATAGTTCCAGTAACCTCAGAATGTGTTATAGTTCCAGTAACCTCAAAATGTGTTATAGCTACAGTAACCTCAGAATGTGTTATAGTTACAGTAACCTCAGAATGTGTTATAGTTACAGTAACCTCAGAATGTGTTATAGTTAACCTCAGAATGTGTTATAGTTACAGTAACCTCAGAATGTGTTCTAGTTACAGTAACCTCAAATGTGTTATAGTTACAGTAACCTCAGAATGTGTTCTAGTTACAGTAACCTCAGAATTCCAGTAAGTAACTTCAAATGTGTTATGGTTACAGTAATGAATGTTTATAGTTACAGTAACCTCAGAATGTGTTATAGTTAGTAACCTCAAATGTGTTATAGTTACAGTAACCTCAGAATGTGTTATAGTTCCAGTAACCTCAGAATGTGTTATAGTTCCAGTAACCTCAAAATGTGTTATAGTTCCAGTAACCTCAGAATGTGTTATAGTTCCAGTAACCTCAGAATGTGTTATAGTTCCAGTAACCTCAAAATGTGTTATAGTTCCAGTAACCTCAGAATGTGTTATAGTTCCAGTAACCTCAAAATGTGTTATAGCTACAGTAACCTCAGAATGTGTTATAGTTCCAGTAACCTCAGAATGTGTTATAGTTACAGTAACCTCAGAATGTGTTATAGTTCCAGTAACCTCAGAATGTGTTATAGTTCCAGTAACCTCAGAATGTGTTATAGTTACAGTGTTGTTATAGTTCCAGTAACCTCAGAATGTGTTATAGTTCCAGTAACCTCAGAATGTGTTATAGTTCCAGTAACCTCAGAATGTGTTATAGTTCCAGTAACCTCAGAATGTGTTATAGTTCCAGTAACCTCAGAATGTGTTATAGTTCCAGTAACCTCAGAATGTGTTATAGTTCCAGTAACCTCTGAATGTGTTATAGTTCCAGTAACCTCAGAATGTGTTCTAGTTCCAGTAACCTCAGAATGTGTTATAGTTCCAGTAACCTCAGAATGTGTTATAGTTCCAGTAACCTCAGAATGTGTTATAGTTACAGTAACCTCAGAATGTGTTATAGTTCCAGTAACCTCAGAATGTGTTATAGTTACAGTAACCTCAAAATGTGTTCTAGTTACAGTAACCTCAGAATGTGTTCTAGTTATAGTAACCTCAGAATGTGTTCTAGTTACAGTAACCTCAAAATGTGTTATAGCTACAGTAACCTCAGAATGTGTTCTAGTTACAGTAACCTCAGAATGTGTTATAGTTCCAGGAACCTCAGAATGTGTTATAGTTCCAGTAACCTCAGAATGTGTTATAGTTACAGTAACCTCAGAATGTGTTATAGTTACAGTAACCTCAGAATGTATAGTTACAGTAACCTCAGAATGTGTTATAGTTCCAGTAACCTCAGAATGTGTTATAGTTACAGTAACCTCAGAATGTGTTATAGTTACAGTAACCTCAGAATGTGTTATAGTTCCAGTAACCTCAGAATGTGTTATAGTTACAGTAACCTCAAAATGTGTTATAGTTACAGTAACCTCAGAATGTTTCTAGTTACAGTAACCTCAGAATGTGTTCTAGTTACAGTAACCTCAAAATGTGTTATAGCTACAGTAACCTCAGAATGTGTTCTAGTTACAGTAACCTCAGAATAACCTCAGAAACCTGAATGTTATAGTTACAGTAACCTCAGAATGTGTTATAGTTACAGTAACCTCAGAATGTGTTATAGTTCCAGTAACCTCAGAATGTGTTATAGTTACAGTAACCTCAAAATGTGTTATAGTTCAGTAACCTCAGAATGTGTTATGTGTGTTATATAGTTGTGTTCAGTAACCTCAGAATGTGTTCTAGTTACAGTAACCTCAGAATGTGTTATAGTGTTCTAGTTACAGTAACCTCAGAATGTGTTCTAGTTACAGTAACCTCAAAATGTGTTATAGTTAGTTACAACCTCAGAATGTGTTATAGTTACAGTAACCTCAGAATGTGTTATAGTTACAGTAACCTCAAAATGTGTTAATGTAACCTCAGAATGTGTTCTAGTTCCAGTAACCTCAGAATGTGTTATAGTTACAGTCAGAATGTGTTATAGTTCCAGTAACCTCAGAATGTGTTATAGTTCAAAATGTGTTATAGTTAGTAACCTCAGAATGTGTTATAGTTCCAGTAACCTCAGAATGTGTTATAGTTCCAGTAACCTCAGAATGTGTTATAGTTCCAGTAACCTCAGAATGTGTTATAGTTCCAGTAACCTCAGAATGTGTTATAGTTCCAGTAACCTCAGAATGTGTTATAGTTCCAGTAACCTCAGAATGTGTTATAGTTCCAGTAACCTCAGAATGTGTTATAGTTCCAGTAACCTCAGAATGTGTTATAGTTCCAGTAGTTCCAGTAACCTCAGAATGTGTTATAGTTCCAGTAACCTCAGAATGTGTTATAGTTACAGTAACCTCAGAATGTGTTATAGTTCCAGTAACCTCAGAATGTGTTATAGTTACAGTAACCTCAAAATGTGTTCTAGTTACAGTAACCTCAGAATGTGTTCTAGTTACAGTAACCTCAGAATGTGTTCTAGTTACAGTAACCTCAAAATGTGTTATAGTTACAGTAACCTCAGAATGTGTTCTAGTTACAGTAACCTCAGAATGTGTTCTAGTTACAGTAACCTCAAAATGTGTTATAGTTACAGTAACCTCAGAATGTGTTATAGTTACAGTAACCTCAGAATGTGTTATAGTTACAGTAACCTCAGAATGTGTTATAGTTACAGTAACCTCAGAATGTGTTATAGTTACAGTAACCTCAGAATGTGTTATAGTTCCAGTAACCTCAGAATGTGTTATAGTTACAGTAACCTCAGAATGTGTTATAGTTCCAGTAACCTCAGAATGTGTTCTAGTTCCAGTAACCTCCAGAATGTGTTATAGTTAGAATGTGTTATAGTTCCAGTAACCTCAGAATGTGTTATAGTTCCAGTAACCTCAAAATGTGTTATAGTTCAGTAACCTCAGAATGTGTTATAGTTCCAGTAACCTCAGAATGTGTTATAGTTACAGTAACCTCAGAATGTGTTATAGTTACAGTAACCTCAAAATGTGTTATAGTTACAGTAACCTCAGAATGTGTTATAGTTACAGTAACCTCAGAATGTGTTATAGTTACAGTAACCTCAGAATGTGTTATAGTTACAGTAACCTCAGAATGTGTTATAGTTACAGTAACCTCAAATGTGTTATAGTTCAGTAACCTCAGAATGTGTTAATCAGAATGTGTTATAGTAACCTCAGAATGTGTTCTAGTTACAGTAACCTCAGAATGTGTTATAGTTACAGTAACCTCAAAATGTGTTATAGTTACAGTAACCTCAGAATGTGTTCTAGTTACAGTAACCTCAGAATGTGTTCTAGTTACAGTAACTTCAAAATGTAACAGTAACCTCAGAATGTGTTATAGTTACAGTAACCTCAGAATGTGTTATAGTTACAGTAACCTCAGAATGTGTTATAGTTCCAGTAACCTCAGAATGTGTTATAGTTCCAGTAACCTCAGAATGTGTTATAGTTACAGTAACCTCAGAATGTGTTATAGTTCCAGTAACCTCAGAATGTGTTATAGTTCAGTAACCTCAAAATGTGTTATAGCCTCAGTAACCTCAGAATGTGTTATAGTTCCAGTAACCTCAAAATGTGTTATAGTTACAGTAACCTCAGAATGTGTTATAGTTCCAGTAACCTCAGAAGTTTATAGTTACAGTAACCTCAGAATGTGTTATAGTTCCAGTAACCTCAGAATGTGTTATAGTTACAGTGACCTCAGAATGTGTTATAGTTCCAGTAACCTCAGAATGTGTTATAGTTCCAGTAACCTCAGAATGTGTTATAGTTCCAGTAACCTCAGAATGTGTTATAGTTCCAGTAACCTCAGAATGTGTTATAGTTCCAGTAACCTCAGAATGTGTTATAGTTCCAGGAACCTCAGAATGTGTTATAGTTCCAGTAACCTCTGAATGTGTTATAGTTCCAGTAACCTCAGAATGTGTTCTAGTTCCAGTAACCTCAGAATGTGTTATAGTTCCAGGAACCTCAGAATGTGTTATAGTTCCAGTAACCTCAGAATGTGTTATAGTTACAGTAACCTCAGAATGTGTTATAGTTCCAGTAACCTCAGAATGTGTTATAGTTACAGTAACCTCAAAATGTGTTCTAGTTACAGTAACCTCAGAATGTGTTCTAGTTATAGTAACCTCAGAATGTGTTCTAGTTACAGTAACCTCAAAATGTGTTATAGCTACAGTAACCTCAGAATGTGTTCTAGTTACAGTAACCTCAGAATGTGTTCTAGTTACAGTAACTTCAGTGTTAACAGTAACCTCAGAATTTGTTATAGTTACAGTAACCTCAGAATGTGTTATAGTTACAGTAACCTCAGAATGTGTTATAGTTCCAGTAACCTCAGAATGTGTTATAGTTCAGTAACCTCAGAATGTGTTATAGTTACAGTAACCTCAGAATGTGTTATAGTTACAGTAACCTCAGTAAGTTCCAGTAACAGAATGTGTTATAGTTACAGTAACCTCAGAATGTGTTCTAGTTACAGTAACCTCAGAATGTGTTCTAGTTACCTCAGAATGTGTTATAGTTACAGTAACCTCAGAATGTGTTATAGTTACAGTAACCTCAGAATGTGTTATAGTTACAGTAACCTCAGAATGTGTTATAGTTACAGTAACCTCAGAATGTGTTATAGTTACAGTAACCTCAAAATGTGTTATAGTTACAGTAACCTCAGAATGTGTTATAGTTAGTAACCTCAGAATGTGTTCTAGTTACAGTAACTAAAATGTGTTATAGTTACAGTAACCTCAGAATGTGTTATAGTTACAGTAACCTCAGAATGTGTTATAGTTACAGTAACCTCAGAATGTGTTATAGTTCCAGTAACCTCAGAATGTGTTATAGTTACAGTAACCTCAAAATGTGTTATAGCTACAGTAACCTCAGAATGTGTTATAGTTACAGTAACCTCAGAATGTGTTATAGCTACAGTAACCTCAGAATGTGTTCTAGTTACAGTAACCTCAGAATGTGTTCTAGTTACAGTAACCTCAAAATGTGTTATAGCTACAGTAACCTCAGAATGTGTTCTAGTTACAGTAACCTCAGAATGTGTTATAGCTACAGTAACCTCAAAATGTGTTATAGTTACAGTAACCTCCGAATGTTTATAGTTACAGTAACCTCAGAATGTGTTATAGTTACAGTAACCTCAAAATGTGGTATAGTTACAGTAACCTCAGAATGTGTTCTAGTTCCAGTAACCTCAGAATGTGTTATAGTTACAGTGACCTCAGAATGTGTTATAGTTCCAGTAACCTCAGAATGTGTTATAGTTCCAGTAACCTCAAAATGTGTTATAGCTAGAATGTGTTATAGTTCCAGTAACCTCAGAATGTGTTATAGTTACAGTGACAGAATGTGTTATAGTTCCAGTAACATCAGAATGTGTTATAGTTCCAGTAACCTCAGAATGTGTTATAGTTACAGTGACCTCAGAATGTGTTATAGTTCCAGTAACCTCAGAATGTGTTATAGTTCCAGTATCCTCCGAATGTGTTATAGTTCCAGTAACCTCAGAATGTGTTATAGTTCCAGTAACCTCAGAATGTGTTATAGTTCCAGTAACCTCAGAATGTGTTATAGTTCCAGTAACCTCAGAATGTGTTATAGTTCCAGTAACCTCAGAATGTGTTATAGTTCCAGTAACCTCAGAATGTGTTATAGTTCCAGTAACCTCAGAATATGTTATAGTTACAGTAACCTCAGAATGTGTTATAGTTCCAGTAACCCTCAGAATGTGTTAGTTACAGTAACCTCAAAATGTGTTCTAGTTACAGTAACCTCAGAATGTGTTCTAGTTACAGTAACCTCAGAATGTGTTCTAGTTACAGTAACCTCAAAATGTGTTATAGCTACAGTAACCTCAGAATGTGTTCTAGTTACAGTAACCTCAGAATGTGTTCTAGTTACAGTAACTTCAAAATGTGTTATGGTTACAGTAACCTCAGAATTTGTTATAGTTACAGTAACCTCAGAATGTGTTATAGTTACAGTAACCTCAAAATGTGTTATAGTTACAGTAACCTCAGAATGTGTTATAGTTACAGTAACCTCAGAATGTGTTATAGTTCCAGTAACCTCAGAATGTGTTATAGTTACAGTGACCTCAGAATGTGTTATAGTTCCAGTAACCTCAGAATGTGTTATAGTTCCAGTAACCTCAGAATGTGTTATAGTTACAGTGACCTCAGAATGTGTTATAGTTACAGTAACCTCAGAATGTGTTATAGTTACAGTAACCTCAAAATGTGTTATAGCTACAGTAACCTCAGAATGTGTTATAGTTCCAGTAACCTCAGAATGTGTTATAGTTACAGTGACATCAGAATGTGTTATAGTTCCAGTAACATCAGAATGTGTTATAGTTCCAGTAACCTCAGAATGTGTTATAGTTACAGTGACCTCAGAATGTGTTATAGTTCCAGTAACCTCAGAATGTGTTATAGTTCCAGTAACCTCAGAATGTGTTATAGTTCCAGTAACCTCAGAATGTGTTATAGTTCCAGTAACCTCAGAATGTGTTATAGTTCCAGTAACCTCAGAATGTGTTATAGTTCCAGTAACCTCAGAATGTGTTATAGTTCCAGTAACCTCAGAATGTGTTATAGTTCCAGTAACCTCAGAATGTGTTATAGTTCCAGTAACCTCAGAATGTGTTATAGTTACAGTGACCTCAGAATGTGTTATAGTTACAGTAACCTCAGAATGTGTTATAGTTATAACCTCAAAATGTGTTATTACAGTAACCTCAGAATGTGTTATAGTTCCAGTAACCTCAGAATGTGTTATAGTTACAGTGACATCAGAATGTGTTATAGTTCCAGTAACCTCAGAATGTGTTATAGTTCCAGTAACCTCAGAATGTGTTATAGTTACAGTAACCTCAGAATGTGTTATAGTTAACCTCAGAATGTGTTATAGTTCCAGTAACCTCAGAATGTGTTATAGTTCCAGTAACCTCAGAATGTGTTATAGTTCCAGTAACCTCAGAATGTGTTATAGTTCCAGTAACCTCAGAATGTGTTATAGTTCCAGTAACCTCAGAATGTGTTATAGTTCCAGTATCCTCAGAATGTGTTATAGTTCCAGTAACCTCAGAATGTGTTATAGTTCCAGTAACCTCAGAATGTGTTAAGTTCCAGTAACCTCAGAATGTGTTATAGTTCCAGTAACCTCAGAATGTGTTATAGTTCCAGTAACCTCAGAATGTGTTATAGTTCCAGTAACCTCAGAATGTGTTATAGTTCCAGTAACCTCAGAATGTGTTATAGTTACAGTAAGTAACCTCAGAATGTGTTATAGTTACAGTAACCTCAGAATGTGTTATAGTTCCAGTAACCTCAGAATGTGTTATAGTTCCAGTAACCTCAGAATGTGTTATAGTTACAGTAACCTCAGAATGTGTTATAGTTCCAGTAACCTCAGAATGTGTTATAGTTCCAGTAACCTCAGAATGTGTTATAGTTACAGTAACCTCAGAATGTGTTATAGTTCCAGTAACCTCAGAATGTGTTATAGTTCCAGTAACCTCAGAATGTGTTATAGTTCCAGTAACCTCAGAATGTGTTATAGTTCCAGTAACCTCAGAATGTGTTATAGTTCCAGTAACCTCAGAATGTGTTATAGTTCCAGTAACCTCAGAATGTGTTATAGTTCCAGTAACCTCAGAATGTGTTATAGTTCCAGTAATCAGAATGTTATAGTTCCAGTAACCTCAGAATGTGTTATAGTTCCAGTAACCTCAGAATGTGTTATAGTTCCAGTAACCTCAGAATGTGTTATAGTTCCAGTAACCTCAGAATGTGTTATAGTTCCAGTAACCTCAGAATGTGTTATAGTTCCAGTAACCTCAGAATGTGTTATAGTTCCAGTAACCTCAGAATGTGTTATAGTTCCAGTAACCTCTGAATTCCAGTAACCTCAGAATGTGTTCTAGTTCCAGTAACCTCAGAATGTGTTATAGTTCCAGGAACCTCAGAATGTGTTATAGTTCCAGTAACCTCAGAATGTGTTATAGTTACAGTAACCTCAGAATGTGTTATAGTTCCAGTAACCTCAGAATGTGTTATAGTTACAGTAACCTCAAAATGTGTTCTAGTTACAGTAACCTCAGAATGTGTTCTAGTTACAGTAACCTCAAAATGTGTTATAGCTACAGTAACCTCAGAATGTGTTCTAGTTACAGTAACCTCAGAATGTGTTCTAGTTACAGTAACAGTAACAGTAACCTCAGAATGTGTTATAGTTACAGTAACCTCAGAATGTGTTATAGTTACAGTAACCTCAGAATGTGTTATAGTTACAGTAACCTCAGAATGTGTTATAGTTACAGTAACCTCAGAATGTGTTATAGTTACAGTAACCTCAGAATGTGTTATAGTTCCAGTAACCTCAGAATGTGTTATAGTTCCAGTAACCTCAGAATGTGTTATAGTTACAGTAACCTCAAAATGTGTTATAGCTACAGTAACCTCAGAATGTGTTATAGTTACAGTAACCTCAGAATGTGTTATAGCTACAGTAACCTCAGAATGTGTTCTAGTTACAGTAACCTCAGAATGTGTTCTAGTTACAGTAACCTCAAAATGTGTTATAGCTACAGTAACCTCAGAATGTGTTCTAGTTACAGTAACCTCAGAATGTGTTCTAGTTACAGTAACTTCAAAATGTGTTATGGTTACAGTAACCTCCGAATGTGTTATAGTTACAGTAACCTCAGAATGTGTTATAGTTACAGTAACCTCAAAATGTGTTATAGTTACAGTAACCTCAGAATGTGTTCTAGTTCCAGTAACCTCAGAATGTGTTATAGTTACAGTGACCTCAGAATGTGTTATAGTTACAGTAACCTCAGAATGTGTTATAGTTACAGTAACCTCAAAATGTGTTATAGCTACAGTAACCTCAGAATGTGTTATAGTTCCAGTAACCTCAGAATGTGTTATAGTTACAGTAACCAGTAACATCAGAATGTGTTATAGTTCCAGTAACCTCAGAATGTGTTATAGTTACAGTAACCTCAGAATGTGTTATAGTTCCAGTAACCTCAGAATGTGTTATAGTTCCAGTATCCTCAGACCTAGTTCAGAATGTGTTTATAGTTCCAGTAACCTCAGAATGTGTTATAGTTCCAGTAACCTCAGAATGTGTTATAGTTCCAGTAACCTCAGAATGTGTTATAGTTCCAGTAACCTCAGAATGTGTTATAGTTCCAGTAACCTCAGAATGTGTTATAGTTCCAGTAACCTCAGAATGTGTTATAGTTACAGTGACCTCAGAATGTGTTATAGTTACAGTAACCTCAGAATGTGTTATAGTTACAGTAACCTCAGTAAGTTACAGTAACCTCAGAATGTGTTATAGTTCCAGTAACCTCAGAATGTGTTATAGTTCCAGTAACCTCAGAATGTGTTATAGTTCCAGTAACCTCAGAATGTGTTATAGTTCCAGTAACCTCAGAATGTGTTATAGTTACAGTAACCTCAGAATGTGTTATAGTTCCAGTAACCTCAGAATGTGTTATAGTTCCAGTAACCTCAGAATGTGTTATAGTTCCAGTAACCTCAGAATGTGTTATAGTTCCAGTAACCTCAGAATGTGTTATAGTTCCAGTAACCTCAGAATGTGTTATAGTTCCAGTAACCTCAGAATGTGTTATAGTTCCAGTAACCTCAGAATGTGTTTCCATAGTTATAGTAACCTCAGAATGTGTTATAGTTCCAGTAACCTCAGAATGTGTTATAGTTACAGTAACCTCAGAATGTGTTATAGTTCCAGTAACCTCAGAATGTGTTATAGTTCCAGTAACCAAAATCAGTAATCAGAATGTTATAGTTACAGTAACCTCAGAATGTGTTATAGTTAATGTGTTATAGTTACAGTAACCTCAGAATGTGTTATAGTTACAGTAACCTCAGAATGTGTTATAGTTCAGTAACCTCAGAATGTGTTATAGTTACAGTAACCTCAGAATGTGTTATAGTTCCAGTAACCTCAGAATGTGTTATAGTTACAGTAACCTCAGAATGTGTTATAGTTACAGTAACCTCAGAATGTGTTATAGTTAACCTAGAATGTGTTCTAGTTACAGTAACCTCAGAATGTGTTCTAGTTACAGTAACCTCAAAATGTGTTATAGCTACAGTAA
Source organism: Oncorhynchus nerka (assembly GCF_034236695.1). Taxonomy (NCBI): domain Eukaryota; kingdom Metazoa; phylum Chordata; class Actinopteri; order Salmoniformes; family Salmonidae; genus Oncorhynchus; species Oncorhynchus nerka. The sequence goes on along the minus strand of NC_088409.1, from coordinate 43,926,964 downwards.
CCTCAGAATGTGTTCTAGTTACAGTAACCTCAGAATGTGTTCTAGTTACAGTAACTTCAAAATGTGTTATAGTTACAGTAACCTCAGAATGTGTTATAGTTACAGTAACCTCAGAATGTGTTATAGTTACAGTAACCTCAAAATGTGTTATAGTTACAGTAACCTCAGAATGTGTTCTAGTTCCAGTAACCTCAGAATGTGTTATAGTTACAGTGACCTCAGAATGTGTTATAGTTCCAGTAACCTCAGAATGTGTTATAGTTCCAGTAACCTCAAAATGTGTTATAGCTACATAACCTCAGTGTTATAGTTCCAGTAACCTCAGAATGTGTTATAGTTCAGTATAGTTCCAGTAACATCAGAATGTGTTATAGTTCCAGTAACCTCAGAATGTGTTATAGTTCAGTAACCTCAGAATGTGTTATAGTTCCAGTAACCTCAGAATGTGTTATAGTTCCAGTTATAGTTCCAGTAACCTCAGAATGTGTTATAGTTCCAGTAACCTCAGAATGTGTTATAGTTCCAGTAACCTCAGAATGTGTTATAGTTCCAGTAACCCTCAGAATGTGTTATAGTTCCAGTAACCTCAGAATGTGTTATAGTTCCAGTAACCTCAGAATGTGTTATAGTTCCAGTAACCTCAGAATGTGTTATAGTTACAGTAACCTCAGAATGTGTTATAGTTACAGTAACCTCAGAATGTGTTATAGTTACAGTAACCTCAGAATGTGTTATAGTTACAGTAACCTCAGAATGTGTTATAGTTCCAGTAACCTCAGAATGTGTTATAGTTACAGTAGTTTATAGTTCCAGTAACCTCAGAATGTGTTATAGTTCCAGTAACCTCAGAATGTGTTATAGTTCCAGTAACCTCAGAATGTGTTATAGTTCCAGTAACCTCAGAATGTGTTATAGTTCCAGTAACCTCAGAATGTGTTATAGTTCCAGTAACCTCAGAATGTGTTATAGTTCCAGTAACCTCAGAATGTGTTATAGTTCCAGTAACCTCAGAATGTGTTATAGTTCCAGTAACCTCAGAATGTGTTATAGTTCCAGTAACCTCAGAATGTGTTATAGTTCCAGTAACCTCAGAATGTGTTACAGTAACCTCAGAATGTGTTATAGTTCCAGTAACCTCAGAATGTGTTATAGTTACAGTAACCTCAAAATGTGTTCTAGTTACAGTAACCTCAGAATGTGTTCTAGTTACAGTAACCTCAGAATGTGTTCTAGTTACAGTAACCTCAAAATGTGTTATAACTACAGTAACCTCAGAATGTGTTCTAGTTACAGTAACCTCAGAATGTGTTCTAGTTACAGTAACTTCAAAATGTGTTATGGTTACAGTAACCTCAGAATTTGTTATAGTTACAGTAACCTCAGAATGTGTTATAGTTACAGTAACCTCAGAATGTGTTATAGTTACAGTAACCTCAGAATGTGTTATAGTTCCAGTAACCTCAGAATGTGTTATAGTTACAGTAACCTCAGAATGTGTTATAGTTCCAGTAACCTCAGAATAGTTACAGTAACCTCAGAATGTGTTATAGTTCCAGTAACCTCAGAATGTGTTATAGCTACAGTACCCTCAGAATGTGTTATAGTTACAGTAACCTCAGAATGTGTTCTAGTTACAGTAACCTCAGAATGTGTTCTAGTTACAGTAACCTCAGAATGTGTTATAGTTACAGTAACCTCAGAATGTGTTCTAGTTACAGTAACCTCAGAATGTGTTCTAGTTACAGTAACTTCAAAATGTGTTATAGTTACAGTAACCTCAGAATATAGTTACAGTAACCTCAGAATGTGTTATAGTTACAGTAACCTCAGAATGTGTTATAGTTACAGTAACCTCAGAATGTGTTATAGTTACAGTAACCTCAGAATGTGTTATAGTTACAGTAACCTCAGAATGTGTTATAGTTACAGTAACCTCAGAATGTGTTATAGTTCAGTAACCTCAGAATGTGTTATAGTTCCAGTAACCTCAGAATGTGTTATAGTTCCAGTGTGTTACCAGTAACCTCAGAATGTGTTATAGTTCCCTCAGTAACCTCAGAATGTGTTATAGTTCCAGTAACCTCAAAATGTGTTATAGTTCCAGTAACCTCAGAATGTGTTATAGTTCCAGTAACCTCAGAATGTGTTATAGTTACAGTGACCTCAGAATGTGTTATAGTTCCAGTAACCTCAGAATGTGTTATAGTTCCAGTAACCTCAGAATGTGTTATAGTTACAGTAACCTCAGAATGTGTTATAGTTCCAGTAACCTCAGAATGTGTTATAGTTCCAGTAACCTCAGAATGTGTTATAGTTCCAGTAACCTCAGAATGTGTTATAGTTCCAGTAACCTCAGAATGTGTTATAGTTCCAGTAACCTCAGAATGTGTTATAGTTCCAGTAACCTCAGAATGTCCAGTAACCTCAGAATGTGTTATAGTTCCAGTAACCTCAGAATGTGTTATAGTTCCAGTAACCTCAGAATGTGTTATAGTTCCAGTAACCTCAGAATGTGTTATAGTTCCAGTAACCTCAGAATGTGTTATAGTTCCAGTAACCTCAGAATGTGTTATAGTTCCAGTAACCTCAGAATGTGTTATAGTTCCAGTAACCTCAGAATGTGTTATAGTTCCAGTAACCTCAGAATGTGTTATAGTTCCAGGAACCTCAGAATGTGTTATAGTTCCAGTAACCTCAGAATGTGTTATAGTTCCAGTAACCTCAGAATGTGTTATAGTTCCAGTAACCTCAGAATGTGTTATAGTTACAGTAACCTCAGAATGTGTTATAGTTCCAGTAACCTCAGAATGTGTTATAGTTACAGTAACCTCAGAATGTGTTATAGTTCCAGTAACCTCAGAATGTGTTCTAGTTACAGTAACCTCAGAATGTGTTCTAGTTACAGTAACCTCAAAATGTGTTATAGTTACAGTAACCTCAGAATGTGTTCTAGTTACAGTAACCTCAGAATGTGTTCTAGTTACAGTAACTTCAAAATGTGTTATGGTTACAGTAACCTCAGAATTTGTTATAGTTACAGTAACCTCAGAATGTGTTATAGTTACAGTAACCTCAGAATGTGTTATAGTTACAGTAACCTCAGAATGTGTTATAGTTACAGTAACCTCAGAATGTGTTATAGTTCCAGTAACCTCAGAATGTGTTATAGTTACAGTAACCTCAGAATGTGTTATAGTTCCAGTAACCTCAGAATGTGTTATAGTTACAGTAACCTCAAAATGTGTTATAGCTACAGTAACCTCAGAATGTGTTATAGTTACAGTAACCTCAGAATGTGTTATAGCTACAGTAACCTCAGAATGTGTTCTAGTTACAGTAACCTCAGAATGTGTTCTAGTTACAGTAACCTCAAAATGTGTTATAGCTACAGTAACCTCAGAATGTGTTCTAGTTACAGTAACCTCAGAATGTGTTCTAGTTACAGTAACTTCAAAATGTGTTATGGTTACAGTAACCTCCGAATGTGTTATAGTTACAGTAACCTCAGAATGTGTTATAGTTACAGTAACCTCAAAATGTGGTATAGTTACAGTAACCTCAGAATGTGTTCTAGTTCCAGTAACCTCAGAATGTGTTATAGCTACAGTACCCTCAGAATGTGTTCTAGTTCCAGTAACCTCAGAATGTGTTATAGTTACAGTAACCTCATAATGTGTTATAGCTTAACCTCAGAATGTGTTATAGTTCCAGTAACCTCAGAATGTGTTATAGTTACAGTAACCTCAGAATGTGTTATAGTTCCAGTAACCTCAGAATGTGTTATAGTTACAGTAACCTCAGAATGTGTTATAGTTACAGTAACCTCAGAATGTGTTATAGTTCCAGTAACCTCAGAATGTGTTATAGTTCCCTCAGAATGTGTTATAGTTACAGTAACCTCAAATGTGTTATAGTTCAGAGTAACCTGTGTTTATAGTTACAGTAACCTCAGAATGTGTTATAGTTCCAGGAACCTCAGAATGTGTTATAGTTCCAGTAACCTCAGAATGTGTTATAGTTACAGTAACCTCAGAATGTGTTATAGTTCCAGTAACCTCAGAATGTGTTATAGTTACAGTAACCTCAGAATGTGTTATAGTTACAGTAACCTCAGAATGTGTTCTAGTTACAGTAACCTCAAAATGTGTTATAGCTACAGTAACCTCAGAATGTGTTCTAGTTACAGTAACCTCAGAATGTGTTATAGTTACAGTAACCTCAGAATGTGTTATAGTTACAGTAACCTCAGAATGTGTTATAGTTCCAGTAACCTCAAATGTGTTATAGTTCCAGTAACCTCAGAATGTGTTATAGCTACAGTACCTCAGAATGTGTTATAGTTACAGTAACCTCAGAATGTGTTCTAGTTCAGTAACCTCAGAATGTGTTATAGTTCCAGTAACCTCAGAATGTGTTCTAGTTCCAGTAACCTCAGAATGTGTTATAGTTCCAGTAACCAGTAACCTCCTCAGAATGTGTTATAGTTCCAGTAACCTCAGAATGTGTTATAGTTACAGTAACCTCAGAATGTGTTATAGCTACAGTAACCTCAGAATGTGTTCTAGTTACAGTAACCTCAGAATGTGTTCTAGTTACAGTAACCTCAGAATGTGTTATAGTTACAGTAACCTCAAAATGTGTTCTAGTTACAGTAACCTCAGAATGTGTTCTAGTTACAGTAACCTCAGAATGTGTTCTAGTTACAGTAACCTCAGAATGTATTATAGTTCCAGTAACCTCAGAATGTATTATAGTTCCAGTAACCTCAGAATGTGTTATAGTTCCAGTAACCTCATAATGTGTTATAGTTACAGTAACCGCAAAATGTGTTATAGTTACAGTAACCTCATAATGTGTTCTAGTTACAGTAACCTCAGAATGTGTTCTAGTAACCTACAGTACAGTAACCTCAAAATGTGTTATAGTTACAGTAACCTCAGTGTTATAGCTACAGTAACCTCAAAATGTGTTCTAGTTACAGTAACCTCAGAATGTGTTCTAGTTACAGTAACCTCAAAATGTGTTATAGCTTACAGTAACCTCAGTTACAGTAACCTCAGAATGTGTTATAGTTACAGTAACCTCAGAATGTGTTATAGTTACAGTAACCTCAGAATGTGTTATAGTTCCAGTAACCTCAGAATGTGTTATAGTTACAGTAACCTCAAAATGTGTTATAGTTACAGTAACCTCAGAATGTGTTATAGTTACAGTACCCTCAAAATGTGTTATAGTTCAGAGTAACCTCAGAATGTGTTATAGTTACAGTAACCTCAGAATGTGTTATAGTTCCAGTAACCTCATAATGTGTTATAGTTACAGTAACCGCAAAATGTGTTATAGCTACAGTAACCTCAGAATGTGTTATAGTTACAGTACCCTCAAAATGTGTTCTAGTTCCAGTAACCTCAGAATGTGTTATAGTTACAGTAACCTCAGAATGTGTTATAGTTACAGTAACCTCAGAATGTGTTCTAGTTACAGTAACCTCAAAATGTGTTATAGTTACAGTAACCTCAGAATGTGTGTTACAGTAACCTCAAAATGTGTTATAGTTACAGTAACCTCAGAATGTGTGTTACAGTAACCTCAAAATGTGTTATAGTTACAGTAACCTCGAAATGTGTTATAGTTACAGTAAAATGTGGCCATGGATGTATTACTCATTTTAAGGTTTAATGGTACATTTGTTTGTAAGATAGCCTTAACTTTAGTCTATTTAGTGTATTACAAAATATTCACAGCCTGCTGCAGGTCCACAATTTTGTTTCTGGTGTCCTTTGACAGCTATTTGGTCTTGGCCATAGTGGAGTTTGGAGTGTCACTGTTTGAGGTTGTGGACAGGTGTCTTTTATATGGATAACAAGTTCAAACAGGTGCCATTAATACAGGTAACGAGTGGAGGACAGAGGAGCCTCTTAAAGAAGAAGTTACAGGTCTGTGAGAGCCAGAAATTTTGCTTGTTTGTAGGTGACCAAATACTTATTTTCCACCATCATTTGCAAATAAATTCATTAAAAATCCTACAATGTGATTTTCTGGATTTTTTTTCTCATTTTGTCTGTCATAGTTGAAGTGATGAAAATTACAGGCCTCTCTCATCTTTTTAAGTGGGAGAACTTGCACAATTGGTGGCTGACTAAATACTTTTATGCCCCACTGTATATCAACAAATAAAATAAATGTATCTACTGCTTGGATAGTTCCATCTGAGCCTCTGGCTTAATCCCATTATTTAACTTTTATTTTTGGTTGAGTTGGAGACATGAATTCAACACATTATTTGTTAACTTGTCGACAGGTGAATAGGTTATTTATTGTATTTCGAATATGATATTGAAATGTGTTTGGTTGTCAACGCAACCAGATATCAATGTTTGAAGGACATGTATCTTCTGCTTGGACAGTTCCCTCTGTGTCACTGACTTAGTCTGGCTTTTAATGGCAGTTTTTCTACAAATATAATAAATGATATGTTGGATTCATGTCCCCGTCTGTAATGGTCTGGGTGTAGCTGGTGCAGAGGCGTCAGGCGCAGGACAGCAGAGATGAGTAACAGAAGTGACTTTACTCAAGTATTCCAATAACATGTCGTAAATACCGAGCCCACAATAACGGACCGAACATACATAAAACAATCAAGCACAAAAACCAAGGGGAAAACAGAGGGTTAAATAATGAACATGTAATTGGGGAATTGAAACCAAGTGTGTAAAACCAAGACAAAACAAATGGAAAATGAAAAGTGGATCCGCGATGGCTAGAAAGCCGGTGACGTCGACCTCCGAACTCCGCCCGAACAAGGAGAGGGACCGACTTCAGCGGAAGTCGTGACACCATCTTAACCAAAAATATAAGTTAAAGAGTTGGACTAAATCCAATCAAACTTTATTGAAAGTATATTCAAAGTTTGATTTGATTTGATTTAGTACTATTCTTGAACTTTGATTTTTGGAGATACATCTCCTTCAAATGTTGATATTTGTTTGTGTTGACAACCAAACGTAAATCAATGTCACTAAATATATATTTTTTAATGTCAACTAGAGCTTGAAACCCTAGGCCTATTGTATTGTCAATGTTTTGTTTCATTCTGGGTTGAATTGGAACAATCGCTATTGATGACTTTGCAAATGTGACACAGGCCAAATACCATCATTGATGAAATATGAGTGAGAAAGTATGGTCACATTTAATTTGTTCTGTTAAATCTACCCTTTGGAATGACTTTGATACCAACAGTGAATCTATTTAGTTTCTCAGTGGAGATCCCACAACAAGCATTCTCACAATAGCACATTGGCAATAGCCAGAGACAAATATAATAGCTAAGCAGGGAAGGGCTTGGTTAAAACCTTAGAATGGAGACCGAAGGGTAGCAGTAGATAGATCAGTTAGGAAGTGCTGCCCAGCCTATTGTTTCTGACAGTGGGTAAAACAGAGCAAATGTGATGTTGTTTTAAAGGTACAAAATCAACATATTTCATACAAGGTTTGTCTATGTCTCTCTCTCTCTCTCTCTCTCCCTCTCTCTCACTCTCTCTCACACTCTCTCTCTCTCTGTCTCTCTCTCGCTCTCTCCCTCTCTCTCTCTCTCTCTCTCTCTCTCTCTCTCTCTCGCTCTCTCTCTCGCTCTCTCTCGCTCTGATGATTCGGCAGTAATGAGTGCAGCAGCTGAAGGTGGGGCTGGCTGGAGGTGAGCTGGAGTAAGCCAGCAAGTTAATGAGGATAGCGACCTTGGTTTGTGCCTGGGGTAGAAAGCGAGAGAAAACGTGGGAGGAAGAGAGAGGCAGAGAGAAACATACAGAGAGACGGATGTTCTCCTTTGTTACTGTAATGCCTATTTTCGTCAATTCACAAATGCATTTAGTTTCTAATTGTGGCACTTGCAAATGCCACGGAGGTTATGTGGGCCGTGTGCATAATCAAAGGGATAATCTTTGAGTGAATGAGGAAGGAAGACAGAGCTGAAGTCTGGGTGGGTGTCTGGGGGAAAGATGTTTCCACGTAGAAGAGATGTCCTCATTTAAACTTGGCCCGATGGTACCATTGATGCACTGCTTAGAATTTGATGGGTGTTGTCATCCTCATTCTAGCAGGTCTTTCACTCTCTCTGTTCCTCTCTCTCTCCTTTTTCCCTACTCAGCCTGCCAATTACTCCCTCTAATGCAGACACCCTGTTGTTCTTGTTCATCCTCTTTTCCTCTCGCTCTCTTTCTGTCTCTCTCTCTCTCTCTCTCTCCCTCTGTCTCTCTCTCTCCCTCTGTCTCTCTCTCTCCCTCTGTCTCTCTCTCCCTCATTTGATCCCTGTTTCCTTTGTAGCGCTCCCAAATCAATCGGAATTAATTCCGCCATCTCTTATCGTTGACGCCACCGTCCCCCATCCCTCTCCACGTCAACACTATCTTCACTCCATCTCTCTCTCTCTCTCTCTCTCTCTCTCTCTCTCTCTCTCTCTCTCATTCGCTCCCATGCTCCCTCTTTCTGTTCCACAGCAACTCATTACGAATGGTCTTCTTTTGCTCTCCTCTCTTCCAGGGTTCACTCCCCAGAGTTGGGGAACAATGAGTTGATTAGATGTGCATGGCATACCAGGGCACAGACGATTCCATCCCGGAGAATTGCATTGCTCAAGGTGGCGTCATGCATAAGATATAGTGTTACCAGTCTGGCACTCTGAAATATGCTACACTGCTATACTGCTACGTATTGTGAGATGATATACTATTGTGGGTCGAGATGAATCGCTATCTACCCCGGCTCGGTCTATACGCTACATGTATGGCAGTTTGTTATCTCCAAACGATGCATCAGTCACTCCTATCCGAAGTAGAGACTATGCTATTCTTTGACATTCACAGTGCAATAACAAATGGATCCGAATGACACATTATTTTGACTTAGGATTGCTAGCTAGGATATTTATTGGCTTTCACCGCAGAACAGAGTGAGAAAGTTGACATAGACTGGCTACCTTCCTCCTGGAAAAATGATGACTAACTTCAAATGCTTTTACATGCTTCATTATGAACCTCAGAACAGCTTCTTTGTGAAATAAACAAACAAAATACGAGCATCAATTCAATTAAAAGACCATCAAAACCCAGTTGAGTTTTTTCTTCTCTTCCTCTTTGTTTCCCTTGTTCACTCTTTGATGGTCCTCCCTTTGTGAGGCTCAGCAACAGTTGCACGGAAACATCTTTCCCCTGAAGAAGAAGTTATGAAGTGTTAGTCTTCTGATTGATGGAGAAATGAAAGAGAATTGCCAAACCTTTTTTGGTGTCACGGGAGAAGGGGCCAGCTAGATAGAGAAACGGCCGAGGACAGTGTATACTCAGAGAGACTGAAGGAGACAGACTTGGGTTCTAATACTATTTTAAATCATTTAAAATACTCTATCTGTACTCATCCACCTTCTGCGGTGTCTGCGACAACCCGATGCATCCGGTCTTCAGGGGAAATGGAAGAGAGCCTGTCCGCTTTTGGACGTTAACAAGGCGACTCTCCATGTTAACTCCTCCTCCACATTTACTGAATTGGTTCGACAGTGTAGAGGAGAACCTCCACCGTAAGGGCCAGAAAGAAATAACACTTTTATGCCTGCTCGATTGAACTTGCCTGGCTTAATGGACCTATAGAAGAGTCCTAAAACTACTAACCCCACCTATCTGGCAATCCAGACAGACCAGAGCAAACGCTCAAAGTTTCTCAAAGATTTCAAAGAGCATTGGATCCCAGGTATGGAAGGAAATCACAAAATGCAACACATTTTTTGGGGAAATCATCAGGGTTTGGCTGAGGTTTTCCGTGAAGCTGGAGGTGTTTATTTGCAAGTCATTACCAAAACGCCATGCCGAGAAACAATAGTCAGCTATTTGTACTGCCTAAGCAGACGGGCTGTAGACAGTGCAGAGGTATCCATCTTTGACGACGCCACAACACAGTGCGAGAATGTGACGCTCTCCAACGCACGAGCGCCGCGGTGTCATCAATCTTGGTCGATACATATTTTCTCAAAGGGTTGGCCGTGTATGGTTGGTCTTGAGAGAAGGATGGAGGGAGGGTGGATTGAGAAGTAGAAAGAGAGAGAGAGAGTGTGAGTAGTGGAAATGTAATCATTCTGTACACAGTTGAGGCATTCAGGGTTCGAAATGGTTGAGATAACTCTCAAATGAATGCTCACACATTACGTTAATCTGTGAGCCGATTCAGCACAACTAGAGAATTGACTGGGTGGCTTTTAAAATAGATTTTTCGGCAACATCTGCACTGTTAAAGGAAAACTCCACCCAAAAACGATCTTGAGGTATTTGTTTTACTAGTCCTTTGGTGACATTGTCCCATAATGCATCATACGGGGATGATTTCCATATTTATAAAGTTACACATCTTGAAAACAGGATTTCTGACAAGCAAAACATTTTGGGAGTATGTCAACAATGCACTAATGAAACAAATACCAAAAAATATTATTTGGGGTGTAAATGCAATGTATGATTAATACATTTTTATTTTATTTTACCTTTTTTTTAGCTAGGCAAGTCAGTTTTAAGAACAAATTCTTATTTACAATGACGGCCTAGCCCTGCCAAACCCGGACCAATTGTGCGCCGCCCTATGGGACTCCCAATCACAGCTGGATGTGATACAGCCGGGATTCAAACCAGGGACTGTAGTGACACCTCTTGCACTGAGATGCCGTGCCCTAGACCGCTGCGCCACTCGGGAGCAGATTGTTTAGGCCCTCGTGCTGTCATTCATTTCCTGCACTGTCTCTTACCCCATTTAGCTTAGGTTTAGGTTCATCAATACATTTTAGAGAGTCATAGGGCGGATAAGTTCCACTTTTTAATAGCATGACACGAGCGCGTTGCTCACCGGGTTCTGCCTTCACACTCCGACTACCCGCTCAGGAAAATCATTAAGCCACTCGGTATTGTCATTAGCATTGCTGTGCAATCATCGCCATTATCACGCCAGTTCAATTTATGTATTGATCCAACCAGATGGATGGATAGAGCATAGTTTTATTCTGGGCCCCCGTGGCCCCGCCCCTGGGCCCTGCTCTTGGTTTAACTCCTAACAGAGAAGTAGTTGGCCATTAATTAAACACGTCCCCTCCCCAGAGCGCCCCGGACCCATTTGTCGATGCACTCTGAATCGAACGCTTCAGTGTTGACGTGGGCCACCATCCCAGCTCTGCCGGAGTGCCAATCAATGAAGTGTCACTCTGCATGCATCTCCCTCTTTCCCTACCTCTTTCTCTCCCTTTCTCCCTCCAGCCCTCTCTCCATAGTTCTCTCGATCTCTATTCCTTACTCTGTCTCTCTCTCTCTCACATTCTCCCACCCACCCACCCACACACTCACCCTCTCTCTCTCACTCTCCCTACCTACCTCCCTTTCTCTCTCTCTCTCTCTCTCTCTCTCTCTCTCTCTCTCTCTCTCTCTCTCTCTCTCACTCACTCACTCACTCACTCACTCACTCACTCACTCACTCACTCCCTCTCCCTCGCTCTCTCTCACTCAAATCAAATCGAATTGTATTTGTCATATGCACCGAATACAACAGGTGTATATCTTATAGTGAAATGCTTACTTACAAGCCCTTAACCAACCATGCAGTTCAAGAAATAGAGTTAAGAAAATTTAAAAAAAATAAAATAAAGTAACACAATAAAATAACAATAACAATAACAAGGTTATTATGTGGGGGTACAGGTTAGTTGAGGTAGTCTGTACATGTAGGTAGGGGTAAAGTGACTATGCATAAATAATAAACAGTGAGTAGCAGCACGGGGGGGGTCAATGTAAATAGTCTGGGTGGCCATTTGATTAATTGTTCAGCAGTCTTATTTATGGCTTTTGGACCTAGAATTGGTGCTCCGGCGCCGCTTGCCTTGCGGTAGCAGAGAGAACCGTCTATGACTTGGTTGACTGAAGTCTTTGACAATTTTTGGGGCCTTTCTCTGACACCGCCTAGTATATAGGTCCTGGATGGCAGGAAGCTTGGCCCCAGTGATGTACTGGGCCGTACGCATTACCTTCTGTAGCACCTTATGGTCGGATGCCGAGCAATTGCCGTACTCTCTCTCCCTCTCTCTCTCCCGCCCCCATCTCTCTCATCTATCCATGGCTCACTTGACTTTTCTCTCTTTGACTTCTCTCTCATAGCTCTCTGTGTCCGACATACTGTCCTTTAGTCCCTGTTTTCCATGTTATTAGTAAAGTCTCTGTTTAGTCTGTGTACCTGGGTATGCATTCCCATATAGATCATTGCTCTGAGAACAGTCCTAGGTTCAAACATTATTTAACATCACTCCTGAGTGACGCAGCAGTCTAAGGCACTGCATCGCAGGGCTAGAGGCTTTACCTCAGACCCGGGTTCATTCCTGGGCTGTGCCACAGCCGGCCGTGGCATAGGACATAGGACGGCGCCCAATTGGCCCAGCGTCGTCCGGGTTAGGGAAGGGTATGGCCGGGGAGACTTTATTTGGCTCATCACGCCGGGGGACTGCAGGCTGACCTCGGTCGCCAGTCAAACGGTGTTTCCTCCGACACATTGGTGCAGCTGACTTCCGGGTTAACCCAGCATGACACTACCATGTTATTGTCCCTTTTAGAACAATGCATTATGCATCCTTATACAGCACATGAGTAAGCATCCTTATACAGCACATACATTAGAACAATGTATTAGGCATCCTTATACAGCACATGAGTAAGCATCCTTATACAGCACATACATTAGAACAATGTATTATGCATCCTTATACAGCACACCTAGTTATAAATTTGCATTCCAAATGGCACTCCATTCCCTTTATAGTGCACTACTTTTGACTAGTGCTCTTGGGAAGTATTCAGACCCCTTGACGTTTTCACATTTTGTTACGTTACAGCCTTATTCTAAACTTGATCAAATTTAAATGTTCCTCATCAATCTACACACAATACCCCATAACGGCAAAGCGAAAACAGGTTTTTAGACATTTTTGCAAATGTATTACAAATTCAAAACAGAAATACCTTATTCAGACCCTTTGCTATGAGACTCGAAATTGAGCTCAGGTTTATTGTGTTTCCATTGATCTTCCTTGAGATGTCTAAGGCACTGCATCTCAGTGCAAGCGGCGTCACTACAGTCCCTGGTTCGAATCCAGGCTGGTTCGAATCTTGATTTGAGTCCACATGTGGTAAATTCAATTGATTGGACATGATTTGGAAAGGCACACACCTGTCTATATAAGGTCCCTGACAGTGCATGTCAGAGCAAAAACCAAGCCATGAGGTCAAAGGAATTGACCGTATAACTCCGAGACAGAATTGTGTCGAGGCACAGATCTGGGGAAGGGTACCAAAAAAATTCTGCAGCATTGTAGGTCCCCAAGAACACAGTGGTCCACCAAGGCCAAACTGAGCAATCGGGGGAGAAAGGCCTTGGTCAGGGAGGTGACCAAGAACCCGATGGTCACTCTGACAGAGCTCCAGAGTTCCTTTGTGGAGATGGGAGAATCTTCCAGAAAGACAACCATCTCTGCAGCACTGCACCAATTAGGCCTTTATTGTAGAGTGGCCAGATGGAAGCCACTCCTCACCAAGCTTGTAGCATCATACCCAATAAGACTCGAGGCTGTAATCACTGCCAAAGATGCTTCAACAAAGTACTGAGTAAAGGGTCTGAATACTTTATGTAAATGTAATACTTCAGTTTTGAATTTGTAATAAATTTGCAAAAATGTCAAAAAAACTATTTTTGCTTTGTCATTATGAGGTATTGTGTTTAGACTGATGAGGGGGGAAAAACAATGTAATCCATTTTAGAATAAGGCTGTGACGTAACAAAATGTGGGAAAAGTCAAGGGGTCTGAATACTTTCCTGAATGTACTGTATAGGGAATAGGGTGCCATTTGGGGCACGGGAAGTAGCCACCTTCTGGACACACACTTCTCTCCTGACTTATTTAGCTGAATGGTTCATAGAAACATGATGTTTCATTTTCTTCCATTACATATGAAGAATTGAATGTATTGAAGGTAAGTACAGGGTTGTCAGTGCAGTGTTCATTAGTGTCATGTATGTGTGTGTCATGTTGACGCAGCTTGAACATTACAGCTCACAATTTGCATCTCAATCTCAATTAAACCATGTAATGAGACGCATACAATGGACATACAGGTATGCACGCACACACAACACGTGTGTATGTCTGTACATGTTGGGTGTGTGAGTATGTGTATAAAACAAATATCCAAACATATAAATAACATGTCACATTCCTGTGCATAGTACATGGGGGACAAAGTATCTCTCTCACACACACACACACACACACACACACACACCAGGTGTAGCTCAGAGCTGCTCAGCCGCGTGTGTACGACATCATCCCTGGCAGATCGGAGGGTGAGTCCTGATTAAGGCACTCGTTATAAACACTTTCCCCGTTAAACCTTGGAACGTTGGTCTACTCATTTAACAAAAAGCAACACAGCTTGGATTCGGGGGGAACATCTGAAAAAGGGGTCACATTCATTCCCGTCGTCTTCATTAATGGATCCATTTTTCACTGGCATTTTCAAATGACCACTGGGATTCACCGGTTGATTGTTCCTGAAATGTACAATGCCTTTGATCTACTTCAAATGCATATTGTCACGGTTGTTCTGATGGACGGACCAAAGAGCAGCGTGATTTGAGTTCCACATATTTCACTTGTAGTGAACCGTAACAAAACAACAAACAAACAACGATACATGACTTACATGGTGCAACAAGCACAAACACAAACATTATCGCACAACCCAGGTGGGAACAATGGAGAACTTAAGTATGATTCCCAATTAGAGACGACGACAATCAGCTGCCTCTAATTGGGAACCATACAACAAAACAACATAGAAATAGGAAAACTAGAACACCCCCCCTAGTCACGCCCTGACCTATAACATCATAGAGAATCCCGAGGGCTCTCTATGGTCAGGGCGTGACACATATAGATCATGGAGAAGAAGAAACAAACGTGTATATCAGGTACATGGAGAACTAGAGAGAGAGAGAGAGAGAGAGAGAGAGAGAGAGAGAGAGAGAAATAGCTTTGCGTGAGAAATGATGTTCCTTTTTTTAAAAGAGAAGCACATTCAGATTTGACTTTGCCTCCTGATTCGATCTCCAGGTGATTTATAGTCAGGTTCTGTGTGAAACGTCACTTGTGTCCCAAATGGCACCCTATGCCCTTTGAAGGGCCAATAGGGCTCTGGCCATAAGTAGGGTGCCATTTGGGACACAGACACTCAGTGGATTAACAACTTTGGAGAGAGAGGCAGAGCTTATCAATGTAAATTGGTGTGTGAATGGATACCCTGACCTTTAAAAGTCCTTGCAGGAAAAAGAGAGAGAAAGAACTTGGCTTTGCTACTGTGTGTGTGTGTGTGTGTGTGCGTGCGTGCGTGCGTGCGTGCGTGCGTGCGTGCGTGCGTGCGTGCGTGTGTGTGTGGCGACTTTCTATTCTTCCCATTATAGACTAGCAGTTGATGTGACCTCTCCAAGACGGTGCCTTTTAAGTTGAATGACCCTGTGTCTGACTGGAACACAAGCGAGTAAGCCTTATTATGCTCTGTGCTATCCAGCCAAGAAGGCGCGGAGGAAAGCAACATGGCTGTGTTTGCGTGATTGTGTGTGCGTGTACTGTATGTGCATGTGTGTGGGTGAATGACTGGGGCTTGCCCTCTGTGTTTAGACTTGGGCTCTTAGCGCTAGCTAGCTGTGAAAGCCTTGTCTCAGCTTTCTCCATGTGAAAAGAGGCTATAAAACTGGCATGTTGTGAGAAAAACACTCTCAAGGTTGTTGTAGTCAAGATATTTCATTGGGAGCCTTCGACGGTGGTGGCGTGTGACAGGGCCAGCCTGATTCCCCATGGCAACACCCTCGGTGATCGAAATGCTGATATTTCCTTCCCCATTGAAGACATTTTGAATTATAAAGTGAATGCAGACGCCATTGAATATCTCGCTGAATGCCTCTAAGGTGGTTGTTTAATAGTGCAAATAAAATATTGCCACTCTCTCCCCCTCTCTATTTCCCTTTAACCCTCTCCAACTATTTTCTTTAATCAACACGTTTCATTGCCTCTGAGAAGTATTACAGCATTCTCCTTGGTGCCTCCAGACACTCTTGAAGTCAAGGCTCTAGACACTACTCTTGATCGGGCCATCTTGGATTTCGACTATGGTCCGAGAGACCTATTTCCTTTCATATTCCATTCCTTTCTCTGGACGTTCACCAAGGTCTGAATCGCACAGTGAAGGGAGCATTGTGACATTCTTTCCTAAGAATGCTACAGACTGGCTGGCTCCGTGGCTCCACAACCAACTCCACTGGGCCTGTCTGCCAGGCTAGCTAGAGGAAGTTTTATTCCACCCTGCATGCTTCGCTGCTGGAGAGAAGCCTCCTCTCCTTAGGGATTTAGCTCTTGACCCGGTCAGCTTCCGTTTTGTAGGCTTTATAGGGGCTTCTCACAACCTAACTGAACAACTGAACAACTGCCTCTTTCTAAGACCGAATAGTGTTTTTGCTTACTCTTTAGTTAACATGGGCATCGCTTCATAGACCGTGCAAATTTAATTTTAATTTTTTAATTTTTTTTAATTTCACTTTATTTTACTAGGCAAGTCAGTTAAGAACAAATTCTTATTTTCAATGACGGCCTAGGAACAGTGGGTTAACTGCCTGTTCAGGGGCAGAACGACAGATTTGTACCTTGTCAGCTCGGGGATTCGAACTTGCAACCTTTCGGTTACTAGCTTATTAAAGGGTAATTGCATAGGTTATGACACTGTAATTACTCTGTTTTAAGACGTGTGTATTGTTCCGTGAAATACAATACTGTAGGTTTGAAAGGTATTCATCAAGACTGCTATAGAAGCACAGAGGTGTATGTTTGTTTGCAAGTAGTTCACAGAAAGGGTTTATGTGCTTTCGGGAATTCCGTGCATTTTTGTTCCACTGAAATGCATTTTTCAAAATCTCGGGATAATATATTCGTTGCTGTATTTTTGTCTGTTTCATCATTCTAATTGATTAAAATGACAGACAAATCCTAATCTATTATTAATCTATTAATAAACCCTGACTTATTCATTATCTGCAAAGACCACACATATAAAAGAATAGTGCAATTTTAAGAAGAAGTAGAAGGAGTGTATCAGCGTCCACATGAGTTAAGTTTAACGCCAAACGGAAAAGTCAAGGGGAGTTTATGGTGAAAACGGCGTGAGTAATTGTGGAATACCTGATTGCCTCGTCACCACCCCAGCCGCTTGAAACTAGACTGAAACGTCCATCGTCTGAGACCCTGGAGGATTTGCGATGTTTTGACGTTCGGCTTGACAGCAAGAGTTCAGGTGACGTGACACACCTTGACACCGGCGTGGAATATCTTGCTGTGCGATCGGCTCGGTAATGAGGCGCGAGTGAAGTGGCGGGCCGTTCTGTATTCTCGCAGATACGCCAGATGCGTCGCTCCCGCTGCCCTCCCTCGCTCTACGCCACAACACGTTCTGCCCTCCCTCGCTCTACGCCACAACACGTTCTGCCCTCCCTCGCTCTACGCCACAACACGTTCTGCCCTCCCTCGCTCTACGCCACAACACGTTCTGCCCTACCTCGCTCTACGCCACAACCACAACACGTTCTGCCCTCCCTCGCTCTACGCCACAACACGTTCTGCCCTCCCTCGCTCTACGCCACAACACGTTCTGAGAGAGAGAGAGAGAGAGAGAGAGAGAGAGAGAGAGAGAGAGAGAGAGAGAGCGAGAGAGATACATGCGTCAATCAGCAAGACCTTGTTGCTTGACATGTTAGGCTGTAGGCTCCGCCCTGGTCACTCTCTAGACATGTACGAGCAGTTTCAGAACATCGTGAAGATGGGTATGATCCCATGCTTCGGAACAGACTTCATGAGCAAAGCCAGGGAGAGTGGGCGTGTTAAGTTCCAAGTGGGGTTAGTTTGATTTTGTATGCCGTCTGTTTTCTTTGTAAAATACACTTTATTTTCACGACAAAAGTGCCCTCGTTTAATTCTTCTATTATCGGTGTTGAGTTTCGTGTTTACCCACCGTTATAGCCTCCACATGTCACGATTGGCTTTCACTTGTTAAGCCGATGCCTCTACCCTTGGCCCCAAACATATGGAGCAATTGATTTTCTCTCTCTCCATCCTCTTCGTGTGCTTAGCCACACCGAGGTAGCGTCAGGTTAAGTACCTAGCTTATGACTAAACATCAGCCTCCTTACCTTGGAACCAAATCCAATCAAATATACGACCCTCGGGTTAGAAGTCTGCCACCCCATTCATCTCCGCCGATGTGCAATACAATAATGTGATGAGCTGAATAAACGTCTGCCTTTATGTGAACTGTATGAACACTCGTCTCTATTGGTTTGTGCTCAAACAAAAGGGGAAGAGCAGGGTGAAGAACGCTTGAGTTGAGAACCCCATTTGAATGACAATGGTTGGGAATGGTTGGGAATGGTTGGGAATGGTTGTGAGCGGTTGTGAATGGTTGGGAATGGTTGGGAATGGTTGGGAATGGTTGTGAGCGGTTGTGAATGGTGAGGACATGCTACTCTGCTAGTACATGTGATCCTGTGATGTTCTGCTCCGGCGGAGACACTTTTCTTTTATCAGGGGTAATGAAATTGGTTTATTTCCCTGTCTGGAAGGAAGCGTTTGTGGCGGCGGAGTAACGCGCTCTGTGAGTCACTGGGAAAGTGAGACAACGTCTTTTGTTATACAGGTTGGGAGTCTATTGACTGTTGAATGTCCTTTGGTGTTTAAGATTTGGCTGCCATGGGAAATAGTCCCACCCCAAAAATTGGATGATAACCTCAGTGAAGGAATATAATTAAAAATATATCTACACTATAAAATGTCTACACTTTATTATTATGTATATCAATTGTATTA